>NC_030829.1:30559561-32044507 GCF_001704415.2 Capra hircus
CATCCTTCCCGCCTGCCCCCCTCCATTGGTATATGATTTGCATGTGTAGGTTCATGTTGCAGATTTCATACGTTCAAAGTTGCTTTCCACCCCTTGCTGTCTCTGACATTCATGTTTATGCATTTCAATATAAGAATGTGTCATCAGTGATGTGAAATCAGTTTTCTTGTGAACAAATGCTCATATTCAGACCCATATAAATTAGACTGTTTTGAAATACCTCGTGGGCCCTGTCTCAGATGTCTACCCATTGAGGTGGTCTTGAATGGCAGCCTCGACTTAACTTCGTAAATTTCGTTTTTTATGGTAAATGGTTATCTCCAGCAGCCCCACACAGCTTCTCTCTGGAAGCCTTTTATTTGGTGCTAACCGTGTGCTCAGCGATACATAACGACAGTTTGCAGTGGTGGGGACGGAAGAGGGCAGCCCCTCTGCAGGACTGTAAACTAGACCTAGTAGATGCGTGAACATCCTGGTAACTTAAATTTTCCTTTTTTTGTTTCTCCATTTCACTTAATGATTTTCTATGTATTGTTGCAGACATCTCAACAGTGAGCATGCGCTGGACGATAGAAGTACAGCCCAATGTAGAGTTCAAATGCAGGTTGTACAGCAGTTAGAGCTACAGGTAAAAACCACATTTATTTTTGATATTACCTCAGTATTCCTCCACTTCCAAATTTCTGTAGTGTTCTGTAATGAGTTCCTGTGTACTCATTATTGAATGGAAGGTTCAAAATCTGATGTTGTCCTTTCTTTTCTTTGATCTTCTTTTATGTTATTGTATTTTATTTATTTTCCTCTTTGGGAAGGTTCAGCTTCAGTTCATTCTTGGACACTGCTGCTCAGACATCTCACAGTTCTGTGCATCTCTGTGTATGCCGCCAAGCCTCAGCCACTGCTTTTTAGCTTTTCCATCTCTCTCTCACTTGACCTCCCTTCTCTCTTTTCCTTTTCAAGTTTACTGATTATCTGCTGTTGGTCTGAGCCCCCACTGTTGCTAATATTATTAACCCGAAGTTAGGAAGACAAGCTGGGGAGAGAGGTGGGGAGTGAATGAATGGAGAGCGAGCGAGAGAGAACATGAGTGTGGGCAACACGGGGCAAGCCAGTGCACATGCAAGCCTGTTTTCCAAAGTTAAAATAGACGGTATATGTGGATTTATGCATCATTTTTCATTGTCCCCCTTTGCTCTCCATCACTGAGAACAACTGAGAGTTCACTATACATTTTAAATATGTACACACACCCACACATACATACGTATATTTAGGTACATACGATATATATTATGTGCATACCATTTAGAGAGAGGGAGAGGATCATGTGTTTGGAAATCCACTGGGCCATGTAGAACATATGACTACAGAAAATTAACTTGTGCAGATTTTTCTGTGGATCACATTTGGTTTGGGTGCATTTTAAATGTGAGTTCTATTTCCTGATGTAACTTGTTGATGAAGCACCATGTTTTAGCAGTCATTCCCTCCTTGGTATAATTAATAGAAAATCAGTTTCTGAAAGTAAAAATTGGGTCAGAAATGGATATTATTAAAATGTAGAATTGCACAAGGCTGACCCTACAAACCCCATTTATGCAGCCGAGTTCCAAAATGCTTTTGAGTGCTTGATGACTCACTGTGGCTTCTTCCTCTGGCTGGTTTAGTGTAGGCAAGAGGTTAGCCGACTCGGGGAAATTAAAACAATGTTGTACATTATATTGTTACCAGCCATTGAAAAGCCTATTTTGTATGCAAGACAGCAATGCCGAGATATATGAAGAGCCCTGGGCTAAGTACAGTAGATAATTACATCTGGAATTTTACTGAGTTAAGTCATTTATAGCTTCAAATAGTTGCAGAGAAAAATCAGCCAAAACACACTTAAACTTTTTGTTGTGACTTTCCAGGATAGAAAGGATTTTTTTTTTTAATTAGTTATGATGGATCACTTATTATTATTATTTTTTTTAGTCAGAATGTGTCGAAAGTTATTTTAAGTATTTTTGCATTCAGACTATAGATATGAACTTACTAGGACAGTGGGGTATTTATCCAGGCAAAGGGCACGTTGTAAACCGCCCCCCCCAAATTCTTATATAAGTCTTTGGAAACATATTTACATTCAGCATGGCTTACTGAGAAGGAAAGGAGGAGTGTGTTTATCTCACTCCCAGAGTTCACCTGTGATTAAAGCATGCGAAGCCCCTGCAGGACTGGGTTGAATAGGACCAGCTCTGTGGCCGCTGCTTCCTGAACTTACATGTTTCAGTGGTGGTGGTGTTTTTATAAAGTGGTCCAGGTTCTTGCATTTATGTATTTAATTGATGAAATTCTTAATGATCAGCTAGAATAAATTGTTGAACAGAGCTGTCATGGTTCGCCTAAGTTGGCATTCCAGACCGCAGATTTTGAGTGCAAGGCCATGATTAACTAACCTTTTATTCATTATCCCTCATTATCCAAAAGCAGCAGTTGGGAGAAGGAAAGGAGTTAGACGATCAGTAAGTCAGACGGTTATCTCCTGGCACTGTTGATGTTTTGTTTTGGTGAACGTGGCGTGGCAGTGGTACAGACCTATATGATGGTTCTTAGATTGTTTGTGGATTTCATTTATTCATAGATGTCCCTTCATCCTCCAGTCTCGCCTCAAACCCAAGGCAGGTTTTTCAGCTTTTAATAAGAATCAGAGATGCTCATCTTTCTGGAAGTTACTGTGTGGTAGTTACCTGTGATATTCCTTATGATATTTTTTGAACAACTTTGCTTTAATGGAAGATGGCAGGGCTGGTTCGGAAGAGTTCCAAGCTTCTGAGGATTGCTAGAAGAATGAGAACTGCAGCCCCTGGGCCGCATCTGATGAGCTAAGACAGGTTTTTGCATTTTGAATAGTTGGGGTGAGGGAGGTAAGAAGCACAAGAAGAATGAACTATATAAAATTCAGATTTCAGCATCCGTGTGTAAGGTTGCATTGGAACATGGCCATGCCCTTTGAGTTACGCATTATGTGTGGCTGCTTTTGCTCTACAACAGAAAAGTTGAGTAATTGCAACAGAATCCCTATGGCCTAAAAGCTGAAAATCCCTAAAGCTGAAAATGTTTACTATCTGGCTGGTCCTTGCAGAAAAAGTTTCCTAAGCAGTCCTTAGTCTAGAGAATCAAAAAAACAATTGGCATCACATTCTTAGCAACTTGTTCTCAGAGGTTCCCAGCTTCCTAAGGACCAGCTCACCCCTTTTTCTTCATTCTTCTTCACCTTGGTGTGTAAAACCCGTGTCACCATATTGGTCAGGTTCCCCAGAGGGCAGCTTCACATGCCAGTCCTTGCTGCTGTTGGTGGTCATGGAGAGCTAGCTGAGGGGTATTCATCCATCCATCCATTCATCTACTTACGCATTTAGCAGACATCACCCTGAGCCTATACCATGGAAGAGCCTTGTTGGAGCCACCAAGGGGTAAAAGAATGTGTGAGACAGATGGGACTGTCCCCCTGGTTCCTACATTCTAGAGAAAAAGGATAGATTGTAAGTAAGTCTCCAGTGGCACTGTTCATTCACTGGGAAGTGCTTGCTCTCAGTAATGCATTTTTTAAAACTCCAGAAACATGCTCAGAAGACTTCAGTGCAAGATTAGGGCCATACCCAAACAGTGATTATTTAATCTAATGAAATACACAAGAAAATGTCAGCAATTTTTAGTACTGAAGGAACCCATGCCCAACGCCCTTATCAACGAGTAGTCAGACAACATTTGGATTGCAGAGTTTGGTGCAGAGGACAGTTAGACTCACAGCCACTCATTTGAGGTTTCCTGTTTCTCTGATATTTGTATTTCCTTGTTTGTGCTACCCCGTTTGCCATTTCATGCACCACGTCTGGAAATGTACTTTGTAATTGGCTAATGGCGTTGTGCCCGTAGAGTCTGAGGTACTGGGGAAGCGACGTCTGTGCAGCAGCAGGAGCATGTAAGGTGGTGCTCTGTGTCTCAGCAACCTTTCCGTCTTGCTTCCCATTGACATTGGCCCCCCCCACACACACCCCCTCTGCTCAGCATGATGTATCTGGTCTTGTAGAGGGGGTCCTCTGCACATGACTGACCCAAAAGGGCTACTTCTGTTTCCCCTAAAGCATTTCCTGGTCCAGGAAATACCTGAATTTCCAAGTTATCTCAAAGTCTATTACACAATTACCGTGTATTAACTTGAATTTGAAAACTGTTTGCACCTCTGAGCACGACAGGAAAGAGCAATCAAGACCTGAGCGTATTCCCAAAGGGCAGTCACTCAGAGGAGGAGGAGACAGCCCCCCACTGCCCAGATTCTCTCAGCAAAGCAGTACTGAGGCCTCTGGCGTTTACTCTGGGGGCAAGGTCACACGTGCGCCCCCATTGTAAAAACAAACCCAGTAAGCTCAAATTGGATCTTAGAGTAGAGATTACGAGGTTCATTATGTCTACCCTGGAGAATCACTGTGAAAGGATTGCACTGGAGAATTGGGGAGGGCAGCGTCAGCCCCAGATGTGACCAAAACCAGGGAAACCCCTGGAGTGCTGTCCCACGTAGCTTGCCAGACCCCAAATCTAAACCCCAGAAACCTCAACTCTGACCCCAAGCAGGAGGTCCTGGTGTTTCTTACCTGTAGTGAAACCTCCATAAAAGAATTCGATTCAGTTTTTTTAAAAGATCACCCTTGCTCGCCTCGGGATAGAGGCGGGACTGGTTTCCCTTCCTGGTGTTATCTGCATTTGAGCCAAATGGAGGAGCCTTTAAGATTCTCATGGCAGAGTTCAAGCCACCAGGCGGAGATCGGGATGTTGGGTTGCTGCTGCTTTATGGAGTCTAATTTAGACCTATCTATGCAGCACTGTGGGTGAGAGGCATCTGTCTTGCGTGTGTTTTTGTTGGAAGATATCAAAATATATAATGCACATTCTCTTAGCAGTGGACTATTTACATAGAATTTGTTGACAGTGAAATGATGGTTAATTCAGTTCTTATGTTACACCCTGTTACTGGTTTCACTGAAGGAAGAGGGTGTCGAAAAGACATCTTAGTGGGCATTCAAAGCCTTTTTGAATATTTCTGAGTTCATTTCATTATTACAAAGGCAGTTGTAATTTTTTGACATTTATCAATGGACTGGATGGGGATTAACCCCAGCTGTTACCAGGAAGCCGAGAAATTACGTGAGGTCCTACCCTGGACACTTAGGCGCCTAGCATGAAGACAGATGGACACCATAGGAATCATTTGGATCGAGGACAGGGAATGTCCTTTTTGAGGTCAGGGGATGTATTTTAAGATTGCATCTGTTAGATGTTCTCTGTGGACAGATTTTTCTGGACAATAGGCAGTCATGGAAATGAGTTAGGACTGGAAGATGAAAAATCCCCACAATCAGTATGTGTGGCCTTCTGTGGGTCGTGAAATGTCCAGCTCCCTGCCCCACAGGGCAAGGGCGCCACAGGTGGGAACATGGTGAGCGTCTGGTTGCCCACCCCCAGCACCACGGCCAGGGCTGTACAGAAGCACCCAAAGGCTGCTTCTGAGAGTTGAGCACCTCCTGTCCCCTGGATTTAAATCCGTACTCATCTCATTATCTGGGTTCATTCGCCTGGGAGGGAGATGCTCGTGAGCTCTCTCAGTCGTTCAGTTGCTGATGTGATCACACACAAGATATCTCAGTGGCTGGGTCAGAATTCCATTTGGGGAAAAGGGAAGGGCATCCGATTTAACAGACAACAGGAGAAAAAGAAGCCTGCAGATGGACTTAATGTGTCTTAGAAAGCTGAGACGTTCATGGTATCAATACAATTTTCTGGACATATCTGTTCAATTTAGTTCTGCTTTGTGACCATGTAACCTTGCTTAGTCATTAGCTCATCCTCTTTGGTGTATAAAGATGGGCTTGGAAAGAAAGAAAAAAGAAGCCTTGAAGGTTTGGCCTGTTCATCATGTCCAGAGTTCCACATGTGTCAGGGGTAGGGCCAAGGACAGGTTTCCTGCAACCCCTCAGCCGCAAGGCCCTTTAAAGTGAATATTGAAAGCAACCAAGGAGCATAGGAGCCACCCAGCTGATGGGGAAGATCTGCTTGGCCCTGGCAGGGGTGGGGGTGGAGGGATGTGAACCTGTTATCCACGACTCAGTTTGATTCCATTCAGTCACTGTTTATCAGGCACCTAGTGTATTCCAAGCTCTGGATATAGATAAGTGAGGCAGTTTCTTCCTTCCTACAATGTGGAGAGGGTAAGACTACTAGGTCTGTAACTGCCCTCAAGGCAGAGTTTGAGGTGGGGGAAGTCACTGTGGAGGGGTCAGTAGAAGAGCCTGGCAAGGACATTCCAGGTCGCAGGAGCCACTTGAGGGATGTGCCCAGGTTGTGGGGTGAGGGAGATTGAGAGTGGAGGGATATTGGGTTCTTTTTAAAATTAATCTGTTCAACAGGCTGTGATGGTGACCAGCCGCTGCAGTTTGCTTTCCTGGGACATGGGGGTTCCCGAGACTTGGGATCTTCTGTTTCAGAACGGGGAAAGTCCTGAGCAAACTGGGATGAGTTGGTTACCCTCATGATCTGTTTTAATCCATTGGCTGTAGAAAATATCTAGTATGCCCATGTTCTGCTTGTTGCATTAAGGAGCTCAAAACCGTTTGAAAGAATGTTTATCAAGCCCCTACTCTATAGTCAAGACACTGTCCTAAGTGAATTTACCCTCAGGTTCATTGAATCCCCGCAACCCCCAATTCAAAACCCTGTTTCTTTCACCCCAGGGGTCATGTTTTAAAGGGAGGGTCTAACATTTGGAAGTCAGTATGTGTCTCACACTTAATGAGCATGTTTAACATAATATTTCTTCTTGCTGTTTGAGAAGGTGTTTCTAAGTGGATGGTGATCGTCCTCTGAGAGTCAGAATAGTGCCCCCTGGCCCCCCAGAGATGAGGAAACTGAGGTGTAGAAGATCTAACTAACTTGTTCAAAGGTGATGGGCAGGCCGCCACCTTTGGAATCTGTCTTCCTTTCTTGCTCAGTGCTGTTGGATGGCTTTGTACCTGGGGTCATCAGGGCTTTGTTAGACAGGAGAACATTTTCCTCTACCCTTTTAAGTTTTTCTGCTTGGTCTAAGAATTCAGTTGACAGGAGAGAGAGTAAGAGGAGAAAATCAAGCAAAAGTTTAGCAAGATGGTATACATGGGAGAGACCCAGGAAAAGTGAGTCATCTATCAGAATGGTCCAAACCCTCGCAGTGAATACCATCTTCAGCTGAAGACAAAAGAGGGTATTGGGAGTAGGGCTTTGGAACTTCAAAGGCAAGAAAGGCAGTTCACAGAGGGATGGAAAAGTCAGTAAATAAATGTTGTGTGGCCACAGGGAGACAGTGGGGTGCAGAGTGGACTCTGATCTCAGGGCCCTGCAGAGTTCCCCACCCCCCACCTCCTGGCCTGTACTCTGTGCAGATCCGCTAGTGCTGGCTCTGTTCTGACAGGCCCTTGCAATTCTTTTAGGGAAAGGAAGGTCAGAGATTCTGAGTCTTTGGGGCCATGATTCTTTTAAGCTCAAAATAATAATCTGCATGCCAAAGAGACATTTTGAAGTCGCAAGTTTTAACTGCGTTCCACCCCGCCAGGTTCTCTGCACACACCCAGGCCTTGCAGATCAAGGGTTTGGAAACACGGCCGGTGGGGCCGCACTCTCCTCTGCCTTAAGGAGCTTTCTCCTGAGAAGTTCGTGGTAGGCGGGGCCTGGGCTGGGGCTCGGTGATGCTGGGCCCACGCGGAAGGTTTCCAAATCCATCCACCCCAGGAACTGTGAGCTCTAAGAAAATGTCAGCGGGAAGGGGAGTGCACGAGCTGCAGCCGCGGAGGGAGACAGGCAGCGTCACACACACAGACGCGTCACCGTGGGGACTCATGTGATCCCTCCGCCATCAGCAGGGCAGTTTGTGATCACACCGACTTCCGGGACATCGGCCAGTGTGTTACCTGTCTCCGATGGCCTTTGGGCCTTTCTAACCCCCTTCGAAGCGGTACTTAGGACCGCGCCTCACAACTGGGCCTCCCCAGCCTCCTGACTCTGAACAAGCTCAAAGGGTGGTGGGAACAGAGAGATTAACAGCATCAGAGCTTCATGGCGCCACTGCTCTGACAGGGGCCGAGGAAAAGGAGGGAGGGTCTCTGCGTGTCTCCCTTCCTCGTCCCCCCTTGGAAAACCAAGATGATTCTTTTTCATAATTTAAAATCCTGCTTTACTCTGGGAGCATTAGAATTCCTAGACTATGACAGAGTATCCGAGTGCGTCTGCTTGAAATGTCAAGAGAGTCTTTAATAATAACACGTGAGGAATGTTAAGATGGTGACAGAATACAATAAAAGTTGGGAAATTCTTCAATTGGGGTGAAATGAGCCGTAGGTTGCCTGCCCGCTGAGAGCCCGAGTTGGCCTTCAAGGCCGAGTTGTGAAGGTCTGTGAATGACCACCTCTGGATAGAGTGGCTGGGAGATAGCTATTTGGTAAATACTGTTTGGTAGAAGAATTTAATTTCTCCTCCTTCCAGTTGCTGCCCTCACCCCAACCCCACCCCACCCCCCCCTTTTTTTTTTTTTTTTTACTTATTTCCTCTGTTTGATAGTATGCCCTTGAGAGACCAGGTAACAAGATCCATTCTGCCGCCATCAGTTTGTTGGGACTGTCAGTGTGTACCCAGCGCCTGAGGGTATGGAGCCCGCTCCCGCTAAGGCACACTCAGTTCATAGAAGAGAGTGGTGCCTCCCCAACGCACCTCGTTAAACATGGACCCTGGGTGTCCTTATTAGAAGCATTTACTCCTGCGTCCCTCCCCTGGAGAACTGGACAAGATTAGATCAGATCCTAGTCGCTGAAACTGGGTACCTCAGTCGGCTAATCCAGGCTTGCTTCTTTATAACCTGTGTGTGGCTAACAGTGTGCACCTGTGTGTGCGCACACATACACACACCCCAGGCTCTGCCTGCGTAGGTCAGGGTAGGAGACGGGAGGGAGGCAAAGATCTGAGTTCTCAGGTGGTGTCCCAGGCGATGCCAGGGATCACCCATTTGGGAAAGTCACACCAAACATTGTGTCTCCTGGGTTCTAGTCTTACTGTTCTCCCTTCCTAGCTCCACGGCCTCAGGTTAAGTTCTCCCCATGAACCTCAGTTTCCCCCCAACTATGAAACAAGGCATGAGAGCCAGAGGCCTTGGAGTAGCCTCAACAGCCTGTGAAATGGACTGAGTGGCCTGGCCCCTTCCTCTCTCCATCCTCTGTAATTCTAGTGTTTTTTCTGTCTCCTAAATCCTTCGCTTTTTTCAGAAGAATTCTTTTCTCATGAGTGAGAACCACCAAATTGGGCTTTAAATGATTAGTCCTCCTGAGAGTGTAGAATATGATTGTGTTCAATGAACTTGAGCCCACGTTGCCTTTTCTCTGCTAAAAGAATGAGTGTAATCTTCTTAGCTTTTACCTTTGAAGATGGTGCATGGGGCCCCCTGGCCTTCAGCAGTTATGGAGTGATACCCCTGTTACAGTCTTGGCCAGCATTGGCAGTCTGAAGGCTGACTTGAGGCCATGGGGAATAGAAGAGGGGGTGACCCGTATTAGTCAAGGGGAGAAAAAAACACTTTTTTAGGACAAGAGACAGATAAAAGTGAGAACCAAGGGAATAAATCCATGAGAAATGAGCATCATCTCTCCTAGCTTCCTGTTCCCTTCTTTAAAATGTCAAAATTCTCTCCCCAGTTAGCCCAGCTGCAAACTCCATGGAACCTGTTATGTTGATCCAGGTTTCCAAACATCTACTTAGTCAGTAGAAGTCTAGATAGACTAGACTGATTTAACTTTCCTTTAAAAAAAAAAAATTTTTTTTTTTTTGCGCATTCGTGAAGTGCTAGGCTCTGTGCTAAGCTTGTTATGTGCAAGAATTTATTTAATCCTCAAAACAACCCTTCAAAGTTCAGAGATTATTATTCCATATTTAGAAGGAGAAGTGAAAAGCTTGAAAAGGTTACATAATGTGCTCAGCGTCTCAGAGCCAGGACTCAAATCCTTCGAAGTCTGTTAGCCCACGTCTTCTTTAACCCATTTTTGACTCTAGTCATTCTGCAGGGTTGGTGCACCAGGTTACTAATTTAAACAGACACTGCACATGCGGCTCCCCTTACTGTGTGGCCTCTTGTCATTCCTTTTAGGCTAGGTACTCCTCCTGTACCCACCAGGAAAGCTCTGAGAGTAATTCTCTTTTCATACTACAACATAAAAGGATGTATAAATCTGTCAGCCAGATTTTTAGGTGACCTTTGGACTGAATTTTCCATCCTTTTCTTTGACTGTCATGGGAGTCAGTTGATAAGGAAATGCTAGACTATATTTGCTAATATTAAATGTTTGTATTCCCATGTTATAACAAAGAAGGGATGCTGTGAAAATTGATGGGGGTGGTGAGCTCATGGAATGATGGCATTAAAAAACAGCAAAGAATCTGCAAGCTGTTTGAAGGACCAGTGAGGATTGTAAATGCAAGACAGCTACCGTAGAGAGAGGAGCCGATTTCACTCGGGATGAATTTGTAGCCATTTTTTGCATAAAAATAAAAAGTGAATTTGGCGAGATTTTTTTTTCTTTCAGTTGTCAAAAGTTTGTGTTAGAACTGTTATCAATGATAAAAATCCAAAATCCTTCCCAAGACTATATATGACATGCTAGTTTGTGCTAATAAACACAAACAAAAACGGATTTTTGCCTCTTTCTGTAACCTTGCCTGCCTTCTATAGTAAAGCAGAGTTAGGATAGTAGACTTGAGGTTGAGGCAAAATGAGGAACCTGGATAATTCTCAAAACGAATGATGAATCTAAGTGATATTCTTAGGAAGAAATAAGATTCCCTCCAGCAGTAAAGTACCAAGGTTGTGGAGGTGACTGGGTGTACAGATTCTCCACGTGTGTTTGCCATGTGGTGGTACCACCTTTGACCAGTAAAAGGTCAGTCTGGTAGACATTTGGATGGAACATAGAGGGTAATGGTTTCTTTTGATGCTGGGAATTTGGACCTCCTTCTTCTTGGTCTTTGTAATTGTTCCATCAACAATGTTTACCCCTAAATTAAGTCACGATTAATATTCATCCGACTCTTCAGTAAATATTGCCTCCCACCCTTAAATTTGTAGCATTTAGCACCACAGACGACTACTTGTTTTTAAAAAGAACAGAGATGCCTCCATTCCTCTGTCCCACGGTAATTTTAAAAGAAACCATTTTTCTTAATCTAAAAATGTTTTAGTTGTAACATTGAAGAACTTTAGAACACTGACATGAAAAGCAAATAACTGTAGAAAAATGCCATTGCTAACATTTTAATTGTTCTAACCGAGCCACTTTGGAAAACTGAATTCCTTTAGCATTATGTGTTCTGAGCATCTTTTAGTTTGGCTGTTCAATAACTGACTAAAGAACAGAGGATGAATAACATAAAGTGGCTCCTAATATGGTATCATTTTCATTTCCTGTTTGTTGAAAGATAAATGCTAACACTGTAAGGCTTCCCCACCCCCACCCCCACTTCTTAATTTATTCCTCCCCGAACCACACCACAAGGGAATAAAAAGGGAAAAAAAAAAATCAAATGTGATATGGCTTGAGACTGAGTCATCGAGTTAGGATAAGTTGAAAGCTTTTTCCTTCTTGTTTTTCCACTTTTTCCCTTTTCTCTGCCTTCCCCCAGTTCTTGAAACATCCTCCTCCCTTAAAATGCACTTTGATTTTAAAAAGTGAGTCTTACTTGATTTGAGGGTGGGGGGGAAATAATTTTAGACTTACCAAAAATTAATTGATATTTTAAAGATTTACTGTTAATTATGTGACATGGAAGGACTGAGTCCCTTCCCAATTCTAAGGCATTATTTTGGACAAATAGTCTGTAAACGTCCTGAACTCAGATTTTTTCCCACCCCATTCCTCTCCTTCTTCTCCTTCCCCTCCTCCCTCCCTCTCCCCATCTCATATTAATCTCTTCCACAGCTTTTCCCTTAACTAAACCAGTATCTTTGGGGGGTACATTTCCTCCCTCTTCTAGAGTCATATTATGTCCCCTATGCTCAAAGTGTCTTGAACTGTTGAAGATACCCTTGTGTAGGAGACAGTCTAGAGCCAGCATAAGAAAGCAGCCTGTAACAAGCAGCATCTGAGTCCCTACTCTGTACATCCAGTTAGGAACTCATGTACCTTCAGAAGAGAATGTTTTCTAGAATGAGGAGACTTGAATTTTTGTCGCAATGTGACTAGCACATAGTAGGTACTCAGATACTGAGTCAGTGAATGAATAAACGTTCTGTACATTCATTTGGAAACGGGGACTTGTCCCCCCTTGTAGCTGTCTGCCTGTCCTGTTAAAATTGCTTGCCTGGACTGTCTGCATCTCTGTCTACTTGTGAAGAAAGATGGAGTTAATTTTGCATAAGTGTATCTGTGTGTCTAGGAGTTTCTCCACAACCACAACAGATGAATTTACGAGTTTTCAGTTCCCTAGCTCATTTTCCTTTGGCTTCCTCATGAATCAGGTTGGTTAATAGGCGTGATTCACGGTTTTGTCTTGTAGCTGTCTGTGTTACATGGGACTCCTTGGTGCCAGTAGGTCTAGGACTTCCCAGTTAAAGGCTCATGCATCTTGTGTTGAGAAATCACACACCGACACCTCCAGTTACTCGGAGTTTGGCAGTGGTCATATAGATTTCAAAACGATTAAGCAGTGATGCAAATTTTGTTGTATGCCAGGGGGCCATAGTGTAATTTGGAATATGTATCATTTGGGATATTTAAAGAGTAATGCATCTGTAGTCAAAGAAATAACAGAGCATTTTTTCTCTCTACCAGCTTGCGAAAGACAAAGAGCGCCTGCAAGCCATGATGACCCACCTGCATGTGAAGTCTACAGAACCTAAAACTGCCCCTCAACCCGTAAGTACTACGTGACATCCGGGGGTACCTGACACTATTTCTTCTCTGCTTCCCTTCCGCAAGGGAGGAGGATCCCTAGTCTGGCAGCTCTAAATATTGAAAGACTAAAGTTCCATCTGGAACTTAAGTTACCTTTTATGAACAGTGCAGTGTGCTGGGCATTTAGGGAGATACGTACGGGATGATTCAGGCACAGTCCTCAGCCACGAGACCCCACAATCAGCTCTTCTTTGGGACAGATGAGTGATGCTACGCCAATATACTGAAACATTCTATGACAGCTCTTTGGAAGGAAAAAACAAAAACAGAACAAAAAGCAACCTTTCTGATTTCTCATTGGTGGAAACACAGAGAGAGGACTGCCAGACCAGGAAGGCAGAAGAAAAAAGTGTATGTTGGCATGGTTTAGCCAAGAGACAGTGGGTATGAGAAAAGGGTTGAGGGATGGTCCAGTCCAGTCTGAGAGTAAAGAAGGAGGAAATGTTGCAAGAGTCAGAGGCTATAATTACTGGAGAACATCTAATGGTTACTAGAGAGTTGGAAGTGAAAATGACTCTTTCAAAGTGAGATTGAACATGGTACCCTGAAATTACATTTCACTTTTAGGAATCTCTTACTACTTGCCTTATTTCCCCTTCCTTTGACCTTGAAAAGTGTCATGCAAGCACAGACAATATCAAAATGGAAGGATGCTATCTGGACCCCAGATCTTGTCTTGGGCCTCATTCCCTGTTTTACCTTGATGGTTTTCAGTTATGTTTCTTGTATACTTATACAGTTCTCAAAATCTAATTGCTTCAACTAATTTTTCACAATGGAGAGAGTGCTTTGCTTCTTGATTTTTAAGATTTGTAAAATTTAAGGGTACACTGCTTTTATTTGATTTTGCTTGGAGTCACTGTGTGAAAATTAATTGAGCGTTGACAATCTATAGTTAGTACCAGCAATTTTAATCAATATGCAATGATGCAGCGTAATGGCAAAGTATTGGTTTATCTGTTTTGACTGGTTTTTTTCTATAAATAAAGCAAACATACACCCATATATGTATGATTTATGGTGATAGAAATAAAACGGAGTCAGACTATTAACCCAGCAAATATGGTAGCCTGCCAAGATGCAGTTGGCAGACAAAATTAATGTCTGAAACAGAACACATTACTGAGATATAGGACATAAAATCATTAAACACTTTGCACATCCATTTTTACTAGGAAAGAGCCCTTGGTTTCCATGTATTTTGCAGTAAATGGCTGTAGGACCAAATGTGTAGGCCACCCAAAAGAAAGAATAAGGCCTTTTGGTATTGTGGAGTCATTAGTCAACCGTGCTCTAGGTGCTATTCCTATCAACCCCTTCATTTAATGAGGCTCCTAGGAATAATGTGAACCCCGCTGAAACAAATTGGTAAGATCCTTGCATGATCCCACTGAGTTCTTCAGTGGTTTGAGCTGGTGGCAAGGGGAGCTGATCATCTTGGAACTCTCTGGACATCTTCAGATGGTTTCCATTCATTAGGGAAATAGTTTTCTCCAGGATAAAGGGTTTGTGTCTCTAAACCCAGCGACAAGGGAGAGAATGAGATGACTTACTCCGTGAATTAAAAACAGAATGTGAGGTTAGATATTAAATATGAGGATTAGAATAATATGTGGACTCAGCACTCTAGGAGTGGACTCGTTTAGGATCATGAGGCTTCTTGGTGAGAGGAGGGGGGATGAAAGCAGGAAAGGAATTGAGACACCCTACGGGGCACTCCACGAGCCATCATGGGGCTGGGTGCAGGCCTGGAGCGCCATATATATAAGCTTCCAGAGGCCACAAAAGGACCCTTGGGATTCTCCATGAGGACCCATGTTAAGCAGCCAGTGAACAGGGAAGAGCTGTCCTGGCGGAAACGTACAGGGCAGGAAGGTTTGTCTTCATTAGTATTTTTAAAAAATGTTTTACATGCTAGAAAATTATAACTTGGAAGGGGACCTCCTACTAAATTTATTTTTAACTGCTCTATTGAAAATTCTTTACCACTAGTCAACATTATCTCTTAGTAGCTCAGCACAGTATTTCTTTATTAAAAGAAATAGGCACGAATATTTTTGACTGAAAAATTAATAGCTTTTGAATTCATACACAGCAGGTTTTCTTTTGCAAAGAAGTCCAATATCGCTGCACAGCACTTCTATAACCATTTATTTGGAGTCCAAGTCAAACCTTTGACAGCTAGAGCAGTGCTACAAGCCAATATAAAGAACTCCAAGATGTAAACCAACAATAGGCCGCCTGTGTGAGGTTTGCCATTGTCAAATACATAGATTGTTTGGATTAGTTTATGTAAATGTACTGTTGTATTACCCTTTGGAAGAAAAAAAAAGATCACATTTGTGTATGAAAAGTGGTTCCTTTCACAGGCAGCATTATAAATCCCTTATCCTTTAACTTACATGTAAGAAGTAAAAATTGGTGCCTGACAAGCAGATATTGTGTGACACTCTGTTGCCAGAGAGAACCTGCCTTCTTTTCATTTATTTGAAAATAGAAAATTTTATTATAGATACCATCTTATAAATCAGGAATTATTAAAATATGTATAGGTGAGGCATTGGGAAATTAATTATAAAAGGTAGCCATGTAGTGTTTTGCACGCACTTTTTACTTCCTTGCTGTAAAAAGGGGAGGGGGCATAGAGCAAACCCTCAGTTCTTTCACCTTTAGGGATATAGAGTTATCTGATCAGTTCTAAGGTGTAAAAGACTCCCCTTTGCCGGTAATTAATTTATTCCTCCCGAAATAATAGAACGCACAGTGTATGTTCAAACGCGCATCCTCCTAGACTCTGATTTGAAAGAAGCAGTTCCTGGGATTCAGATCCAACCCTTGCTGGGGACGCTCATGTTAGAGTCTTGCCAGGAAGTTTGTTAAGTTTTTTTCTTTTTTCCATTTCTGTTTAAAAGGAACTTGGTGTTTATTTTAAAATCCTTAGTCACTAAGTGATAGAATGCTTTGCTGTAAACGTTGCTTTTCACTAAATGCCATTTGGGTGGTAAGTGTCATTTGCTGTGTCCAGTCACCCAGCCAGTTCCCATTTCCCTGCATCAAAGAAACTGCCAAAACCTTCTTGGATTGTTCTGACATCAGCCCCTAGACGTGCTTGCTGGATCCTGTTGTGGAACTCATGTTCCCATTTGGCTTGTCAGAGGATATTCTCATCTGGGGAGAGTACCAAGATTTTAGACGTGAGTCTGACCTCGACCCCTCACCCTGGGCAGCATCTAGGTGAGCTGAACAGGGGTTCACAGGCGTCCTGTTCCACAGGTGCCTCCTGCAGCATCTCTCCCTGCTTGCTTGAACGTCTTTTAAAAGGACAAAAACCTCTTCTTTTGTAATCATACCCAGGACTCAAATTGCAGCGCACAGTGTTTTTGTAAAGAGAATTTCTGAATTTAAAATCAAAGTAATTGCATCAGTGAATATTTATGGAACATGCGACTGGGAAACATAGGGTAGGAAAATAGGGCAGACCCGTCCCTGCCACCGAGTGTGTCTTGTGGGAGACCTGCGCTCCACGGGAGTGTGTGGACCACCGTCCCTGGCGGTGGGAGTGAGGAAGCCCCATGGCACCAGTGCCATCTGAGATGCGACGTAAAAGAGGAATGGGAGGAAGGAGAAGGAAATGAGCTTTCATGCTTCCTGCCGAGGGGTTAAGATAGGTGCGGGTGTTTGAGGAAGGGAACCAGGAGAAGAAAGTCTGTGATGAAGATCAGAGTGGAGGAAGGCAAAGAATAGCCGATGTCAGCCAAAAGCAGCTTTTGATTTCTAATGTTATTTATAAGCTTTCAGTGTTAGTAAGGCTGGGCCGTGTTTACCAGAGCAGCTGCAGATTCTAGCACGGGAGTTACACAGTGTAAAGCTGGGCCTGTCATATGGCCAGAATGGCCACGAGTGTTGTAGGCTGGCGTTTCCAAAGATTCATCTCTCTTCCATGTTCGGAGAAGCACAAGTGAAAAACCAAGGGATCGTAAACTGTCCTAATGAGAGTGATATTCTTTTGTTCCACACTCAGTACCAGTAATGTTCTCGAGGTAAACACCACAGTGGGTTGCTTGAGGGCGAATGTCTCCATGCTTACTCCATGGAGAATTTCCTGACATGTTTCTTTGGAGGAAGGCCGCACTCAGAGGATAAAACAATAACCACCACTACCGCCGAGAAGCATGTCTGTATTAATACTTGATTAAGTTGTTAAGGAGTTTTGAAAAAGATTTTTTCACTATCATAATGTCAGGAAGATACTGTAAATCATATTTTATAATCTCGAGAACATGAGAGGTAGGTTTAGCTTTAGGGTATTCCTACCCTCCAGAGAACAGCTCCCAACCCTGGTGAAACCACATTCCTTCAGGTTTGGTGGGCAAGTAACTACAGTGTAGGTAGAATCTCCTTTCTGAAAATGTTATAAAACAGAGGAACTTGGCTATTCGAAGCGAAAGGCAGTATTAGATTTTCCTTTGTACACATTCTCTTTTCCTCCAACCATAGCAATTAGGACTGTTTGGAAGTAGTTCTTAGCTACTATAAAAACTGTGTGTGTCCCCCACCAGCCCCCCAAAAGCAGGGGGGCTCCTTTAACTCTTAATGAAATGGATGATCCTGTGGGCTGTTGGCTGCAGCCTGGCTGTTGAGTTGGAGAAGTAATTTGAGGCCATCATAAAAAGAGATTTGCAAAAACAAGCAATGTTTATATACGGTTTCTCGTGAAGCCCCCCGTGCTGAGGTTCGGTGTCAGTGGCGATCGCCTTCTCAGTCGCTGTCCTGCACGGGGCCAGATCTCAGGCAGTGGTGAGACTAGGCAGAGTTGTGCTCAAGGTCACCCCCTGCCCAGCAACACCCACCTACCCCACCCCGCGGTCTGGGAACGTCCCTCCGGTCCTCCATCCTCAGAAAGGCCATCTCTGAACACAACAGATTCGTGTCTAGAATTCACCTGCTCGGCAGGTCAGTCAAACCAGCAACAGAAAAACGAGTGGGCACAAGAGTCCCTACTGAGCGCCGGGTCCCTCAGAGTCTGGGTTTCAGGTTTGCCTTTTGTTCTCAGAATCTGTTCTGAAACAAGGCAGGAGCACAAACAAAAACACACAGGAATTCTGATGGGAATCCTTACGACAAGTCTGTTTCTGTCCTGGGTTTACATCAGCAGTGCGTTGATTTTTTAAAAAATGGGAGTGACTCACCGTCTTTTAAAGAGAGAGCAGAGGTTACTGTTTAAAAACGAAAAGATAAAAACCTTTGTTTCACAGGGGGGCTCAGCAGAGTATTGAGTGTTGGGCAGCTGATGTGGTCCCAGTTGTTTGGATGGGTAAGATTTCTAGGAGAGTCCCCCTGGAACTGTCCTGGAAGAAAAACCAAGAGTTGAGAGTGGACAGAAATTAAAAAATAAAATAAAACCCTATGGCAATCTGAAGTGACATAAGAATTCAGCTTTTGGCTGGCGTTTCAGAGATTATCTTTGCCGAAATCATCACATGATGGAAACTCGCCATGTAGAAAATATCAGAGTTACTAACTTTTCTAAACATAGCAACTTCTTTTTAAATAGAAAATGAACACAATCTGAAAAATAGGAAAAGAAACCCTCCCAGTCCCATCCCTTCCTGCTCTAGGCCCCAAGAAAAAATTCTCTCTTCCAACCTGAGCTACAGTCAGAACGGAGCACTTGTGCGTTCATTTTTAATTGATGAATGTTTTAAGCTCTAGTAGTTTACAATTCAGATGAATCTTTCAAGATTACAGCACATCTCTCACTGTTCCCAGTTTGCTCTTCTAAGTCTGTAATTAATTTGGGGGTGGTGGTGGAGGAGTCCACTTTTTTTCAGAGAGACCTTAATTAAAAGAGCAAGTTTGGTTTGAACACAGAACCTGTCTTGAAACGTTCCCCCAGCTCCATCTTCTCACCCCCTAGTGACCTTTCTCCCAGAGATGGTTTCTCCTCGAGACCAGCATGTGATCATGCAGCCTGAGTTTAAAAGTTAAGAAACTTCGATCACACTTGACAAGGTTGACATTTCATTAACTTGTTGGTTCAGCCTTCAAATGATTTCATGAGGCGAAGCCCCCTCTATTTGGAGTTTACAGCTTTTTGTTCTTCCTTCCCTCACAGGCTACAGTCGTGTTTAATTTGGAATCAGGGTTCCTTTGGCAAATTAGCAATTAGAACAATTTTGTGGGAATATGTATATGTGTCATTAGTTTCCCTGCAAATTAATAGCAAGGGCAGAGGTCAGGCAAAAATTTTCCACTTGACTGCAGTTCCTCTATGGAGACTTGGCACTTGGTTCTGGAACGGCCACAGCTGCTCTCAGCCACCCTCTTCCTCTCCGAACTGTCTTTTAATTAGTTTACCTCATAGCCATCATTACAAATATGACTGCCTCCCCTCCTCGAAATAAAATCACTGTTTCTACAAAATATTCCCGTGACATCTTGCACTAGTGTGCATTGATGGTGGGTCAGTTGAATGCAGCATTTAATCATTAGATCACCTCCATCCGCGTCTCCTAATGAGAGTCCTTACAATATATTTTTATCTGGTAATTAGCCGAGATTGGCTGCTTCCTCTGTGGCTTATTAGAGACAGCCCAGCGGTGGGTGTGAATCACGGTGTCATTTGTCAAGCCTGGTAAAAATCCCCTCTCTGCTCTCTCCTGGCTTGGTGTTGATTTCCCCTGGTTACCTGTGTTTCACAGTCTCCAGAAAATTCAGCTGCCTCTCTGTCGTCAGGGATTGTGCTAACCGGGAGGGATTTTCTGTTTTACTGTTGCTTTTGGGGTAGAAACGGTCCAAGTCTTAAGACCTTTGCCAGAGCTGCAAGAATGACATTCTTTTCACGTTTTATGACTTCGTACCCATATTGTGGGGCTTGTCTATTCTTGTAGGTGAGCTCCCAAAAGATGGGCCTGCACTTGCTGTATGTTCCCGTGAGTTTGGGCTTTTGGCAGTGAACTAGAACCCAGTGGACTTGATCTTCCTCACAGAACTGGAAAGGACCATGCATATTTCTTGAGGACATTGTATTTATATTATCATTTTCATTACCTTTTAAAGAGCACTGTGGTGTTTAGGGTAGTGTTCTTCAGCCAAGAAGCCAAAAGCAGAGTGGGTTCTCGGAATTGCTTTATGATTGTTATGCCTGTCTTCCTTTCATCAGGGTCTGCATTTGACGGTAAGCCCTCCAAGGGCAGCAGTCGTCTGCTCTGTCCCTGTTCTGGTCATTGCAGTTTCCAGTGCCGTCGTCTGCTTGGAAATATTTATTGAATGTCATTTATAAGCAGGAATAAAAGCTAATCCCCAGGTCCTTTCCAAAAATGAGCATGTTGAAAAAGGAACCTGGTTCATGTTTATCTTTCCCATTATCTGGGCAGAAGGAGAATATTATACAAAGGGCCTAGAATCACAAGTGTGTATTTGATTTTGAGTCCAGATTGTGAATATGGGCAAGTTATTTAATCTCTGATGAGCCCCTGTCTGCTTCTCTGTAAAATATGAGCGTAACATCTCAAGTATTCGTGATGGTATGAGGATTTCAGTGAAACCAGGCAGTGGCAAGGGCACCCATGACTTTGTGTTTACAAATGGCACCCATGACTTTCCTGGGCATTCGGATACTCTTAGGCCTAACAGCATCTGGTTTTTACAAGTTGTGTATTCATGAGCATTAGACTGGTTGCTTGGGCTGCTGGATGTTTAGATACACTGTTCCTCTGCTTGGTCAGTGAGTAGGGCCCAAGGTGAAGAGGTGGTCGCCCCAGCCTTCCCCCGGGACCCCCAGAACAGTTCTATCCTATGAGTGCTCCACAAGACTTTTAGCACTTGGGCTGCAAATGTGTGTCCAGAAGTTGCCAGCATTGATGAAAAAGAGCTCCCAGCGTCTGCCCAGCTTGCCGGGGGATCCCTAAGGATGGTGCCATCTCCATAGCTTGCTCTTATCAGGTATAGGGGAGCCTGGGGTAGGAATTGGGTGGAGCTGGGAGGGGTGTGTCTGATGTTGGCTGAGCCAGCATTTCAAGGGAGGAATAAAAAGGAAAACCCAACCCAAAGCCTCACCCAGCATTCAGTTTCCAGCACCATGTTTATCTTTTTCTGTCAGTATTTCCTCAACAGTATTTTATTTTTCTCATTACTAGGGCATGAGAAAGGTTGAGTCTTCCTAACAAATTGGAACTCTGTTTTTATCTGTTCTTTGATTAGATCTCAGAGGAATCTAATTTTTAACAGTTTCTACAAATAATGCTTTGGAGTTAGGACTCTAACAGTGGTGAAACAGACTTAATTTGTTAAGTGATTCAAAATTTGGTTTCAGGCAGATATTAATACCGTTAGTGAACCCAGGTCTAGCTGCTCACCACTCAAAGGCCAGTAAATTGGCCAGGTGGGTGGAAAGGAAAGTTTGCTTTATTTTGGATGTCAGCAACGGGGAGTGAGGGGAGGCGCTTGTCCAAAGGCCAACTCCCTCCACTGATAATCAGGGGGCAAGAGCTTTTATAGACAGACGGAGGGGGCTACATGCAGAAACAGCGCAGTCAGCTCTGACGGTCATCTTGAAGTTGGTCATCGGTGGTCTGCCCAGCGTCATCTTGATTGTCTTCAGTAGTTAATCTTGATTCCCAGGGTCAGTCAGTTCCCATTTCCTTGAGGCCGCTTCTTGGGATTGTGGCAGCTTCTGTCGTGGCTACATTCTGCTCATCATGTAGCCTTCTCCTGCCTGGTGGGGATTTCAGTATCTGCAAACAGCTTGCAGGACATGGCTCAGAATATTATCTATAGCCCTTGAGGGACTAAAGGTCTGGGCCTGTGCTTAGTGGCTACAGTGTTACGATCTGGTCTCCTCTGTTTTCCTTTGTTTCTTCTGTGTGTTCTCACTTCTCCGATGAAGTTTATTCCTTGGCTAAGGCTTTTCCACAGACAGGCAAGGACATGGTGGGTGGGAGTGAGGACCACAGGCTCCTGCTCCACTTTGATACCAAGTAATCCTGCTCTGCTAAACTTTTTTGGATTGGAGGTAGCTGCAGGTTTCTGAGAGAGCACGTCTGAGTAAACTGCAAGAACTGTGTCGAAAACAACCAAGTTCTTCAGTGGAGCCAGATACAGTGTTTCAGTAGCAAGCAGATTTTTGGAAGGTTGGGGGAGGAAGGTTGGAGGCTTATATTTCCAGTATTATTAATAGAAACACTTCAAGGCAAAGGCAAAACAGGTAATAGGAAGGAAGGCCCAGAACAGGACTCGTTCATCTTCCCCCATGCTACTGCAAATAACTAGTAGGTATTTCTTTACTTGAAGCACTGGATTACTACATTTTGTTACTACACATTTGAAACTAGAGGGAAAAAAAATGAGATTTTATTTTTTATAGTTCCAGATCTCTCCTATGCCATGTTTGTTTTAAATGAATGGATTCCAATCCTGCATTGGATAAGAGTTTAATGAAGATGACACATAAAGCTTTCAAAGAGGACTCTCTGCCAACTGATGGAGCTAAATGAATGTCTAGTGGGTTGGTTCTACTCTTTTAATAGGTCATGGGCCAGGCCCTTCTGCAGCACTTCTCATCCCTGAAGTGTCATCCTGGAGTTGAGTGAGCCTGTCCCAGTGTGGTGTAGCCACTGGCAGCATGTGGCTGTTTAAATAAAATTGTGACTTTTTTTGAGAGTGAGGAAAAATAGTTTCTCTGTTGTACTAGCCCAATTCAGAAAGGTCTGTCACAGAGCTCAGGTCGATACCATTGTATCATCTCAACTGGTGTTTCCTGAAACATCAGTGTTGGTGGGGCTACAAGGACTCTATCTCCCTCTTCGAGGTTTATGAGGCATAGTAGGCTATAAAAGAGGGGTGTGAAGTTGTGATTAAAGAAACATCATGACCCAGAATTTCTCACACTCACCAGGCTAAGTAACCCCTTTTGTGTCTGTAAATACTTAGTTAAATGTCTTTGGAAAAAAACTGTTTCAGCAATAGGAAAGGAGAACATTGCAAGAGATATTTAATAACCTATATGTGGAAAGAATCTGAAAAAGGATATGTGTGTGGATCTGAAACGCTTAGCTGCTACTGCTGCTAAGTCACTTCAGTTGTGTCCAACTCTGTGTGATCCCATAGACAGCAGCCCACCAGGCTCCCCCGTCCCTGGGATTCTCCAGGCAAGAACACTGGAGTGGGCTGCCATTTCCTTCTCCAATGCATGAAAGCGAAAAGTGAAAGGGAAGTCACTCAGTCGTGTCTGACCCTCAGCGACCCCATGGACTGCAGCCTACCAGGCTCCTCCATCCATGGGATTTTCCAGGCAGGAGTACTGGAGTGGGGTGCCATTGCCTTCTCCAAATCACTTAGCTGTGTACCTATAAATCAACTACAATGAAAAGAATCATAGGAAAGGATGCTAGAAATTTTAATAAACAGCTTTTACATGGGAAGTCCCCTCCTGTTTCAGCTGGTGATAAACATCTACTTAGAGGCTTAACTCTGGCCAGGCCTCCCCGTGTCTTTCCCGCTGGATCTCGGTGCGTTCTCGGTGGCTCTTCTAAGCATTCTTCCTTTCCTCACAGCTGAATCTGGTATCCAGTGTCACCCTCTCCAAGTCTGCGTCAGAGGCTTCTCCACAGAGCTTACCTCATACTCCTACGACCCCCACCGCCCCCATCACTCCCGTCACCCAAGGCCCCTCCGTCATCACCACCACCAGCATGCACACGGTGGGCCCCATCCGCAGGCGGTACTCAGACAAATACAACGTGCCCATCTCTTCAGGTAGATCCTCTATTTTTGCCTCACGTAGAGTTGTAATCAACAGTGCTTGTCGACCAGCCTGTTTGTAAAAAGTGATAATTAATAGGACAATGATTCTTATTTAGCAGATATTGCGCAGAACCAAGAATTTTATAAGAACGCAGAAGTTAGACCACCATTTACATATGCATCTTTAATTAGGCAGGTAAGTAAACAATGCAGTTTGTGAAATT
The DNA here is from genome assembly GCF_001704415.2 of Capra hircus. Classification (NCBI taxonomy): domain Eukaryota; kingdom Metazoa; phylum Chordata; class Mammalia; order Artiodactyla; family Bovidae; genus Capra; species Capra hircus. The sequence continues at coordinate 30,583,524 of NC_030829.1, forward strand.
GCATCAGAAGGTATATGTGTACAGGGATATATTGATGAAGTAGATTTAAAACCGTTTAGTATGCAAGCATGCTAAAACCTTTTCTATAAGGTTTTTTAAAACTGCAATATATAATATAATTGCTTTTGATTAAGTATTACAATACGATGTGATTATTAGGAAATTCATTTCACACAACAGTGAAAATGAGCCTGTTTAAAGATGGCAAGTCAATTATCACAAACTACAGTAATCTCTGATCCCTAGAATTAATCTGAGCTCTAAATAATTACTGAGCTTTAATCAGCTAGTGAAATGTTTTGCATTTCTCTTTGATTCAGCTTTATGAATGACTAATAAATTAATATTTCTGTACGGAAACAGAAGTAAAAACTCAAAACAATTGGATAATTCCATTTTGAATTTTGCTATTGAACTGGTAAATAGAACCATTCATCTTAGATCATTTCGTGAAACCTTTCTCAGGCTTTAGCTCGGCATCACAATTGTTTTCTGTTTTCCAAAAATTGTATAATGACAGTTGTGCTGATTTAGTCATAAATTATCTTTTTCTGTTACTTTCACTTCACAGGCCATTCTCGAATCTCCAGAAAAGCAGCTAACACTAAATGAAATCTATAACTGGTTCACACGAATGTTTGCTTACTTCCGACGTAATGCTGCCACGTGGAAGGTAAGCTTTGTTGCAGGTCTGTTTAGTCTTGGATCTTGCCATTTACAGGGGAGAATTTGTTGTTGGTAACGTCTTGTAAGTTACAGTAATACTGTTTTGATACATTCAGAGAGTCTAATTTGTAGGAATATTGGATTGAGAAAATAATTACTGTGGCATTAAAAATGCTAGGATGGAAGACTGCCTTACTTTTGCATCAGATGGACCAAATTTGTCTGTCTCTCTCTGGTTGGAATGTGAAGGAAGTTGTCTTGTGTACACAAACCTCATGCCTTGAGGTCTTTAGCTAGCATCAGTATTTATTTCTGCAGAGACTGCATAGATAACTTTTTTCGTTAGCCATTAGTAACGTGGAAAAATGATCAGGTAAATGTGAGATTAATGGAGAAGGCTGTATACTCCAAACACTAGCACAGTATATGGAAGTTACTGCAGGAGAACCCTATGTATATGTATGTGTATATATATATATTGTTTTTTTTTTTAAGTGAAGAGACTCAGATATTCATTTAACTGTGGGGAAGGAAAGTAATTATGAAATATATGAGTTGACTGATACCATTTGCTCTAGACAAGTCATCCATAGTTCCAAGTGGGATGCCCCCAGCAAGACTTGTGACCACACAACAGTCCTCAATCCAAGTTTCACAGTTAGTGTATAGATTCTGTTAGCATTGATTGCATTGTATTAGATTAAGCTCTCAGCAATTTTTGGATTTCCTCACTATAATTTCTGTTTTAATAATATTTTTGCTATAGAAAAAGGGGCAGGTACTATTGGAGATTAATTATTGCATAGTTAATATTTAGAATTGTTATAATCCCCCAATTCTAAGACATTTAGAAATATTTAAAATGCAAATATTTTACATGGTTTTATTATAAAGATGATAGGGGTTTGTTATAGGGTGCAAATAAAACATGCTTTGCTTGACCTAGAAGTTTTCCTTGCTACTTATTAACTTTATATGGGAGGAAATCAAACATGGAAAATACATTTCCTCTACTACATTTGTCATAAATTAGCATTTTTAAAACAAAATGAATATAACCATAGAATTAATTCTTCACACTTAGAGAGTTATGAATAATGACCCAATGTACCTTTTTTCTATTAAGACACATGGACGCTAAAGGAATTTGGTTCAAAATATTCCTTTCTCTTCCTCAGCCTGCCCTAAGGAAGAGAAGATACAAAATAATCTTCAGCTATGAATGCTTTTCAGAATTTAGGAAGTATAAACATGAAGCAGATATTTTCTTCTAATTACCTTTTATAAATAGCAAATAATCAGATTTTAAAATAGTTACCAGTGTCGAATGTGATATTTAGGCTCAAATCTTCAGATTTAACTTTTTCATTTCTGTAAAGTGGCAGAAAAAGTGCCATTCATATAAACAGTCCTAGGTGAAGTATTTAATGATTCATAAATACATACACTTTTCTCTCCATGTCCTATTTGTGCTGCAATCTTACACAAAAGATAAAATGCCAGGTAAAATGATGACCGGGAAGAGCTCACTCACCTTTTCGGGGAAATTCTGTATTTCCAGTTGCTTGTGCTTGGATGTACAATCTTCAAAAGCAGAAACTTAAGTTTTGACCTTACATCTTAATTTGCATGGCTGTACAATATAGACCGTTCTAGAGCAGTCCTGTTCTTCAGACACAGCTTTTCCAGTTTGTACATCTTGATACTTACTGTAAAACAGTAGATAGGATGAAATACTGCTTTCTGTTCCCAGTTAGGCGTCCTCTGGGTACATGTACTCTGGATTTTTTTTTTTTTTTTTTTTTAGTAAGAAACTTGGGTTTATTTCAAGCACTTCAGTGTTGTTTTAGGAGATAAAGAATGCTAAGGGTCTACTGTTATCTCTGCCTTTGTGCAACATAAAAAAGAAAATGCTTTTTAAAGACTCATTTATATGTGGAGAAATTTGTCCTACCAAGTATAATGCCAAACATTTTCCAGAGATTGTTGTTTGGTAGAAACCTATCAAACCTGTTTGAATCAGGGGTATCCTTTCATAGTCACTTGGAGGTCTTGAACCCACCCCAATTATGCTGGTATTGCTCACAAATTCCTTGAGTATTTATCCTGTGGCTTCTTCCTGTGAGCAGTTCATCATGCCATGTGATAAAATTTATCTCATTACCTTCTAAATCAGACCAGAAAAATCACCCTTCTTGAGCATGACTCCTCACAAAGTCACCAGTGGTGATTATCCAAGAATGGAAACACCTCTCAAAGAACAGATCCATCTCTGCCCCTGGAAAGGATCAGGGAGAGAGGAAATGGTGAAGGGAAGGAATACACAATGTTTGAGCAATAGCAGTGTTGCTGAAATAAAGTGAAGGACTTAGGAGGGCTGTGAGGTGTGGTATTGGTATCGTCTTCTTATGCCCCCATTGTCACCTTATTCCCTGTAAGAAGAAAATTGGGAGTAAATGACATGGGTCTCTCTGAAATACCCTCATGTCCAGTTTGAAGGGTCAGTAAGTTCAGCCAGGAGAACTGAAGAGGTAAAGCGGTGCTTGTTACTTTACCTCGTAAGGGTTGTCGAATTTCCTGAAACTCAGGAAAGGTGAGATGTTAAAAACTCTTCACCCTTCAGTTGAGCTCCTCCTTTGGTAGGTTACAGATGTCAAGGGTTTCAGTTTAGGAGTGACCAGAATTTACTTCTTACCCTAAGAAAGTTCTGTGTAAATAGAAGCCATCAAATAGTGAAGCATTCTCGCTTTGCCATTGAGAGTTCTACTCATGGTTCCCTTTGGCATTTTCTCTGTTAATTAAAGCACTTACCCCTGGTAAGGGCCAGCTTTTGTATGTTTGGGAAGGTAAGGCATAGCTTGATAATGGACGCTAATCCAGTGAGGGTCATGTCATCCTCTGATCCTGTCAGATGCAGGAGGCGGTACTCTCAGTGGTAAACAGCCAGTGTCCATTTCTTCTGAATAAATCTGAGAAAATGGGTCAAAGGTGTTAAAGCCAAAACTTCAAAGAATAAAAAAGCAGCAGCAAAGTGACTTAAACCATTTTTGTATGAGAGACAGTGAGTTCAGAGGTGACAGTTTTAAGCTTGTTTGCTGATTTTAAAGTCATATTAACATTACTTTTCTATTTTGGCTTTGAAACATATTTGGGAGCTAATATTTTAGTATGAGAGACGAGTGGGTTTAAAAGGGACTGTTTTATGCTGTACTTGTTTCCTGATTTTGAAGTCATATTAACATTACTTTTATATTTTGGCTGTGAAACCTGTTTGGGGGCTAATACACATATTAAAAAATACTTCTGGTTAACTATGACCAGAGATTAGGTGAAAATGCCGAAGTACAGTTAACTCATCATTTTGGATTTTGATTTTTCTTTTTTGGAAGAGGCACCCCTCACCACAGGAGGGTCCTCCTAGGGGTGGGAACTGCAGCTTTTGGGGATGGGTTTACAACCGTGGGCTGTTAGGCTGAATTTACTGCTGTTTTTGGAGTCTTTTTCTTATGGACAATGTTCTCTCTTTTATACTTGCTGCAGAATGCAGTGCGTCATAATCTTAGTCTCCACAAGTGTTTTGTGCGAGTAGAAAACGTTAAAGGGGCAGTATGGACAGTGGACGAAGTAGAGTTCCAAAAGCGAAGGCCACAAAAGATCAGTGGGTACGTCCGCCACGTTTGAACCTCTTAGCCTGGCTGGGATTGCGCTAACCAGTGTCACGTAGAGGCTTTGGCTGCTAGATGGTGTTAGACCAGACACCTGGTTTCACGTTGTCTCAGTGAAGGGAAGCAAAAAAGCATTTCATCCCTCCCGTTTTGTATACCCGCCAGTCCCCTTGCCCTGCTTGCTGGTCTTTGTTGCATCACATGCTAGTAGCTTTTAGGTGGCAATGCATATTAACCCTCACAAACCATTGGCTTATGCTTATTGCATTTTATTTTCTTTCTCCTGTTCCCTGTATTGGATGTCTGTTCTGCCCCCAACCCTGCCTCTCTCCTTTTGTTGCCACTTCATCTCCTTTGCTGCTGCTCCTATCCCAGGGTGCCATTCGCACCAACCTCTCACTGCATAAGTGCTTTATCAGAGTAGAGGATGAGTTTGGGTCCTTTTGGACAGTTGATGATGAAGAGTTTAAACGTGGCCGCCATATTCAACGAGGCCGTCCTCGCAAATACTGCCCCGATGAAAACTTTGACGAGCTTGTCGCACAGTAAGAGCCTTTACTTGCTTTTGTTTTTTGTTTCTGCTGTTGCTTTGGCTTTGCATGGTTGACTCATCCCATAATAGTTTTGCATTTCACCACGTAGCAGTGCCACGGCTTTCTGCAACGGAACTAAATTGTGTGATTTGTACATGTATTTCTCTCGTTTCCCTTGGAACACCAGCGCCCTGAATAATGCTTTTTTGACGTCTTTAATGCAAATACCGGTTGTCTTTTGATTCAGCAGCTTCACGGGGACCCCTATAACTCAGTGCTTTTGCGTGACCCCTAATTCCTCCAAGTGAAGAGGAAACTCTTCTTTAGAGTTAAAATGTGTATTTACTGGGGTAAATTTCTTTTTATTGGCTCACTCAGTATAACAATATAAATGTAGTAAAATGAATGATAAAAGTGCTCCAAGCATAGGAAGGAAATTAGTTAACAATCCATCTACCTCCTTTAAGAATCATTGATCAATGTAGGTAATTTCCTCCCGAGAGCCACCCCTACCTTTCTGACCATATCCTCACGTGTGATTTTTTTAAGTATTTTTATCCTTCCTATCTAGAGATGTTCTTAGAACAGTATCTTGTCATCATTTGATCAGTAAATGGACACAGCATCAAATTATTCTTTTATCCTCACAAATTTGGCTGTGCCAGAGAGACTTGAACCAGCCTTGGCTGACCAACCCTCCCTGGAGTACCCCCTCTCTCCTTTTTGGCGGTAAATGAGCCTTGAAGACTTTTTCTTCAGAGCTACCCTGCCATTCCTCTAGCATTTGTTCTAGAACTCAAATCCTGAAGAAGCTTAAGAGCCAGGATTCCTCCCGCCTGCTCCCAGGAGACCTTGCCATCAGCTCACTGACATCCCAGAGCATCAGCCTTCCTGCTAGAGTCAGTAGCGGCTGCTCCAAATTGACAAAAGATTCATCTGCGGAGGAAGTGCCCAAGCTAATTATTACATAGTCCACAGTTTTACCCCCTATTTGCTTGAACAGCAATGTCTGTCCAGCTCAGAGGTGTTCACATAGACCAGCCCCCGGTGAAGCCAGGGGCTAGGGAGAAACCCGACTTTCCTTTGGGTTGGGGACTGGGAGACATTTCTGATTTGGAAGGATACCAGCAAGCTTAAGACTTAGCAAAGAACTCGGGGGGGTGATTGTGTTTAACTTTGAGTTTTTATCTTTCTCTTACACAGTAACCCTTCCCTTATTAAAAACATGCAGACCAGCCACGCCTACTGTACACCTCTCAATGCAGCTTTACAGGTAAGATGGACGGCTGCCCCGGCTCTGTGGCAGAGGGACATGTCTCCCCCACTCATTTCAAAATATATTAGCCTCGCTCTAATTAGATATTAAATTTTAATTCCGTTAAACTTTTTTCTTAAGTGCACAAAGCATCGTACTCCCTGGAGGCAAACACATCGGGCTGCTTCAGCATTAGCAGGATGCTTAGCATTTTGAATATTGTGGCAAAAAAATTAAAAGTTCACTTATTAATATTTATCAGCAGTATCATAATTTCCATCCTCTTATTTCAGAATTTCACTTGAGGCAAAAATACCACAAGTGTAATTACTCTAGCACAGCTATTAATGTGCTGGATGATAGGCTACTGTATCACATGACCTTCTATTGTTCACCGGTTTAAAGAGAAAGCAGAGCTTTTTTATTTCTTCTCCTTCTTTTAAAGTCTATTTTAGCATCTTTTCACTGGGGAGGGAGGAGGCTGGGTCTGGTTCGCTGGGTAAAAGTAAACTGTTTTTGTTCAAGCCATAGAGTTAGACTCTAGGTTTCCAGCAGATTGCTCAAGGTTACATAAGAAGCTTGCAGGATGTTTGCTCCTACTGACAAACCAAGCCGTCCTTATGTAACCGGTGTTACCAGCGGTTGGGGGGGGGGCGGTGCGGGGAGAGGAGGGTGAAGACACGGGGTTTGAGCAGGAGGGAGGTAACCTCCCCGATGTGAGTTACCAGGGCAGCCCTGGCGTCTGTCAAGCCTTCTAATTATCGCACATCTCAGTTACCAAACAATCAAGTCACAGCCAAATCGAGAGAGGACTGGAGTACACTACACTGAACTTACCTGGGCAGGGCCTTCCTCCGGAGTTCATAGGTGGACAGGGTCTTGTGGACCTTCGCAGCCGGTGTTCTTGATACAGATGTGAAAATTTCCCGAGGGAAGGGCACAAACAGAAGCAGACGTCTTAAAAAGGCTCCTTAAGGGGATGATAGTGATGAAAACACAATGGAGACACTCGGCATTACGGGGAACAGAATTGGGTAAAGAGGTGATAGAATAATCTTCCTGTTCTCACTGAGCACCTGCCCTGCGTCCTAGAGAACCATTTTCCCAGTTTACTCACTCAGCGAAAGCTTCCGGCTTCCGAGGATGGAGCCATATACAGCCTTAACACACTTTTGAGTTCAGAGGCAAATTCACTCCGCTTAGCTTTTCAGTAATTTTATATATATATACACACACACACACACATACACACACACACACACAGCCCAAACCAAATTTAATAGGAGGAACTACTTTCTGTGTTTCTTTTAATTACTTGTAGTTTACACAGTAACTTTAGAAAAGCAAATGAAGGCACGCTTAGATGCCGCCACTGTAAATACCATTCATTAGTAGCTTATTTTCCCTGGAGTCTTATGAAGTGTGAATTTAAAGGCTGCTCTATCTGGAATGGTATTCAGATTACAAGCACATTTGACATTCATGAGGCTGCCAGGCAAAAAAAAAAAAAAACAACACAGCCCACCAGCAGCAGTGGTCCTCCAGCCTCTGGATTCTCTTACCTTAGTGACTGATTTCCACTAGGATGCTTTCTCTTTACAGAACTGCTCACACTTTACTTCTGCATTTACCTTTGGCCCCTGTACCCTTTCTTACTTTCAGTGATAGCCCCAAACTCTCCCACCATTTTTCCAAGAATCCTTTGTATCTATCCTGAGGTGAGGTGAATACCTGGGTCTCAAGTCATGATTTGAGGAACGGATCTTCTCCCTCTCCTCCAGGAGTTTGGGTCCTTGGTCAGTAGACAGTCCTCTCAGACAACTTTCCACCATGCACCTTAAATAAAGAGACCACCAGCAGGCCTTCCCTTCCTGCCCACTTCCATTTTTTCAAGGCAAGTAAAAATAATAGTGGAACAACATCTTCAAAAGATTACTAGAGCAACATAACGCGTGATATACAATATATAAAATAGGACAGCAGAATCCACTACAGAAATAAAACATTGGACTCGGGACAGATTGCATTATGCTCTGAAAAAGTGAAGTAACTAAGGGTAACCGTAAAGCTTCATATTTATAGACTGCCTCTCCCCGCTGGGATCTCAGAGCAGTTAAGGCTCCAGGAGGGACAGGACTTAAGCACCTTCGATTTGGGGGGGTAGAGAGGCCAGTGTGATGTGAAACCCCGTACTCTGCATTGGACCAGTCCTTTGTAAAATCTGTGACCCCTTGCTCCAAAAGAGACATCAAGTACAAAAGGAGCCACTAGGTTAGACCTAAGCTGCTGGTGGAAAGTTTTCTAAGCTCGGGTAGGTGGCTTTGGTCACTCATGCAGAGAATGTCCAAGAAGCTGTCTTGTGTAGGAGCGACTGGGTTTCTCATTGCAGCCCACGTCATGTTTTTTTTACAAGAGGAGCACACTGGTTTTCTTTTTTTGTCTGAGAATCAAGGATTGGTGTAAGTGCTTACCTTTGGATGCCTTTCACCAGTGTCAGCTATGTTTTATGATCCAGTTCCCATCGGAATTGGCCTTGACCCAGAACACACTGAGAGCCACAGAAAATGAATCACCCCAAAAAGGTTGCCCTGTCCGTAGGCTGGCCAGCTCATCCCAAAGCATACATTCTTGGGAACACGTTAGTGTTGTATGTACTTCTCCATCTTTGACTGGAGAAGCTGCAAGGAAAAAAAAAACACCAAGCTAGAGCTTGGCCCCACTCTTGCCACCTTCTGACTGTAAAAGTGAAAGAGACTCACTGATGGTCCCAGCAGAACTTCCATGTCAAGGAGAAATAGGGCCAGTGTGTGTGTCTAGCTGCAGTTTGGTGTGGGGCGGATCAGGCAACGGGTCTGACTTTTCACTCTGCCAAAAAAAGAAAAAATGTTTTATTGCAATTACAAGAGATCTGTTGAAAAAAGTACTTGATGCAAATTATTTGACAAACAGTAGGAGAGTGAGGAACGTTCAGATGTGCTGTTCGTCAAGATGAGTTCACCACATTTGGGAATGAAAATGGGATTCCCCCCCCCCCAACTTTCTAGAAGAAGGCAGTTACATAAATTCAGAAGTGGAGGGAAGGAAAAGCTGTGGGCTTGCAATGGGCCTGGCTTTGAAGTCATCCCGTAGCCAGTGCTGGGTTAGGTGTGGGCAGGTCATCCATCCCTGGGCTTAAATCTCGAAGGCGTTTCTGGCTTTGGACCTTGTACAGCAAGCGAGACTGTGATTGTCTTAACACGCAGATTCCCTGCAGCCCAACTCTGCACCTGTTCTCTCTTCACTTCTGGCTTCTACTTGGTCTCTAGAGCCAGGGTTTCTAGAATCGTCTGGACTCTTGTATCACTGGCCAGTTGGAGTCACTGCACCAGATTTCTTGTGATTGTACTTTTACTTCAGCTGCTGCTAAGTCGCTTCAGTCGTGTCCGACTCTGTGTGACCCCATAGACGGCAGCCCACCAGGCTCCCCTGTCCCTGGGATTCTCCAGGCAAGAACACTGGAGTGGGCTGCCCTTTCCTTCTCCAGTGCATGAAAGTGAAAAGTGAAAGTGAAGTCGCTCAGTCGTGCCAGGCCGAGTGTAGTCTGCAAGAGAACGAGTTTGATAAATCTTGGTCTCATTACAGCTGCCAGTTTTTGCAAGGCTGTCCTCTTTAATAAAATGCACAGTTGCTAGGTCAGAATCATGACCCAAATGACAGAGTATGGACACTGTAGCCCAGTGAGAGGTCTGATTGCTGTCTGCATCTCAGACTGGGTGGTCGTTTTATTCAAGTGCAGTAAGATAGGAAATGAACAGTATATCCAACCATCGGGTTTAGGATATCTTTCTTTTTCTCTCCATTTCCACACTTTTTCGCTGACACTCAACTTAGAGTGACTTTGTCACCTTCGATATGGATGTACTTACGCACCCCCAAAGAAATACGATTTACAGCTTCCTTTTGCCAGAGATTTCTTTTTTCTTCGGTCCTCAAATTCCAGATGATTGGTTGGAACCTGAAAGATTGCATAGAGTTACCTTCAACCAGTTATCTCAGACTACACTAAAAAGATTCAAAAATCATTAAAACAGAAATGATGGGGAGGGGAGATAAAAATTGATTCCAATTCTATAATCTCTTCCTTTCCTATAGGATCTGAGACGTAAATGTTTATGGAAGTTCTCATAAGTTTGGGCTCTGCAGCCAGAATAATCTGATCAAATCTTTAATATCCAATAGTGGAGTCATCGAAGTGGATAAAGAAATGAAAATTCCATTACATTTCCCTGTGATCTGGAAATATTCAGTTCCTCTTGAAAAAAGGCTTCAGACAGAAAACTCGTTATGAGATAGCCTTGTCTAAAGCTTGTGCCTCCACTCCACAGGCGCCTCGGTCCCTCCAGCTATAGCTCTTTGGAACCCAGCTTGGGACACGTGTCATCATCAGCTTGACTCTTAAAGCACAGCCCTTCTAGACCTATTAGAAACTTGCCTTTGCCAACTATACCAGAATGAAATTAAACTGAAGACCATCGAATCCACCTGTAATTGATAGCCTCCCTGTCTGTACACCCTGTGTCTTCACACATTTTCTTTGGGTTGATGGCAGGCTTCGATGGCTGAGAACAGTATACCTCTATACACTACCGCTTCCATGGGAAACCCCACTCTGGGCAACCTGGCCAGCGCGATCCGGGAAGAGCTGAACGGGGCGATGGAGCACACCAACAGCAACGAGAGCGACAGCAGTCCAGGCAGATCCCCTCTGCAAGCTGTGTGAGTACTGGCCCCCTGCAGCACCTCCGCCATCAGTTCCCCCTGGTTTGCTGTCACACGAGCCCTGCTCTGACTGCCATCAACACCTTTTCTGTCATTTCTGACTTCCTGGAACCCAGGGAGAAGTGGGTGCTTCCAGAAATGTTCAGCTTGGTTCACAGCTCAAAGGACCACTTACTTATACCCGACTCATAAGCGTAGTAGGCTTCCTGCAGCCCCACAAATGCCCAGAGCCACAAAGGGGATGATGCCTGTGCTTTTTGCCCTTGCTCAGTCAGCTCAGGCCATTACTTCAGCCACCTTACCTTTTCCTCCTAGAAGCAGTATGCATCCTGTGACACAGTTCACTGTCTGCTCAACGTGCCAGCATGCTGAACCCAGCAGGGCGGGAAAGGATGCTTGTTTACTTGGTGGTGGGATAATGGCGAGCCGCGCACGCCGCGCTGACGCGCTATTACCAAGCATTAATGATGACACGAAGGAAAGACGGCATGATTTATAGATTGCTCTTAAAATATCAAAAGGAAAATTAATAGGGGCATTATAGCAGCAGACGGCAGTATAATGAGCACGCCCAGAACCATGCAGAGTGCTGGGTGAGGGCTGTCTGTCCTGCGTGTGTGTGAGGCCCCTGGGGGTGGGCGATGCGAGGCAGGCAGGGTGACACCACTCCCTCTCTCGCAAGAAGAGTTTCAAAGAGAAAAGAAACCCCGATTTCCCACGTCAGATTCACCAGGGATGCTCTAGAATGACAGCTTCTCCCTTTTAGCGAGAGTCTGTAAAACCAATGCCTGCTTTAAAGGAGTAAACCAATGCAGTGTTTACCATGCTGTCAGCTCTTAGAAATAGACCCCTTGTCTATACAATGCTTCTGAATTACTGACCAACATCTTAGTTTAAGAGCATTTGAGTGATCAGAATGGAAAATATGACCTGCAGCAATTAGCAACAGAATGAATTGGCATCTAACAACAAAGGCAAAATGCTGTCTGCCAGTGTGGGTAATTGGTGGCTTTGGAGGAATCTGAAATTTGATTATTTAGCATTTGAATTTCATGCCCAAAGTGCTTTGAAAAGGATCTTTAAAGATGAAAATAGTCTTTTTAAATTCATAACAACAGTCCCTTAGCATTTACTCCACAACATTTTAAGAACGTGTTTATCTCTCACGCTGCCACTGCCATATATCATGCTTCCTCCAGCAACCTGGTGTTTCTGACTTTATTATCACACCCGCATTCATCTTTAAATCATTGTCATGACAGGAGTATTTACTAAGATATTAAGGAAGTTCAGAGCAAATATAAATTGTTATGTATGCTACTTCAGGAAATACCATGGAGCAAAAACGTCTGAAACTACTGAGTGAAAGAGAGAGTTTTTCATAGTATCCACAGAACTCCCAAGGTTTCGTTCCTATGTTTATAGTAAGAGAAAAAAAAAAAAGACTAAAAAAAATAAAGATATTTGGATAAAAATTCACACAGCAGTTTTGAGTGATGCTAACTTTGCTGTATGAGATAGTTACTGTAATTTATGGAAACTTTGAGTTAACCCCGATATAACCGAAGTCTTGTTTTACAGCTGTCAGTTTAATTTTTAACAAAGTGAAGATTTTATTGATGGATGGTTTTGTTTTTTTTTTTTAAAAAAAAACCCTGTATAAAGATGTCAAAAAGCATACTGTTTGTTGCTTAAATCTCATAGTGTACAGTACAATAAATAATTTTGCTAAAAAGAATTATATGTCATCAGCCCATTTCCTATGCCTACTCTTGGTGCTGGAGATGGTTACCCTGTTTCATCTCACATTTCCATTAAGCAAATTCTATAATGATGGAGTTTTAATTCTTATCCAGCGTGCATTACCTGCTATGATGCAGACTGTCTCCTAACCTTTCTATTCTATTGGAATAACTCAAATCATAAACTTTACAGCAAGGCTTAAAGGACCCTGTTAGTAACAGCCCACCTGCTACCTAGTGTTGACATAGAATTCTCTCTTACCATCCCCGTGACACTCAAATACCACTACGTTTTTTTCTCTTTTGGAACACTACCAAGTAGTCCATAAGTATGGCTTTGGAGTATTATCCATTCGTCCTGGGAGGAGCTAAAGGAACTGTCGTACAGCGCACATACTCCATGCTGTCCCCACACCCTCTGAACATAGTGCCTTTAGACAGCAGTCAGCTCGCTTTCAAAACTCTGCTGTTCCCACAGTGGCAAAAGAAAGCAGTTAGATCTAAGAAGGAAAATGTGGGGTTTGGCACAGTTATTCCCTGGAAGCCCTTTCGGAAGCGGAAGTCAGAGAGAAGGGAAGAGGTGGCCAGTGAGCATGGAAGGCGCCACGCGTGTCTCCATTTCCCAGGATGCAGGGGGTGACCGTGAAGCAGAGGGTCTGAAGGAGTTTGCAGCTTACCTGAAATGGATCTTGCATGGAAAGCCATTCTTTCCCATTCTCTAAAACGCTACTTGCCCATGTTCCCGCAGTGGCCCCACTCAGCGAGGGGTCTGCTGGTTTCACGGAATGTCATGAAGTTGGATCTCATTTCCCTGGAGTTCTAAGAAGCCTTAATATCTCACCTGGTTGTGTTGGCAGCTTGTCACGTGGTAGATCTGATCAGTTCACCTTTGCTGAGGCTCCGCTCAATAGTAGGTGCTGGGTTTGAATCAAGGTGCACAGGGTCGTCACCTGTGTCTTTGGGATGGAAAATCCATCTCACTGAAGTTTGCCTGCAGATTGCAGAGGGGAGCCAAATACTCTCCCATGTGAACTCTGCCTAGTTGGCGTTCAGGGAAGTGACACATACCTGATTTTTTCTTTTGCCTAGCCTAACATTTGTCAAAGTCTCAAATTATAAGGCAAGAACTTCATTAAGACTCTCCAGTTGTTCCTAGGGTCTCCCACCTCTCCCACCCATAGCCTTGTATCATTTCTGTCATCAGATTCAGCTTTATAAACCTGAAAAGATGAATATATCTGGTAGTGTGAAGAAAAATGAAAACAGGAAAATGGGAAACCCAGCTGACTCGCAGTTCAGGCAGCACACAACCCTAAAACACTCTTGTCCAAACTGTTACTAGAACCATGCTACCAGAGGACGGGAGGGGGTGAAGTAGCAGTTCCAACGGTGCTAATATGAAGCCCAAACATAAAGTGACGTTCACCGTCAGTCACCCGAGAAACACAGTTGAAGGTAACTGGAACTTTCCTTATACCTGCTCAGCAACACACCATATTTGAAAAGCAACACTTGGGGCTGATGAGGTTGAGTCTAAATTGATAGAGCTTCTCTGGAAATTAACATTGCAATAAATCATAAGAACCATAAGATGTTTTAGCCTCTGCTCCAACAATTTCATTCTCAGACATTTATCCTAAGCCGGTAAATCAAGTGTGGATAGAAGTGGTCACTGTATTACAGCAAAGAGCACAGCGGGGTTGAAGGGTAGAGAGGCGAGAAAAAGACAGTCCCAAACGCCCAGTATTAAGTGGTAACATGTCAGTCAGCACAGTGCTCATATAGTCATAAAAATTTAAACCGTAAAGGTAGCAAAATAACATTCCTGCTATGTTTGCAATATGTGAAGACATGACCCCAAATGGGAGAGGACAAAACAAAATATCCTCCCTTAACTAGCATTTATGGGTGATTTTTTTAAAAAAGGAATAAAAATCCACACACCCAATTCTTCCCGAAAGAATACAGGGGAGGGGCCTACCAGGGCTGACTTCCCAGGCACGCGATGAACACAGTTTCACAAAGATCCCATGCTTGAAAGTTTTAATGCTCAGCTGTTTCCATCTGGAAAGTCTCAATGAATTTTTCAAATGCATTTTCACTTCACACTGGACTCTGCAAATTATGCCTCTGGTCCTGGATCTTGACCTGAAAACAAATAAACGGGACCATTAACAAACTAAGAATAGACGGAGCCAAAGTAGTGAAACATACTCTAATACAACCTGGGCATATTTCATTTTGCAGATAGTTTGTAAGAATACGGGCTCTTTTTTAAAAGCTATTCATCCCGACATCCACCTCCAAACACTCTCTAGGCTTCGCTAATTGAGAGTCAGTTGGTCTTCTGGAGGTCGCCGTGGCAAGGGCAGTCCGGAGCACTCCTCTGTTGGTTTTTCAAGGTTCAAGTGGCCTTCAGGGTTTGCATACAACATCAGTTATTTAGGGAGGCAGCAGTCCCCAGCACCACCTCTTATTACTAATACTTGATAAAGTTGAATGAAAAAAATCCACCATTGGTAGCCTGTCCCTGCAATGGGATCTTTTTTTTTTCCTTTTAAAACTTGAATGGGGACCGGGTTTTATAACTTGAGTGGCTCTTTTACATATCAAAAGCCCCATAGCCGAAAGTAATTTGTATTTGCAAAAGGATCGGTTGTAAATATGATTTAAGAACAACATTTCTCAGTTGTTATCGGAGTGGTTTCACGTGGTCCCTCGCCGGCCCCTTCAGGTGAACTGTGCGCTGGGGGGTAATGAGCGCGTTGGCAGATCTCATCAGAGCCCAGCGCGTCCCGGTGGCCGCTACCAGCCGGGCCTCTTGTTTAGTCTTGTTTACAGCTGACAGTGTTATTATTCTGACCGGGGCTCTGCTTGCTTATCATATTGTTGTGTTGAGCGCACCTTTTCCTCTCCGTTTGTGTTTCCTGGCAGGGCTTTTCTTGCCTTATTGACAGTTTGTAAAAATATGCATTAATTTGGAGTTTCCAGCATGTATCATGGTGTCTCTTTGCTGTGTTTGCTTGAAGTTGATTAATGATAGACCCTCGCTTGGGGTTGGTCTCCGGAGAGCTCTTTCACAGGTTCTGCATGTTAACTAGCAAAGCAGAACACACATCAAGCCGCGATTAGCCCAGCCTCCAGTTTTGGGTCCCCACAAACTACCCTTGCGTGACAGGTTCTTGGTTCATGGGATTATTTCAAGGTTTGTTTTCCTCCACGCAGGAGGCCACTCCGGGGCCCGTTAGCTGCTACCCAAAGTGTGTCCTTGGACTAGCAGTATCAGTGCAGAGCTGGTCAGAAATGGAAGTCTCAGGATGCATTTTAACCAGAGCCCATGTTAATGTGTGTGCACGTCACACTGTAAGAAACACCATGGAGGACACACCCACTGATGCTTCCATCCAGAGACCCTTCTGGGATGATGGGAATCTCCCCTTCCGTGCAGTCCAGTATAGCACTTAAAATGTAGCCAGTGCAACTGAGAAGCACAATTTTAAACTGTCTTAGTTTTCGTAGTCACACGTGGTTAGTGGCTGCTGTATAGAACGTCACAGCCCTAGACTGTGGCTTCTGTGTTACCCAGAACACCCAACTTACGTTGAGTTGGGAAGTCCCCTCAGTGAACCTTCTCTTGCTTTTCCAGGCATCCTGTACACGTCAAAGAAGAGCCTCTGGACCCCGAGGAAGCTGAAGGGCCACTTTCCTTAGTGACAACAGCCAACCACAGTCCAGATTTTGACCACGATAGAGATTACGAAGATGAACCTGTAAATGAGGACATGGAGTGAACATCTGGGCAGGCCAACCCCAAGAGTGTGAAGATTGGGGGGAAAAAACACACACACAAAACAAAACATGTCAAAAGTTGGCAGTGAAATCGTTCTCCATCGGTTGTACAGTCTGGAGGATTTTTCACTACATTTTGACAACTCTGCAATGTGTTAACTCTTAGTGCCATCAAGAATCCCATTTGGGAGTATTTTTGATTTTTCTACTTTTTGTTGAAAAAAGGAATTTGTACTCTGTGCATTGGATGGACTTGTTTGGTACTGGGGATTTTCCTCTCTTAACAGTCAACATCAGTGTTGTAAATTCGCTAAACTGATTCACTTTTAGCAGCAGACTTTGCGAACTGCAGTCCTGCCGACGTTGCACAACGAGGACACCCAACCGAGCACGTGCGCCCGAGCTGCAGACCAAGCCTCTGCCCGAATCTAGGGACTCCAGTGGACGACCTATTTGCACAGTACTGCATGTTGATTATCACTGCCTTTACTCCAGTTTGTTTGGTTTTTTTTGCTTCCAGTTGGGATGGGGAAGGCCTTTGTGTGTGTATTGGGGGGAGGGTTTAAAAATAATTATCCCAAACTTTTTAATGTATTGCCTTTTTTTTTTTTTTTTTGGCTTCTCCTATACCATTTTAAGTTCTGACCTCAGGCCTCCATTTGGGCCCGCGGCCTCTTGGAGGCTTCAAGTTTTCTGTACCTTGTGATGAATGTTAATAGGTGTTTTTATTATACAAAGCTGAATGTCATTTCTCGTTCGTAGTTTTCTGTCACTCATTCCATTTCCCTTCAGACATCACCACTGTTTTCTCAAAAGTCAGAAAACATTCCGTTTTGGTCTTTTGCAAAAAGGTCCCAAATGCTGCACTCTACATGTGAAGGTCCTCTCACCCAGATGTGAAGTTCCTGCCAGAAAGAGAATGAATGACAGAAAAAAAAAAAAAAATTAGAGACACCCTAGGAACCATGCAGATTCATTTCACAAAGCAGTATTGGAATGTGGGAAGAGGGTTGTTTCAGATTTTCCTTTTTTTTTTAAATATTGTACCTACCGTCATTCTTAATAAATGCCACAGCATTTACCAGCACAAGGAGACATAGGCAGCAGCCCCTCTTCCCCCAAAACCAAAAAAAAAAAACAAAAAACACTGACAGTGTGGCTGTAGAAGGCTCTCCCTGGGATGACCTGGTTGAGATGGGCCTCAGGCTCTCGCCGTTGTTAAAACCAGCATGAGTTGCTTTGTTTGCAAAATGGCCCCAAAGCTGGCTTCCCGGAACAACTCTGCTGAAAGTGCCGGTGGCCCCCAATGGAAACATCCATTCAGACCTGCTTGGTGGCATTCATCTGTTTGAATGCAAATCAGATTTCCATTTGAACTTGTTCTGTGAGTTAATGAGGACTGGGCTCAGCAGAAGCTGAGGAGTTAATTTCCACTGTGCGGACCTGGTGCAGCAATGCAGTCTGTGAGGCGGCATCACCCCACCAGTCCTGTCTTGGAAGCCGACAGCGCAAGACATCAGGTAGATGGGAGCTCAGCCCAGCCTTGGGCTCTTGGGGAAACAAACAGGATGTGCAGGACGTGACCCTCATGGGTCAGGACAGCCTCAGTCCTCGGAACCCTGAACACTTCCACTTGCACCCCCTTTCCTGTCATTTATTTATCTAGGACTGTAGCTCTTGTTTTAGTTCGAGAGCCGTTTGGAGAGCTTAATTTATATGCTTTGTACCTTTTTTCCCCTAAAATTACCAAAGATATTCCACAAAGTTAAATTATGTTCTCTGTTTTTATGCTTTATCTGATGAAGCCAAATATCCTCTTCTTGTTGATCAAAGGAGGCAAAATAATTTAGAGGCAATTGATGAGATATAGGCTATTGCTAACTTGAGACAACTGCTCCTTCATCATAGAGGACATTTAGGAAGACCAAGTAGGTAATGGAACCAAAGTAGTTACTTTTTTTTTTTAAGTCATTTTTTTGTTGTTTGTTTTTTTCCTACAGAGACCAAAACTCATTCCTGTAAAGAGAAATTACGGGGCTACTGAAGGGAGAAATAGGATACAGTATTAAGGGTGTACCATCTCCAAGAAGAAAAACAGTATGGCATATGAAACTTTGGGGGTGTCCAGTCCAGGAGACAGTTATGGTAAAATGAAGGTGGAATTCAGAGAGAACAAAAAAGCTTCCACAATTGAACTAGACCATGTAATAGTATTTCTAGAAGACATTTCTTTTCAAAGAAAGATTGTATGCCACTTTTGTTTAAGGACTGTGCTATGATCACTGCGTTCATTTTAGTTTCTCTTGTCATATATATCCTCAAGGTTTTTGTTTTATTTTTTGAAAGGTTTTCTTTTTGTCCTTCCTTTCTTTCAGATTAGGCTTGCCTCAGCATTTTTCATTAAAAAAAAAAAAAAGTAACATTCCTGTCCACTCACAAGCTTGGTAGAAAAACTTCTTTGGCAGTTACTTTTGAAGCTTCACACTGCTTTCTCTAAAAAGGGCAGTCTGTGGTCACTCGAGACTTACATTTTTTTTTCCCCCCAACTTTTCCAGGCAGCGTCATGATGTGCAGGCAGTAGCCAGACAGGGTCATGGGAAGGGGGCCCTGTGCTTCTAAACTGAGTGGTTGCTGGTTAGTTTGGTATTCAAAAGAGGATAAAAATCTGGTAGATTAGTTCATTCTCAGCATGTGTAGCTAGACATGAGTAAAGTTAACAGCATGAGAAACTGTTAGTACGCATACCTCAGTTCAAACCTTTAGGGAATGATTAAAATTAAAAAAAAAAATACATTTCACTCAGTTGCACTTAGTCGTATGTCTTGCATGCTTAGTCTAAAGACTGTAGCAAAAAGAAAAAAAAAGAAAAATTAGATTTTACATATCTTTGCAGGTATCACAGCCTTGCAGAAGAACCAACTGAAAAAAAAAAAAAAAAAGAATCTCAGGCTTTATAGCAAGCAAACTTCACTCTGATTTTTCCAATTCTGATTCTGTATCCCTTGGGGGTAATCCCAGTTGCTTCTTTAGGATGGGGTTTATTATGTTGTACATATATCCCGATGTGTCTGTGTGACTCTTTGTCTTTTTTGGGGGAGGGCGGAGGGTGGTTCTTTTTTTAGATAATGTTCCTAAAAAGGAATAAATGCATACACCTGTTTGTCAAAACACCTTTGCTTTTTGTGCAACTGCTTTATATTAACAATACTTAAGGAAAAAAAAAAGCTTTGGAAAAAAACTACTGTATGTAATGGAATTGCAGAATATGCTGCACATGTATTTTATTTAGTTATTCTTGCTTTAAGAATATCAGATGACATTTCCTGACATGTGGGAGGGAGAAACTCCCAAACTTTTTTTTTTTTTTGGCTTTTAAATTGTAACATAGTTGACAGATTTTTTTTTCCCCTGTTCTCATTGATCAGAGCATCTTGTACAGGTTTTTTTGGTGTGTGTGCGAACGGGTGTGTGTTAATCTGTTTTTTGATACATTCTTATCCCTTGTGTTTATCCTACCATTGCCCTCCTGGCTATCGTAAATGAGTTCATACATTTGAAAAGAGAAAAAAAAATGTTGTTTTAAAAAGTGTTTTCTCCTGCTGCAGTAAATACTTTGCATGATGAAATTCCAGGGTCACACTTTCAAAGTTTATCAGTGAAGTAGTGATTAATCATGAGAGTGTCAAAGCTATTGAACTTTTTGTATAAAAAAAAAAAAAAAAAGAAAACTTTACAAGGTGCCAAGATGTACAGACAATTTTGTTACTTTTTTTTTTTCCAAAGAAAAGCGTACCTTAGGGAGAACAGTCCCTCGCATCAGACAGATGCACCGTCAGGAATGAGGATCCACCCTATTGTCCCGAGTCTGTCCTTGTGAGAAAAGTTAGCGCTGCCTGCAGTGTACCAGCAGTGAAAGGAAA
Organism: Capra hircus; assembly: GCF_001704415.2. NCBI lineage: Eukaryota > Metazoa > Chordata > Mammalia > Artiodactyla > Bovidae > Capra > Capra hircus. The sequence goes on from NC_030829.1 coordinate 30,603,852, forward strand.
TACCAAGGCTTATGAATGGGAAGAGTGACCGCCAGCCCCGCCACCTTTGGACGGCTCCGACCTGATTCCCAGCGTTCCATCAGACCTGGTAAAGACACCTTGGATTCTTCACCCAAAATTCGATGTCCGTCATTAGCAATTTTATCATGGGGGAAAAAAAAGTTAAAGATTTCCTCTCCTTTCCACATTCCAGCTTGATCTCCGTTTCCAAGGGTACAAAGAAGAACATGTTTGTTAGGATTCTGAATCTTTGGGGGACCTTTTGCTTAATGGTAGACCCTCTGGATATTCCAGATGTTTCTGAGAGTCGGTTTGGCTTTTCTCTCCCGCGAATGAGACTTAACAATTCCAAAGGCATCTATGTGGGCCCCGTGTAGTTTTCGCGACGTGCGCTACCCAGAAGCCTGCGTGGAGATGGTACAGCCCGGACTGTGAGCATGGTGCTCCATGGAGATGTGCTGCCAGTAACAAGAATTTTTTTCTTTTTGTTCTGTTTTGATAAGGCATAAAAGGAACTCATTCCTTGACATCAACTGTAATTCCATCATTCCGTGTCTGTGGATACAGACAATAAAAAAAAAAAATGTTGTGTAGTCAGTACTAATTACTGACATGATCGCATTCTCAAATGCAATAAAAATGCTGGTTGTTCACACTGGTAGTCAAAGTCGCCACCGCCTAAGTTTCTTTCCCCTTCTGACCTGCTGAGAGTGTATGTTTGGCATATGCCTTCAGTTTAGCACCAGCTGCTTCCAACTCAGAATTAAAATCAATCTTAACTAAAAGCTTTCATCATCACAGAGGGCTGAAGCTCTCATCCCTCAGGATTTCAAAGTAAAAGTCTCCACTTACAGAATTGAGGGGAAAAAACACAGAAAAGGGGAGGTTACCTTTTCTCTCCAGGAAGCACACTGATTTTTTTTCCATCATATTTTATATAGAAAAAACAAAATATTGAATAACTAGCATTAAGAGCAAACTAAAATTTCAGAGGAAAGCAATTTCATGAATAATTCATTTAAATTTCACATCTGCAAGATTAGTCATCCAAATAAAATGCTAATGTCAAAAACATGCACCGTCTATAATATTCTCATCAAGAAATCTCTTTGCATATAAAGATAAATGCTGAGATTAGAACAAATGATTTTATAAAAATATTCTATCTAAAAGTATGGTCTGGTCCATAGCTGCCTTCCCGAAACCAAATAGTAAAAGCTCCCGTAACTGAATATTTCCAGAAAAACCATCTTGATTTCTGAGGTCTTTTAAGAATTTCAGATCGCTAGGAAAATTAGCTATTTCTTTCTAATACTATTCTGTCATATATAAGGATGAATTAATCTGGGCCTTCTCTTTGAGTAAAAGAATTTAAATTGGTATATCAAAAGCAGCACTTTTAAGTGGCCAAACTACAATGACATACAACCTTTAGGTATATAATTCAGAGCACATAACAGAAGCTAGTGGACGTCTTGAAAATTAACCTTGCAGTTACTCGGCAAAGACCAGCTGACACTGAAGATATAAATGTTCTTCCTCAGCATTGTTTTGAAAAGACCTTATTAGGAAAACATTTTTTTTCATACATATTTTGCAAAGTAGTAGCCCCCTTTCATTAACAGTTATGCCACTGTCTAAAAGCCCACTAGTCTGATAATTAGTGAAACATTTGAACCCTTAATTCTTATTCTAGCTACTACTACAAATAAATTAGGGTTAATTGAAATTCCTTTAAATACCAGGCTTAAACATAAACACTGCTTAGAGCATGTGTAGTTGGTAAAATTAAATATGTCCACATATTGTGAGTCAACTGAAAGACCCAAACCAAGTATGTATGACCTACATTAGTGAAGATTTTGCTGGTTGATGCAGATGACATTTTTATTTGTATTTCAGGAATTGTTCTAATGCAGAAACATTCTCTGACATCTTTATTTCAGGCTTGCCATTCAGAGAAACTAGGCAGCAAACCCAAACTGTTGGTGCTTCTTTTAAATGGGAACCTTTGTATCAACAGCCTAAATAAACTCTGAGGAAGACCAATTTCACACCAACACTAACCAGCTGCCTGACAGTTTTTACTCCCCCTTCCCTCCAAAAAAGATTAAGTCATAGTGTCATTAGTCTTTCTGACTGACTAGGTTGTGCCTTCTCTGATGATACTACATATTTATGTGTAGGCTAGTAAACACAATTTATCTTTCATCCTTATTGTAGTTGAGTCAAAAGTAGTCTTTCTTTAAATAAAGTGAAGTTGGGTCTCAGACCTTCATTTAAGGAACTGACTGATGGATGAAAGATTTAAGACAGAATTCACATTGGAGGGAAATTAAATTACATACAAAAACACTGGTTTAACTGTGGGACAATATTTGGCCTACAAAACTGTCATTCTAGACTTCTATTTGTTTTTAAACAGCATTTTATTTTTTAAAAAAACAAAACCCCCTATCCTCTTATTTCTGCTCTGATTGTAAAATGACATTCCATGCTCAGTAACCCCCCAAAATACACATACATATCCATTTGAAATGATCCACCGGCCTTGCCTTTGGCTTATACCAAGAATACAGGGAGGAGGAAAAAGGGGGGAAGACAAGCTTCAAGTTATAATGTTAATTTGAAGGTAACCGGCCTTTCAAGAATTAATTTCAGCCAAAGCAATAATCATTATTTACCAGCGTGTGACATTTTTATCACTCATCATATTAGCAAATTTCCATTGAAAATGCTAAAATGGTTCGTCATAAGGCAGATAACTGCTCTAGCTGTAAAAATGACCAACACAAGTGCTGGTACTCAAACATTAAATTATACTGTAATTAATAAAGACAGTTAAACTGTCTACTAGCAACAGCAATTTAGGTAACCACATTTGATCAGCTATAAATTGTAACTACATTAAAATTCCAGAAATATTAGCAATATGGATTACTTGATGGAAGTCACTGCTGATCACCAGTTCTCTGTTTTTTTTTTTTTAAACAACGGAAGCACAGGTCAGGTTGACCACAAATCCGTGAGTGAAGATCAGGCCTTAGCACTTTTAATCTTGTGAAACAAGCAATTACAAATAGTTGCATCGATTTGTTAAAAAGCTTTAGGTGACATAAATTGTTTCCTGTTTAGCTTATTGCTCTGATACATAAATGTCACCCAGCCCAGCATTTGTGAGGCCACAGAAGAACACAGGGTGACTTCCAGGGATGAATTTGTCAGGCCTTTTGTGAGCTTTCTGGAGAGCCGCTCTTCCTGGCTCATTTCTCATTAATACGAAGGAAAACTATTTTGCTATGTGAATCGTTAATACCAGTTTAATTTTCGATTCTCAACTGGGATTTTGTGCTTGCTTGCTTGCCACTCAACATAAAGCAGCACGTTTGAAAAACATCTTCTAAATAGAATAATATTTACAAGGCACTTCAGCCTCTGAAAAGCTAATACTCCTCCCTTCTCAATACAAGGGACTATACTTTGGATTGATATTTCTACACTTAAAATACAATTTTAAATGGCTTGTGCATGTTATTGACTTAACATAAATCAAATGTATCACATACTTTCTTTAGGTTGGCATGCCACTTAGAAAAATACATTAGTTTCTGGGGTGGGGAAAAGTCTGGAGAAAATTTATTAAATAGAAGTTTTTACTGTAATAGAATATTAATGTAAGCCAATGCTCATTTGCCATTAAGCTGATCTTTTTTTTTTTTCTTTAACATACACATGCTTTTTATTATTTTGCACTCAAGCAAAAATTCCACATTCAAAGACTTTCCATCTAGTCGGGAATGTCTCTGGCAAGAAATACGTTAAGAAATCCTGACCTCGAAAGACAGCAGACCTTCCACATTGAGCTTTAGCCCCACCAGGCAACACATGCAAACTTAAGGTAATGCTAGTCAACAGTGTGGAATCCAGAGAAACAATTACTCTTTAAATCCTGCCTCACCGCTACTCCACCAGCGCTCAGATGAAAATGTTTGATTTGCAACATAAAAGATTCATTAATTACCACTTGAATATTTAAAGCTATTTTGCAGTCTAACAGAGATAGATAAAGCAGTGAATTAAAACCTCTAATAAAATTGTAAAAATATTTCAGTAAGTTTACCCGTGTTATGATTTAGGGAGAGATTCAAGCATTCTCACAGAATAGATTCTTAGCCGTTTTCAAGTGTGTATTTGAAGGAAGGAGCTAATAATTTGTTTCTCACTTTCAAATGTTTACTAATAATTTATTTGCAAATCAAGTTTGCTACTTTAGAATTTCACCAGTGTGAGGGGCGGGTGGTGCAGCAGGAATTTGCCAGGCAGGTTGGAGCATGGTGTGTCTGATCCAGAAATTAAAATACGTTCAAAAGTATTCAACTAGGCTGGAAGACTTAGAAGCCCTCACATGAAAGGAGTGAGTTCCTGCCCACAAAATGCAGCAAATCTAGAAACAGCCAACCCCCAAAACAGCCCTACCACTTCTGCCCAGCATTAGCTGCACTTTATTATCCTTTATAGCATGTCAGTGTTTGGATCCTGGGATGCTAGAAGCAAGCAGTACCCAGCATGTTCTTCAAATCAAATGCAAGAGAACCCAAATGTCAGGTGACCAGACCCAGCCCTGCCCATACCAACTGGGTGACTTGGTGAGTCACTGGGTGACTTTCATCTCTGGTCTTCCCCTTCCTCTTCCTGTGAACTGAGGACATTCAACTACATGACCAGAAGGGATCTTGCCAATTTTAAGTAAGGTTCTAAACATTTAACAGATTCCCCCTTGGGGATTTTCTTGATAAACTTTATGATCTCACCATGAATGTCTTTGCATGGTACTCTGTTGTCTTTAACCACTATTATAATACTGTCCAATTAAACCCTGCCTTCTAGCATGCCCTGTTAGGAGCAAATTTCACCAGCATGCATGCTTCCAACCATCCATCCATCCATGAATAAGCACCAAACGCATTTGATGACCTGCTCAAACTCAACACTGGAGATAAACTGGGGACAAGACGGAGTGTTGGCCCCATCGTAGCCCCTGGCTCACTGGGAAGAGAGTTCTCAAATAGCTTGTGCTGGAAAGCACTGAAGCTAATAAGAAGGGAAGTCCACCCCTCCCCTGGGGACAATCGAATGCTTCTGGGAACACACCATGCTTAAGGGAAACCCAAGGGTGTCTCTAAGAGTCTGCTGGCTTGGAAGAAGGAGGGAGAAGGTGCTCTAAGCAGAGGCAGAGGGCTGGAGTCTGAGGCAGGGCAAGGTCAACAAGAAATTTTATAGAAAAACACTAAAGTCATCATGGCAGGGCCATAGATCAGGCGTATGGCAAAGTCATAATTCTTGTCACCAAAGCCCAGAGTTTTTACACGGTCCAGTTCAGCAGTTCCTGAGGAGGTGATGCCACATGAGCCTCACATTCCAGGGAGGAAACTGCCCCTTCCGCCCTCTCCTGGGGCCACGTGGGCCGCCTTGTTCTTCCTGGGCTAGGAGCACACTTGGGCTCAGGACTTCTCTTCCCTCTGCAGTGGATGTGCGTTTCCTGGCCCTCTGTGTGGCTCACAGGCTCCCTCTTTCCAAACATCACAGCCCAGTGGCCTTTCCTGACCTCACGGGGTGCAGAGCACACTGGCTGCCCACTCTACCCTCCACATTCCAGGTCTGCTTTACCTACTCTGTCCTTTCCATTGCACTTGGCACCTCACAGCATTCTGCCTACATCTGTGTCTTTGCTTATGGTCCACCTCCCTCCGACCACGAGGCCCTGCCTGTGTGCTCAGCTGCTGGGGCCCCAGCGAGAGGAGCAGAAATCAACACTCACAGTTGCGGAGTGAATCAACAAGCATCACCCTGCCTCGTGGGGAGAGGTAGACTTTCAGCCTCTACAGTCAGAGTCCAGAGCCTGCCCCATAAACCACTCCACCATTTTACGGCCAAGCAGACCAGGTATCAGATCTAAGATTCTCAGCCCAAACCCGCCAGGTGGGAATGATGAGCAGCATCTCACAAATGAGGACCATGGGATGCCTGGGTGACACGCCCAAGGCTGTGTGCAGAAGCTGGGGGGCTGGCATTTGCCTCCATGGCTGGTTCCACTAGCCCCTCTCTTGGCACTGGTCCCAGCACTTAAGTCTCAACAACCTCTCACCTAATGTACCAAATAGGCTCACGTGACTATGTAACTTTCAAGTGGAATCACTGATGTCCATTTTTAAGATATTACAAAGTTATTAAATAATGTGGAGAAAAGCCATTTAAATCTGAGCCTTTTACATACAGTCTGTTGTGCCCAGTGTTTTTTAAATTTTAAATTTAAATCTAGTTGATTTGCAATGTTGTATTAGTTTCAGGTATAGAGAAAAGTGATTCAGTTATTTTATATATATATATATATATATATATATATATATCCATTCAAGATTCTTTTCATATCCAGGTTTTTACAGAATATTGAGTGTAGTTCTCTGTGCTACATAGTAGATCCTTACTGATTATCTATTTTATATACAGTAGCATGTATATGTTAATCCCAAGTCCTAATTTGTGCCCAATATTAAAAGCAATGTCAGGACAACAATTCCCAAGAGTGGTCAACACTGAATGTATTGTTCATCATAAGATTTTTATGACTTGACTCCTGTCAAAGAGGACCATTTCTGCTCCTGTCTGAAATGGTGAGCAGCCAGACACCTTTCTTGAGTCCTTCTATAAAGTCCATTAAATGTCTTCCTAACAGGTACATAAAAATGTTTATATCCAGAATGTCCACCTTAGCTGAGATCCAGTGTCCCTGGCAAAATGCCCAGGGAAGCTGTGAGCTCCTTGAGGACAGACTCACTCTCATATTCCCCGCAGGACCACCCTGAACGGGCCTCGGGCACGATGAGAGTGGCTAAGAGCAGAAGCAGGCAAGCCTGGAACTGAAGCCAGAAAAACGGAATTTCTCTTGCCCTGGCCCTCTTGATAACTGTGCAACTTTGGACGAATGTCTCTAAGCCTCAGTAAGCATTGTCACATGGCAAGAGATAGGTATAAAGACTAAACGAGAGAGAGAGAGAGAGAGAGAGAGTGTGTGTGTGTGTGTGTGTGTGTGTGTGTGTGTGTGTGTGTGTTCCTATACTTTACACTCTAGCTGGGAGCCAGGCTGCTCAGTGTCATGCTGAAGCATAAAAGTCCAAGTGTTACAAGCACATGTAATAAAGAGAAATGTGCTCTTGAGAGGTGGGGTCAGGAAACAGGTCTGCAAAGATGAGAGACTGAGTTTCGACCTGAAAAGGGGAGTGAGGACCATCTATCATCCAGGTGGGCTTGTGATGACTTTGTTTCCCAGCAGTCATTTCTCTTCTGCAAGCACAGCACCCTTATTCATTACAGAGCACCCTCCCTCCCACCTTGTAAATGTTACTTCAGGAGTACTTTAACCTTTACTTTAACCTTCTTCCTCAGAGGTCATCCCAAGTCTTTATTAAAACTACTGAGAGAAATACTCTTCTTGAAGGAACTGTTGATTGGCCAGGACAAGAGCTGAGAGTCCTAACTGACCATTTGTGCTATAATGTGGAAAGGAGCCACCTAAGTAAAAGGAAATAAAGGAAACCGAGATAAGAGGGAAAGAGACAAAGGTAGAAGCCCAGGAAAGTCTGAGAGCTGAGACCAAGACCAAGGCAGGAAGCCAGGAGAGGGGGCTGGAAGTGACACTGGGAACAAGAGATAGCAGACAGACTGATCACGTCACTTGCGCTCCCGGAGGCAGCCACGCCTGAAGCTACAGGTACACCTCTGGCTTTCGGTCACGGGGGCCGATAACTTCTATCGCACCTGCCAGTTTGTGATCAAATACCCTAAAGGATGCCATGTGGAGTGGTGGGCAATTCACAGAGGAAACAACAGGCATCAAAGCCCTACTACGGAAGAGAGCATTCCAAGCTCAAGGATCTGAAAGGAGGCTCCCAGGTTCAAGTACAGCGAAGGAGGCCTACGTGTCCGAAGCCCCAAAAGTCAGGGATGGCACAGGCTAGATGATGTTTGAGACAGAAGCCCGGACTGAACCACTTGTAATCATGGCCTCATAAGAAAGAGTCATGTGGCATGCCAAATCCACGTTCTGAATGATCCTCCTCCTATCACTGTATAAATAAGATTATAAGCTTAAAACACACTGTACTGGGGAGAAGAGCAGCACCTCTTTGCAGCTGGAAGAGAAGCAAAATGTGCTCTCCCCGAGTCCAACATAATCCAAGATGCTAAAAAAGAATAGTTGATCCAGGTCACTGGAGACTAACTTGGATGCATTTTATATTATTTCTCTCATTTCTTGATCAGAGGGAATTTGTCTTCAGGCTTGGCTGAATATAGGCTCAAATACAGAATCACAGTTAAACAGAGAGAAGGGTCACTAATGCTTGAGCATAGCTCTCCAAAAGTAGTGGTGTTTCCAAAAATGTCTTCACAGTCTCAGACAGGTATAAATTAGGAATATAAACGATGGTAAAGAAGAGAGCAAGGTGAGACAGAAAGACAATGGACTCCAAGAGTGGCGCATATTCTGAGTCTGTGTTTCCTTCCCCATCTCCTCAGTGTGTCTTCTTCTCTCCCTTCCCCATCCTACCCCCAACCCTGCATCTCTAGGGGTATGAAGCCCACACTGCCCAACTAAGGTGGGCTTCTCCTGCTGACACTCAGCCGGCCCACAGCCACGTGACAGTCACATCTCCACCCTCCGATTCTGAACGACGCTGCCCGTGCCATGCCAGCTGCTGACTGTTTTGGTAATGCCCCTGGCTTCCTCTGGGTGGTAAAGAAGATGACCACAGGCAGTGTCGAATCTGTGAGTCAGGATCCCTGTTTCACTGTCAGACATATCTAGGGGAGGATTCCGATCGCTCTCACTTGGGTCATCCGTTCCTCTCCCAGCCAGCCACAATAACCAACAGCAGGAGGGACGTCCTCTAATGGCCTCGCGCGTGGAGAATGTTTGCCAGACTTAGCAGGATCGGGATGAGCGGGATGAACTGTTCCCTCTAAACATACCAATGATGCTAGGAATGGTACACCCACTGTGCACTGCCCGCCACCAGTGCTGAGCACTGTGCTGAGCTCTCAGCATTTAAAGGCATGGTCCCTAGCCCTCAGGTTGCTGCTTCTCTAGTTTCACCTTAGAAGTGGCCCATTCATCTACCAAACAGCTATGCTTCATGCCTCCTCTGTGTCGGACACCTTTTTAGTTTCTGGGGGTTCAGCAGTGAACAAAGGATAAAATAATCCCTGCTTTCCCTTACCTCCTCTCTAGACAAGGAATGAACATCATAGCAGGTTAGATGGAGACAGGCAGTCTGCAGAAAAATAAAGCAGTGGCGGGGGAGAGAAAATGCCTAGAAGAGGGCCAGTGGGGCGGTTGCCACGGCAAAGACCTCAGTGCTAAGGTGACATTTCAAAAAAGATCTGGAGGGAGCAAGGTGGTTGCCAATGGGGAGGAAGGTGTCCTATGAAAAGGGAACAGAGGAGGCAAAGGTCCTGAGTCTAGAAGAAGAAGAGTGAGGAAGAGGCTGCAGGGAACAAGGACAGCAAGGTAACGGAGCAGGTTTCACACCTGGTGAGCTCATGCTGGAGATGTCTGCTTGCTTCTTGAGAGATGGAAGCATTGGAGGTTATGAGCACAAGCGCACCACCCACTGACTTGGGTTTTAGCGGATTCCTGTGACTGCTGTCCTGTGAATGTAAGGATGCAAGTGTGGAAGCAGAGGCTTCAGGTGGAAGAGAGACTACAGGGTCTGGAACTAAGGGGCAGCAGGAGTTATATTTTGAAACCAGAGCCAACAGAATTTGCTGCTGATTATGGGCCATCATACCAGATGATACCACTCTAACAACAGAAAGTGAAGAGGAACTAAAGAGCCTCTTGATGCGGGTGTAAGAGGAGAGTGGAAAAGCTGGCTTGAAACTTAACATTCAAAAAAACTAAGATCATGGCATCCAGTCCCATCACTTCATGGAAAATAGAAGGGGAAAAAGTAGAAGCAGTGATGGATGCTCTTTTCTTGGGCTCCAAGATCACCACGACTAGTGACTGCAGCCATGGATTGAGAAGACGCTTGCTTCTTAGAAGGAAAGCTATGACAAACCTAGACGGCATAAAGCAGAGACATCACTTTGTCAACAAAGGTCCATACGGTCTAAGCTAGGGTTTTTCCAAAAGTTACGTACAGAAGTGAGAGTTGAACCATAAAGAAGACTGAGCGCCAGAACTGATGCTTTTGAACTGTGGTGCTGGTGAAGATTCTTGAGAGTCCCCTGGACTGCAAGGAGATCCAACCAGTCAATCCTAAAGGAAATCAACCCTGAATACTCACTGGAAGGACTGATGCTAAAGCTGAAACTCCAATACTTTGGCCACCTGACACAAAGAGCCAACTCACTGGATAAAACTCTGATGCTGAGAAAGATTGAAGGCAAAAGGAGAAGAGGGCAGCAGAGGATGAGATGGTTACACAGCATTGTTGACTCAATGGACATAAACTTGAGCGAACTCCAGGAGATAGTGGAGGACAGGGAGCCCTGGCGTATTGCAGTCTGTGGGGTCACAGAGTTGGACATGACTTAGCGACTGAACAACAACATGGTCCATCATTAAAAGTGTTAGTAAAGACTTCCAAGCTGTTTTGGCAGGATAAACTGAAAGAACAGATTTGCCGTGGAGCCAGCTAGGAAGACCTCAAGAAGACTGATGTACATTTTAAATTCAAGAGGTGTGCATGTCTCTGGAAGCAGCACAAGTTTGTTCCTTTTTACAGTTGAATAATATTCATACTACTATGTATAAAATAGATATAATGACAACCGACTGCATAGTACAGCAAACTCAATGCTCTGTTGTGACCTAGATGGGAAGGAGCTTCAAGGAAGAGGGGATATATGTCGCTGATGCATGATGTTGTGCAGCAGAAAGTAACAATACTGTAAAGCAACTATACACCAAAAAAAAGAAAAAAACTTAAGAGGTGTGCTGACCACTGAACTTGAGATGCTGAGTAGGCAGTCAGTGAAAGAAACCTAGAGTTACAAAAAGTTTAGGGCTGGATATATGCTGGGGACAGGTGTGATGGGGGCAGGAAAGAGTAAGCATTTTGGTTTCAGTAACACAAGGAAGGTAGAAAATCTTTATCCCGTGAAAACAGAATCTACTTGGGAGCAATCATACAGTTTGAATTCAATGCAATCAAGAATTTGGAAATCCAGCAGAATCATCTTTGGCCCAGAATCAGGTGACTTACTTAATGAACGTAAAGTTGATGTCCCTAGAAGAGAAAGTCTCTTATGCTAGCCTTAAAGCAAAGGAGCTGTGGTAATTACTTAGTGCTAAATTAAGTTCATAATTTTTTTTTAAATTTGTAGCATGAGAACTAGAAAACTGGGTGTGGTGGGGGGTGGAGAGAGAAAAAGCACATTGTGTATATAAACAACTTCCAACCTAAAGTATCTCCTGGGCTGCACATTTTCATAGAGTTACTAATTCAAAAATAAACATTTTCAGAAAGATCAGTCCACCCTAGATCCATTCTCTTTCAGAAGTCCTTCCTTAATTACAAAATCTGCATAACCCATTTCCTTTGGTGTGCAAAAAGGTGTGTAATTAAACCATCAGCATAATACCTATCTCCATGTAAAACCCGCACTTGTGAACTTTAACTGCTGAATAAAAACTCCTATTACATGACCATTAAGTATTATGAATAAAGTAAGTCATGGTAGGACTTGATTAATTTTTATGCACTATGGATTGTGTCTAGAAGAAATCTGATTTTGGTGGGTCTCCGTTTGGGCAACGCCACTGCCTTTGATGGCTTCACCTTAGGCAAGGTGTGTACTGAGTTGGCTTAGGGAAAAGCCATCTGACCTCACTGTGGGCCTCAGCTTCTCTTGCTCAGGGAGAAATCTAACATTGCCCTAATAAACAGTCAACACAGTGAGCGCTGGCGAGACAGAAATGACTGGTGATGGCTGGGCAACATTCAAAACAGAGAATTAACTCCCCTGGGTATAGTTTCCAAAGCTGACATATTTTTTGATTAATACATATTTTAGAATTTTAGGTTAATATAAGGATGTCAGTTTGAGATGAATATTTTATCTGAAATAAAATGATCAATTTGTGCCTCAAGAGCTTAAAGATCCACAGTTTAGATTTTGTTAGGGAAAAGGAAGAGTTGTCAATGGCAACTCAAAACCCTCAGCAGAATTTATTCTATGAACTTCTGAGTAGGGAGGCAGGATTTAAGAACAGTGTCTCCAACCAGAAAAAAAACTGAAGTTGACAAGTAAAGAAACATTTGGAGTGGAGAGACCCAAACTAAGATGCTTGGGTCTGAGAAGGGATCAACAGGATGCTGTCAGAGATCCCAAACAAGTATATGAGGGTTCCAAAGGTGAAAAGACCTAAGCTAGGGTTCCCAGGGTGGATTCAGAGACAAAAAAACTCCATATCCAAAAAGGACTGATGACATAACCTTGAGGGAAGTGAGGTGGGAGGCAAATAGCCTGCGAAAAACCTTTGAAATTCTTGGTATTTAGAGTGGTAGCAGAAACATACAAAGTGGTTCCAGGACCTCCCTTCCAGAGGAACTCAGGAGTGGATATGAGCCTAGAAATTGAGGGGTGAGGCTAATAGGGGAATGGTGCTAGAACTTCTGGGTAACACAGGCAGAGGCAGAGGCAGCCTCCCCTGAACATTCCCTTCTCTTCCCCCCTTCCTCCATACCCTGAAGTATAAACCCCAGCAAAAGGAATCTGCTCTCAGAAGACCGCAGGGTACGAAGGGCAAGTACAAGCAAATTCCATGAGCCTCAGCTTCAGCTTGTAAAGAAAAATCGGTCACATCATAGATACGTTTAGTACTCAAGACAGAGAGCTGTCATTTAAATATGAGCTCAAATGTAGACTTTCAGCATTTATCTCTTAGACAATGCTCCTGGAGGGAATACTTCAGTGGAAAGGAAAAGTCTTAGAGGTTATTATGTGTAATAATGATAGCATGGCTGCCCTGGTGGCTCAGTGGTAAAGAGCCCCACCTGCTAATGCAGGAGGCGTGGGTTCAGTCCCTGGGTCAGGAAGATCCCCTGGAGAAGGAAATGACAACTCACTCCAGTATTCTTGCCTGGGAGATCTCATGGACAGAGGAGCCTGGTGGGCTACAGTCCTTGGAGTTGCAAAGAGTTGGACACGACTTAGCAACTGAACACTCAGTGCAGTCCAATGATAACACAGCAAAGCTTACTTTACTTTGTATAAAAGCAAGGACAAAAGCAATACACACTGTAAATAACCCCAAACTAAATTCTAGCTACTATCAACAAAGCAGTGTTGAGGTGTGGGCTCAGATTGGAGAATATAACTAATGGAAGGGGAGAGCAAGCTAGAGGAGCTGTCTTTTTCCAATGGGAATAAATTGTTTCAGCAAGTGCAGGAAATGTATAGGGAAGCATGGATATCCTGATGTGGTTGTCTCTATTTTAATAAGAACTAGCTGTAGAGGGCAAGAGAAAGACAGAAAGTAGAGTACATAGAAAATAGAAAAACATGATAGCAAAAATAATTTTTAATACAGCAGTTCTACAGTAACTATAAACATGTTAAATTTAAAAATCAAAAGATAAAGACTACAATGATGAATTTAAAAATATAAGCTCCAGTAATTCTTTTTTCCCTTTAAGAAGTGCATGTAAACATAAAGATATAGAGTTTCAAAGTAAAAGCAGTAAATAAGTCAGATCAGGAAAATATGAACCAAAGAAAATACTGGCAACTATTTCATTAGAACAGTGAAAAAAAGCTTTTTTGGGGGGCGGGGGGGACATCACACTGGACAAAGAAGCAAATTATAAGTCTTACAAAGGAGTGAAAAAAAAAAAAAGACGGTGATAAAAAACACGTTCAGTTCAGTTCAGTTCAGTTCGGTCGCTCAGTCGTGTCCGACTCTTTGCGACCCCATGAATCGCAGCACACCAGGCCTCCCTGTCCATCACCAACTCCTGGAGTTTACTCAGACTCGCGTCCATTGAGTCAGTGATGCCATCCAGCCATCTCATCCTTAGTCGTCCCCTTCTTCTCCTGCCCTCAATCCCTCCCAGCATCAAAGTATTTTCCAATGAGTCAACTCTTCGCATGAGGTGGCCAAAGTACTGGAGTTTCAGCTTTAGCATCATTCCCTCCAAAGAAATCCCAGGGCTGATCTCCTTCAGAATGGACTGGTTGGATCTCCTTGCAGCCCAAGGGACTCTCAAGAGTCCTCTCCAACACCACAGTTCAAAAGCATCAATTCTTCAGTGCTCAGCCTTCTTCACAGTCCAACTTTCACATCCATACATGACTACTGGAAAAACCATAGCCTTGACTAGACGGACCTTAGTCGGCAAAGTAATGTCCCTGCTTTTGAATGTGCTATCTAGGTTGGTCATAACTTTTCTTCCAAGGAGTAAGCGTCCTTTAATTTCATGGCTGCAATCACTATCTGCAGTGATTTTGGAGCCTAAAAAAATAAAGTCTGACACTGTTTCCACTGTTTCACCATCTATTTCCCATGGAGTGATGGGACTGGATGCCATGATCTTCGTTTTCTGAATGTTGAGCTTTAAGCCAACTTTTTCACTCTCCTCTTTTACTTTCATCAAGAGGCTTTTTAGTTCCTCTTCACTTTCTACCATAAGGGTGGTGTCATCTGCATATCTGAGGTTATTGATATTTCTCCCGGCAATCTTGATTCCAGCTTGTGCTTCCTCCAGTCCAGCGTTTCTCATGATGTACTCTGCATATAAGCTAAATAAGTAAGGTGACAATATAATATATGCTCCAAATATACTGAGCAGTAGGTTATAGAAAGAGGTAAGTAAGCAAAACACTGTAGATGAAAGGTTTAACAAATTCCTCTCAGAATGTGCTAGATCAATCAGAAGATGAATAGCAGAAATATGGAACATCTGAATAAACTGATTTGTATGCTCAAACTAGTAGGGATAAGTGAATATGAAGAAAACTATGTATCAAATAGGAGAAGGCAATGGCAACCCACTCCAGTACTCTTGCCTGGAAAATCCCATGGACGGAGGAGCCTGGTAGGCTGCAGTCCATGGGGTTGCGAAGAGTCAGACACAACTGAGCAATTTCACTTTCACTTTTCAATTTCATGCACTGGAGAAGGAAATGGCGACCCACTCCATTGTTCTTGCCTGGAGAATCCCAGGGACGGGGGAGCCTGGTGGGCTGCCATCTATGAGGTCGCAAAGAGTTGGACACGACTGAAGCAACTTAGCAGCAGCAGCAGCATGTATCAAATAAAAACTATACCATGAAACAACAGACTGGTTCCAAATAGGGAAAGGAGCACATCAAGGGTGGATATTGTCACCATGGTTATTTAACATATGCAGAGTACTTCACGAGAAATACTGGGTTGGAAGAAGCACAAGCTGGAATCAAGATTGCCAGGAGAAATATCAATAACCTCAGATATGCAGATGATACCACCATTATGGCTGAAAGTGAAAACTAAAAAGCCTCTTGAAAGTGAAAGAGGAGAGTGAAAAAGCTGGCTTAAACTCAACATTCAGAAAACTAAGATCATGGTATCTGGTCCCATCACTTACTGACAAATAGATGGTGAAACAGTGGAAACAGTGACAGACTTTATTTTCTTGGGCTCCAAAATCACTACAGATGGTGACCGCCATCATGAAATTAAAAGACGCTTGCTCCTTGGAAGAAAAGCTATGATCAACCTAGAGAGCATACTAAAAAGCAGAGATATTACTTTGCCAACAAAGGCCCATCTAGTCAAAGCTATGGTTTTTCCAGTAGTCATGTATGGATGTGAAAGTTGGACTGTAAAGAAAGGTGAGCACCAAAGAATCGATGCTTTTGAACCGTGGTGTTGGGGAAGACTCTTGAGAGTCCCTTGGACTGCAAGGAGATCCAACCAGTCAGTCTAAAGGAAATCAGTCGTGAATATTCATTGGAAGGACTGATGCTGAAGCTGAAACTCCAATACTTTGGCCACTGGATGTGAAGAACTGACTCACTGAAAAAGACCCTGATGCTGGGAAAGATTGAAGGCAGCAGGAGAAGGAGATGACAGAGGATGAGATGGTTGGATGGCATAACTGACTCAATTGACATGAATCTGAGTAAGCTCCAGGAGTTGGTGATGGACGAAGAGGCCTGGTGTGCTGCAGTCCATGGGGTTGCAAACAGTCAGATACAACTGAGCGACTTAACTGAACTGATGAATCAAAACTATACAGTATTTCTATAAAATGATAATTTGTTTTAGTAATACACATCACATTCCCCAAATTCATCATGAACTAATTCACAAGGAAGCTTTACGAAAGAATCAATATCAGAAAAATAATTTTCTTACATAATAGCCTAAACATTCCTGACATCTACAAATGAAATAATCCTCACTTAAAATAAAAATAAAATTATAATAAAAATAAATCACTGTAAAAATGCTAAAGTAGTTCTTAGATGAAAATGTACAGCTAAAACATTTGAATGTAAGTAAAGGAGAATAAAAAATTATTTCAAGAAGGTGAATACTTCTTTGGCTTCAGCCAAAATAAATGACAAATAATTGATTTATCTTCTTATCTAAGCAAAAAACAAACACTCCTTCCCTCCCCCTAAAAGACCCACAAACAAACAAACAAATCAGCTTTTGAGACACAGGATGCTGCTAAGTCGCTTCAGTCATGTCCAACTCTGTGTGACCCCATAGACGGCAGCCCACCAGGCTTCCCTGTCCCTCGGACTCTCCAGGCAAGAATACTGGAGTGGGTTTCCATTTCCTTCTCCAAAGCATGAAAGTGAAAAGTAAAAGTGAAGTCGCTCAGTCCTGTCTGACTCCCAGCAACCCCATGGACTACAGCCTACCAGGCTCCTCCGTCCATGGGATTTTCCAGGCAGAAGTACTGGAGTGGGGTGCCATTGCCTTCTCCTGGGGCCATGCTCTGCTGCTGCTGCTGCTGAGTCGCTTCAGTCATGTCGACTCTGTGCGACCCCATAGATGGCAGCCCATCAGGCTCCCCCGTCCCTGGGACTCTCCAGGAACACTGGAGTGGGTTGCCATTTCCTTCTCCAATGCATGAAAGTGAAAAGTGAAAGTGAAGACACTCAGTCCTATCCGACTCTTAGCGACCCCATGGACTGCAGCCTACCAGGCTCCTCCATGGGATTTTCCAGGCAAGAGTACAGGAGTGGGTTGCCATTGCTCAGTAAATCTTTAATCCAATTTTCTATTGATGGGTGGGGCTGTGTTCCCTCCCTACTATTTGACCTGAAGCCAAACTATGGTGGAGGTAATGAAGATAATGGCTTTGGACCTCCTTCAAAAGGTCCCATGCTTCACTCAGTGCCCCCAACCCTGCAACAGGCCACCACCAACCCACACCTCAGCCCGAGACTCCTGGACACCCATGGGCAAGTTAATCATTACCAACCATGCAATCTAGTCATCCCATGCCTAGATATTTACCCAAGAGAAAAGAGAGTATGCGTTAATACAATAAAATATACATGAAACATCATAGCAGTTTTATTTGTAATAGTAAAAACTCAGAAACAACTAATGTCCGTCATTATGTCAATGGATATATGATATATCCATATAATGAAATATTACCCAGCAATAAAGCAAATAAAATCTGCTACAAGATCTATGCCAATACCAAAAAAAAAAAAAATGGACTTTGAAGCCACAGCAAAACAAAGAGTACATACATTGTTATTCCATTTAAATATGTCATAAGAAATGCAAATTGATTAAGAGAAAGCAGATCGATGCCTACCTATGGACCAGGGTCCTGGGATGGATGGGAGGAAGGGATTAGTCAAAAAGTGGCATGAGGAAGCTTTGCAGTGACCTGAATATATCACGTGTTTTCACTGAGGTGGTTGTCTCACCCTACGCATGTCAATCTAATCTAACTGTACACTTTATGCTACTGGTTGCACTATAATAAAACTGTTTAAAAGTGAGAAAGGAAATAGAGCAAATGGCTAACAATAAAGAAATAAGGATATACAACAGATGAAAATAAATGTCTATGTAACAGAGAGGAAAAATAGAGATTACCAAACTAAAAGCTAGTACTTTGAAAAAAATAAAAAGATAAACAAACCTCTGGCAACACTGACCACACATACAAAGAAGATTAAAACTGTATATATATGCCTTTTGGCCATCCGTATGCCTTCTTTGGAGAAATGCCTATTTACATTTTCTGCCTATTTTTCGATTGGGTTATTATTTTTTTTTATATTGAGCTGCACGAGTTGTTTGTATATTTCAGAGATTAATCGCTTGTCAGTTGCTTCATTTGCAAATATTTTCTCCCATTCTGTGGGTTGTCTTTTCACTTTGTTTATGGTTCCCTTTGCTGTGCAAAAGCTTTTAACTTTAATTAGATCCCATTTGTTTATTTTCATTTTTAGCTTCATTACTCTAGGAGGTGGGTCCAAAAAGATCTTGCTTCAATTTATATCAAAGAGTATCCTGCCTATGTTTCCCTCTAAGAGTTTTATAGTATTCAGTCTAAAATTTAGGTCTTTCATCCATTTTGAGTTTACTTCTGTGTATGGTGTTAGAGAATATTCTAATTTCATTCTTTTACAATGTAGCTGTCCAGTTTGTCCAGTACCGCTTACTGAAGAGCCTGTCATTTCTCCATTGTATATTCTTGCCTCCTTTGTCATAGAGTAGTTGAGCATAAGTGAATGGGATTTATTTCTGGGCTCTCCACTGTGTTCCATTGATTGACGTGTTTATTTTTGTACCAACGTCACATTGGATTGATTATTGTAGCTTTGTAGTATGGTCTGAAATCAGGAAACATGATACCTACAACTCCGTTCTTTTATCTCAAGATTGTTTGAGTTATTCTGGATCTTTCATGGTACCATACAAATTTCAAAATTACTTGTTCTAGTTCTGTGGAAAATGCTGTTAGCATTTAGAATAGGGAAGGCACTGAATCTGTGCATTCCCTTGGGTACCAAGGTCATTTTCAAAATATTGATTCTTCCTATTCTTGAACACAGTGTATCTTTCTGTTTTGTGAAGTTTTCAGTTTCTTTCATCAGTCTCTTAGAGTTTTCTGAGTACAAGTCTTTCAGTTCATTAGGTAAGTTTATCCCTAGGTATTTTATTCTTTTTGTTGTGATTTTAAATGGGATTATTTTCTCTTTTTGATAGTTCATTGTTAGTGTATAGAAATGCAACATATTTCTGTGTATTAACTTTGTATCCTACAACTGTATTCATTGATAAGCTCCAGCAGCTTTTTTGGTAGTATCTTTAAATATTTTCTATGTACAGTATCATGTCATCTGTAAACAGTGGGAATTTTACTTCCTTTTTGATCTGTTTTCCTCATTTATTTTTCTTGTCTGATTGCTGTGTTTAGGACTTCCAATATCATGTTTAATAAAAGTGGCAAGATAGTGGACATCCGTGTCTTGTTCCTGATCTTAAGGGGAATGCTTTTAGCTGTTTACCATTGAGTGGTGGCTCAGATGGTAAAGAATCCGCCTGCAATGTGGAAGACCTGGATTTGTTCCCTGGGTTGGGAATATCCCCTGGAGGAGGGCATAGCAACCCATTCCAGTATTCTTGCATGGAGAATTCCCATGGACAGAGGTGCTTGCCAGGCTACAGACTATGGGGTCACAGAGAGTCAGACACGACTAAGCAACTAAGCACAGCACAGCACATGACATTAGTTGTGGGCTTATCATATAAGGGCACTATCACGCTTAGGGATGTATGTTCCCTCTATGCCTGTTTTCTGGAGAGTTTCTTAAATCATAAATGGGTGCTGAATCTAACTTTAAAATGGTCAGAAGACTTGAATAGTCATTTTTTAAAAAGATTTACAGATTGCCAACAAGCACATGAAAAGATGGTCAACATCACTAATCACTGGAGAAACACAAATTAAAACCACAATGAGATATCATCTTATACCTATCAAATGGCATCATCAAAAAGACCACAAATAACAAAGGTTAGCAAGATGCAGAGAAAAATAGACGCTTGTGCACTGTTGGTATGAATGTAATTGGTACAGTCAATGAAGAAAACAGTAGGGAGGTTCCTTAAAAAAATAAACATATAACTACCACATGACCCAGCAGTTCTACTTCTATGTATATATTCAAAGAAAATGAATACAATAATTTGAAAAGATTCATTAACCCCAATGTTCATGGTGGCATTATTTATAATAGCTGAGAAGCAACCCAAGTGTCCAGCAACAGATAAATGGATAAAGAAGACACACACACGCACACACACATAGTGGCTTACTACTAAGTCATAAAGAATGAAATTTTGTTTTTCCATCTATAACAACATGGATGGACCTGGAAGGTATTATGCTTAGTGAAATAAATCAGAGAAAGACAAATACAATGTGTTATCATTTACATGTGGAATTTTAAAAATAAAACAAACTAGTAAATATAAAAACAAAAAAGCAGATTCATAATACAGAGAACAAAATAATGGTTATCAATGGGGAGATGGGTGGCGGGAGGGGCAAGATAGGGGCAGATGATTAAGAGGTACAAACTGCTATGTATAAAATAAATATATTACAAAGATATATTATATAGCACAGGGAATATAGTAAATGTTTTATAATAACTATAGAGTATAATCTATAAAAAATTTGAATTACTATGTTGTGTATACCTGGAAATAAGATAATATTGTCAATCAATTAAATATATATATATATCTCAATTAAAGAACAAAAATTAATTTAAGAAAAGGATACCAACAGACATTTCACAGGAAAAGGAATTAAAAATGCTCCCCAAATATGAAAGGATGTATAACCACATCTGTTGTCAGAAAGATGCAAATTAAAATTTCAATGAGAAACTATTTCACACTCAGTTGTTTGGTCAACACCAAGAACACAACAATGTCAAGTGTTGCGCAGGGTGGAGAACAAGAGGAGCTTTCCTGCATGGCAAATGGGGAGTGAAAAGGACACACCCACTTTAGAAAGCACTGCAGCACCAACTAGCAAAGGTCAACAAGCACATTCCCTGCAATCTAGAAAATCTGCTCAAGAAATTCACTCCAGAGAAAATCATGCATCAGAGTATGTTTTTAACAGCTGCACTATCTGTGATGGCAAAATGCTGGAAGCAACCATGCACCCATCAAAAATAGGACAGAAAAATTAATTGTTGGGTATAAATCGGTAACCTATAAAAGCAGTGACAGGGAATGAATCATATAGACCGGAATTCTCAGGGCAGTACTGTGCAGGAAACAAGCAAGTCGTTCAAGAATGACTATAAGTTCCCAAGCAGCAAAACAAACAATCCTTTTTTTGGAACTATGGCAAATCAATACAGAGACACTACAGGTTTGTGGTTTCCCCTGGGGCGGTGGGGAGTGGTGGGATGGTGAGGGGAGAGTATGAGAAACATGACTGGGGATGGGCCTACAAAGAGGCTCAGTGGTTCTGGTCATATCCTGTCCTTTTCACTGTACGGCATGTTTATAATCGTTCATTTTGCTTTTGCCACCACTGAATGTTTCTGTTCTAGTAATGTTACCGCCTGGTAGTTATTTGAGTTTTTAATCCTTGCCATAAATCCTGTGTTGTAGCTCACCTTCCCAAGGATGAGTCCCTCCAATGAGAGAGGCAATAAATAGTTGAGCCTTTGGAGGTTTCAGTAAGTAGAGACATTAGTGTGAAAGCTGATGAGTAGAAGTACAAGAATGTATAAGAATTTAAAAATCCCAGCCCTTACTGCTGCTCTACCTTGTCAAACTCATGGCAGATATCACAGTTATCTTTCTTTTTTTCCCCCCACGGGTCCCAAAGCGGCCTCAGATTGCTCAGCATCAGACTCCAAACACTCACTCACAATCCATCAGTGGTGACGGGAGGTATGACCTATTTGCAAGGCCCGTTCTTGAGTTTACTGTCCTTGGTCACATCCAGGCCAATGGGCTCAGGACTGCCAATTAGTCCATTCATAAAAGACTGGAAAAGGCACTTTTCAGGTCAGGTGACCAACACTGAGAGGGAGGCCTGTGGCTTTTACCTAAGTCCCCCAACCTATCCAAACTTGAATTTATGTAATGGAGACAAAACTGCTCTTGTGCTAACTAAGCAACTGACTTCCACGCATAATATTTGTTTTGGACCTGAGCATGCAGTTTGTGTTTAAAAGAGAAAAATCAAATAAATGAGATTCCTAGATTATTTTTCTGGTTCAGGTGATTCAGAGGGGTTCTTTTTAGTTGCTGACATTCTTTACATGTGACATAATCCTCTTGGGGAGAAGAGAATGCTGGTGTTGTCTATGAGTCACACTTTAGGGGAAAGACACGGGAATGGTGAGGGACTGCTTTCCTCCTATCCTGTTATTAGTACAGGTCCATGAAATGGGAACACAAACTCACTCTGAAATACTGAGAAAAAACTTCCTATCTTTACTCCATCCCTCACTGGCTTATCCTCGGAACAGGAAAGGTGGTTTCTCTGAGTGACTTCTCCACCCAATGGCGACATTCAACATCCATTGTCTGCAAGCCTCTCCGGTACAAGGTTCATGGATGAAACTCTACTGCACACATGTGACCTGGCTTTTGGGCATCCTGGTCTCTAGTGAGAGTAAGGGAGTGCCACCTTCCCTGACCTTCAGTGGAGACACCAGCCCTGCTCAGGTCCCAAGTCCAAGCCCAGGGGAAGGAACAGACAGATCCATATTACAGGATAAGAGCTACAGTCACTGGTGGGAAAGCCTGTGTTCTTACTCATTCTGTGGCTCTGTGAACTCAGAGGATGAGAGAATACATACTAACATTCCTCTGTGATAGAAGGTGAGATGAAGGTTAGCCTAGGCTTTGGTTAACAGATTAAAATGGAGAATTGTTGTAAACCAATAGATGCTGTCCCAGGAAACAGATGAAACAAACCAAAACCAACATGCAGACTCTACTTTAGTAAAACACACTAGAGATTAAAAAAAAATCTCTTTATTGAGCACCTACTGTGTGCCAGATCCTGTTCTCTTGCCAAATCCTGTTCTAAGAGTCTTCTATGGATTGGCTCCTTTTAATAGCTCGCACCAGCTCTACCAGGTAGAGCTACTAGGTAGAGCTGGTGTGAGTTCTACCCCCACTTTACAGATAAAGGAATCAGGCACAAAGAAGTTAAGGAGGCAGACTGCAATCAGAGCCTGAGCTCATTTCTTGTTCTTACAGATCACTAGCTAAGACCTGATAGTCTGGAGGCCACTAGGACATTTAATAAGCTTATAATATCTCTGGGGTCATGGAGCATTCATTCTATGAGAAATAATCTAGGGCTACCAGGTGCCAAGGATGCTCAGAGATATTGAAATGTGTGTGTGTTGGCGGGGGGGGGGGGGTGGCGGGGAGGTTGTGGAGGGGTGGCGGGGCAGACAATGTGGTGTCTTCAAGAAGCTAATATTTTACACAATTTAATAAGAGGGCTTCTTAGAGAGAAAGCTGGTGCTAGGACTGGAACAGGGAACATTCCTGTAGCATTTTGTGTTACTACAAACTAAGGAAGTGCTCAAAAAACCGAAGAACAGGCAGCATGTCAAAAGGACACAGTAGTCAATCTGAAAGTGTTCCTGATCCTCAGAGCCAGAACAGTTTGAGTGAGATCTAAAACCATAGAATTAGAAGAAAAAGGGGATAGGTACTTGATGCTGGTCTTGGCAATAATTTGTTTTTGTGGATTTGATACCAAAAACAAAGGAAAGAACCTGTCAATTAATCTACGATAAAAGAGGCAAAAATATACAATGGAGAAAAAACGGACTTTTCAATAAGTGGTATCAGTAAAACTGGGCAGTTACATATAAAAAAATGAAATTAGAACATTCACTAACACCAAAAATGAACTCAAAATGGATTAAAGTCCAAAATGTAAGGCTGGATACTTTAAAAGTCTGAGAAGCAAACATAGGCAGAACACTCTTTGACATAAATCACAGCAAGATTTTTTGGATACACCTCTCAGAGCAATAAAAATAAAAACAAAAATAAACAAATGGGACCTAATTAAACTTAAAAGCTTTTGTACAGCAAAGGAAACCACAAATAAAATGAAAAGACAACCCACAGAATGGGAGAGGACATTCGCAAACAAAGTCACCGACAAGGGATTAATCTCTAAAATATACAAGATGCTCATGCAGCTCTATAAAAAAAGAACATTAGAAAAATGGGCAGAAGAGCTAAATAGACATTTCTCCAAAGAAGATATACAGATGGCCAAAAAGCACACAAAAAGATGTTCATCATTGCGAATTAATAGAGAAATGCAAATAAAAACTACAATGAGGCGACACCAGTCTGACATGCGACCATCATCAGAAAATCTACAAACAATAAATGCTGGAGAAAAGGGAACCCTCCTCCTACCCTATTGCTGGGAGTGTAAGTTGTAATAGCCATGATGAAGAACAGTATGGAGGTTCCTTAAAAAAATGAAAATAGAACCACCATATTATTTGGCAAAAGGAGGAGAGGGCAGCAGAGGATGAGATGGTTGGATAGCATCACCGATTCAATGGACATGAACTTGAGTGAACTCCGGGAGATGGTGAGGGACAGGGAGGTCCGGGTGCTGCAGTCCATGGGGTCACAAAGAGTTGGACATAACTTAGCAACTGAACAACAACATGATCTTTGGACATACATCCAAAGAAAACCATGCTTTGAAAAGACACAAGCACTGCAGTGTTCATTGCCACAGTATTTAAAATAGTTAAACATGGAAGCAACCAAAATGTCCATCAATAGAGGAATGGCTAAAGAAAGTATGGCACAAATATATACTGGGATATTACTCAGTCTTAAAAAAGAATGAAATGACACCATTTGCAGCAACATGGACAGACCTCGAGATGTTCATACTAAGTGAAGCAAGTCAGACAGAAAAAGATGTATCATGCAATATCACTTATATGTGAAATCCAAAAAAATTATGATATAAATGAACTTATTTACAAAATAGAAGCAGACTCACAGATTTAGAGGATGAGCTTGCGATTACCTGGGGAAGGGTGGAGGGGAGAGACAGACTGGGAGTTAGGAACTGACATATATACACTGCTATACTCAAAATAGATAAACAAAAAGGACATAGTATGCTTTGGGCAACTCTTCAATATTCTGTAATAATCCAGATGGGAAAAGAATTTGAAAAATAATAGATACAAGTGTATGTGTGAGTGAATCAGGTTTTTTGTGCACCTGAAACTAAGACAACACTTTTAATCAACTACACTCCACTATAAAATCAAATTACTTAAATTTTAACATTTAATAGAAAAATTAAAAAAGAAACCCACTCACAAAGCATTTGATTACAAATGGCAGAGGACATGAACAGACATTTTTCCAAAGAAGTTATACAGATGGCCAACGGATTCATGAAGAAGTATCTGGCAACACTAATCACCAAGGAAATGCAAATCACAACCACAATGAGATATCACTTCACACCTAATATTTGGCTATTATCCAAAAGACAAGAAATAACTAGTTTTGGCAAGGATGCGGAAAACTGTGAACCCTTGTATGCTGTTAGTAGAAATGAAAATTGGAACAGCCACTACAAAATAAGTATGGCGGCTTTTCAAGGAATTACCAATAAAGCTACCATGCGTGCGTGTATGCACGCTCAGTCACTTCAGTCACGTCCGATTCTTTGCGCCCCCCACGGACTGTAGCCGCCAGGTTCCTCTGTCCGTAGGGATTCTCTTGGCAACAATACTGGAGTGGGTTGCCACACCGTCCTCCTGGGATCTTCCTGACCTAGGGATCGAAACTGCGTCTCCTGTACTGCAGGAGAACTCTTGGTCACTGAACCACCAGAGAAGTCCCAAGGCTACTATGTGGTCCAGCAATTTCACTTCCGGACATGTAGCCAAAGGAAATGAAATCACTGCCTTAAAGGGATACCAATGCTCTCAGGTTCATAGCAGCAGTGTTCACAATAGCCAAAGTATAAAACAATCTAAAAGTCTGTTGGCGAATGAATGGATAAAGAAGGTGTGATGTGCGCATGTGCAAGGACACACACACCCAAAACAAGGTCTTATTCAACCTTGAGAAAGAAAGAAGCCTTGCCATTTTCAGTAACATGGATGCAACTTGAGGGCGGCATGATAAATAAAAGAAGTCAGACAGAGAACGATCTAACTTACATGTGAAATAGAAATAAAGAAAAAAAAGAACAAACTATTATAGACACACAGAACAAATGGGTGGTCTCCAGAGATGTGGGGAGGTAGTGGGTGAAATGGATAAAAGCGGTCAAAAGGTGCAACCTTCCTCCCAGTTGTAAAATGAAGAACTCATGAGGATGTAATGTACACTACGGTAACTATAGTTAATAATATTACACTGCTAAGAGAGGAAATCTTAATAGTTCTCATCACAAGTAAAACAAACTAGGTAAGAAAAAAAAAAAAAAAAGAGGCATCCTGTCATTTGTGACAACACAGATGAACCAGAAGGGAATTACGCTAAGAGAAAGGAGGAAGACAAATACTGCATGGTATCATTAATGTACAGAATCTTAAAAAAAAAGAAAAAAAAAAGATCCAACTCATTGAAGCAAAGTTGAAAAGTGGTTGCCAGAAGATGAGGGTGGGGTACACAGGCAGAAGTTGGTCAAAGGGTTCAAGATTTCAGTTAGAAGAGTAGTAAATTCTGAGGAACTACTGTATAACATGGTAACTATAGTTGATGATACTTCACTGCATAACTGAGATTTTTTTTAAGTGAGTAAAACTTAAATATTCTCACAGGCACTCAAGGAAATGGTCAACATGAGGTAATGGATATAAGAATGAACTAGATGGTGTAATCCTTTCACAGTATATGTATGTCAAATCATCACATTATATACTTTAAATATTTTACAAATTTATTTGTCAATTAAACCTTAATAAAGGGAACAACTTGAGGAGAACAATCTGAGCTAAAATAAATAATGTAGTACTATTACTTGAAAAGTAAAATTAATGTACATGGGTCCATACTGATGTAAATAAAGTACTGAATAACCAAACAGAAGAGGGAGAGAGAGACCAGTATTTCCTACAAGAAAATTCCAAGGGTAATCACCATCCTGATTTTAAACAGCATAGACTAGATTTGCCTACTTCTGTACTTTACATGAATGGAAGCAAATCTACCATCTCTGAGTGGTTTGTTGTTGTTGTTGACGTGGTTGTTTTGGCCACACTGTGTGACTTACCCAGTATCTTAGTTCCCCAACCAGGGATGGAACCCATGTGCTTGGCAGTGATAGCACGAAGTCCTAACCACTGGGAACGCCCCTGAATGGTTATAAACACATCTATTACCTGTTTGGTAATACCAGGGGGCTTCCCTGGTAGCTCAGTTGGTAAAGAATGGGCCGGTAATGCAATGCAGGAGGCCTGGGTTCAATCTCTGGGTTGGAAAGATCCTCTGAGAAGGGAACGGCAACTCACTCCAGTATTCTTGGGGAAAATCCTATGGATAGAGGACACTGGCAGGCTATAGTCCATGGGGTCACAAAGAGTTGGACATGACTTAGCGACTGAATCACCACCTTACCTGTTGGGTGCAAACCAAGACTCAAGTGAAATATGAGAAATGAAAGTAAGAGGGCTCAGATATTTCATCATCTCTGGTAGATTTTATGTGTTTTCTTTTTCCTCTTAAAATGCACATAAACTTCTGACTTTCAAATTTAACTAGTACCTAACACAATATTTTGGATTTTCCTCCTGTTCAGAATGTGGTATTTCCAACCTATCAGATTTATAACATTGCAAGCTGAAAATGGATTAGTTGTTTATGAGTTAACAATTTTTATATGCTTGGACAAAGGCTCCCCATGATTCAAGTTTTGTAAGTGACCAGGTTTGCACAAAACAAGTCGTCTTTATAACATGCAAATATCGGTAAGAACAGCTTAACAGATTCGTTTCCACTCAGCCATCTCTTTTTTTATCTAGCACTAACTGCTACTCCTAAGTCTTCATGCTCTAGTGGATACCTTTAAACATCCAACAGAACAATTTAAAATTGTTAAAAAGTGAAAATGTCCATCTTGGAAAAGGAGTCGAATTTCATGAATTTGATGAAAATGATGTTGCAAAGCTGTGTTTTGTAGAGCAAGAAGGGATCCGCCACGAGAACTGTTTCTGAATCACATGTAAAACCACTGATGAAAGAGAATATGGCAGATTTAACAGGGAAACTTTACTTTGCCCAGAAAGGTCTGTCTAGTCAATGCTATGGTTTTTGTCAGTGGTCATGTATGGATGTGAAAGTTGGACTATAAAGAAAGCTGAGCGCCGAA
The DNA here is from genome assembly GCF_001704415.2 of Capra hircus. Classification (NCBI taxonomy): domain Eukaryota; kingdom Metazoa; phylum Chordata; class Mammalia; order Artiodactyla; family Bovidae; genus Capra; species Capra hircus. Next base: position 30,632,267 of record NC_030829.1, read on the forward strand.
GAATTGATGCTTTTGAGCTGTGGTGTTGGAGAAGACTCTTGAGAGTCCCTTGAACTACAAGGAGATCCAACCAGTCAATCTAAAGGAAATGAGTCCTGAATATTCATTGGAAGGACTGATGTTGAAGCTGAAACGCCAATACTTGGATCACCTGATGCAAAGAACTGACTCACTGGAAAAGACCCTGATGCTGGGAAAGATTGATGGCAGGAAGAGGAGGGGATGACAGAGGATAAGATAGTTGGATGGCATCACTGACTCGACGGACATGAGTTTGAGTAGGCTCTAGGAGTTGGTGATGGACAGGGAAGCCTGGTGTGCTACAGTTCATGGGGTCTCAAAGAGTCAGACACAACTGAGCTACCGAACTGAACAGGGGAAGAGGAGAAAATCAACATGGATGAGCATTTCAGAGTAAAAAGATGTGACTATTATGGAATCATGAGAGGACCCTGGGGTAGTCTGATGAAACTCTGGAATATTTTTGCAAAATATTTATGACCCAGATATGAAAGTGAGCTGTGGAGTTAAGAGTACTGCTCATGCAGTACTACAATATTGTAGAATAATATCTCCCCAAAGTACACACTGTTATAATTATAACTGAAATTTATTAATACATATGAAAGGGAAAGTCACTCAGTCATGCCTGACTCTTTGTGACCCCATGGACATGGAATTCTCCAGGCCAGAATACTGGAGTGGGTAGCCCTTCCCTTCTCCAGGGGATCTTCCCAACCCGGGGAATTGAAGCCAGGTCTCCCGCATTGCAGGCGGATTCTTTACCAGCTGAGCCACCGGGGAAGCTATGTATGTGGCATCTAAGAAAACGGTAGAGATGAACTTATTTTCGGGGCAGGAACAGCACGTGGACATGGGGGTCAGGGGAGAGTGGGACAAACTGGGAGTATTGCGCTGACACACATGTACACCCATGTGTAAAACGGATAGCGAGGGGGAAGCTGCCGTACAGCAGAGAGCTCAGCTCGGTGCTCTGCACTGACCTGGGGGCGGTGGGGAGGGAGACTCAAGAGGAAGGTAGTATACGCAGACATATAGCTGATTCACATTGTAAGACAGAAACCAAGACAGCCCGGCAAAGCAATTATACTCCAGCAACAACAAAAACCAGAAAGCGTTGCCAAGGCGAGGAGGAACCTAAACTCGAACTAATAATTTCTTTTTTCAAGGACCCCAATTAACTCTTCCCTTTCCCTATTATCTACTGCAACATTTCAACTTTCTACGTTATGTGTCATATTGAAATTATGAGATAATTTCTTTAGATATAATGGTGCTGCTTTGGAAGCTTCCACTGGAGAAAGAAGGTCACCTCCGATCACAGGGAAATTCTGATTTAGCTGCCAGGAAAGGAGAGTTTCCAGATTTGGGGAAAGTACTAGGGTAACTGCAAAGCAAGAATGAAGAGCTGGATGAGTGAATGAAAAGGGAGGGAGCTGGGCCCTGTGGACCATTTCCAGGCAGAGAGGATTCTTGCTTCAGAATGGCTGCCGGCACCGCCTCCACTGTGAACTAAGCATTGAACTTGGCTGAAGAAGGAAAAATCTATCTTGGAAATCATATCTGAAAAAGAATATGGGGGAAATGGTGGGACGAAGGGGCTTATTTTACAAGATTACAGTTTTCTATTTATTGCACTTTATCAACGAAGGAAAAGCACTGCGTTTCTAAGAATTGTAGGCTTTTTCTTTTGACAATTCATTTGCCAAAGTGATGTTAAATGTTACACAAGAATCAGACACAGGTGGGGAATAGTGCCAATATTTTATAATAACTAAAAAATGGAGTAAATCTGTACAATGATTCACAGGTAAATCATTATATTGCACACATGTAACATGATATTGTACACCAACTATACTTCAATACAAAAACTTTAAAATGTAATTAATTCACTTGTTAGAATAGTCCACATCCAAAACAGTATCACCACCAGTTACTGGCGAGGATGTAGGGTGACAGGAATTCTCATTTGTTGCAGATGGAAATGCAAAATTGCCCAGTGCTTTTGGAAGACAGTTTGGCAGGTTCTTAGAAAACAAAACATACTTTTACCCTCTAATCCAGCAATCATGCTCCTTGGTATTTACTCAGAGGAGTTCAAAACATAAAAAGAATCAGACACAAAAGGCCCTGAACCCTGTTCAAAATCTTTCTGGGGAGTCCCTCTGACTTCTGCCACCAATGTCTGTGGCAGTTTTTCTGAAAATCTGTTTCTCTGAAATACTGGCCCATCAAGACATCCCATGAAAATAGGATTCTCTGGTCAAATACAGTTGGAGATTCACAATGCATGTTAGTAGGATGACAGCTTTAGACCCATGTCCCCAAATAAATGAAAATAACTGATAACTGCTTAGCACATCTGAAAAGCTGTCTCCTACACAATCTTGTTAGATAAGATAGCCATTGACATCCTATTACATGGGTCCTGTGGGACCACACTTTGAGAAACGGAGTCAAAATTTTTAAGATTGGGTTCCCTAAATCTAAGCACTTCCAGCCTATGCGACCCATTTCATCATGGCAGGCAGCATGGAAATGCTCAGTCGGATACTCTGGTTTGGTTCAGCTGCCCTAAAGAAATGGTCAGGGACATTCTGGGTGGCACCGTGTACACTAGGCTTGTACTGTGCAAGTGGTGGCAGCAAAAATGAATGGGATCACAAGACAGCTCTTTCCTGGCTATTATCCCCTTAGGATAAAAAATACCTGTGGTTGAATGGAATGCCAGCGAACCTCTAATTTCTTCTAGCCTGTTGGCTCTGCGTAGTTCTTATATGTCTACAATGATGACAACAATTAAAGCTGTTCTACAGAAGATACCACATTGAGTGAGAGTGGTGTGTTTCTATTACTTCATAGGTCCTTCCGAGAAGTTGGCACTATAATCCTAATTTTACAGATCATGATAGTGGCTGTAATACTATATGTTGTTATTCCATTCTATTAATATAATGAGTTATATATGTATTAATATATAAATAGCTAATATGTGGTATGTACAATGATCATGTAATAAGGAATTATGTACACAGCCCAAGGTTACATGACTAGCTGTACCTAGAGGCCTGGAGTCAAACAAACCGGGGTTCAAATCCCAGTTCTGCCGCTAACAAGCTGTCGCTGTACCTTAAATTCTCCCAGCCTCATTTCTTCATCTTTAAAATGAGGTTAGTGATGATGCTACTTCATAAGGGTAACAGTGAGAGTCAAAAAAGAGAACACATGTTAAGTGGAGCTATGTCACAAGCCTGGAGAGGTTGCTGGCGTTGAGTTCTGTGTGCCTGGCAAAAAGAGAGAGAGTTGGAGAGAGAATTTAATAGTGTGGCCTGAGGAGGGCCTGACCCAGGGCAAACACAAAGTGGGAGAAAAGGCATCTCCATTCGATTCTGTGCCCGGGCATCTCTCATGCTTACGTCTGCTGCCAAAGCAACTGTGATTTCAAATGTTAAAAGATTCATATCCTCCATACAGCAGGTACCTGAAACATTCAATGACTTCATCATGTGCTCAAGCAAAAAGAAAAAAACAAAAAAGCAGTGCTCTGTTCTAACAGTGTGAGAAAAAACTGTTGATCCTGGGCACATGAGAGAGACAAAGGCAGTATCTGTCCACCGTCTGATCTTCCTAAGGTTTAGCAAGACCCAGGATGACCCTACTCGACTTTTGCCTTACGAGCCATCTTCAATACCCAATGCTCATAGCAGAGGTCATGCCACTGAAGTTTCAATGGCAGAGCTGGGGTGCCAGCTGGGCAATGTGCTGAGATCCAATCAAGTATTTACAGATTTCAAATGAAGAAACTCAAGCTGGGTGTGAGGGCAGAGACATACCAGCACTAACACAGTCTGCTTCCTGCACAGACTTAGTCCTCAAAACTGCTGAAGATACAGGTTTACTAAACACTCATAATGGGTCCTCACCTCCACAGCCAGTCATCCATGATCATGGGTAACATGGCCTTCACCTACCCTGCGGCTTTCCCTCTGCTGTCTACCATATTTAAATCCTCCACGTCAGCAAGGAGTCTTGGCCCAACACCTCCCTCCGTACAGTTCTTCCCTCCTCGCTTTTTTGCGTTTGCTTTGAGTTTTCCTACCACTGAAACAGAATTTCTTGCCCCTTCCCAAGCTTAACTGCATCAGTGTTGTGGAGTCCAGGTCAGGCTGGGCCTCATGCGTGGATGTCTCCTACAGACATCGGCATCTCTCCCTGCCGCACCCACTGAGCTCTGAGCACCTTCCAACCTGGGGCAGCCACCCTGGCTTTTCCCATCAATACTCCCTCCACAACCAGGACCACATTACCGAGAGACTGACGGGTAAACAAAATTAACTCTCTCTCCACCCATCCAGTAATCTTGCCTGGAAAATCTCATGGACGGAGGAGCCTCATAGGCTGCAGTCCATGGGGTTGCTAAGAGTCGGACACGACTGAGCGACTTTGCTTTCACTTTTCACTCTCATGCATTGGAGAAGGAAATGGCAACCCACCCCAGTGTTCTTGCCTGGAGAATCCCAGGGACGGGGAAGCCTGGTGGGCTGCCGTCTATGGGGTTGCACAGAGTCGGACACGACTGAAGCAACTTAGCAGCAGCTGCAGCAGCCACCCATCCATGTATCCTACGAATCTATATATGTGTGTATGTCTCTTTCCTGCCCTGCTAATAAAAGGCTCTGGGCTGGAGACCACATCTCATCGTTTGTCTACTCCTGATCTTGCTACTTCCAGGCAGATATAAAAAGTGCCCAGGATGTTTGGTGATCCAGTGGCTGGTTTTAAACATTATCTCCCCACCCACCCCCACTGTTATGGATGCAAATCAAGTGGCCATGAGGTATGCAGTGGGGACTGCTATAAACTAGTAGAGTAGGTTGGTCTCTAGCTAGTATCAAGGACTGAAAGCTTATTTTGAAAATTTACAACTTTTAAGTGTCCCTCTTCCCGGGGAAATTACTGACATCTGGTGGGGGTGGCCTTCCAGTCTGGGATGCCTTCCTAGAATCCTTTTGTCTGGCTTGGCCACTGAAAGACAGATTAGGGCAATGTGAGGGCCCACCTATCCAACCGTTAGATGATGAAGCATCTTTAGTTCTGGAGCAAGACTATTGTGATGAACTTAAAATTTATGAAACACTTATTCTGTACCCAACACTCAAATAGTTTATGTAAGTTTTAAAGTTTACGCCATAAGAACTCTCCAAGGTAGGCGGTATCATCCCCATTTTATAGGTGAGGAAACTAAGGAAGTTTTAGTCCCCAGCGAGTTCGCACAGCTCACAGTGGCCAGGGAGAAAATTCCATGCCTCTCTCACCACTTTGGTCCCTAAATACGGCCAGCATTAGCACGCAGCTCTTTGTGAAAGACTATCTTAGTGTACTGAGGTGAGTATCAGGCCCTTGTAATAAATTGTTTCCTTTTTATTGACTTGAAAGAAAATGCAACTGTGAATACTGTACATTAATAGGTTTTATGTGTAACTAATGGTTTGATGGGCTGCTACGATGTGTAGCATTACAGCAAGTGATCATTAGATTGTAAGAAGAAAATGTGCTTTATTGTTAGAAAATGGAATCTTTTCTAAAAGGTAAAGGTAGGCATAGAAGATTGATCTGAAAGGTCAGGGTTAACAAGCTCATTAATGGCTAGGTTAAAATCCAGCCCAATCCTTCCCTTTTTCAGATGAATAAATCATTTAGCTAAGTGATGCCCTTCACTAGTAGCCTGGGGCTTTTCTTCTAGCCAGGCAGGAATCCAATACAGTCCTGAGATGGAGAGAGAAAGGGAGCTAAGAGCATGGACTACGGAGCCAGAGGTTACAGCCTAGCCCTGCTCTTCACTGTCTGGGTAACCCTGACTACATTATAGAACATTTTTGTACCACACTTTCCCTAACTGGAAAAAAAAAAAAAATTATGATAAAACCTACTCTTCAGGACTGCTGGGAGGACATGAGACAGTTCATGTACCCCAAGTGGTCTAAGGCCACGTAAGCTCTCAAAATATGATTATGGCTATGATTATCTTCTGAATGATAGGTCAGCAAACTTCTTTTGGAGAGGATCAGCTTGCAAATATTTTAGTCTTTGCAGGTTAATAGTCTCTGTTGTACTCTTTCAATCTGCTCTGATGGCCTGAAAGCAATAGATGATATATAAACAAATGGATGTGCAGTGTTCCAATAAAGCTTTATTTATACACGTAGGCTGCTAGCTAGATTTGACCTGCGAGTCATAGATTGCTGACCCCTGTTCTAATATGTACTGTGTAGGAATACATATTCCAGCTTGAATCGGGGTCTTCCCAGGACAGAAGACAACTGTAGTGAGGGTTGACACAAGGCAGGACTAATCTCTAGTCTCAGTTTTGAGAATCAAAGAATGAAGTCGTAGAGAGTTAAATGGTCTCAAATCAGGACCCCAGTGGGCGTTTTAAACAGACTAGTTCTAAGATCCCACGCAGAATATGATCCAGGAGTCTGGACTGGATGGGCAATTGTGATGTGCGTCCTGAACCTTTAAGCACTGAGTGCTGCAGCCACTTGGGAAAGAACAACGAATAGGGACCATCTACCATACTTTTCAAGCTCAACTCTCTCTTGGGAGTGAAGCTGCCTTGAGTAACATCTAGAGCCCTGGGGTAACCACTCAAAGTGTTGTCAGAGCTCTCCTTTTAATAGACACACACAGACTCATCCAAGCAGTAAACTGAGCTCTCACTTATCTGAGATCATGAGATTCCAGAGGCAGTCTCCATGTGGGCAAGATGCATGTCAGTTGTGACTGTGGAACGCCAGCATTGCAAACTCTTCATTAAAAACCTAACAAAATGAATTTTAACCACACGTCCATGGTCTACTAGAAAGAGTATGACAAGGTCTTTGACAATGTGCCAAAAGCAAAGTTGTTTTGGAACTTTTCCTCTGCCTTTTTTTCTTTCTTTTTTTAAACCATCGGCCCTTTATGGGGCTTTCTTGCTTGACTGTTGGTGCAAACCATGTTTTCAAGTACCTTTAAGACATCTGTGTTTGCATGTGCTCGTCCCGTTATCTGGGATGATAGAGTAAATAAGTCCCTTTCACCTAGTTTTCTGCTTTTTATATACTGGATCTTAAATTAATGTTTATTCAATGTCTACATTGATTACTTAGCATGTCACTTTGCTACTGTGGATGGTTGGAGTCAAGGTTTAATTGCTACCCCAAATGAGAAGGGTGTGTCCAGCTTCTTACCCTTGACTTTTAACTGGGGCAACATTTCCATCATCTTGGATTAGTTGGGATCAGGCAAAGCAAGAGGATTTTCCAATCTATCTTTGTAGTTCACATAGATTAGAGGATTATTTGGGCCTCCACTCTGTTGCTGTGGAATGGTAGAATAATCCATGACTGAGCAGAAATGAGATTTTTTTTTCAATTTATAGAAATTAAATTTTTTAAATGTATTTTTAAATCTCTTAGATCAAAACAATTCTTTGTTGCTCAAAGGAGCTTTTTGAGCAAGGACAAAAGTAACATTAACCTAACTACCAATTGATTAGCTTTATGATTTTAATGGAGCAAAGAAAACGGATTTATTAATAAAGTGTATTGTTGAAAGAGAATCTTTGTGGAATTTCAGACTGCAATGCATCCATTTTTATTGGCTTCACTTTGTTATGCTTTCAGAGCTATTTATAATGTTATTTCACTGAAAATTCCTTTCCATATTGTCATTTGTCTTCCATCTCCAAAAAGCTTCCCATCCAAATTAAAAAAAAAAAAAAGAAGAAGAAAAGTCTTTCTTCTACACCTCCTTAAAATGAATTGAAAGTGGCATCTCCTGGGAATAGGTCCATCTCCTACCCATGTCTGAAGTTTCTCCTGCTCCCAGCAAAGGAAGAAAATGGAACTTCCTTTTCAAAGATTGGCTCCTCAAAAGAAATACACCTCAGGCAAATGCTCCCACTCCCTCCTTGCTCAGAAGGGATTTAACATTCTCTTCTTTGAGTAAAAGTAATGTGAGAATTAGAGCCATCTTCCTGGCTGTGGGGCCTGGGCAGGCATGCGAGGCCCCATGCTGAGAAGGCCCCACACTTGGTTTAATGCATTATTGGTCCTAGTAGTCTTCAAACAGAGGTCCTCATTTTCCCATCTTGGACTAGGCCCTGAAAATCATGTGGCCAGTACTGATGACAAGCAACTTGTTAGAGCAGTGAAAGCTTTTCTCCAAAATGCTTCTTTCCTTATGGAAAGAAAGACAGAAATAAGGAAATATCATAATTGTTTTCAGTTCTTACTGTGAGCCAGATTCTATGCAAAGCATCACGTGCAAACAAACTTCATGCCTAAACAGCCCTGTAGGCACTGTTAAGGCCTCCATTTGCCCCCAGACGTGGAAATTATGATTTAAAAACAAGTAACACACTGGACATTACTCAGAGCTTCCGAGAAAAGTGAAGCTGGTGTTTTCACTTAATTTTGCTTCCAAAGACACTGCACTATCGAACTGTTCATAGTGATTCTTGCTTTGAAACCAATGGTTTAAACGTTCAACTTAATACTTCATTTTAAGTTCAATAGTTTCAACTTCTATCTAAATTCAAGTCCAACTGCTTTCTCCAGGCAGATCATCTGGAATGGATGTGGACATTCATTCTAGGAGACAAAGTTGATATTCTTCCTTTCAACACTGATCCCCCATTTCCACCTCATTTCTGGGGTAGGGGCACCTTCAGGCTGGAAGACCGCTACTTCCTCCACTTTTACAAAAACCTTTCTTTTCTATTTAAAATTCTGTATTCACAATGTCATGGAAAAGCCACTAAGAACTGCATAACTGATACATTTTGTTTCTCTCTGTCCAGTGTGCATTTCCCACATGGTCCTTCCTTCCCACTCTTGCCCTTGATATTCTAGTGGGATTTTCCTACCCCAACCCCAGATAATCACAATCTTTTATGAATACCACCATCCCAAGCTGTTTTATGATTGATGCAGGGATGGGCTGCCTTGTGGGAATAAAGAAGAATTTTTTTTTCCCCTGTTTTGCTGGGAACTGTGTTGGAACTCCTTGGAGTTTTTGAATTCAATTAGAAACAAGAGCTGGAGGAAGTGATATTCCTGAAGCACTTGAACTCTTTCATCCATTCACATTCACTCTCTGGACAATTTGATTTCATGACCCAAGAAAATCTGGTTTTGCTTATGTCAATTTGAACTGAGTTTCTGTCACTGGCAACTAAATGAGTTTTGGTTAACATGAATAGTCAAGAGTGACTAATTGTCAAAGATCAATGATGTTTTCCCAACGTTCTAGCTCAACTGATACCCACCCACACTATCTCAACCTGTGTTTCTTCTTTAATAGACAGGAATGAGGAAGAGCTCTAAGGCTGGAAGGGAGAGATATGAAAAGACGAAAAACATATCTCAAAGATCATGTGTCATACAATCTCAATAGTTTTTCTTCCCTGATGTTTCTTATTATAGTTCAACAACAATTTTTTTTTAAAATTTCTCTAATTGTAGTACAGAATTTGGTAACTTTTTAGGAAAGGTTATCTACCTGTTCCTTAAGGGTAGGGTCTAAATTATGCCATTTTGTTTTCCAGGGGCCTGGCTTGGTCCCCACTATATTGCGGTGATCACACACACACCACACACCCGTACCACCCCAGCCCTGCACACCCCCACCCCCACCTCCACCCTAATCAATGAAGGGCCTATCGGAATTCCCTTTCTACAGCCAAAAAGATAACCATTGTCATCAATGGGCTGAGTCAGTTTCTCAGTTCAGTATCAATCTGCATTTGGTCTATGGAATTGACAGCCCTTCTAAACTGTCGGTCTCAAGTAAATGAGCCAGTGCTCAGAAACTGAAATGGCTAATAGCGTTTGGGGGAACTTCAAACAAAATTACAAGCGTTTTTCTTCATTTCTTACCTATCAGAAGAGACTTTTCCTTGGGTACTTCGTTTTTCAGACTGTATCAAACACAAAGCTTCTACTCTCAAAATAAATATGGAAAAATCTATACAGTACATTAGGCTCCAGCAGAGCTGCAGTGACCAAACTTTTGTGTGAGTGTCATTTTGGTGACTGTGCACATATTTTCATACAGGTCACATGGCTAACTTTGTCAGCCCCAAGAATCAAAGCGGGGGCACCCCCCTCACTTGCTAAGTGCAGTGCTGGCAGTCGGCCAGTGAATGCAGGGTGTGCAGACCATCAACCGGGATTATTTTTTGCTTTGGGATATCTGGACATTTGTTGTCTATATGTTTAAACCTGCAGAAGGACAGCCCATACTTCACTTAAGTGCATGGCCCAGAGTCATTTAAAGAGAAATGCCACTTGCCCAGATATTCCCAGCAAACACTGGGCCACCTCTGTAGGCCTCATTAATTCTTCCCAGCAGAGGAGTCGTCCAAAGACAGTCTACAGTGACAGGTGACGGCCGAGAGTGAAGGCCCGAGTTGGGAACTTCAGCGCTATGCCCGCCTGTCTATCGTGCCCCTGGCTGGGAACTTCAGGACTTGGATTCGCAATTTTCCTTTCTGTGAAGTGCAGGTAGCAACACTGATCCAGGTGAGTTGTTGCACAGATTAGAGGAAAGGTAACACACAGGTCGCATACCTGGGATACCCAGGAGGTGCTCACTCTTTTCTCCTGATGTCATTTCCCTTGCATGTCCATGAACTACCTGGCCCTCACTCCTGTTTCTGGGTTCTGCCTACTTCTCCAGAGCAAGCAGAAGAATATGGGAGGTTAGAAAACATGAGCTTGAATCACAGTGACACTCATCACGGACAGGGTGGCTAGATTTAGCAAACAAAAACCCAGGATGCCTCACTGAGCTGGGATATCAGAAAATGATCAATAGTATTTAGGTATAAGTATGTCCCATGTGATAGTCGGAATACACTTAGACTAAAAACCCATTTGTCATTTATTTGAAATTCGATTTGAATGGACATCCCATATTTTGTCTGGCAACACCACCCACGGGCTACGTGACCTTTAGCAAGTCACGCAAGACCTTGAATTCAGGCATATGCGAGGATCACAGTAACACCCACTGTAGAATTGTTACACGCCACCTGGTTTTCCAATCACTTTCTCCTCATTGAAAATCGGTGGGCTAATTTTGTTATTTCTCTTTTGTAGATGTTAAAATGGAGGCTTAGAGAGGTTAAGAAACCCACGTCCACACACCTAAGCAGTTAATCCAGGTTATTAATCCAGCTGACTCAAGATGCTCCACTGTGTCCTACAGCTATTATAAGATACAGTAATACAGCCACCAAATACCGACTCTATGTGAGAATCACAGATCATACACATTGGTTTAAGACTAATCAACCCAAAGTTCCCACACAGTGCAGTCTCAGATAATCAAAATTTAAGGGGCAAGTTTCAGCTGCCAAAAAGAATTCTTAAAAATATCATTAAAGAGGGCTCAAATATTTTAACAACACTTATCAAAATTCTCTCCCCTTTCCTGCTGCTTCCCTCATACTCTGCAACACCTCACTGACTTCTCAGCACCTCCTGGAGAAAACCTATCCAGCCCTCGCCCACGACTTATTTTTCTTCTTCTCCCATCTTCTCTTTCTCAGCCCTTTATTATGTAGAAGCACTTGGCACCTCTCCTAGAAGAAAGAGTCCATATTCTTCAGAAGAAAGGAGGAGGAAATTTGGACTGGCGATTTGAAAATTATCTTTGGCAGGCTGGGGAGCTGCTCAAGTTCATGTACAAGTCCATGTTAGTAATTCTTGTTCTTTTACACTGGATCCTCAATAAATGTTAATTTCCTTCTTCCTTCCCTTGTACTTATCCATATTTTGCTTACTAGTATGGGAGATTCTCCCCATGATTTCATCTTTGCACGGGGCTTGAGAGGTACCCGGGGCTTGTGGAAACGGTGGGGATTGAGGTCCCTGGCTATTACTAAGATTACTAGCTTAGACAAAAGAGTGAAGGGGAAAAAAAAGCATATTGGAGAATAAAGGCACATTTCAAGAGAATGTGTTTCTAGGGAACCAAGGGTCGATACAAAGTGAGAAGAGAGTCCAAGAAAATACCCTTCTGAAGTAGGAAGCCTTTGCAAGCCTGATGGGTTTGCTGAGGGGTTGTTCTGTGTTAGAAAAGGATGTCTATCCAAGGAATCTGTCTGTGAATGACTGGTTAAATACTACCTTTCCTCCAGGAGTTCCCTAACAAGGGCAACACTGAACCTGGACACCTGGGTTATTTCTATGTGCTCTAGTGACCATGCATTCTAGAGGATCTGGTGGGATTAACTGTTAGTTCACCTTGGCCTCTAATTCCAACAAGAGGGAGTTTCACTTCAGCTTTTGATATAATTATAAGCATTTTTTCAAAAAACAAGTACACACTTATTTGTCAAGGGGAACACTGACCTGACCTCTTACACCACTTCTTTCATAACTTTTACCAGCTTGTGGGTAAATCCTCGTGTATTTTCATTATTTTGTTACTGGGAGTTTGTCTACATCTTATGTGTAGAGACTGCAATAATCTCCCTAACACATGGGAAATAACAATAACAGACTCCAGATAATTTATATAGGATATTTCTTCATTTAGTCTTGAAAATCCACTCCCAGATTGTTCTGCTCTTCTATTCAGCAAGTTGAGGAAATGGTGAAAATCTTGCCTGAGGTCTCGCAGCTAAGACGCTATGTGTGTGCTAAGCCGCTTCAGTTGTGTCCGATTCTTGGCAACCCCGTGGACTGTAGCCTGCCAGGCTCCTCTGTCCATGAAAATTTAAAAACAGCAAATGAACAGGCACTGGTGAAGATGTGCAGAAGCTGGGCTCCCTGCACATTGCTGGTGGGAACGTAAAATGGTGCAGCCAGTGTAGAAAATGATGCGACAATTCCTCAAAAACTGAAACTCTGTAGAATTACCGTTTGACTTAGCAATGCCACACCTCAAAGAGGTGAAAGCAGGGACTCAGGCAGGTTATTTGTATGCCCATGTTCATAGCAGCATTATTCACCACAGCCAAAAGGCGGAGGCAAGCCAGATGTGTCAACATTTCTGACTCCGAAGTTGGAGCCTCTGGGATTTGTTCTCAGACTATGTGAGCTCACAGTCTGCTCTTGTAAGCAAGGCTGTGAAAAGCCTAACCATACACATTGAAAAACTTTATGTTGGGTATCATCTGGTGCCCAGAACACATGATTCGAGCTTCTGGAAGATGGGAAGAGGAGTTGGCTAAGTGTCACTGAAGATGAGTGGTTCTCAACTAGGGGTGATTCCTACCCCCTCACCCCAGCCACCGGAATTGGACATTTGGCAAAGGCTGGAGACATTTTTGCTTATCAACACTGGGCCTGCCCCATGCACTCATCTTTCCTGGGGAGATACCAGGGATGCTACTAAACATCTACAATGTGCAAGACAGCCCCCAGTGACCCACCAAAGAATTACCTGTCAATAGTACTGAGGCTGAGGAACTTCAGTGTAGAATATGAACTTGCTTCTGCTAAGTCGCTTCAGTCGTGTCCGACTCTGTGTGACGCCATAGACGGGGGCCCACTGTCTCTGGGATTCTCCAGGCAAGAACACTGGAGTGGGTTGCCATTTCCTTCTCCAATGCATGAAAGTGAAAAGCGAAAGTGAAGTCGCTCAGTTGTGTCCGACTCTTAGCGACCCCATGGACTGCAGCCTACCAGGCTCCTCTGTCCATGGGATTTTCCAGGCAAGAGTACTGGAGTGGGGTGCCATTGCCTTCTCCGAGAATATGAACTTAGACCTTCCTTAATGGAATTTCTTTACAATCTCTTTTGGTAGCTGAACTGTGCATCTTCAAATTTCACTCCACAAAACTCAGTTGGGTGAGAACCTAGATGATTTAAATGTGACCCTTATGGAATGTTTATGTTAGCTTCCGAGGACCCTCGATTTGCCAGTGAAGTAGTGTCTATCCACAGTATGCCTCTGTAATATTTAATTTTTCTTAATCCTGTTGTTTTATGATCTTCATCCAGATATCACACATAACTTGAACAAAACATCATACATCAATTTTCCTCAAGTTAATATATAAAATCTTGGGGTTCAGTAATCTGAATATATCATGAGGTCCTCTCAAGATGTTCTTTCATTTTGACTGTACGTGTTCATTCCCCAGATTTCTATTTGATTTTCAAGGTTAATTCCAGTGTAATGATGACTTTGTAGCACTTGTGAGACAAGACAGCTTGTGTCCACATAGACTCACCTTCCTCTCCCAAGCCCTTTGCGTCTACATCAGAATACAAATTTTCATTATTGAGGCTGAGCTTATTCATTGAAATGATTCTGATATAAACACATTTCTATGATTTTTACATGAAGTAAGGAGTTGTACTGGCTATTGATTAACAGCCCTAATCTGAGCTCCCCCTGGAGATATAATCAAAACTCTTCCAATGAAGTTGAACCCAGATTGGGGAGGAATAAATTTCACAACTCAAACCCTATTCATCTCAGTCAGCTCTATCCCAAATCAATCTTGACATCACAAAAAAGCCAAACACCCAGAAATTATGTGCATCCTGATACAACGCAAGAGGAAACACACAGTCTCACCCCGAAGGATTCTTGCCAAAAGCAAAATCTAACCAGAATGTAATCAAGTCTCCAGATCTAACGGCGCACTTACAGGAAATTAGGGAGATAGAAGAACAAATAAAATGACACAATCAGAAAACAATCAGCTAGAATCAGAATGCGGGAAATCTACCAAAGGCAATGGGCCTTGTTTGGACTCTGATTCACATAAACCACGTCCAAAGGGACATTTGAGACAAGAAGGAAAATTTGAACATGGGCTGGGTATTAGATGATGTTAAGGAATCACTGTTAATTTTGTAAGAGGTGATAACGACCTTGCGATTCTGTTAAAAACAAGTTAGGTATGCTGATTGCTAGAGACAATGTTTTTCCAGACATGAGATTCCATTGTCTTACATCAGATGTTCAGGATGAACTGTTTATAACCTGGCACAACACGGGTCCTCTCACATGCCCTGACAGTAATATTTAACAATGGATTGTCTTGCAGCCATGAACTGCAGAATGGGTGATGATGTTCTAACATGAAGACGACAGGCAGATTTAAACCCCTCTCGCACAAATCACCTAGGTAAAGGCAAAAGCATTCTTTCGACACATTAACTGAATTAGCAATAACCAGAAGTAACATTCAGATGGGGCATGATGAAGACAGAAAGAGAGCCAAAGTGTTGCTGTGGGCACACGATGAAGTTGCAGCAGCTGAGTCATGCTAATGGGCACGGCGAGTCCCTGAGCTGGGCTTGAGAGTGTTCCGCTGACCAGTGTTTTAATCAAGACATTTGAACTGGGACAATGGCACATTTTGCTTATGGATCTTTTGGACAGTAAAACATGACAAAAGGCATGCAACCAACTAGTAAATCAGTCGATATTTCATGATTTTCAGTTTAATAACTCTCCATTTAGTTCTCTTAATATAAAGTTAGTGCTAATGCTATTTATTAAAAAGGTAGTCTGCTTTTGTTGGATTTGTGCCTGGAGAGAATGAAGTCGCTCAGTCATGTCCGACTTTTTGTGATCTCATGGACTGTAGCCCACCAGGCTCCTCCGTCCATGGAATTTTCTGGGCAAGAGTACTGGAGCAGTTTGCCATTTCCTTCTCCAGGGGATCTTCCCAACCCAGGAACTGAACCCAGGTCTCCTGCACTGCAGGCAGATGCTTTATCCTCTGAGCCACCAGGGAAGCCCCTATAGCTTTATAGGATTTGTGCCTATATAGCTTTAAAAGCATGAATATTATCATCATTCTCAATAGGCTTAGAACTACAAGCAGAACACACTTGAGTCAATGCTTTGACTTGGCCTCAAACATGTGATTTCAGTTCAAGCCACTAGTATAATAGCATCAAGAGACGAATAAAAATTTAGGCAGAGGGTGAACTTGATCATCTTGGACTTTGAGGCTATAACTTCAGTATATCAACAGATGTATTCAGAAAGCAAGAAGTGAAGAATCACACAGATTCTCTAGCTTTTATCATTCAGTACAATATAACATCCTGTTTTACTAATCAACTGAAACCTTTTCGGAATGATTTAACCTACAGTTTCATGTTGAAGAGACAAAATGGTAACAGGCCTATTCTTTTGTCTGTCTTTGATCCTTCTTCCGTTTTTTTTTTTTTTTTTTAAAGGTTTTTTGATGTGGACTGTCTTTTTAAAAGTCGTTATTAAATTTGTTACAACATGCTTCCATTTTACATTTTGGCCTTTTGGCCCCTGGGGCATGTGGGATCCTAACTCCCCGACCAGGGATGAAACCCACAGACCCTGTAATGGAAGGCAAAATCCTAACCACTGGGCCATCAGGGAAGTCCCTGTCTTTGATCCTTCTTGCTTCCTAACGGAGCTGAGTTCTATCCACTACCTCTCTGAAGCATGGAATGGAAGACAAGAGGAGCGAATGGCTGAAGAGGAGAACTCAATTCTAATTCTGACTTGGCAAAGCACTCATTTCAATTCTCTCTGCTGCACTTTTTAAGACATGGTGAAGAATTACAGTGAGAACGAAGACATAGTTTCAAAGCGGATTTCGACCTCATTTTCTGTCCTGGCTCAGGCACTACATATGGAAACTCCTCGTTTGCAACGGAAGCACTCACGTCCACGGCAGAATGGGGGAGGGGCTCGTACCCTGGGGTAAGATGTGCTGTGCACGAGTACTTGCCAGCCCACCCAGGGGAAGATCACCCCTTTCTCTCCACATGGCAGTCAGGCTGGGTCACATGACCTTCTGTGACCAGTGACAAGTGACAGGAGATGAGGAGTCACTTCTGTTCAGAAGCCTAAGAGCCCAAGTGGAGTTTGCCACGTTGTCCTTTTTTCTCTCATGAGATGAGTGATGTTTTGGATAGAGACCCATCCCTCAGCTTGGGTCCCGGAGTGAAGATGCTGCAGAGCAGAACTGCAGCCAACACGTGATGGACAGGTAATCTGAGTGGACAGGACACCTGTGTTGACACAAGCCAGGACTACATTGGTTGTTATTATTTGTTTTACTACAGCACTGCTTATCCTATCCTATCTTGGAATACACTCCCAGGGCACAGATCAGATCTGAGGTGGGGTGGTGAAAGTAGCAGGCATCACTTGAAAATGCCTCTTGGATGATTCTCAAGCGCCCTACGGCGTGCATCATGGTAAAGACCATTTCATCAAGGAGATGCTCTTCCCCACAGACTGTCAGCATGAACATCATGGTCTCAAACGTATACCATGATTTGACACTTGATTTAGCTGCTTATTTGCCTTCTGTGCTAGAATGCTACCTTCCAATATATGGAGGATGTAATTATTTATGATACATTAACCTAGTCCTCGTGATTTTGTTTCAGTGTATTTCCTCTTTTACTTCTTCTCATCTTCTAGTGCAGTTCTAAGAGAACTTCTAATGCAGTTCTTCAATGCAAAAAAGTAAAATGGCTGTCTGGGGAGGCTTTATAAATAGCTGTGAAAAGAAAAGTGAAAAGCAAAGGAGAAAAGGAAAGATATAAGCATCTGAATGCAGAGTTCCAAAGAATAGCAAAGAGAGATAAGAAAGCCTTCCTCAGTGATCAATGCAAATAGAGGAAAACAACAGAATGAGAAAGACTAGAGATCTCTTCAAGAAAATTAGAGATACCAAGGGAACATTTCATGCAAAGATGGGCTCAGTAAAGGACAGAAATGGTATGGACCTAACAGAAGCAGAAGATATTAAGGAGAGGTGGCAAGAATACACGGAAGAACTGTACAAAAAAGATCTTCACGACCAAGATAATCAGGATGGTGTGATCACTCACCTAGAGCCAGACATCCTAGAATGTGAAGTCAAGTGGGCCTTAGAAAGCATCACTATGAACAAAGCTAGTGGAGGTGATGGAATTCCAGTTGAGCTGTTTCAAATCCTGAAAGATGATGCTGTGAAAGTGCTGCATTCAATATGCCAGCAAAGTAGGAACATTCAGCAGTGGCCACAGGACTGGAAAAGGTCAGTTTTCATTCCAATCCCAAAGAAAGGCCATGCCAAAGAATGCTCAAACTACCGCCCAATTGCACTCATCTCACACGCTAGTAGTAATGCTCAAAATTCTCCAAGCCAGGCTTCAGCAATACATGAACTGTGAACTTCCAGATGTTCAAGCTGCTTTTAGAAAAGGCAGAGGAACCAGAGATCAAATTGCCAACATCCGCTGGATCATCGGAAAAGCAAGAGAGTTCCAGAAAAACATCTATTTCTGCTTTATTGACTATGCCAAAGCCTTTGACTGTGTGGATCACAATAAACTGTGGAAAATTCTGAAAGAGATGGGAATACCAGACTACCTGACCTGCCTCTTGAGAAACCTATATGCAGGTCAGGAAGCAACAGTTAGAACTGGACATGGAACAACAGACTGGTTCCAAATAGGAAAAGGAGTATGTCAAGGCTGTATATTGTCACCCTGCTTATTTAACTTCTATGCAGAGTACATCAGGAGAAATGCTGGGCTGGAAGAGACACAAGCTGGAATCAAGATTGCCGGGAGAAATATCAGTAACCTCAGATATGCAGATGACACCACCCTTATGGCAGAAAGTGAAGAGGAACTAAAAAGCCTCTTGATGAAAGTGAAAGAGGAGAGTGAAAAAGTTGGCTTAAAGCTCAACATTCAGAAAATGAAGATCGTGGCATCTGGTCCCATCACTTCATGGGAAATAGATGGGGAAACAGTGGAAACAGTGTCAGACTTTATTTTGGGGGGCTCCAAAATCACTGCAGATGGTGACTGCAGCCATGAAATTAAAAGACGCTTACTCCTTGGAAGAAAAATTATGACGAACCTAGATAGCATATTCAAAAGCAGAGACATTACTTTGCCAACAAAGGTCTGTCTAGTCAAGGCTATGGTTTTTCCTGTGGTCATGTGTGGATGTGAGAGTTGGACTGTGAAGAAGGCTGAGCACCGAAGAATTGATGCTTCTGAACTGTGGTGTTGGAGAAGACTCTTGAGAGTCCCTTGGGTTGCAAGGAGATCCAACCAGTCCATTCTGAAGGAGATCAGCCCTGGGATTTCTTTGGAAGGACTGATGCTAAAGCTGAAACTCCAGTCCTTTGGCCACCTCATGCGAAGAGTTGACTCACTGGAAAAGACTCTGATGCTGAGAGGGATTGGGGGCAGGAGGAGAAGGGGACGACCGAGGATGAGATGGCTGGATGGCATCACTGACTCGATGGACGTGAGTCTGAGTGAACTCTGGGAGTTGGTGATGGACAGGGAGGCCTGGCGTGCTGCAATTCATGGGGTCGCAAAGAGTCGGACATGACTGAGCGACTGACTGATTGCAGTTTAACTGCCTTTTGAAGCTCAAGATCACTGTTGGGCTTTATGATCCTATAACCAGGCTGAACTGCTGAGGTATGGAAGTAGAAGACAACATGGGCCAAGGGCAGAGGCTGAGCTCCTATTAAGCTACAACAGACCCTTAGAGCCTTGTATTCGATGCTGCTGTTGGTAGTGGTTGTGTTGCTAAGTTCTGTCTGATTCTTGCAACCCCATGGACAGTAGCCTGCCAGGCTCCTCTGTTCGTGGGAATTCCCAGGCAAGAATACTGGCATGGGTTGCCATCTCCTTCTCCAGGGGATCTTTCCCACCCAGGGATCAAACCCGTATCTCCTGAATTGGCATGCAAATTCCTTACCGCTGAGCCACCAGGGAAGCACATTTGATGCTGTAACATACGACAACTTCTCTCACTTAACAAAAGAGGACATTTGAGACGTAGTACTTGTTAAGTACTTTGCCTAAAGTCCACCACCTGAAAAGTGGAAGGGACACAGCAATAGGCCAGTCCCATTATCCTTTACCGCCAAACACCGTCCACCAAGTAACTTAGCTCCCTTCTGCTGTCCTTTCCAATTTACTTAATCCAAAGGATTCCTTTGTAGGCATGGGTTTCTCCTTCTTTCCTTTATATTCTTTATTTTCAGTGTGTTTCAAATTTGGCTCAGGATCTGGCAGAATATGCAATTTATGTTGTAATAACCGAAACTCCTCCGGAGATCGGTGGCTTCAGAGAACATGACTTTAAATGTCCATCATGCTATATAACCAACAGAAGCTGCAGGCTCTTGGCCATTTCTAGTCACCCTGGGCATGAGGTCGATACATCTTGCCCCTTGATTATATGATGGCCCATTGCGGAAAACACAAATACAATGCATCAGGCCCAGGCTTTTAAAGCCTCCCACTAGAAACGACAGGCATCATTTTCACGTTCATCTGCCATGCCTACCTTCAAATCACAGTGGGAAAACAGCCTTGTCATGGACTTTGGTGAAGGGGAGAATTGGAATATTCATTAAAACTTAAAAAATTTTGAGGCATAGTCTGTGCCCCATGGCATTTTGTCATGATACAAATAAAGCATCTTTTACTAAAAGATACACCACAGCACCTGTGGGCATAAAGACATACTTGATGCTCCTGGGCTGGAATCTGTCAGATGGTGGGCACTGTCCAACTTACACTGGGGTTTCTTTTTCATCACAGCTTAGATTTTTCAGGTCTTTTTACTTTCAGAGTCTCAAACCAGGGCTTCATTCCTATGCAAGCTGAAAGGTAACATTTGATAGCCAGGAAGTGAAATTTCTGTCTTGGACTGATCGACGGGTTCTTACGTCAAGAACTTGTTCTACGATATGGTCTAAACATCCTACCTGTTTGTAAATAGCCTCATAGTTTGGCTAATGCAGGTAAATGAAGGAAAGAGGCACACGTTATAAATTATCTCATTAAAAATTAAAGCCAGATAAAATTGTATACATTTCACTAAATTACCTTTCTAGGCTTTGCAAATATTCTGAGGGCAGCTAATCTCTCCATTTTAATTAGATTGCACATCTTTTTCAAAGGCTACTGTCCGGATGTTTTAATATAAAAAGACCGTTCCTATTTAAGGCAGAAATCTGGAGAGCTGAGAATTAACACTTACTGTTAACCTTTTCCTAAGGGGAAAGATTTAACTTCAAGTAAGGAAGACCCTTTGTATGTGAACCACATTTCTCATTTTTAAAATAGAGTAGCAGCAAATGAAACTCCACGTGTCTAAAATGACAATTCCCAGGACTTCCCTGGTGGTCGAATGGTTGGGACTCTCTGCTTCCACTGCAGAGGGCACAGGTTTGACCCCTGGTTGGGAAACAAAGATCCTGTAAGCTGCCTGGGGCAGTCAAAATAAATTAAACATAAAATAAAATGAACAAAAAAAACTGCCCCCCTCTTCCTGTGCTCCTTCCTTAGCTCATTTTCCCCTTATCCTTTATCATTACTCAATATGTTTTATATTTTGCTTATTTTTCATTGCTTCCCTCCTTTGTTAATTTGACGACTTCCGTGTGGCTCATGTGCTCTGTCTTCTCTGAAAAGTAATGTGCCTCATCCATAGTAGTCAAATAGATGAGTGAATGACAGAAATTTCAAACTGTCTCAATTAAGAAGCACTTGCCACTTGAACATCAAATCTACAAGGATGGTCTCTTGGTCAGTCTTTCCCTCCAACTCTATCTCTGGCACCTAGAACACTGCTGGGGTTCAAGCAGGTTCTCTGCAAATATCAGTGAACCAAAGCACCCTTGGGATCTAAGGAAAGAGATGCTATGCAGGTTCATTTGGATGGCAGGCAGCAAGAAGGTTGGCCTGACACTGACATATATCTTAAGGGGCACATGGACAACTTTGCTCAGGTGACCCCAATATTCCCAATGCTTTGTGTTTTAGAGAGACTATAAATTCAGTAAGTATTGTCAGGTTGGTTTTTTTTTTTTTTTTTTTTTTGCCATGCAGCATATGAGACCTTAGTTGAGAGCACAGTCTTAACCACTGGACAGCTAGGGAAGTCTCTTGGTTAGCACTGTTGAACTTACAACTTACAATGAATTGTTGGATTAGAATTAATGAGTGTGAGGATTTTTTTTTTTTTTCCAGAAGCTTTGTCCAGCCATGACAAATACTGTTATCTGGCAGATGGGTTCTCTGAGAAAGAATCCAAATCTTCTCAATAGTAAAGGCCATGGAAAAACAGCATGGCAGGGAGATTGAATACAAATCTTAACTGGGTGTTAACAGAGGAAGCATAGTTGAGCCTGTGTTCAGTATGTAAGAATCTTCCACATCACTTAGAAGTGGCTAAAATGATAGCATGACCCAGAAACTATTTCAAAGTAAAGCACTTCTCCGAAAAGCAGAAGGTTGGGACGCTTCCTTAGGAAGTATGTAGACAGCCTACCATGGTGTTCAAACGCATGGGCTTCTGCAGGAGATGGCTGGTTTTAATCTTAGCTGTACTGTTTCCTAGCTGGGTGGTCAAAGACACTGTTGCTTTTACAAGTCCAAGTTTCTTCACCTTTAAAATAACAATCAAAATGGTTCCTAGTGGGTGGGAATGAAAAAGACTACCTACATGCCTCGCTCGGTGACTAGGATACAGTGGGAATGAAATGTGAACTGCTCTCATTATTTTTCTTGCTGTTGTTGTTCAGGGCACTTCTGTCGTCCAACCAGCCACACTTCTGCTTTATGTTCGATATGGAGAAGCAGAAGGCTTTCTTTGGGACTAAAAAAATGTCGTAATTTAGACTTCAACCCCAAGGCAAACTCAGACCACCTGAATAGCTCCCTTGCTGGGTCTGGACATATGACCATTTGTGTGTGTGTGGGTGAACGGAGGTCAAGGTCAACCCAGCCCAGTGCCTGGCCCGTGGCTAAAGGTGCCGTAAGTAACTGCTCAAAGCATGAGCCAATGTCAAGATCCAGTTAACCAAGGAAAAATGGAGCCTTCTCCTTAATCGTCAGATTCAGAGAGACTGCAACATGAAGTGAGAGCCAGAAATCTAAACCTCAAAGCTTTTGCATTCCCTCCATAGGAAATATAACATGGAGGAGAGTCATTTTTATCAATCTGTGCCTGAATATGCAAATATAAGTAGATGCTTGATATTCTTGCAGGATGACCTCACGGTTGATGTATGTCTTTCTGGCTTGACCATGTAAAATTTGAATCATATCACTACAAGCGGCAAACTGAGAGGGAGGACAGAGATGTTTTAAAAATTCTTGGAGCACATGACCCTCAGGGAGAGTTTTAAACTGGATGCCAGTTATATCTCCCTTTGGATATGAAATTGTCAGAATGACTGCAGAGATCATGTCTCATCAGCTACTTGAAGAAGAATGAAAGTTAGGGTGCTTCTTAATGCCATATACAAAAATAAACTCAAATGTAAGGCTGGACCCTATAAAACTCAGCAGAAAACATAAGCAGAACACTCTTTGATATAAATCACAACGATATCATTTCTCCTAGAGTAATGAAAATAAAAACAAAAATAAACACATGGGACCTAATTAAATTTAAAAGCTTTTGCACAGCAAAGGAAACCATCAACAAGACAAAAAGCTAACGCTTAGAATGGGAGAAAATATTTGCAAATGAAGCAACTGACAAGAGATTAATCTCCAAAATCTACAAACAGCTCATGCAGCTAAATAGCAAAATAACAAACAACCCAATCAAAAGATGGGCAGAAGACCTAAACAGACATTTCTCCAAAGAAGATATACAGATGGCCAACAACACATGAAAAGAGGCTCAAAGTCACTAATTATTAGAGAAATGCAAATCAAAACTACAATGAGGTATCACCTCATGCAGGTCAAAATGACTACCATCAAAATGTACAAACAATAAATGCTGGAGAGGGTGTGGAGAAAAGGGAATCCCCCTACACTGTTGAAAGTCAAAGTCACCCAATTGTGGCCAACTCTTTGTGACCTCATGGACTATACAGTCCATGCCAGAAGAATTCTCCAGGCCAGAAGACTGGAGTGGGTAGCCGTTCCCTTCTCCAGGGGATCTTCCCAGCTCAGGGATGGAACCCAGGTCTTCTACATTGCAGATGGATTCTTTACCAGCTAAGCCACCAGCGAAACCCCTGCACTGTTGGGGGGAATGTAAATTAATACAGCCACTATCAAAAACATGTGGAGGTGCCTTAAAAAACTAAAAATAGAGCTCCCATATGACTTAGCAATCCCACAATTGGGCATGATCCAGAGAAAACCATAATTAAAAAAGACACATGCACTCCAATATTCATTGCAGCACTATTTACAACAGAAGGACGTGGAAGCAACCTAAATGTCCACTGATAGAGGAATGGATAAAGAGGTGGTATATATATACCATGGAATATTACTCAGCCATAAAAAGGAATGAAACTGGTTCATTCATAGCGATGTAGATGGACCGAGAGACTGTCATTCAGAGTGAAGGAAGTCAGAAAGAGAACAACAATCATTGTATATTAACATGTGGACTCTAATAAATGGTATATTGCTGTTGTTGAGTTGCTAAGTGGTATCTGACTCTTGTGACCCTATGGACTGTTGTCCACCAAGCTCCTCTGTCCATGGGATTTTCCAGGCAAGAATCTGGGAGAGGAGTGGGTTTACATTTCCCTCTCCAGGGGATCTTCCCTACCCAAGGATTGAATCCATGCCTTTTGTATCTCTGGTGTTGATGAGCAGATTTTTTACCACTGTGCTACCTGGGAAGACCTAACGAATGGTATAGATGATCTAATTTGCAAAACAGAAATAAAGCTGCGGAGAACATATATACAGATACCGAGGGGGAAAGAGGGATGGGGTGAATTGAGAGACTGAGATTGAGGTATATACACTAATGATGCTATGTATAAAATAGATAATAGATACTGAGAACCTATTGTACAGCTCAGGGAACTCTTACCCAATGCTCTGTGGTGACCTAAATGGGAAGCAAACTCCCAAACAAGGACATATAGGTATACACACAGCTAATTCACTTTGTTGTACAGTAGAAACTAACACAACATTGTAAAGCAACTATACTCCCAATAAAAATTAAAGAAACGATCATGTCTTATATTAGCTCTACCTTCATGAAACATCTTCCAGTTTATTTTTACTTTTTCAATTCATAAATTCTGATTATGTGGGGCCTTGTTAACTCATACTTTCAAATTGTCTTTTTTTTTTAATTGGAATTTGTTTTGAGATAATTATAGATTCACTGTGCTCATAAGAAATATCATAGAGATATCCTCTGTACACTTAGCTTAGTCTTCCCAATAGGAAAATTTTGCAACATGATAGTATATATGCCCAACTCCAGACAAGCTGTCCTCTACTTCTAAAAATTTGTCATTTCAAAAATGCTATGTGAATGTAATCCCCATGTACGAAACCTTGGGGACTGACTTTTCCATTCAGCATAATTCCTTGGAGATCCATCCATGTTACCACATGTGTCAACTATTTATGTATCCTTTAAATGGTTGAGCACTAGTTCATTGTATGTAGGTACCTCAGAGAAGGCAATGGTACCCCACTCTAGTACTCTTGCCTGGAAAATCCCAGGGACGGAGGAGCCTGGAAGGCTGCAGTCCATGGGGTCCTGAAGAGTCGGACACGACTGAGCGACTTCACTTTCACTTTTCACTTTCATGCATTGGAGAAGGAAATGGCAACCCACTCCAGTGTTCTTGCCTGGAGAATCCCAGGAACGGGGGAGCCTGGTGGGGTGCCGTCTATGGGGTCGCATAGAGTCGGACACGACTGAAGCGACTTAGCAGCAGCAGGTACCTCAGAGCTGGTTTATACATTTACCTGTTAAAGGAGATCTGAGTTGATCCCAGTTAGGGCTGTTAGAATCGGACTGCTATGAACATTCCTGTAGAGATTCTGTGTAAATATAAATTTCATTTTGGAGGGACTGTGATGGTTGCATGTTTAGTGTATTTAGAAACTGAGCAGTTGTTTTCCAGACTTGCTGTATTATTTTCCATTTTCACCAACAATGCAATGATCCAGTTTCTCCTTGTACTAGCATTTGGTGTCACTTTTTTTCTCGTAGCCATTCTGTGATGTTTGATACCTCTATACTGTGATATTTTGCAGCGGTTCTTACTTGCATTTCCTTAGTCACATTGAACATCTTTTCATTGGCTTCTTTGCCTTTGTGTACCTTCTTTAGTAAAATATCTGTTTATATCTTTTCTCCATTTTCAAATTTTAATGCTTGCTTTGTATATGGTATTGTGGTTTTCATTTCAGTTTCGGCATGTTTGTTATTATGTAGAAATCTGACTTTTGTGTGTGTGTTGATCTTGTGTGCTGTGAACCTGAATTCATTCAGTAAATGAAATCTCTTTCAGACTATGCCCCTGGTCATCATATAGCTGAAATACACAATGCTCAGGCAAAAGCCCGAGGTCCTTGGGACTACTGATTTTGAGGTGGACCCAAGGCCACTGTCTGCTTATTAAATCTTTTCAATTTTCAGCAAACGACTGGGAGATGCTACCACAGAAGAGACTGTTTATCAGTTTTTTAAAAAACTTGTGATCTGTTTTAACTGGCCTACTTTGCATGTAGAATCGATTAAGCCTAATGACAGAGAAATGATCTGAGATCAGAATTTCATGATCTTAAATCTGGAATGACTTGTCAAGAAATCCCTGGTTTAAGGGATTTAAGAGATTAATTTCCACAATATACAAACATCTCATGCAGCTCAATATAATAGACAATTCAATAAAAAATGAGAGGAAGACTCAAACAGTTCTCCAAAGAAGACACACAGTTGGCTAAGAGGCACATGAAAAGATGTTCAATGTCATTAATTGTTAGAGAAACTCAAGCTAAAACTACAATGAGGTGCCACCTCATACCAGTTACAATGCCTACGATCAAAAAAATCCACCAACAATAAATGCTGGAGAGGGTGTGGAGAAAAGGGAACCCTCTTACACTGTTGGGAATGTAATTGGTGAAGCCACTCTGGAAAACAGTATGAAGGTTCCTTAAAAAGCTAAAACTGTGACTACCCTATGACCCAGCATTTCGCACAACTCAGCATATATCCTGAGAAAATCATAATTCAAAATGATACACGCACCCTAATGTTCACTGCAGAACCATTTACAATGGCCAGGACAAGGAAACCACGTAAATGTGCATGGACAGATGAATGATAAAGAAGATGTGGTCTGTATAAATGGAATGTTGCTCAGCCACTGAAAGGAATGAAGCTGGGTCATTTGTAGAGATGTGGATGGACCCAAGTCTGTCATACAGAGTGAAGTAAGTCAGAAAAACAACAAAAATGTACCTATCATATATTAACACATATGTGGAATCTAGAAAATGGTACAGATGAACCTATTTGCAGGGCAGGAATAAGAGAAGCAGATGTAGAGAATGGGCACCTGGGCATGGTGGGGAGAGCGTGGGATGAACTGGGAGACTGAGATTGGCATATATACACTACCATGCATAAGACAGACAGCTAGTGGGAACGTGCAGTATAGCCCAGGGAGCTCAGTGTGGTGACCTAGAAGGATGGGACGGGAGGTGGATGAGTGGGAGGGAGATCCAACGGGGAGGGATATGTGCATATACGTAGCTGACTCACATCATTGTACAGCAGAAACTAACAACATTGGAGAGCAACTATACTCCAAAAAAAAAAGATCCTTGGTTAACTAGCTCACAGTAAAGTTTAGGAGTTTAGAACCCAAATTTAAGTCATACATGATCTCAGAAATAAAAGAATGTGCAGAATCCGCTTTCAAGAGAATGTGGGGCCAAAATGACACTTTCCAGCAACCAGCCCCTAATAGCACAAGACAGAAGTGAGTGCCGTGTATCTTTCTTTCTTGCGCTCCTCTCCCTCTGAAGAGTTTTCTTTAAAAATTAAATAGGACCAAATCCTCAACTTCATTTTTTCCCCAGGTCTCTAATTTTGATTCAGAACCACATCTTTGTTTAAGGGTTTATGTAGATAAACCTCAATTTTGTCAATCTCAATTTTGTCTAAGAAGTAGGATCAACTTCTAATTTTCAATGGTAAACCCCGCACTCTGCTGTCTCCTGCAATATTCTCAAGATGATGGCATCAGGTTAGGTCCCACACTGGGCCAGACGCTCTCAGTAAACCGAGTAAGTAACTGTCCCTGCACTTGCTTCACATTATGACATCAGGTGCTGGAGAGAACAGAGGAGAATCCCAGATTGTCATTGTCTCTGTCCTTTTTACACAGTTCTGTGAGGCATTTGGAGTCCTTCTGGGGTAGCCAGGGGTTCCTGGGGGTAGCCTTTGACTCAAGCCAAGTTAATCCACGTGGTCACATTTCCATAACCATTTGAAGAGATCTTTTGGCTTCTCTATGTGGCAAGATCTAACACCACAGGTGCAGATGAGACTCGCACCTGTCACTAACTGGTGAAGAACATGCTGAAGCCAGAGGAGGAAACTCATATGTCGTGGGAGGGACAGACAGGAAATGCCCTTCAACAAGACAGGCCTGCATGGGACAGGACAGCAGAGGGGACTGAGGGGAGCTTACCATGTGACTTCACCTCAAGTCACCCAATATAAAAACAAATTTTAGGGTGCTGCATAAGACTTCGGGCTTCCCAGGTGGCGCTAGTGGTAAAGAACCCACCTGTCAATGCAGGAGACATAAGAGACACCAGTTCAATCGCTGGGTCAGGAAGATCCCCTGGAGAAGGGCATGGCAACCCACTCCAGTATTCTTGCCTGGAGAATCCCACTGACTGAGGAGCCTGGAAGGGCCTGGAGGGCTACAGTTCATAGGGTCACAGAGTCGGACATGACTGAAGGGAGTTGGTATGCATAAGACTAGGGAAAAAAAGACTACTTGCCATCTAAATTTATTTGCAAGACCACAAGCATAAAGCCTCTAGGTGGTGGTTCAAACTACAAAGGGGAAAAAGATACTTAGGATCTCAGAGAGTGTTTGTCTGGTCTGCACAGATAACCACATGTCAGACCAGTGGCCTGAGATTAGCTACCAGGCAGCCTCAGGAAAGACGGCTTACTGGTTCTTCCTTCTTTCGCTAGTACCGACGCTGCTGATTCTGTATTAGATGCTGAATTCTAAAGATTGCCTTTTAATTCAAGCAAACAGACATTTATTAAAATTACTTTTCTGAGAAACATATTTCTGTGCGTTATAAACAAGAACACTTTTTAACATTAAAAAATTTGAACTTTAAAAAATATGTAAAATGTTCAAGAAATGTAAACAGGAGTTTTCATCTCATTTTCCATATGGTTATGTAAGCACCTTAAATATCAACACAGATCACAGACAGGCCCATTTACATGCACAGGGATGCTCTAAATAAGAAAAAAAAGTCAAAATTGTTTCCAAAATTAAAATGTTATTTTTTGGCAGCTGAAATAATACTTGTAAC
This sequence comes from Capra hircus, assembly GCF_001704415.2. Lineage (NCBI taxonomy): Eukaryota > Metazoa > Chordata > Mammalia > Artiodactyla > Bovidae > Capra > Capra hircus. Next base: position 30,661,645 of record NC_030829.1, read on the forward strand.
CAGAAAGACTGAAGGATAATATGTACTACAAGTAAGTAAAATGCCCACATAATGGAAGTTTTTTTTCCCCTTAAGAAGCAACTTTAAAATGTTCGTAATCTAACGTTTCCATATATACTTTTCTACAGGTTTTGACTTTTTCTATTTGAAGATAAGGGGCATGAAATTAGATTTTCTTGATGACTCATGCTCACATTAGAAACAGACATAATTGTTCAGCATTTCTTGTAACTTTTTCTTTTCTTTGTCCTCAAGACATTTATTTATATAAATTTATGCATGTATTTTATCTTCCCTGAATATCTCCACCAATTCAAGTCTTGCCTATCCAATTGCAAAAGGCCAGTAATCTAGACTGTTAGAACCATTTCTTAAATGAAAGTCATTACTGAATGAAATGTTAAGAAATGAGTAAGTTGAGAGAAGGGAGCTGTGACAATTATGTGATGATTATTTTAGGCAGAGTTCCTTTACATTTTTGTTTCATGTTTATATTTTGTCATTGTTGCTTTGTCTGTCAGTTTCTTGGTTAAGGGATTAGGTCCTGGACTTTTAGAACAACAGCTTTTTACAAGGAAAATGGTGTCACTTGGTTTTTGCTTAAAGAAACCAACTTTTATATGTTAAGATTGAATGAAATATCAACTTTTGTTTTTAGTGTCAAATATATCTATATGACATATATTGAAATATATACTGAACTACAGTAAAAGATTTTAGTTCTTTTCTAACCAAAACAAAAATTCAAACTCATTTGAGTAAAAATACTCAGTACAGAGCTGAAAAACATACATATTAGCACCAGTTGCTAGGACTGATGTAACAAATCACCACAAACTAGGTGGCTGAAATCAACAACATTTGTTCCCTCCCAGTTCAGGAGGCTGGGATTTCAAGATCAAGATGTCATCAGGGTTAATTTTTTCCAGAGACTCAAGAGAACCTGCTTCATTCCCGTCTTCTAGCTTTAGGTGGTTGTCAGAAATCCCTGGCCTGCATCCCTCTAGTCATTTCCTCCATCTTCGCATAGTATTCTTGTGTATGCGTGTGTGTGCATGCGTGTGTGTGTGCATGCGTGTGTGCGTGCATGCGTGTGTGCATGTGTGTGTGTGTGTCTCCTCTCTCCTCTTCCTAGAAGGACAGCAATCATAGGGTCCTAAAGCAGTCTGATGTCACTTTAGTTCGATTGTAGCTGCAAAGATTATTTCCACATGAGGTCACATTCCCAGGTACCATGGATGATGATGTGAACCTTTCTGGGGACTCAATTTAACCCACTCTGTGTGTGTACATATTAGCTACTTAATAGGTGCGACAGAATATACACTGTATAGTAAGTACATTAACGAATATACACTGTATAATAAGTATGTAAATTACAAACTCTCTCTTGATAGATGATTTTACAGATCTGGAGAAGACAATCAACTGCAGATCGACTTCTAAATGGCACAACTTAAAAGATTTTAATGTCCTTCTTGGAAAAATCATGTAACCTTCTAAGTTAAAGAATGAAGTTCCAACACTAGGAAGCTCTCTATCCTGGTCACTCTATCTTGATTCTCAGTGAACATTCTAATTAGAACCAACCCTCATAATTACTTTTATATTAATAGCATTATAAGGTAAATGTTCTTCTCTCTGGGTTTTATCTCCCTGCTATAAATTGCATTGTTACTTTATATCATGCCCCTTCCATTATCAATTATTGGAGTCACTTTTTAGACAGGATTGGGGCCATGAGTAATTGTAGAAGCATCTGATAGATGGTGGGGGACGTTTTCCTTTCCATTGCAAGTTTGCTTCTCTATAATTTGGCTCTGAGTACATGGATAGAAGACAACCCTTATTCATTCTGGGAGTTCCTGGAACCAGTGTAAAAAGCTATCAGACAGGTAAAGGGATTCTTAATACATAACTCTCTGGTTTATTTTAATTTTTATCCCGTGAAGTTTTGCAAAGAAGAAAGTCCATGTGTGTGCTTACAAACATGAGGAGCTTCTATGTCTAGGTGACACTCCCTACAGTTCAGTAAGCCACCAGCAAATTAGGACAAAAAATATAGTTTACATTTTCGGGTAACACATTTCCCTTTCTACACTTTTAAGTTCATCACTGATGGATGACCTTGAGGAAGAAGACATTTCAGACCCTCAGCATTCCCAGATGCACCCAGAAATCCAACTTGATTCATTTTCACTCTTTGTAGTAGTCTGATTTATGCCTGAAGATCAGTTTTCATGGGCATCAGGTTGCCTTCCTCACAAGCCTTTCTAATAGGCACCATTATCCAGTGATAATGGTGTAATGGGCCCATGTCTTCTGAAAAGTACCGAAGTGTGTTTGGCCACAAAACACTCCTAAGTTTTGCTGGTTGAGGAGAAGCTCTGCTGGATGCTGTGAATGGGATGGTAGCTGACAAAAATGTCAAAAGTGTAAGTTATTGTTCCAGTCCACTTGTAACCTTAGAATATGTTCCCCTAGTCACCCTATTAATGGAGATATATTATCTTTCTGAGAATTTCCTGTCAAACTCTGTTAAGTAAATAAAGGATAGGTGAAATATCAGAAACAGAGCTAACAAATGGAGCGGAGGCCTCCCCTGGAAAGAAGAGAGCCAGCTGTTTACTGTGCTAATTCGAAACAAAATGAAAATGTATGTTTTTCATCTTGGTGGAATATAATTTTCAAACACGGACTGAAAATTGGCTTTAGAAAAGACTTTTTTTTTTGAAAGGATATTCTGTGGTCTGGTTTTTGTGTGACAGATGTGACGAGGTCCTGACATAAGACAAATGCTTGGTTGAGCCTTGCATATTGCCTCTAAATTGAACCCAAACCACAAAGTAATGTTGGAATCATTTAGCTGGGTTAGTCTCAATGTGTCAAGATCAGAAGAGACTACAATTTTTTTTCCCCCAGTCTGGGACCCATAATCGTAACCACCGATGACCAGGCAGGGAGGGCCCCAGGAAGTGAAGAGTAAATGAGCAAAGCCGCCCAGCTCTCTGGGTCTGGTGAGGCTGTGCAGGTCTCAAGCCACAAGGTATACACTTCGAACTTCATCTTGTAGGTCAGTAGTTCAACTGGGGGTCATTTGTCCTCCTAGGGACTTTGGGCAAGGTCTGGAGATGTTTCTGCTGGTTCCAACTGGGCAGTGGGGAAGGCTTCTGGCAAGGGTTGAGGCCAGGAATGCTGCTCAACCTCCTGCAATGCACAGAACAGCCCTCCTGACCAAGAAGCCTCAGGCCCAGCATGTTCACGGGCTTCCCAAGTGGCGCTAGTGGTAAAGAACCTGCCTACCAATGCAGGAGATGTAAGAGACGTGGGTTCGATCCCTAGATCGGGAAGATCACCTAGAGCAGGGACACGGCAATTCACTCCACTATTCAAGCCTAGAGAATCCCATGGACAGAGGAGCCTGGCGGGCTATAGTCCATGGGGTTGCAAAGAATCAGACACAACTGAAGTGCCTTAGAGCACACACACAGCATGTTCACAGGGTCGAAGTTGAGAAACCCTCCTGGCGAGCTGGTCCTAGAGGCAGGATGTGGATTAGAACCACCTGGTAAGCTAGTCAGGAACAGGGGAGGCCAGGGATCACTGAAGTACTTGAGGGCCTGGGCCTTTGCATTTCTATCAGGTTTCCAGGGGATTCGCAGGCAAGCGAGAATCACTGCTATGGGGGTATTAATTAGGCTTGCAAGCCAGACATGAACCATTCTTGCAAACTGTTTCTGGCAGTACACCATCTTCAATTGTTCTATATCTCTTGCATAGGCAGGAAACCAATCCTGTGACAACTGATTAATCATTATTTCTCTAGACCAGTATCTCCCTGTCTGTGGGTTGTGAAGTTATAAAGGCTGTGAGAATCCATGTGTGCAAGCATTGCTAAGACAACTGAAAAAATATTCTCTGATATATATAAATATATGACTATTTTCCAAATTGCATAGATGATCTGATTAATAATATAGGCACTCATTTAGAAGCATTACTCATCAAGTTTTCTTTTTTTTTTAAAGTCGATGAACACTAATACATGTGGGTTCATGAAGGCTTTTGATATCTTGCAAGGGGGCCTCTGAATTGACAATCACCTGCAGACTACATTTTCAAGATTTTTTCCCAAAATCTCTTTTTTTTTTGCCCAAGTATCAATGATCTCAGTTTCTTCTGAGATGCCAAGTTTTGTACATCTAAGACTTTAACAGAGCAATATTTCTCCAAGCTTCATTTGGCAGATAAATCATTTAGAAATCTTGTTATCCTACAGAGTCTAACTGGGTAGACTTGGGCTTCTGATTCTGCATTTGTGAAAGGCTCCCAAGGAAATGTGGTTGCCCCTGGTACTCAGGCCACAATTTGACCAGTGGGAATTCAGATATAGCCACTTCTTGGTATTTTTGTACTCTATACACTACATTGCTTAAAATAATTACAGAGGATCTCAGTAAAATGGGAAAAGAGAAAATATACATACCCCATATTTAGCTTGTATAACCCTTATAGGAAGTCCTTCTTCATGAACTGGCTAATATTCCAAACACAAGGTTACTAGACAACAAAAATACTGCGATGGTCAACAAACACAGCAAAAGATGCTCAACATGGTTAATTATTACAGAAATGCAAATAAAAACTACAATAAGGTACCACGTCACACCAGTCAGAATGGCCATTATTAACAAAATCTAGAATCAATACATGTTGGAGAGGGTGTGATGAAAAGGCAACCCTCCTTCACTGTTGGTGGGATGTCAACTGATACAGCCACTATGACAAACAGTATGGAGTTTCCTTAAAAAGCTAAACACCTTAAGACCCAGAATTCTACTTTGTGCTCTGTGCTGACCTAAATGGGAAGGAAATTAAAAAAGATGAAATGTATGTATATGTGTAGCTGATTCACTTTGCTGTACATACAGTAGAAGCTGACACAAATCCTACATCTGGGCATATGCCCAGAGAAAACCATTATTCAAACAGACACAGGGGCCCCAATGCGCACTGCAGCACTATTTACAATAGCCAGGACATGGAATCAACCTAAATGTCCACCAACAGAGGAATGGATGAAGAAGACGTGAAATATACATACAGTGGAATAGTACTCAGCCATAGAAAGGGAGGGCGCTGGGTCATTTGGAGAGATGTGGATGCACCTATTGAAGTTGCTCAGTCGTGTCCAACTCTATGCGACCCGTGGACTGTAGCCCACCAAGCTCCTCCGCCCATGGGATTCTCCAGGCAAGAATACTGGAGTGGGTTGCTATTCCTTCTCCAAAGTGAGTCGGAAAGGGAAACACAAATACCGTGAATTAATGCATATGTGTGAAATCTAGAAAAATGGTATAAATGATCTTACCCTGATTAGATGGCAGAAAGAGAGACATTGACATGGAGAACAGATGTATAGATACCAAGTGGGGAAAGCGGGGTGTGGGATGAATTGGGAGACTGGGATTGACATATACACGCTATTGATACTATGTATAAAATAGGTAACTAGTAGCAAGCTACTGTATAGCTCAGGGAATTCTGCTTTGGGCTCTAGCTGACTCACCTTGCTGTACATACAGTAGAAGCTAACACAAACTGTAAAGCAACTATCTGCCAATAAAAATTAATTTAAAAAAGCTATAATACACTTGTTTGTTACACACACACACACACCACAAGGTAAAAAAAAAAAAGAAAAAAGAAAAAGACACGGGAAAACAGTTCAGGAGAGGAGAAATTCCCATGAGGAGACTTTGACCATAACAGGGCCCCATACAGGGATGCTCCAGATCTCCCTGTGAAGTACATTTTACTCCTGGGTCAACTATGTCATCCCCACCTTTACCAGTGCAGCCTTAGAGAAAAGTCCAGCTTCAGGGCAAGAAGGTGGGACTACCGGGGTTGCTTGAGAGTCCGTCCCGTCTCTTGGCTAACAGTCCAAAACATTCCTCCTTGGTTTGCCACACCTATTATTTTGCTCTCATGCATAAACTTCAACACACTAGTAACTGTGACATCACTTAGATTCAGGCTAATGCATTTCAAACAGATTTTAAAAAATATAATCAGGTGGATTTTCATAACAATTAATCAGCTTGCTTTTCTGTGGTAGAAATGGGGACATTCCTGGAAGAAAAACAGGCATGTAGTAGGTGAACTGGCTCATAAATGAAGTTCAGACCCATATGAACGTAAAAAGTAGTGAATTAAAATGCAGATGTTAACCACGTATTGACAGGTCAATCTGGAAATGCTGGGTTTGGGGGTTTATATTTTGTCTTCTCTCCAAGAGCCAGACAGAAGAGAAGCCATCTAATCAGGGTCAGTATCAACTTACTCCATCTAATGTGTGTGACACATGAGTGTGTTTCTAGAATCAGTTTTTGAAAGTGGAAATCTGGATGTGTGTGTGAAATCTTTTCACTTTTAAGTGCGGAAAAATATTTTCAAAAATGTAAAACCGCTACAAGTAAAGAATGAAAACAAGACTGTAGGTTGCTTTGGGGTTTTCAGAGCCCCAGTCTACCACCTTTGCCTCTCAAAGCATGGCGTGCAGATGCGCAGCATCTATGTTACGCAGGACCTTGTTAGAAATGTTCAGGCCCCATGTAGAAACTACCGGGGTGGGGCTGAGCAATCTACGTTTGGATAAACCCTCTACAAGCTCAAGATACAAGGTCATTTGACCACTGTTGATCCAGAAACTTTTCTAATGCGCCTGCTCAGCTCCTTCTTACTGTGAACCGGAGCTTCTGCCTCGGTTTACTAGTTAGGGCTACAGCCCCAGGAGCCTGCCATTGAAGATGTCCCCCCTGAGGGGCTGGCCCCATCTTCACCATCCAGTCACTGGCTTGCATCCTGCTTTTGCCTGCTTCCAACCTGCTCACAGCTCTGGGTATAAACCCTCTGGCCCTTTTGCTATTAGGTGGAAACACATGAGTGTCTCTTTTGTAGGTGAAAAATTGTTTCTGAAGAACCTACCTCATAACACTGTTTATGATATGCCTCTTTCTCCCAGGCGCATACACTGCCTCCAAGAGTTGCCAACAGTAAATAAACCAATGTACATAAAATAGCTAGGCCAAGCATGGCACAAAGGAAGCTCTCAGTGAAGGTCGGCTGTCATTAATATCCTGCCTAAAGTGGTAACCATGCAGCAGCACAATTATCTCCCTGTGTGGGTGAATATACGGAGATGCAAGGAGCTATGTTGCCAGAGACTTAGTCATGCAGCTCCGTCAGTCAGCTCAGTTGCTCAGTCGTGTCCGACTCTTTGTGATCCCATGGACTGCAGCATGCCAGGCCTCCCTGTCCATCACCAACTCCGAGAGCTTGCTTAAACTCATGTCCACCGAGTCGGTGATGCCATCCAACAATCTCATCCACTGTCATCCCCTTTTCCTCCTGCCTTCAATCTTTCCCAGCATCAGGGTCTTTTCCAATGAGTCAGTTCTTTGCATCATGTGGCCAAAGTATTGGAGCTTCAGTTTCAGCATCAGTCCTTCCAATGAATATTCAGGACTGATTATCTTTAGGCTGGACTGGTTGGATCTCCTTGTAGTCCAAGGGACTCTCAAGAGTCTTCCCCAACACTACAGTTCAAAAGCATCAATTCTTCGGTGCTCAGCTTTATGGTCCAACTCTCATATCCATACATGACTACTGGAAAAATCATAGCCTTGACTAGACGGACTTTTGTCAGCAAAGCAATGTCTCTGCTTCTCAATATGCCGTCTAGGTTGGTCATAGCTTTTCTTTCAAGGAGCAAGTGTGTTTTAATTTCATGGCTGCGGTCACCATCTGCAATGATTCTGGAGCCCCCAAAATAAAGTCTCTCACTGTTTCCATTGTTTTCCCATCTATTTGCCATGAAGTGATGGGACCTAATGCCATGACCTTTGTTTCTGAATGCTGAGTTTTAAGCCAGCTTTTTCACTCTCCTCTTTCACTTTCATCAACAGGGTCTTCAATTCCTCTTTGCTTTCTGTCATAAGATGGTGTCCTCTGCATTTCTGAGGTTATTGATATTTCTCCTGGCAGTCTTGATTCCAGCCTGGGCTTCATCCAACCCAGCATTTCGCATGATGTATTCTGTATATAAGTTAAATAAGCAGGGTGACAATATACAGCCTTGACGTACTCCTTTTCCTATTTGGAACCAGTCTGTTGTTCCATGTCCAGTTCTAACTGTTGCCTCTTGACCTGCATACAGATTTCTCAGGAGGCAGGTCAGGTGGTCTGGTATTCCCATCTCTCTCAGAATTTTCCACAGTTTGTTGTGATTCACACAGTCAAAGGCTTTGGCATAGTCAATAAAGCAGAAGTAGATGTTTTTCTGGAACTCTCTTACTTTTTCTATGATCCAACAGATGTTGGCATTTTGATCTCTGGTTCCTCTGCCTTTTTTAAATCCAGCTTGAACATCTGGAAGTTCTCGGTTCATGTGCTGTTGAGGGCTCACTTGGAGAATTTTGAGCATAAATTTGCTAGCATGTGAAATGAGTGCAACAGTGTGGTAGTTTGAACATTTTTTGGCATTGCCTTTCTTTGGTATTGGAATGAAAACTGACCTTTTCCAGACCTGTGGCCACTGCTGAGTTTTCCAAATTTGCTGGCATACTGAGTGCAGCACTTTGGAGCACAAAGTGGAGATGCAAGGAGCTATACGGTCAGAAACTTAGTCATGCAGCTAACAAGAAGCAAATGCAGGACTTATCCTTGTGTAGTTCTGCTCCCAAATTCTGTGCTTCATTTACGATGTTAGATGGTCCCTCACTCTGTCTTGGTGAGTAGTGCCACTGGGTTTGCTGACTTCTGGATCCTGCACTTGACCTGTCAGATGCTCTTGTCTGGTCCTTACCCTCTGTCAGTCCAGGATGTAGGTAACAAGTTCTGCTTCAAAGCAGTGGGAAGGTGGAGGTGATGCCAGCTTCCAGGGGTACCTGTCTAGGACAGAGTGATCCTAGGGATCAAGACAGGTCAAGGGGAAGATAAATATGGGAAGAAAGAGATCCAGATCTGACATTTTCTGATTGCATGATTTTCTGATAGCATGGGGAGGCTAAAATAAATTTCATTTCTGGCCACTAGCAGAGCATCTGGGTTTCCCTAGCCAATAACCAGAAATCTGGCAAGAGTGGTTATGCCCTGATTGTATGCTAAGAGCCTCAGTAGAAAGCCCCAGGTCAGAGGAACTGGCTAGCAGAGGGTAGTATGGGTAACTGTGCTTTATCAGTGAAGGCACTGCCTAAAAAAAATAGGGGTATACCGCCACCACAAAGGCTTACATCTACTACTAGTGCTCGTCCTCACCCAGGAGGCAACAGGGAGCTGATTTCTTACGTTCTGCATACAAAGCCAAGTTTCTGTGGGGCTACCTGACCTAGTGAAGGAGATCCAACCAGTCCATTCTGAAGGAGATCAGCCCTGGGATTTCTTTGGAAGGACTGATGCTAAAGCTGAAACTCCAGTACTTTGGCCACCTCCTGTGAAGAGTTGACTCATTGGAAAAGACTCTGATGCTGGGAGGGATTGGGGGCAGGAGGAGAAGGGGACGACCGAGGATGAGATGGCTGGATGGCATCACTGACTCGATGGACGTGAGTCTGAGTGAACTCCGGGAGTTGGTGATGGACAGGGAGGCCTGGCGTGCTGCGATTCATGGGGTCGCAAAGAGTCGGACACGACTGAGCGACTGAACTGAACTGAACCTGACCTGGTGAGGGTAGTTTTTTCTACTTCTCTCAAAGACAGAGAAGGGGTCTTAAGAAAAGATAAAGAGGCATAAGATAGGGAATAGACTGAGATTTGGATGATTTCAAATGTAACAGAGAATGAGTCCTACAAGACCTTTGAAGTGAGGTGGTGTTGAGGACTGATAAAATACTGTAACTTGCTCATTGAAGAACATGGAGCATCTATTTATTCATTCTTTAGTACTTTTAAGAAATTCATAGACTTTTTCACAGAACCAGAACCTTTCACAGAACCTTTCACAGAACCGTCTGAGACACTAAGCACAACACAGCACAGCACAATTCTAGAATTTATACAGAACCATTAAAAAACCTAGAATCGCCAAAGCAATCCTGAAGAAAAAGAACAAAGCATGAGACATAAGTCTCCCAGATTTTAGACAATGTGGCAAAGCTACACTAATTAAAACAGTGTGGTATTCAAACATAAGTGGACGTGGATTAATGTAACAGAATAGAGAACCCAGAAATAAACCCACACACCTACAGTCAACTAATCTTTGGCAAAGGAGGCAAGAATATACAATGGGAAAACGTCTCTTCATCAAGTGGTACTGGGAAAGTTGGACAGCCACATGTAATCAGTTGAAGTTAGAACATACCCTTACATCATACACAAAAACACACACAAAATGGCTTAAAGACTTATAAACATAAGACATGACACCATAAACCTCCCAGAAGAAATCACAGGTAAAACATTCTATGACATAAAACGTAGCAATGGTTTCTTAGGTCAGTTTCCCAAGGCAATAGAAATAAAAACAAACAAATGGAATTACAACCTTAAAAACTTTTGCATAGCAAAGGAAACAAACAAACAAAAAAAGACACCTGACATAATGAAAGAATATGTTTGCAAATGATGTGACCATCTAGGGCTTAGTTTCCAAAACCTTACGAAGAGCTCATACAACTCAACAATGATCACAACAACAACAAGAACCAAAAACAGAACACCCCAAATAACCCAGTCAAAAAGTGGCAGAAGTTCTAAATGGTATTCCTCCAAAGAAAAACTACAAATGACAAATAGGCACATGAAAAGATGCTCAACATCATTATCAGAGAAATGCATATCAAAATTATTCATACAATGAGGTACCACCTCACACTGGTTAGAATGACTTTAAAAAACTCTACAAATAACAATAACAGAGGAACCACAGATCTAATTGCCAGTATCCGCTGGATCATAGGAAATGCAAGAGAGTTCCAGAAAAAACATCTACTTCAGCTTCACTGCCTATGCTAAAGCCGTTGACTTGTGGATCACAAAAAAAACTGTGAAAAATTCTTAAAGGGATGGAAATAACAGACCACCTTACCTTCTTCCTGAGAAACTTGAATGCGGGTCAAGAAGAAACAGAACAGTACATGGAACAATGGACTGGTTCAAAATTGGGATGGGAGTAAGTCAAGGCTGTATATTGTTGCCCTGCTTATTTAACTTGTATGCAGAATACATCATGCAGAATGCTGGCCTGGAGGAAGCACAAGCTGGAATCAAGATTGCTGGGAGAAATATCGATAATCTCAGGTATGCAAATGACACCACCATTAGGGCAAAAAGTGAAGAGGAACTGAAGAGCCTCTTGTTGACATTTAAAGAGGAGAATGAAAAAGCTGGCTTAAAACTACATTCAAACAACTAAGATCATGGTTTCTGGTCCCATCACTTCATGGTAAATAGATGGGGAAAAAATGGAAACGGTGACAGACTTTATTTTCTCGGGCTCCAAAATCACTGCAGATGGTGACTGTAGCCATGAAATTAAAAGCTGCTTCCTCCTTGGAAGAAAAGCTATGATGAACCTAGGCAACGTATCAAAAAGCAGAGACATCACTTTGCTGACAAAGGTCTGCATAGTCAAAGCTATGGATGGTTTTTTCCAGTAGTCACGTACAGATGTGCGAATTGGACCATAAGACTGAGCACCAAAGAACTGATGCTCTCAAAATGTGGTGCTGGAGAAGACTCTTGAGAGTCTCTTGGACTACAAGGAGATCAAACCAGTCCATCCTAAAAGAAATCAATCCTGAATATTCACTGGAAGGATTGAAGTTGATGCTGAAGCTCCAATAGTTGGGCTACCTGATGCAAAGAGCTGACCCACTGAAAAAGCTTCTGATGCTGGGAAAGCTTGAGGGCAGAAGGAGAAGGGGGCAACAGAGGATGGGATGGATGGATAGCATCATCGACTCAATAGCATGAGTTTGAGCAAACTCTCAGAGATAGTGAAGGACAGGAAAGCCTGGCGTGCTGCAGTCCATGGGGTTGCAAAGAATCAGACTCAACTTAGCAACTGAACAACAACAACACAAATAACAAATGCTCAAGAGTACGTGGAGAAAAGGGAGCCCTCTTACACTGTGGGTAGGAGTACGAGTTGGGGTAGCCACTATGGAAAACAGTATGGAGGTTCCTCAGAAAACTTAAAATAGAATTAACTTTTGATACAGCAATCCTACTCCTGGGCCTGTGTTAAGATGAAACTCTAATACGAAACGACACAGTCACCCCTATGCTCATAACAGTAGTATTCACAATAGCCAAGACTTGGAAACAACATAAATATCCATCCACAGATGAACAGATGAAGACGGCACAGTGCATACATGCAATGCACTATTACTCAGCCACAAAACAGAATGCAATGATGTCATGGCAGAAACACGGATGCAACTAGGGCTTGCCATACTAAGTGGAGTCAGAAAGAGAAATGCAAATACTGTGTGACATCACTTATATGCAGACTCTGAAATGTGGGACAAATGAGCCTATCCATGAAACGGAAGCAGACTCATGAACGTAGAGAACAATCTTGTCAAAGGGGCGGGGGTTAGGGGAAGGATGGAGTGGAAGGTTGGGGTTAGCGAATATAAGCTCTTATGTATGAAATGGGTAAACAACAGGTCTAACTGTGTAGTACAGAGAGGTATATTCAGTAACCTATGATAAATCATAGAGGGAAAGAATATAAAAAGAATATATATATGTATGTCTAACTGATTCACTTTGCTGTAGAGCAGAAAGTAACACAACATTGTAAACCAACTATCCTTCAATAAAAACAAACAAAAATAAAACAAAAAAAGAAATTAATAAACCTCAGTTTTTAGAGGAGTTGTAGGTTTACCAAAAAAAAATTAAGCAAGTGCACAGAGTCCACGTATACTATCTCCCCTCTCCCTTCATCCCCTTCCCGCTCTGGATTCCACAAACATCTCGCAGCAAAACGCTACACCTGTTATGAATGATGAGCCAATATGTCTATGTTGTTATCAACTGATGTTCACAGTATACATCAGGTTTCATGCTCTGTGCTGCACATTCTGTGAGTTTCCACAAACGTCATCATGACATGCACGGCTTCCCTGGTGGCTCGGTGGTGAAGGATCTGCCTGTTGATACAGAAGATGGAGCAGACATGAGTTTGAAGATCACCTCGAGGAGGAAATGGCAATCTGCTCCAGTACTCTTGCCTGGAAAATTCCATGGACAGAGGAGCCTGTTGTAAAGAGCTGGACATGACTGCAGGGCTGAGCACACGTATCATGACATGTATTTACCATATAGCATCACACAGAGCAGTTTCACTGCCCTAAAAATTCTCTGTGCTCCGCCTCTTTAGGCCTTCCTCCAATCCCCAGTTGCTACTCATTTCTTTTTAATACTGTACAATATTCCCTTGTATGGCTCTCACTTACAGTTTTTGATTTTCAGAATAATGTGCTAACTAAACACCTGGAAAGACACAAACCACACCTAAAATGTTAACAACCCAACCTTATGCTCAGAATCTTGCACATTTAAATGCTTTAATTCATCTAATTCACATCGAGTCCTTGTGAGGTGTGCACTAATATCCCTATTTTACATGTGGAAACTGAGGCTCAGCTAAGTTAGTTAACTTGTTTAAAGACAGCACAGGGTGGAGACTGCCCTTGGACCTGGGACTTTTACCCTACTTTATCTCACTCCTTTTAATACAAATATACACATATAAGCGTTTTTCTTGGGGAGACTATAGTTGGCAGGAAACAAGAAATCTACACTGATGCTTCAGATTCCCCTTTACCATCTACTGACAAAGTTCTCTTCCCCTGCCTACTGTTTCTTGCTCCACTGTAGGTATCCTCTAAAAACCATGCCCAGTACACCAGGCAATTCAGACCTTGCCCTCAGCTTGCAATCCCTGCCGGAAAACAAAAGGCTAGTAGCTCAGTAAACAGGGACCTTCTACCACATGCAAGTCTATCTGGCTCTTAAGCCCATGGTTGGCTCACTGGATCACACAGTCAACCGCTCCAAGAGAAGACAGCACAGCTGGTAAATCAGGTTTCCCCTTCCTTCATTTGCCATTCTCGGCATCTCCTGTTTCATCGCGCTTGCTTTACATGCTTTACTCATCACTTTACATGCTTGCTCGTCATGTACTTGGGCTGGTAAGAAGTGGTGGCAAGCCTTCTGAATTACAGTTCAAGGTGAAAAGAGTTGAACAATCTATACCCTCTTTTCCTAAAGGCAACATGAGCCCTTGTTACAAAGGCTTCACTTCATGTTGGCTACCCAGCCCCAGGCCCTGATCCCTTCTCTAATTCATTTGCCTGAGGCAACAATGTACCAATATTTTCCTAATCACTACTTCAAATTCTTTACTCCTCTGCTCAAAGTTTCCCAATGAAAGGAAATCCTGCAACAATTTCTGTGGAGAGAAACCTGGCAGACACTCTCTTGATTCAGTAATCAGAATAAATACCTCTAGGAAATGGACTAGTGAAATTACAAGCCACAAGACAGAATGTCATGAGAACACAGGATCACTTCTATGACATCCTTGCCAAAGCTGAATTACCTGAATCTAAGGATGAATGGTCACTGGATAAATCCAAATTGAGGAATATTTTACAAAAGGAACTGGCCTGTAATCTTTAAAAGAAGCTAAATCATGAAAATCAGGAAATGGCTGTAGCCTGAAGAAAGCAGAAGAGACAAGACAGCGTGTGCACTGTAGGATTTGAGCACTCTTCCATTTTCCCATAAAAGATGTTAATGCCAACTGGCAAAACCAGAATGGGGCTGAAGATGAAAGAACACTGTTAAGGCAACAATGGTAATTTTCTGATTCTGGTATCAGTATCAAATACAAATATTTGACGGTTATGTGGAAGAATGTTCTTTGTAGGAAATGTTTTCTAAAGCCCTATGAGTGTATGGCCAATCCCATCACCAACTTTACCTTCTAAATGTTCTCGTACATGCGTTCTAAGTTTCAGGTTGTCTTAAGAAAACTCTTAGAAGACAGCTTCTGTGGATGCGCCCTTGTCCATCATGTGTTTGGCAGATATTCTGGGACCTCTGATATGGGACTCCACCCTCCCTTATTTCCCCAAGGCTCCCCAGGCTGCTGGCTATCTCTTCACTGTTCTAGGGGAGGTCTCTTCTGTTTCTTGTCCCAGGCTTCACTCTGCAATCAAAAATGCTCTTCTTTCCCCACTGCCCATCACCTTAGTTCAAATCCAAGGTCCATCTCTTCTTGTTAGGCAGTCCTCTTGGCACAGCTCTGTCCACTTCCATTTTTTCTGATCAATTGTATTGTTAGCTTCAAGCACTGAATTTAGCATCTAGATGTACAAAGAGGTCTGCTACCTGCCAACTCAAAAGTACCATCCTGGAAAGCAGTGTTCACTCAAGTTCCTTCCAGGAATACTTTCTTCCTAGTATGTGCTCAGTAAACACCTGCTCTCTGGCCAAATGCTGCCCGTTTGGATGTTCACTGTTATGAAATAATGGTGTATTTTAACTCATCTCTCTGAAAAACTCATCACTTTACTAACACAAAGGATTTCTACTCTTCCTGGGCTTGACAGAAAATTTAAAACATGTGGCAATGACAGCTAAAGAGCCAACTTTCTCAAGCCTAAGAAAACCTCCGTTGTGGCCTCTATGAAATATTCTCCAACCAACAACTTGAGCTCTAAGTCCACCTGAGACTTCTCACATCTATCTACTTCTCTTTCTGGTTAACATCCAGGTACCTTCTCATTAACATTTGCATGCTTAAGTGTGTTCAGCAAATACAGAAGCTGAGAAGTAATAGAACTTAAGACTTTAGCCCACATGCTGGGTTCCTCCATGAATATTAGATCCAAATGTCTGCCACATAACAGACAAAACATACACATGCCTGCTTACTTAAAAAGATTCTGCTCTCTTGAAGACACCTTGTCTTTAAGCTAAAAAATCATCAAAAGAAAAAATAGTGTCAAGAGAATAGAGGTGGGGTGGTACTTGAGGGGTAGGGCAGTCTTTTTCCACAGTCTCAAACACCTGCACAAATGTTCTCTGGTTGCACCAGTAGCATAACTGCACGGCCAATTGCATTTCTGCACATGTAACTTTCTATTTTGGTTCTTCAAACTCTGCTTTGATACGAAGACAGAGAAAGTCTCGGGTACTAAGCGAATGCCTCTCTTTTTGTGGATGTACTTGCTCAACCCAATTTTGGAAATATGGCCTTCGGCGGCTCATTTTGGTATGATTGGTACATAATGATACTCATCAGTAGCTTATTGCTATGTAATCAAAACTACTCAAGATTTCAATGCTGCACTAATATTAACTCCAACCATTTACTATTTTAATGAAGTGAGTGTTGATATAAACATTTGCATACTTATTTGTCAATACAAACAGATTTGATGTCGAGTAATAAGGTCATTAAAAGTAATCACATATTTACATTTTTAATCCCCATTTCCCTCCACCCCTTGCTCCAGTTCTCCTCTTCACCACTGTACTAAATAAACTAAATTGAGGTAGCATTGGAATTGCAGTACAGGACCACCACAGGCTTTTAAATCCTGGAACTTGTTAGCATCATTCGAGAAACTGCTAGCAGGGACCAAGTGCCCAGAGGAAGGTCACTTTCTCTTGCCAGATCCCTGAAAGAGGCTTAGAGGCCACTGAGCTGAAATTTGTTTCACAAATTTGATGTATTGGGTTAAGTTCAGATGAGGAAAAAACAAACAACAAATATCCTTCACCCTGGTTAAGCTATATTTCAAGCTGCATTTATGTATCTTGCACCAAATTCCTGCTCAAACTGGTCGCTTGCTGTCTCCTTCTCACTGTCAAGAGAGCCCAGACCTAAGCGCTGGAGGTGTGGCTTCAGGAGATGAAATAAACTGGGACAAGGAAAGAGGAGGAAGCAGGGAGCTGGAGCCTCTTTCTGGAAGCCAAGGTGCCAAGTGTATTAGAGACAGAAGAGATCTCTGAGATCCTTTACCAGATTTTACACATCAAGAGCGAGAGGCACTAAGTGGTCGCGTGACCTGCCTGAGGTCATACAACCATTCTGGACCGGTCCTGCAAAGTACTCTTTAGAATGCTCTTTGGTCCAGTTAACACAGGGGACTCAGCCATCAGTCAGACACAGGCTCCATTGTCCAGTCATTGTGTATGCGTGCGTATACGTACATGTTCTGAATAGCACTCATTCCCACCTCACTCGCTAGCCTTGGCCACTGTCAGGGAACAGGTATTGGGATCCATTCCTTTTGCGCTGGCCATAGTCTTGGTAGGACCGTCAGCCAAAGTGCTTAGTCCTTTCCCTAGGAAGAAAGCGCTCATCACCCTGGGTCAATCCTCTTCTCTTTTTCCATGGGACTTACTTCTTGAGTCTTCACAGACTTCAAGCGGTTGGGGCTGACTCATCCCAGGGTAATTAACTGCCTGGTTAGAGGGTCTCCTGCTGTCTGGAATTCAGGAGCTGTCTCCCTCTTTGCCTTTCATCATGGGAGCGGTCTGATGCTGTGGGTAGACCAGTTCAGTGGTTCTCAGTTCGGGGTGGGGTGGGGGCAGTGGATTTTGCCTTCTAGGATATATTTGGTAATATCTGGAAACATTTTTGGTTGTTACACCTGGGGGTCAGGTGCTACTGGCACTAGTGTGTAGAGGCCAAGGATACTCCTAATACCCAGGAGAACCCCATAACAACAAATTACCTAGCCCCAAATGTCCATATTGGCGAGGCTGAGAAATCCAGGGCTAATCCCACTGTCTATTTCTAATACCTTCTCTCTTGCCTGCTTCCCTTTAGAGGGTGAAAAATATTCACTTTTGCAAACTCTGTTATAGCTAAAGATTAAATATCCAAGTGCTTAGAGTTTCGTCCAATAAGATTCAAGCAGAATCTACTTTCCTAATTACAGTGAAATTTAATCAGTATTCTCCTATCCCTTCCCCCTTCTTAAAAGGTAGATAAAGCTTGGTGCACCAGCAGCCATTTTATGAACATGAGTCAAGAAAAATCCCAGGTACCAGACCTTCTACCAGCACCAATTCCAATGGCTATCTCATTTCCAGACTTCTTGCTGCTGAAGAAAAACCAACACTTCATTTGTTTAAAACTATTAACCATCAAATATTCCGTTATTTTCAGTTGAAAGCATTTCAGGGGTCATTTCTCCCAAGAAATTGTTTCTCAGCTTCTGTTAGCTGGAGTCCGTTTTTGTATTTTTGCAAGAGAAGAACTGTACTTGGTAGAGCATGCTAAATGGGAGCCTTTCTGGATAATGTACTGCAGCCAGAGTGGGGCTTTATCCTTTCTTATTATTCTTGGGGCTGGCTGAAAATTTTGGCTCCACATAGCAAGTCAACATAGGCAACTCTCTGCTAGCATTCAGCAGTATTTTTGGATCTGTGCTTTGTGATAAGATTCATGATAAAAATTACTTTCTGCTTTTTAACTATAGGTCACAAAAGTTTTCTGCCTTCTAAACTATAGGTCAGAAGAAGAAAATCCTTCAAGCTGCAGGGTCAACTAGACATGTGTTCAGGAAGGCCTTTCCAACTGGGGATGGTGAGCAGAGCTGGGGGATGGTTTCTGTGCTCTTCTATGAAGTGATCAGGAGGCCTCACCAGCAGGCACTGCTGTAGGAAGGGAGGCCTGCACATTCGGGTGCAGCAGCATGGGGAAGGGCAGACACGCCCACCCCCAACTGCCCACCTCCTTCTCTCCCAGCACTGCTTCAGAGGGTGCTTCCAGGAACAGGGGATGAAGGCTCTGCTGGTCATCCATCTCTGACCAAAGCTTTGATTGCCGCTCAACTAGAATTTTTACTGTTGGTTTGAAGGAGGAAGACAGAGAGAAGCAGAAGCAAATGGGAAGGTCCCCTCTGATGATGACAGGAACGGCAGCCGTCCCCACCACACGAAGGAGGCTCAATCCCCTTACAGGGCAGGGCCTCCTCCGTATCCCCACTCCCCATTCTAGACCTGCCCATCAGAGCAGGGCCCACTTGGGCCTGCCTCTCAGCATCGTAGTACAAGATTCCTTCAGAAGCAGGGTCACTGGCTTCTTTGCCGTAAGGATTCACTATGGGCACTTGGGCTACTCACTGCTATAGGCTCCCCAACTTTTTCTTGACCGGAATGACAAAATTTAATCCTTTTCCCAAACCAAAACATTTTTTGGAGGTGGTCTATGTATAGACGTGAGGAGCACAGGTTCTGGAGTTTGCCCAAGTGTATGGGGCTTTGCCTCTTAATTATAAAGGTAACAACAGTAACAATAATATTATTAATGAGCAATGACCATAGGCAACACTAAGAGTTTTACATGTATTATCATACCTAGAAGCTGTCTGATGTTCATGAAGTCACCTAACATCTTTGAGCTTCAGGTGACTCAAGCAAGATGAGGATAATCAGAGGCCCCATTTAGATGGTTATAAAAATTCAAAGCAGTGACACAGCAGAGCACCTGATAGCTAGCGATCAGTCTTTTAATGTCAGCTTCTAACATTCAAGGTGACAGATCGTGACCAGATGAAAGCTACTTGAAATTCACATTTAAAAGATACACTGTAAAGCAAACTGTACCTGTGGCTTATTCTGATTTTTCAAGAAGAGAGGATTACAGGCTGAGCTCCAGAGCATCTCTTCTGCCCCTTTGTCACCAACTAGCCTAGTATGGCTGCAGAACTAGGACCTGAACTCTGGGGCCCAGGCATACCTTCTAGTTTCCTTATTTACCTCTGGAACTCTGTAAGGCTTGTCTTTGAGACTGGCAGGTTGGAATTTATAGGACTGAATGGAGTGTTTGAAGGCTTATCATTCACTGTTCTCTTACTTTGCTTGCTTGAACAAGCTTATAATGAATACTTCAAAAACTATTTGGCAAAAACACCCATTCCAGTGATATGCTATAGTTAAAGTAGGAAGTAAAGTGGGCTTTTAAAAGGAGATAAGGTGACGTAAGTGACGATGATGATAACATGGAATCTAGAAAGATGGTACTGATGAACTTCCTTGCACGGTAGCAATAGAGATGAAGACATAGAGAACAGACTTAGGGACACGGGGTGGGCCAGGGCAGAGGAGAGGCTGAGATGAACAGAGAGAATGGCATGGAGACACATGTTCTACCAGACGTACACTTGATGGCCAGTGGGCATTTGCTGTATGACTCAGGGAACTCAAAGCAGGGCTCTGTGACAACCTAGAGGGGTGGGATGGGGTCGGAGGTGGGAGGGCTGTTCAAGAGGGAGGGAACATTTGTCCACCTATGGCTGATTCACGTTGATATATGGAAGGAACCGACATAATATTGAATAGTAATTATCCTTCAACTAAAAATGAGTACATTTTAAAAACACAATAAATGATGATGATAAACTATAAGAGAAGATGTGGACACTGGGCTATTAGCATGTGCCATGCCCTCCATCTCAAGTCCACGTCTTTGAGAGAAAAGTCACGACCCTATTATACATAGGAAGAAGAAGTGACATACCCACAGATGCACCCACAGGAATCAACAGCGCTGGGGTGTGAATCTCAGTCATCTCCAAGTCTGGCTCTCCTAACCACCTTGCTACGCAGCAAGGCAGAGTGTTATGCAGCTTCTCTGTGCAATATCCCCGCCCAGGGGGGAAAATGCCCTGGTGGTCCAGAATGGATGAATCTTCTGGAATGTTTGCTCTTGTTGGGACAGAATGGGAGCCCACGTCTAACTTCCTTTGGACAAGCTCAGAGAAGACTTAACCAGGGATTCTTAGAGGCAGAAGAGAGGAACATTCACCTCGTAAATCCAAGGGATTCAAATCAAGCTCTCATCTGCTATTAGAGTAGATCGACTTGGGGGAAACCCCATCCTGTTTGCCTACCGCTGTGGTTAATACAGTTTTTGGGAAGACCCTAGGGTCCCTCCCATACTGGTGATCTCTGAGCTTCTCTCCATGAGACATATCCTTGGTATAAGAAGGGTCACAGTGATCTCATGCAATGTGCTGATATTTACCTGAAGTCAGAAAAACAATGGTTTGTAAGGGACAGGTTCCAGCTGTTTGGCTGCTCCAGAGTACGCCGTGCAAAACCTGTGCGGTTTCATAAACAACCTGTCAGCGAGGTTCCGGCCAACCTCACCGGACACGGACGCACTCAGAGCTGAATCTGCAAACCTCTCACTTCATTAGCCATACCTTTCTGGCCGCTGTTTATTATTCCGTGAGATAAATGAAAGTTTTCTATTTCTGGCCAAGGCTCTCACAGGGAAACCTGGCTTTTTTTTTTTTTTTTTAATTCTCTTTCTACAGGCTCAAGTATAAAATTAGTCGGAACTCTCATAAAAAAATGTCAAATCAAGTCCAATTTACTAAAAGTGCCTTAGACTGTTAATTAAGTGAATTAAGTGAAAGATTTTTTTATGAAGAGCTTACTAAAGGACATTCAAATAGGAAAAGATGTGCTTTTAGCCAGCAGTGCTAAGAGGAATCTGTAGGAGAGGACTGCTGGTCTCTGGACAACACAGTAGAGCCTTAGAGATCTTTGAGAATTCACCCAGGTCTAGGGGTAACCCACAGATCCCACTCTCCTTCCCCCTTTCTCCCTGCCCTGTTCTCTAGGAAGCAGCCATAGTTTTCAAGTCGGCAACTGTGTGCAGTTGTATAGGTTGTGGTTGTATACTGTACAATCTCACCATCTCAACAAGGCTGGTGAGAGTAAAGCTCCCAAACCACCTTCTGAGTGTACCAGGAGACATAATTCACGTGTCTACATTTTAAGGGGTGAGACAGCTTTTGAGACTTGGTTGACAATGGCTCCTCTCTTTGGAAAAAGGCACAACCCTCAATAATTTGAATATAACTTAAAGGGCTTCATGGGTTCTCCAAACCTATCCACAGGCTTGGGGTAAGGAAGTCACTTTCTGATAGAGCAAGTTGAGAAGCCAGATCTGAATGAGAGGCTTGCTTGCTTGGTGAACAAACGTTCCAATGTTTAACGGTGTCAGACTAAGAAAACACAGTGCTTCTAACTCCATGCTGGGAAGAGCTTTACTTTGGCACAAGAAGAGCCTCAGTCATTCTACTCCATAGGCACAGCTAGGATGGGCAGTGTTGACAGGGGTGTTGGTCCAGATGCTCATTTCTTCCTTGGTTTTGACTTCAGATCCACATTTATCCAAACCTTCTGTTCCCTGATTGACACCACTTTCTTCCTTGAAATATATTGATCCATTGAAGCTCCCCTGGCTAGTGCCCCTGGAGTCTTCAAGAGACCTGCCTCGACTCTGTCCTCTTTTCCTCTATGTTTATCTTCCCTTTTAACCTCATAGCTGCTACTGTTGCTAAGTCACTTTAGTCGTGTCTGACTCTGAGTGACCCCATAGACGGCAGCCCACCAGGCTCCCCCGTCCCTGGGATTCTCCAGGCAAGAATACTGGAGTGGGTTGCCATTTCCTTCTCCAGTGCATGACAGTGAAAGGGAAGTTGCTCAGTCGTGTCTGACTCTTCGCGACCCCATGGACTGCAGCCCAATTTCCATATCCAAGTTCTCCAAAGAACATTCTCACTCTAGTTTAATGCTAGACACTTCTATGCCAGATCCTAGACATAATGAGAAGAGAAGCAACTCACCCTCCTGTTCCTTCTATACATGAAGTCCTCTGGCTATGATCTCACTTCATCTCATACCCTCACTTTGCCATAGGGACCAAATACAACCATCAGTCCCATCCCACAGATGAGGAAATGGGCTGAGAGCCACTAAGTTGGTTGTTTCAAGTCACAACGTGAACAGCAGCTTTGGAAGTCCAACACGATCACCTGCTTCAACCACAGGTTGGTAACCTTCTTTCTCTAAATGGCCAGGAAATCTTTTGGACCTCACGGGCCATGCAGTCAGCTTCAGTGACTCTGCCAGTGCAGTGGGAAAGCCATCACACTTGGTACTAACAGTGGGCACGGTTTTGTCCTGTGGCCCTCAGTCTGTCATTCCCTGCTCAGCACCCTACTTCAAGCTCCCTGCCTCAAGATGTGGATGTCTCAGAGAACAAAACAGTCACAACTTGAACATACACAACTGGTAGTCTTTTAAAACAAATCTGAGTTCTTACAGTTAAAAAAAAAGAGTTAGGACAGTACACTACTGATAAAGTCATACTTGGGAAGTTCTGTGAATCTTACTTATCGTCATAGGAAAATTTTACTTTAAATTGTGTGTTTCAAATCATGTCAGGCTTCTGAAAGTTCCCTAGTTTTTATTTGCTGGAGATGTGGGTTTTATCAGACACAGGACAATTAGCTAAAATAAAAGGTTAGGAACATGGAGTTCTCTGACTTCCTGGCATGCCTCTGTCAGGCAGGAAAGAAACTTCTTTATTAAATATTCCTTAGCATGCAAAGGGTGGGGAAACAGCATTTTTGTTCATAATAAATACTATTCATGCAAGACTGATTCAACGAAACATGGATGCTAACAAGAAAAGTGAATGCTGATGTTTTCAAATCATAGTTTCTCTGGTATTAGGTGTTTGCCTGTTCACTCTTCAGAAGCTCTGCCATGCTATGCTTGCCTCAAGAAACTTGTCTGAAGGCTTAATTAAAGACAGCATCATGATAGATCAAAGATGTGGTTTGCAGGCCTCCTCGCACTGCCTCTGTGAGCAGAGGGTAGTGAAGGCAAAGCAGCTGGAGGAGAGGTGATTGTGGCTAGAATGTTTAGAATTGGGCACAGAGGCACTGAACTTTCCTACCACTGGAAGGCCAGTGACAGATGGGGCAGAAGAGCAGACTGTTCTAAAGCATCATCCTCCCCACTCGGTGAGGAAGAGGAGATGAGAAGGAAGACCTGGGGGATTCACCACAGATAACCTCTTCCCCAATATTTGTGCTCATTTTTTTCGAAGTCTTGAAAACTTTGTTTAGGTTAAATGATATTTATGAATCCCTTTCTTTTCCCACTGTTTAAAAAAAGCTCCCATTGACAGAGTGGTGGTTCCTCTACTTTCCTGCAACCATCAAAGAGGCTCTAATAAAACAGCAACAACCTGACCGGAACTGTGAGAATAGCAATTGTCAACTCTTATGAAGTGTTTCCTACATAACAAGCATCACTCTTAAAACTCTATTAGGTACTACTGGCACCTCCATTTTACAGTGAAGAAACTGAGGTTAGAGTTTACATTTTCCAAAGTTTCACAGCTAGGAAGCTCATAGAGGATTAGATTCCACTGGGTTAGAGAACTGTCAGTGTGGCTCAAACTATTTTCCCAGTGGTACCCATAAATGCACAGGACTGATGCAAGGTTTCGAGGTAAAAGCCAGAGATGAAAAGGTAAAGTGATGTATTGATAGTCTCCTAGTATCTTTCCTTTTCCCCCCTCCTTTTGTATTTCAGATTGTGTTTAACATTGTAGCTGTTTTGGTTTTAGTACAAACAGAAGGTTGGCAACTGACGGTACCAGAGGATGCTTCTGCCGTGGCTTTGTGCACTCCCTTTATGAGTTTGGGAAATGCAGGGCCAGTCATCACTTCCCAGCAAGGGAGTAAATCGTCAGACCCCAGGGCCAACAGGGTCTGAAAGCAATAAGCAGACTGTCCAGCCACACCGGCTCAAGAACTCCAATTATTTATTTAAGAGTGATTTCACAAGTGAACGGAAGGAACACATTTTTAGGGGTGGAAAGATTATCACATGTAGCGGCCTCCAAAAGGACACATCGTCTGAAGGCACAGATGACACAGCCATCCACTCATTCATTTACTCCGTCAATCCCTTCATTTATGGAGCTCCAACACTGGCAATAGGTGCTGAGGCTATAACGGTTTGAGCGCTGAGGAGCTGGGGTGTCAACTGCTTTATAGATATCAGAATAGAGTAACACCCTGGAAATGTAACCCTGTCTTGCCTCCAAGACGCCCCCTTCTCCTTACCAACTTTTCCCCATCTTCTGACAGACAGTCTTGAAAGGCTGACAGTGTCTACCCATCTTAGCTAAGTGTCTGATTAAAAAAAAAAAAAAAATCTGGTTTCTAAGAAACCCCCCTATGAATGCAGCCTAAATTCTTTATTTTGTTTTGAGAAACAAATGCTTCCTAATGGCCAAAATATTTAGGTTTGAAAGCCACATAATGAGAATACACAATAGTCAATTCCCTCAACATTTTTTTTTTTATTCTAGCAATAATTTCCTTGTCACTTGAATGTGACTCCCGATTGTCACAATGACTCTGAGACAATGATTCGGTGCTGCCTGATGGCACAAAGTGAAGCTTGAAGCTGATGCCAAAACCATGTCAGCTTAGCTCAGGAAAACGACAAAAGCTCTGAACAATTTCTTGCTCACTGCGAAAGTGGGCTGGGCCACTGAATCGGCACGCAGGCTCATTCAAGTCCATTTTCAGTCTCTCCATCTGCTGTCCCTCCCATCTTCTGACTTGGAGGGTCCCTTTATTTGACATATACGCTACCTGAGATTCCTAAATCCAGCACTATGGATAGTGAACAAACCTGAAGCAGTCTCCAAGGGAATTTCACCCTCCACCCTCATCTCAAGAAAAACATCTCACCCAAGTGTTTTCAATGAGAGACTAAGATAATTCAGATTGTTTAAGCTATTAAAGTCAAGTCAAAAGACTGCCGCTGCTAAGTCATTTCAGTTGTGTCCGACTCTGTGCGACCCCATAGACGGCAGCCCACCAGGCTCCCCCATCCCTGGGATTCTCCAGGCAAGAACACTGGAGTAGGTTGCCATTTTCTTCTCCAATGCATGAAAGTGAAAAGCGAAAGTGAAGTCGCTCAGTCGAGTCCGACCCTCAGCAACCGCATGGACTGCAGCCTTCCAGGCTCCTCTGTCCATGGGATTTTCCAGGCAAGAGTACTGGAGTGGGGTGCCATTGCCTTCTCCGAGTCCAAAAGGCTAGAGAAAGACAAATATCGTATCTTTATATATATATGGAATCTAAGAAAATGGTACAGATGAACCTGTTTGCAGGGCAGGAATAGAGACACAAAAGTAGAGAATGGATGTTTGGACGCACAGGGGAGAGGAGAAGGTGGGATGAATTGAAAGAGTACCACTGAGAGATGTACACCACCATGTGTAAAACAGAGAGCTGGTGGGAAGCTTCTGTGTAACACAGGGAGCTCAGCTTGGTTCTCTGTGGTGACCTGGAGGAGTGGGATGGGGGTGGGGGTAAGAGGGAGGCTCAAGAGGGAAGGGATGTATGTATCCACACAGCTGATTCACTTCATTGTACAGCAGAAACCAAGACAACCTTGTAAAGCAATTACAGTCCAATGAAAAAAAAAGCGGCTACCCAGTGTTTTTTTTTTTTTTTCCACAGATAGTAAATCTATGGCCCAGTGGCTGCCATTCTCCACCAATGAGGCCCTTGTGTTCTTGCCCAGTGAGCCTGGATGTGACCCCAAAATCTTACTCAACACAGTACCAGCCCCATAGGATTCAATATGGCAAGAGACAAAAACTACTCTGCCGATGTCTACAGTCTGAATTTCAGCCACTTGGGGTTTTCTGCAAATAGCATGTATTGTGCAAGTCAGAAAACATTTGTTAAGCCCCTGTTCTGGGTCTCATAATGCTGAGGTCAAGAGCAGACTGACTGATGCCCTTATGGAAGTGAGGAAGCTGCATGCTGAACAAATACACTCCGTGATTTTACAATATGTAAGCAACTCAGCTTTGAAATGCAATCTGGAAAAAGAAGTGTCCATGGGACCAAGGACTACAAGGGATAAGGGGCAGGGTGTGGAGGCGTTCAGTAAGTGCAAAGGCTGAGGCATCGACAGAAATGCATGGAACGTGAGTGGAGCCCACAAAGCCTGCAGCAGGAATTGCGCAGATGAAGAGGCTTCAAGGTCAGAGAAAAGGGAGGAAGCAGCACCTTCACCACCATCACCGTCTTTTGAGAACCTATTCATCCCACAATGCCCAGCCTGCGTGTCCCTTCCTATCCTTTCCTTCCTTTCCTCTGCTCCTGGGCTGCTGTATCAAGAGCAACATTGCTGTACCATTTACAACAGGCAATGCCCACAAACAACCTAAATGGCCATCAACAGATGAATGGATGAAGAAGATGCGGTATACACACACACCTCAGTCATCAACAATAATGAAATAATGCCATTTGCAGCCAAATGGATGGATCTAGAGATCATCATTCTAAGCAAGTAAGTCAGAGAAGACAAATACCATGTGATATCACTTATATGTGGAGTCTCAAACACAATCCTAATCAACATACCTATGAAACAAAAATAGACTCACAGATATAGAGAAGGGATTAGTAGTTGCCAAGGGGGATTGAGCGGGGGAGGGAAGGAATGGGAATTTGGGATTAGCAGAGGCAAACTGGGCTTCCCTGGTGACTCAGATGGTAAAGAAGCCGCCTGTAACGTAGGAGGACCCAGGTTCGATCCCTGTGTTAGGAAGGTCCCCTGGAGAAGGGAATGGTAATCCACTCCAGTATTCTTGCCTGCAGAATTCCATGGATAGAGGAGACTGGTGGGTTACAGTCCACGGGGTTGCAAAGAGCCAGACATGACTTAGAGACCAACACTTTCACTTTCAGAGGTAAACTCTTACATGTAGGATGGATAAACAACAAGGTCTGACTACACAGCACAGAGAACTATATTCTATATCCTGTGATATCTCATTTCAGAAGTCTGACCTCTAGAACTGTAAGAAAATAAATTTGTGGGGCTTTTTAATTTATTATTATTATTATTTTTTAAGTTTGGGGCAAGCCACATGGCATGTGGGATCTTAGTTCTCTGATCAGGGATTGCACTCATGCCCCCTGAAGTGAAAGCACAGAGTTCCTACCACTGGACTGTCTGGGTAAGTCCCTCACGTTGTTTTAAGTCACAGACTTTGTAGTAATTTGTCACATTAGGAAACTAACAGAGTTCTAACAGCTCATGATTATATTTTGAATAAAACCCAAACTCCAAACTCCTGACCACTGCTGACAAGACTTACACTGCTGGATCCTTCTTGTTACCCCACCTACCTCAACGCTCCCTAATTCCCTGTCTTCTCAATCCTATACTGTCCAAAATGGTAGCCATAGGCCAACTGTAACTGCTCAGGACTTAAACTACAGCTAGAGCAACTGAGGAGGTGGATTTTTAAATCAAGTTACATTTTAATTCATTTACATTTTAATTTAAAAACTGAGGCAGTGTAAAAATCTTTTCTCCTTTACACACCACTTTATTGTTGGGTAGGATTACATTTTACTTAATCTATCAAAAAATTAGCATCCAAATTGAGATGTGTTTTAAATATAAAATGCACTCTGGCGTGTGAAGACAGTATAAAGAAGGTAAAATATCTCATTAATAATTTTTATATTGATTATATGTTGAAATGAAAGGACAACATATTGAATATGTGAGTCTAAATGAAATACATGAAAATTAAATTCATCTGTTGCTTGGCTTTTCTGAAGGTGGCAACTAGAAAATTTCAAAATTAGACATATGGCTCGTGTTATATATCTATTGGATAGCAGGCTCTGGTCTCCCGACCTTTGGCTTGTTCCTTCTGGTTGAAAAGCCATCCGCCCAGATATTGCAGGCCTCACAGTCCCAGCCTCTTTCAGTTCATTTAGGGTTCAATGCCAGTGTCATCTGTTCAAGAACATTCTCCCCAATGCAAGAGGTCCCCATTCTCTTCCTGCCAAATTTCAGGACTCATCTTATTTTGTATAATACATACTTGTTTATCTTATTCATAGCAACCAGTAAGCCCTTGGCGTCCTTACTTCCTAGTATGTGTGTTTACTGTATGTCTCCCCCAACTGGAATGCAAGCCTGTGGGAGCAGGGTCTCTGATGGTTTCATTTACCCTTATGTGTATGTTTGTTCTCAGTTGTATTGACTTTTTGTGACCCCATGGACTGTCCATGGGAATCCTGGAGTGGGTTGCCATTTCCCACTCCAGGGGATCTTCCCAACTCAAGGATCAAACAGGTAGATTCTTTACCACTGCACTACCTGGGAAGACCCCATTCACCCTTGGTCTTCAGCATGTTGAAAGATGACTAGACGAGTTCATGTACATCATTTCTTGACAAGACCTAACTGTGCCTCCAACTGTTGAATTTCTAATAATTTTCCTGGAAGCTTTTAAATAAAAGTCTCTTATTTTACTAGAGCAATTTTCAAAGGGTTTCTACTGCCAGCAACCAAAGGTACTTTAACCAAGGACACGGGTTGCATTAAAGTGAGCAAAGAGGCTACTTCACTCTGATTTTGAACTTGGAGCAGTTTTGTAGCCCTCTTCAAAAATAAATGTGTAAATCAGGAAAATGATTAGGGAAAAGAGACTAGGAATGGGTCCTGTTTTCCTTTCTGTCTCCCTGCAAAAGGACAGTTAAGGAATATTTTCCCTATATTTTTGTTTTTTCTTTAATGTGTGAGTTTGCTTTGAAAGGTTCTTCTCCAGGTTT
Source organism: Capra hircus (assembly GCF_001704415.2). NCBI lineage: Eukaryota > Metazoa > Chordata > Mammalia > Artiodactyla > Bovidae > Capra > Capra hircus. The sequence continues at coordinate 30,691,173 of NC_030829.1, forward strand.
CTTGATTCACTAACGCTAAACTAAAACCAAATTTAGGAAGGAGACAAAGGGCAGCCGACCCTCTAAATCAACTTTCAGCAACTTGAATTCCTTCTGTGGTTCTTACTGAGATCGCTAGTTTCCTTTCATTAGTTAACACTGCTGCTGTTATTTACACAGCTGTTAATAGTGCATTTTTTCCTCATGTTATTTTTGTTTTTTCCAATTCTGTTTGTCTGGGCGAACGTGGATGCTGACAGTTTATGTACAGCCTGGGATTTAAATGTGGAGTTGTCAGTTATTATAAAGCTCCAGAAATAACAGTTCATCCTCTCAAGATAGAGTGTTCTGGATGCAATTTTTTGAAAACAGGACTTGAATGACACAAGCAACAGAAGCAACTTGGGTTTTATATTATTAGTCAAAAGGTAGATCCAGTCTTTCTGTACTTTTAACTTGAAGATAAAGTAGATTGCAAAGATACAGTCTTCTTTATGATGGTATCTTCAATTATGGAGAGAAATTCTTTGGTTTTCCAATTTACATATTTTACTCAAATTTTATATTTGTCTCCACTTTTCTTTTATCTTCCTATCTTTTCTTACTCCCAGTGCTCATAAAATAGAAAGGGGGGGGAAATCTATTTGACACGAGAGCACCAGGAACTGACCTATACAACAGACTTAGGTCTACATCTTTTTAATGAGAAGCAGCAGAAAGTGAACAACTTTTTCTTTTTCTTCTTAAGCTTGACAAGTGATTTCAATTCAGCTGCAGCAAATAAACAGCCATGCAGTCAGGAAATTTTCAGGTTCCATTTTACTCTGGGCATGAATAAATGGGTTTTGCAGGAAGAGATAAAACTAAGCAGGACCAAAGTTTTTGGGGTGGTGTCTACAGTGCCCCAGCTGAGATATCTGACAATTACTCCACTTCGACTGGACTGTTGGGAGGACTACAATATGCCTGAACCACCACTGAGAAAACTGCAGAACTGTGAATATCCATCTTACTTTGAACTTCTTCCCTCAGCCCCTTTGAATAGACTGCATACTATAGGATGTACGTGGTCATGTGTGTGTTTTTGACAATAGTTTTTACTGCGAAAGACAAAATGCAGAGGAGACTCAATCAAATTATTTTGTTTAGCCTGTTGCAATAGGGATAATGTCATCAATGAGGAACATCTCAAAGAAAAGAGAGGGGGATCTCATAAAAGGAAGCGAACTAGGGAGTCATCCCAGTCTTATGGGAATCATGAGGAATGATGGAGAGGAGTCTTACCTGAGTCACTGAAAAAGGATGAAGTTAAGTCTTAGCTCAGAACAGGTGAAGGCAGAGTGTCCTTGGAAGGCAGCACTCTCTCAGAACCCAAAAGGGTAGGAGGTTTCATTTTTAGTTTTAAATACATTTAATTATGAACAAAGTGATATGACCGCCATTGCTGTTTAGTCACTAAGTTGTGACTGGCTCTGTAGCCCCTTGAACTACAGCCCACCAGACTACCCTGTCAATGGGATTGCCCAAGCAAGAATACTGGAGTGGGTTGCCATTTCCTTCTCCAGGGGATCTTCCTGACCCAGGATCAAACCCAGGTCTCCAGCAATGCACTTGGATTCTTTTACTGCTGAGCCACCAGAGAAGCCCAGGAGGTTTTTTCTACTGTTGTTGGTTTTTTGGAGCATAGGGCTTAGGCAAAGTTCAACACTGTCAGACTATACTTTTGTTCAAGATGAATGATTATAATTTGTTGCTGAATATCTCAGAGCTGATCAAAAACAGGGTCTAGGAAATCATGTCTTGAGGATTCTTGTTTGCATTTCTCCAAACTCAGCTGGATCATCTGTTGAGAGGTGGTAGCAAAGGTCAGTTTTCTATGCATTTTGGAAATCAGGCATCTTAAAAGAGGAAAGCCTAAACTAAAAAAGAAAAATATTCATGTAAAATGTTTTCTTCCAATAAAGAGCCAGGAATTGGACTCTGAGGATAACCAGTTCTGTGGATTCTGAGGACTTTATGGAGGAAGATCTCCTGGGCGTGTAGTCATGAATTTCTTGATGCCCTGGAGCGAGAATACTGATGCTCTGGGTGATTGCAGTCCATGGTATTGGCCAACTCCAGTATAAACGCATACATGACCAGACTACCTCAACAGTCCACACTGTGATTTGTCCAGGGAAAATTCAGGTCCATGCACAATTAGCTGTAATGATGAGTTATCCGAGGTTAATATCAAGTCTCTGAGCTTTGGTGTCTAGGACTTCTTTAGATTTTGGAGTCTGATAGGGATCTGGGCAGTAAACTTTAGTTATTGGTGATGACAAACCAGAGGGAAGTAAAACTGAAAATGCTAGTTTGGAGAACTGTAGGCAGATATCAAAGGAAATCTAAGACCTGCAAATTTGGTGAGGGTTGACAGCGTGAGCAAGGCAAAAGGTTCCAGTGCAATCAGCAGGCAGGTACCAAGAGAGACAAGATTTCCAGAAACCAGTGCATGCTCAGACCGTGAAATCAAAGGAGGTCAGCACCAGAAATCAAGACAATAAAATCACATCTTTTCCTGGCTACCAAGGGACCAGAGTCTAGAGCACAAGATCAGGAATTGGACCCACTGCTGGGTCCCCAGTCCTCTAGCCAGGGAAGAACTGCCCTAGTTACCTAGCTGGATTAAGCAGGGATCTGAAGATGAGGTCCTAGCTGTACTCCCAAACTGTGAAACACAGAATACACAGGACTAATTAGGAAATGATCCTACACAGGCTACCACAATAGGGAGAACGTATTAACAAGAACAATCTCAAAGGAAAGGCAGTGAATTTAGGGTTTGATAGGGGCAGGTAAGCAAGAGAGTCATTAGGGAGGCTTCTGGGAGTCAGGAGGAAGAATGGAGAGGGATCTTATCTGAGAAGAAAGGCAGAAGTGGGTGTTGTCTTAGAGTCCAGTGGAGCAGAGCAATCCTCTGTGGTGAGCTATTTCTCAGAATGTGAAAGAATCAGGAGGGCAGGGGATTTCTCAGCCATCATCTCTGCTTTGGGGAGCTCAGATTTAGATCAAGTTCAACATTGTCTCCATTTTCCCAAGAGTTGCTTCAATATTTACAATAGGAACTTACACGTGACTACTCGAGGAACAAACAACTGGTATGTGGTTGACTAGGAACAGCAGTAGGTCTAATCTTTAGCCCAATACTTGACCTTCTCTAAGTGTTGTTCAGATTTTTCTTAGACTCTTATTGACAAGGAAAGCCATGGACCTGAGAGGCAACAAATTTTTTTAAATTTATTTTTAATTGGGGGATAATTGCTTTACAATATTATATTGGTTTCTGCCTTACAACAATGTGAATCAGCCATAAGTATACATATAGCCCCTTCCTCTTGAACCTCCCTCCCACCTCCCACCCTGTCCCATTCCTCTAGGTTGTCACAGCACCTCGAGTTGAGCTCCCGGTGCTGGACAGCAACCCCTTACTAGCTATCTGTTTTATATATGGTAATAAGTAAGGTAAGGCTCAAAATTCTCCAAGCCAGGCTTCAGCAATACATGAACAGTGAACTCCCTGATGTTCAAGCTGGTTTTAGAAAAGGCAGAGGAACCAGAGATCAAATTGCCAACATCCGCTGGATCATCGAAAAAGCAAGAGAGTTCCAGAAAAACATCTATTTCTGCTTTATTGACTATGCCAAAGCCTTTGACTGTGTGGATCACAATAAACTGTGGAAAATTCTGTGAGAGATGGGAATACCAGACCACCTGACCTGCCTCTTGAGAAATCTGTATGCAGGTCAGGAAGCAACAGTTAGAACTGGACATGGAACAACAGACTGGTTCCAAATAGGAAAAGGAGTACGTCAAGGCTGTATATTGTTACCCTGCTTATTTAACTTCTATGCAGAGTACATCATGAGAAACTCTGGACTGGAAGAAACACAAGCTAGAATCAAGATTGCCAGGAGAAATATCAATAACCTCAGATATGCAGATGATATCACCCTTATGGCAGAAAGTGAAGAGGAACTAAAAAGCCTCTTGATGAAACTGAAAGTGGAGAGTGAAAAAGTTGGCTTTTTCAGAAAACGAAGATCATGGCATCTGGTCCCATTACTTCATGGGAAATAGATGGGGAAACGGTGGAAACAGTGGCAGACTTTATTTTTTGGGCTCCAAAATCACTGCAGATGGTGACTGCAGCCATGAAATTAAGAGACGCTTACTCCTTGGAAGAAAAGTTATGACCAACCTAGATAGCGTGTTAAAAAGCAGAGACATTACTTTGCCGACTAAGGTCCGTCTAGTCAAGGCTATGGTTTTTCCAGTGGTCATGTATGGATGTGAGAGTTGGACTATGAAGAAGGCTGAGCACCGAAGAATTGATGCGTTTGAACTGTGGTGTTGGAGAAGACTCTTGAGAGTCCCTTGGACTGCAAGGAGATCCAACCAGTCCATTCTGAAGGAGATCAGCCCTGGGATTTCTTTGGAAGGACTGATGCTAAAGCTGAAACTCCAGTACTTTGGCCACCTCATGCAAAGAGTTGACTCCTTGGAAAAGACCCTGATACTGGGAGGGATTTGGGGCAGGAGGAGAAGGGGACGACCGAGGATGAGATGGCTGGATGGCATCACTGACTTGATGGATGTGAGTCTGAGTGAACTCCGGGAGTTGGTGATGGACAGGGAGGCCTGGCGTGCTGCGATTCATGGGGCCGCAAAGAGTCAGGCATGACCGAGTGACTGAACCGAACTGAACTGAACGTATATGTTTCAATGCTACTCTCTCAATTCATCCAAACTCTCCTTCTCCCCCTGTTCTCTATGTCTGATTCCTGCCCTGCAAATAGGTTTTCATCAGTACTGTTTTTTTAGGTTCCATAAATATTCATTAATATATGATATTTGTTTTTCTCTTTCTTACTTCACTCTGTATAATAGGCTCTAAATTCATCCACCTTACTACAATTGACTCAAATTTGTTCCTTTTCATAGCTGAGTAATATTTCATTGTATATATGTACCACAACTTCTTTATCAATTCATCTGTTGTTGCTTCCATGGCCTGGCTATTGTATGTAGTGTACGGCAACTGATCTAATGTGACTCACTTCTGTTACAAAGTGAGGCATATGAGATCTAGCTCTCTGATCAGAGATCAAATCTGTACCCCCTGCTTTGGAAGGCAAAGTCGTAACCACTGGACCACTTTAAAAATGGAGAGGGGGAACTTTGGAGCTTTAAAATAACTTTTACCTCCATATCAATTCTAACCACTGGGAAATACACATTAGACTCTAGAAACACCAATCTAATGGTGGAAAATACAAAATTTGGTTGGAAAACGATGATTGAATCCTAGTTTTTAAAAACTTACTTGGTCTTTGTAGAAGGCAGTTAAGAGCTGAACTGAAATTGCTGGCAAAATGTTAGCAATTTGGATGAATTAGCAAAAAGGTAATTTACAATTAATGAAAATTCTGAACTAGCGAATACAGTATTTAAAAGAAACTCAGGTTTATGACTTTCCACCACCTTCTATAACTCAAATTCACTAAGGGAACTTGCCTAGAAGATCATCTTAGGAGACCTATTTTAATAAGAATTACTTATAATTAGCATAACAATTTCGTATGCAAATGGTACTTCTAAAGTACTTTAAATTTACTCAAGTATTTTATACATTCCCATTTGCCATCTTATTTACACCCTTAATTTGAAGCTTTCAATGAAGAATGACTTTCCTAATGAAGAGTCAACTTGAAGCCAGCTCCACAAACTCTGAATTAGCAAACCCAAATCAATGAGATTTTACTTCACATATGTTAAACAGCACTATATATAACACAAATACTGATTCCGAGTGATATACTATTATACTAAAACTCTACTCATATTTAAATTCTGTAGCGTTTATACATACAGGATTTATTGTAGGTTGGGAAAGAAACTAAGTTATTGCAAGTAATTGGATGTGAAAGGCTTTAAAATTCATACTGTAACTGCCTGTACTATATACCATATATCTTCATCTGGTACTTTTAAAGAAATAGCACTTTTGAAGACTATTTTCAGAAAATAGTTCTGCAATGCCCACAATCTTAGTTCACATGTACAATCAATAGGAAGAAACCGTAACCAACAGCACATTAATAGGTCTTTAAAAACAAATACAAACTAAAATGAAAAAATATATATGCTTCCCCAAATTTACATCTGAAGGATGAAAGAATATGCAAACCAGTTTCTAATTTTAGCTACCTGGGACACTCTATCTTTAATTTAACTCTAAGAGAAAATGCTTTCGACTGCTTTGAGTTTTTAGGGAAAAATTTCTTTTTCATTTGGCAAGCATCATGGGCCACAATTTTAAAATCTAATTCTTTCTCAATCTACCTTTTGCAGTTTCCAACTCTCCCATTTATCTCTGGAGACACACAGGCTGTGTTTACGTTGTGCCAGAGAGCTGCAGCAAAAGTGGAATTCCAATTCATCACCCAGATGTTTCCAAACTCCATGGAGCCATATTTGGAATTGTATATATAAAATATCCCTATCATTTATTAATTTTTTTCCCCACCTGGATGTTTTGGCATCAAGTCACTTTATGTCTGGCAACTCCTGGGGATTTCATATTGAAGGCCTGGGAGAAGGGCTCTGTGCTAATCAGTCTGATTTAATCTTGAAGACCAGCCAGGCTGGTGGGGATGGGAGGTGGCAGACATTCCCCAAATGCCCAATATTTATAACTCAGCATTTCCCGCCCCCTTCTCCCCCACCCCGGTGAGTGGTGATCCAAAAACCAGGATCAGTGAAAGGGTACTCTCTGCCCCTGTGTAGCTATCAATGAGAGAGAAAGCTAATTTGCTTTTCATTCAGTTCAGTCACTCAGTTGTGTCCAACTCTTTGCGACCCCATGGACTGCAGCATGCCAGGCTTCCTTGTCCATCACCAACTTCAGGAGTCTACTCAAACCCATGTCCATCGAGTCGGTGATGTCATCCAACCATCTCATCTTCTGTCGTTCCCTTCTCCTCCTGCCCTCAATCTTTCCCAGCATCAGGGTTTTTCCAAATGAGTCAGCTCTTCGCATTAGGTGGCCAAATTATTGGAGTTTCAGCTTCAACATCAGTCCTTCCAATGAACACCCAGGACTGATCTCCTTTAGGATGGACTGGTTGGATCTCCCTGCAGTCCAAGGGACTCTCAAGAGTCTTCTCCAACACCACAGTTCAAAAGCATCAATTCTTTGGCGCTCAGCTTTCTTTGCAGCCCAACTCTCACATCCATGCATGACCACTGGAAAAACCATAGCCTTGACTAGACGGACCTTTGTTGGCAAAGTAATATCTCTGATTTTTAATATGTTGTCTAGATTGGTCATAACTTTTCTTCCAAGGAGTAAGCGTCTTTTAATTTCATGGCTACAGTCACCATCTGCAGTGATTTTGGAGCCCCTCAAAATAAAGTCAGCCACTGTTTGCCCATAAAATGTTTGTGTGTTTCTGTGTGTGTGTATACATATACATATACATATGGTGTCACTTTTGTCATAAGAATAAAAAAAACATTTTTTCCTCTTGAAAGAAGATAATATTCATTCCTCTGCTGATGGACATTTAGGTTCCTTCCGCATCCTGGCTATCGTAAATAGTGCTGCAATGAACACTGGAGTGCCTGTGTTTTCTGAAATCATGGTTTCTTCTGGGTATATGCCCAGGAGTGGGATTGCTGGGTCATATGGTAGTTCTAACTGTCCACTGACAAAGGAATGGATAAAGAAGACACGACACATATATACAGTGGAGTATTACCCAGCCATACAAAGGAATGAAATTGTGTCATTTGCAGAAACATGGATGTACCTAGACACAGTCATACAGAGTAAGTCAGGAAGAGAAAAACAAATATCATGCATTAACACATATATATGGAATCTAGAAAAATGGTACAGATGAGCCTATTTGCAGGGCAGGGATAGAGGCACAGACATTTGTAGGGAACAAAGGTATGGACGTCAAGGGGGGAGGGGTGTGGGATGAATAGGGAGATTGGGATTGACAGAAATACAGTATTATGTATAAAACAGATAAAAAATGAGAACTTCCTTTGCATAGCAAAGGGAAATCTACCCAATGCTCTGTGGTGACCTAAATGGGAAGGAAATTTTAAAAAGAGGGGATATATATATATATATATATATGCATGACTGACTGACTTTGCTGCACAGCAGAAAATAATATAACATTATAAAGCAACTATACTCCAATAATTTTTATTTTTTTTAAGAAAATGATTAAATAGTTATAGAGTTGGAGCTAGCAGCTCTCCTTAGGAGAACTCTGAGTCTGTTTTATTCCTGTCACAGATGAGTCAACTGTGGCTAAGACAGGTAAAGGGGTTTGTCCAAGGGGGCAGAGTGAGTGGCAACTGAGACCAGAACGAAGGTCAAAACAAGCCACGCACTGAACGTCAATGTCAGTAGCAGATCTCCTTATTTTGCCATAGGGAAAACCTATTATGATAAATCGGGCTTTTATTGCTTTAAATGCCAAACTATACTAGGATAATTCTGACACTGACATAGGCTTAGAAAGCTTCGCATTGCTTAAATGATACAAATGCAGACATTCTTAGGCCTGAATCAAATCATTTTTTCAGACTGTCACATGCAATTTATACTGGGGCCACATAGAAGTTGAGCTTCCCAGGTGGCACTAGCGGTATAGAATCTGTCTGCCAATGCAAGAGATACAAGAGATGCGGGCTGGATCCCTGGGTTGGGGAGATTCCCTGGAGAAGGAAATGACAACCTACTCCAGTGTTCTTGCCTGGAGACTCCCATGGACAGAAGAGCCTGGTGGGCTACGGTCCATGGGGTTACAGAGAGTCAGACATGACTGAAGTGACTTAGCACATCACATCGAAGTTATTACCAAACTAGTCTCCAAGTCTCAGTTTCTCCTTCTGGTAAATAAGCCAAGTATCAGCCTCACACAATGGACGTAGGATGAATGATATGTGAGTCAAGTTCCAGCTCTGTGCCTGACACCGGAGTATTTAATAAATGCTTTCAGTGATGATGACGACCTGAGAAATTCAAACTGGAGGGGAAGGGGATGTTTCCATGAACATCTAGGCCAAAGCATGGGATATCAGTCTTCTACAATACCAAGTTATGCATAATCACACAGATTTGCTGAATAATGTGTCTCATCTGGGAAAAAAAGTACTAGCTCAAGAATCATAGAAGATGCTGCTGTGGTTAAAAAAAAAAAAGTATATATATATATAACTGTAAGCACAGCTGAGATAAAGAAGTTGACTTTACAATGCTGGGAGTGTCAGAGGATAAAGTGTGGCTTTTTAAAAAAATCTGTACAAAATTAATAGTCAAAAGTTTTGATATATGTTTAGAGACCTCCCTCCTTGATCCCCCAAAAGAAAACAAACTGCACCAGACAATCTAATCTAAGCAACTCATCAAAACTCCTTCGTTCTGGAGTAGAAAATACAGCAAATATCATTAACAAGGCACCGGCGAAGCCCTGATATATCTAATCACTGAACTGGGAGATGGTTTTGCACTCTCTTTTAGCTGTGTCTTCTTGAGCAGTGGACCTTTTGATTGCCTTTTATGAGAAAGTTTTTTAAAAACTCCCTTCTAGTTAAAGTGATTAAATGTCTACTCAGGGCTGAAGAACCTTCTTGTTAAAAGATCTCATCTCTCCGATGAAGTTATGTAGTAGACACTGACATTTAGGAGGGATATATCTTGAGGCCATTGCACATATAATTGGGGTAAAAAAAACTTCAGTCAGGTGCCACTGAGAAAATTTAGGAATTCCTTTGCATCCTTAGTAAAACTTTCAGCATTTGTGTAAAACAAAGTATAAAGACAACATAGTGCTATCAAGATGCTCATTTATTGATCAAGTGATGAGCTCTTGTACTCTAAGCTTGCTACACATGAAATTAAAAATCATAATTATATGAGTTATATTGCTGTGTAACAAATTACCACACACTTAAGAGATTTAACAACACACCTTTATCATCTCAGAGTTGCAGTCTGCAATCAAGGCCTTATCCAAGGTTGAATTCTCAACAAGAGGCCCGACTAGGGATGGTTTGCTTTCCTGCTTGTGAGATTGTGGGCAGATTCAATTCCTTGTGGGACTGAGAGTTTCATCACTGTCATCATCTCTCTCTTGCTCTTTCTCTCTCTCTTTTTTTTTTTTTTTTTGCTGGCTATCAGCTGGAAGCCACCCTCAACTGGAGGCTGCCTATAGTTTCTTGTCACATGGCCTTCCCTAACAAGCCACCTACTTTATGGCAATGTGTTTTTTAGACAAATCCAGCGAGTGAGAAAGAGATTCTAGCAAAGACAGGCACTGCAGTCTTATACAACTGTGTGCATGTAATCATATTTAGCCCATCACCTTTGCTATATCCCATTGGTTACAAGCAAGTTACATTCCTGTCCATGTTCAAGGATAAGGGATTGTTCAGAAGTGTGAATAAGCAAGCTGTGGGGACAATAAGGGCCACCTTAAGAGTCTGCCCAACACAGTATGTCTGCACAATTGTAACTATTAACATTATGGTATTTGAGCTGTTTCCCCAGTAGTCAAAATTGCCAATATTAATTCTGTACATACCAAAGGCCTCCTGTCCTTGTCTAGTTCTAAGAGTTCCTACCCTGTAGAGTCAATCAGTGAGCTTATCTTGAGCATCTCCTACATGGCAGGGCAGCCCTCATGGAACTGTAAACTAATGGTGTATTTGTAGGCACACATGATCACCCTTTTCTTTAAGATACGGTCATGAAAGAGAACGCTCTGCTTGCTTCCTTCATTGGCCTTCATATCCTTGCCACTCCCTCCGCATATGTGCCAGGGGAAAAAGGGCCCAAACACTGGGGTTTTCTCAGCTTAAGAGCACAATTAAATATCAACATTGGTGTAAGAAAGTATAAACTTTGATACTTGGTATCCTTGCAGTCTAGCTGAGTCCCTGGGAACGCAGAGGGATGAAGAATGCTAATGGTGAATCATCATGGATGGAGGGAGATGAAAGAGAGGAGGATAACTTAGAGATACTCGTGGGAGATGGAGGCAGGCTGATCTGATACATAGCTTCATGAGGAAAGTGATCACCTGCCTTGTACCTTCTTCAGGACGTGCTGATAGTAGATAAGAGACTCCTAGGATAAACTTAGGTATGTGGGCTTGAGTAACATTTACAGTTCTAATTCCCCACAAGTGAATGTGCATGATGACTTTCTCTCATAAACGAATTAAAAAAAGATTGGAACATGACATAGTTATAGTTTCACCCTAGATGATTCTGGAACATTCTATAGGATGTGAGAAAAATCAGCCTGGGTGTTAAATCTTTTAATGTCCTTTGAGGATAGAAAAGACTTCTTGGGAGAACCTCTCCCAGCAGAGAAAAGGTAAACTGTTTACACTGTCTTCTTGCCCGACTCCCTTTGAGCACAGAAAGTGCTATCTTGTTAGCAAAAACAAAGGAACCGTGTATCTTCTCCTCTCGGCACATGGGGATTGAGGCAGGCAACCCGTATTAGTGTTAATGGGTGTTAGACGCGTAAAACCCAGCCCTTCAACATGATAATACATAATACACCCCTTAATTTTTAATTCACTTGGGTCTCAATTTTAAAGCATTTTCTTGTAGTTTGTCCTAATTATAATCATTTTTAATGACAGCTTAAAATTTTCATCCAACTGTCTTATCACATACGGTACTTAATTTCTCAAGTGAACAGTTTTACTGTACACCATTCTGGGAATTTTAAGAACTAAAACATAAAAGGAGAGAAAGTCCTTTGTATGGTGAAACTAGATGTTAATTGTTCTAATATACATAAAGAGACCAAAGCAGTTTCTTGAAGCGAGGGGCCAGCCTTCCTGCAGAGGCTGCTCCAAACCCTTTCAAGGGAGATTCACAAAACCCCAGGGGAAAAGGAGAAGAAAAGGTTTTTTTTTTCCTATTTTGCTGGGTTCTGCCAAAAATCAGACCTGGGGTTGAATATTCATTGTTGAATAGACTGTCCTTGTTTGCTTAGACCAAAGTGGAAACCATCTAGTTGGGGAGAAGCAGCCTCCCAGTCTCGGGCAGGGCATTTGTTAGGTTCTTTGGAGCACAAAGAATTTTCTAACATCTACTCACTGCAGTTTGGGTGACTGGACTACCTGGTATTTTATCCAGCTTCCTGGTACCGAGAAAAGCACAATAGATCACAGAGTTGTTACCCTGCTTAGTCGTTATTAATCACGAGCCATGTGTAGGATGTAGGAGTGTTAGAAACAGACACAACACACACACATTTTGAAAGTGGCAAGAGACACTTGCGGCTGCGTTTTCTCGCCCGTCTTCAGTAGTGTTTACAGCTGAGAACGAGGCTCATCCGTTGCTTCCTGGGGCTATTTCACCACACTGATCAGTCTGTCAATGTCACACTATGTTTCTGCCTCAGGACCTTAGATTCTGCTGTTCCTTCCATCTTTTGCTCTCTTCCGCCAAATATGAGGTCTCTGCTCAAAGTACTGCTCTCCAAGAGGCTTTTCCTAACTATGACTGGGACCTGTCACCCTGTCACTTTGTACGCCTTATCCTGCCTTTTATCTTTCTACAAACCCCTTGCCACCTCCTGAGAAATGCTGTAAAAGGAAAATGTTCCCTCTTTAGCAGCATGAACCTAAATGGCACAGATGAAACTCAATGATGTGAAATTTAAGTGGCTCCGTTCACCAGCCCCAGTGAGTCCTGGTCCAAAACTTTTCTGATCACCAAAAACAGGGCTTGTTTGAACTACTTCCCCACTGACCTATGGAGTGCCAGTTTTCAATCCTTAATCTACATAACTACCACAAACTGCCTTTTCTGGTACATAAAAACCCCTCATTTCCCTGTCTCTGAATAACTTAGGGAATTTCTCCACCAGTCTGTTTGCCCTTGTCTAGCAAGTTGATGCAATTATTTTTTTAAAATTTTATTTTACCCTACTTATTCATCAATTCTGATGGTGTTTTTATTATCATTTGCCAATATCTCCCCCAAATTTACTTATTTACTGCATTTCTTTTACAGAATGTAAGCTCCACAAAAGCCAGCATCTTACTATTCTACCTACTACTTGGCATACGATAGACGCTCTGTGATTCTGTTGCATCATTTTGTCTGTTGAATGGCAGATTGTCCTTACATTTGGACTCAGATGATACACACCAACTGGCCAGAGTAATTAAACATAACTTACGGCTATTTCTAGAGTACGAAGGCAAGTAAGAACTGAGGAGAGGACTTATGAAAGGTTATGTTCAATTTCAATGTTATATAAATGACAGAATTATTTGAATTTTCCATCTTTAATGTAATTGGGTGAGGGGAGGGTAAGTATAACAGAAGAGCACCAAATTGTCAATTTATCACTGGACGAATTTTTACAAACTAAACACATCTTTCAGATCAACCCCTAGATCAAGACATAGAACATTACTGGGATCCCAGAACTCCTGTGCTCATTCTAGCCTTGTCTGCCCTGAGTCACCCACAGTAACTGGAACATTTTCCCCAGTGCAGATCAGTCACCTGTGCCTTGGTCCTATCAGGACACACGGCCATTTAATATGCAAAACTGAGGGTTGAGTTTGAAGGAGAACTTGCACCTTCTGATTATTCTTCCTATTTTTTTTTTAATATTCTGGAAATCCCGAGTTTTGTCATGACTCAGTCACTTATTTTTAGAGAAGCTGGGAGTCTCCCATGAATGTCGACTGAACCAGCAGATGTTTTACCCTTTGCTTTGTCTGGATGAGGCTGCAATCAGGTTTCTTCCTTTCCAGGCTACTCGGGCCACTCCACAGATGAGCACTGGCCAGACCAGGAATGCTCACCTTTATGTGCTGTGATTAACACTGAGGACGATTCAAAGTAACAAAGGAGAAACCTCGACACTTACATTAAACTGTGCTACAGAATAAGACACATTATACAATCTCCACACCATCTGTAAGGCAGGAGCTCATGACCTCTAGTGTGTACCGGAATCATGTGGGCACTCTGAGATGGGCTGGGGAGGGCATACTGATTTAAAATGCACATTCCTATGAATCATTTCTAAAGACCCGGATCCAGTTGTTCTCTGGAAGGGTTATTCTTATTAAGAACTTTATGTGATTCTAAAGTGAGATGTAGTCAAGAGTTATCTGGTGACTTGTAACCTGGTTTCTTTGGAAGGACTTGGGCTGTGATCATTATTTTTAAAAAAAGCCAAAATAAAATTAAAATGATAAATAAAACTCAACAATAAAGAAAATTTCCCCAGTTAATGCTTCTGACTCTCTGTGGGCAGGCAATTTCCTTTTCCTGTAGGAGAAACAACCCTAATAATAGAGGCTCTACACACTTATGCACAAATGATTTCTATACACCCACAAACATTTTCAAGCCTTCACAGAAACCACTTCGCCAGTGGCTATTAACATGAGTTCTCATCAGGAGCTTGATATTGAAAGTGACATCTGAAGGAAAATCTGGCTGTGGTTTGACCCTCTATAGTTCGGGTACATCCAGATCTAAGAGAACTATTGGGAAAAAGCAGCATTTCCCCCCGTCAGTTTACTCCTGCTGGGCTCCTGTTCCAGATGGCAGGAAGGCATACACACTATTTCCGTGCGTGCGCGGTCTGTCTTCACTTCCTTTTGGGAAATGCCCAAGTTTTGCTCGGTGGTGTGTACAGAGTTCACATTTGGCTGTGTGCATCCCCTTTGCACCGTCCACCCCTGTCGCAACGGCTGCAGGGACTCGCTCGCGAAATGACTCTGGGCTCTGCAGCTCAGGGATCAGAGTCCAACGTTCGCCCAGAGAAGTTTGCTCCAATCACGTGCCAGATGGAGTGAAGAAGGCAGGCACAAACATTTCTCTCTCTCTCTCTTCTTTGGATGCATTTCTCCCATCTATGTGTATGTGCAGTCTGTTTTGACTTCTTTTTAAGAAAAAAAAAAAAAATGGGTTTTTCTATGTGTTTTATGGGTCAATATTCAGACCAATAGTGGTCCTGTCCCAACAGGATTCGCTGGTCTGATGCTAGGACCCAGCTGCCCCTACAGGCCCCTGGTACTGCTCTAGGGGTGAAGGTGCGTGGCAGAGTGTGGGGTCATGTCTTCCTTGGCCCAGCATGCCCAGGGAGTGAAACTGACAGCCAGCAGCCACCCTGGCAGGTGAGCTCACGTCCACTGAGGCAATGGATGAAAAAGCTACTCTGCCTTCTCTGCTGTGGCTGGGACAAGGGATTCCATGTCCCTTCGAGCGGAAGGGGGAAGCTGCATCCAGTATAAATGCCTGAGGGTAAAAATCACCACCAAATTAGTAGCTTCCAAATATCATTTTCAATAAAAACTTCAAGATAAAAAGCATGTTAATACCCAATGGTTAGTGGTTTTTATGATGGCGTTAAACCATTTGTACAGAGGCCCTGATGCTGAGGCCGTTTCCCTCACTGAAGAAAGAAATTGGCTGTTCGTGCAAGGTTTGTGCGCTTTCCCTGTTGCTATAAAATCAGCCCCCAGGAGAATTTTAAGTCTTCTTGAATTGCTTTTTAGCACAGACTAAGGAAGTAAAAGTTCTAAAACTGCCTGGTTACAGACAAATCACTTAAAAAGCCAGCTTTGTACTGGCAAAGTCGGCTACAGGAAATGTTTCAAAAGGCAGAATATAACAATATGAAAGCGAAGTATTGTTATTTATTTAACAAACGAAGCCGGCTGTCATCGAAAACGAAGAGCCTCCGGGAGGGAATGCTTTAAGGTCATGTGAAATGCCAAATCCTTGTTGTAACAGACGTCCTGCTATAATGTGTGATGATGTTTACACACGTATGTCTTGGCTGATGGACTTGTTGATAAACACACATACAGGCACATATTCTCTATTCGATTAAAGTTCATTAATCCACTGCAAGTGGATTCCAAATAGTACCTTTCATGAAGTCTTTTTCCAGATGGCCAGAATCATTGCATCTTCCAAAGAAAAATATAGAATCATTGAGAGTAAGTTCAATTCAAATCTAATAGACTTAGAGTTAAACTAACTGGATTTAGTCGTAGGCTAAATATACTCTGTGTGCACAGTGCTTTTACAAAACAGTGAAGCCAGAGCAAAAGAGCCACTATGTAAAGGCGATGGCCTTCCAGACTTGATATGATGCGACCTGATTGAACTGGTGAGTGTCTTCCATTTCTCTCGCTGCCTGGTGAGCCCCTTCAGGACCAAATTCATCTTTCCAGTCTTTGTTCCTTGGCTCCCATGGTGCTATTCTGCACCTAAATGTGTTCAATAAGCAATTCATGCCAGAAAATGGATGTGGTGTGTATTTTCCAGTTCCATGGAAGGATACGATTTCATTTCACTCAGTGGCCAAGAATACAACAATCATCATTTTAAACGGTGATTCTATCAAACAAAATGAAACATTTGGGCTGGTTTTAATTGATCAGTGGTGAGACCCTCAGTCCAGGAATCCGTTTAAAAGCAGTCCGAGGTAAGCCGCTGGGCACCTTGCCACATCCTGGAACGCTCCCTGGCTTACGGGCTGCGACCTTTGGGTTGGCCATCCACACATACTCCAAACAACCTCTTCTCCCCAAACGTAACAAAGAGCTAGGATGTTAAAATCCAGGGAAGACATTTGAGAAATGATAAACAACCCTGAGGATTTGAGTATTTATTCTAGGCTGCTTATGATGACATATTTTTATAACACTTGTCCGGGTGCCAGGTAATGGCAGGATGGAAAATTCACATTCCCCAAATAAGTAAAGGGCGTGTCACCCTAAACTGCTTCCATCTCCAACAGACTCTATTGATAGCTGAGAAAGAGAGTTTAAAGGTGCAAGAGAGATTTAATTCCTCTCAAAATGTCTTTTAAGAACCTTATGTTCAGAGAAAGCTTCTTTTTCTTTCTTTCTTTTTTTTTTTTTGACAGCCCTCTCTCGGTGTTTGCTGTATTTGTGATCTTTAGAAATGTCTAATGTGCTTTTGGGCCTTCTGCGTACCTTTAGTGAGAAAGGTTTCTCTGCTTAATTAATTTGCATTCTTCGTGTTTGTTTTTTGCCAGACAGGGTATTCTGTTTTTTGTTTTTTCTTTTCCCCCACTGGGAAGCAAAGAAGGAACTGGAATTATTTTGCATCTCAGTTTTGGAGCATTTTATTTGAGTAATTTGGGGAGCAAGCTGATGAGCAGAGACATACAAATCAGATTCCTCTCATTTTCTAAGACCATGTTGCAGAGTATTCTCTAGAAGATTAATTTAGGTTTTATTTTATTTTTTTGGTTAAAGTAGAACTTGAAATTAGGATTCCAACAGAAACTCTGTATACCCTTTCAGTGCATTGCTGCTTCTTATGAAATAATCCAATATAAAGTTTCAAACACTTTATATATAAAGTTAGGGATGGTCATTACAATAGTCACCCAAGATGCCTGGATATTTTCCCCTCAAGTAATCGAATTTACATATGCAAGCTGAAAGCTACCACAAAAAGAGAAACACAATTTGTGTAAAAAGCAGGGTTGGGCAGTTGACCCCCCTCACTGAAAATTAGAATTCTCATAGCATGTAGAACTATAACACTTCATGCTGGTCAAGTACGAGACCATTATTAGTGACAAGTAAAACCAGGAGATTTGCAATTATGACTTTGTTCAGCTAGGGGTTGAAAAGTGCAGACAATTTATGCTGAACACATCTGATTTCTTGCATTTTGGGGCATTATTAGTGAACTTGGCTTTCACATTTGCTAAAATTTGCATGAGGTCTGCCCTAACTCTATGGAAAAGTGTACAAACTGTGTTTCAATGACCAAATCTAAGCTCATAACCTCCAAAGAACATGGAGAATGGATTCTTTGGGGGCTAAGGAAAATGGTTTGCATGCTTCGTAGAGATGTCAGGGATGTAACAGAGCAGAAGGCCATTTTCATCCTTTTTGAAGGTCTAATGTTGAACATTTGAAGAAGATACGTAAGTATTTTAGGACAGACACGAGTAGACTATGGCAGTTTGATTAGGAATGTGGTTTGTGTAAACACACAGAGCCCTAAATTCAGAAGGCTCTGTATTTGCTCTGATGCTCTGCTGTTTCCATCTTGAAATTTTAAATAATTTTATCTTTGAACTTGCGTTTTGAAGTGAAGTCCTACCAGACGACAACAGAGGAGATACATGTGATATGTGTGTTCACCCTTCCTTGCTACCCTGCTTGCACATAACCTTTAAGAAGTCCCTGGCACGCAGGATTTTGGATGATCCATGGTGCATGGGAACTCAAGGAGACTGAAATCAGTGAGAAAGGAACCTTCTAGGAAAGTCCTGAATTCTAGAGAGTGTTGGTAGAATGTGGGTAAGTCAAGAAGTGCAATAAAAATAGTAGAGGTAGTTTCTTCACTATCTTAATTCATTAAAACTTTCTACTTGAGGGCTTCCTGATGTACACATGCATGTGTGTGTGTGTGTGTGTGTGTGTGTGTGTGTGTACGCACGTTCAGGCGCACTTGTGAATTCTTGAGTTTTGAGTGACACAACTGAAGAGGTTAAAGGATTCATTTGGGTGTTCTGAGCAACCCAAATGTCCATCAGCTAAATATATTAACAAAGTGGGGTATATCAAATAATGGAATATTATTTGGCCATATAAAGGAAAGATGTACTGATATGTACTAGAACATGGATGAACCTTGAAAATAAGATGTTAATTGAAAGAAACCAGGCACAGAAAACCACATATTATGTGACTCTATTTATATGAACTATCCACAACTGACAAATCTATGGAGAAAGAGATGAGATTTGTGGTTGCCGAGGGCTAGGGTGGTGATGGCAGGATAGGGGAATAAGAACTAAATATGGGATCTGCTCTTCGGGTGATGAAAATGTTCTAAATTGTGATGTTGGGTGCACATACCTGTGAATATTCTAGAAACCAGTGAACTGCACATGGGTTATTATTGAGAATTACAATTCAATAAATTTATTAAAATCAAGTGTTTCCTGGTTCAAGATGGTAGGTGAAGCATACACATTTATATTTCCACCTTATCTATAGACCAGGACCAAATCTGGCCCATTACTTATTAGCCCATTTTTTAAAAAGTAAAATGATATTGAAATGGTGCCTGCTCATTTGTTTACATATCATCTATGGTGGCTTCCTCACTACAGTATCAGAGCTGAATAGTTGTGACAGAGACTTCATTGCTATTTACTATCTAGCCTTTTAACAGAAAACGCCAACCCCTGTTTTAGAAGAAAAAGATAAGCAGACAAATAATAGCCAGTCCATCCTAAAGGAGATCAGTCCTGGGTGTTTATTGGAAGGACTGATGTTGAAGCTGAAACTTCAATACTTTGGCCACCTGATGCAAAGAGCTGACTCATTTGAAGAAACCCTGATGCTGGGAAAGATTGAGGGCAGGAGGAGAAGGGGACAGAGGATGAGATGGTTGGATAGCATCTCTGACTCAATGGACATGGGTTTGGGTGAACTCTGGGAGTTGGTGATGGACAGGGAGGCCTGGAGTGCTGCGGTTCATGGGGTCGCAAAGAGTCAGACACGACTGAGAGACTGAACTGAACTGGATAGCAAGTATTATTGAAAGAGCAGATTCTTGTCATGCTAAGTGCTAGGTAGCAAATTAAAACAGAGTATGTTGGAAATAGCCACCTGGAAACCTTCCAAAGAAAAGCCAACCTTGTTACAAACGCTTCTTTGTTTTGTCATCATACTGTTCCCTAAATCACTCTATTTCATTGACTCCAAGATTCTACCAATTACAGGAAGCAGCATTATTGTCTGCACTAAAGAAAAGAAGAAATGCTTTAATTAAAATATAGCACAAGGCTTTCTCACCACTTACAACTTCTATTCTTCACTTGTGGGAAGAGCTCTTTCAGATTCACTTAGAAAGATTTTTTATTCTATATCATCCTTGTAGACACAGAGAAAGGTGGTCTTCAGCTGTGGCAACAGGCAGAGAGAAACTTCGCTAGGAGTAATTCCGGTAGGCAGTCCCTCTGCTGGGCACTCTTCTCCGTCTCTTCTCTTTTTCTCTCCTCTGCTTCCCCTCCTCTCTTCCCACTTATTTCGCCTTCCAGTGTCCTGTGCCCAGATGAGCCATACCTTCCCTTCCTCTGGTCATCCTCTCAATGCGTATTCCTACATCTTGGTCCATTTCTCTGCTTCTTCTCACGTATCATCCTCTGCCCCCCATCACCTTTCTCATACCAGAGTGGTAAGCACAAACGACCTGCACAGAGTGAGTATCAGCTGAGTACTGATTTCATAGGGAGTACAGTCTCAGAAACTGTGTAACTTGGCATCATGGAGAATCACACTGGAGGTCTGCAGACTATAAGATGTAACTATAATGACATACAGTGGTTACAGGGCAACAGTGCTAGTGTAGCTGACACTGGATCATAATCTTGGTAGATTTCTGTATTTGTGTGACCATAATGTTCATAATGCCTGGAGACATTTCTTGTATTCAGCCCCTAAAAAGAAGGACACCTCCAGCCCTCTTTGGGGGCAGACTCTTGTAGCTACGGCCTTTAGGAACTAATTTATGCTGGAGCTCTAAAGGCAGGAGCCTTGTTTCTGAATTGCATTTCCTGTTCTGACTGATAGAAGGCTCTGTGGCAATTTGCAGTTGGGCCATACCTTCTTTCCTCCACTTTAGAAGAGCTTTCTGTCCCTAGTTCTCCAAGCACAGGTCCCAGACTAGCAGTATCAGACCCACCTGCGAACTTGTTAAAAAGGCAAATTCTCGGGCCCCGTCCCAAATCTATCGGATCAGAAACTCTGTGAGTGGTGTCCATTTATCTGTGTTTAACCAGTTCTCCAGGTACAGTAGCTTGGGGACCACTTCTTTATAATTTTATTGGGAAGGGGGTCTCTATCACCTTTGGAAGTTTTGCACTTGTAGGCCTTCGTCTTCTGCCCCTTTAGAATTAAGGATGGCAGGAGGTGCCAATAAACCTAAATTTAAAAAAAAAACAAAACTTATACCAGGTAAGACTGTTCTCTGTGGAAGGGCCTACTCAGGTAGAGGAAAGGGCCCTATTCTTTTCATGTTGTTGGTAGTAAGAAACTAATTTTTCCTGGGTGATCTGATAGTGCAGGACTGATTAGCAACTATAGTCAAAGAAGCCTGCTGAAGAGGTGACAGTGAAATGGAGGATGAAGGCTAAAAGGCCTCAGCTTTTCCTAGATCAAGAGTAGCATCTGTCTGTCTCCTCTACCTTCTTCCCCATTTCAAAATATCCTTCATATGGCTGACAAGTTACTATACTCTAAGTACCCATTCGTTCATTCACCTAACTGTTCCAGAAATGAATTGGTTGTATCACTTCCAGATTTAGTCCATCTTTCTCCATGATCATGTGCTGCCCATCCTTCTATCCAAGTAGCATTTTCATTTCCATTCAGGCTGTGTTCAAGAGTTCACTCTGCCTGCACGTCCTTCCCTCAGTTCAGTTCAGTTGCTCAGTCGTGTCCGACTCTTTGTGACCCCATGGACTGCAGCACGCCAGGCCTCCCTGTCCATCACCATCTCCTGGAGATTACCCAAACTCATGTCCATCCAGTCAGTGATGCCATCCAACCATCTCATTCTCTGTCGTCCCCTTCTCTTCCTGCCTTCAATCTTTCTCAGCATCAGGGTCTTTTCAAATGAGTCAGTTCCTCATATCAGGTGGCCAACGTATTGGAGTTTAAGCATTAGTCCTTCCAATGAATATTCAAGACTGATTTCCTTTAGGATGGACTGGTTGGATCTCCTTGCAGTTCAAGGGATTCTCAAGAGTCTTCTCCAACACCATACTTCAAAAGCATCAATTCTTCGGCACTCAGCTTTCTTTATAGACCAACTCTCACATCTATACATGACTACTGGAAAAACCACAGCCTTAACTAGATGGACCTTTGTTGGCAAAGTAATGTCTCTGCTTTTTTAAATGCTACCTAGGTTGGTCATAGCTTTTCTTCCAAGGAGCAAGCACCTTTTAATTTCACAGCTGCAGTCACCATCTGCAGTGATGTTCTTTCCTCTCTCATCACCAATTTGTAGGCTACCTTCCTACCACTGTCACCATACTGAATAATCACAGGAATCATGCTTCTTTTTATCAACAAAAGGCTTTCTACATTACTGCAATTTTTTCTTCACCTGAAATCTATTCAAATCTCTATACATTTTCTACATTACATGATTTATACATTATTTTATAATGGGTGCCTTCAATTGAAAGAAATGCCGACTCATATCTGTGAGTGTATGTATATATCCATTTGTCCCCCAGAAATTTTTAAGATTTAGATCAGGTTCAAGTTTTCCCTGCTCCCCACCCCCAGGATGTACACAGTAGGTACTGAATGAATGTCTGTTAAATTCAAATAGGAAAATAGCCTCTGAGTATCCTAATGAAATTCTGGATGGCAGAATTGGCACCCAACTCATTTTTCCTTATGGGAAATTTCTATTTGATATATCTAAACAAACAACAGAGGTAGGGGTCAGAGGAGTCTCAGAAAGAACAAGAAGACACCTGCTTGAGATTAAAGGGTTTCAATGCCAAAAGATGTTCAAACTACCACACAATTGTGCTTATTTCACATGCTAGCAAGGTAATGCTCAAAATCCTTCAAGCTAGGCTTTAGTAGTACATGAACTTTCAGATGTACAGGCTAGATTTAGAAAAGGCAGAGGAACTGGAGATCAAATTGCCAACATCTATTAGATCACAGAATAAGCAAGGGAATTCCAGAAAAACATCTATTACTGCTTCATTGACTATACTAAAGCCTTTAACTGTGTGGATCACAACAAACTGTGGAAAGTTCTTTAAGAGATGGGAATACCAGATCACCTTACCTGTCTCCTGAGAAACCTGTATGCAGGTCAAGAAGCCATAGTTAGAACCAAACATGGAACAATGCTCTGGTTCAAAATTGGGAAAGGAGTACATCAAGGCTGTATACTGTCCCCCTGCTTATTTAACTTACAAGCAGAGTACATCATGCAAAATGCCATTTTGGATGAATTACAAGCTGGAATCAACATTGCTGGGAGAAATATTAACAACCTCAGATGGGAGAAATATTAACAACCTCAGATATGCAGATGACACCACCCTAATGGCAGAAAGTGAGGAGGAACTAAAGAGCTTCTTGATGAGGGTGAAAGAGGAGAGTGAAAAAGCTGGCTTAAAACTCAACATTCAAAAAACTGAGATTGTGGCATCTGGTCCCATCACTTCCTGGCAAATACATGGGCAAAAAATGGAAACAGACAGATTTTATTTTCTTGGGCTCCCAAATCACAGTGGATGGTGACTGCAGTCATAACATTAAAAGAAGCTTGTTCCTAGGAAGAAAAGCTATGATGAACCTAGACAGTGTATTAAAAAGTAGAGACATCAGTTTGCCAGCAAGTGGTCCATATAGTCAAAGCTATAATTTTGCTAGTAGTCATGTATGAGAATGAGAGTTGGACTATAAAGAAGGCGGAGAGCCAAAGAATTGACGCTTTCGAACTGTGGTGTTGGAGAAGACTCTTGAGAGTCCCTTGGACTGCGAGGAGAGTCAATCTTAAAGGAAATCTATCCTGAATATTCACTGGAAGGACTGATGCTGAAGCTCCGATACTTTGGCGACCTGATGCGAAGAGCTGACATAATGGAAAAGAACGTGATGCTGGGAAAGATTGAGGGCAAGAGGAGAAAGGTGAGACAGAGGATGAGATGGTTGGATGGCATCATCAATACAATGGACACAGTTTGAGCAAACTCCAGGAGACAGTGAAGGACAGGGAAGTCTGCAATACTGAAGTCCATGGGGTTGCAAAGAATCAGACATGACTGAGCGACTGACAACAACAAAAAGAGATCCACAAAGTTGAATGTTAAGTATTAGTGATTGTGTACAAGGGAATAAGGAAGGAAAATCAGCAAAAAAAAAAAAAAAAAAAAAAAAGGAAAAAAAAGATGGAAAAAATGGATTGCAAATAAAATGAAATGGAAGGAAACAGAACTATGAATTAAGGAATTTAATATTTTCAAAAATGAGCACCATAGCCATAGTTTTCTTTTTTTTAATGATGTATTTCTAATCTCCTAGTTGAAAACACTCACTAGAACTTAATTCCCCAAGAAGGAGGAGGATTTCCAAATCACAACATACATGACAAAAATCAGGGTTTTGGCTCATCTTAAACACCAGGGAGCACACATGTGATCTCCAGTAGCTTTCGCAGGGTCCTCAGGCCTATTATAAAGCAGTGTAAATGAAAGCATCAGCAGTCCTGAGTGCCGTAGAAAGTGAAACAAAAGGCAAGAAGGCTGGCCACAGCACAGGCCAGCTGTTAAGAGTTTAGGTCGGAAAGCAGATGGCTGTTGAGTCAGATAGCTGGTGTCAAATATCTGACCCCTCACCAGCTTTTGGCCTCAGGCAGCTTTGGGAAGGCTCCTGGGTGCAGGTTTCATAGTATCTCTTAGGTGGTTGGGACAATGAAAGAAGATGCAGTATGGGAAGGTCTTAGTATAGAGTTTGCCAAGTAATAAACACTTAATAAACGCTGTCATACAAAGAAGTCCTTTTGACTCACTACCAGATGACACTTCCTTCCTCTGGGGGTTGGAGATTCCCCTATCAAGTGATTATAAAGCTAATTGCTATCTCGCAGCAGAGACCTGCTTTCTTGGTAGAGTTTTATGAGTTTCCTGGCTATCTGAGTGCTAGGAAATCCTTTATTTGACTAATGTGCCAAACTCATTTCCCAGTGAACAAAGAAAATGATGACAGTGTCCTCCTCAAAAAACAAAACAAAACCAGAGCCCGAGAACTAAGGCATTTCCACAGTAAAGAATAATGAGCACACCGAGAATGTAATTTCTGCCACAGGCCAGGTGGCCTTTGAGGCAGGTGACAGCAGGGGCCAGGATGGTATTAACTTCATAAGAGTAGATAAGTCAGCAGGAGCTACTCAATCACTTGACAGAAGTCAATTCAAAAGGCATCTAAAATGTCTGGCTTTAAAGATAATCATGTTAGGAATCAAAAAGGGGTCTAATGTTTGAGTCATGCCTTTCAAATGCAACAAATCATTATACCTGTCAAGATTTATGGACAGATGTATTTATGTTGACACTGGACCACTAATACTTTGACAAATGAGGGGCCTTGACATATACAACAGATATGTCCAAATGAATTTCCCAATTCAATAAAAATAGGATGAAGCAGTAAATCACGACAAGCTGGTGAAGTGGGCTGGCATGGCTGTGGGGGGCTTCGGCTGCTTTGGCTCCACCACTGCCCACGGCAGCAGGGCAGAACAGTACTAAGCACGTGGGACCCCTCTCACCAGTGAGTAAGACTGAAAATGGCTGGTATGAAAGTTTAATAAAGGATGTACCTCTATGGAGGTGACCCACACAGAGAAATGAAGTCTGATTCCTTAGGCCTCAAAGGATTTGTGGCCCTCTGTGAAGGAAGTGAGAAGAATTTGATTAGCAGCTGAGAATCTGAGTGTGGTAATGCTGCAGTGGCCTCAGTCTGTGATTAAGTTTATTACAGAGGCTAATTCCTATCAATGAATTAAATTCAGGACTTGATTCATACCCAAACACATGGAAGAATTTTGCTATGGAAAAAAAAAGTGTGTAAAGTCATATCTCCTTGGAAATTTGATAAACCCCAATAGTCTAAAGGGACCTTCGATGAGATTCATTAATGGAATAGGATCCAAAGCATAAGAGGGACCTGCGCAGGTAGAATTTTATTTCCACCTGCTTGCTTTTTTCCATCCTCTGAATTTTTTTTTTTAACCAATTCATACCTTGTGTGTTAGGAAAATCCAATTTATAATAACTTCCTCCCTGGATTAGAAGAAAGGATTTCTTTATTGCAGGACAACTCAGCATGCACCCAAGCTTTGCCAGAAGGACAGAAGAACCTGGCATGACTACAGAGCTTCTCAAGGATCAGAGATTGGATATTGGGTTTTACTGCAGAGAGGGAGAACATGGCATTCCTGAAGGAGAGTTCCCCATAAGGCACAGCAGATAGCTTGGGTGGAAAACAAGTGTTCAACCAGTTTATCTCCATGAGAAAGTAAGCTCAAATGCAGACACACCTTCTAAATTTAGTTGTAATTATGGGAAAGAGAAGAATGAGAGGAGTTCTGCAAGGCATAGAAAACAATGATCCTCAACATTCATTCATTCAAAAAACATTTATGAATACTTCCTGGCCTCCAGACACCACATTAAGCCCTGGAGACAGACCAGTAGAATATGGCCAATAGCATGCCTCGTTTCAGGAGATTATGGTCAAGTTGTGGGTGGGGTGAGGGGAAGAAGCATCAACAATGAACACAGAGGAGGATAAAATGATAAATGCAGTATGAGATAGATGTGGTAAAGAAATGCTTGTGGGATAGAGAGTAACAAGGAGGAAGGAGCTACTCTGAGTAGGAATCTTGAGAAAGTCTTGATGAGAAGATGATTAGGATAAGATCTGAAGGATGAGAACAGAACAGCCACGCTAAAACCTGATGTGCTAGAGGGTGGGGCCAGGGAGTTGAAAAGTCCTGAGATAGTCCAACTCTTGGCTTGTTGCAGGAAAAGAAAGGAAGGTGAGTATGAGAGGACAGATATAGTAAAAGCAAAGGATGAAGAACCACTGAAGTGCTTTAAGCTTAGGGTGATATCTGATTTCAGTGAAAAATGAAACATTCTGATTGTCAGGGATTGATTATGGAGAGTTAAGACTGAGAGCAGGGAAATTTATCACGACTAGTAATTCAGGCGAGTTGATGGCAGCTTGGACCATATGGATGCCATGCAGACGGAGAGAAGTAGATGAGTTAGGGGTTTCTTTTGGAGTCAAAACAGCCTGTAATTCCATAGTCAGTTTCTTCTAAGGTTAAAAAACTTTTTTTTCCCTACCATGCACCTAAGATTTATATGCAGATTAATGAAATGGTACCCACACAGTGCTTTGAATTCCTTGGGGGGAAGCAAAGCATTATTATTATTTTCTTTACTCATATTATGAATTTATTAACTTTTCACTCCTATACTGAGGTAGGTATTTCACTGACAGCTGGGGTCTCATTTAGCGAACCAGGTGCCCAAGTTAAACAAAGGTTATATTATTATTGAAGTTATTATTAGAAAAACATAATAGCTCATGTTGAATACCAATAACAAAATCTAATTTCATATAAGTTCCAGCAGGCAGCTTAGTTATGGGGCATGGGTAGGTGTACTCAGTGATCGTATTTCTGATACCCAATGTTCTCTTTTTCTTACCAGCTTTAAGGGGGTTTGGGATCTTGAGTGATTCCAGCCCAATTCATTCTGAATGATAGCTTTGCATAGTGGACAGAACCAAAATTTTCACCAGAATTTTAAATTAATCTCTTAAGGAAGTGAGGGCCAGCATGTTGACAGGGCAAAAGAAAAAACCCAAATTAACTGGTCCTTAAGAAGTAATTAAACTCAGGAAATTTGGTTATAGGAGGAAGGCAGTTTCAGAATAGGCTTACGATTAAATTAAACCAAACATAATAAATGTAGTAAGAATACACAGCAATATATTTTTCATAGCTTGGATGGGAACAAAATCAGAACTAATATATTGCCTGAGACCATTCTAATCTCCCTCCCAAGACCCTCCTCCTCCAAAATCAGATTGTACCAGGCATAAATTTCACAGTTAGTCATGAACTCTACCACTAACTTTTTTTTCTTTTAATTAAAGCCTATAAACCAAATAATATGGCTTAAATGAGGCAACTATATGCATAAATATATGCTAATGTCTATGTTAACCAGGGTAAAACATATCCTGTCCTATGGACTGGACACTTATTGAGGATGCAGTCATTGCTGTTGGCATTTGTGCAAGTCACTGAAGTGCACAGTAAGAACCTGAAAAGAGTGCTGAGAGTCAAGAAGTCAATATATGTATAGTTGGAACATGGCCATTACCTACAGCATTAACCCAAATCATAAGTCAAATGTGCAGAAGAAGAGTTTCCTTTGATGGAGTGATAAGTTGTGAATTCCCCAAAGAGTGAAGCATCTTATTTTTCTCTGGGTCCAGGCCCTTGCTGCCATATTCCACACCCATTTCCATCAAAGATTTGCCTCAGTTGCCTACACAACTTCCATTCTCGTTTTCTTTTTTGTTAACAAAGCTCTGATTTTGATTGCAGGGGGGTGGGGGGCAGGATGTACTTAGGAAAAATGTCTAGCTTCCCTTGCAGCTAGGTTTGGACACATGGCACACTTCTGGCCAATGAGCTGTTAAGTGGAAATTTGTTGGGTAGGTCTTCCTGGGAAGCTATTGTTTTCCTAATTTTAAAAGGTCAGACTTTACTGGCAAGTCTTTTTAAAAATTTTATCCAACAACCCATTGTCTTCTTTCTCTTTGTGCCAGAAACATTGCTGTGATATCTGGAGACGTAAGGTTCAAGCATGAGGATACATTCTAACTCACTAAGGATAGTGTGGAAGTTAGAGAGCCTGGGCCCTGCTAGGATGGTTGAGCAATGATAACAATTTTGGACTGCCTATATTCAGACTTGCTGCTGGATTTTAAGTCACACTTGGCTGAACTCTTATACACTACCCTGAAACAGTCAGGTGGATCATCAGCTTTCACTTCATCTGTGGAACAGTGTCTCCATTTCACTCCATGTTTTCTGAGGGCATCTAAATGTTTTCCATGGTGCCTAGCTAAGAGCTGAAGGTCTAGGGAACCACTGAAGTAATTTCAGATTGAAAAACAGATGCGAGAAATCTAAAGCTTCTTTTTTACATCAATGATTCTTAACCAGAATCTCAATCACATTCACCATGTGGGTATATATACATGAAAAAATAGATAAATAAACAGACACAACATAACTATCTGGGCTCCATCTCCAAGCATTCATTTTTAGAAGGTCCTTCTGGACCTTCTGACATCTGTGTTTAACAAAACAATACAAACCAACCTCTATAGGTGAGATTGAAATATTGTCTTTATACAATTGCCAAGAAACTGGGCTTTTACTTACACATCCATCCATCTATGTCTCTCAATACTCCCTTCCAGAAAAGTCTGCCAGTCATAGGGTTCCTAATTTTGTGGTCCCATTTGGAACTTCAGGGGCAAGAACTCCTCACCTCTCACCCTCATTTATGAAACATGGTTGACCGTAATACCAAGAACTTTGGCTGTTTTAGCAATTTGAGAGGAACACAAATCAGAACAAGTGAGAGTTAAATCATGGTTCACCAGTCTGGAGTATTTTCAATGAGAAAGTTTCATGAGTTTTCCTAGTAAAGAGTTATAATGACCATATCCCTTAATAATTAAACAAAAAAAATTAAGATGCCTAAATGGCAATTGTCTCTGCAAGGGTCAAGGGAGGGACAGGAGGGCATCCAATCAGTTAGGGACATGCTGGGGCTTCAGAGTGTGACTTTTTCTATAAGGAGATGATAGGTCCATGGATATTTGCTGCCTATATATCTTGTGTATACGTTAGAGACATGCTCGTGAGTATGAAATATCTCATTAAAAATATGGAGCAATTCAGGCAAAAGATATTATAAGTTTTCTTTCATCAAAGAACATACAAAGTCAAACAAACAAACACAAAGAACTGGGTTTTACACAAATTTTCCCTAACAGTGAATGATTCCAGTTTCCAGCCTCGGCAGTTTTCTTTTCCACTACCTTAGTACACAAATTTTCCTGATTAAAGAAGTCTCCCACAATAAAATGCAAACCCTGGTAACATTAGAGAACTCATCTCTGAAGTAAGGAGTAGTTTATTTAGAGCAGTAAGGGTATAATTACTTTCCACTGACCCTCAACTTATGAAATGGAGGGCAGGTCATGGAAGGGTGTAGATCTATCTAGCTTTATTGCAAAACAAATCTATTTTTATATTTTCCCCCTCTTAGATCAGGCTTTTCAACGATCTCCACTGCAAGAGAGAGATGCAAAAGTGTACAGATCCCCACAGAGCAGGCAAACTTGCGACAGTATAATTTCCAAACCTGCTGACTTCTTAACCAACCCTAAATCCGCTGCAGATTTGCAGCAGAGCTGGGCAGTGTGTTCATGCCTTTCCTTGCTTTCTGAAAGTGATGGAGGTGAAAGTAAGACACTGACAGGAAGCAGGGTGATGAGGGCAATGCTATTCCCCCGTGGACAGTCCATGCCTGCCATTGCTAATTGATTACACAATCCTTTCCTATTGAGCCAAACAATGAAATCAGAATCCACAATACAGTTCCTACCAAACTGTTGGAGAAGATATGACATGGACCTAGTTACCATCGCTGATGAAAATTGAACACAAATTCCCTGAGTGGGGATCAATGAAATTCCCAGCCACATAATCATCCTTCTGCTTCATGATTCTTCCCTCGGCAGTGTCAGCCATCTGCCTGGTAGGTTTTGGAGATGTTGAGACCAAATCCATTACACTGAAGGAGTTCTGGGGACTCAGAGGTGCCACAAACAGGGTGGAAAGGATACGTCTGCCACTGCCGCTGCCCCTACCATTTGGTTCAGTCCTGAAAAGTCACATAAATAGAAGCTATAATACTTACTCACCCTTCCCCCAAACAATAAATTACTGACACATAGTAGGTTCTCAAAAACATGTTGAATGGACGGACACATGAATCCAAAGTTACTTCCGGAAGGGGTTTTCAGAGGTCTCTTGATATGGATCTGAGGGTCTTTTGAGGTACTTGACTTGCATTACCTTTTAAAATACTTCTGCAGGAAAAGAAAAATGATCTTCTCAGGAGCCTGCTCCAAAGCCTCTGCTGTCAGTTGAAATGTGCATGGAGTGGCTTGATCACGGAGTACTTCTGCTATGGATAATCTAGGAGAGCCAGCCACAAATGAACTGAGGGGCACAACCATTGTCTGACAATTTCCCCTGGTGCACAAGCTGCCCACTATGTATAAAAGAACGCAGGCTGGAGCAGATGTTGGCATGAGAGTTGTCCAGTTGAAAAATTGGTTCCAGGTCAAATTAAAAATAGGACTGTATAAAATAGATCGTACTTGTTCAGTGAGTTATTCACCTGTCTCTGTATCACTCAAGGTCAATGCTGCCGGCTGCTTTTTATAGAGGAAAAGAATTGGCTACTATTTCTCATTATGTCTTTTTAAATTTTAATACCAGATTTTCAGCAAGACCTTATCCCAAGTAACTCTAGGACATCAGCTTGACATACCACCAATCAGAATGTAAGCCATCCACCACCACAGGGCCCACCTTCTCCTCCAGGGACAAGTGAACTGTCCAGATCCACGGGGCATGTACTTCTAAATAATGCTGGGTTAAAATCAGTCTAGCTTTCATCTCAGTTCAGTACAGTACATACTCTCTGAGCACCTGCAGTGTGCCAGGCATTGTCTGAGGCCCTGGGAATATGGTCACAAACAAGTCAAACGTGGTCTGGCCTCACACAGCTTTGATTCAAGTGCAGGAATTCTTACCAATTTGGGGCCCTAAAACCTTTTGAAGTTCAGTGAATCCTATGAATTCCTTCTTGGGATAATATTTTTAAGGAGATTATATACAGAGGACTATAAAAAAAAATGATAATGAGAGTCAAAAAGCAGAGACATCACTTTGTCAACAAAGCTCCATCTAGTCAAGGCTATGTTTTTTTCCAGTAGTCATATATGGATATGAGAGTTGGACTATAAAGAAAGCTGAGCACCAAAGAATTGATGCTTTTGAACTGTGGTGCTGTAGAAGACACTTGAGAGTCCCTTGGACTGCAAGGAGATCATATCATTTAATCATAAAGGAAATAAATACTGACTATTCATTGAAGGACTGAAGCTGAAGCTGAAACTCCAACACTTTGGCCACCTGATGTGAAGTCTTGACTCACTGGAAAAGACCCTGATGCTGGAAAGATTGAGAGCAGGAGGAGAAGGAGGCAACAGAGGATGAGATGGTTGGATGGCATCGCCGACTGAATGGAATGAGTTTGGGCAAACTCTGGGAGATGGTGAAGGACAGGGAAGCCTGGCATGCTGCAGTCCATGGGGTCTCAAAGAGTCAGACACGACTGAGCAAATGAACAATAACAACAAATGATAATGAAATTATCTCAGTATTTCAAAAATCTATGCAATATATGTTTATCAATGTATTACATAAATTCTTGTGGCCCAACTAATGACTACCTTAATAGGGATGAGCCTAAATATTTCAAGAGATCAGAAGAAAGTATAAAGTATTGTGAACTATCTCTGCTTACTCTTGACCAAGTCATAGGCAACTTCTAACACTATGTTTTGTTGCCTCCTTCCACATTGGAAGGAAATGATGAATTTCAGTTTGAAGTTAGTGAGAAAAAGATTCATTTTTTTTCCCCCAAGTCCATAACTGCCCACCACCTTCCCAGATTTCTATTTATGAGTCATTTGGAGGTTCATCACATCAGGTTAAGAATTCCTGGTACTAGAATAGATGATGAATTTGGTAATTCTACTATATCATATTTGTAACTACATAACCATGTAGAAATAAAATACAATGTGGCGGACATTGTGATCAGAAAGTACAATGCTATTGTAATATCTAATCTAGTCATGGGTAGAGAAAGGAAAAGAGGAAACAGTCTGCTACCTCTGTGTATGCAGGGACATAAAAGATAAGTGAAATTAAACCACTGGAAGGAGTATAAGGAGAGGCAATGAAGTACTTGTTCAGGCAAAAGAACCCACACATGCAAACTCTGTGATGCAAATTAGAGGAACAAGGGAGGGATGAGAGAGGCTTCCAGGGTGGGACGAACGGAAGGGTGAGGCAAGCGTGGCTGGGCAGGGTTAAGAGCTGAGATGGGAGTGATGAAGATCCCGGATCATAAGCGAAGGGAATCCATGCTGAAGAGTTTGGCCTTTACCCTAAGACTTGTGAGAAACCACTGTTGGCTTTTAGGCAGTGTGTTGACTTAGAAGATCACTCTGACTGCGATGTGGAAAGCAGCTCATGGGGTAAAAGAAAAGGGGCAGAGAGACACTGGGAAGACTATTGAACTAACCTGCTGGCTGATCTGACATGGGAGTGAGCAGGGTTCCGGGTGTACAATGGCACCTTCACTGAAACTGAGATTTCAAGAAGAGATATGGATTTGGGCCAAGGGAGAAACATTGGTTTTGGTTTTGAGTGTGGTCAATTTTCTGTGTCTGCAAGAAGTTCAAGTGGCCACAGGCATTATGCAATTGTACATCTACATGGAATCTGATGCAAAGAAATAAAATATGGGCCGGAGATGTAAATTAAAATAATCTTTCTCTTGTTGGAAACCAAGCCAAAGAGTCTGAAATTGGTGACAAACTATATTGAATCATGTATTATACAATCATGTTTTAAACTACCATTTAATGCTGTATATCAGGCATCAGCTCAGTTCAGTTCAGTCGCTCAGTCGTGTCCAACTCTTTGCGACCCCATGGACTGCAGCACACCAGGCCTTCCTGCCCATCACCAACTCCCGGAGTTTACTCAAGCTCATGTCCATAGAGTTGGTGATGCCATCCAACCATCTCATCCTCTGTCATTCCTATCTCCTCCTGCCTTCAGTCTTTCCCAGCCTCAGGTTCTTTTCAAATGAGTTAGTTCTTCGCATCAGGTGGCCAAAGAATTGGAGTTTCGGCTTCAGCATCAATCCTTCCAATGAATCTTCAGGACTAATTTCCTTTAGGATGGACTGATAATATATAATCTGTATGCAATTTCTCAGTCTTTGAAAAATGGTATGATTTAGGTTTATTTGTGAGAGGCTAAGTGATTTATAGGTCATATGATGCACAAAAGGCAGAACAGACTTTAAATCAGGTTTTCTGATGCCCAAACCCATGCTCTTAAACATCATGTTCTAGGGATTCCCTAACTAATTGTACTCCATGAGAAAAAACAATTAACATTCCATTTACAGAAAAGACAACAGGAAACTTTCAAACTTTCTCTCTTCCCTAAAAGTCAACCAATTTCTAGTTTTCCACACACCTTCGTTCGAAGGCATGCATTACATCTAATAAAATCTTTTCACAAACTTCATTGGTTTGTGTTGTTTGCACTTAGTATATATGTATGAAATGAATGGGAATACCTGTTTCACTGGAGTTAGATTCCTTAAAGGGAGAAGAATATGCATGAAGATTTTGTGAATTAGATAGGACTATGTTAGGTGCAAGAGACTATACCCATAAACCTGGTTTAAACTAGTTCAAGGGAGAAGAAAAGATTCTTTCTCTCTAGGATGGGTGGATCCATGTACTGCTGGAAGGACATCCTTAGATCTGGTCTTTGTCCTTCCTTTACCGTGCTGGGCTTGCACAAGGCTCCACCCTCCCCCCACCGCAAGTGGCTTCAGGTTGACATCTTAGATTCATTTCCAGGAAAAAGAGCTCCTTTATTCCAGGCATTCCAGTATGATTCCCCGAATTGCATCTCTTTGGTCTGGCTGGGATCATACACTCATGTTGAGCCAATCTCTGTGGCCAAGAGGAAAGACTCCAATGTCTGGCTGGGTCTGAGTCACAGGTCCACTCTTCAAATGTGGGTGAGGATGAGGGTCCTCCCAAAACCATAAGGGGATTATAGGGGTGGGACCTCCCCAAAACACAGCCTCTGCTAATAATAAAGGGAGGAATATGTGCTGGGCAGGCAACAAACAACAGATGTCCATTGCATTTGGCCACAGCAAAATAAGATTCTGGTTTGTCACAAAGAATGCAGTTTTCATATAAATATCTTTGTGTCTAGAGATAAGAATATTTCAACAACAGTAAGTTCTACAGTTAACTATTCAATCACCAGGTGTTACTTTACAAGAGTGGCTTTGTGATTTCAACTTGAACGGAATAACATAGCCAAGAAATAAAATTTTAAGGGCACCTAACTGTACAAAATGAAAACAACCATAAGCAATGTCAGCTGGCCTCCTGTCAGGAATTTCTAAAGCTATATACTCTGTGATTTAAAGAAAAAAAGTCATCCCTGACACTAGCGGAACTTCTGTGCAAAGAATAAGGGACTAATCTTAGAGCAGCAGCAGAAAACCAACTCTCATTATCTAAGATCTATTTGGTTCCTGGGTTCAGACAGCATGAGTTATCACTGTGAGGAGCACCTATTATAATTTTAGACTAATAATTCTCTGCATTTGAGGTAGGATAACTTTTACTTTTTGGTGTATCCTCATAAACACCAATGACATACACAATTATGTAAATGTAACATTTAACAAAATAAGAACAAAATTCCATCCGTTAAAGATGAACTATAGCATTCTCAAGATGTGTGACACAGTGTTAGTTTTGTGTATAAGTAAAACCAAAAGGAAGAATAACTAGCTACCTAATTGAACTCATTAGACACATATGTTGTCATGTTAGCAACGTATTTCTGTAGTGCCAGTATTAGGATGCTTAGGATGAGAGATGTCTAGACATTTCTTAAAGGATAAATTCATCTCACAACAAAGGAGAGCAAAATTAGATTAAGCTCTTTTCTTCAGTTTTTTTTTTTTTTTCTTTTCTCCCATTACCTTTTTTGTTCTGGGCGCTAAGAGAAAGATTAATTAAAAAGGGACAATAGGAAATTGTCTTAGGAAACTGATCAACATAAATATTTCGAGATTAAGAGAGGGAAATTAATAGGATGAAACTAACACTGAATACCTACTATGTGCATGGAATTCTGCAATTAAGAAAAAAAAACTTTTATCTTAAAAATAATTTTAGACTTACAAAAGAGTTGCAAAGAAAGTGGAGAGGATTCTTGTTTTGTTCCTTAGCCACTTTCCCCTTCTGTTAACATCTTACATAATCATAGAATGTTTAACAGAATTAAGAAATTAATTTCAGAATAATACTATTAATGAAAGTACAGACTTGATTTGAATTTCACCATTTTTTTTCTCTTCTAGGATTCAAAGACTATACACTGCATTTTAGTACAATTCTTATACTTGCAAATCTGTCTTTTACTCTGTGTGACTTTTTTTTTTTTTGCATGACTTTCACACAAATTAAACAACAGAACTTAAAATTCTTAGAGGCAGAATCTCTGATATGAACCCTATACCTTTCTTATCCTTATACTTCACATTTGGTTATAAATGAATAAATTTAGCAACTACATTAGGAGTATTTTTGCCTAAATATCTTTACCAAATCAAGAATTTTACACTCATACACTTAAAAACTTTTCCTTTAAAGAGTATGACATAGCCAGTTCCATAACCTGTATTGATCTTAAAACTAGACAGTGAAGACGATCAGTGGGCTTCCCAGATGGTTCAGTGTTAAAGAATCCGCCTGCCAAGCAGGAGACATGGGTTCAATCCCTAAGTCTGGAATATCCCCTGGAGAAGGGTTGGCAACCCACTCCAGTATTCTTTCCTGGGTAACGCCACTAACAGAGGAGCATGGCGGGCTTCTGTCCATGGGGTCGCAAAGAGTCAGACACAACTTAGAGAATAAACATCCCAGAAGCAGCAAGATGATCAATATAGTACTATAAGAAAACTACTAGTGTTTGATTAATTCAAAAGTTAGGCACTTCTTTTCCAAGATTCTGAACAAGCAAGAAGTGGTTAAGCAGATCTTGTGGTCATCTCTAGGCTAACACCCATTCCTGCTTTTTGATGTAACCTCATTTGTTTTTCCAGGGGTATTACCTCTTCCTCTTGGCAAAGATATGGGGTGGAAGGCCAATTCCTTGTGATGGCTGTACACTGCAGATGATGATGGATCACTTTCACTTCCCCCTCATTTGGAGAGAGACCAGCAGTAGCTCCAAGACCTAAAATCAACCAGCTATGGACAGTTTCCCAGAACTTTGGATCTTTAGCAGATAACACAAGGATGCAAAGACCAGCCGGGAGTCAAGAGCCAGCTTATGATACTATTTCTACTATGAAATTCTGGTTCCCGTTCTCCAGTCCTCTCTTCTTCCCATTTCTAAGCCAGATTCTCTAGTTAGCCATTAATTCTGTGAGTCTTCACCTCAGGTTTCCTTCCCTTTTACTTAGATTAACAGAACTGCTTTCGGTTGCTTGCAACCATGTGCTCTAGGTAAAACACTCAAGATATTTTCCCCAAGCATTACTAATACCTCACAGTTAGAGTATTTTGGAAGACTTCTGAACACTTTCTTATTTAATCTTTCTTTGTTTAAAACTCTGAATGTTTATAAGCCTGGAACCCAGGAATCCTCATTTGGTCATATTCATCACACTTATTTTTTGCTGTTTGATTTCTGCACTAGAGGATGCTTTCCATGCAGGCACAGCCTCAGCCACCAGCATCTAGCACGGTATCGGCCATGCATGCTGATGAAAAACATCTCTCCCAGTAAACAGACACCCTTCACCACTATTCATGTTCAGTTCCATTTTTACCTTTTGATAGCTATTTTAACTTCTGGGGAAGGGCCAACCCATGTGTCCAACTGCAAATTAGCAAAAGCAGATACTGTTTCACCAAATTTTGAAGACGATTCCTTTACAAGTGCCAGAAACATTGTCGTCATGTACACTGGAAAGCTGTTTACCAATTTTGACTTCACCAAATAGGCCCATATTATTACTTGGCTTAGGATATTTTAGAAAGAAACCACTTCCATATGCTATGCCGAATCTCATGATAGATCATTAAAACTCTTAAGGGAGACGTTATTTTTCTCTAGAGTTAAGACATACTCAAAATCATGGGCTTCTAAGTGGGGGAAAACTACAGTCAACTAAAGCCACAACAACAGTGTTTCGCAAACGAGCGTGATGTTTACAACAGGACCGAATGTGACAGCTTTCAAAGCATTATGTATATTTCCATGCATCTGCATGGTTAGCTCTGACAGCATGTCAGTTATCATTTTTGTAATAACATGGATACAATTTATTACAATTCAAATATAGAATAAACTGAGCACACGCTTCGGCCTGAAGTACTAATTTGTCTGTTGCTGACAGTTTTGTATGTGTTTTAAGTAGAAATAAAGACATTGTAATTGAATAAATGTTTTCCCCTCGCTAACCATGCCCTCTCAGGGTTAACAGCAAGCAAATGGAATAAAGTAGAATCTTTGCGAAAGAAACCGCAAATAAGACAACCATGGGGGAGAGGTGGGTTTCAGCTTTCCTGGTTGCCTGCCATAGAAGTTTGCTCATATGTGATTGATTGCCCTGGTGAGTAATACCAGTTGGCAGACATTAGTAACACTTTGTCTTACTTTTGGTGCAGTTGTTAGCTTTTCTATGTTTAGCGTGTTTTCATATTTTAATAAGAATTCTGAAGCTGTGTATATATATATATTCAGCATTAGCCTGAAACTTGACACTTTTGATTCTAGGGTAATTTATAGCTTCATCTGTATTTGACATAACTACAAGATGCTTTCAACATATGGAATTATGCTTGTAAAATTTAACCTTATTACATTCCTTTTCCAGCCCCTGTGCATTTTTTTATACACATTTTACTTTGCATTTTAAACATTTTGATTAGATATTGTTAGTGGGGTTGGCACGGTTTTGTAGGAGACATGGAGGACGGGAGAAAAGCAGGGGGTATGTGGAGTTGTTTTTTGTTTTTTTTGACAATTGACCGGGAGGCTCCATTTCATTTATGAACCAAGATGGATGAGGTACCAGTCTGAAATCCTTTGTGATGTGGCCAACAACACGAGTACCAGGAATGTTTTTACCCCTGCACTAAAGTATCAGATGAGGTGTTGGAAACATGCGGGCTCTTCCAGTATTTTGCGTGGTGCACTTGCTCCCTTCTGGGAGTTGGAACACGTCCACCAGGCGAACCATGTGAAAGGCATGAGCCTTCAACAATGGTGTGATAGAAATTTAAATAGGCGAGGACCTGCGCCAAGTTTGTGGAGTATTGTTAGGCTGACTTTAGCTGCAACCAATGAGTGGCTTGGCTTGCGTACTTCAAGGCACAAGTTGAAAATGGCTTATGGTTGTTTCGAAAATTTTGGGAGTTTCCAGATACTTAATAGAGCTCCCGCCATCTCCATCAGAAGACAGTTCTAAGAACTATCTAGGAAATGACACACACGCAAAAAAACCAAGAAAGAAGGCCCTGAATGGTTTTAATTTGCAATTACAAACTACAACCAAAATTAACTGGATAATAATCCATTCTGTATTTGCTTATTTCAGTTTATTGCAACTGAGAAGTACATTTTAAATGCTTTATTATGTTCTTTCTATGGAGTTCAGTTAACAGTGCCTCGGGTCCATGAGTAGGGGAAACTTAAAGGTTTTTCTTAAACAAAAGAGAGGAGAGCTTGCTCCTGAAACAGGTTTCCCAAGGTCACGGCCACTTCTAATTACAATTCTAATGAAACATAAGGAGATCTTCCCAGGAGATCATTACTTGGTAATTTTTCAACAATAGCTATACCATCTTCTTCCCTATTTGGAAAATACAGAAAAATGGCCCATCAGCGTCCCTACCATAGATTTCATTTTCACACTCAGTATTTCTGAATCCCTGATTAGTTCTCTGACAAGCAGCACATTTATATACAGTATGAAATATGAGTGTTATCTATGCCTCAGTCTTAATTTAAAATTTGCATTATACAGTATTTATGTAGACCTTTTCTGCAACCTTTCAAGTACTCAAACAAATGATTCTCCATTAAAAGAGTTGATCTTGAAATATCTGTCTGAGCATTGTAAATAGCATGTTATGGATCACGCGTTTATTTAGACAAGTGAAATACAACATCAAAAGCTATCGCTGAAAAACTAGGCCAATGTGGGCATTAAAAATATAGCACCATATATCTTGGGCAAGAAAGTTCTCCAGATCCCACGTGTGATGATGGGGAATATTTAGACTCTCCAGCAAAGATTACATGTTTCTTGATTCATCTCACAGCGCAAGTCTACTTCATTTGCAAAGTGATAACCTATTACCATAACTAAACCGCCTATTGCATGGAGGCTCAGAAATAAAATAAAAAGATTAGCCAGTTATCTTATTTACATATGTTGAATTGCAGTAATACAGCCCGATCTCTGCCTCTCATTTGATTCTAATTAAAGCGTAGCAGAGAAACTGCAATCCACACAAGAGCTTATTTTAATAGTCAGAGCTGGCAAAGTCCCAATATCACAATGTAGCAATTAACAGCACGGCTGTATTTGCTATTCATGGTTTGATGTAAAAACTTGTTTATTAAGATGGGCTGGAGGCGCTGGTGTGCAATAGACCTGCATGTAATTAGATTCCAATTATTTGTCTGTTTCTGATATTGTAAACTGGCACTTAGCACATCAGTTAAATTGACACACGGCGCCGCATGGTTTACTCGGTAATTAAAACGTGTTCTGTTAATTAGATGATGACCACTTTATTTCAGGGCTCTTGTGTTTGGCTTTCCTAGTCTGCTCTGTTTGTATCATGAGCCACCAGACGCTCTTCTAATGAGTCCTTGTTTTGTTTCAATTACCACCTGCTGTTCAAAAGCAAAGCTTGTTTTAACTAAACAAAATTAATGCTTGTCTCTTCCTTTGTAAGAACTTAAATGTTAGACAAATTAATACGCTTATTATCGAAGTGCTAAGCTCTGGTTTTAAAGACTGCTAAGGCAATTAGAAGAAAGTTATAAAATGTTGTAGAGTGTGGCATAAATATTGTTTAGCGTATTAAGAGGCATTACAAACAATGAAATATTTGCTGGAGTTGAAAGGGAGCAGAGAGACTTAGCCTCCCCACCCCCAAATTAAATTAGCTCTTGCAATTTGCACAGGGATATCCAGAAACTAAAGATACTAGTGACTTCCTGAGAGAAGGAACTGAATGAAGTCAGACATGAAAGTATGTGGCAGGGCTATAAATAAACCCATGAATGATGTTGGATTGCCCTGAATGGTTTTCAAAACTACATGCTTGCTGCATATTCTTTTACATATGTTGTTTTCATGCTAAACAATCAATGGAGATATTTCTTAAAACTTATATAGCAAACCCTATCAGGAAAGCCAGTCTACCTTTTCTAGGGTGTTAGGACCTGTTCTATTATCTATGCCTCTTGTTCCAAAGCCACCTGCACACCACCATTTCTCCCAGGGAACCACCATATCATGGTTCGTCTTTCCAACCTTTCCACAGTCCTTTCCATCCCAGCAGCTCTTCACTGCATACTATGACATCATGACTACTCCTGTCCAGAGTTGACAGCTGTGACGATGCAAAGGTGGAAGCAAAGGATGACCACTTAGCTCCTAAAATATCTTTCTCATCCAATTTGCAGAACTCTTTAAAGATGCAATAAGGTGCTTAAAGCTCAACATTCAGAAAACGAAGATCATGGCATCCAGTCCCATCACTTCATGAGAAATAGATGGGGAAACAGTGGAAACAGTGTCAGGCTTTATTTTTTTGGGCTCCAAAGTCACTGCAGATGGTGACTGCAGCCATGAAATTAAAAGACGCTTACTCCTTGGAAGAAAAGTTATGACCAACCTAGATAGCATATTCAAAAGAGGAGACATTACTTTGCCGACTAAGGTCCGTCTAGTCAGGGTTTTTCCCGTGGTCATATATGGATGTGAGAGTTGGACTGTGAAGAAGGCTGAGTGCCGAAGAATTGATGCTTTTGAACTGTGGTGTTGAAGAAGACTCTTGAGAGTCCCTTGGACTGCAAGGAGATCCAACCAGTCCATTTGAAGGAGATCAGTCCTAGGTGTTCATTGGAGGGACTGCTCCTAAAGCTGAAACTCCAATACTTTGGCCACCTCATGCGAAGAGTTGACTCATTGGAAAAGACCCTGATCCTGTGAGGGACTAGGGGCAGGAAGAGAAGGGACGGCTGAGGATGAGATGGCTGGATGGCATCACTGACTCGATGGACGTGAGTCTGAGTGAACTCCTGGAGTTGGTGATGGACAGGGAGGCCTGGTGTGCTGCGATTCATGGGGTCACAAAGAGTCGGACACGACTGAGAGACTGAACTGAACTGAAGGTGATGTCAGGCAAGTAAACCACTGTTTAAGAAGCTACTCTGAACAGATCAGGCATTTTGGAAAGATGTGCAAAACCATGAGTTTGTTTAAGATCAGGAAAAAGACAAGGGTGTTCACTCTCACCACAATTGTTCAACACAGTTTTGGGAATCCAGGCCACTGCGATCAGAGAAGGAAAGAAAAAAGGAATACAAATTGAAAAAGAAGAAGTAAAAACTGTCACTGTTTGCAAATGACATGATGATATAAGGATGCCATCAGAAAACTATTAGAGCTAATCAATGAATTTATTGAAGTTGCAGGATACAAAATTAATACACAGAGACCTTTTGCATTTCTATACACTAACAATGAAAGATCAGAAAGAGAAGTTAAGGGGTAAAAAACCCATTTACCATTGCAACAAAAAGAGTAAAATATCTAGGAGTAAACCTGCTGAAGGAAGCAAAAGGCCTGTGTGCAGAAAACTATAACATATTGATGAGAGAAATAAAAAATGACACAAATAGATGGAGAGATATACCATGTTCTTGGATTGGAAGAATCAATATTGTGAAAATGACTATACTACCCAAAGGTATCTACTGATTGAATGCAGTCTCTATCAAATTACCAATGGCATTCTTTACAGAACTAAAACAGAAAATTTTACTATTTGTATAAAGGCCCCAAATAGCCAAAGCAATCATGAGAAAGAAAAACAGGGCTGGGGGAATCAGGCTCCCTGACTTCAGACTATACTTACAGAGCTACAGTAATCAAGACAATATGGTACTATCACAAAACCGGAAATGTAGACCAATGTAATAGGAGAGAAAGTCTAGTAGTAAAACCATACAGCAAGAACATACAATGGAGAAAAGACAGCCTCTTCAATAAGTGGTCCTGGGAAAACTAGACAGACACGTGTTGAAGAATGAAATAGAACACTCCCTATCACCACACACAAAAATAAACTCAAAATGGATTAAGGACCTGAATGTAAGGCCAGACACTATAAAACACTTAGAGGAAACACAGGTAGAGCACTCTCTGTTGTAAATTACAGCAAGGTTATTTTTTTGACTCACTTCCTAGAGTAATGAAAATAAAAACAAAAATAAACGAATGAGACCTAATTAAACTTAAAACTGTTCACACAGCAAAGGAAATCATAGACAACAAGATGAAAACCCTTAGAATGGGAGAAAACATTTGCAAACAAAGCAACTGACAAAGGATTAAATTTCAAAATAAACAAACAGCTTATGCAGCTCAAAATATCAGAAAGGAAAGCCAAACAACTCAATGGAAAAATGAGTGGAGGACCTAAACAGGCATTTCTCTAAAGAAGACATACGTATGGCCAATAAACAAATGGAACGATGTTCAATATGGCTAATTCTTTGAGAAAAGCAAATCAAAACTTCAATGAGATATCACCTCCTACTGGTCAGAAAGGCCATCACTAAAAAAATCTGCTAAGAGTAAATGCTCGAGAGGGTGTGGAGAAAAGGGAACCCTCCTGTACTAGTTGGTGGGAATGTAAATTGATACAGCTGCTATGGAGAACAGTACAGAGGTTACTTAAAATCTAAAATTACAACTACCATATGACCCAACAATCCCACTCCTGCAAATATACCCAGAGAAAACAATAATTCAAAAAGACACATATACCCCAATGTTCTCTGCAGCGGTATTAACAACAGTCAGGAGATGGAAGCAACCTAACTGTCCATCAGCAGAGGAATGGATAAAGAAGATATGATAAATATACACAATGGAACATTACTTGGCAATTAAAAAGAACAAAGTTGAGTCATTTGGGGAGATGTAAATGGGAGAAGGCAATGGCACCCCACTCCAGTACTCTTGCCTGGAAAATCCCACGGACGGAGGAGCCTGGTAGGCTGCAGTCCATGGGGTCGCTAAGAGTTGGACACAACTGAGCGACTTCACTTTCACTTTTCACTTTCATGCATTGGAGAAGGAAATGGCAAACCACTCCAGTGTTCTTGCCTGGAGAACCCCAGGGACGGGGGAGCCTGGTGGGCTGCCGTCTCTGGGGTCACACAGAGTTGGACACGACTGAAGCGACTTAGCAGCAGCAGCAGCAGCAAATGGACTTAGAGACTGTCATACAGAGTGAAGTAAATCAGAAAGAGAAAAACAAATATTGTAAATATTGATTATTAACACACATATGTGGAATCTAGACAAATTGTATAGGTTATCTTATTTGCAAAGCAGAAATAGTCACATATGTAGAGAACAAATTTATGATTATCAAGGATGGGAGAGAGGGTGGGATGAAGTGGAATTGACATATATCTACATTACACATATAAAATACATAACTAATGAGAACCTACTGCATAGCACAGGGAACTCAATGCTCTGTGGTGATCTAAATGAGAAGAAAATCCCAACAAGAGGGTTTATGTATACATATACATATAGCTGAATCACTTTGCTGTATAGTAGAAACTAACACAACATTGTAAAGCAACTATACTCCAATAAAAATTAAAAAATAAAGACAAATTAAACAAACAAAAGAAACCACCAGTTCATTCCCTGCCATTGGCATCAACCAGATAAGTCAATCACTAGGAGG
Source organism: Capra hircus (assembly GCF_001704415.2). Lineage (NCBI taxonomy): Eukaryota > Metazoa > Chordata > Mammalia > Artiodactyla > Bovidae > Capra > Capra hircus. Next base: position 30,735,863 of record NC_030829.1, read on the forward strand.
TTGTCCTATAGAAGATAGGTAAAAGCAAGGTAACTTTAGATTTGTTCCCACATATTCTTTTGTATGTCACAGTTCAGAGTTATTTATGGTTCACATCTACATGTTTTATAGTTAATATCTGTCATCTTTAGAAACATGCAAATCTAGAATGGAGTATTTACAACGTATTTTCTTAGAAAGGTATTTCAGCTCCAAGGCAGATCATATTCTCCCTCTGAGAGAATTGGTTTTCTTCTTACAGGTGTATTCTAGAGTTAGAAATATTGTTTACACCAGATATTCAACAACAGCCACATCACAACGTGGGACGCAAACCTGAGTGTGAACATCAGCCTCCAAGACCACGGTCCCATCAATGAAGATGATATGCTTGTGTACAAAAGTTAAACGCTGCACTTTCCCCGAAACATTAATTGAAAAAAAAATTCACATTAGCTGATTTCTGTACCTTAGGGGTACATTTCCAAAGCAATGGGCGGCAAGTGAGCTGCAAGACTTCTATTGAGATTAATGGCATGTGCAGAGCTGAATCACTGAGCACCGCTTGGCAAACCTACTCCTCAATGCTGCAGTTGCCTTAAATTAATATTTTACAAAGACCTAAAGTAATTAGACTGTGTTTTACTAAATGCCCCATTTACTCATTAGATATTTCAAAATGCATCTTTTGCTGCAGGCCCATGGGGGCACATTAACTACTCTAAAATATATAAATGACTTCATCAGGACTTTTAAAAAAAATACTGGCTCGGGGAGGGGCATGGGCTCCTCACTGGTGACCAATTAACACGGGCCAGTTAAGGTACACACTGGTGGGACTCAAGGGACATGATCTGACCATGGCTACCCAGATCCAGGAAGCAATGAGTTATTTTTCAACCATGTCTCATGCATACATTTTAAATGTGAGCCCTAATTGATGCTGTTTCTGGCTTCCCAGGGTCTATTCCCTTTGGCCTAATATTCTTCTGGGGCTCTTCTCTTTGCCAGTTTACACTTAGGGAAGCTGATTCCACTCCCGGTTCCGTAGTGAGGCGGCCAGGTACATACCCCTTTTGGCTGCAGGGCATCTTAACCAGGATGGTCCAATCCCTGAAACCAAGGATCTTTATTTAATAGTCAAAGAATATTTTCTTTTCTGCTGGATGGAGGTTTGAAGGGAAATAGCCCCAGAAGCTGCTGGCCGACATCCTACACTACATCTTTTGAGCAGAGGGCCAACCCAGAGGAAGCAGAGACAACAGACAGAACTTGATCAAATCAAAAGAACTGTATCAAGCCCTGTTTGAAGTCAGTGCTACGCCTAGATTTGTGGGGACCGTTATCTCTTCCACTACCTTCACCACCATTGTTTTTTTTTGTTTTAGCAGCTAAGCCAGTGACAGGTGAGTCTTTTCCCTTTGCATGTAGAAAAATTCCTAATTGATACAACCCAACATTTTGCATTACACCATCAGGTTCAGCTTATTTTACCCATTTGACTCATGAAGCTCAAGAGAAGAATTCCTAAGAGCAGATTCTTTCAGGGATCCAGGATATATTTCAGAAGATTAATCAATTCCTCCTCCAGGGGATCTTCCCAACAGGGATTGAACCAGGGGATCATTCCACCCTAAGGATCGAACCATGTTGCTTATGTCTCCTGCATTGTCAAGAGGGTACTTTACCACTAGCACCGCCTGCCACCTGGGAAGCCCATTTCGTATATAAGGCAACACCAAAAGGTCTACAGTGAGAAACAGAAACAGTGCAATTGTACCTGTTGCACTTGCAGGAATGTACAGACTCAACTTCTCACTGCTCTTAGAAAGGAGCTTGCCCCTAGGCTCTGTACTCAGAGAATAAAACTACAGCAAGACCCAAAATGGTTATAATGCCACAGATCTGCAAGATAAATCTATGACACCATTTTCCCATCTTGTCTGAGGTGTTCATCAATATCTGTTTCATCTGATGGAAGCGAAAGTAGGTCCCTGCTACTCATTGATGATAGTACAAGAAAAGCAAAGACAAACCAAACAAAACCAAAAGAAAACCAATCCTGTTAAACTCACCATCACATCCACTTTGAAATTCTGCCCAGTGATTGTGTTGGAAGATCAAAAGCCTGGGCTCTGGAGCCAGATAGTGAATTCAAATTCTGACTACCAATTTCTAGCCATGAGATTTTCAACATGTGAATTTACATGTCTGCAGCTTTGCTCATCATCTGAAAATAATAGGCTCAATTATATGGAATGTCTTGACATTACATTCATCTATATTTAGAAAACAGGCAGTGGCAGTTCTGAGGGGTTTAGACCCATACCTCTACTGTATTAATTTCCTAAGGCTGCTGTAACAAAGTACCAAAATCCAGGTAGCTTAAAAGAGCAGGAATTCTATTCTCTCATAGTTCTGGAGACTTGAAGTTCAAAATCAAAGTGTCTGCAGGGCCATGAGCCCTCTGAAGGCCCTACAGAAGAAACTTCCTTGCCTCTTCTTAGCTTCTAATGGTTACTGGTGAACCTTGGCATTCCTTGGCTTGTAGCAGCATAGCTTCACTCTCTGTCTCTATCTCCACATAGCTGTGTATATTTCTGTATCTGAGTTGCTGTGTTTCTTTGTATAAGGCAATCACTCTCATCCAGTATGACATCATCTTGGTTACATTTGCAGAGATGCCGTTTCCAAATAGGGTCACATTCACAAGGACTGGGGGCTAGGACCTAAACATATCTTTTGGGGAGATATAATTGAAGTGACCCCTCAGAGTGACCCAACTGTATAATCCCTCCTCGTAAAGATTTTAAATAGACTGGGCCACAGAATTCTTTATTCAAAGGAAACATTTTTAGAAGACCAGTTCTTCAATCAGATGAAAGGACAATTGCTCCCTTAGAAGAAAGTGGGAACCCATATCACTGTTGCTCTACAGCCTCCCGCCAGTGGCCCTTGAGATGCTTCTTTGGAAAATACAAGGGTCAGAAAACTATCTCTCAGGGTTCGATGGGCATGTGCACACTGTTATATTTAAGATGGATAACCAACTAGGACCTACTGTGTAGCATAGAACCCTGCTTAATGTTATGTGGTAGCCTGGATGTGAAGAGGGTTTGAGGGAGAGTGGATACATGCATATGTATGACTGAGTCCCTTCACTGTTCACCTGAAACTATCACAAAATTGTTAATCAGTTACACAATACCTAAAAAAGTAAAAAGTTAAAAAGAAAAAACTACCCCATCAGTCATAAACAAGCTTATTTCAAGCACATGGGAAGAGGTGGTCTTTGGACCTTTCCCCCAGCTCCCTTTTAGCATCCTCTCCTCTCTCCCAGATAATATGCCCCCACATGGCCAAGAAAGTAGACCTTGTCACTCGGGACAGAATCTAGGATATCAATGGTGCCATGTTCATTTGTGTTATTCATACTACAGGTTCTGTAACAAGGTCAGGTTTATTACTGAACCCTGTGCTTTTCTGTGCTGGACTTAGCTTGGGGTTTCTATCTACAAGAGAGAGATTTCCAACATCTAGTAATAGCTGTGCAGAGAGGGGTGGCCTTCCTCTCTCCTTGGGACCAAGTTATATGCTTTTGTGCCCCTTTATCAAAAGTCTGCATGTAGGCACTCTCTTAGTCCATTCAAGCTCTGCAACAAATATCACAGACTGCAAGCCTATACAGAACAGAAATTTATCTATTTTAGTTCTAGAGTCTGTGAAGTTTAATACCAAGGTGCTGGCAAGGTCATGCTCCAGCGAAGGGCCTCCTCCTGCTTCCTAGCTGACACCTTCTTGTTTCCTCACAGGGTGGAAGCCTGGAAAGAGCCTCTGTGAGATCCCTTTTATATGAACACTAATCCCATTCATGAGTGCTCCACTCTTGTGACCTAGGCATCTCCAGAAGGCCCCCTGCGCCCAGTACTCTCTCAATGGGCATTAGGATGTCTCAACATATCAAGTCTGCAACATTCAAACACAGCAGGCCCTCAAGAAGGAGGGCAGCTAACATAACAATGGCAAAGTCTTTCTCATTTGGTTATTGTCCCTTGTGCATAAATCTCCTGTGGGAATCTTTAGGGAGGAGAGATAATTACCAGGGCTGAGTTGGAACAGTCCTATGCAGACAAGCCAAAGGTTATCAGCTCTTTAAAGATTCCTTCCACCCTTCTCTTCTAAATGAAATCTGGGTTTCACGTGGGGATTTGACCTTGTCTGTAGGCAGCTCTTGGGTAGGAAGCTCCTTTTCCAGAATCTTGAGTACCTTGTACCCATGGCAAGTTTAAGCTGCCATTGGGACTCACTGTTTAGTACACATTCTGACTTGTCAACTCATTCAGAAAGAGCTATCATGTTATGTTCTTTCCTCTCTCTCTTCACAGGTCTCATCTTTCTTCTCATAGCTATCCTGATTCTCACCCACAAATTCCTCCTCACTGCTAAGTTAGACAAGATGAGTGATAGCTTTGTCTCACTCCTACTTTTTCTAGCCATTGGCTCAGGGATCGCTTCTCTGAACCAGAGTAGTCACAAGCTAAATACTGCTGTGTATATGTCAGGGATTTCCAGAGAAACAGAACCAGTAGGATGTGTATATTTATAGAAAGAAATCATTACAAGGAACTGGCTCATGTAATTATGGAGGCTGAGACACCCAGAGATCTGTGGCTGGCAAGCTGGAGACCCCAGATTCTAAACTGCATCCAAAGGCCTGAGGACTGAGAGAGCCAATGGAAGTTCGAGTCCAAAAGCCAGCAGCAGGCTCAAGCTCCAAGAAGAGCAGTTGCTTCAGGATGAGTCTGTAATCAGGGAAAGACTGATGTTCCAGCTCAAGGCAGGTCAGCTCAGGAAGAATTCTTTCTTACTTTTGTGAGGTCAGCGTTTTTGTTTTGTTGTTTTTCCTATTCAAGCTTTCAACTGATTTAACAAGGGCTACTCATATTAAGGTGGGCAATCCATTTTATTCAGTCTCTTACTGATTTAAATGCTAGTTTCATCCAAAATACCCTCACAGGTATACTGAGAATAATGTTTGACCAAGTATCTGGACACTCTGTGGTTCAGTCAAGTTGGCATATAAAGTGAATGACCACTAAGATCATTCCTCTGAGAGAATTTCTGCAGACATTCTTACATTTATTTTTTCTTGTCACTCTCCTTAAATTATTTTAGTAGTTTTCTACTTGCTTCCCCATTACCAACTGCTTTTCACTAGTTCATTCTCTGGATAACTGGCAGACCAAATTTTCTTTAAAAGCTAACCAGGCTTTGTAGTAGAGCCTGAAGTCAGGCAAGTTGATTCCTCCAGTTCCATTCTTCTTTCTCAAGATTGCTTTGGCTATTCGAGGTTTTTTGTATTTCCATACAAATCTTGAAATTATTTGTTCTAGTTCTGTGAAAAATGTGGCTGGTAGCTTGACAGGGATTGCATTGAATTTGTAAATTGCTTTGGGTAGTATACTCATTTTCACTATATTGATTCTTCCGATCCATGAACATGGTATATTTCTCCATCTATTAGTGTCCTCTTTGATTTCTTTCATCAGTGTTTTATAGTTTTCTATATATAGGTCTTTAGTTTCTTTAGGTAGATATATTCCTAAGTATTTTATTCTTTTCGTTGCAATGGTGAATGGAATTGTTTCCTTAATTTCTTTTTCTACTTTCTCATTATTCGTGTATAGGAATGCAAGGGATTTCTGTGTGTTGATTTTATATCCTGCAACTTTACTATATTCATTGATTAGCTCTAGTAATTTTCTGGTGGAGTCTTTAGGGTTTTCCATGTAGAGGATCATGTCATCTGCAAACAGTGAGAGTTTTACTTCTTCTTTTCCAATTTGGATTCCTTTGATTTCTTTTTCTGCTCTGATTGCTGTGGCCAAAACTTCCAGAACTATGTTGAATAGTAGCGGTGAAAGTGGACACCCTTGTCTTGTTCCTGACTTTAGGGGAAATGCTTTCAATTTTTCACCATTGAGGATAATGTTTGCTGTGGGTTTGTCATATATAGCTTTTATCATGTTGAGGTATGTTCCTTCTATTCCTGCTTTCTGGAGAGCTTTTATCATAAATGGATGTTGAATTTTGTCAAAGGCCTTCTCTGCATCTATTGAGATAATCATATGGTTTTTATTTTTCAATTTGTTAATGTGGTGAATTACATTGATTGATTTGCGGATATTGAAGAATCCTTGCATCCCTGGGATAAAGCCCACTTGGTCATGGTGTATGATCTTTTTAATGTGTTGTTGGATTCTGATTGCTAGAATTTTGTTGAGGATTTTTGCATCTATGTTCATCAGTGATATTGGCCTGTAGTTTTCCTTTTTTGTGACATCTTTGTCAGGTTTTGGTATTAGGGTGATGGTGGCCTCATAGAATGAGTTTGGAAGTTTACCTTCCTCTGCAATTTTCTGGAAGAGTTTGAGGAGGATAGGTGTTAGCTCTTCTCGAAATTTTTTGTAGAATTCAGCTGTGAAGCCGTCTGGACCTGGGCTTTTGTTTGTTGGAAGATTTCTGATTATCGTTTCAATTTCCGTGCTTGTGATGGGTCTGTTAAGATTTTCTATTTCTTCCTGGTTCAGTTTTGGAAAATTGTACTTTTCTAAGAATTTGTCCATTTCTTCCACGTTGTCCATTTTATTGGCATACAACTGCTGATAGTAGTCTCTTATGATCCTTTGTATTTCTGTGTTGTCTGTTGACTTCAGGCTCTACTACAAAGCCACAGTCATCAAGACAGTATGGTACTGGCACAAAGACAGACATATAGATCAATGGAACAAAATAGAAAGCCCAGAGATAAATCCACACACATATGGACACCTTATCTTTGACAAAGGAGGCAAGAATATACAATGGAGTAAAGACAATCTCTTTAACAAGTGGTGCTGGGAAAACTGGTCAACCACTTGTAAAAGAATGAAACTAGATCACTTTCTAACACCACACACAAAAATAAACTCAAAATGGATTAAAGATCTAAATGTAAGATCAGAAACTATAAAACTCCTAGAGGAGAACATAGGCAAAACACTCTCAGACATAAATCACAGCAGGATCCTCTATGATCCACTTCCCAGAATTCTGGAAATAAAAGCAAAAATAAACAAATGGGATCTAATGAAAATTAAAAGCTTCTGTACAACAAAGGAAAATATAAGCAAGGTGAAAAGACAGCCTTCTGAATGGGAGAAAATAATAGCAAATGAAACAACTGACAAACAACTAATCTCAAAAATATACAAGCAACTTCTGCAGCTCAATTCCAGAAAAATAAACGACCCAATCAAAAAATGGGCCAAAGAACTAAATAGACATTTCTCCAAAGAAGACATACGGATGGCTAACAAACACATGAAAAGATGCTCAACATCACTCATTAGAGAAATGCAAATCAAAACCACAATGAGGTACCACTTCACACCAGTCAGAATGGCTGCGATCCAAAAATCTGCAAGCAATAAATGCTGGAGAGGGTGTGGAGAAAAGGGAACCCTCCTACACTGTTGGTGGGAATGCAAACTAGTACAGCCACTATGGAGAACAGTGTGGAGATTCCTTAAAAAATTGCAAATAGAACTACCTTATGACCCAGCAATCCCACTGTCTGGGCATACACACCGAGGAAACCAGAATTGAAAGAGACACATGTACCCCAATGTTCATCGCAGCACTGTTTATAATAGCCAGGACATGGAAACAACCTAGATGTCCATCAGCAGATGAATGGATAAGAAAGCTGTGGTACATATACACAATGGAGTATTACTCAGCCGTTAAAAAGAATTCATTTGAATCAGTTCTGATGAGATGGATGAAACTGGAGCCAATTATACAGAGTGAAGTAAGCCAGAAAGAAAAACACCAATACAGTATACTAACACATATATATGGAATTTAGGAAGATGGCAATGACGACCCTGTATGCAAGACAGGAAAAAAGACACAGATGTGTATACCGGACTTTTGGACTCAGAGGGAGAGTGAGAGGGTGGGATGATTTGGGAGAATGGGAATTCTAACATGTATACTGCCATGTAAGAATTGAATCGCCAGTCCATGTCTGACGTAGGGTGCAGCTTGCTTGGGGCTGGTGCATGGGGATGACCCAGAGAGATGTTGTGGGGAGGGAGGTGGGAGGGGGGTTCATGTTTGGGAACGCATGTAAGAATTAAAGATTTTAAAATTAAAAAAAATAAAAAATTAAAAAAAAAAAAAAGCTAACCAGGGACTTCCCTAGTGGTCCAGGGCTTAGATTCTGTGTTCTAAATGTAGGAAGCACATGAAGAATTCCTAGGTCAGGGCATTGGATCCTGAAAGTCGCAACTAAGAGTTTGTATGCTGCAACTAAAGGTCCCAAACACTGCAACTAAGAATGCAGGTACAGCCAAATAGAGAAAATAAATCTAAAAAAAGCTTACCAAGTCCCACCTCTTTCTTGTGTACTTCAACCTACTCCTTGCAATAAAAAAATTCAGAATTCTTAGTTTGACACTCAAATCCATCCCCAAATTAGCCCATTATACATTCAAAAAAAAAAAAAAAAAACCTACATGTTCCATTAATCCTGCCCTCTTGCCATACTGAATCTATGATATTCTTCCTTAGCAGCCCTTCTGGTACCTTACTTTCAAAGTCATCTTTCCATTCACTTGCATTACTCTTTTCCTCTTGCTCACCCACACATTTGTCCTAAACTACTTGTCCTATTTGCTCTACATATAAAACATGACATGTTCTCTATATCATTATAAGATCACTTTTAATTTTTAGTCCATTTGTTTATGTCTCCCTACCACTAGCTCAACATTTCCGAAAATATGTACCTGACAATGGTACACCCTGAAAAAGTCACTTTTAATGGATTTTTTATTTAAAATTGCAAAATGTATATTATATTCCATTGTAAAAATTTTGTAATATATATGCTACAAGTTCTAAGAAATTATTCAGGAAAGAAGACTATTTAATTTAGCCTGATATAATATTTGATTGCTTTATCCGAATGTGATTTATTTTGTATTTATACTGGCTGGGTTTTATTGAACTTCTTGGATCTATGCAATAAAAATTTTCACTTCATTTAGAAAAAAATTTCAACACCATTTCTTCAAATTTTTTCTGCCTTAACCTCTGTTTTCCTTTCAGAACTTTGGTATATTCTCAGATTTCATTGATGCTATCTACATGTATTTAAATTTTTCATTCCCTCCCCATCCATAGTTTTAGTTTGAATACTTTCTACTGAATGATTTTTCTTCCTTTCTTCTGTGGTTTGGATTTTCAATCAAGCCTCTTCTATCAACTTTAACAATAAGAGACATTCTAGGTTTTTGGTGCTAGAATTTTCATTTGTTTCTCTAGAAAGTTTCCACTTTCTTGCCAGAAACATCCTCATTATATACAACTTTCATATAAATCATTGCATGTGTTTACAAGATTTATTTAAAGTCTTTGCTAGTTTCAATAACTGGGTCATCTATTGACCTACTTCTATTGACTATGTTTTCCTTTGATCATATATCATATTTTCTTACTTTTCATATCTCACAATTTAAATTTTCTTACCTGATTGTATAAAATGCAAAGTCTGAAAGATGAAAAGTATTGAGAACAAAGCTGTGGTTGTTCTCCTTCCCTCCTTACAGAGACTGAAAGTGGAATGTTCCATCCTCCTAACCAAGTATGAAGATTCAGAGACTTGCTTACAGAAATGGTGTGTGTCTTCAGGAAGGAAGACTGGGAGTTCACTCCCTGGTTAGACATTAGTTTGTACGTGACCTTTGTAGATCTGTCTTTCTGCCTTTTTAAGTGCGAGAAAATGAACAGGAAAAAGACAGCAAAGTGAAGAGAGGACAGCAGGGAACCGATGTATACGGCTACATGCAATGCAATAAGAACATGTGTTTTGTGGGGCCAGGTGGACAAACCAGGCTTATACTGTCTTGTCATGGCATCCTTCCCAAGCCCCAGGATTAGTTGCCAAGAGGCTGGGGGTAGGGGCTTAGTGTGGAAATTGGGATGGGTTGAGACTGAGGTGTCATGGGTGTCACTGATCCTTAAAGGCTAGGACAGGAAATCGGGATAAGACACTAGAAAGCAATGACTATACCACTTCCTGACTGGAGTACCCCCATCAGAGTTAGGAATACTTCATAAACTAGTTGTTTTTAAGTTTCTATCTCCTATGATGAGTTAGGGCTGTGTTTGTCTTGCCTGCTGCCTAGTTCAGTGCCTTGCACAGAGTGAGCGCTGTTTCAAAAATATGTCTTAAATAATGAACAAATTAAGAGGAGTGTTCCCACTTCTCCCTATATCCTCTCTTCACTTTATTTTTATCCCTAACACTCATCATATCTGATACATTATGTTTATTTATGCACTTGGCAGCTGCTTATCTTACCCACAGAATGTAAGCTCTATGAAGTGAACTGCTTCATTCACTGTGTGTCTAGAGGCCCTAGAGGAGTGAATCATATCTAGTGTGTGCTCAACAGATAGTTTTTTTTCTGAATGACTAGTTTGTTGTATGCTACATTTAGAACACAGATAATGCGGTGGGATAGCTAAAAAGATACTGTCATGGCAAACATAGTATGTATATTTTATGTATATTTTGGTAGCACAAATAAGGTCAAGGCAGGAGAGAAACTTTATGCTAAAATAGATTTTGAAAACCAACTGTAAATCTAAAACAAAGGATCTTTCTATATTAAAAAAATTCCTTAAGTTTCAACATGCATCTTTCAATAGCCACTTTTGTTCAATCTTTAAAAAACTGTAACATCTTAATACTATATAAAGTATACTATGACAAGGATAAAGAAACAATTTCTGATTGATAGGATCCTAAGCTAAGAGGATAGCTGAAGAATAAATATTTAAAAAACCAGTTGAAAAGACATTTCAATACTGGATAACATGAAACCTCATACAGAAATTACTGAATATACTTAAGGAGATATAATGAATATTAGGTTTGGAGAGAAAACTTGAAAAAAAAAAAGGTATAAATGCAAAACGAAACAATCATACCGAAACTAGAGAACTGTTTTCATCTAATAATGTACTTGTGATCCATATTTTGCTTAGTATATTTCTTGACTTACAGCCCTTTCTCTACCTTGCTAGTAGAAAGGGTACCAACCATAAGCCAGGTGAGTGAGGAATCATGCGTCCCAAGCCAAGTCAGTAGTCTGAGACTGTCAGGATGATCTAGTTTTAAAGTATTTGTAAACTGAGCTTTGGCTGACCTCTGTCAGCGTCACTGCCAGTCATATCACGGACAATGAACCTAGTCTATGAATGTCTGTCTGCTAGAGAGGAAAAAGACAGATGTTAGGATTTTGCTTTATGAGCTTGGCCTTTATGTAAAAAATATCTCCTCTATAAGCAATCTACAGTGTGGTAAACCCATGAGCTGCCTCTGCTTCCCTTTAGCATCATCTGATTAAGCTTCAACCATCCTGATGGTCAAAAGGTAAGATCAAGGCAAAGGCACCAGTTTTAACACTGTGTTTCTTTTACTCAAAGATAGTGGGTGAGTAGAGGAAACATCTTTGAGATTTCACTTGACATTCCTTAGCTGATTAGTGATAAACCTTAAGCCAATGCTGGGATTTCAGGAACACCTATATTAATAACCACACTTTCTAAAAACATGTAGTTTGACGTCAGTAAGGTGTTGTTTCACCACGCAGGAAATTAACCAGAAAAAGTATCTGCAAGTGGTAATTTCTACAGTAATAGATTTTGATGAATATTTTTACCAAATGTTCTGCTGATGCCTGACATCGTAATGAATTATGCCAGATTATATCAATCATGTCATGTCACTTAGAAAACAACCAACCCTCAAACCTCAATGTGTCTGGTAAAGATGGAGTTGTAATGGGCCACAGTTCAGAGGAATCCATTTTTAGAAAGAAAAAAAACACTGTAAATACTTAATATGTAGTACCCAATTATCAAATTAAGAAAGGCTTTAAAATTCTCTCTGAACAGCAGACAAAGTTTCAGAGTAAATTTTTAGAAATGAGATACATATTAAGGAAAAAAGGATCAGCCAGGCATAAATATTTTAAATCATATATACTACCAATCCACAAATTCAGATTGATTGGGACCATTCTTAAAAGATGGTTCAATTCTCTCCAACTTAGACACAATTCTTAGCTTTCCAACCAAGTGGGGCCTGCAGGAAGAGTTCCATGTGTAAGTCAGAGGTCACCAAAGAACGATCACTTGTACTAGGATACAGGTGAGGATGGGGAAGATGAAATTTTCCTGAAAGGTTCTATACTATAACATCTGCAAAGTTCCCAGGGAAGGTCTGTGTGTGTTTGACTCACTTAAGCAGTACTTCTGTAGGATGTCAATGCTTTCAGAATCAAGAAGCGTTTCCTTCTAAGTCCTTACCTCAATTGTTATTTAACTATATATCCTCTTTTCATGTTCCTTACAGAAACAGAATAGCATCTACAACATTATATACTTTTGAGTTACAAAAATTGCGTCTTTTTTCCTTTCTCTGAAAGTATTATTTTCAAGTTGCTTTATCCCAAGAAATCTGTTTTTGAATAAAATGTTAACATAAAGTAGAGCAACACTCCTCAGGTTGAAGGGGTATGGCCCTCAATTCTTCATACAGGAAATATTAGCTGACCTAGTCAAGTCTACAAGGAACATGTAAAATGCAGTATAACAACCACTGTTTCATCTACCCTTGCATACTCAGAACCCATTCCTAACAGTATTAATTTTTGTTATTCTTTCCTGTCCTCACTAAATTTTTATAAAACTGAAAAATCTTGAAAATATCATGCTGAAATTCTAGTAGAAGAAAATGAATTCCACGGATGAATAATCTGGTTAAGTTTAACATGACTGCTCTCTTCTGTATATTACAAGTATATTTCATAATACCATTGGAGACATAAATCTCTCCATTAGTATTTCTTTGTTTCCAAAATATATGATTAGTTGAAAACTTTTGCAAGTTTATGAAACATTAAAAAAAAATTGTTCTTCAAACTCTAAGCTGATATATCAAATTCTTGGATTTAATATATGCATTCCAACCATTCTAAGCCATGCAGGAGGGTGTATAAAAAAAGAGAAAGGCTACCTATGGTGTGTTAATCTGATACACAAAGAAAATAGTCTGCACATAGAGGGGTGCATTGTATAGTGGGGTCCAATGTGAGCTCTATAGTCAGTCTCCCTAGAGTCCCAGTTCTCACACACTAGTAGTAGACCTTTGGTAAACTATTTTACTTCCAAAAGCCCATTTTTTTTTAAATCTGTAAAAAGAGAATATCAATAGTGTCTACCAGTTGGAGTTATTGTGAGGAGATGACATAACACACATAAGACATTTGACATGGAGACCTCACTCTCAGCAAATCCTCACATACCATCTACATTACATACTTGGTTTGGGGAAACAATTGTCTCTTGTAATTTTTACATGCCGCTTTACATTTTTTAAAGATTGAACAATATTATGAAATATTTCTTCTAACCTTTCTTGATGTGAAAACATCAGTCTTAACTATAGACTTTTATGACAGGGTCCAGTACTCTACCACAGAGGATTAATATTCTCATTTACAATTTGCAGCAATACAGGTAGAGAGGCAACTCACTGTGATCGCAAGTAATAGAAAAGTCATAGTCTGGTTCTTCATACCTCTCCTTTCAACTGCTAGAAAATGTTTACTCTGTGGAAGAGTTCTCCCTTGTTATTGGATCTCTTGCAGCTTCGACCTTTGGGCATTGGCCAGTGTATATCTGGATCTTATTCAAATGACTGGCATAAGATTTTGGTTGAAACGAAGTTGGAGAGACAGAAACCCTTCATGGTGAATTGTGGCCTCGGGCACTTGTAAAGCTTCTCAAACAGCATCACAAACGATTTATCACGTGTTCTCATTTGCCTGCTTCATGAAAACCAGTGGTATGCGGGGTGGGTGGGGGTGGCTGGGGAAGGGTGATTCACACAGAGCTCCTTCCTCTACCCAAGCTCTGCAGCACGTGAGAGCAAGTCACATGGGAAGGACAGAGAACAGGGACTGCTTGGACGACGGGTGACCATCGTCAAGGAAACTGCTCCCTTGGCAACTGTGGGCAGTACATCTGTCTAGTTGCATTTCTAAGACTCACATAGCCACTACCGTGGAAAACATGTTTTAAAACCCAAACACATGAAAAAAGCAAAAAATAATGGAGCTGATAGGGAGTTCTTTGCTTTTATGGCAAATAGTTTGGACGGAGTGACAGTGGTGTTCAGCAGAACACATTTAGGAGTGTTAACTCATAAATGGAAAACGAAATGTCCCCAGTCTAAGCTAGCCCATAAAACCAAGCAAATCTAAACCAGATAATCATTGGGTTTATTAGTCACAACACACATGGGTTTAAGATGTCACAAAGTGTCTGCAGGGAGCTTATTTGAAACACTGAGCACTCCCAAGTACAGTTAAACTGAAGTTTATATAACTTTGTCTTAAAGAGAGATATGGGCAAGAGAGAGGGAGACAAAGTCAAAAACTCTTTTGGAGAGAACAGAGAATGTTAAGACTAGAAAAAGTAGGGAAATAAATTCTGAAGCATAAATCTAAGGTGGTAAGAAATATGACTTCATTTAAAAACACCTGAGTTATTCACAGAACTTCAGGAATACTATAATGCAATATGTGAAGAACACTTACAAAGCATTTCCACTGGCTTTGAGAGGTTAGAGGGAGTGAGATTCTGAACCTAAAAATTAAAAATAGAGGCTCCTTCAGTCAGTTCAGTTCAGTCACTCAGTCATGTCCGACTCTTTGCGACCCCATGAATCACAGCACGCCAGGCCTCCCTGTCCATCACCAATTCCCGGAGTTCACTCAGACTCACGTCCATCAAGTCAGTGACGCCATCAAGCCATCTCATCCTCTGTCGTCCCCTTCTCCTCCTGCCCCCAATCCCTCCCAGCATCAGGGTCTTTTCCAATGAGTCAACTCTTCGCATGAGGTGGCCAAAGTATTGGTGTTTCAGCCTCAGCATCAGTCTTTCCAATGAACACCCAGGACTGGTCTCCTTTAGGATGGACTGGTTGATCTCCTTGCAGTCCAAGGGACTCTCAAGAGTCTTCTCCAACACCAAAGTTCAAAAGCATAAATTCTTCAGCATCCAACTTTCTTTACAGTCCAACTCTCACATCCATACATGACCACTGGAAAAACCATAGCCTTGACTAGATGGACTTTTGTTGGCAAAGTAATATCTCTGCTTTGAATATGCTATCTAGGTTGGTCATAACTTTCCTTCCAAGGAGTAAGTGTCTTTCAATTTCATGGCTGCAGTCACCGTCTGCAGTGATTTCGGAGCCCCCCAAAATAAAGTCTGACAGTGTTTCCACTGTTTCCCCATCTATTTGCCATGAAGTGATGGGACCAGATGCCATGATCTTCATTTTCTGAATGTTGAGCTTTAAGCCAACTTTTTCACTCTCTTCTTTCACTTTCATCAAGAGGCTTTTTAGTTCCTCTTCACCTTCTGCCATAAGGGTGGTGTCATCTGCATATCTGAGGTTATTGCAAATAAAAAGTAAAAATAGAGTTACCGTATGATCCAACAATCCCACTCCTGGGCATATATCTGGAGAAAACCCTAGTTCAAAAAAGATGCATTGCAACACTATTTACAATAGACAAGACATGGAAGCAACCTAAATGCCCACTGACCAATGAATGGGTAAAGAAGATGTGGTACATATATACAATGGAATAGTATTCAGCTGTAAACAACAACAAAATAATGCCATTTGCAGCAACATGTATGGACCTAGAAATGGACACACTAAGTGAAATAAGTCAGACAGAGAAAGTATTGTGTAATACTGCTTATATGAGAAATCTAAAAAAAGGGTACAAATGAAATGATCTACAAAGCAGAAGTAAAATTACACCTTGGGCTTCCCAGGTGGCGCTAGTGGTAAAGAACCTGCCTGTCAATGCAGGAGACATAAGAGACACAGGTTTGATTGCTGGGTTGTGAAGATCCCCTGGAGGAGGGCACGGCAACCCACTCCAGTATTCTTGCTTGGAGAATCCCATGGACAGAGAAGCCTGGCGGGTTACAGTCCATAGGGTCTCAAAGAATGAGACATGACTGAAGCGATTTAGCACTCATAGCACACACATGGTTACCAAGGGGTAAGGGAGTGAGTGATAAATTGGGAGCTTGGGACTGGCATATACATACTGCTGCTGCTGCTGCTAAGTCACTTCAGTCGTGTCCAAGTCTGTGCGACCCCATAGACGGCAGCCCACCAGGCTCCTCTGCCCCTGGGATTCTCCAGGCAAGAACACTGGAGTGGGCTGCCATTTCCTTCTCCTTATAAAACAGATAACTAAGAAGGACCCACTATATAGCACAGGGAACTCTGCAACTCTACGCAATACTTTGTAAGGGCCTAAATGGAAAAAGAAGCTAAAAAAGAGTGGATATATGTATGTGTATAACTGATGCACTTTTCTGTACCCCTGAAACTGACACAACATTGTAAATCAACTATACTTCATAAAATGTTTTTTAAAATGTATAAATCTGAGGGGGAAAAAAGAGAATCCAAAAAAACATTTGTGTAAGAATAGAAACAAAGATTTTAATACAAATTACCTAGATAAATTTTGCAGAAAGTTTACTATTTCTATGAAAATAAGTTTTAATTATAATTGTGAATTTTAATAATTATGAATTATATAATAACTTCATTATAATAATTATGAATTATAATTAACAGTGAATAAGAGCTTTATCAAAAACTTAATTTGAAGAGTTTATGCCGTGAAGGATGGGTATAAATTCAATAGGAATGTCCTTTACAATTAAACATCTATATTAACATAAAAGCTAAAGACAGAAACACATATGTAATGTTAGTTATATTTTATATTCTGAAATATCAGACAATATTAGGTCAGTTGAGATAAGCTATTGGGTTGTGTTTTCACATGTACATTAAAAAGTAAATAGTACTTAACAAATTCTCTCAATTTTTTAAAATAGCTTACAGCACCCAGTGTTCCCAGGGAGTCTCCTATTTAAATACTAACCAGGCCTGATCCTGCTTAGCTTCTGAGATCAGATGAGACCAAGCACATTCAGGGTGCTATGGCAGGACCACCGGCAGAAATTAACAAATTCTTGATGTACTTTTCCACGTCTTAATGGGAAGCATTTTAACATATTGTTGACCAAGCAGTTGATCACGACAGAGTTATCAACAACCTGCGCTTGCTCATGAAAATTCTTTGCACGAGAGAGTGTCAGAAGAGGGGAAGAAAGTTTTGGGGAATAATAATGGAACACTCTTTAAGGGATGCTAATGTTCATGGTGGCACAGGAGACAGGAGGATAAGGAAAAACACAAACATCAACAACTGCGTAAAACACAAATTCAGAAGAGTTGGACTATAAATGTGCAGAAATTTTAGAAAGACTTCAATTTATTTTACTTATGTTTTACTTTTTCTGTTTGCACAAGTGTGAAATATGATAAAAAATGTGTCTAAGTCTAAAACTGTTCTTTTGGTAAGTACAGAATAAAAATTCTAGGTGATAAGAAAGCATCACATTATAGTTTAAGCAGCACTGTGCTTCTGCTTTTTCTTTCTTAGTGGTAAATTAAAAAATGGTGCATCTTACAATTGACAGTATCTTAGATTCAGTGAACTATGGGACTAAGTTGGGACCACACCCTTCATTGTCTCCAAAATGAAGCAAAGAAAGCGTGAGAGAAATTGAGATGAAAATGCTGACCAAGAAGGATACTATCCACCTCTCTCCTCCTCCCCATTAAATGGAAAAAAGTAAAGATAATAAGATGTATTCATTGCATTGTTGATTAATAAAGACAAAAGTACAAAGTTGGCGAGCATTTTCTCTACGGCAAAGTGTGTCATGATTAAACAAATATTTAAATTGATTTCATAGATGATTTTGGTGTTTAATCTTAGTCTGCCATTGTCGCTTAATCTGAAATCCAATTTCACGTCTGCTTTGTACATCAGAGAGCAAACAGGTCCACGCTACATATTTTCTCAAAGGAAAAAGTTCAATTAAAAGAGAAAAACTTTCCCAAATAGTAAGGTTGAAGCGGATGCATTCGGTAGAGTATCACTACATTTGGCAGTTCTATAGAGCAAGTCAATTTTCTCCCAGATAAATTATTCTTCAAGAATATCTTCAATGTCAAGCCTAAAATGTTGTCTTTACAATACTGCCAGTCACTTATTGTACACGTTCTCTTTCAACTGATTTATCTATCAGGGTCTTTGTGTCTCTGTTGATTAAAAGTCAACCCTGCATACATTTCATTTTCCTGATCTATTTGACAGAATCTGAGGGAAACAGTGGAGGAGAGGATCCTGCTTCCATAGTTACATCACTCTGTTTGAGATTCCACTGAAATTCAGCAATAAATAATACCAACTCCAGCTTTATAATGTAACTTCCATTTTGTGAAAAGCTATTTTCATTTTGGCACATTAACTAGTACAATATGAAAATGAAAAATCCTAAAGTGAATATAAAAATCTGTATACCCTCCAGCTGATTCTTCAAAGTTCATTTTCAAAATGTACTTGTTTGGAGAGTCTCTGCAGTAGGAAAACTGTATTTACCAAACCATGTAGCACATTCCTAGACAGACACAATACCACTAAATCAGTCCATTTAATGTTGGCACTTGCCTTCCTTGAGAGTTTGATTTCGAGCACTGTTCTCCTTTTCTCACTGATAATATAATTTTTGGAGTATCCAGGAACTGCTGGCAAATTTCAATTATACCTCCTGGTAGCAGGAACAAAACCATGTGTGGCACAAAGAAGGCCACATTTCCCAGCCTCCCTGCAATCCAGTGGGATCACGTGATCCTATTCTGGCTAATAGAATGTGGAGAGAACAGATACAAGCACTTCAAAGCCTCATCTTTCTGTTTCTTTGCTTGTTGGATGGCAGATGCCAAAAATCCAGGAGGACTCTTGAGATTTCGTGAAAGGATGAATAAGAGGAGGTAGCCTGGGTTCATGTGTGCCTCTGGGGAGCAGAGCAATCTGTCATTCCCAATTCACATTTGACTATGCCAAGAGTGAAATATCAACCCCCATATGGCAAACTGCTGAAATGTTTGGCCCGTGTGTTACAGCAGCTAGGGTTACTTAACCTGACTAGAAAAAAAGAATCTTATAGAGAAGTCCCCAACTATATCCTTTAGTAGCTCCACTAGGTATTTTATAATATAGATAGATGGCCTATAATACAGGCCTTCATAACATGGGAAACCATAGTCCAAATGCTCAATAGATGTTCTGGACATTCATCCCTTTGCTTCAGAAATATTTGAGGGTACCTGTATTTCAAGCTTTGGGATAAGTTTAGAGCATGTACTAATAATAAGCTAAATAGACATGGTGTTTTTCTTCACGAAGGTTATAGACCAAGAGGTAGATTCCAGGCAATGGATCATACATATAAATGCACAGCAACAACCATGATCATTTCTGTTACATGAGTATCATGATCTTATCAGATATAAAGAGAGAGGCATTTGCCTTAATTAAGGATGTGCCCATGAAGAAGGATTCCATGTTAGGAGGACAGATATGCAACTACTATATAGAATTTAGATAGCATGAAATAACATGAAAATCAGATTACATGGGGGTTGGAGAATAAAAGGGCATTAGTATAAGATGAGCCTGGATGAGAATGCAGGGCCAAACCACGCAAGAGTAAGTATTGGTATTTTCCTCTTTGCTCAGACACTAAATGCCTTTTTTTCCCTTTGAAAAAGACTGCTCCGGCTATAGTGTTGAAGAATGGATTGAACATTAACATGTACCTATATTTACATGAAGAGAGTATGTGAAGACATGAACATTACCTGTCCATATACAGATACCTCAGAAATAAAAAGAAATATAAAAACAGCTCAGCACTGGACGTGTTTTTGAGATTGGTTGGTTGTTTGCCTGCCCCCCTCCCCCAACCCCTTTAAAGCAATTACAGATCATCTAGTTAGTTCAGTCTGCTAAGTCTGAGACAGGAGACACATGCCTGAGGACATGAGAACATCCAAAACAAACTAAATTGCAGCAAAATATGAGGCTAGTTTGAGTGACAATTTTCTCTTCAGTGATTCTAGCACCCACTGCCTTTAGGAAACCTACAAGTCACTCAACCACACCAGCCACTGCGAGGGACTCCCTATAAGAGGCTTTGGGATCCCCCGATTCTCATTACTGGAACACCATTACTACACTTCAGTTTCTCCACAGAATTTTTGAAGATTTGTGCTCCAAACAGAAAGGAGAAAGATGTCTTCAGCCTCCCTGGTTTACACAGATCTCAAGCATGGATGCCATCTTTCTCAGACTGTCTCCCAAATCCTGAAAGAATTATGTGTTGATGGCTCCAACCTTTACCCTGATTTTTTTTTTCCTCTCTGTATATAAAAACCAGTGGTATAGAGGCTTACAATTAAATAATCATCTTGAGATATTCCCTGTCAAAATTCTGGGCCTCAGTCTAATTTCTTGCCCTTGTGATTCAGGCGAGGAAGCCTGGCAATCACACCTTTCCAAACACATAAATAACAGAGCAGGTTCATACTGGCCCTCTCTCCTCCACGCGTGAGAAAAAGACACGGGAGCCCAGCTCTTTGTGGCTTTTCATTTTTAGATCCACTACACCTTTCTAGAAGCAGTATCTACAGAGAATGCTAAATAGGCACCCCCTGCATTGAGATGTATCTAAAAGGTGTTGATTCCCTGTAAAATAGGATGATTACTTCCAAGTAGCTATTTTCTAGGTACAATTGTAGACCTTCAAAGTCAGTTTGTTAATTTGGTGATATTAACTTTTGAGTCACTTGACTAGTCAGTTTAGGAAGCAACAATTCTCTTAAAACTCTTATAATTACATTTGGACAAGTTTGCGCGTAGGACCACAAGTCCACCAGCTTATTATAACCATGGCGCATTTCACACACCATCTTCATTATCTTGTGCTAAAGAAGAGAACGCACACTCTTCTGTGGGTAATTTTAGATCGGCCACTGACACACTCCACAGTGTTTATAAAGAAAACAAAACTTGGATGTTGGCCCTTTTAATTATAACTGGCAGAACTGCTACACCCAAAAATCACATAATCTCTTCACCATATTATATCTTTGAAGACATCTGCTTACAAAGCAGTAACAAGGAACTCGGAATCTAAAAACAAACTTTGTACTAGATTGATTGGTTTGGCGAGCCATGCTTCTGAAGTACTGGCGGATTCTGAAAGATGTCTTCCTGAACTTCAGAAAAAGCTTAAAATATGCTACTATGGAGCTACATCAAATTGTCCTTGGTCTGGACTGTCAGATTAGAGCCCATTATTAGGGTGCCTATTATTGTTAAAGAAAGTCAACTGGCTCAATGGACGATGCCATAAATTTCACCAGCCATTTCTACTGGTTCACAGTTTCCAAATAAATGTCTAGCTAATGAAACATTTTGATAAGTTTGGGGCACTATTTCACCTGAGAAATCACCACCCTCAAGGTGCTATTTTCTAGGTGTTTTAAATAATATTTTGAGGACAGTTGAGAACACTAGACACTCCACCAAAGCTGATCTATGACATCATCTTAACTATTCATCAAACATGTGCGTCTCTTCTCATGAATTTGGACATGATCTGAGCTCATCTTTGAGTTATTACTCCGTGATCCTAGTCACTTACCCTGGGGCAGATCTTATAGCTTGCAGAGTTTCTAAGCTCATGGTACTTTAATCTGAAAGATAAAAATGGAACAAGTACTTATTAGTTAAACTGTGCTCTGCAGATGGGTAAGAATCTTTCTTTTTCTAGGTGAACTGTAGACATGTATTTGAATTAAGAGTGTAAAAAAAAAAAAAATCCAAGCTCAATGCAAAAGCCTGATTTTGTTGCCAAAATAAAATTGCCTACGTTTTATGTAGTCATCTAATTCATAGGGTTCCACCCTCCTTCCACAACTCCAGCCAAAGAGTCTGTTTTTCCTTCCCTCACAGTATTTTCTGGAATCCAGGACTAGTTGTTAAGCCCTAACGTGACTTAAGATGCCTGCTGGAAAAGTGAAAGCAATCTCATTGTGCTGCATGAGTTCAACCAAAATGATTCATGTTGAGGTCTGACAGAAAACAACAAAATTCTGTAGAGCAATTATCCTTCAATAAAAAAAATAAATTAAAAAAAATGACTAACGGATTTCAACATTTAGAATATCCAATTGGACAAATATTTACTGCTCAGTGAGTACGTTTATTTTAAGAATCTTAGTCCAAAATGACTTTGCTGGTGTTAATGCTGTGAACATTTGTCTATATTTCAGACAAACTGATCCCCCCGACCTCGGATGTTAAAAATTACAATTGTAAATAGGTACACTGCCTACAAATTCTCAAATTGTGTATATATTTTTTAAACATCAAAAGTGCTCAAAACACTTCAAAGATGTTGACATTCTGTTGTCATTCTAACATAAATTTTATTAGCTGAAAGTGTGTTTTTTTTCTTCAAAATGTTTTTCTGAGAAGCGCAGAGGAACTGCTCTAAATCCAGGGCACTGAACTATTAACTGTTAACAGGGGGCGGGTTTTCAGGTTCCGGTATTTTAGAGCATGCATGGATGGGAGCATTTTGCTCATACTTCTCTCTCTTGCAAATATGTAAGCCAAGAAAGTTAATAATTTTGATGTGAATTAAAAACTTCTGAAGGTCTTCATATACGCAGCTCAGACTTGAGAAACATTATTAGAATTAGCAAACCACTAGGAGAACAGAAAGTGTGAAAGTAAAAAAAATAAAGAAGAAGAAGAAGAATGATCACAGCACTAAGTATGGTTTATTTTAATGGAGCTAGTTCAACATTTCCATTTTGGGTATGTATGGTACATTCTCCAACATATTTTCTGTTTTCCTTTTTTGCTAGGTCAAGTCAGGAAGACTTTGGCTGAAGAAAATCAGAACAGACAAGAGATAACACAACAGAAAAATAAAATTATCCCATAAGGTTGTCATTCTAGAACGTTCTGTTTGCCAGGGAGTGAGACTGTAATTTTGGGACTAGGTATATTTGGGTAAAGCCTTGGGTTCTCGGGACTTGCAGAGAACACAGAGAGGGCCAAAGAGCAGCAGGGGCTTCTAATCAGAAGAGTTACACAGCATGTGCTGAATTTTACTTTCTTTTCAGTGTCTAGCGTTGTGTCTGCAGAGAGACGTCCCAGTTATAACTTCTAAGTAGCTTTTATGCAAGTTTGCTTTGCAGGCTTGGTCTTTTAAGGTGTTTTCCCAGGCCAAGTAAAATCTTGACCCTCAAAAGAGGATACATACACATGTACCCACTGCAAATGAATTTGCCTCACAGGCTGCAAACATAAAATTCCTTGCAGGCACAGAAAATCTAGAAAACCCGTGACTTGAGCACGGCTCTCTCAAATGTGAAGGAAGCAAACTCTCGGCTTCTTTTTCTTCTTGTAGGGGATGTAAATATGTACTTTCTGCAATGAGTAATGGTACTCATAAAATTATGTTTATTATCATTTTATTCATGCCATTTAATTATAGAGGGAGATGGGTAGTCAGGTAACAAAACAGCCATAAACAAGGGAAGGGCTCCTGTGCTCTTTTTAAATCAATGCTCTAAAACAATTGGGAAGAGCATTAATAGAATGCCCAGTGAAAGACAGACTCCATAAACCTCAATGTTCACTTGGGGTTCGTCAAATAGTGGACAGTTGGCCTATTGTTCAAGCCACTTTTCTGCAGTAACTTGACATTTGATAGGATTACCTCTGGATTTTGGTGTGAGTCTCTGCCGTGCCTGAGAAGATCGTCATCTTTTGATTTAAAGATAACAGCCGATCATGTGAAAAGGTTCTGTAGAGTCAGCCTGTGACTCATAACCAAATATCGAGAAAGATTTTGTCTACAGTTTGCTTTCTTACCTCACTGTTGTAACTGAAATGATCAAATGACTAGTTTCCATTATAAACATCGTCTATTTATTTTATAAAAAAAAAAGTCTGACATTCTTCAGAGATGAAATATATGAGAATCATAAAACTCAGAGGTGTTTCTTTCCCCCTGAAAACTCAAAGCATTGCTGATTATAATTTCAATTCCAAAGCTTCACCAAAAAAGAGGAATCAATTTTGTTTAAGCAGAACACTGAACAAGTAAAAGAAAAACCCGAACGGGTCAGACATAGATAAAACTGAATTATGAGGCAATGGAATTAGACACAGGAGAACAAAACACACCTACACACACCGGCAAGGCAACTGACCATTAAAAATACAGTTAATAAGTTCCCAAACATGCAAGTACGAATTTTAAAATTAAGCCTCCCAATTGCCAATTTCAAAAAGTGTAATGAGTTTAGAGTAGCCTTTTTATTATGCATAGTTTTATGTCTTTGGATTTCAAAATCACCTAGCATGCATGTTCAACTTTGCTACAATATCCGGGCTGTTTTCATTTCTATTTTAAAAAGGCTAAACAGTAAGATGTGCCTCTGCTTTGCATTCTAATTGCACGTAACTGATTTGCACAGAACAAAAAACTCATTTTCAGATTAAGAATCGTGCACCAAGAAATAATTATTGTTCTACCAGAAAAAAGAAAAATATTTTCCCAGATCCTTTTCTCCTCATTTATGGAAACTGTTTTCTAGGTTTCCCCCAGGTTGATCTCTTTTATAGACCACCATGCATTGCTCTTTAGGGACTAAAATAATGCAAATGGAAGCAAGGAACATACAACTGTTTTGACTATATTCTTCTGCTTGCAACATAACACTTGCCTTTTATTATTTTATCTTCAACAATCAAGGGGTGACTAAATGGTTGCAGGTGGTGATGAAAATAAAAGCCATCCATCATTATTTATTAGGCATGAAAAAGATACACAATAATGTAATTTAATCTCAGAGCAGACAATTATTTCCACATATTGATAATACAATGTGAAAACTGTCATGAATTCTAATATGATATTTTGGCTTTATTGGTGTACCACGGCCAGCATGACAAATAATGAAATTGCATCAAAAAGAAAAAAAAAAAGAGATAATTATGTGCGTATGTCAATACTATGGATGGAAAACATATCACCAAATTTTTAAAGCTTCTTCATTATTACTTGAACAAGCCAAAAGTTTGAAGTGGAAAAAGGCACATTTTCTGCTTTCGCTATTTAAAACACAATCTATTACATTCACACCACAATCTATAATCTGAATAAACACTGACTATGTAAGTGTTTTATCATATAAAAGTTTTGAAGACCAGCCAGTCTGCTAAAATATTTGCAAGAAGTATATATACACTATAGGGTCAAATTTCTAACATGTTCTTTGGTTCACTGTAGTCTGGTAAAAATCTGCAGATGAAATCTCTGTGATCTCTACTTTGGGGAGCATACACATGGCTATTAAATGTAGCAAAGAACGTACCTTTTAGCCAAATAAAGCAAGAAATGGTTGAAAATAAACATCTTTGGTAGGAAAAATCCTGACTGATGAAATGCTTGGGCAAAAAAATGTGAAAGCTAGTTTTTCGTTATGTTAAATGATTCCTACTTCTACTAGGTTGTTGAACTCTACCTTCAAATAGCACTTGGAAGGTGAAAATATGACAAAGAAGAAACAAACTAGCATTTCACCTCTGTAGCTGGGAACCCAAAATCATCTTATGACATCTATTTGAATAGATTTTGGCTTCAGCCAGAAGAGCAATCATGACTAGAGACTTTCCTAGTTAGAAATAAATGAGATGATTTTTAAAGTAACTTTTAATTATACAGTGTACACAAACACACACATTTATGTGTGTGTACACACTGTATAATGAGACACACATACTCATTCTACAACACACAGACACAGCATTCTCTTTCTCTGTACTTTCTCAGAGACTAATTTATTTGCAGTTCACATATAGATTTGAAATAGGAATATAAGCTTATTGGATAAGATAAATGACCTCCTCTTAGAAAAAAGTCTTTTAGAATTATTAAGGAAGGAAAATATTTTAGACTTGGATTGAGTGGTGGACAAGACCTGGAAGAAAAAGTGTCTCTGAGTGATCACAACACTGAGACCATTCTGGGCTCGGAGAGAAAATTTATATATCGTGTGGTTACTCAATTTTATAAAGGGAACCTAAGAACAAGTGTAGGCACTGGGTAGGAAAAACAAATGAAAGGAATAATTTAAAAAGTCAATAAGCCACAGGAAATCTGGAGACTGTTTCAAAACACCTTATTGGAAGCCTAGCAAAAGTATGTGCCAGAGATCAAAGGGACACTTGGAAATGTGGCCCAAGTAAGGAAACCAGGGAGATCCGCAAACTATGGCAGGTCAGGTGTGAACAAGAATGCAGGCGAGCCAAAAGAGAATTCAAGAGTCCCTTGCAAGTGACTCCAAAACTAACAAAAATGTTCTTCAAAAAATATCCATGGCAGAAAACCAAGCAGAGAACTAATGGGCTGATCAAGTGACCCCCTCTGGGCAAAAGAGATATTCTTCTTGGAGGATAGAAACCCTTCTGACTTTATTAAAGATGCTTCATTCACTTATACATTGACTTAATTCACTCATTAAATTATCCATCTATCTATTTATTTAAAAAAATACAGAATGCCTACCATGAACCAGACTTTGGGTTCAGTACTGGGAATATGGGCTTCCCTGGTGGCTCAGTACTAGAGAACCCACCTGCCAATCAGGAGATGTGGGTTTGATCCCTGGGTCAGGAAGATCCCTTGGAGAAGGAAATGGCAACCCATTTCACTATTCTTGCCTGAAAATCCGATGGACAGAGAAGCCAGGTGGGTTACACTCAATGGGGTTACAAAACAGTCAGACGTGACTTAGTGAGTAAACAGCCACTGGGAATACAGAACGACATAGGCCATTCATTCATTTATTCTTTCTTTTCACTCATTCAATCATCAATTCATCCATACATCCTGTGTTTGGTTACCTATTCATTCCATCAAAAAATTACAGATTGTATATCATGAGACAGACCTTAAGTTAAATGCTTGGAATATATTAATACATAAGACATTCATTTAGTCAGTCAACAAATATTTGTGCCAAACCCTGGTCTAATACTTTGAGATAGATCAGTGAACAGCAGCAGAGACACTAGCCCTGTCTGAATCAACTTTCTTTTCTAGCAGAGAGTAGCAGTGGAGGTAGGCAACCTATATGACCAACAATTAATCACAAAATCAAAAGCCATCATTTTAATATGATAGGTATTGACATTATGAAGGAGAAGTTCAGGCAGTTTGAGTGCTTGACGGTGTCCCTGTCAGAGGCAGAAAACAGTACTTGATTTAATAGACCTACAGGAAGGAAGCAGAGAGAGTAGCAGGAGGTAAGGATGAGCACATGGCACAAAGGTCACATTATCTGGGACATGAAGAACCCTAGACTCTACCTGAAGAGCAAGAGGAGCAGCTGAAGGTTTTAAGCAAGTGTGATCTACTTGAAAAGTCTGATACGCTTCTTTTCAAAACCCACCTTGGCCTCGGGCTTCAAGTGGAGTGAAAGTTGAAGTCCAGGCAACGACGTACGAGACCTTCTATAGTCTGTCCGCTGTCAGTCCCCGACTAAATTTTTTTCTTTACCATCTTCCCCTGCTCAATCTATTCTAGCCATACTGGGCTCCGTGTGTCCACTGGCTATTTCCTCCTCTTGCCTAATCCAAATGGATGCACCCTTACCTTTGTCAAATCCTTGCTCAAATCTCCCCTTGTCTATGAGGCATGACCTGAGGACCAGAATTCCCTGCCATCTCTACCTTATCCTGCTTTGCACTCCCCTACCCCACTTTGTAGCATTCACTGCCTTCTGATGTACACCTTATTACTTTGTATCCTTGGGTTCTGCATCTGTGGATTCAACCAACTGCAGACTGAAGATACTTGGGGGAAAAAAAAATAGAGCAAATCTTGAAAAGGGAAACTTGAATTTGCCAGTAACTAGTTACACAGAGTATTTACAACTATGTATACAGCAATTTTACATTGTATTTATAACTATTTACATAGAATGAGGTATTACAAGTAATCTAGCAATGATTTAAAGAATACAGAAGGGTATGCCTAGGTTATATGCAAAGGCGGCACCATTTCATGCAAGGGATTTGAGGATCTGTGGATTCTGGTATCTACAGGAGCTCCTGGAAACAATCTGCCCCAGATAGTGAGGGACGACTGTGCAAATCATCCTCATTCTCAATTTATTGTGCTTTGCTTCACTGCACTTCATAGACGTTGCATTTTTTTTTTTTTTTTTTACAAACTGAAGGTTTGTGGCAACCCTGTGTCAAGTCAGTCAACCTGCATCATTTATTTTCAAAAGCATTGTTTTAAAAGTAAGGTATGTAGATTGCTTAAGACAGTGTTATTGCACACAGTGGACTACAGTGTAGTGTAAATAGAACATTATATGCAGTGAGAGACAAAGTCACATGACTCACTTTAGGGTGGTATTCCTATTACTGCAGTGGTCTGGAATCAAAACTTCAGTACCTCTGAGGTCTGCCAGTACTGTCTGTATCTCCCCAGGAAAAGGGATTCTTCATGAGCCAAGAGTTTGGGTCTTTTGTTCATGTTTACCTTAGTCAACTAAAAACTGAAGTAGTGTCTGGGACACACAACTCAACAGTCATTTGCTGAACAGATAAATTAATGAATATGTTGGAAAACATGCTCATATTGGCATTTAAAAATGACTCTGGTTGAAGCTTGAAGAATAATTTGGGAAAAATAAGTGTAGATCTAGAAAAACAAGAGGATATTTTTAGGGGCTAATATAAAGCAATGGCAATTTAGGCTAGGGTGAAGGTGTCAGAAATGGAGGGAAGTTGACTAATTTGTAAGATTTTTTAGTAGAATCAACTCCTGCTTGTAGTAGAGTGCTGGAGTTGGTACATACTGGTTTACAAGAGCCAGTAATTAAATTCTGAGTAATTTTGTTAGTTGCCTGTTAAGTATGGTTATTAAAAATTAAATTATATCAACTTGTAATTAATTATATTAAATCAAAGTTAACAAATATTCAATAGTAATTAATTCCTAAGCTTCAATTTTACTATGTTTAACTATTATCTATGCTCTCAAGGCTATTTATGTCTATTGTGTTTCTATGGGAAATATCAAATGGTGTGTTACTGTGCAAATTTTTTCAACCCTGTTTTCAGTTATGTCACACTGGTAGCTTGAAATCAGAGAGGTATTTATTCCTTGGTAATTGTCAAATGCTACATGATTTATAGCATTTGAGCTTGCTGATTGAGCTTGCTTTATTATCTTGCTGATTTTGCAGACTTAAGAAAGTGATGGAGAAAATGTTAATAATACAGATTATTTTTAGAAGTATATCATGCCTGCAGATATTTCATTGTGAATATCACACAAAATTGAGGAAATATTTCTCCAGGATGTGAAAACAGTTATCTGATTCAGCAAAGAAGTCATTCACATCACTGATAAAAGAATGGAATTCTGACATGTATCTGTGTTGTTTCACCCTTATCTTTTCTCTTTAATGTATGGCAAACTATCAACCAACATATGTATCTGAGTTACTTGTTAGTTTCAACCTTAAGTTGGCTATGGAACCAAGAGTTTTGTAAAATCAAAACATTTTATGAGAATCCATTGGCGTATCATTGTAAGTTGTGTACTATACATTCTTTTTCGATATTTTTTTTTTTTTGGCTGTGCCACATGGCCTGTGGGATCCTAGTTTACTCACCAGGAATTGAACCCATGTCTCCTGCAGAGGAAGTATAGAGCCCTAACCGGTGGACAACCAGGGAAGGCCCTACATATTCTTTATATTAATAAAATGTGTATGTGTGTGTTAGTCGCTTGCGACCCCATGAACTACAGCTTGCCAGGCTCCTCTGTCCATGGAATTCTCTAGGCAAGAATACTGAAGTGGGTTGCCATTCCCTTCTCCAGGAGATCTTCCTAACCCAGGGATTGAACCTGGGTCTCTCACACTGCAGGCAGATTCTTTACTGTCCGAGCCACCAGGGAAGCCCAATAAAATGTATGATAAATGTAAACATAAACATTTTCTTTCTGGAGAACTGGTTGTTAAATAATGTATCACTGAGTATATAGAGGTCAAAGAGACCCTTATGTACCCAGAGACAGAGAATAATAAAAAATGCTGCAAGTTTTTGCCTTCAATTGCCTAAGTGATGGATCCCATACCTCTATACAGGAACATATAAATTTGATATAGGAACACCAAACACATAGGAACATCAAACATAGGTTTGATGGATTGGGTTAGGGAAGGCGGTGTCATGGGTCAGGTTGGAAGATATTGAGTTTGAAGAGACAGGTAGCAACAACATGGGTGGTGTCATGAGATAGAAGCCACTGGACTGTCTGACTCACTCCATGGAATTCAGATACCCTGAAGAGTTGCCCAGTACACGGTGGACTTTTCTTACGTAAGAGATGAATTTTGGTTGTGGTAAGCCATTGAGGTTTTAAGGGCTGTTTGTTACCACACCACAATTTAGATTAGAATGACCCTTATAGAAATTACTGTTGGAAATAAGTATTATAATATCAGAACCTAAAATAGGAGGCACTGACTTGATATTTCTGTGAAACGAGAAAGAAAACAAATTTCACGGCTCAGAAACAGAGGATGCAATAAAATAAACAATTGAATCTGATCCCATCGAAGAATGGGAAGCTGTGCTGGAACTTTGGAAAGAGAAGCCAGCATATTTTGAAATGAGTAATGAAGGGAGAAGACAATATTGGGATATTCAGACAGCTACTCAAAACCTGACTTCATACACTCAAGACTACACTGCAGAGGAATTATAAATGTGATCTTTTAAATGTAGTCTAAAAGGCTCTGCTTTGAGAATGCTGAGTGTCTTCTCAGAAGTACATGTGGTTCTGTAGATACTGACAAACAGAAAGAGGAGAAGGAGATGTATACAGAGCCTAGTGTTATAGAGGAATCTTGTTTTGGAGTCAAGATTTTTTAAAGTTCTGTATGTTCAATAAATAAAATATTTCAGAAATAAGGATGAACAGGAGTGCAACACTGATATATAAGGGAGGCAGACTTGTCTTCGTATTCAGGAAGGAGATTACAAACCAATTTGAGGAAGCCTAAAGTTGATGCTAATAATCAGGAAAATGTTGACTGTTCAATAAAAGACAAACATATTAAGAGAAAAAATAAGTCAAACATTTTTTCTTCTGAGACAAAAGACTGAGGAATCACTGATTGAGAAGAAGATATAAGATATCTGAAAACTGAAAGGACAGTAAGTATTTTGGATTAAAGAGGCAAAATTCTAAGTAACTAATAGAGAAAACTATTGAAATAAAATATATTTAACAGTTGAAAATTAATAGATACAAATATGCTTTTAAGCTACTCTCCATTAAATTAAGCCTCAAATAAAGGGCTTCCCTGGTAGCTCAGCTAGTAAAGAATCTGCCTGCAATGTAGGAGATCCCCATTCAATTCCTGGGTAGGGAAGATCCCCTGGAGAAGGGATGGGCTATCCATTCCAGTATTCTGGCCTGGAGACTTCCATGGACTGTATAGTGCATGGGCTTGCAAAGAGGCAGACACAACTGAGCGACTTTCACTTTCACTTTAAAGGCTATTTAAATTAACAAACATGAAAAATATGGAATTTTATCTGACCCATATTAAATAAGCTCCAAATAATCTATTGTAAATTCACATGTATTTAAAGCACTCTCGGTCAAAATCAATAGAATCACCATCCACAGTGAAGGGTGTAATATTTTGCTATCCATACCATACTTGATGATGTATGAGTCTAAATTTATGATACTGTAAAGAAGAGAGTGAATTTTGATTCCAAGCAAGGAAGAGCTTTCTAACAATTGTCACTGCTTAATTGTTTTCAAATATTTCCTTCTCCAATGGGGGAAAAATTTTCTCCTCCAAATCTTAAAACTATATAAAAAAGATACAAACAGAACTGCCCTTCTTAATCAACCTACTTAGAGCTGTAATCTCACTCACTGCCTCCATTTTTTAACAGCTTTATTGAGGTATAATTGACAAAATTTTAAGTTATTTAAAGTGATGATTGATATATGTATACATTGTGAAAGGATTCCCCCATCAAGTTAATTAGTACATCCATCACCCCATATATTTACCTTTCTTTTCTTTTTAAAATTCATTTTTTTGGGAGAACACTTAAGTTCATCTCTCCTAGCAAATCTCAATTATTCAATTCAGTTCTAATCACCAAGGTACAATTGGATCTTAAATCTTATTCATCTTATAAATGAATGGTTTTCCACTTTCATTAACCTTTTTTAAAAAGCTTCTCTAAGATACAGAGTTAACGTTAAGACCAGCCCCTTCTTTTGTTTTCTGTGTCCCAGACCCTCTTGCCTCTCGATGATGTAGTCCTGCAATCAAGCTCCTTCCTTTCAACACCATTCGTTTTGTCCTTCCCTTTGGTTTTGATTTGTTCCCACCAACAAGCAATGTTACAGGGTCAACCTCCTTAACTCACATTCCTTATCCTCAAATTTCCTTCCATCCACAGCCCTACTGCTCTCCTGTCTTCATAGGAAAACTTCTTAGGCAATATCTACACTTACTCTTTCTCTTGTCCCAAGTTTTTCTTTCTTTTTAAAAAAATCAATCCACACCGGGCTCTCGTCAAGGTGAACTTGACTTTCACATGGAGAAATCCAACTTCTGTTCTCTTTTTACTTGAGTTCTCAAGCCTCCTTTGAAAGGGTAGTTCCTTCTTTCTTTGCTGGAGCATTCTTTCCTCTTTGGTGTTCTTAAAGCAACATTCACTTGATTTTCCATGTGTTCACTGACTGCTTTTCAAGCTTATCTCTTCCCCCTTATCAGTTCATTTAACCTCTAATTGTTGAAACACCTCATGGTTCTGTCCTAAGCTTCAACTCTGCTCTATCTACACTTTCTCTTAGATGATTGCATATGTTTTCAAGACATTAATTATAATCAATAAATATCTCAAATGTGTGTCTTGAGTCCTGACTTCTCTAAAGTGTGACATTCAGCTGTCTACTTAATAGCTCTTTTCGGAGAGCTAAAATAGGAATTTCATTTAGTGAGGGTAATCAGAACTCTCTTTTCCTTTGTGAGTCTCTTCCTCTCCTCATTGTTCCCATTACAGGAAGTACAAATGCTCCTCTATTCAGTGAGTGAAAATCTAGGACTGATACCTGATTCTTTCTTTTATCTCAGCTCTCACAACCAACCATGATACATTCTCTCAGCTTTTCTTCCAACATACACTCCAGTGTAATCTAGTTCTTTTCAATTCTTCTGCAAATAGTCTCATCTGCAGTCAGGATAATCCAACAAGTTTCCCCAACAACTACTCAGCTTGTACTATACCCCAGTCTATTTATAATCTCCTTCCCACATAGTTGCTGCAGGTGGCAGACAAAAAAACCCTTAACATGCTTCCCACTGCACTTAGGAAAAAAGTCCCCACTTCTTACATGACGTGACAGACTATGGGAATGGGTCTAACTGAACTTTCTGACCAGATGCTCTGCCCCTCCCACCTTCTCTCATGTGATCTAGTCCCACTGGCCATCTTTCTGACCCTCAAACATGCCCAACTCTGTCCTTACTTAGGGCCTTTGCACATGTGCCTCTTCTTGGCCTTAATGGACCAGCTTCTCATCATCCATATTTCAGCTCAACCTCACCTTGTCAGAGAGTTCTGGCCACCTTTTAAAATACATTTCTACCCCTATTCATGGTTCAGGACTCAAATCACACATCTATTTTAATAATATATAACACTGTAGAGACAATTATTACATTGTATTGTCTTTATAGGGCTTTCAGCATCTGTAATTTTATTTTTTAATACAAATGTCCACATTATTTCCTCCTTTCCAACACTGTTAGTGATTCCAAGCTACCGACAGAAAAAGTCAAAGCTGTTTAAAATGTCATCCAAACCACCATGATCTGGCCTATCTGGCATTTTCTCATCTCTTTCCTATTTACTGCCTGTGAACCCCATTCTATTACATAATATACCCTGGTCTATATCATTCCTCCAAGGTACACTGAAACACTTGCCTTTCCCTTATCTGCCAAGTGACCCTTATCTTTCTTTTGAAGACTCAGTTCAAATGCCACTATTTAGAATCCTCAGGGAAAGCTGTTTACTTTTTATTCTGTACTTACAGCTGTGGGTACACCTGTCCATGTGTCTCACATTTCCCACTAATGCATGAGAAAATGATTTATTCATCTGAGTATTCTCACCATTCAGGTTGATTACTGTATAAAATAATGTTTTTGTTTGTATAGGTGACACATGCTTTTAATATCTGTCCCTTCCCTGAATACTCTGGTTTCTCTTTTTTGGATAGTTTTGTTTTGCCCATCTTAATTGTGAAGTGTGATGCTCAGAAAACTGTGTTTAAAATCTGTCACAACATCATATACACACAGAAAAAAAAACCCCAAAACTTCAAAATGGATTAAAGACCTAAACATAAGTCCAGACACTCTAAAACTCTTAGAGGAAAACAGAGGCAGAACACACTTTGACATAAATCATAGCAAGATCTTTTTGGACTGACCTCCTACAGTAATGAAAAGAAAAACAAACAAATGGGACCTAATTAAACTTAAAACCTTTGTGTAGCAAAGGAAACCATAAACAAGGCAAGAAGACAACTTTCAGAATGGGAGGAAATATTTTCAAATGAAATCTCCAAAATATACAAACAGCTCATGCATTTCAATATCTAAAACACAAAACAACCCAATCAGAAGTTAAGCAGAAGACCTACATACACATTTCTCCAAAGAAGACATGCGGATTGCCAACAAAGACATAAAAAGATGCTCAACATCCCTAATTATTAGAGAAATGCAAATAAAAACTACAATGAGGTATCACCGGTCAGTAGGGTCAATATCAAAATATTTACAAATGGTAAATTCTGGAGAGTGTGTGGAGAAAAGGGAACCCTCTTGCACTGCAGGTGGGAATGTAAGCTGATAACAGGCACTAGGGAGAACAGTATGGAGGTTCCTTAAAAAACTAAAAATAGAACTACCATATGACCCAGCAACCCCACTCCTGTGTATAAAGCCACAGAAAACAATAATTCAAAAAGATACATTGTACCCAGTGTTCACTGCAGCACTATTTACAAAAGCCAGGGCATGGAAGCAAATTAAATGTCCATCAACAGATGAATGGAGAAAGAAGACGTGGTACATACGTACAGCGGAATGTTACTCGGCATAAAAAGGAATGAAATCGTGTCATTTGCAGAGATGTAGATGGACCTAGAAAATATCATAGAGTGAAGTAACTTGGAAAGGGAAAAACATATATTAATGCATATATGTGGAATCTAGAGAAGTGCTACAGACGATCTGACTTGCAAAGCAGAAACAGAGACACAGATGTAGAGAACAAATCTATGGACACCAAGGGGTAAGAAAGGGGTGGCGGGATGAATAGAAAGACTGGGATTGACATACATACACTATCGATACTATGTATAAAACAGATAACTAATGAAAACATACTGCATAGTACAGGGAACTCTACTTGGTTCTCTGTGCTAACCTCAACGGGAACGAAATCCAAAAAAGGGGATATATGCATGTGTATGGCTGATTCGCTTTGCTTTACAGTAGAAAGTGACAGAGCAGTGTAAAGCAAATATACTCCAATAAAAAAAAACATAAAATAGAAATAATAAATCTGTCATAAATGATTCCTATCTATATTCCCCAGCCTTAATTCCTGGCACATACTATCAGCACAACAAATGTATGCCATTGTACAAGCTGGAGCAGCCGTGAAGAGATACCCCACGTCCAAGGTAAGAGAAACCCAAATAAGACAATAGGTGTTGCAAGAGGGCATCAGAGGGCAGACACACTGAAAACATAATCACAGAAAATTAACCAATCTGATCACACAGACCACAACCTTGTCTAACTCAATGAAACTAAGCCATGCTGTGTGGGACCACCCAAGACAGACGGGTCATGGTGGAGATATCTGACAGACGGTGGTCCACTGGAGAAGGGCATGGCAAGCCACCTCAGTATGCTTGCCTTGAGAGCCCCATGAACAGTATGAAAAGGCAAAAAGGTAGGACACTGAAAGATTCCATTCTAGGAATCAGTGAACTACAGTGGACTGGAATGGGTGAATTTAACTCAGATGACCATTATATCTACTACTGTGAGCAGGAATCCCTTAGAAGAAATGGAGTAGCCATCATGGTCAACAAAAGAGTCTAAAATGCAGTACTTTGATGCAATCTCAAAAACAACAGAATGATCTCTGTTTATTTCCAAGGCAAACCATTCAATATCACGGTAATCCAAGCCTATGCCCCAACCAGTAACACTGAAGAAGCTGAAGTTGAACAGTTCTATGAAGACCTATAAGATCTTTTAGAACTAACACCCAAAAAAGATGTCCCTTTCAGCAAAGGGGACTGGAATGCAAAAGTAGGAAGTCAAGAAACACCTGGAGTAACAGGCAAATTTGGCCTTGGAGTATGGAATGAAGCAGGGCAAAGGCTAACAGTGTTTTGCCAAGAGAAAGCACTGGTCATAGCAAACACCCTCTTCCAACAACACAAGAGAAGACTCTACACATGGACATCACCAGATGGTCAACACCGAAATCAGATTGATTATATTCTTTCCACCCAAAGATGGAGAAGCTCTATACAGTCAGCAAAAACAATCCCAGGATCTGACTGTGGCTCAGATCATGAACTCCTTATTGCCAAATTCAGACTTCAATTGAAGAAAGTGAGGGAAAACCACTAGACTATTCAGGTATGACCAAAATCAAATCCCTTCTGATTATACAGTGCCGGGAGCCAGCGTGAGGAATTCCACCCATGACAAGGTCATGTGGCAGAGCTCTGATGGCAAGGCTACTCAGACCTCAGGTTTTCCCCCTGGAATTTCCTGAGCATTCACCCCCCCCCCCCCAAAATAAGAATCTGCCTGCTTTTCCACTCTTCTAATATTCTCTGGAAAAAGTCAAATCAGGGCTTTAGTCTTCTGCATTTGAAAGGGATGTTTCAGTTAAAACTCCTCTGATAACTCTCTAGCTTGCCTAACAGGTTCCCCCGGACCTCTTACAGCTTGTGAATTGCTTACAGCCCCCCAACTGCAAGAGGCACAAAGCTTAAAAGCATCTTAAAGATACAGAGCCTTTTCTAAAGAGCTAAAAATTATATTGGTACAGGGTTTTCACTGTTGACTCAATGACTGCTGCCAGGCCTCCATATTCTTTATCTCTTAGGCACCTGGGAGGATGTTAATCAATGTAAACGGGATATGGAAAAAGATATATAACAGTTTTGATGTTAGCAACACTAGACTTTTGAGTTAATTACTTTTCTCTTTGTTATATATCACTGCACTCCTCTTGTGTCCTTGCTATGTAAGAATGTAACTTTATTTAGTGCTTTCTGAGAATAGCACCAGACTTTGGGAAGATCAACACAAATAAGTCTTCTGGTTGACAAACTCTTATCAGAAAAAAGGCTGTAAAATGTTAATTGGCCCTTTTGGCCTGAAGATGATGTAAATCACCTAAGACTTGTGTATACAATTAGGTATGCAGAGAGAAAAGCCTGGTTTTGATAAGAGTCTGGGCTGCTAACGCTGCATAACTTTGTGTTACCCATTGATCTCCATATTTTATCAAAAGTATAAAAGGCCTTCTGAACAACAGAGGACGGGGCCAGTCATTGGACTGGTTTCCCCTATGGCTCCTCTTTACTCTAATTTCAGGCTGAATTCCCATCTGAAGTGGGGCGGCTCACTAAGTCTACTTACTTGCCCTGGCTTTTAAGACCCGCGCGAAAGGGAGCCTAAGGAGGGGCACCCTTAGATATTCAAGTGGGCGCTGGTGGCCCAGCATAGATAGTGCAAGCTCCTTGTCAGGAACTTTATTGGCCTTCCCCGTAAGCCAAGTTATTCAGCCTTCTTTCTCCACTTAATTTTCCTACTACACTATTTCTCCCTAATCTAATCTTATATTAATAAATAAATAAGTTTTCTTTGCCAACGCCATCCCCACTTCGAATTCCCTGGATCCACCGGGGCTGGACCCCGGCAATACAGTGGAAGTGAAAAATAGATTTAAGGAATAGATCTGATAGACAGAGTGCCTGATGAACTATGGACGGAGGTTCATGACACTGTACAGGAGACAGGGATCAAGACCATTCCCGTGGAAAAGAAAGGCGAAAAAGCAAAATGGCTGTCTGAGGAGGCCTTACAAATGGCTGTGAAAAGAAGAGAAGCAAAAAGCAAAGGAGGAAAGGAAAGATACAAGCATCTGAATGCAGCGTTCCAAAGAAAAGCAAGAAGAGATAAGAAAGCCTTCCTCAGCGATCAATGCAAAGCAATAGAGTAAAACAACAGAATGGAAAGACTAGAGATCTCTTCAAGAAAATTAGAGACACCAAGGGAACAGTTCATGCAAAGATGGGCTCGATAAAGGACAGAAATGGTAGGGATCTAACAGAAGCAGAAGATATTAAGAAGAGGTGGCAAGAATACACAGAAGAACTGTACAAAAAAGAGCTTCACAACCAAGATAATCATGATGGTGTGATCACTCATCTAGAGCCAGATATCCTGGAATGTGAAGTCAAGTGGGCCTTAGAAAGCATCACTATGAACAAAGCTAGTGGAGGTAATGGAATTCCAGTTGAGCTATTTCAAATCCTGAAAGATGATGCTGTGAAAGAGCTACACTCAATATGCCAGCAAAGTTGGAAAACTCAGCAGTGGCCACAGGACTGGAAAAGGTCAGTTTTCATACCAATCCCTAAGACAGGCAATGCCAAAGAATGCTCAAACTACCGCATGATTGCACTCATCTCACATGCTAGTAAAGTAATGCTCAAAATTCTCCAAGTCAGGCTTCAGCAATATGTGAACCGTGAACTTCCTGATGTTCAAGCTGGTTTTAGAAAAGGCAGAGGAACCAGAGATCAAATGGCCAACATCCGCTGGATCATGGAAAAAGCAAGAGAGTTCCATAAAAACATCTATTTCTGCTTTATTGACTACACCAAAGCCTTTGACTGTGTGGATCCCAACAAACTGTGGAAAATTCTGAAAGAGGTGGGAATACCAGACCATCTGACCTGCCTCTTGAGAAACCTATATGCAGGTCAGGAAGCAACAGTTAGAACTGGACATGGAACAACACACTGGTTCCAAATAGGAAGAGGAGTACATCAAGGCTCTATATTGTCTCCCTGCTTATTTAACTTCTATGCAGAGTACATCATGAGAAATGCTGGACTGGAAGAAGCACAAGCTGGAATCAAGATTGCTGGGAGAAATATCAATAACCTCAGATATGCAGATGACACCACCCTTATGGCAGAAAGTGAAGAGGAACTAAAAAGCCTCTTGATGAAAGTGAAAGAGGAGAGTGAAAAAGTTGGCTTAAAGCTGAACATTCAGAAAATGAAGATCATGGCATCCGGTCCCATCTCCTCATGGCAAATAGATGGGGAAACAGTGGAAACAGTGAGAGGCTATTTTATTGGGCTCCCAAATCACTGCAGATGGTGATTGCAGCCATGAAATTAAGACGCTTACTCCTTGGAAGAAAAGTTATGACCAACCTAGATAGCATATTCAAAAGCAGAGATATTACTTTGTCAACAAAGGTCCATCTAGTCAAGGCTATGGTTTTGCCAGTAGTCATGTATGGATGTGAGAGCTGGACTATAAAGAAGGCTGAGCACCGAAGAATGGATGCTTTTGAACTGTGGTGTTGGAGAAGACTCTTGAAAGTCCCCTGGACTGCAAGGAGATCCAACCAGTCCATTCTGAAGGAGATCAGCCCTGGGTGTTCACTGGAAGGACTGATGTTGAAGCAGAAACTCCAATACTTTGGACACCTGATGTGAAGAGCTGACTCATTGGAAAAGACCCTGATGCTAGGAAAGATTGAGGGCAGGAGGAGAAGGGGACGACAGAGGATGAGATGGTTGGATGGCATCACTGACTCAATGGATATGAGTTTGGGTAAACTCCAGGAGTTGGTGATGAACAGGGAGGCCTGGTGTGCTGCACAATTCATGGAATCGCAAAGAGCAGGACGCAACTGAGTGACTGAACTGAAACTTGTTTTTAAAAAATTGAGGCTCAGAATGGCTATTATAAAAAAAGAAATCCACAGACAATAAATGCTGGAGAGGGTGTGGAGAGAAGGGAAACCTTCTATACTGTTGGTGAGAATGTAAACTGGTATAACTACCGTGGAGAACTGTAAAGATGTTCCTTCAAAAACTAAAAATAGAGCTACTGTATGACCCTACAATTCCACTCCTGGGCATATATCTGGAGAAAAATATGATCTGAGAGGATTCATGCACCCCAGTGTTCATTGCAGCACTGTTTACAGTAGCCAAGACATGAAAGCAACCTAAATGTCCATCGACAAAGGAATGGATAAAGAAAGATGCGGTGTATATACACAATGGAATATTACTTGGCCATTAAAAAGAATGAAATAATGCCATTTGTGGCAACAGGGGTGGACCTAGAGATTGTCGTACTGAGTGAAGTAAGTCAGAGAAGGAGAAATATCGTATGACCTCCCTTATATGTGGAGTCTAAAAAGAAAGTATACAAATGAACTTGCAAAACAGAAACAGACTCACAGACTGAGAAAGAGCTTCTGGTTGCCAGGGGGAAGGATGGGGAGAAGGGACAGTTATGGAGTTTGGTATGGACAGGCTATATTTAAAGTGGATAGCTGATGAGGACCTACCGTATAGCCTGTGGAGCTCTGCTCCATCTCATGTGGTAACCTGGATGGGAGGGGAGTTTGGGGGAGAATGGATGCATGTATATGTATAGCTGAGTCCCTTCACTGTTCACCTGAAACTATCACAATATTGTTTGTTAATTGTCTATACCCCAATACAAAATGAAAAGTTAGAGAAAAAAACAAGAATATTTGCCACAGTAATTAATGACACTGTAAAGAAAGTTTGAAAAAAATCAAAAGAAGAATATTTCACGACATGTGAGAATTGCATGCAATTCAGATTTCAGTGTCCATACATAAAATTTATTGGAAAACTACCATGCTTATTCATTTCTATGTTGTCTATGGTTGCTTTTGCGTTACAGCAGCAGAGTTGAGTTGTGACAGAGATTTTATGTCTTGCCAAGCCTGAAATATCAACTTTCTGGTCATTTACAGAAAAAGTTTGTTGATACCTATTCAAACAAATTCAAATAGCAC
This sequence comes from Capra hircus, assembly GCF_001704415.2. Lineage (NCBI taxonomy): Eukaryota > Metazoa > Chordata > Mammalia > Artiodactyla > Bovidae > Capra > Capra hircus. Next base: position 30,777,271 of record NC_030829.1, read on the forward strand.
ACAGCTTAGTGTTGATAAATCAGTAACAAAATTACAAATCATTCTAGTCTTTGTGTTCATATTACAAGGGTGGGTCCCTGGAAACAGCTGATCTAAAAAAGAAAAATAAAAATTCACCTCATAAATAGTTCAGAGTAGGGATGAATATGTTTTCAAACTAAATAGATCCTACTTAAGTAAAGAGGATTATTTGTATATATTGTCGCTCAGTCATGTCCCGATTGCAGTCCCATGAACTGTAGCCTGCCAGGCTGTCCATGGAATACTCCAGGTGAAAATGCCAGAGTGGGTAGCCATTCCCTTTCTCCAGGGGATCTTCCTGATCCACGGATCAAACCCAGGTCTTTCGCACTGCAGGCAGATTCTTTACCTTCTGAACTACCAGGGAATTTACCTGTAATTTATTAAAAGATACAAAAGTAAGATCTCTTCTTTTGTAAACACATGCTTCTATGCTCAGGTTAGGCTTCCCAGGTGGCACTAGTGGTAAAGAACCTGTCTGCCAATGCAGGAGACCTAAGAGACACTGGTTTGATCCCTGGGTCTGGAAGATCCCCTGGAGGAGGGCATGACAACCCACTTCAAAGGGCAACCTAATCAGTATTCTAGCCTGGGAAATCCCATGGACAGAGGAGCCTGGCATGTGGGCTATAGTTCACGGGGTTGCAAAGAGTGGGGCATGGCTGAGTGCACACACACATGCTCAAGTCATTCATTATCAAACTTCCAGCCCGGTGGTCCGCACTGCCAAAAGCAAAGTCTGTTACTCATCTGATACTTCAGTCCTGGCTTCAAAATTTCCTGACACAGGAGCTGTGCTAGAAGTCGTAAGTCAGAGCTCCACCACTTACTCAGATGAGTAACTTATTGTCAGACACAGTGGGAATAAATGCTGGTGAACTTCAACCATCTCAATAAACAAGGTGGGTTTACAAAGAACATCTGATAGATATTCAAGTTAGATCCTACTGTGTTTACAGTGTAAGCCTTTAGAGTAAGTGTCCAGAGTAAACTATTTCTTCTCAAGATATTCTGTAATACAGAGTTCATTATTTCACATAGGCAATATTTAATGGATTATCTAACATATTTCAAGGAGAATGTGGCTCCACAAAGCCAAAGCAACGTAACTTTCTTATAGAGGAAGCTTCAGCTATATGATGGAAATGGATGCAACCCTGCGAACCAGGGAAAATCCCCCACCTGATCTGAACCCAATTGTTCTCTTTGAACTCTGCTTTGGAGTTTCAACAAATGCTTGTTACGAGTTTCACATTTTTTTCATTCATAACTATATGAGCTGGACTTGCCTTGTTAGTGGAAACCATACCCATTACTCTATTTTTAATAAACATAGTAAAAGATGACTATTTTTGCTCATATCTGTATCATTGCTGCCTGCGATTACTCTTGTGAGGTCCTCATTTCCAAATAGAACCTTGACTGAATTCTTGCTATGAAAAGTTCATCAAGTCTAGTGAATGAGGCAAGTAACAGATGAGGAAACTTAAGGTAAATTTCTATTTCTCCTTATAACATTAAGTAAATCTTTAAATTTACTTCTAAATCTTGTAGCTCCTGGTATTGATCTCTCATGGCCCAGATGGATGACTGAGAAGTTTGCTCATTTTCTTTTCTTTTTTAGGCTGGACACTTTGATAGAGGAAAGATTGGACTAATTTTGTAATTCAATAGATGCCCAAATTTTACATTTCTTGGTGCAAAAACAGGTTTGCTAACATTTCTATTGAGAGACCATAGTTACAGATATTGCGGATTTTGTTTTTCTGTGTAGAAAGTATTCTTTTAAAATGTTTTAAAAAATTGAAGCATAGTTGATTTACAGTGCTTCAGGTGTATAGCAAAGTGATTCAGTTATACATATATATGTATGTATGTATATATATTCTTTCTCAGATTCCTTTCCATTATCAGTTATTATAAGATATTGAATATAGTTGTGTGGTATACAATAGATCTTTGTTTTTTTTTAATCTATTTTAAATGTAGTGATGTGTATCTGTTAGTCCCAAATTCCTAACTTAAAGTGTTCTTAAATGATGATAATATTACAGATTTTTTTTTTTGGAGAAAATGTAATATTTACTACCTGTTGATCATCATGACCAAATCTGTCAGAAGGATAACTTGTATTAGTGAGGTCTAGGAGATGTACTGTGTTTTAGGAATTTTATTTTGATTCTCTCTGCTAATTCATTTTAAAGTTTATTAATTCTATATACCATTTCAACTGTTACTAAATGTGAACAGAAATGGGTCATTCTTATTTTCATTAATAATATAACTACATGTGGGCCAATTATTTGTTTGGTAGGAGAGTTGATGGATTTGGTATCTCAGTTCAAGAAGCGAATGGAAGACTGCAAATTCATGAGAGCCTTATGGTTTAATATAAAAAGAAGAAAATAACCTAAAATTTCTCTTGGATGTAACTACAAAATATCTTGAAATTTTACAAAATTCAAAGGTAAAATACGGGAAATGCTGGCAAATTGTTCAGAGGAGCTGAAATTATGCATGATAAATATTTGTGTGTGTGTGTGAAATAACTGACATTTTGTGAGGATCAAAATTACCACAGAAATTTGGCCAAGTCAGCATCAAGTGATTTCACACAATTATTGAACTTTTCTCTGTTGGAGATGTTCCCGGCCAAATCATTCCTTTTTGGAAATTTCCTGGAGCTCCCTCGTCTGCCACAGAATAGCACTGAACGTTTCTCATCCAGCAACTGAGCAAGACATTACTGGCTTCCTTCAGTTTTCAGCCAAGCCTTTATCTTTCACCTCAGGAGACACTCTGTAAGTTTTTCTGCTACTCTTGGTTTTTGCCTGTTTGAGCAGCTTTCTGGAGAACCCTCCAGGACTGACCTTTCTCACCCATCTGCTTGGCTAATTCTGCATCTCAAACTTCAGAGCAGTACTTTCCAACAAAACCTTCATGATGGTGGAAATTTTCCGCATCTATATTGTCAAATATGGTGGTCACCACCTACAGGAGGCTCTTGAGTACTCAAAATGCTCGTGTACTGCAGAACTGAAAGTTTGAATTTATTTAATTTTAATCATTTTTAATTTAAATAACTGCATGTGTCTGCACTGGACAGCACAGTACTACATGGTGTCTTTACGTGCAGACTTTGAAACCCTTTTAAAAACTGGATTATAAATTCTATGAATACAGATCCATGACATGTCTGTTTTGTGCACTGTTGCACCAATAACACCAATAATATTCTGTCTGGCACAAGTTCAGTTCAGTCGCTCCGTCGTGACCCACTCTTTGCGACACCACGAACTGCAGCACGCCAGGCCTCCCTGTCCATCACCAACTCCCGGAGTTCACCCAACCCATGTACATCGAGTCAGTGATGCCATCCAGCCATCTCATTCTCTGTCGTCCCTTCTCTCCTGCCCCCAACCCCTGCCAGTATCAGAGTCTTTTCCAATGAGTCAACTCTTCACATGAGGTGGCCAGAGTACTGGAGTTTCAGCTTTAGCAGCAGTCCCTGCAATGAACACCCAGGACTGATCTCCTTTGGAATGGACTGGTTGGATCTCCTTGCAGTCCAAGGGACTCTCAAGAGTCTTCTCCAACACTACAGTTCAAAAGCATCAATTCTTCGGCACTCAACTTTCTTCACAGTCCAACTCTCACATCCATACATGACCGGAAAAACCATAGCCTTGACTAGACAGACTTTGTTGGCAAAGTAACATCTCTGCTTTTGAATATGCTATCTAGGTTGGTCATAACTTTCCTTCCAAGGAGTGTCTTTTATTTTATTTTATTTTTTATTTTTACTTTATTTTACTTTACAATACTGTATTGGTTTTGCCTTACATTGACATGAATCCACCACGGGTGTACATGCGATCCCAAACATGAACCCCCCTCCCACTCCCTCGCCACAACATCCCTCTGGGCCATCCCCGTGCACCAGCCCCAAGCATACTGTATCCTGCATCGGACATAGACTGGTGATTCGATTCTTACATGATAGTATACATGTTTCAATGCCATTCTCCCAAATCATCCCACCCTCTCCCTCTCCCTCTGAGTCCAAAAGTCCGCTATACACATCTGTGTCTTTTTTGCTGTCTTGCATACAGGGTCATCATTGCCATCTTTCTAAATTCCATATATATGTGTTAGTATACTGTATTGGTGTTTTTCTTTCTGGCTAGTAAGCGTCTTTTAATTTCATGGCTGCAATCACCATCTGCAGTGATTTGGGAGGCCAAAAAAATAAAGTCTGACACTGTTTCCCCATCTATTTGCCATGAAGAAGAGAAGCGAAAAACAAAGGAGAAAAAAAAAGATATAATCATCTGAATGCAGAATTCCAAAGAATAGCAAGAAGAGATAAGAAAGCCGCCTTCAGCGATCAATGCAAAGACATAGAGGAAAATAACAGAATGGGAAAGACTGGAGATCTCTTCAAGAAAATTAGAGATACCAAGGGAACATTTCATGCAAAGATGGGCTCAATAAAGGACAGAAATGGTAGGGATCTAACAGAAGCAGAAGATATTAAGAAGAGGTGGCAAGAATACACAGAAGAACTGTACAAAAAAGATCTTCATGACCCAGATAATCATGATGGTGTGATCACTCATCTAGAGCCAGACATCCTGGAATGTGAAGTCAAGTGAGCCTTACAAAGCATCACTATGAACAAAGCTAGTGGAGGTGATGGAATTTCAGTTGAGCTATTTCAAATCCTGAAAGATGATGCTGTGAAAGTGCTACACTCAATATGCCAGCAAATTTGGATAACTCAGCAGTGGTCACAGGACTGGAAAAGGTCAGTTTTCATTCCAATTCCAAAGAAAGGCAATGCCAAAGAATGCTCAAGCTACCACACAACTGCACTCATCTCACATGCTAGTAAAGTAATGCTCAAAATTCTCCAAGCCAGGTTTCAGCAATATGTGAACCGTGAACTTCCTGATGTTCAAGCTGGTTTTAGAAAAGGCAGAGGAACCAGAGATCAAATTGCCAACATCCGCTGGATCACGGAAAAAGCAAGAGAGTTCCAGAAAAACATCTAGTTCTGCTTTATTGACTACACCAAAGCCTTTGACTGTGTGAATCACAATAAACTGTGGAAAATTCTGAGAGAGATGGGAATACCAGACCACCTGACCTGCCTCTTGAGAAATCTGTATGCAGGTCAGGAAGCAACAGTCAGAACTGGACATGGAACAACAGACTGGTTCCAAATAGGAAAAGGAGTACATCAAGGCTGTATATTGTCACCCTGCTTATTTAACTTCTATGCAGAGTACATCATGAGAAACGCTGGACTGGAACAAACACAAGCTGGAATCAAGATTGCCGGGAGAAATATCAGTAACCTCAGATATGCAGATGACATCACCCTTATGGCAGAAAGTGAAGAGGAACTAAAAAGCCTCTTGATGAAAGTGAAAGAGGAGAGTGAAAAAGTTGGCTTAAAGCTCAACATTCAGAAAATGAAGATCATGGCATCTGGTCCCATCACTTCATGGCAAATAGGTGGAGAAACATTGGAAACAGTGTCATACTTTATTTTGGGGGCTCCAAAATCACTGCAGATGGTGACTGCAGCCATGAAATTAAGACGCTTACTCCTTGGAAGAAAAGTTATGACCAACCTAGATAGCATATTCAAAAGCAGAGACATTACTTTGCCAACAAAGGTCCGTGTAGTCAAGGCTATGGTTTTTCCAGTGGTCATGTATGTATGTGAGAGCTGGACTGTGAAGAAGGCAGAGCGCCGAAGAATTGATGCTTTTGAACTGTAGTGTTGGAGAAGACTCTTGAGAGTCCCTTGGACTGCAAGGAGATCCAACCAGTCCATTCTGAAGGAGATCAGCCCTGGGATTTCTTTGGTAGGAATGATGCTAAAGCTGAAACTCCAGTACTTTGGCCACTTCATGCGAAGAGTTGACTCTTTGGAAAAGACTCTGATGCTGGGAGGGATTGGGGGCAGGAGGAGAAGGGGACGACAGAGGATGAGATGGCTGGATGGCATCATCGATACGATGGACGTGAGTCTGAGTGAACTCCAGGAGTTGGTGATCGACAGGGAGGCCTGGCGTGCTGCAATTCATGGGGTCGCAAAGAGTCGGACATGACTGAGCGACAGAACTGAACTGATGGGACCAGATATCATGATCTTCGTTTTCTGAATGTTGAGCTTTATGCCAACTTTTTCACTCTCCTCTTTCACTTCCATCAAAAAGGTAAAATTCAAATGAGGAAGAAGAAAAGGTTTGTATTTGTCTTTTAGTCTTAGCATATATTAAATCAAGTCCCTTTAAAAGATTATCTCTTTAAGGCAATAGTGCTCCTTTACCAAACTGAGACAAAAAGAAGTTATAAATTTCTACTCATTGTGAGTTACCTTGTAAACTATAGTCCTTTAACCCAAACAGATTCTGTGAAACAACAAAACTGTAGAGGAGTATTTGTTCACAGATCAGTTTTGCTCTAGGGTTGTATCAAACAGTCCTATCAGTGCCTGGCACATACTCTTTTCAATAAGTATAAATTCCTGGGAAATAAGTTACTGGATCTGTAGACTGCAGCTTTGTTGCCATCTTCAAGTATGAAAGTGTGGTTTTAACACATTAGCTCATTTAGTTGAATACTGCCATTTTCCACCTTGTACTTAACTGCTGCACACATCACTAAATGTCAAACAATAAATACAAAGTGACATCTCACACCAGTCAGAATGGCTATCATTAAAAAGTCCACAACTAGGAATGCTGGAGAGAGGATGTAGAGAAAAGGAAACCCTCCTATACTATCAGTGGGAATGTACATTGGTTCAACCACTGTGGAGAACAGTATGGAGGTTCCTTAGAAAACTCCAAGTATTAGCTGCCATATGATCTGGCAATCCCTCTCCTGGGCATATTTCCAGAGAAAACCATAATTCTAAGAGATGCATGCACCCCACTGTTCACGGCAGCAGGATTTTCAATAGCTGAGACATGATAGCAGCATAAGTGTCCATCAGCAGATGAACGGCTAAAGGAGACGTGGTCCATATATACAATGGAATACTACTCACTCATAAGAAAGAATAAAATAATGCCACTTGCAGCAACATGGATGGACCTAGAGATAATCATACCAAGTCAGAAAGAGAAAGGCAAATACCATGTAATATCACATGTGTGGAATCTAAAATATGACTCAAATAAACTTATCTATGAAACAGAAACAGACTTCAGACATAGGGAACAGACATGTGGTTTCCAAGGAGGAGGGCTGGTGGTGTGTGTGTGTTGGCGGGGAATAGATTGGGGGTTTGGGATTAGCAGATGCAACCTATTATATAGAGAATGGATAAATATCAAGGTACCACTGTACAACACAGGCAACTATATTCAATATCTTGTGATAAACCACAATGGAATGAAAACGAACATGAGAAAGGTCGGTTATATATATGCATAACTGAGTCAGTAATTTACTATAGAGTAGGAATTAATACAACATTGTAAACCAGCTAATATTTCAATAATGTAAATTTTTAAAAATACAAAGTAAGCTCTCAGTCTGTAGAGTTCGACTTTGTCATGCAATAGGACAACAGTTAGAATCCATCACAGTTTATTTAATAGATAAATCACATCCAAGATGAGGCAAAAGAGATCACTTCCTATGCAATAAAGCCAAACAATTAAAAAAAAAGTAAGTGGCTCACAAAAACATTTTTGGTAAGGGCTCACATAAAATAAAACATCACTTAAAGGCAACTTACAGACAGAATCAGAAGTGCATTTGGAAGAAAACAAACTCACTTGTTCAAAGTTTGTTAGTATATAATGGACCATCTAAACACAGACCGGTTCAATGAATGATATCGTACTACTGAAAATCCGGATCAAAGAAAACTATAAAGTGAAAGTCACTCAGTCGTGTCTGACTCTTTGTGACCCCATGGCCTATACAGTTCATGGAATTCTGCAGGCCAGAATACTGGAGTAGATAGCCTTTCCCTTCTCCAGGAGCTTTTTCCCAGCCCAGGGATTGAACCCAGGTCTCCCACATTGCAGGGGGATTCTCTACCAGCTGAGCTACAAGAGAAGCCCAAGAGCACTGGAGTGGGTAGCCTTTCCCTTCTCCAGTGGATCTTCCTGACCCAGGAATCAAACTAGGGTCTCCTTCATAGCAGGCGGATCCTTTACCAACTGAGCTATCAGGGAACAACTATTTCCATCAGCTATAAGCAAACATAATAAATATTTCTGACCATCACTCAAAATGAACTGAGATCAAAGTGGCAATCTAGCAACAATGAAAAAAAAGTTTATTATCAGCATTTATAAATGCAAACAAATAACAATCTCTATTTATATGACAGTCTTGTCATCTTTAATTTTGCTTAAATTACATACGCAGTAAGTTTTACAGTACCTGAAGCATGAGAGTGGGAAGATCAGTGGGGAGCTAGGTTCCAGGACTGTGTGGCACAAGGGTCATTTTCCAGCCTGACTGTCTTTCATTCTAGTTGAAATAGTGGAGCACAATAGTGGCAGTTAGAATCTATGACTGCTCAGCAAGCTCAAGTCACTGGATGTTATCTCATGCCATCCTCTTTGAGGTATCATAGTTATCTCCATTTTGCTGGTGGGGAAACTGGATCTCAGATAGGTGAAGTAACCAGCAAAAGTACACAGCTAGAAATGAGCAAACCCTGGCCATTTGAATCCAGAGCATTTTGGGATAGACTATTGATATCTGTTTATTTTACTTATTAACAAAGCCCCCATTATTATTGGGGGCTGCAATAGATCTAGTGAAAAGACGACATCTTCCAGTCTCCCTTGCACTTAAGTAGGGACATGAGACTATGTTCTGGCTTAGTAAGATGTAAGGTGTTACTGGGTGGGCCTTCTGGAAAGGTTCCTTACAAGGGCGATAGATGGACCAAGCCCTTGTCACGTTCCCTTCTATCTGTCCGAGTGTGGATGAGACAGGCGCTCCAGGAACCACATAGATGACCAAGTGATTTTGAAGATTAACTCATGTGCTGGAATCATCCAGCAGAGTGTTAGGAGAAGCCTGGGTTCCTGGTGACAGTGGAGTTGCCACCTACCTACCTCCAGACTTCACTTATGTAAGAGAAAAATAAACTCTCTTGTTTGAGCTTCTGGTTTTGTAACTTTTCTGTTTTACACAGTTTAATCTCAACTAATATGATTACAAAGGATGTAAAACAAGAACTGAAAAAGAGGAGAGAAATTCAAGAACACAGATATACTGCCCCAGTGATAACTTGTTGTCAGTTCTCCCCAAATGATGAAATCATTGGATTTCAAGCAAAATTCCCATAACTGTGTATGGAATTGAACAATATGAATCTATCATTCATTTGGATGAGCAAATCAACAATTTTCAAGACAATACTAATGGTGAAGGAGCATACTATATTGAATATCTAGAATGACTCTAAAGATACAATAAAATGGTCTTGCAAATAGGTTTTTTTGTGCAGGGCTATGGCATAATATGGAGAAGGCAATGGCACCCCACTCCAGTACTCTTGCCTGGAAAATCCCATGGGTGGAGGAGCCTGGTAGGCGGCAGTCCATGGGGTCGCGAAGAGTCCGCACGACTTCACTTTGACTTTTCACTTTCATGCATTGGAGGAGGTAATGGCAACCCACTCCAGTATTCTTGCCTGGAGAATCCCAGGAATGGGCAAGCCTGGTGGGCTGCCGTCTATGGGGTCGCACAGGGTCAGACACGACTGAAGCGACTTAGCAGCAGCAGCATGGCATAAAATAATGGAAATAAGTAGAGGGCATCTTTATTAATATGAGGAGAAAGATGGGCTACTCAAGCTATCTTAGGGGAAATGGTTACTCATGAGAAAAATAATTAGAATCAAATCCTTAGCTAACATCACAGACACATTCTAGTTGGATCAAATATTAAACCATGGACAAATGATTTTTTATGACCTCCAAATAAAGAATAATTTTAAAAATAAAACATGAGAATAAAAAAGCTCAGTTTTCAAATAATAATTTAAAAAAACCTTCATGAACAGTATTAAAATACATACTAGCCAGAAAAAGATATCTTCAACACATAAAGCAAATGATTATCATTCACAATATATGAAGAACTCCTCAAATGAACAATAAAAATGTATCTAGGCAGAAAGGCATAGAAAGCAGCATGCAGTTCTCAGGAAAGAAAATGTGGATTACCCAATAAATGTATTAAAGAGGAGTGATCTGACTGGTAGTCAGGTTATACAAAGTAAAAAATTAATTTTATGCTTTCCAGATTTCCAGACAGTTCAGAAACCTGATGATATCAAGTGTTAACGACAGATGATTAGGAATTTCCATTCATCGCTGGTGGGAGGCAAACTGCAATAGTCATTTTGGAGAACAACTTTCTAGTATAATATAGTTAAAACTGAGTATTATGATTTTCGTCCACCCCATAAATTCCATTTCTAGAAATATATATTAGAGAGATTCTTCTGTATGTGCACAGGAGGAGCTAACTACAAGAATGTTCATATCATCACTGGTACATTAAAAAGCTGGAATAAATTAAACACCCTTTGACAGAAGATTAGGCCAATTAAATTTCACCAGACTCATGCAATGGAAATTTCCACAGTGGTGAAAATGAATGATATTATATGTATCAACATGGTTAAATCTCAAACAGGTTAAAAAAATCATATCAAGTAACATACTGTTTCTACAGAACTTCAAAACTTAAGAACCATGTGGTAGTGGATAATAACTGCTTGAGAATGATAAATGTAAAATTGAGAATAGTGGTGTCTCTGGAAGGTGTTGGGATTAGGCTCCAATAAATTTGAAAAGTTTCATTTCCTCCAAAAATTAACATACATATAGCAAATTATTTACTATGCTTGATAAAAGTACTATGTATATAAGTATACCTTTTTTAATTTTTGAAATATTTTACAAATGAATTATTACTATTTTAGAAAGTTTAAAAGTCATTGAACGAGGGAATTTATTATTAAAAATTGCAGATTTTTTTTTTTTTTTGTCTATCCCATTTCACAGTTGCAGCTGGCAGAGTTACACTAAAGAAGCTGTTCTTACGTTTAGAGAGTAGGCTAGGCTAACAATTTGTATATATTCCTCAACTGAATTTAATAGTATGACCCAGAGTTTCGCACATACAATTTAATTAGTAAAAGGTGGTGTACATGGCAGGCAAATTGATTTGAGGGTGATAAAAAATGATCTGACTCCTCCAAGTTACTGGAAATATAAAATCCAATTCTGCATCCTCTACAAGAATGAAGCCAGGACTTTTATCACTTGAGAAAAGCGGCTCTTCTGATACAAAATTGGGAAATGCCAGCTTCCTTTCCAAAAGCTTTTCTGTGCCAGGCAGGGTGCTAGGGGGCTTTCACTTTTAATTTACAGATATTTTCACACCCACTTTGCAGAGGTGAAAGCTGAGACCCATTTGTCCATGACTTCCATGACCAGCACGGTAGTCATGAATGGCAGAGTCAGGATTCAGATTCAGGGCTGCTGGATTACAAATGACCGATCTTCCACTATTCTACAAAACTGCTAAAACCTTGTGAAGAAGAGGTGTGATTTCATGTCTAGAGTGCCTGTCCTGATCTCTTTAGAATAGGTATTACTGGGTTTCATATTATCTGAACTTCTGTCAAATAAATAGACTTTTAAGCCAATTGAGGCATATTTCACTTTGCTCCATTTTTTAAAAAAAATTTTACTGGAGTGTAGTTGATTTGCAATGTTGTGTTAGTTTCAGCAAAGTGTGTTAGTGTACAGCAAAGTGAATCAGTTTTATATATCTCCACTCTTTTTTAGATCATTTTCCCATATAGGTCATTACAGAGTATTGAGTAGAGTTCCCTGTGCTACACAGTAGGACCTTATTAGTTACTTATTTTATATACTATAGAGTGTACATCCCTCCATTCTTAAGAATAGTTCGCTTGAATGGGAGAGCTTCTCTTATTAAGCAGGTTGAATAGTTTCTGCATTGGCTCACTATCTGTAATGGTTTCCAGTAGTTTTTTTTCACTTACTGTTCTTTGGCCTGCTGATAATTACACCTTTTGCCTTTCTTTATTCAAAATGGCTTTTAGAGGGAACATTTCCAAATCTATAACCAGTTACTGAATGTATCAAGCCATAGAGGGGAGATGAGAGTAGAAGAGAAATATATGCAAACAGGCACACAAGATCATATATATTTTAATGGCTTATCTGGAACCACACCCATTTATCATGTGGCCATTCTACAAAAGAGCTCAGCTTATTTTGCAAAAGTGAGAGTGAAAAAAAAATCAAGTCTTACTGAAATGGAGCAGGACTCTATGGTCCTTGGCCTCCATGTGCTCAGCCTGCCTTTTGTCTATGGAAAAACTTTAGCCAAACAGTAAGTTTAATCAGAGAAGCGAGAAAATGCAGAAGCAAAAGAAAACAAAGAAGACAAAATAACAATAATTTACTTATTAAACGAAGTCAAGGACATTTAGTTCCTCCTCAAAGGCTATAGATAATATTCTGAGATATCCTGTGAGCTATCTGGTAGATACTGAAACGCCTCCCAGGTGGAAGAACTTAACTACACGATGACCAGACCATAGCCATAAGCAGCCACGATTCTGAGAACTGGCCTCGAGGAAATGGGAACAAACTGACCCTAAAGCTGAAGACTAACTGTACTTAATCAGATGGTACTGGTCAGACCACTGCACGACCAATTTCAGTATGAATGTCAGAGCTGACTGTGCTGTTTCTGCATGTAGTCCCCTCTCTCTGCTTATACGCCCCTAAAACTCCCCTTCAAAAGCTCCTGCCCATTGACTGTCAGTGAGCGGGAGTTGGCCTTTGGACAGGGGTCCAACCTATCACCCCTCAACTCCTCCCTGCCCCTGCCCCTGGTTGCCAGAAGCTGAAATAAAGCTAACTTTCTTTTCCACCAAACTTGCCTCTTTATTGGCTTCAGACTGCTGAGCAGCCAAATCCCACTTTTGGTAACATTATTTCTTTACTGCTAATCACTTGAAAAGTTCTGTTGACATTATTTGGTTATATTCTCAGAGGAATTCTCCCCTCCTCCAAGATTAGTTTTCATTTTTCTCAGATGTATTTTCTGCATAAACTCAAGCAAAACAACATTCTAGATGTTCATGGAAAATTCTCCTTTTCCCTCTGCAAATATTATGCTGAAATCTGTCATTCACTTTGTGTCCCAAATCAACAAATGGTAAATATTTCAATATAGTTGTCTGGTATATTTTGGTATCTTCCCCTCTAAATTCCTTTTAAAGAAAAAGTATGCCCTTCACATAACTAAAGGTATCTGCAAAGAAACTAAAAAAGAGTCTGGGGGAAAAAAAAAAAGTCTTTGTTCTCCTTTATTGTCTCACACAAGGACCTTTGTACTTACAACAATGCTGTGAAAAATGTCTGCGTGTTCTATCAATAATACATTGAGGCTTAGTTTATTTCATTTTATGTTGTTTTTACTCTGCTTGGCAAATAATGCCCTCTCTACTTCCTCATTCTAATCAAACTGTAGAATATTAATAAAACAAACCCAAACTAATCAAGCCCATTTTTCTCTATATCTATCCTCAAAGTTATCAGGGCCTCATATCCCTACATATGAATAGTACAATCAGACATGAAGTAGGAGGATAAAATATAGATAAAGGAAATATTAACATATAAAGGTAAGACAAAAACAAAAGCAACAGCTGTAATGAACTTGAGGATCATCTAAGACCTGTGTCGTGTGGAGATTTTAGTCCACAGGAAACATCTAATACCAGAGAACCACCATGACCCTTGCATGGGTATGATTTCAGCATTTATAAAAAGGATTTAATGTATTTTATTTTTACATTGACCAATTCATTTTGAAAATCATTTCTGCCTGCAAATCACAAGTTTGGTAATTGTTTTCCTAAGTGCTGAAGGCTGAACCACTATACATATAGATTCTTTGCTTTTCACAAAGAAGAATTTCCTCTAAAATCTAGTTTCGTTTAATTATAGCAGTCTGGGTGTGATTTCTGTTTATATCCCTCCGGTTGAATCTGCTCTGGCTGGGTTTGGGTCAGAGCTATTTCTAGGAAATGCCTGCTACTTGTTCTCAAACTAAAACTTCTCTACATTTTTCTTGTTCAGGCTTGATGTCTTTGTTAGTGTACTATGAAAGTGGGTGATCCGTGTGCATGCCTATAACTAGGTATTTGAGCCTGAGACCTGATGCAGTTAATTCTAAAGGAGGTTGGTGGGTACATCAACATGGTAAGGATATTCCCTTGAACTATTAAAACTACTCTTTTAGTTATAGGATTCTTCCATTCCGGCTAACAGCAACCAAGCTTGATTTAAGCAAAATCAATCAACAAACCAAATGAAAAAGCAAAGAAAGGACAATGCATGCTAATGTCCACTGACTCCTGGGAAGGAAATCTGTGGGGCTTCAAGAAGCACTAGACCCTACACCCCAAAGTCAGCCTGGAACCCAGGGAGAACTCAGTCCCACTCTCACGGGGGACTGGCTCTTTCTATTTCACCTCTTCTGTCAGACCAGCTTTATCTACTCCACAAAACAGAAGAAGATACCCAACAGCTCCCAGTTTTATAGATAACAATTATTTTCTAATGGAGAAATAAACTTGTTCTTCCCACTTCTAAACTCCTAGGAAAGGCATTTGATGGGAGGCAAATTTGGTACAAATTCCCACTCCTTACAGTCTAGTTGTCCAGGCATCTGTGGCTCAGAGATTAGGGACTCATCATAAGAGTCAGAGGGGTACGTTAGGGTGGCAGTTAACAGCATCTGCAGAGAGTTTGGTAGCTACTCTATCAAAACTTTCTCTGTCACTGCAGTGAGGAGAGAACACATGATACATGTGACAGAGTAGTAAGGCTGCGATGAGTGATACTCCCACTGACACATGAGCGCCGAGCCTTGTGACATCAAGGTTAACTTGGCTGCCATCTTGAGATGCTCAGCCAGACAATTGCTGGTGCCTGAAGCACTTCCTAAAGGGCTTCCCTGGTGGCTCAGATGGTAAAGAATCTACCTGCAACGTGGGAGACCCAGGTTCTATCCCTGGGTCAGGAAGATCCCCTGGAGAAGAGAATGGCAACCCACTCTAGTAATCTTGCCTGGAGAATGCCATGGACAAACAAGCTTGGAGGGCTACAGTCCATGGAGTTGCAAAGAGTCAGACAAGACTGAGCGATTAACACACCTGTCCTTGAAGTACTTCTGCTGCTGCTGCTAAGTCGCTTCAGTCGTGTCTGACTCTGTGCGACCCCATAGATGGCAGCCCACCAGGCTCCCCCGTCCCTGGGATTCTCCAGGCAAGAACACTGGAGTGGGGTGCCATTACCTCCTCCAATGCATGAAAGTGAAAAGCTAAAGTGAAGTCGCTCAGTTGTGTCCGACTCTTAGCGACCCCATGGACTGCAGCCTACCAGGCTCCTCCATCCATGGGATTTTCCAGGCAAGAATACTGGAGTGGGGTGCCACTGCCTTCTCTGTGAAGTACTTCCTAGTTTTTCTCAAAAGGTGGGATCTGGTCATCTTACCCCTGGTTTTGATGCTCTTTGTACTGGGATTAAATTCTGCCCAGATTAGAGACAACAACTTGGTATCCCTCCAACTGAGAAGACACTGTACTCTAGACACTCAGTTTCTCTAAAGATTATCAACAGACTTTCTTCTAGAAATTGAAGCTGAATCTGATACCCCAAAGGAGACTTCATATGGAAAAATTTCACACAATGTATCCAAAAAAATCATATACAAATAAAAATTAAAAAAAAAAAAGATTTGGATTTTATAGTTTACATTGCCCCACCCATACAAGTCCAGGCTTCCAATTAGAGAAATCTTTCCCTTCTCTGATAGAAAACAAGTTTAAAAAAAGAGAAATTAAACAAAAACAAACAAACAAAAAACCCTCTGCACTATATTACCAAAATTCATACACCTGTAGCATTAAAAACTAACCCAAAATTTAAATTATATTTTTTCCTTATGTTGTGATTTAATTTTTTGCTCATCCAAAGGGGATATTACTCAGGAACTTTAGAGGGTTTATACTGGCTGGCAATATTGGCAGTTTACTACAGAGCAACCAAGAGTGACGGTCATTTCTATTCAAATACTTGATTTCTTCCTGACTCTTTTTGAAGGAAGAAATGAATCACTGTACCTCTATACAGGCTGACCATCTACTGAAAGGTCATTAGTTTTGGTCTGTAACAATCATTGAGGGGAGAGAGATCTTCCTTTTCTTTTCCTGCACATTATTAAGTGAACAATACCATGATTCTATGTAATGGCTGTGATGAGGGAAAGAGACGAACCTAGGGAAGTATCCTGCAATTTTCTAACATTCAAAGGTCTCATTTTATACACACACATACACTTTCTACATATTCCTTCACAGGTTTGTTAGAGTTTGGTAATCAAGCATGTGTTTCATGTGATTGTTGGATGGGTGTCTGTCTTCCCACAAGACTGTAGGTTCCCTGAGGATAGGGACTTAAAATATCTTGTTGTTTGGTAGCAAGTGAAACCAAAAGACTAGTGCAGTGGCAAATTCATTTTGGAGCAGGAACATGGTCTGCGACTGCCAAGGGTTTGAATCTCAGCCTTGTCATTTGCCAGCTGTGGGACTTCAGGCCAACTATGTAACATCCCTGTGTCTAAGTATTTCATCCATAAAACAGAGATAGTACTTATGTCACAAAGACGCCGTGAGGATTGAAATACAAAGCACTTAGAAATTGTACTGGCACATAGTAAGTGCTTGTAAGTGTTGTGTTAGTCACTCAGTTGTGTCCTACGACTCTTTGCAGCCCCATGACTGTAGCCCAGCAGGCTCCTCAGGCCATGGGGTTTCCCAGGCAAGAATACTGGAATAAGCAGCCACTCACTTTTCCAGGGGGATCTTCCCAACCCAGGGATTGAACTCTGGACTTCTACATTGAAGGCAGATTCTTTACCATCTGAGCTACCAGGGAAGCGCTTATAAGTGCTTACAAGCATTTTTTAAAAAACAGACCCTCACCTATTTGTTAAACGATTGCTTAACAAATTCAGTTCAGTTCAGTTGTGTCTGACTCTCTGTAACCCCATGAACTGCAGCACGCTAGGCTTTCCTGTCCATCACCAACTCCCAGAGCTTGCTCAAACTCATGTTCATCGAGTCGGTGATGCCATCCAACCATCTCATCCTCTATGGTCTCCTTCTCCTCCTGCCTTCAATCCTTCCCAGAATCAGGGTCTTTTCCAATGAGTCAGTTCTTCGCATCAGGTGAATAGCAAATTACACAGAGAAAAGAATGAGAGAGGCATTTACAATTTTACAAGATCAGTGCCCTGGTATATAGAATATAGTGCCCTGGATACTTTTATCTCCAAACTATTCTTTTCCTGAATATTATGTTTGTGACCCCATGGACTGTAGCCTACCAGGCTCCTCTGTCCATGGGATTTTCCAGGCAATAGCACTGGAGTGGATTGGCATTTCCTTCTCCAGGGGATCTTCCCAACCCAGCGACTGAACTCGGGTCTCCCGCATTCTAGACAGATGCTTTACCATCTGAGCCACCAGGGAAGTGAATATTATGTTTACATACATTTAAATCTAGGACATTATTTTTTTTTCCTCCAAAGGGGCTCAAGTAGCTATGAGTTCTGATATGGGTGGACTTTAGTTTGCCTGTTCCATGCCACCTATGGGTGGGGAATGGGGAGCATCTCTATTAAAAGAGAAAAAAAACCTTTTTTTTCAATCATCAATTTTCCCTAGACACAAGAAAAATTATTGTGTCTTAGTAAATGTAATATTAGGTTCATCATTAAAAAATACATGTTCATTATAAAAATACTTAAAAAATTAAAAATGTTCATAAGTAAATCAAAATATCCCTAATCACACTACATGGGAGAGTGACTATTTTGTAAAAATGTTATGCTATATTACATCCCAGGTTATAAATTTAAAATGAATTCACTTAGAAATCAAGTAATAGTAAATATTTTGTTCTACTATGTTTTTCATTTACATCATGAATAATCCTCCCTATTATTCAATAATCTTCAAAATGAGAATTTTTAAATGAGTGTGGATTTTCCATCGCATGAATGATTTATTCTATGATTCCAAGAATTTTTCAAATAGAGGATACTTGTGATTTTTCTACTGCAAATGATTGTGTGGTCAGTATCCTCACAAGAGGGCAAAAGGGCTTTATCCAGAGATATTCACAGGAAGGGGAAAAAAATGTCTACACAAGAGAAACCCCTGCCTTGATAACAATCTAGAAGACCAAGGAATATTTATTTCTGGTTTCAGACTTGCCCGTCAAATTTTAGTAAGTTCACATTTAATCTTTTAACCTTCATATGTCTGCAAAGTGTTAAAAAAATGCTGAAAATAACTTCACAGTGCCAGGATCACCATCTCTGCTCAATAAATACATACTGAATGATTAACTTCTCTTTGCTTTCTTCGTGAAAAAAATTTGGAGCTGAATCAATAAAACAAGCTCCAGAAAGACGGTAATTTGAAGATCAAGATATTGAAGCAAAACTGAAAGATATTCAAAGAATAAAAAAGGAAAATGCATGGATGAGAAATTTTACTTCTCAACAAATGCTTCATAATCAAGAGATTTGAGCTGTTAGTTTAATGAACACTTAAAATTAATTCTCCCTTTTATACGTGGAATCAAGAATTTTAGAGGTGAAAGGTTATGTATTCTTATTTTGTCAGAAGTGGAATACAGAGGTGCAGAGTTTAAAGGATTTTCCTAAGGGTTCATTTGGAATAAAACCTAGACTCTTTACTCAGTTTTACCAAATCCTACCTGACCTATCCCCAGTTAATCCCATGCCATCCCCACCCCAACACTCCCCTTCCCATGCAGGACTATGTTCTAGGCACACTGGACTCCATAAACCACGTGCCTCAGATGAGTCCTTCCCGCTGGCCATCAATTCCAGAAACCTCGCTGGCCACACACTCTGTCACCATCAAACCTTCTCCTGCCCCAAGACTCCCTCTCTGCTCTCTGCTCACTCTGCTGACTTTCTTCCTACTAAGAAAAATGGACGCAACGGGAAGTGAAATTAACAGCCACCTAGTAACCCACGTGCTCACCTACCCGACTCTGCACTCTGCCTGCTTGCCTGTTTTTCCTGTTCCTGCCTAAGGCCACCGCTTCACGCGGACACCAGCTCTAGTCCCCCTCCGCGTACTCAAGGACAGTGTTTCAACCAGATCCCTTTCCTCCTCTACAACATCAGTTTTCTCTCCTCCTACAGCAGCGTCAACCACGTTGCAAACACATGCGATTACTTCTCTCATTTAAAGCAAACAAACAAAAAAGTTCTTCCCTGGACCATGTCTGCTGTGCTTACTATTTACTGCCCTATGTCTTAGCTCCCCCATCAAGCAAAGCTCATTAAAGAGCTATCTGTATTTGAGTCTTCTAATTTTCTTTTCATTCTCTTTTAGCAATTTCGACTTTGCAGTAGGTTTATTTTTATGTATATATGTATGTATTTTTGGCCATGTGGCATGGTATGTGGGATCTTGGTTCCCCGACCTGGGATGGAATCCAATGCCCTCTGCGTCGGAAGTATGCAGTCTTAACCGCTGGACTGCCAGCGGAGCTCCTCATTCTCTCTCTTCTTAAAAATATGTTTATTTTTAATTGATTGATGATTGCTTTACAATACTGGTTTGGTTTCCATCATATATCCACATGAATTAACCATAGGTGTTCATATAACCCCTCCCTCTGGAATCTCCCTCCCGCTAGGTTATTACAGAGCCCCAGTCTGAGTTCCCTGAGTCATCCAGCAAATTCCCATTGGCTCTCTATTTACATATGTTAGTGTATATGCATCCACACTACTCTCTCCATTCATCTCACTCTCTCCCTCATCTCCCCCACCCCCTCTTCTTCTCCCACCAATCACTCTGCTCCAGAAACCTAGAGCCTATTATAAGAGTGAAGTAGTCAGAAAAAGAAAAACGAATATCGCATATTAATGCATATACATAGAATCTAGAAGGATGGTACTGACAAATCTGTTTGCCGAGCAGCAGTGGAGATGCAGATATACAGAATAGCTTCATTTTCTTTTAAACTAACTTAAATCTGACTCCCTCTCCTGCCACCCCACTGCCATGCTGTTAAATCCAGTGGTCATTCTTCAACCCTCCTGTTAATTAACCTACAGGAAGCATTTGACATAGCTGATGACTGCCTTTGAGGCTACATTTCTGTTTGACTTTTGGGCCACCTCACTTCCTAGATTTTTAACTCCACTGACTGTCCTTTTCACTCTTTTTTTAGTTTCTCCCCAACCTCTTAACACTGGATTGCCCCAGAATTTAGCCCTTGGCCTAAGCTTGTATTTCCATACTGTTTTCTACTATGGCATGAAATACTAAATTCCTCTCCTAAACATCTGAACCTTATAACCAACAGCTTATTTCACATGTACACTTTGATAACTAAAAATATATATCTAAATTAACATGACCAAAACTCTATTCCAAGACCACTCGATCCCTTCATTGGCAAAGCTCTTCTACCCTCAGCCTTCTTCAAGTGTTTCCCTGACAACTTCATTCTTCTTACTCAGCCAGTAATGCTTGACTTCTTTTTCTCATGCATCCAATATGTAACCACCAAAAAAGCTGTGTTGGCTTTACCTGCAAAATGTATCCAGAATCAAGCCATGCCCCACCATCCCTACAATTTTGGTCCAAGCCACCATCATCTCTTGCCTGCATTAATGCAACAGCCTCCTAACCATTCTCCCTGCTTCTACACTTCCTCACTCTGAATCGCTTTTCACTTCAGCCATCAGTGTTCCCTGGAAATGTAAGTCAGATCATGTCACTCCTAGGCTCAAAATTTGCAATAGCTCCACATATCACTCCCAGCAACATTAAAATTCGGCCTTTGGCTACAGGCTCCTACATAATCTGGTTTCCCATCAACGGTTTGACCTTCTCCTTGTTCAGTCTGCTTGAGCCAAACCCTGCTGTGTGGGGGTGGGAGGTGGGGAGAGGGCATTGCACTGGGTCTTCCATGCCTGTATCTCAGTTCCCCTAGATAACTGCTTTGTTTTCCCCTCATCATTTGCTGAAGTCTTCTCACTGGGGTCTATCCTCGCTACCCTCATAAGTACTGTCATCTGCCCTGGCCATCTCACCATTAACGATCATCTGCTCTCTCAATCTTCCTCTACCAGGTATGATTTCTAATAGTTGTTAATCTCTAATAGAATTATAACAGTTACTATGCTTATTTTTTACTTTCCAACTCTACCTCTAGAAGGTAGGTATTGTGAGGGAGAGATCTTTGTTTGGTTCACTGTTGAATTCTAAAGCCTAAAACCTGGCACACAGTGAGGCTCAATAAGTAGTTCTAGAAAGGACCTATGACTGAATGAATGGCCATGTTTTTACCCATTCCCTCTGCACACTGTCCCCTTTATTTGGAACATTCTTTGTTCATTGTCACACAGTGGCTCATTCAGACACCAAAGATCCCACAGGATGTCTTCCTAAGAGCACAATCTCAAAGAACCCCCAGTTATTTGCCACCCCCAGCTATTTTCATCATTCTTATCACTTAGCCAGTATCTTCTCATTTGTCTATTTCCTTTTCATCTATTTTCTGCCCCCACCCCCAGTCATCCAGTCACCTCTGAATCCCTAAGACCTAGAACACTGCCTGGCAGCCATCCTGCAAACATTTATTATAAGAAGAAAAATCGCACAGTTAGTGTACCATCTGGAAAGCATTACACAAATTATATGTTAATGGCAGAATCCAAAACACAACTCTTTCCTACTGCAAGTCAAAGCCCCCTTCATAGGTGTTCTGCCAATGTAGCAGCCAGAAGAATGCTAAACAAGAGGCTAAAATACGATTATTACTATTGTTAGTAGACTTTACCATCATGATTTATCTAACTTAGTTACAACCTAGTTTTCCCACAAGTAGCTCAGACCCACGAAGGGTTGAAAATCTTGAACTCTCATGTCATAGAATCTCTATTTCACTGACAGGGAAATTTTGTCCTTGATTGACACTTCCCTTACTGTTTATAAACAAACTTTCCTTTGTTTTGTTTCATCTGAACAAATATCTATAGGATCTTAACCCACTGCCATTGAATCCACATTTCAATGCCTTTATTCTTAGTAGGCAGTGAGGGAGTGTCCGATTCTCTATGCCCAGCTAAAGCCAGGAAAGAATGGATAGTGACAGCATTCCAGGCTTGTCCACACCCTGGAGCTGCAAGATTACAGCACAGATGATCATACTGGAGCTAAGTGTTTCCCATGATGAACACAGGAAGCTTGATGGGGATCCATAAAGGATTAGGGCTTATGAACTCAGAGAAAGCGCTCAAAAGAAGTGATGGAGATAGTAATAATGAAAGCAGAAAATATCTTCAGTTTGATGACAATACATATACACGTGGTAGGTGTGGGGAGGTTTCCCCATTACCAGTCCTCCATTACTCACCTTGGTAGTGAGTACAAAGTTATGAGCATCTTAGTCCACTGAATACAAGGTAGCCTGTCACAGGGTAATTTGGGAGACTTCATAAAGTCTCAGGATCTTTTGCTCAATCATTTGAAGGAGGCAAGCAAGGTTGATGTCGTGAATGGAAAGTTGTCCACCAGCCCCTTTACATCAGAAACTCATGGGGCTGTTGGACGTGCTCATTTAAATGGTGCCCCAAGGTTTAGCTTCCACAGGACATCACAGACACATTCCCCACACTGTCCCATTTTCTCTTCATGGAGGGCCAGGGATGCTCCTCTCTGCTACTTCAGTGCCTGGCCTTTGATCTCATGTCCTCCTCACATCTCTGCCTCCCCTTCACTAAAGTGTGTGTGTGTCCTCAGTTGCTCACTCATGTCTCTTTGTGACCCCATGGACTGTAGCCCACCAGGCTCCGCTGTCCATAGGATTTTCCAGGCAAGAATACTGGAGTGGGTTGCCATTTCCTTCTCAAGGGATATTCCAGACTCTGGGATCAAATCTGAATTCCTGTATCTAGCAGGCAGATCCTTTACTGCTGAGTTACCTGGGAAGCCTCTTCACCAATGTGAGCCTCCTCTAACTGCTATGATTTTAGTCAGCAACACTATGTATGTGTGGATAAAACTGGAGAACTTCCCTGGGAAGAAGATGTATTTGTTAAAATCAATGTGAAATTATATATCTGAAGCAAGAGGGGAGGAGGCTGTAGCAATGGTTCTGACCAGGTTGAAAAGGCTGGCAAGGGGGGAATCCCAGCAGAGGGGAAAATCCCATAGAGAGTGACAGGTATCTGTAGCCCTAAAGCAATAGTTACCATTGGGCAATGCATTGGTCTTTAGGCTAAAATGCTTAAAGAAGAAAGAAAGAAAGAAAGTGGCGGGGGCAGATACAGTGTGAGCAGTTAGTTTTTTGAGAAGTATATATATCATTTAGTAAGCCATTTAGGGACTTTCCCAGTGGTCTGGTGGTTAAGATTCTGTGCTTCCACTGCAGGGGAATGCAAGTTTGATCTTTCATTGGGGAACTAAGATCCCATATGCCTCACGGCATGGCCAAAAAAAAAAAAAAAAAAAAAGACACCTATAAAAAAGTCATTTAAATAAGACAAACACATGTTCCATAATAAAAAGTATTTGGAAAAACCTGGGCTTGCCCCATAGTGAATGGTCCTTGTTACTGCATGTCATACCAGAAACCACTGTGATGGGAGATTTGAGGCAGGAAAATGATTTTCCCATGTATGGTGGGTTATCATGCTTACTATTTGTCAGCCTAGCATTCTGTCCCTCTTCCTTTGGTAACAGACCCATATTTAGGGAATCACACCACTCCCCTCCTTTCAGTTCAAGGAGCTTTTACCTCCTTGCTTGTGCAGATGTGACATGGTTTAAGTACCATGATTCTAATAATGAAGACCCCAGGGGTGGTCATGTGACTCAGTTCATCCAATTAAATCCAGTCCTGAGAGTCTGGTCAGGCCTCTAGCAAAGGAGACTCTATCACTAGAATTAGCGCTGGATGCCTATGGCCATGGTGGGTGGGAGAGGGGAGGAACCAGGATGGAATTTGCCTGAGGGATAAGCAAACACAGAGAAAGTCAGGAAAGAGAGAAAGCAAGAGAGATCTAAAGAAGGAATTTGCACACCTGGATTCAGCAGTGTCTTTGTGACTTTTAAGTCCCCTGAGTCAATGATTTCCTATTGCTTAAGCTAGTTTGAATGAGATTTCTGTCACTTGCACTCAGAAGAATCTGACAGATATTAATAATAAATATCAGCTGACACTTATCTAGTACTTACCATGTGCCGATCAGACAAACCTTTATACATAAACTCACCTAATCCTCTAAGAACCCCATGAGGTTGATGCTATTACACCCTCATTTTATAAGTGGGAAAACTGTGTGATCCCAAGATCGTATAACTAGCCAATGAAGGATACAGGATCCCAACCCAAGCAGCCCAGGTCCAGAGGTGATGCCCTTGACCACTGCTTCTCCCGAGTTTAATGGAGCATAGAATCAGTTTGAAGATCACTTATGATTTCCAGAGGGAATAACCTGGGTCCCGCTTAGCCATGGTTAGAGGATTTCTTTGGGATTTTGACTTCAATTAGAGTGTAACTTCCTGCAGAGCAAGAACTACATTTCATTCTTTAAATCCCAGGGTTAAGCACATGCTTGGCTCTTGACAACACAGTCAGGACGGACACTGAATTGAAATGGAAGGCAGGATTCTTTAAAAACGGGTCTGTCATTGTCCCTACAGGATACAGAATAAAGATCTAGAACCAGGAACCAGGACCAAAGTGTGTGCATGTAAGCAGGCTCACCCAGGAGCAGAGCTATAGGAAGAAACGCACATAGGACTTCATAATGAATTACAATTCACTTTCAAAAATTTGGGCTAATTTTTTGTCTCCCTCTTAACAATAGCTGGGGCTGCTGCTTAAGTCATAAAGGAAATCAATTTTCTGAACCCTGTCCTAGAGCCCTGGGCAAGTTTCAACCACACCCTCTGCGTGCTTGGCAAGTTCTATTCACTTCGCTGCTGCCGCCCCATGGATTCCAAGCATGGGTTTTCTTCTCTTTTGCTGGCTGTCCCCCCACCGCCCCACCTTCCTCCAAATGTCCGTTCTGATCAGATGGACAAGTCAGGCTTTGCCCAATTAGTTCACTTTAAGTAGCTTACCCAGTACTTTATTAAAAGCAAAATCCACATTAGGTTGACAAGATTAGAGGAAAATATAAAAATAAATTACTGTATTAAAATTAATTAAATGAAAAGCTGTATCTAATACCAGGAAATGATGGACTTCACAGGAGCAGTGAAGCCCTTAGTTCAACAAATGATTTTTAAAAATCCTAAAAACTCCCAACCCAGGCCTGAATTAAATATGCTATATCAAATGCAAAAGCAAAAAGATGTTAATTTTGGCTTTTTTGAATCAAATGAATACAAAGTTCATTCTGCTCTTTGCCCTGCAGGAAAACTCTTTTTGATTGCAACACCATTCCCCAGGTTGAGTGTCATAAATAACATCGTTTCAGACTTGGAGAATGACTTTGGTTTGAGGATCTCTAAGAATTTTGAAAATATTCATGCAAGTACATAGACAAATAAATAGAACTACAGGTTCAACTGCTCAGGTTAACATTTATCAAGTTATAAATGGAGGTTCCGTGCTGAGTAACGGCAATACCGAAAAAGGGTGCAAGCTTTTTCGGACAAGACAGGAGGGAGACAATTAAGGACTAGAATCCAACACAAAATACATAATGCTTTCAACTTTTATATCCTCGCATCAATTATTTTTGTAACTTAGTTCTTGATAAGTTCAAACTCCTTCATTCACTCACTAACAATACAAGGAATTGGATTTTAGTGGATATGGAAAAAATTGGGGGGAAATCAAGTCCAATGTGGAATGTTATGGAAGCACCTAGAGGCTTTTATTCTTCATTCATATTTTGGAATTCATACATTCCCTTTATGATCCCAAGTCATTTTCATATTTTTCTTCTGTGCCTGTGCATTGACGGGTCAGGGCTGAAATGGTCAGATGATGGGATGGGTTTTCTTGGCTGCCTCTTCTCTTCTAAAGCAAGGCCTCATCATCTGCACTACATCTCGGGAAAGAAATGGAAAAGCAGATTGAGCAAAGAACCAAATGTGGGCTTCAGCATGGTTGGGTGGAACCATCCCCACCAGCTGCATCACTTATGAGCCCAGTGATAGAGTCCAAGGACTCAGCACCCCTGAGCCTCTATGTCCTCTTCTATTAAAAGGGGATAATCTGAGCTTCTGCTCTCTAGAGTGGCTGGGCAGGTAAAATGGGTCTCAATACATATGAAGCTTTTAGCACCAGGCTTGGCACATCATCAGAGCTGGTACATTTTAGGTCCCTACCTGAGCTGGTAATACTGAATTTTCTGCACCTTGATTAAATTTCAGTGCACTGTCCTCTTTTCCCCCTCAGAAGAGGCCTGATTTCTCTCTATTCCACCATTGCCCCAGTTTCCCTTCCCCTCTATCTGCATCCTCTGCCTTGAACATATATTTATTTGTATATTTATCCTCCTCTCAATTATCTCCCTGAGGTAGTTACTGTGACCCTTATCAATGAGGAAAACAGAGTTACTTTTTCTCCCTCCCAACAGAACTTAAGCTCTGTGAGAGAAGGAATCAGTCTGTTCTCTCCCTGATGCGCGCCGAGACTCTAGAGCACTGCTTGGCACACAGCTGGTACTCCATAAATATTACTAGAATGAATGAGCAGATTAGTTGTTCTCAAGGGCACAATACTTCCTAGCACAAGTCAGATCCACAGTCCCTTCTTCCTTGAATATTAAACCATTTTGGAAAAGCTACACTTGTTCTTGTCCAGATTCGAGGAGACTTAAATGCAAGAAGTACTGGATTCCTCATGGTGGTATTTCCCCAGCATACCTGATACCTTGCAGTTTCATCAGAATGTCCTCCTACAATCCCATGCCCTGAGAAGTGATTATAAACAAGCCATCTGGACTCACAAATATACACACTGAGAAATTTCAGGGTCCCTTTAAAGTCCAAAGTTGTGACAACACTGGGGCTACACTCCCGCTATCTCTGAGTGACTGCACCTTCATTTGGCCAGAGTACGTGTCTCTAGGTTGCTACAGTCTTTTCCCTGTCCTTTCTGCCTTTCTGTCATTGTGGGTGTCAGTTGTAATTTATTGTTACAACTTTGCAATATTTCCTAAAAGAGAAGTATCTTGATCAAAAGTGAGAAAACAGAAGACTTGGCGCTTTAAGAAGATGAGAGAAAAAAATTGAAATTAGGATAGATTATTCTGAAATGTTTGCTATGGAATTGCCCATCAGCTGACTCTTTATGTTATCTGCCCACTCTAGATACATGAGTTTACCAGTCTACCCTGGAGAGTGGGCCCTATGATGGCTTGGACCACTCAGCCATCTTGGGGTTCTGCTAAATTGATGAATATTTAGTGTTTTTTCCTTTGTGGAAGTGAGCAAGACATGTTTGGATGTCAGCTTAATTTCTGTTATTTAAGTTTATGCAAGCAATACTTTGACTAATACTTCTACAGAATGTTAATTTCAAAACAAAACAAAACAAAACTGAGAAATGGCTATTCTGCCAGGATCACAAATAGTAATCTAATGTGAATGCATTATGGCATTTCATTTCTGATTATGCTTATATATCAGGATATGTTTCAATATCTCTATCAGTAATAGGTATTCTAGAAAACATAGGTTCATGGTTAAGGAAGACTAGAAAACACAAGATGAAAGAAGGTTCTATGGGTTTCTTTACTATGAATTGCCTTTGCCTTTTTCTTTTTAATAGGCGTTGTATATCTCTAAAGAATCAGGGACTCAGAGGAATGAAAGGAGCTGGCATGCCTTATTTTCCAAACCTGTTTTATCTGGTACAGACCACTCTGGCCGTATTTTTTAAACTCACAAAAGATTAGTTTGTAACAATGACAAGGTTTGGTTTTCTTTTTTTTTTTTCCTTCTTTTTTATATTGTAGTGGTTTTGCCATACATTGACATGAATCAGCCATAGGTGTACATGTGTTCCCCATCCTGACCCTCCCTCCCACTTCCCTCCCCATCCCATCCCTCTGGGTCATCCCAGCGCACCTGGCCTGAGCACCCTGTCTCATGCATCGAACCTGGGCTGGTGATCTGTTTCAGATGTGATAATTTACATGTTGTAGTGCTATTCTCTCAAATGTTTGGTTTTCTAAGCACCATCAAGTACATTCCCTGCATATTTACAGGGCAGTTTTAACCGGCTCTATGAAAACAGAACAAAGATATCGTTCACACCCTGGATGCCCAAGGACAGCTCTCACGGAAAACTTGCTAACCAGCCTTCAGGTAATAACCACTAATAACTCACATTTATTAGGATCTTATTACTGCCAGACGCTGTACCAGGCTCACACTCTCACTGCATTTCCCTCTCAGTTTTTACGGCAATCCCCGTCCCAATTCCAGGCAGATAAATATTATCCCCATTTTACCTCTATGGAAACCAAGGTTTTGGAACGTAAAATAATTTACTCAAGATCCCACCTAGAAAGAGTTAAGTTAAATCATCAGAAAGTATTTTAAGTATGTATGTTTTTGGACATCTATTCTCACTCATGATCAATAGCTAGCATTTATTTGCATGCTTATTATGAGTCCAGCACCTAAGGATTTTATATGTATTATTTAGTGTAATTCTCCTACTATGAAGTAAATGCTACTCAGATTCTCACTTATACAGATTCGAAGCTAAGGTTGAGGAAGTCTCATAAAAGATACATCATCACAGAGTCAGCAAGGTGTGGGGCCAACTCCATGCACATCTTGAAGGATGCTGCTGACATCCACAGGTTTAAATGCTCTTCTGGATGCACCAGAGATATTCCTGGAGCATCTGTGCCTTACAAAGTTCTTCGATAAATACTGCTTATTTAGCCAGGGTTTAAAAGTACTAAGAAAATAGGAGGATGCTTATCCAAAGAATCAGAACTGTATTCCTAAGACAAACTTCAGTCAATCTTTTTACAAACTTATCGATGGGTTTTGTAGTCTTTCAATGGGTGTCTGATTCTGTATCTTCTTTGTGTGTAAACTTTTGCCTAATAGATCTTGCCTATTAGAAAAAAAAAATGCACAAAGCTTGTTGTAACAAATTCTGTGGAAGAAATCATACAACCCACCACTCACACCTGCTCTCCAACAGGTGGTTGCTGAAGGTGGGTACCTCTGATCTTGCTGATGCCTTGTCACAACTGGAAGAGGGTTTCTAGGCTGCTAGGTATACCCACCATTGCAATAAAGAGGTCGACAGATTCCCCAAGCATGTAACAAAGAGCTAAAGAAAGGCAAGCATGGAGAGGAAATTGGAAGTGAACACCAGGGTTCTACAAAGAGCTCCCAAAGTAGGCCCTTGTAAAAGTGAATAATGAGCTGCATAGACTAGTTCCTTCATGCTGAGCTCAACACACATCTCTAAACATAAGACTGTCGAGGAAGCAGATACTTGGAAACGCTTTCATCTTAATTAAAGTTGTGTGGGCTATGAAATACTTTTCCTTTATATTAAGCTCTTATTCCTGTGGAGAAATTTCTATTTGTTTTTATCTAATTTGAGCTTCAAGGTTAATCTCGGTTTAAGACTTTCCCTCACTGGGAGAGTCGGTCCATCCGGTTTGCCCCTGATCCCATGTATATGCATGCATCCACCACGAGCATGCTGGGCTCCAAAGCCTCTTGCTGGCACTGCATTCGTTATACTTTTCCCTTCAGCAGAAAGAATGGGCTGTGTATCTGGGAAGGATATATGGAACGGAGAGGATTTTGCAAAAGGTCACAAAGATTTCTATTTTAGGGAACCACATGCCACAATCCTTAAATATGGAGTTTCTGATAAAACTTGCTCTGAGATGCAGAGCCTGAGGTTTATATGGTAGGGAACGCAGGAGGAAGGGGAACCCACTGAAGACAAAGGAGGGAAATGCATCTTATTCCAGAAAGGGGTTTTTGTAGACTTGGAGACAGCTGATAGATCAGACTGCTTGGCACACCATGCTCCCTAATTTTCTTCAATAAATATATGTTTGGTTGAATTAAACTGATGAGGGAACTGACTTATGCTTTAAATTTCAAAGAGACAGAGCTCATAAATAAGTTGCAGAAGACTGACTGTAGAATCTAATTGAAATTTCTGAGAGTTTTTTGATGGCCTGCATTCCCTAAATGATAGTAAGTTCTCATAAACACTACTATGCCATTAGTCCCTGAGAAAGAATATGTGTTCAAAAGTTGGTGAAATGAATAAAGGAAAATTCTGAGGGGTATGATCCATGTTCAGCAACACTCTGAGACCATGTACACAGCAGACATTGTTAATTATATTAATCATTCATCTATCATAGTACTCTTTCCACTGGCTACTACATGCAACCTCAAAACCCTTAACAATGACCTTCAGTTACCAGAACCAAGCAATCAATGGTGGCACAAGACATGAAGCCTGTTTATCCCTGAGGGCCTCATGTCCCATTTTTCTAAAAGTGAAAGCGAAAGTCACTTAGTCGTGTCTGACTCTTTGTGACCCCATGGATTATACAGTCCATGGAATTCTCCAGGCCAGAACACTGGAGTGTGTAGCCATTCCCTTCTCCAGGGGATTTTCCCAACCCAGGGATTGGACCCAGGTCTCCTACATTGCAGGCAGATTCTTTACCAGCATAGCCACCAGGGAAGTCCAAGAATACTGGAGTGGGTAGCCTATCCCTTCTCCAGGGGCTCTTCCTGACCCAGGAATTGAACCAGGGTCTCCTGCATTGCAGGCGGATTCTTTACCACTTGAGCTACCAGGGAATCCCCATTTTTCGAAGCTACTTCAAAAAGACCTGGCCTTTATGTAATATGCACAATTCATTTTCTTACTGATTTGACCCCATTTGTTTTTTCTCCTCCTAGTTTTCTCCAAAGCTTCCACCAGCTAGACTGGAGTCCCAGTCTCAGTTCATCCTGCCTCCAGGTATTTCTAGCGCATAAATCCTTGAAACTTCTGGTAGACCACAGACCCAGAAGACAGAATTCTGATTGAGGTGTTCGTATTTTCATCATGATGATTCAGAATGGTATTTAAGGGTATCTGTGGTTTAGGGCACAAAGTTTTCTCTCTGGCAAATGAGTTTGCATCTAAGAGAACTAGGCTTGCTGTGCACAGGATGATGGACTTGGGGTCAGACAACCTGGATGCATGTTTCAGGTGAGACACTGTGTGTGTGACACTGGGCCAACTCCCACACAAATCAAGGCCTTAGTTTACCCCATTTAGGAGGAGAGTGGGATTTACGCTTGCGGAGGTCCCTTCTTGGCTCTCCTTGAAGACGTGAGAAGTCAGCCCCTCAAGCACATGGCAGTGGTGTGGATGATGGGCCCATCTGCGACAAGAACCCATCTGTTCCCTGACCATGTTTCTGAAACAGAACCTAGACGGGGATATCTAGCCATGAAGAGAGACTGGAGCGATTCCAGAGAGTCTGGTCTCATGGTTCACTCATCACAAAGGTTCAACTATAAGTGACAACATTTTCTTAGTCCCTTTGCGTTTCTTTCCGTCTCGAGCAGTCATGCAAGTCCTGCAGTATCTATTTCACCACATTTAGAGTCTGTCTGTTTTACCTTTGCAATTATTTTTAATTAAATCATTTGTGAAATGGAAATTTATTTACTAGTTCAAAAACAACAAAACAATAATTACTAATTAAGCTACCTCACTCAGTTTCTTGCCTGCTTTTGAACAGAAATATGATTCCTTTCAACATACATATAGAAAAGTACAGAAATCGTTTAAGTGTACCACACTACGAATTTTCATAAACCTGAAACATCTAATGATCAGTACACAGATTAAGGAAGAGAACATTCTCATGACCCCAGGAGCCTCCTTCCCAGCTCCAGCCACTATAATCCACTCCATGGAGATCTCTAGTCTGACCTCTAAAAGCACAGATTAGTTTTACAACAGTTGATAAATTTTAAAATGCTTACATCAAAGGTGGTTTGCCCTAAAAACGTTCTTCACTTTGCCAGACATACAACATGTCTTGAGTCTAATCGCAAAAACTTCAGTCAGAACACCTTCCCACCCATCAAGAGCCTTGTTATCATCAGGTCCAGTCAAAAAGCTTCCTATCATCTTCAAGAGCCAACTGAATTGGTGGTATGATACCTTTTGAATAAATTATAAGCAATTCACAAATAAACCATAACAACATGATAATCTGTCTATCTGACTTCTCTGAAGACCTGCTTGGCTTATTAGTCAATATGGAAAAAGCAGAATGCATGGTCTGTAGAGTAGGTTAATTTTATTTTAAGTACTGTATTTACTAGATTTAAGATGACTTACAAAAACATACTATGCAGAAAGATAAGTTACATTAGAATGAGTGATATTAAGTGGAAAGAAAAGGGCAATATGAACCACAAATGTTTTTCATTAATTCCTTTGCACTTTGTGGATGACAAATTTGACCTTAAAATTTCTGGAAGTTAACATCAATAGGAGAACATGAAAACTTACAAAACTGCTTATTGTCCAGAAGATTTAAAAAAAAAAGGCAAACCTGCTCTTTAGGAGAGGCACTCTTCTTGATACTAAAATAAGAAAGAAAAGTCTCCAAGCGCTGTCATAAATAAGACACTTAGTAATGTGAATAACAAAGTCTACAGAGCAGGTGTAACAAAGCACTTCTGAAGGTTGTGGAGCATCACTGTCTTCAGTGGTGAGATGGTACTCTACTGAAGAATAGTGTGGGTTAAGGTCACAGATTTCTAACCATCAGTGTTAAACATGAGATGTTCCAGAAAAAAATAAACAAATAAAACAAGTGAATCACATATACACCATTAAAAACCCGTTCAAGATTATTATTGACCTGGATGGTGGTTTGCCTGGGTTTCCAGCTGGGTTGGAGATTATACATTTCACTAGTCTGTTGAACTGATAAAGAAGAGTTGGTATCTTCTTATTAAAGAATGAGGCCCTTAAGAAGTTCTTATAATTTTCCTGAAGACAACTCAACTGCCACTCAAGTAGTCAGAAACCTGGGTTTGCTTGGTGCTATGATGAAGATTTTCCTCACAAAACAATTTCAGATATACTCTTAATGTACTAAAAAATGGGCAATGGAAGGGTCAATGTTCCCTACTCTAGACCTTGAGGACCATTTGAATTCACCCTACACTTAAAAATAAGAAATCTTAACAAAGACCCCAGAGGATGTCTGTTGTCAGCCATGAGATTTCCTGATGAGTTCTCTTAGATAAACTAGTGGCACAGCTATCATTACTCTGAGGACATATATAAAATCTATACAGTTTTTAATCTGTACAATTATACATTATCTCGATGGCTAAGTTCCAAATTAGACACCATAAAAATCTCTTTCTACTAACTGCAGCATTTTTTTCTGATGAGAAGGAAATGCAATGTAGGCACTGCAACCCTAACTATTAAAAAAAATACTCCTTTGCAGAATGAAATAAAATATAGATCTACCATTCTTTCTCCACTTGATCTTTTGTGTTTGATCATAAATGCACATTGTGAAGAGATGCCTCATACCTCCAAGCTAAACACTGTTTGCTACTCATTAGTGATTTATAAATGATATTTTCTCCCTGGTGACATATCTTTTGATATGATTCTCTAATAATAACATCCACCAATATTAAAATAAGAACATCCCCATGTATTGTGATCATCTTCAACCACATTTCCTCACGAAAATTAAATTTTAGAACACCAACTGATATTGTATGCATATATTTGTCCACCATCATTATAAATCTCCTAAGGGTCTCTATAAAATGATAGTTTTGCCTCTTTGCAGTAATTCTACCTAATGCTCCAAAGCAAGAAACTAATTACATGCTGACTTTTCACTAACTTTGATCTTTCAAATACCATATGATGGAGGTTCTATAGGTAATCATATAATTACAATTCACTAAATGAGTTGAAATTAGCCATAAACCTTTTTATTTAAATTGTATTAACTGTTTCTTCAGTAACACTGTCGGCACTTCTATTCTTTCCGACATAAGTTGGCCGATATAAGGTTTCAAGCTAAAATCTGATTATGGTCACTAATGTTTATAACAAATGCCTCATTATAACACCAGAAGCGCCAATGAAGATGAATATGCGAAGAATTTCTTAAAATATGCTTAAGGAAAGGCCAAGGATAAACTATAGTAGTATAAGGAAATGACTAAAATTTCTCAGGGGAATGTTCTGGTAGGCAAAGGGGGAAAAATGACCTCACTTTGCATTTTCCCATTGAGCTGGTGCTATACTTCCTGCAAGAAAAATGAAAGACAATTGTTTTAGTATACCATAGGACTATGTATAGAAACAGAAAAACAAATTCTGGATTTTACTTCCAGACTGATGGTAGTATCAACTCAGGACTGTCCTTAAAAAAAAAAAAAAATCACTTAAATTTCATTTGTTCAAGACAGTCATTATTGTTGCAGACATTTACGTTCCTGCTTCAATTTGCTTTAACAGTATATATGACATTATTTTTCTGGGTTGCTTTTATTTGGCACTCAAATTTATTTTTTTGCAGTTAACTCTAGACTGATGTCTCATAACTGGGGGTGACTTCTTTCCTCAAAGGATACTTGTCTGGAGACACTTCTGGTGGTCATAACTTGGGGGGTTGGAACTGGTATCTAGCGTGTAGAGCCAAAGGGTGCTACTAAATATCCCATAATGCACAGAACAGACCCCACAAAAAAGAATTTCCAGCCCCCAATGCCAATAGCTCTGAGGTTGAGAAACTGCCTCTGACTACATAAAATAAAGCAAGTATAGCTTAGTGACTACTTGGAAAAGGCTTCAAATGAAGAAACTGGAGCCTTCTGAGCGAGCAAACTGGTTGTGAATTTCCTCTTTGAAGTTGACCCCTAAAGGTATAGAAAGGAAACATTCCATTGTTTGGAAAACGGACCTCTACCTTTACCGTGTTTATGGACCTTATTTATCTAATAACATTCAGAACCACACAGAGCCCTGATGGTCACTTCTCATTAGAGCTGAGCAAACAAAGTGTGTTTTGACTTGTCATCAATCATGACATGCGATCATAGGACATATTGTGTGCAAGAGGCAGTTGTTTTATCTGGAGCCTCAGCCTTGAAAAAATCCAAAACAGTGAAGTTGTTTATTTGACACCACTCCTGACCTGCAGTGCTGTATTCTAAGAGAAAGTAAAACACACACGGCTTTTTGATTATTTGTAATTATATAGGAAGTCTATTTCTCCGGGGAACGTTGCTATGGTCTTAGAACTAGAAAGAAACAGGAAAAGCTTTTTTTTAAAAAAGAAAAAGAAAAAACCTGCAAGGAAAATGGGGTAAGTGTGATTAAGTGTTATTGTCAAGCCATGCGTGGAACCAGTGAGGACTCTTATTTTATAAGTTTTCAGGAGGATGAGTTTTCAGAAGTATTGGAGTATTAGTATAAGAGTAATACAGTGCATTTAGCTCTAGGAATTGCACTCTTTCAGAGCCCTTTGTTCATAAGAATAAAATTACATACACAGGAATAATAATCTGAACAGCCAGTTTCTGAGACACAATCATAAACCCAACAGACACGTTGTAGGCTTCATGAAGGCAGATGGTCAGCACTGTTGCAGACACATACTTGACCTATTTTCCAACCCTTCTTTCTTTCTTTGACAGTCAATGTCAACTCCTTCCATTCTGTTTGAAAATTATCTTTCACTAACTTTGGTTGCCTAGGAAAGACATGTTTGTATCTTTGGGCATTAACTGCTCATCCAGTAACAGTGCTGACTGGCCTGGTCTGGGGGACACAAGACTGAGTCCTAACCCTGGTTCTCCTATATACCTGCTGAGCAGTTAACCTCAGCCACTTGGCTTTTCTAGTCATGACTCACAGGATATCATTCAAAGCTCTTCTGGGCTGACATTTTCTTTGATTCTTTTGGATAAATGACATGCAAATTCAGTCATTTCTTTCTTCAGTTCAGTCGCTCAGTTGTGTCTGACTCTTTGTGACCCCATGGACTGCAGCACGCCAGGCCTCCCTGTCCATCACCAACTCCTGGAGTTTACCCAAACTCATGTCCATTGAGTCAGTGATGCCATCCAACTACCTCATCTTCTGTCGTCCCCTTCTCCTCCTGCCTTCAAACTTTCCCAGCATCAGGATCTTTTCAAATGAGTCATTTCTTTCTTAGGCAGGTCATTATAATAACTTACAACATACTATTAAGTTAGTGAGCAACACTGAAACCTGGTTTTCATGAGTTTCAATGACCATGTGATGAAGCTATCACTGGAGCTCAAAGACTAAGGTTTTGAGACACTGGAATACAAAGCCTCTCTCCATTGCACACATGTGAACACAGAAGAAATCCTAGTGGTCCTGATGAGTAGATACCAGGGCTGTGGTTTGTTTGCTTGTTTTAATTGTTTAAGTGGACATACTCAAAGGACATAGAGAGTCACTGCTCTAGTCTCTGTTTCCTCATCTTCAACTTAGGACAACTGGATGAGTAGATTTCAAAGTTACACTCCAATGGTTTGAATGGGATCACATCTACAAATTGGCGTCTACCTTGCTTCCTCTTGGGTCAAGCACACCTTATCATTGGGTAGGGAAGGAGAGACATAACACTTGCCAAACAAGCATTCTATACTATGCTTTAAAATAGGCAATATTTTAGCTGTAAGAATAATCAACATATTTATTTTGAATCAGAAAATTAACTTTGGTCCTTACTTGCCTGAGGAACTTGATCATTGCTTTCTCTGCTTAGAATATGTTACCACCCCCCCTGTCAAAAATTACTTACAGTATTTGGGATTCTGTTCAGCGTCTCCTCCTCTGTGAAGCTTCCTCCTGTACCATGGGGTCACTCTTTCCTCTCTACGACCACAGCCCTTAGCATATACCTACACCCACACTATCATGCTCTTCTGTATTTTTAGAAGCATTATCAAGCTATTTTTACCTCATATACATTCACCATTGAAATACGCAATTTGATGACTGTTAGAGCTGTGCATTCATCACAAACCAATTTGAGAACATTCCCATCACACCAGTAAGAACCTTTGTGCTCATTTATTGTCATTCCCCATCCCCCTCCCCCCACTTTCAGACTGCCACTAACCTTTCCATATCTATAGATGTCATGATGTGCCTTGCTACTTCCTCTGTGCTCTTCCTTAAGAAGATTCTACGCTCCTTGAAGGCATGGATAGGAATTTTATTTTTTAACCTTTTCTTCCCAAATGTTAGTACAACTGCCAGAACACGAATAATAAATAATAGCATGCAATATTTATCAGAATTTCCATGTACATATTCAATTAAGAGCATTACAAATTTCAATTTAATCCCTAAAACAGTTATTGGGTAGGCACTATTTTTATCCCCTTCAGACATTAGGATATATATAGATTTAGAGTGGTTAATGTATACACATAAGGTCATGTCAAGATTTGAAGCCCAGGTTGTCTGACTCCATAGGAAAGAATGAGTAACAAGGAAAGGAATTCTTAATCTGGAATAGTTTCTTCACGGTAGAGAAGATTCTGCTGACACCTCATAAGAGGCCTCATGGATTTGTCCGTAATGTTTTAGGTGCATATAGTATACATTCATGCTGCAATATCCTTGCCCACAGATTTCATTAGAATTTCAAAGGCAGCCAGGATCCAAAAATGATAGCACCCCCTTGTGTAAGTACTGAGTGATGCTACAGCAGCGGTGAGACGGGTCCCTCAATGTGCTTCTATCCGCACAAAGGTAGAGGCAATCTTTACCCCTTGTGCTCTGTTGATCATTATTTGAGCAAGGTTTTCTAAGAACCCACTTGTTTCAAGCCTTATTCTACGTTCAAAATAAGGAAGTTACCCCTACCTCGTGCATATCAAAGGAAACACCCACTCTTTGCCCTTCCTTTGTTTTCAGCTGCCTATCATATCAATAAAGTTGTTGGGGAAAAAATTCAAATGGGAGAGAGGCTGTAAATGGAGAACCCCTTAGATCCTTCTTTCTCCCTGGCGTAAACCTTTCCTTTTCCTCCAGAGCAGGGGTAAGTTAATTGTATTTGAATGAATAATTCTAATAAAGCAGTGACCTTTAATGCCAACTGGTGTTTTTAATTTTGATTCACTGTCAGTCACTCCAACATGAGCCACCCCAGGATGTGAGCAGTGGAAAGGCCAGTATGTACAGAGAGGAGAAAAACAAACACGCAGAGCTGGGTGCTGCCCGCAGGTAAACACAGAGATGGCAGATAATACCAAGAGGTGCAGACAAGAGACTCCTTACAAAGGATTCAGAAAGATGGTGGAAACAAAATCAGAACCACAAGTATTTTGAAACCCAACTGGAAAAGTGCCCTAATATAAAGAAGATAACAATCTCTTATTCTTTGCATAAAATTAAGAAAAGACATAAAGGCGCAAAAAAAAAAAAAAGGAAATGGAAAAATACAAAATACAATAGAACAAAATAAAAGCCGTCTGAAATATCATCACTTAGAGACAACCTTGGTGACTCCTGTTAATATTCTCAAATATATCCTTTCAGTCTTTTTTTCTATATTTGGATACATATATAATACATGCTTATATCTATATATATATTTCAAAATCCAATTGTGTGGTGCATATTGTTTTATTGCTTGCTTGAGAAATAATAATTATTTTTTCTGTGGCTTAAACTTCAGAGTTTTAAAATTCCTCAGGCATATAAATTACAAAAATAGTAGATGCCACTTCTGTAAAAAAAAATAAAAAAGAGTTCAAGTGCGTAAGATCATTTAAAGTAGATTTCAGAACTCAAATGCCTACAGGAATTGGACTGACATTTAACTGATGACAAAGACCAGGGTTGGTGCCCTGTCACGCAGAGGAAGCCTCTACTGGGGCCCAGCAAGAGTCTAGGCTCATTTTTGTCCACTAGTAGGAAATTCTTACCTTTTTGGTGGGGGGAGGGGGTGGGTGGGGGCATCTTGCCACATGGCTTGCAAGATCTTAGTTTCCTGGCCAGAGACTGAACCCATGCCCCAGGCACTGAAAGCTTGGAGCCCACTACTAGACCACCAGGGAGCTTGTGAGAAATTCATATTTTGAGAAATGTTCTCATATTAAGTGATAGCAACTCATTTGAACAAAAATAAAAATGCCACTGACCAAATAAATCCTCTCCGCAGGCTGGATTTGGTCTAGGAACTGACAGTCATCAACTCCAACCTAAAATAAAAGGAATAGCTCCATCCCCAGCCTATTCCTTCACTCCACTCCCCCATGGCAACCAGTCTAACCATATAGTTACCCTCCCATAGAAACTAGCTGGTCTTACACAGTGCATACTAAAATTTAAACAGAATATAATTTAATATTCCATTTTAATTCCTTCCTCCCTGTACAACTTTGCAGACTAATTAAAACCAAGACGGATATGGTATCTTCCTTCAGAGGGTCTGTTTCATTGATGTTAGAGGAGTAGGATGTTGCCTGGAGTAGGAAATGACAACCTACTCCAGTGTTCTCGCCTGGAGAATCTCATGGACAGACGGGCCTGACGGACTACAGTTCATAGAGTCGCAAAGAGAGAATGGGATTGAAACATGCATATTACCATATGCAAAACAGATGACCAGTGCAAGTCTGATGCATGAAGCAGGGCACTCAAAGACGGTGCTCTAGGACAACCCAGAGGGATGGGGTGGGGAGGGAGGGGGGAGGGGGGTTCAGGATCAGGGGACTCGTACCCGTGGCTGATTCATGTCGATGAATGGCAAAACCCACCACAATGTTGTAAAGTAATGTCTCCAGTTAAATTTAAAAAAGAAAGTCAGACACGACTGAGCACAGAGGCTTGGGAATGGGAGGAGATGCCATATATTTAGAAATAAGTAAAACCATCAATTGTTTCACATGCAAAAGTGTGTTTGTTTGTTCACCATTAACATTCAACTCCCACTGTGGAAACGCTATTCTAAGCACTGAGTACAGAGCAGCGAATGGGCAAAAATGTGTAAGTGTGTGTATGTGTGTCCATGTGTGCAATCTGCCACAACAGGTGAGGGTGGGGATGGGCTCTGGGAATGAACTGCAAATCGGCCTTCTTCATCCTTGACCACCAAGAACCCTCATAGCACAGAGGAGAGTGTCTGAGGGTCCCATGTTGAAAACACAAGAGGGTTTCAGGAAACCAAGGTTTCTGACCTTCCCATTCCATTCAGAAGCTGGACTCTTCATCTTTGTTTGCTTTTAATATGATGACAGCATGCTAAAAGCCTTGACGATTTCACTCAGTCAAATGATTCAAAGGCATAAAGCCATCTCGCCTGAGCATGGACTATTCCTATGTTCTGAGACTCACCCACAGCTCCTTCTTGTAGGTCACCAGCCCTGCTTTTCTAACACGCCAGTTCTCAGTCTCCTTCCTTAGAGGGCACAGCAATAATCCAATAGGCCAGTAAGTAGTATGAAGGCATGATGTAAGTATCTCCCACTACACACAGACTGGCCTTTCCTTTGACAAACTGGCCTTTTGGATTTTATATGGGGACTAGTTCCTGATAAGCACAGTGAGTATTGCCTCACCGAAGCAATCTTTCTAAGGCTTGTCAACCAACAAAATTGTAGATATTGAAATATTTCTGCCTTTCTCATCAGACCTTCCTTCGTGTATTTATCTCTACTTACTGCCATGCTTAGGCATTCAAATATTGAACAAATGCCCTAAATTTCCAGGAAATAAAACAGTTTAGGTCCTATAGGTATTGTGACCTTATGGTACCTTCATCTTAAGCACGATGACATTGTAGCCCAATGAGGGAAAGTCCCTTTCTCAAACCACACAGGTATGTCAAGTTAAATGGATGCCAAAGATATTTCACTGGGGAAAAACAAAATTATTGGACAGTATTTGGACACAGAAGATGGATATAGTAGGCAGCAGAAATGGCTGTTTTGAACTACCTACATGTACTTATACAAACTCAGTGGGTTAACATGAAACATATCTGATATTTCCAAAAAAAACCCGGATTTGGCAAATATTCATAATTTCTAAGGTGATAATATACAGTATGGCATATACCTATGTTTGAGATTAAAACAAAATGAAACAGAAAACCCACATGGTATAGCATTAAATTCAAGAATAAGTTTAGTATTATTTCTGTTGGCAACAATGATTAGAATATGGCTTTAATGTCTAATTTGATTCCAAATGTATTTCTTAGTGAGAATCTAAAATGATTCACTATCTATGGATTTGATTAAAATAATATTTTGTTAGACTCTAATAGGACGTTAATACCCTTATGAGCCAGGCTGGCTCCATTCGTTGTTCATCTTAATTAGCTAACATTAACCATCATTAGGATTTTATATGGTACAATGCACATTACTTCATAACTTCCACCCAGATCACATGAAGCTAGATCATAATACATGTTATCAATCATCAACTTCCTGGGCTTTCCTAACACCTAGCTGTTATTTTAAAAGTTGAGGTCAATGTTAAGTGTTATACTTCAGCTGAAAAAGTTAAAAAAAAATCAATGTTAATTAACAATGTTAATTAAATGTTAATCATGTAAATGAAAGCATTTTCCATTCACTTGTCTAGTAAATTATCACCAGGTAGTGGCCCATATATTATTTGAGATGACACAGGAAAATGGCATCTACTCAGAGGGAATGGGGAAGAAAATCCGATAAAACAAAAATTTATACATGGAAAGTTTTTTTTTTCTTTGACATGGAAAATCTATCTTTATTTCCAGAGAACTCACTGAGTGATATAGGGGAAGGGTATAGAAAAATAAAGATGAATATCTTGAATAGTATGATATTTGGAAGGTATTTGGTCCAACTAAGCCTATCCTTCCCTTGCATAAAATGTAGACCACAGACGCTTGGCTTCTGTAATTTGAGTTAATGGAAAAAAGGAATTTTTAAACAGTATTTTAATGCTAAGAGTATTACAAAGCAGATAGGCACCCTCAATCAACAGCCCATCTGGAAAGGTTCAACATTTCTATAGTCATTGCTACCAACACGCAATTAGACCAGAAACTTAGGTCTTCTTTGATTTTACAAACTGTGTTGTGGTTCTGAATTCTAAAGCATCCAGGGAAATCTCTATGTAATGACACTTACTTGAGTCAATCTGTATGCTATATGTCAAATCCTGTGAAAAGACATAGACAGGAATTGTGTGGGTGTGCAACCCTTTCCCATTTCAGTGCATATGTGTGTGTGTGCTAAGTTGCTTCTGAC
This sequence comes from Capra hircus, assembly GCF_001704415.2. Classification (NCBI taxonomy): domain Eukaryota; kingdom Metazoa; phylum Chordata; class Mammalia; order Artiodactyla; family Bovidae; genus Capra; species Capra hircus. Next base: position 30,819,788 of record NC_030829.1, read on the forward strand.
TCTTCTGTAAGTCAGTTGTCTGACTCTGTGTGACCTCATGGACTGTAGCCTGCCAAGCTCCTCTATCCATGGGACTCTCTAGGCAAGAATACTGGAGTGGGTTGCCATGCTCTTCTCCAGGGGATCTTCCTGACCCAGCCTATGCAATGGCAGGCTAGTTCTTTACCACTAGCTCACCACCTATTTCAATGCTACTATATAAAACATAATACATCAGACTCTAAAAACACAAATGAGTCCATCACCAACTCCCAGAGTCTACCCAAACCCATGCCCATTGAGTCAGTGATGCCATCCAACCATCTCAACTTCTGTCGTCCCTTTCTCCTCCTGCTTTCAGTCTTTCCCAGCATCAGGGTCTTTTCCAATGAATCAGTTCTTCGCATCAGATGGCCAAAGTACTGGAATTTCAGCTTCAGTATCAGTCCTTAAAATGAGTATTCAGGACTGATCTCCTTTAGGATGGACTGGTTGGATCTCCTTGCAGTCCAAGGGACTCTCAAGAGTCTTCTCCAACACCACAGTTCAAAAGCATCAGTTCTTCGGTGCTCAGCTTTCTTTATAGTCCAACTTCACATCCATACATGACTACTGGAAAAACTATAGCCTTGACTAGATGGACCTTTGTTGGCAAAGTAATATCTCTGCTTTTTAATATGCTATCTAGGTTGGTCATAGCTTTTCTTCCAAAGAGCAAACGTCTTTTAATTTCATGGCCGCATTCACCATCTGCAGTGATTTTGGAGCCCCCCAAAATAAAGTCTCTCACTGTTTCCATTGTTTCCCCATCTGTTTGCCATGAAGTGATGGGACTGGATGCCATGATCTTAGTTTTCTGAATGTTTAAGCCAACTTTTTCACTCTCTTCTTTCACTTTCATCAAGCGGCTCTTTAGTTCTTCTTTGCTTTCTGCCATAAGGGTGGTGTCATCTGCATTTCTGAGGTTATTGATATTTCTCTGGCAATCTTGATTTCAGTTCGTAATCTGATCTCTGTAAGGCTGGACCCAAACAGCTCTGTGTATTTTTACCATTTAATTCATGTGTGTCATCTATAAGGAGGTTTGCATTTGCTTCCTCATTTGATGGCAAGCTCACTTGTGCAGGTTGCTTTTCAACCTGACCCATGGGACTGAAGAGAATAGTGGATGTTATGACAAAAAGAGAACTAGAAGCATTAATCCAGCAGTGGATGAACACACAACTGCTCTCCAGCCCCACAGCTGCACTGGGAGCTGCCTCTCCTGAGCCTGTATTTCCTTCTTTTTCTGTCAATTCCATGGAGTCACATCATAACCTTTTGTCCCTTCCTTTCCTGCATAAGTTAGAGTGTGTTTCTGTTGGTGGCAATGTAAGAATCTTAACAAAAAACGCCCCTCATGCATGTATCGTTTCTGCAGAGAGAAGACTGGCTCAGGTTTAGAAGTTCCCAGGGGAGGAGATTGTTCCCTACCCGTGCCTATTGGAGAGAAAGGGATTGAGAGGTATATATTCCATGTACGGAAGATATCTCTGCTCCACTCCAACAATGCACGTACATTACTCTCAGATTTTTATATTTTGATCACCAACCAAAAACTGCTTGTATTCTACTTTATTTGAGATCTAGGTGTGCTGCAGGTGTATACTGTGTCATCTCTCTGATCACTGTGTGATTTTATGCTTTGGGTCCAATTTCTAGTGTTAGGAAAGTGGGAATGATGCCTCTCTCCCAGAAAAGACCAAGTTGAATGATTCCCAGGGAGGGGAAAATGCTTGAAAGAGAGATATCTTTTTGTTGTTGTTGTTATTTTCATGGATCATGACGTCCTTTAAGGAAAACTGAAATACCTAAGTTCTGTTAGAGATTTTCTCCAATTAGAGTTTCTGATCAGGTGAACCAGAAGGGAGTAGGAGAGACTCTCTCTACTCTAGAACTTTTGACTTTTCTTCACTCTTCCTAAGACAGACTGGGATTTGAGACCCTTTGCTTTAGTGTTTACACTTGACAAACATCTCCTCGAGCAACAAAATACAAAGAAACTATAAGGGACTGTAAAGAACTGTATGCAATGGACAAAATATACGAGAAGACCCAAAATGCCAACTGTTACTTCTGAAGAGCCAAACGCAGGATGTTGGGAGCAAACGCAGCATACTCTGCATGTCTTCTGCATGCAACACCACCAGAAGGGCCGGCAAACCACCTAAGCCACCTCTTTGGCCCAATCCTTGGACACACCCCTACTCGGATTCCACGCAGGGAACCAGCTCATCCCCCACCTCCTTGGGGAGGGGGTAAGGTTACTACTGCTTGCTTTCTCTCCAACCCCCTGCTGTAGCAGGGGCCCCAATAAAAATCTGCCTGAATTTCTTGTCTGACCTCTGATCAGTTGCTATTGATTGGGGAAGGTCAAGAATCCCGGTCGTAACATTCCTACCTAGAAAACACACGTACATGGACACACTCACAAACACACACTTTCCAAGAGGAAACAACTTGGAGAGCTCTCGTTTGCTTTTTCAAACTCCAATACTTTGTCTGATCATAATTCCCCCCCTAAAAACACCTGGGTTTATCTAGATCCATTATAAGAAAGTAAATTTAAGAGAACTTTTGGCCTTAGAGTGTTTTTTAACGTCTTCTCTGTAATAGTGAAAAAGCAACACCATTTAATTTGCCAGACTACCTTGATAATCAAATGTAAGTCACTATGATTGGTAAACTGGAACGCCCTTCAGGCTGTGTGTCTTGTCCCTCCCTGCCTTAGTAGATATATCCGTTCTGGACCATAGTAACTTCAAGTCTGTGTAGTTGTTGTTGAAAAGCCAATTCCCCGAAGTTAATATCTCTGGGTGATTTTTATTTCCAGAATCTTGCATCTAGATTGGCAGTAGTATTCTCAGGGGAGTTAACAGAAGTGCCAAGTTTGTGGGGTTCAGATGGAAGGCCTGTCCAAGGGGCATACACAGGAGCCGTTGGCGAGGGCTTGAGCAGAGGACCACCAGTAGACAAGGATGAAGGCCCTGAGGACATGGGGTTAACTCTGAGATGATACACGGAAGGCACATATCCCAGACAGAACAGAGACTGGAATCCTCTGTTGTGCTGGGGACCAGAGAGGTGAGCAAGAGGCAATTTTTGGATTCTGAAATTAGTTACACTTTGTAAGAGAGGCTGGTATCCTCAGAAGCCTAGGGAACAGAGGAGGCAAACATTAATTTCTTCCTTTTTTAGTAAATCTAAAGTCATGCTCACAGTGAAGCCAGAGGGAAGGACATGTAGAAATTCTTAACTTGAATCATCCTCCATACTTGTGGAATGTGGGCTCACATGGAATCAGAGAGACCCACAATCACAAGCAGCAGTTTTGATGATGTGATTTACTGCTTGTGACTGAGCTTTTAAGATGGAATTAGATGCGGGAAATTTATTTTTAAGAGGCACACATAATTTGTCTTTGGAATTTTGATTCAAAAATGAGATAAGAGCAAGCTACTCTTGGGAAATGTATACGTCTGAAGCTGTTTTTCCTTCCCACACTGTAGCCCCAAGATAAAACGCACCCATCTAAAAGCAGCTTGCTTTCTTTTGGAAGCATTTTGACTTATATAAACAAAATGCTAAACTAGAAAAAAAGAAAAGGACTATCAATAGAGTGAGTCTCCAAGAAATTTTAACCTGAGAGTATTTTTGAAGATGAAGAAAAAACTGGCAAAATTAGAAAACAGTAAACCTACTTATGTAGATGGGAAATGAGCATATTAGAATTTTCTTCTTTGTAAAGAATAAAATTCTTTGGTCAAAGCATTTTATTTTTTGAAGGAAATATACTTTATTTACAAATAAACGATCCCCATGTGATCTGAATCTCTCTGTTCACTGTCATGCTGCTCCATTCAGTCATTCAAAGGCCCATATTTTCAAAGGAAACTCTGACTGTGTCCATTGTACAACACTAATAATAACAATGGAAAAGTACAGAAAAACATCGCAAGTATTTTCACAGTTAACAAACAACATGAGATGTCTCTCCTGCTATTCATGCATTGAAAGAAAAAATTCAAACGAGATGCTTGTTTTTAAATTCAAAGGCCTACAATTTAATTTAGGGTTTCTCAGCTCCAGCTTTGGTATTGTTAAAAAAAAAAAATGACGCACAAAAGAAAAATCTGGTCATCTTAAGTAATTTCTCCCTCTTCTTATTACCCTTTTCCCCCTCTCTGGTATTGGGTACAAGTGGCAGGATAAATTTGTAATGTAATTTTGATCTAATGTATATAAAACATTGGCCAAAGAACGATGATTTTCAGTCTGATGCCATGGGTTTTTGTTTAGGAAATAAACCTAATCGTGTGTAGAGTTGATGGTGTAGAAAACTCAAAGTTTCATAGTCCCGGGGGCAAACTGTGGGCTGGCTAGAATCTGAGGAAATACTGTTCTGTTTCCCTGTCTTCAAGGCCTTGGTAGCTCTTCACTTGTAGACTTAACTTAGTCACACTTTGGTCTGTTGGGCTTTTCTGACTTGCTTTATTAAGTTATCAAACCCTTAAAACCAAAGCATTAAATGAAAGTCTTGGAAGAGTGAAATCTGAAAAGCAACAAAATACTGGCCTCCGTCCATTTCCCTACCTGTGTCCACTGCTTATATCGCCTGTACTGGCATCACCATTTAAAAGCCAAATAGGAGACACTGGAAGTAATATGAGTGTGTTGCCAGGCACCGTGCTTCACTTTCATAGGGCTGTTGATTCAGACCAAAAACAAAAAACAAAAAAAAAACAAACCGGAATTCTTCACTGAAAAAAAATTTAGTAGATGGATTGGGGGTGTGGGGGAAAGATTCTCTAAAATTCCAGGATATTCTCCAGTCATCCAAGAGATCAATCTTTGGAAATGCTGGCCTTGGAAAGTGAGACGACTTTATGAAGCAAACTTAATTCTTAGACTTATTTGCTATCTCCTTGGTATAGAAAAAGAGGGGTTAGTACCTGGATTCTAGAACAGAATGGAACCAAAGAGTGTCAATGTCCCAATCGCTTCATATAAAATCCTCCTAACTTTTTTTTTTTTTTTTTGCTGCTGCAAATCGCATGTATTTCTACATTGGAGGCATAAAGAACTTTACTCTTTAAATGGCAGCAACTTAAACACAGGACTTAGAACTGCCACAAATAACTCCCACTCCAGTGCGCGCACTACTTTACCCCAAATAGAAAAATGGAGTGTTTGTTTTGATAACTCTTGAAATAGTTTTTCTTTATTTGCTCTCTGAGTCTGAGAACTTTGGCATTTGACTAATTTACCATGCATTTAAGGCTGGTGGCAATATCGGGAAAGAAATATGATAATCACTTGCTGCCACAAAGTATTCTGTATACTGTTCTCTTTTTCAGCTCTAGTTTCACATGTGTTGGTTCAATGGAATATTCAATAGACATTTATAGGAAATAAATTGAGAGATGAATGTAAACCATATGGCATCTGGAGGTTTATTTGCAAAGTCCCTGCATCAAAGCTTTCTCCAGATCACACCATATTAGCTATGTTTTTCCAGTCCAGCAGAATCAGGAAGGTAACCACAGACTTCCTTGATGGAAAACACATGAAAAGCAGAGCAAATTTTAATATGTAGCTGAAGTTGCTGGTCAAGGAGCATCCCTTAAAATAATTTTATTACCAGTGTTTTCAGCACATTGTTTAGAATTGCATTAAAAACACGAAGCAAGTTGATCTTGCCTATGATTTCCTTCAAAATTACAGGGCACATTTCTATTTATTTATACTAATAAAAGTGTATCTCTTTAATAGCATTTTCTTGAAACCTCAGGACTACTTTTTGGCTTGGATATGTAAAAATAAATTCCAATCTAAGAGAACCTCAGGATTTAAATATGGCATGCATACAACTGTTCATTAGAATTTTTACAAATAGAAATAGTGTGTACAAATACACTCATATATACAAAGGCCACTTTACTAAGCTTTGTAGAATCACATTATTATAAGTAATGGTTAAAAAACATTGATTGGACAGAATGAGAAATGGTCCTCAAACTTAATTTATATATATATGTATATATATACATATGTATATATATAAATAAATTCCTTAACCTTGAATGCTCTCTGTAGTAGGTTACAGCTAGCATTACCTCTGATTTCAAATTAATTCTCATGCAGCCTGTTATATAAATCATTATGAAACGTCAAAAGCTTGTACACATCTATTTTTTAAGTTTTCACTTACTTTCCAAATAGTTTCCATTTTTCAGTGTCACAGACTTTTCAGCCACTCAGTCCATTTTAACGATTTTTTTTATCACTCTAAAAATTTCCCCTCATTTACAGCACATTTGTGTAAGCCTACGCACATACACGCACACGTTTTATACCCTGGGGTGTGGGTGATATACATCATGGTAATCTGAAAAATTCTGGATTCTTTTCTTTGGCTCATACTGAGTGGCCAAATAATGGGCACAGACAAAAGGATAACATGTTTTGCTATTTAAATAGGCAACAGCTACAGATTGCCATTTATAAATAAATAGTAAAGATTAAAACAATAGTACACTGACGCCCCCTGCCCCTTGCTGCCCATCACTTCCCATTTAGAACAGTTACTAAGGAAAATGGTGCCTCACACTTTGTGGTCATTACTCAATTATCCATCTCAATGAAGGACTCCTCCCTTTACAGGTTACGCTTTGAAATTTATGGCAGTAAGTTAATGCCACTCACAACTTAAAAAAAAAGTATGTGAGCAGCATCACTTAAAAAATATGTGGCTAACTGCTGGAAGCTATTAAAAACCAAATAAACAAAAGAGATTACACTTCAAAGAAATGTCAACAGTTTTTCCTCTCTCAGAACAGACGAGTTTTCTTTACTTATATCCACAGCCACATCTGGAAAATGCTTATGGCTTTATACATCTTTTATGGTAAAATGAATTTATTGAGTTTTAAAATTTTCATGATGGATTAATGCAATCTTCATAAAAGGTAAACCCACACCCTAGTAAAAACCCATCTTAACACTGAAAAATGATTTCAATAATAAATAATAGTCCAATGTTAATTTTAAGGAGCAAGATGATTTTGAGAAAGCATTTGGTTAACTAGATTTCATATATTTTTTCTATTAGTACATGGAACTAAAAATGCAATATCTTGCTCCTTATGACCTATCTCTATGTGGGCACAATTAATTCTTAAGTTGAGGGAAAAATAAAAGCAGCAGTGTGCAAAGCCAACTCAAAAGTTTAACTGAATATACCTATGCTAATGAACTAACAATAGACTTATAAAACATAGTAAATTTACCAATAGCCAAGATCTCAAAGGGAAAATTTCGAAAGAGTTACTGGCTTTCCAGTTCTTCACAAAATTATACAGCTTCACTTTCGTGTATTTAAAAGGTGAGATTTAATTTCTCACCTAAAAATACATCCCTGTTCACAAGGACCAAACAATTGACTTCTCATGCTACACAACATTCTCTTGTCAACTTGGCCCCAAGTTGACAGCCTTCATTTGATGTTGTTTTACAATTAACTGGGTAGTAGCAACTTGCTCTCTGTGCGAGCTTGCCAGAAAAAAATACTGCCTCTGGTATACAACCTAGTATCCACACGTGGGCACATGAGCAGAACAAGCTACGTGTAAATTACTAAAGGTAGTAATTTACAATTGATGGGGGCAGGAGGAAAGACTTGAAATTTGGGAGAAGGTGTCATCTTTGTAAGTCAGCCCAATACTTAAGGGGGAAGAAAAACCCCAAACCAGAAGAATGTTTAGAATGGAAAAACATAATCTGGACATAAAGTAAGTGGTCTGTAGTCAATAAAAAAGAGAAAGAAAAAGAAAAATAAACTCCAACAAGTCGGCTGCAGAATGGGCAAGTAGATCTATTTTGTTTATTTATAAGTGAGTAACAAGTAGATTCTTTCACACTAACTAAACCAGACAGTAATTATAAACACAGGTTGGTTAAATTCCGTGCACCCTATCAAAGGAAACAAGCTTCTTTCTTTTCCAAACATTGTCCTTTGTTTATTGAGCTTCTTCGGAGCTTGGTTTCACTTAAAACTATGTCAGCACACATCTGTTACCTGCTCCCCCCAAACAATGTCAACCTTTTTAAGCTGAACCTGAATACTCATTATACAAAAATTTGCAAGTAACCTAACAGCAATTTCTAGAGTAGCTAGTTAACATACTGAGTAAAGAATTTGGATTATTTTTGTTCCATTATAGAAAAAAACCCTACATTAGACTGTAATCATACAGGAAGCAAACAGTCGCCGCCTCAGTAGTTTTGGATAATTAGTTACCTAAATTTTCTGAGGTGAATTCAATGTACTTAGACTGAGGCACATTATTGCTTATATTCTGAAAGACCACAATACAATCTTGGTTAACAATGAAATTATAAATATTGGAGTAAAACGTCATTTTAGAAATCATTAGGTTTTATCAGTACAGTACAACTGAGTCCCTCATTTAAGGAACTGTTTTATTAAAAAAAAAATGGGAGCCTGTGATATTGCTTATATTAGCTCATGTAAGATATCAGATTTCAAAAAACTTTAACACAGCAGACACTATTAAAACATCATTATTAGAGTTGTCATGCTTGGGTGGTTTCAACTAAAGTGAATTTCATGTATTCACTGGGAGACAGCAATAATAAATCCTGGAGTCTGCATTTCTAAGCAGTGACCTAGAGTCTTACAGAATTGACTTAATGAACAGGGCAATTGGATGAGTACAGTGGGTGGGGGGTATTGTGGGGAGGGGCAGAATCTGATAAAAGTTCACATGGAAATACACCCATGTCACCCAAATTCCCTCAGGCAACCATTCTAAACAGGATGAGCCTACTCTGACTTTTGTGCCACTTACGGCATCCACATAAGTGATAATGAGGTCAGCTTATCTTGTGCAATCTATACCACTCCCCTCAGCCACGGGCGAACATGTCTATCGATCACCAAACTCTCTCTGGAGTCTGAATGGAAAGTCATAGTCTTTCTCAATGAAACACTTGCAATCAATCCATCGGCCAGCACGGTATTAGACTAGGAGTAAGCTCTTACAAGGTCTGTACCCCTAGCACTTTGCACACTATCTGGAACCTGGTGGGAGGTCAAGAAAGGTCCCAAAGATAAGACTACTCTTGACTTGCCTCAAATAGAAGGCCACAGTAGTTGGGAGTGATGGCAGGTGCCCAACTGTCTGGGTTCAAATCCCAGATCTGCCACCCACTTATTCTGCGACTGTGGGCCAGTTACTCAACCTCACTGTTTCTCTGTTTATAGATCAGTTCTCTGATCTATGAAATGTGAGAAATGGATGAGTTCATATAAGTAGAGCGCTTCAAAGAACATCTGATACATAATCGTCACTCACTGCTTGCTACTATCATTACTTTCATTTATTGTTTACTGAAAGGCTTTGTCTATGTGAAAAGTTCTATGTAGCTTTGCTCATATGCCCATCTAGCACTTGATAAAACACATAAATGCTAGAGACATTTTTCTGAAGTATAAATCTCAGGATATTCATTTCGTTAAAGCACTGAAGTGACTCCCCATTGTTGATGCAACATAGCCCAAAGTAACCTACATCACTTTCTCAAAGGTGAGGCCAACCTCTAATTTTGAGCCTATGGTGGGCTTCTGAAGCTTATCCCTCCCGTCTCCCTGCACCCTTACTCTTGGGTCATGCCTAAATACTGGCTGTATGGATGAGCCAGGGGCTCTCATTCATTTCTGCCATTGAGCTGCTGTATTTCCTGTTCAGTTCTGCATGGGCAACTCCCTTCCACACCTGACAAATACAAACTTGTCTTTTGAGATACCGTTCAAACACTGCCTCCCATGTGAAGCATTTCCCAAATCCCTCAGTGAACTGGTTGCTGCTCTGCACATTTTATGTATCTTCATTACAGCATTCTTACACTATCTTACATTGGTCTCTTGCATGGCCTAAATTCCTGCTGCCTTACTTACATATGTGTGTGTGTGTGTGTGTGTGTGTGTATGTGTGTGTGTACATATATATATATATCCCTAGTATTTAACACATGGGGATTATTTTTTTTGATGTATGAATAATCCTTATGTCTAAATAATATATAAATTTTCTAAGGCTATTTTCCTTTGTTTCTCTTTAAATTGTTAAAGCAGAGACATTACTTTGTCAACAAAGGTCCGGATACTCAAGGCTATGGTTTTTCCAGTAGTCATGTATGGATGTGAGATTCGGACTATAAAGAAAGCTGACTGCCAAAGAATGGATGCTTTTGAACTGTGGTATTGGAGAAGACTCTTGAGAGTCCCTTGGACTGCAAGGAGACCCAACCAGTCCATCCTAAAGGAGATCAGTCCTGGATGTTCATTGGAAGGACTGATGTTGAAGCTGAAACTCAAATACTTTGGCCACCTGATGGGAAGAACTGACTCATTTGAAAAGACCCTGATGCTGGGAAAGATTGAAGGCGGGAGGAGAAGGGGATGACAGATGATGAGATGGTTGGATGGCATCACCGACTCAATGGACATGGGTTTGAGTAAACTCCGGGAGTTGGTGATGGACAGGGAGGCCTGGTGTGCTACAGTCCATGGGGTAGCAAAGAGTTGGACATGACTGAGCGACTGAACTGAACTGAAACTGTTTAATTTCAGGTACTCTTGACTGGTTTTCAACTTATAAAACTGATACATGCCTATGGTAGGAAGTGAAACAAAAGCTAATTATCGTTTTCCCATCCCTGTGAGGTCGTGCTCCCTGATATAACCAAGAGTGTGGTGTACATCTTCACCTTCCTCTTTGCTAATGTGAATATATACAGTTGTATACACTAGAGTACAAGTTTCTCTATAAAAATTCTACAGAACAGATATTTTAGTCTTTGCTGGTAATATGGTCTCTATAACAACTTCTCAAATTCGCCCTTGTCATGAGAAGCAGCTATAGACAGCTCCTGAAGAGACATGGCTGCATCCCTCCAAACTTCACAAAAGTAGACAGACAACCAGTTGGATGTGGCCTAAAAGGCCTACTCTACTGCCCTATGATCGAATATTTATGTGCACACATACACACGTGTTTAATCTGTTAATTTGCCTTTAAATATATAGCATCAAACCATACAAAGACACTGGGATTTGTTTTACTATATACTGTATTAACATCCAATAAGTTAATAGAGTCAAATAAGATTTCTTTTTCCTCTAATTTCTTCATACATATATAAAATCTATACACAGTACACATATGCCATAGTTTTAAGTAAGTGGGATATGTAATACATACTGTGGTATGTGAATGTGTCTATATTTTCTTTTTGGTGTACTAATTTTTTTTTTTTTGCTTACCCCTTGCACATCATAAGTTACCTTGGCACTCATGTGCGTTCTTCTTTAATTTCCTTAATGCTCATATATCTGAGTGTGAAACATACAAACTTCTGTGTATGTTGTTAGCATTACTAAAATGGGATCATAAGGCGTACCTGTTTCTGCATCTTACTCTTTCAGCTCAAAGCTCTCTTGGAAACTCCAAGTCAACAGGGAGAGGACTAATCAATTTTTAATAGACACATTTCGTGATGTGGATGTGTGACCCCATAGACTGTTAGCCTACCACGCTCCTCCGTCCATGGGATTTTCCAGGCAAGAGTACTGGAGTGGGTTGCTATTTCCTTCTCCAGAGGCTCTTCCTGACCCAGGGATCGAATCTGGGTCGCCCGCAGTGTAGGCAGACGCTTTACCATCTGAGCCACCAGCAAAGTCCTACCATAAATATTATTACCCATTAATTGGTTCTAGCTTTCGGCTTCTATAAATAACACTGAAATATATGTCTTTGTATTTATAGGTAAGACAGATCACCAGATATGGGTTTGTTGGTTGGAACCATGTACAAAATTTATTTTTCATGAATGTTAATAGAATTCATTTCCACCTAAAATGTATCAGGTTGCTATTTTCAGTACGTCCTTACAAGCAATTGCACTATCACTTTAAATAATGTCTTTGACCACCTGTTAGGTAGTGAGAGTATCTCACTATTACTTCTGAACACTCATGATCTGGAGCATTTTTTCATGGTTACTGATGATAAAGATATGGTCTTTTTGAACTGTCCACTCATTTTTTGAAACCATAGCTTTTTTTTTTTTTGATACCAATGAACTAGTATCACACTATCTTCAGTTATTTTCATGTTTTATCCCATTGCTATCGACTCCAGATAAGGTGAACAGTCTGAGTCTATTTTCTTTTAGGTCCTGCTATTTGGGGTCATGGTGGATGTACTCAAATTGTATACATCAAGTGACCAAGGTATACCTATTTTAACTATTTCTCATATAGCCTAAATTCTCTGTAATATTTTCATTTTTAGGTAGCAATGTTAAATGTCCATGCTGCTGCTGCTGCTAAGTCGCTTCAGTCGTAGCCATTGTGAATTTTAAAGGTACTCAAAACAGAAATGTGGTAGCCCACCATTAAAAACTGTATTTAATCAACATTATTTACTGAGCTTTTAGTCCAGAACAGATACTGTGCTGAGCACTTTATATACAGTATCATGATATTTAATACAACAATCTTCTGAGGTAGAGGTTTCTATTACCTACACTATGGCAAAAGGCAGTTGGGGGTTTGAGAGCTTAAACAATTTACCCAGGCTCACCTTGATCATCTGATTTACTTCAGAACTTCAGCCTTTAACACCCTGTTATCCAACCAAATTTAAGATACTTAATAGACAAAAAACATTAACATATTTTAAGTTTTTGTTGGAAAATGGGGACATATCTTAAGTTTTACCATAGATAATTTGTCTGATTAGTTCAGAGATTCTATATGAAAGTGAAATTTTTGTCATTTCAGATATTAGACGATTAGGTCCATAATTTCAACGTTAAATTGTGAGTCTAACAGTAGTTGTCAGAGAGCAACCTACTATAATTGAATAGAAAAAAAGAAAAAGAAAAAGCACTAGATTTGGAATTGGGAAATTCAAACTCAGGTCCTGACCAAATCAGCCATTAGCCATGCGATCATGAATGATTCCCATTATCCTCATCTGCATAATAGGGGCCTCCCTGTTTGTTGCAACTTCACAAGGTTTCTTGTGAAACCCCAACAAGATAAAGGGCTGTTTGCTGTTGTTTTCTTCTTCTTTTGAGATTTAACAACTGTATATATTTTGCATATTTGCATTGTTGTTTTTGATGAATCCTTTTAAATAAATTACTGACATTTTCCCGTTATTCCATTCTTCTTAAATACGTCAGAATATGTCTCTAAAAAAAGAAGGCTAGTAGGAACCACTTTCAAAATCAAAATCATGATTTAAGAAATAGGATGTTATTATGATTACTCTACATAATTCATTTTGAGGAAATCTACTTAACTTCCTTGTACAACTGAATTCCACCTGTATCATAAAGGCACTATGAAGAATACTGTCATGTTCTTAGACTGCTGAAGAGCTTCAGGGAAAAAAAAAAACAAAAAACCTCCACAGTACTTATATAATCACCATCTATTCTTTCCATCTAATGGCTTTAAAAAGAGAATTCCTCTCAATTATACTTTTGAGGCAGAGTACCACATTAAAAGCAGGACATACTCAATGATGCAAGATAATATGCTTTGGTCTGTCTGTCCTTGCACACACAGCAGAGGGGATTTCAAGTAAGCAATAGTACTATAAAGGTTCTTCCACTTACAACATGCGAAGAAATGAAATAAAATGTGCACTCCTGGATCTTAGGGGAAGTAAACATTTCCACATCTTTGAATCTGCCCTGTGTAAGCCCATGGCACCTAGGGACAGCCCCATGCTCCCCGGAGGAGCTCAACAAACATTCCTTGATGAAGATAAACACCTGCTGTATTTAAATATGAGATGAAGAAGTCAGAGCATAAATGAATCTAACAATAAACTGGGTGTGTATGAGCACACAGCTACTATTAGCATTATGGGAAATTACATTCCCGCTATTATTATGATTATCATTCTAATGACAAAGGGCTACACACTGTGAAAGGGGAAATTATAAAGAAGAAAGAAATAAATCAGTTAAAGAGGAGAGGGAGTTTAAAATACACATATACTCCTATGCCCAAGAACCCCTCACTAAAACAAAAGGACATGGTTTTTATCACTGAAATTATGGCAGGGGTGGAAAGCATGGCCCACACCATGAGATCACAAGAGGAAACAGCTTGAAACTGCCAGAAGAAAATGCACACCGTCGTCTCCACAGGTCCTTAATCCTTCTTTCTCCTACCAGAAACACATTTGTCCAACATCTTCTTTCTAATAGATGCCTCGCTGCCTTATTTTCTTTGTAGCTTGTTCGTATCGATAATGACTAGAGTTAGACTGCTCAAACCTGAGCTGAGTGGACAAGAAGGAAGAGAAGGCACTGAGCAGAGCGTTGCTAATAAGGAATGGAACTTGAAAAGTTGCACTGGCTTGTCCAGAGTTAGGAATTTACCTATTGAGGAGGCCCACTGTAAACTGGATTTTGAACTAATTAGGCCGCTTTCTCACACTAAGCAGTCATTGCTGTAACAAATAACCCCTTTTCCCAATAAACTATTGCAAGTGAACACCACAGTTTGAGACTAACTTTCTGGATGACACTGTGAAATCTCCAGGAGGTCTGTGCTTGCTTGAATGCGTTGCACAAAGGGCAAACTTCTGAAGTCCAAGCCAGGGGTGAGACTACCTAGAACATGGTATTACAGTGTGGCCTGGAATGGGGAGATCCTTCTCTAGGTGACAACCACTTACCAATAATACTTGAGGGAAAAACAAAACCACCTGCTTTATTGTCACTGAAGTGGCACCCCAGTCAAAGAGGAAAATGCTTCCAGAAATAATTTCTCAGGATAGAGGTCTGACGGGAGCTGGCAGGTAACCACTTTTGTAGATCTTTTCTGACCCACCTGTATGAGGATGGTCGGATGAAACCAAACGAAGCACCAGGTCAGCACACAGCTTAGTAGGACCTCACGCTGTGAGTAAGGCAGACAGACGGGACACTGGGAAACCCAGGGCCTCTCATTCTTTAAATGCCCAAATGTTTACCAGCTGACCTTCCTCTTTACTGCGGTCTGGGAAGCAAGGTGCATACAATAAAGTTCAAACCAATCAACTGCTTTCAGCTGTTCTTGTGCAATGAATTTTTAAACATTTGGTCATTAAGGCCAATATATATGCAGGTCAGTTTCTGAACAGGATGGGAACAGTTTGGGAGCAGATGCCATGGTAGTGCCTTGTGGAAAGGGGGTGGGAAGGGAGCACAGAGGATGTTTATACTGCTCCACCCAGCAGGTTGAATATCTCCCAGCTCTTTGGCCTCCCAGCCCTCCCTTTCCACTGCTTCAATGATCAGGAATAGTTATTAACTTCTGTTGTCACTTCTTTTCATTAACTGAATGGCGGCCTGAAGACCATGAAGAGGAGACCCCGGGCTGGTTTTCTGTTAAACGGACCCCTCTCTGAATAGTCTGAAGGTGGTGTAGCTGAAAATTGGCCTTGTATGTTTGGTGAATGGCACATTGATTTGTTAGTTTCTGAGCAGTCTGTGCTAGATTCTTCAACTTATTTTTGAACATCAATGAGCTGAAAGCTTTCAGGGGTAAAGAATTTAAATCACTTAACCATTTCCCTTTGTTGCATTCTGGTGGCCATATGTATGGGGGTAGCTTTAATGTTGATAGTGGCGGGGGGGGGGTCGTCAAACACAAGATTACATTGAAGATGGTAAGAAAAAAAAATAAGATGTAGTATCCGACCAGTCAGTTTAAAAGGTTATCTTTGTTAGCACAGCCCAGTGACCTAATTCCAAATAGTTGCATTCCTTCTGAGGAACTTCTCATAGCAACATTCACGAAATTTTATATGTTATAAAATATGCCTTGCCCCTTCATGCCCCCAAACCAAGCAGGAGGGGAAGCTGCTGGAGTTTATGTTTTATGTTAGGACATACATAAAATTTCATCTAGAAGTTACCCCAACAAATAAAACTCCAGCGTAGCCAGGTATGTTTGGATGGTGCAAAAACAACCAACCACAGCTTGCTGATAAAATTTTAAAACGTAGTGGTCAGGGAAAGGCAACAATTTGCTTTATAAGGTACAGCTGGTTAGGTACAGGGTTTTTTTTTTTTGTATGACTACAGCAGCTGGCAGTTTGGTTTAAATTATATCTGAATAGCTAGTAATCTTGATACTATCAAAACTGCAACAAAGCGATAAAGCCAGGGTGTTAAACCTTTTTCTTTTTTTTGGTGGTAGCACAATTCTGTACTCCTTACAATATTCACCAATGATTATTTAATCCACACAAATACATTTCTAGTACTCAGTCTTAAAAGTATTCCAACCTAAAGATTTCCATCGAGAAAAGTAAAGGTGTTTTATGAGAGGAAAATCATTATTGACAGGTATCTTTGTAGAATAATGGCTGGAAGGGAGGTATGCAGAGAGTTGTCCATATTTTAAGTAACCAAATATCTAAAAATTGTTAATATGTTGGTAGCATGTGCTGATATTTGTATGCACTCAAATATCAAAATTTTCTTTGTAAAATCAAGGTGAACTGGTAAACCAGTGGCCTCGTGACAAGCTACGTTATATGTAAGAACATTTACTTTGAAGGTCTCATTTGAGAAGAAGCCAAATTATAGAAAATGCTTATGGCAAAATCACTGAGAAGTCTCTGTTTTTCCTACAACAGAAAGCTATGTGTATGAGAAAAGTAAGATTCTTTCAATGGAGAAAGAGAAATTTCAGATTGAAGACCTAAATTTTTAAGGAAGAAGGATATACAACTGCTCTCCCCCGACATATGTGGAAATATGCTACCCTTCATTATGGAGTGTAAGGAAGGAATGACCAAGAGAAGACATCAGAAGGAGAGATGGGAATTTTTTCTATTAACATAACTTCATAAGTACAAGGAGATAAACTAAGAACAATCATCAGGTCAGCTCACTTCTCCCCATTATCAAAATATTTTCCTAAATCATGACTGTTTCTGACAGAACTGTAAATAAGAAAACGAGATTCCTTTTAATAGCTTTAACCTGGTAAGTGACTTGTAAAATCTAGCTCTGTGGATTTAGTTTTTAAAAAAACTTATGCCATGCTGCCAGGACAGTTTATGTTTAATAGCTGTCTCTTCATCTCTCTCTCTCTTACACACACACACACAGACACACACACAGACACACACAGATACACACACAGACACAGACACAGACAGACACACACACAGACACACAGACACACACACAGACACAGACACAGACACAACACACACACAGACACACAGACATACACACACATAGGTCTGTGCTCCCTCTGTTGGTTTTTCAGTAGCAGTTAATTCATAAATTTCATTTCAGAGGTCCCACGCCATAGCTGGGCGCTGCTCTAACTATAACAAGAACAAGATGTGTCATTAACTCAACATCATGCTCCCTTTGAACAGAAAGTCATTCTGATTTCATTTCTTGCAAATAATTCAGAAAGCAGAAGATGCTTGGTAACATAGCAGAGCCATTTCGGAACTAAAGATGACTCGGAATGCCCCCAACATATCAGGTCAGATGTGTTTTTCAATGTATAAAAAATAGTTCTCCTATCCATTGAAGTTGGTGAGAAAACATATTAATGGAATAATTGATTTTTCCATTCATTCTCTTAATTGTTTTTGTCCCTATGAGAGCTGCAAGCTTAACATAAAAAGGATAGAGAGTACTAAAGTAAGAGACAAATCATTTTCGTACCCCAGTCAGGGAAATTTAAAGGTTGGGAAAAACCTAGAATTTCATTTATCTTCCTATTTAAAAAAGTAAGTTTCAGAGCGAAATCATTCTATGTACTTCATTGTTATTCACCTTCGTTTAGTCTAGCAAGGCCTCCTATGGCTCTTAACTTGTGGAGAAAAGCCCATTCATGATGGGTGTGCTGTTCTCTAAGTTTTTTTCTTCTTCTTCTAGCCATTCTCTAATTTTGTTTTAGGCTTCAAAAGGTAGAATATTTATGCTGAGAATTTTAATCTCAAGCATATCAGTATTTCAGACTCCTGTGTCTGTGGTTTAAATTATCTAGTTATATATCGTGAAACTTCATAGATCTTTGTAGAGATCTGCTCAATGTTAGAGAAGGAGATTCTTTCTAAAAGATGAGTAGACAATACTCAGAGCCATTACTAAATGAGTATTTGCTATGTGCCAGGCATCATGCTAAGCTCTTCATAGGCACTGCCTCATGTCAGTTTCAGGACCATCTTTGAGGGTTTACCAGAGCCATTATCATCAGTCTCATTTGGCAGGAGACAACACAGAAGATTAGAGAGATCAAATACCTTGCCTAAAGTCATAAGCCTGATGAGAAAGAGAGCTGGGCTTCAACCCCAGAGACGGTAGTGCCAAGTCCATATCCACCGAACAGTGGTTCTCCAGCTTTCGTGAGCAAACAGATCCCCTGGAGATGCGGTTCAAGTTGCAGACTCTGTCTCAGTAGAGTGGGACCTGTGATTCTGCATTCCTGATGAGCTCCCTAGTGAGGCCATTGTTGGGGATCCTCCTAGAATACTTTGAATGACGAGGCTCAAGGCCAGCGGTTCTCAAACTGTACTGATTTCAGAATCACCTGAAGGGCTTTTCAAAACACAGATTGCTAAGTTCCATGTCCAAGGGTTTCTGATTCAATAAATCTAGAGTTCAGTTCAGTTCAGTTCAGTCGCTTCATCGTGTCCGACTCTTTGCGACCCCGTGAATCGCAGCACGTCAGGCCTCCCTGTCCATCACCAACTCCTGGAGTTCACTCAGAGTCGCATCCATCGAGTCAGTGATGCCATCCAGCCATCTCATCCTCGGTCATCCCCTTCTCCTCCTGCCCTCAATCCCTCCCAGCATCAAAGTCTTCTCCAATGAGTCAACTCTTCCATGAGGTGGCCAAAGTACTGGAGTTTCAGCTTTAGCATCATTCCTTCCAAAGAAATCCCAGGGCTAATCTCCTTCAGAATGGACGGGTTGGATCTCCTTGCAGTCCAAGGGACTCTCAAGAGTGTTCTCCAACACAACAGTTCAAAAAATCTAGAGTAGAATATGCTAATTTGCATTTTAAACAGTTCCTAGGCGGTGCTGATACTGCTGGGAGCACACTTAGAGACTTGCTGTCATAAGAATGGAACCTGGCCAATGAGATAGATTATAATTCTGTAGGCACTAGGAAGGGATGGGAAGGAAAGTGTTCTCTATCATCCCAGGTGAATTTATAATCAGGTAAATTGTCAAAATATAGTTCAAATGTAGACTCTACAAGTAGTATGTTACACTGGAGTGTAGTGTTCTTTAGTAAGGCACATAACAGATCATAGCTTATTACCCAACAAATACAATAATACTTTATATTATTCAAAGAATATACATACCATAGAGAACTAACCCCCCACCCCGACCCACAACCACCTTTAAAAAAGAATAATGACTTCCTTTAAACTGGCTTTTGGTGGGCGTGTCTTTAAAGCTTTATAAACTTTTCAAAGCAGTAACGAAGGTGGCAGTTTGACATCTGGTGAGTTTTTAAAATATATTTTTGGTGTCAATGTGGTACACATTTCTCAAAATGCTGACTACTGAAGAAACATCCACTCACCCCTGCTTTGGGGTGTATTTCCATCTGATGGCTGTGACGCTGCAATCACATTGACAGGATGTTTGAGATCCATGTGTTCACTGCTCTGGCCAAGCTAGAAGAACCAGAACAGAACCATTTCTGGTCAGAGGATCATTTTCAGAGACATCAGCTGAGGCAAGCAGCCCTGAGTATTTTGCTTGTCTTCTGCCAACAAGTCCTATCTGCACACACACCCAAGGCAACACAACGTTGCCCTCTCCCCTTGCAAGAACTCCAGTTCGTGTGCTCTCTGCTCTCTTTCTTGCATCTAGGTTTGGGCTGGACATTGCTGCTATTAAGTAACTTCATCTCTTATTTAAATAGGCTTGAACCAAACTTTATGGCCAAAGAGGCGCTGCCTGAAGGAGAACTGGAGACAGAGTGCATATTCCTTCTGAAAACAATGTGATTGTCTACTCACTATACACACACACGCATACACACGCATACACACACATACACATACACACACACACACGGAAATAAACCACATCTCCATGAACATAAGTCTTATTCTCAATCCCGCCAATTAGAAAACCGGACACATTTGGCAAACATTCTAAAATATTTCAGAGACACAGTAAGTATATAGAGCAATGTGACATGTACAAGCATATATACCACCTAAATTAGGAAATAAAACAGCATTAATAATTTAAAATCTTGGTGTCCCACTCTTAGATCTTCGCCCTCCCCCCCACCTTGGTAAACAATATCATACAGGGTTGATATTTTTTCCTTATATGCCTTTAAGCTATTATTATATACAGATGGATATTGAAGGAATAAGCAATATTGTTTTGGAGGTATGAGAACTTTACATGGTGGTAACAAACTCCAAGTATTTTTCTGCAGTTTGTCTTTATCGCAGAGTCTACTTTTACATGAAGTATGGCTCCACCCCGTTTATTTTCATGCTCTGTCACTTTGTATGATATGAATACACTGCAATTCAGAAACACATTCTTTCATTGATGGACATATGCATTGCTTCCATTTTAAAAATTGTAATAAGGTTACAATGGATATTCTTTAAACTCTTGGTACAAATTTGCAGGGGTTTTCTTGGATACAATATGGATTTGACTAGATGTGGACTTGTGCTCACTGGCTAATATGGTAGCTGCTTATTGAGCCCTTGTAGCTACTGAACATTTGGAATGTATCTAGTCTGAGTTGCGATGTCCTCAGTTTAGTTCAGTTCAGTCACTCAGTCGTGTCTGACTCTTTGTAACCCCATGAATCGCAGCACGCCAAGCCTCCCTGTCCATCACCAACTCCTGGAGTTCACTCAGACTCACGTCCATCGAGTCAGTGATGCCATCCAGCCATCTCATCCTCTGTCATCCCCTTCTCCTCCTGCCCCCAATCCTTCCCAGCATCAAAGTCTTTTCCAATGAGTCAGCTCTTCGCATGAGGTGGCCAAAGTACTGGAGTTTCAGCTTCAGCATCATTCCTTCCAAAGAAATCCCAGGGCTGATCTCCTTCAGAATGGACTGGTTGGATCTCCTTGCATCCAAGGGACTCTCAAGAGTCTTCTCCAACACCACAGTTCAAACGCATCAATTCTTCAGTGCTCAGCTTTCTTCACAGTCCAACTCTCACATCCATACATGACTACTGGAAAAGCCATAGCCTTGACTAGATGGACCTTTGTTGGCAAAGTAATGTCTCTGCTTTTCAATATGCTATCTAGGTTGGTCATAACTTTCCTTCCAAGGAATAAGCATCTTTTAACTTCATGGCTGCAATCACCATCTGCAGTGATTTTGGAGCCCAAAAAGTGTAAAATACACACTGGTTTCAGCAACAGCAGGAAAGAAAGAACATAAAATATCACTAATAGAATTTTAGATTGATTATATGCTGAAATGATAATATTCTGGATATACTGGTCTAAATAAAATACATTATTAAAATTAACTTTACCTGTTTTCTTTTACCATTTTAAAATGTGGCCACTAGAAAGAATCACTTATATTTGTGGCTCATATTTTATTTTCTTTAGTCAGGGCTGGCCCAAACAATTCCCAGTGTAGTTAAACCAATTTAGTCTCCCATGAGAGATGCTAGGAACTACCCCACATTCTTGATTCTGTGTGATATTGTTATACTCTCACATTTGCTATTTTAGCTGTGAAATCATTTCTATTCATGGTATGATTTTGCATTTAATTAATTATTTATGAGGTTGAGAATCATACATATTTATTGTCTATTTTGATTTCTTCCTCCATTGATGTCTCTTGCCCATTTTTAATTGGGTTATTTTTTATTTTCTTATTGATTTGTAGGTGTTCTTTATAGTCTCCCCATGTAGGTCTTAAAAACTTTTTTTTTCATGTTCTCTTTTGATATATAGAAATGCTTAATTTAACATATCCATTTATTGACTTTAGGAACTTGAGTTTCTCAGTAAATAACACTTTGAAACGTTTTAACAGAGGTAGAGGTTTTAAAATTTGTTTTCATAACTGCTTTATCCACAGCACATAGAACAGGGCCTGGTGTGAATAGGCACTCCATAAATATTTGTGGAATGCAGTTATATCACCTAGCTGTGGCTTTCTCCAGTCCATACTATGCCTCTGTCATCAGCTTCCTTCCTCAGGATCTAAAATCACTTTCCTGTTTAGCTTAACGTAGCTTGCTTTCATTCTCTCTGAAGCTCATTGGTTTCATATTTTTCACTCTACTTACAATTTGTACTTACACTGTTTCTCAAAGTTCATTGCCTATAGGAGGAGTTCCAGAGGAGGTTGAAATTTTTGTGTGAAAAATAGATTATCACAGATAAACAGGGTTTGGGAATGAATGGTGGACAACTTTTGGTATTACAAGACTTCTGGACCTCTGACCAGTGTGGACCAAGCCTCTCACCAACCTGCCAATGTGATTGTGAACATCTAAGAGAGGGGTGGAGGTGCGTTGCATTTCCCAAACCTATTTTACAAAGAGCATTTGAGTTTAAAGAATGATATTATAAGTCTCCTGCTCCAAAGAATATAATATGTTTAAAGCTATGGCTGGACTTGTTGGAGGACTGAATTAAAAACCTCAAGACTGCAACTACATGCAAAGCAAAATATTGAATGTGGTCAATAACTTGGAAATACCAACTTTTGAAATTCACACAGATTTAACTCAAATACCTGTATTTTTCAATATAAGTTGCTTTTTCTACTAATTTTAAATCACTACCCTGTTACAATGTCTGGGTAGGCATGTCATCCATATTAGAGGCTATACATAAAATTCATGTAATTAATAGAACACACTAAAAGTTAGCTTTTGTTTTCAAATTAGAAAGAATATTTTTTAAATAAATGCTTTTCAATATGAAAAATATTTGTGTACCTTTTGAAACTTCTTTTACATCAACAACTTAGCATAGGAAAATATTCTTAGTCCTTTTGTTCTCTTTTATTCTAAATTAAGCACTTGCACTGAGAAAACATGTTCTCTTTTAACATTATAGAAATTAAGATAGGCAGAAAAGCGTAAGTAATAAACCTGGACAACGTGGGAATAAAATGTTAAATTTATAAAATTCTTTTTCATTTGTTTCTAGTTTTAGGCTGCTAACTATCTGTTTGGGAGGGGTTAGAGATGGCATGACAGAAAAAAAAAAAAACAGCCACAAGAAGACATACCAATTTGCTGAAGCCAACTTTGAGGGCAAATTGGCAATACTTATGAAAACTAAAAATGGACATTCTCTTTGGTCCAGTAATTCTATTTCTTGCTATCTATTGTAGAAAAGAAAAATAAATCAACTTATGTACATTAGGATATCTATTCAGAAATATTCACTGAAATTTTATTTGTCATCGTGAAAAACAGAAAAAAAAATGTACTGTTTAAATGTTATTAGAGGAATACTTTTTAAAACTTGATACAGACATGAACTAAGATGAAATGAAGACAATAGTCTGTAATAAGAACAAAGCTGCAAGACACATTTTGAGTTGTAGAACAAAACATACAAAATGATCCCATTTGCTTAAAAAGAACATGAAAGTCATGTATCTCTACAGACATATGATCTAAATGTAATAAGTCAATATAGTATGAAAAAAGCAATAGTTACATCTGGTGAGATATATGAATCGGAAAAGACAGTCAAAGGGAGATGCAGAAATAATTCTTGTATTGATTCTGTAACTACACATTAATGAAAAAATAAAATGTTATTTAAATTCCTGTTTACCCTTTTACATTTCTAACTGGACTCAAATTTTAACTGTAGCCCAAATTTTATTAAACCACTCATATTACTAGTCTTTGCTCCCAATAGAAAGGCACAGCTGATCTTTCTCTACTTGTCATTTGGATACGCATACTCATATTATTTTAAGACCTATTTCCTGAAGATAAGGGGCATAAATGAGAGAGAAAATGGTGGAGGGGGGGAGCCATTCTCTCCACAAGAAAACAAGAGCACATTTTGAAGATTCTCCCCTTGACGATTTTTGCCCAGGATGGGACATGTAGAAACATATTTGCCAACAACAAAGCAATGGCTGGCTTTTAGAAACAGAGAAAAATAAAAGCGGCCCTGAAGTGAAATGCCTTTGAAGACTACCTGTTGTCGTCCACTGTCAACATTCCTCCCCTGGAAAAGAATCAGCGAATATATATGCAGTGGCTGCATCCCCAGACTGGGCACTAGATTAAAAACATGCCAGCGCCAAGGCATGACATGCATGCCAGATCTGAGTATCGTGGGCTGTAAAAGCAGGTAGAGGGGCCTGCTCAGTTGAAACCTGCAATTGGGTATTAGGGAGAGCAGAGAGGCGTTCTGGGGGAATTTATGAACCTATTTGAACATCATAAGTTTGAAATTTCCAGACGAAATTGAGCCTGGTACGGTTCCATTTATCACACTTTCCATTTCAGGCTGGCGGGGATGGAGGGAGTTTAAGTGACAGTGTGCTCACCCTCACCCCCAGGCCACCTGATGAAATTGTGGAGCAGAGCCTGCCTGACACGTAGGAAGCAGATGAGGAGAGGGAGCTAGCAGCAGGGGGACACGGGATGAGGGCGCGTGGTGCTGGCACTGAGCAGGTAGAGGGCTTGATGGGACAAAGAGGCAGGGAGGGAAAGCAGCCAGGAGTCTGTTAGGAAGACCTGAGCATGAGAAGAAGAAGGCAGGCCAGCAAAGGAAGTCTTTGTGCCAAGAGAAGGATGCAAAAGGAAGGCAGGAAGGAAAAGGAAGAAAAAAAGAAAACAAACAAACAAACAAACAACCCAGCTTTTCAAGTACATTGAAAGTGAAGTGGATGTTGATTGAGAACAGCAATCAGTCAGAAAAGTCAGAACAACAAAAGAAACACAGAAAGGGACTGCCTGGAGGAAGAAAGTCTCTGTTGCATTTTTATGACTGCTTTTAAAATGGGACAGAACAGTAAAGGTGGGTGGACTGATTTCAGCATCTCTAAACATGTGGTACCTGCTTGGCTATGGCCAGGGGGTTTGCTTGGCTGCCTATAGAAACCTCAAGAGGTAGCTTATCCATGCCCGTCAGACGCGGAAGCTGTTCCTTGATACAGCTGTGCTTCATTGGACAAGAAAAAGGGACCAAGACTGAGAAAGTTCCTGCTTAGCAATTTAAAGAATTTTTCCCCCTTCTGTTTGACCTCAGGCTACTATTTCTCTCTCCCCTTTGAGTTTCTGTTAAACACAGTCAAGATTTTTAGTGTGTTTTTGTTGTATTTTTCAAGACCTCCCTGGCCCTCCCAAAAAGTTACCTTTGAGAAGAACTGATCATGGACTCCTAGAAATTCAAAACTGGCTTGTGTTAATCCAAGGCACTTTTTTTTTTTTTTTTGCCGGGGTCACTTGAGACACATCAGTAGTACCAGTTTGTTTTGGAATCACATTTAGCAGATTTTTTTTTTCTAAACTATGAATAAGTCTGTGTTTTTCATGAAAACAAAGAGCAGATTTTGCAAACAAAGGCGGTCATTTATCCCCTGAACGAAAGTGTTTTGTATGTAAACAATATGACACTTCACCTGAGAAAATTAGTGAGTAATTAATGAGAGCAGATTCTGCCTATATCCATTGTCCACATCTACTGTAGTAAAAAAATTTACCCTTGAAACAAAGTATAGTGTTTCTCCTCAGAGTCAGAGAAGTATCAATCATTTTGTGAAAAATCAATAGTTTGATAAGCAGTTAACATATGATTCTTTCAGATAGAATCAAATGTTTCCTTAGATTTTCAGATAACTACATTTTATTCTAACTCACATGTAGTGTATTAGAAATGGTTCCATTCGAAGCTACTGCTGAGGCAACAAAGGAAGACTCTCCAGCAAAGCTCAACAAGGCACCTTTTGCACAGAAGCTTTTGCACGAAAACTCCAGACCACAGTCCACAACAATCACTGTCTCATGAGACTGCCCAAGTTTAAGTGATATCTGTTAGTACAGGTGGTCATGCAGAGCTGTCAGTTGTTTTCAAGTGCTTCACAGAGAATGCCTGCTACCAAGAACGTGAAAAGAGAAGCTGGTTCAAGAGTGCAATTGATTTGAAAATGACTTAACGCTCCGAGCCACGCTTTAGACTTATGGCTAGCCCGTTGTTCTCTGAAATTCAGAGGGGGAGACAATAAAATTAGATGCTCCTTTGGAATTGAGTGTGCTGATCCAGCACTTCTCTTGGCTCCCTACCAAGAGCATAAAATCTGCGCTTTAAAAACGAAAGCGGCGGTGCTCTGATTGGATGGGATGCCGTCAGATACTCCTATGGCTTACGCTTCACTTGGGATCAACTGGAAAAAGTGTGCTAAGGATCTCTTACACAATTACAGAATTTCACTTTCAATGCAAAAATATTTTGCAGGCTAAATGAGAAGTAATACCACTCCAGAGAAAAGCATTGGCTGTCTCCCAGATTAATATGGGGTTATGGTCCGTGATTGGGTTAGATGAGGTAAAAATTTCCCACCACTCTTCCAGATATACAGGAAATTGTTGTGCTTGAAATAGATTTGGGCTAAGTAACTAATTAAAAGAATTTGGATCAAGAAATGTGACATGGAATGTGATGTAGATATTTCCAGTTCTTATTCAGGAAACCTTATTGCAAAAAGGTTGAAAGATAATTGAGAAAATAATTTATATGGTGGTGAGAGTTATTTGTGCGAAGATAAAATACAGAGTCCTTTTCATTGAGATGGAGAAGCTGCCAAATAGCTCTCGGTGATAATTCTATGCACAAAATTTTCATAGTGGGCTTCAGTACCTTGCCAGATGAAAGCTTTTGCTCAGTTTAAAGTTGGAAAAGAGATTTGAGTCTCCACCAAGGATAATGTGTTAAGCTTGGTAATTAAAGACTGTTTTTCATAAATAATGCCAAAAGCACATTGGGAACATTGGGCTCATATATTACTGTACTTTTAAGAAATCAAGGGCCTAATAAATTCTTGGTAGGATCACAGACACACATGTACACACACACTCACCCCATTAACATCAGGATATGACATGAAATTACATAATTTTTCTAATCAAATATTATTAAATGACATGAAAGGAAACCATGCCTATGGGGTCTGTAAATAATGACCAGTCTTTAAAATACAAGCTTTATCAGTTGCATAGTCCAGTGCTCCTCAGATTGTGTTCTAAGATCTGGTGCCACTCCATGGTCAATCCACAACAAAATAAATACAGAAATTGAGGCCAATAATGTAGAAGCAATTCTAGCAATCAGACAATGACTGGAATGTCATCATTTAAAATGAGCTTGTGTGTCCTACCATTTCAATTTCTATTTCGTATTTACTGTACTTTATGAACACTTAAGCCTAAAATACTAAAAAAAAAAAATAGTTTCCTCCTTCACAGACAATTTGAGAAACACTGACATGAACCATTCATTGTTTTAAGCAACACAAGGCTATTATGTGAATTCACCTTATCTTTGTGTTTTGAGATGGTGCATAATTTAACCTCAGCTTAATTAGGAACACAGTCAGTGGTAACTGACCAGTGTGGTTCTCACTGACTCCCACTCATCTCATTCTCCCCTTCATTTGCTCTACTTTGCCCCCAGAGAGGGCTTCTCTCTGTCCCTCAAAAACACCAAATTCCATCTTGTCTTTCACTCTTTCCACTTCCACTTCTCTAGGTCTGTAATGCTTTTGCTCTCATTCATCCAAAGGACTGATCTTTGCTATGGACATCTCAGCTTCTACATCACCGCTTTAGCTGAGGCCTATCTAACTCAAAACTGAAAAATAACTCCCCTTCAAGTCACTCTGTACTATTCTCTCAATGCCACTATCTTGACTACTATATCTTTAAAATTGTTCATTGTCCATTTTTCCATACCAGATTGTTAATCCAATAAGAGTAGGAAACTTGACTGTTTTTTTCTCACTGCTGTGAGTTAAAAGCCTAGAGCAAGATAGAGCGTATCAGCATAGAGGTTCACTGAAGGACAATAGACTAAATATTTACATCCTCCTAATAGAGTGTAACCCCCTCAAAAATAGATTTCATTTTATTCATTTATGTGTTTCTAGCATCTTAGCACAGTGCCTAGCACGGAGGAACTACAAGAAAAATGCCGTTTGAAGACAGAAGTGAATAAACTTCCTCCTGGGAACATCTATCTGGGTATCCCATGTGGCCTAGGACTCAAATATTTGCCTCTAAACCCATCACCCATATAAGATAGACAACTTTTAAGGACCTATTGTATAGCACAGGGAACACTACTCAGTGCTCTGAAATGATCCGGATGGGAAAATAATCAGTCGCTTTAGTTATGTCTGACTCTTCGTGACCCTATGTAACCTGCCAGGCTCCTCTGTTCATGAGTTTCTCCAGGCAAGAACACTGGAGTGGGTTCCCATGCCCTCCGCCAGAGGATCTTTCCGCCCCTGCGTCTCCTGCACTGCAGGCAGACTCTTTACCCACTGAGCCACCTGGGAAGCCTCTCTCTCTATATATATACACATACATATATGAAGCTTATCTTACATAAGAAATAGACTCTCAAGTCATTTATATAGTACATGTTGTTAAAATATAAATATTAAAATGATAACTCTCATTGTAGGGAGAGGATGATGCTATAAAAAGCACCCAGGAACTGAAACCCTCAAATGGAACCACAGATTCATGTTTCTCATCTAACATTCGTGCTAGGCTAGATGCAGACTGAGCAGGCAGTAAGTAAAATCCTGACTTTTTGTTAGTTTTGTGTTTCATACTTTGCTTCATCTTGTTGACCTTCCTCTATTTATGAAACAAAATCTTTAAAATTTAAATGGATAAAGTGTTTACAAGATACCACACTATATTAGTATACTAACATGATTCCATTGTAAGAAAATAAATTGGGTTAAAAAAAAAGAAGAAGAAGGATCTATGGTAGCCATTGCGGGAAGGGAAGGTCTTCATGTATCTACCAGAATTCCCCTTCATGGGAGGGCCATTAAGACAACCATGAAGGAAATGAAAGTTTTTCATTGTTGGGTGCAAGGTCTACAATTGCTTCTTAGTTAGAAGAACATGTTTAATTAATTTTTTTAATTAAGAATTTTTAACAGTAGGAAAAATTTGCACACATACAGGAAATGGATAATTATTTTAACATTTGGTGGCCTTTTATTAAATATTCTGAAAAATATAAACTCTGGAGATGCCAAATTTTGCAACATGATCTTCTTCAGTCTGTTACTATACAGAAGTAAGCAGCTGAGTGGAAAGAAAAGCAAAGTTTCTCTGCTCAGAAGAAAGATGGCCTTTATTTATCTGTCCTCCCATGCTTTTCCACTCACTGCTATTTTAGAAAGATTACAATTGTAAAAGTTTTACTTATGGTATAATATTAGACCAGATTTATTAATAGATACCCTTTTTTAAAAAAAGGATTAAAAATGAGTAAGCTAAATAACAATAAAAATATAGTCCATTTAGGTTTACTACATGTTTATTCAAATTAATACTGTCTGTACTGTTGAATAAAATTTCATCAACTATGTTTCTACATACAAACTCAGTGATTATTTTGATTTTTTTCTAAGAGTGGATAAAAATACAAGCTGAAATACACAGGAAACCTAATATAAAGCTTTACCATTGGAAAGAAAAGCATTCACGTCTAGTCAAGCCCAGGAAAATGAAAGGCTAGAGGCTGTAGGCATCAAATATAAATATACTGGTTGCTGACTCTGGAAGTTCTGGTTGGTCTAATGGTGTCCTTTACTAAATGTGTGTGCTTAGGCCAGAATTTTAATGTCTCCGAGTCTTGTCTGCAGAATGATGAGGCAGTGTTACAGGAACCACTGTTAGGGGTTAAAAAAGTGACATGTCTGAAGCATTCAGTGTCATATACTCTTAATACAGATAAACTATTGTTAGTGGTACAACTTCAGAAGGTCCTTTCCTTGTCAGGTATCTGTCTCTCCACCATTAAAATAAGATGGCCAACAAAATCTGTGATTCTCAAAGAACAGGCTTACAAAACACTGGTATTAAAATCAAGACAATGTAACATGGTGACAGGCCACAATGCTGAATATAAATTTGAATCTCAATCTGAAAATGAAGCTTCCATTGTAAAACTCATCCAAATCTTTTCATTAAGTCAAAGAGAACATCTTTGTTTAGTGTTAGGATGACTTGACAACTCCCTGTAATTTGAGAGGAAAAACAAGCCTCAATCCTTTGACAGGTGGTGATGAGAATTTGGTACGTTTTTATTCTTTTTTATAGCATTTCTTTCTTATTACCGTTTATGACAATTGATACCAGTTTCATATTTACAATAATACTTAAAAAAAGCGTTTTTGAATGGGAATTGCTGAAAAAGGGAACCTTGTGAGTGCAGTCTTTTGACCCACACACAGCCGTGTTAGAATGGGCCTTGGGTCTGGAATAATTCCTTACTGAGAGTCCCCATAGCCTGTGCTGGCCCTGTTATGTGTTTCAAACTCAGTGTGTGTTCCTTGGTTCTGCTTAAGTGTGTACATCATTTGGAACCTGGCCAGTCTTCACCACTCTGTCTTCTTCAGGGAGGGGATGGGGTCCTTCACGCAATGGCACAAGAGGGGTTTGTGAAGGCCAACTGCCCTGTGACAGCTGCTAGCAGGGTCTCATTGGCCTTGACGGCTGAATGCCCAGGACTGAAACAGATCTTCCTCTGTCTCTTCTCTATGTGAGTCAAGCACTGCTCCATCCCTTGCTCAACTATGTGGTGTTTCCCTTGCTGACTCTGATACCCAGATGCAGTGGGCAAAAGTGCTCAGATTTCTATTGTTCGTGATGGGTGGTAGGTTTTGCTTCCCTCCAGCCCCTAAATAATGACTGATTTAAAGAAAAACAGAGTAAGATAGTACAAGCAGTGTGCAAATATAACAAAAATCTTGACCTTGGCTTGCTTGAAGTTTTGAAAATACTGGATTTGGCTCAGCAGTAAAGAATCTACTTGCAATGCAGGGAACATGGGTTCGATCCCTGGGTTGAGAAGATCCCCTACAGAAGGTATTCTTGCCTGGGAAATCCCAGGGACAGAGGAGCCTGGAGGGCTACAGTCCATGGGGGTCCCAAGAGTTGGACATGGCTTAGCACCTAAACCACCACTAACATGTTATATTTCTATAGGGAGGAACAAATTCTCTCTGGTGACTGTCTCAGCAAGACTGGCTTTAGGGTCAAGTGTATTCTGATGGCTTTACACTTTACCAGTCTGGAGTTTGGCTGGGGGTGGGGTATGGGTATTTCTTTGTCAGGATCAGACAGATGGAGAGCATCTTGAGGATCTTAAAGGGAACAGCAACTCTACTTACAAGTGCTTTAAAAAAATACGTAAATAAAGCACCATGCACCCACACATATATAAATACAATCGATCACTCCACTCTACCCTTCCAAGAAACACCAAGGTAAAGTAGTGAGACACCTCACCCCTCTATTTATTGGCTTTCATTGTGATAAACACACACACACACACACACACACACTTAGAATTTACCATCTTAACCTTTGTTAAGTCTACAACTCAATGGCATTAAGTAATAAACAATGTTGTAAAACTACCACCACTGTTTACCTCCAGATTATTTATCATATCAAAGAGAAACTCTAAACTCATTAAATACTTGTTTCCCATCACCCCTTACTCTAGCACCTGATTACCTCTAATTCTATTTTCTGTCCCTGTGAATTTGCCTATTTTAAGTACATCATAAAAGTAGAATCATACATTAATGTATTCTTTTCTGTCTGGCTTATTCTACTTAGCGTGCTTCCAAGGTTCATCTATGTTATAGTATGTATTAGAACATCATTTCTTTTTATGGTCAAATATTATTCCCTTGTATCTAAACATATTCTGCATTTTACCGATCCATTCTTGTGCTGATGGACACTTGGGTTGTTTCCACCTTTTGCTGACTGTCAATAATGCTGCTCATGAACACCATCCCCTCTATTTAATATTCAGACAAAATGTTCTTTCCTTTTTCTTTTAAAGACTGTCCTTGAGTACTGTATTAGCTGCCTCTTGCAGCTTTAGCAGATCACCACACATGCGGCTGCTTAACACAGCAAAGATTTATTATCTTACAGTTCTAATTACCAAAATCAATCTCAGTAGGCTTAAAGACAAGTGTTAGTAGGGTTGGGTCTTTCTGCAGGCTCTAGAAGAGAATCTATATACTTGAATTTTCAGCTTCTAGAGGCTGTCTGCATTCCTTGGCCACTTGTCCCTTCCCCATGCTGACTGGCTGCCTCTCTCTTACAAGGCCTCTTACAATTATATTGGGCTGATAGGATAACCCAGAATAATCTCATAATCGCATTGACCCAAATTTAATCACACCTGCAACATCCCTTTCACAACATACCCACAGGTTCCAGGGATTAGAACGTGGGTATCTGTGTGGAGTCATTTTTCAGCCTACCACAATGGTTTCTACCACTAGCAAGACAGCAGGAGGGATCTAGAGGGGGCAGTGGTATTTTCCCATGTCTTGATGGCCCCCTGTCTGAGTCAAGATTGCAGAATATGAAGCAGAGAACAGTCACACCTGAGCAGTCACAGCTGGGACACCAACTCAAGAGTAGTTTGTTTAGGCCACTGAACGGATGGGAAACAAAGACAATAGATCCTATGTTTCTTCACTGCTTACTAGCTGCCTGACATGTGCTGTCTCATTAAGCCACAAAACATGACCCTAAGGATACATAGCAAGTATAGGCTGAAGCTGGAGATGCAGCTTTCTGAGCTTTCTGCAGCTCCATTATGACTAGGTTTGTGTGACTTTCACTGGTATCAGGAAGAAGTTGCAGGTTCTACTCAGTAGAACTCCTGAGTGTGGCTCAGCAGAGGCATAGTCAAGGATCAGCAGTGTCTGCACCTAGTTGAAGCTTTCAATTAACCATTATGTCCACAACCCTCTATCCACAACTGCAAAATGCAATGCTCTGAAAACAAAACAAAAAATACTTTCTTGCTTCTATTGGAAGCAAAAATGTCACCAGACCTAAGTTAACATAAGGTGATTCATAGATTTCATTTATTTCACTTGGTATGAATATTTTGCTGAAGAAGTTCTAACATGTTTGATTATGGTATCCTGCTCTGAACCCCGGATCCTGAGGTGTTTGTTAGAAAAGGTGTGGTATAAGCATCTTTGTACCTTTCTGAAATCCAAACAATTCTGAATTCTCAAATATATTTGCCCCAAAGGCTTTTGGATAAAGGATTACGGACTTGAATTCCCCATTAGCATTTCATAGTCAATTCTGAGAAATACAGCATGAGGGTAGAGTTAAACTCTTTCATCCACAACTACTAGAGTGCATGTGTCTATGCATGCTCAGTTGCTCAGTCATATCTGACTCTTTGTGACCCCAGGGACTGTAGCTCACCAGGCTTCTCTGTCTATGGGATTTTCCAGGCAAGCATACTGGAGTGGGTTGCCATTTCCTCTTCCAGGGGATCTTCCTGATCCAGGGACTGAACCCACGTCTTGCACTGGCAGCTACTAGAGAACCAACCCCAATTACCTTAAGAAGAACAACAACAAATGAAGGAATTTGACTGACTTTCATAATTTAAAGGTACCCTTCAGGTATGGTGGGTCCTAGGGGCCCAAATGATATTGTTTGGTATTCCTCGATTAAACCTGTAGACTTTATACTTGAGGATATTCTTGTACCACATGGCAGGAATGGTAACAAGCCTAAGTTCACATCCTCATAGCTTATTTGAAGGGAAAACATTCTTCCCCTTCAATTTCAAATATCAAATTTCAGGGAGTACCTGATGGACATGGTTACATGCTTATGCCTAAACCAATTACTCTATAGTGACATGGCTTTCTGGCCAGCAGGGGTTACATGTGCCACCTGGTCATTGTGGCACAGAGAAGCAGCCTGTGATTTACCCTATCACCCACCCCTAGGGAATGGGGAAAATTCATAACCTAATTTTGAAAAGTGAGGTGGTTTTCTAAGAAGAGGGAGAAGAGATTCTGGGTAGATAAAATAAATATCACTACTTTATTTCACTAGATACTGTTACTAAGGGTTTACTTGATACCAAATACGCAATTACTAAAGTATTTGATTTTTTTAGGAAAAAAAAAATTGTTCAAGAAGTAGATAGTTTGTATTTTGCTCTCAACTCACAGTGAACAACGTTATTAGAAAACGTTCCTACTCTTCGGAGCTAGGCCTCTGGCAACCATACTGTAGTCAGTACTCTTAAGTATCTGATCCATGATGAACCAGTTACATTCTTTCTGTTAGAATTAGGAACGGAAGCGAAAAGCTTCTTGACTGGAGAATGTATTCTCAGGAGCCATGGGAGAGTCTTTAGTCTTTCATCCCTATAAAGAAGCTGAGAAAGCTGACATGCAGAGAGAGAAGATTCAAGCAGTAGAGAAGGAAAAAAACAGGACAACAAGAAGAGAGAATGCTGGCCAGGTTCTTACTGAATACTCACTTCCTCATTCTCATCCCCTCTAGAACATCAGTCTTTCCTGCCCTTGGAAGACATCCTGCATTTGTAAAATACTTCCATTTATTGCTTAAGATGGCATAGCTTGAGTGGGTTCCTGTTTCTCATAATAAAAGAATCTTAATGAAGCTGTTTTATTTCAGCTTCCTATATATGAAATATTCTTGAAATAAAAATGATAGAAGTACTATACACTCTGAAAAGAGTCAAATCCTAATCATAAGTATCTGTATATTTGCATAACATGAGGACATTTACTTTAACTACTATCAAATTCAATATAAAGTAAGTGGGAGTTCACCATTATACAAGACATTTAAGAAGATTCATTTTGATCACTAATTTTAGGGAAAATAATCTCTCTAGAGGATGATTTGATGTTAACTAACTAGATTGATGATAAATAGCTAAAGGGTGACTTGACCATTGTTAAGGTGATCACATTAGTCCTTCTAGGATAACACAACTTAAGAAAAGGAACATGCAGAAAGTAATAACACATTTTGCTGCTCAGTACACAGTATGCAGTATCTCTGGGCCAGACTGTGTATCATCTTCCTGGCCAAACCTTGAGGTTGGTAGAAAATGTCAATACAATGATGAAAAAGAAAAGCTATCCTTAAGGTAATAAAGCCCCAGAGGGCAAATTTATTACCAATCCACCCAGACAGCTGCAGAACAAGGAGAAAAAATCAAGTTTAAAATGAAACCAGGAGCTTACAGAGAGTTTTTCATTCATGTGACATGATTTTGTGATAAATTACTTTAATGCTTTCCAAACCCTGATAAATGGATTGATATGATAACAGATTTTGTTTTGTGGCTTATTTACTCCCTAAAATTGCATTATGAAGTGGGAAGGGTGTGAACTCTTTTTATACCACTAGAAAACCATTTAGGGCACTGGATTGGGGAAAGTAATAAGAATAATGACTTGAAGGAGAATTTCTAAGCCTCTACACACCTGAAGACCTTACCAGAATACAAAAATCACAAAGACAAGGGATTAGAAAACAAACACCCAAATAAAGAGCTGTTAACACTTGCATGTATGAGGATTATGCTAAAATTCCTGTGTCACTGAGCATGCACAATCACAGAAAATGTAGTAGAGAACCGTGGATTTCCGCATGCGGTCTTCAGACCAGCAGTAGGCACATCACCAGAGAACCTGATAGGAATGCAAATTCTCAGGCCCTCCCCAGGCTTCCTGAATCCATAATTCTGAATTATGTTTTAACAAGCCCTCTGGATGATTCTGATGTGCATCCAAGTTTCAGATTCATTTGAACAGAGGGAAGAAGGTCTTTGTAGCTGGGCAGATGTGAGTTCAAACCAGTTTTCTTCTTACTGGTTGTGTTATTTTGGACATTTATATAATCTATGAAAGACTGAGTTTCCTTACCTATGATATGTGAAAAAAAAAATGCCCACCTTATACCAATTCCTACATTACATTAAATCTCATTTTCTTTATTGAGAGAGCTTGTTATACCTGACATATTCAAGTAATGGTACCATGCAATTATCCCATTTTATAGAAGTTCTATATGGTAAATACAGGCCATAAGCTAGGTCACTTGAGTCCACAAACCATAGTTCTCAGCTATAACACTGATTGCTTCTCCTAATGCTGAAATAGTGTTTCCTCTTCCAATTTCACAAGCATCATCTTAATGGATGTATTTATTCTCTCCAATTACATAGGGAATTCATGCCTAATGTAGGAGAAGATAGAAAAACACGAAATATGGACTCCCAGAAAAAGTTATCATAATTTTCTGACTCAGAGATAACCACTACAAATTTCAGTCTTACAAACCAATCTTTCACTATAAAATAATCTTAAATGTTGCTTTTTTTCCCCCACTCAGTATATCAATAATTAAGAGCCCTTCTGTCATCTTGATAAATGCATCTATGAATTAGAAAGCAATTCGTGCTATATGAAACACTTTAGGATACATGCTTTAAACAGAAAACAGTGTATTTTCAAAATGTTGAGTGTAATTAAAATGGGCTTTAGAGAAGTCATCCCAGCATCCATCGCTCCTTTCTTCTATTCTGTTGTTGCCAACAGCAGGCCCAACACTAGCAATGAGCCCTAATTTGTTTAAACCAATAAAACTGATCACATTTCTCTAACCACACAATTAGTTTAGGAAAGTGTACTAATCAAAGCTTTTCTATTTCCTTTGAATTAGAAGCATACTAACTCTAAGCTAGCTCATGAATAAACGTATGATCCAAGTTTTCCCAGTTAGAGGGAAGCTGTGGACTTTTTCTTGAGAGAAAAAGGAATGAAATTGGGTCATTTATAGTGATATGGTGGAGAAGGTGTTGGCAACCTCCAGTATTCTTGCCTGGAGAGTCCCAAGGACAGAAAACCCTGGTGGGCTACTGTCCACAAGGTCACAAAGCCCTGGACATGACTGAGTGACTGAGCACACACAATGATATGAACGGACCTAGAGCCTGTCATGCAGAGCGAAGAAAGTCAGAAAGAGAAAAACACTGCATATTAACGCAATATATGGAATCTAGGAAAGTCGTGCTGATTTTTAGGGCAGGAATAGAGATGTGGACATAAAAAATGGATGTGGGGGCACAGGTGGAGAACAGGAGGATGGGGCGAATTGGGAGGCAGGACTGACATATACACTACCATGTGCAAAATCGATAGCTGGTGGGAAGCTGCTGTTAGCGCAGGGAGCTCAGCTTGGTGCTCCGCGTTGACCTAGCGGAGTGGGGAGGGGATGGACGGGAGGGAAGTTCTAGAGGGAGGGGCATATGTATATACATATAATAGGCAATGCACTTTGTTGTACAGCAGAAACTAATGCAACATTGTAAAACAATTATACTCCAAAAAAAAAAAAAAAAAAAAAAAAGAGAGAGAGATTTTCCTCTAGACTTAAAGGAACAAAGGTGTGACAGGGAGGCATTAACAGTTACTTTACCAGGAGAAGAATTAGACTTAGATGAAAACTGACTAAAGAGATGGGAAGGTGAGTCTCACAGAATCCCTGGATCAGTTCAGTCCTGAAGCCTTCAATACACTAATGAGTTTACTCCCTGGTGGCTCAGATGGTAAAGAGGCTGCCTGCAATGCCGGAGACCTGGGTTCAATTCCTGCATTGGGAAGATCGCCTGGAGACAGAATGGCGACCCACAGTATGCTGGCCTGGAGAATTCCATGGACAGAGAAGAGTGGTGGGCTCCAGTCCATGAAGTCACAAAGAATCAGACACGACTGAGCAACTAACACTACACTTTCACTTTTAGTTTAATTCAATTCGATCTCTTTTTCCTATTACTTATAACCGAAAGTATCTTAACTTATACATTAAGTGTAGAAACATGGAATCCAGAACTTGATAAGATACTAAGAGTTTACCTAAGTTTACCTAAGAAGTTCCTTCATTCCAGAGGCAGCCTGATTTTATACTCATACAATACTCTTCTCCCATTAACTGGAGTAATTTAATTCTATTAGCGTTAGCCTCCTAATAGTCTCTGGGACCAGCCTTTTCTACATATCAATGAGATATTAAAAGACTTAAAACCTTTTTCTGTTGCTGGTTATGATAAAATAACTGTACTGTACTGAATCCCCTCTCCCTCTGTATACAACTATAAAATAGGACAAAATAGATGTAATAACTATTTTCAAATGTTGGAAAAAAACTAGATTGCATCTCTGAGAGAAGGTAAGAAAACAAAGTGAGACCCATAATCACCATTTCAGCATAAAGACACTTGCAGACTGTGGTACAGGGTGAGGAAACCCAAACAGAGTTGGGGAAAACACAAGCCCTTAAAAATCTGTTTAAGGATCCCCTTGAGCCACTGACCAAACACTAAACATCTACACAATAAAATAGCAGTCACAACGTCTGTCATAATGTAAATAATTATTAGAGGAATGGATGGGAAGATGTCATTTGTGAGGAGAAAGATAATTGAATTAAAATCCTAGGAATTATAGAAATAATGGAATTATCAGGAAGGATTTAAAAGAGCAATTACAAATATTTCCAAGGATTTAATAGAAATTATGAACATAGTGAGGGGGAAGTAAAAACTCTTATTAGTCAAACAGAAGCTATGAAAAGAACCAGACAGGACTTGCAGAAATGAAATTATAATATCTGACATAATAATTAACTGAGAAGCATAGCATCAGATCAGATACTAGAGAAGAAAAGATCAATGAATGTGAAGACATAGTAACGGAAGGTATATAAACTGAAGCACATGGCAGGCCAAAAAAAAAAGGAAAAGAAAATGCCATACTAAGGGGACTGTGGATCAATATCCAGTCTGACTAACATGCATGTAATTGGAGCACCAGAAAGAGGCTGAGAAAGAAAATTTTTAAAAGAAATAAGGGTTAAAACTTTCCAAATTTGATGACTACCAGCTCACATTTGCAAAACATTCAGTAAATCCAAGCAGAGAGAAAAAAGAAAACCACACCTCAGCACATTATAATCCAATCACTAAAATCCAATAGTAAAGACAAAAATCTTGAGATGTCACAGGGAAAAATAAGTACAGGAGAACAAGGGAAGAATTTCTCCTGACTTCTTACTGGAAACAATGCAAACCAGATGACCAGGAAACAAATTTATTCAAAAATAACTGAAAGTCAACTTCTCTTAATGGTGGAAAAGTATAATGTTTATGTTCAATCTTTTAGGTAAGAACTATAATATATTATATTTTAAAAGCTACTTAAAGACACTAAAAACATCTAAAAGCAGATAGAAACCAGAGCAGAGTTTAATCTCAAGGATTGCAACTGTAAGAAACAAGAATCTGAGTTTGAAAGTCTCCAGTTTAACAATATTGCTTAACTCTCGTGGCTATGGCTGAGAACCAGGCAGGGGCAAAACACTGTAGCATTCCAGCTAAAGGCACCAGAGATCAGATTACAGGTGTAGGAAAGAAGCTGGAAATCTAAAGGGGAAATATGGGAAAGGTGAGATTCTAAGAAAATGTGAGACTCCAACATAAGAGCATAAAGAAATCAAATTACTTATAACTAAACTAGGGGGAAGTTTGAGGGTGGGAGATGCTCACGAAAGAAGGTAGAGATCACAGAGAAATACAGTCTCGAAAGACAGAACTATATGAAATCTGATCTTGGAGTCTGACTCTTTAACCGGGTGTGTACTGTAACCATTTGAAACCATACTGACAGAAAGGTGAGATGAATGGCTTGAGATGTGAGAATACAGAATTTGAAGCTGACTGAGTAGCTGTGAATTAGAGATTAATTTCTCGAAACAGGAGACTACAAAGAGAGAAGTCCTTATTTCAGAGGATTTCAACTCTGGTTTCAGTGACATTTTGCAGGTACTGGGAACATATTTTTGAAAAGCAACAAGGAAGTCATAAAACGGATATCAGTAATTGCATATATACTGAGTGAATGTGTACAGTTTTAATTCAGGAAGTTTAATGTCTCCTTTAATAACAACAAAGAACAGTTTTGAATAATCCTCAAAAGAAAATTACAAAAAAAAAAAAAGAAAATTACAGTTGCTACCACATACTGCAAACAGTGTTCAGTTTTCAACTAAAATTTACCAACGAGAAAATGAACAGAAAAATATAGTCCATATTCATGGGGGGGAAAAGCAGTTGAAAAAGTACTGACTCTGAAAAGACCCAAGTGTTGGATTTACTAGGTAATACTTCTAATCAGTTATTATAATTATCTTGCAAGAATGGAAATACATTCAACAACTAAAGGAAAATATATTAGTGAATGAACAGACAGAAAATTTATATAAAAACACGGAATCAATAAATAGAAATTCTAAAGTGGAAAAGCACAATAAATGCAGTAAATAAAAATTTGCTACTTGATTTGAATGGCAGAAGAAACATTATACAAAATTAAGACAGAGCAACAGAAGTTGCTAATTGTGAAGAAAAAAGTTTACAGAAAAAAATAGAGCCTGAGATATGTGTGTGTGTGTGTATATACCGACACGTATATATATATATGTTTATATATATTATTTAGCTTATATGCAGAGTACATCATGAGAAACGCTGGGCTGGAAGAAGCACAAGCTGGAATCAAGATTGCTGGGAGAAATATCAATAACCTCAGATATGCAGATGACACCACCCTTATGGCAGAAAGCAAAGAGGAACTAAAGAGCCTCTTGATGAAGCTGAAAGAGGAGGGTGAAAAAGCTGGCTTAAAACTCAGCATTCAAAAAACCAAGATCATAGCATCCAGTCCCATCACTTCATGGCAAATAGATGGGGAACAGTGGAAACAGTGGCTGACTTTATTTTGGGGGGCTCCAAAATCACGGCAGACGGTGACTGCAGCCATGAAATTAAGACGCTTGCTCCTTGGAAGGAAAATTATGACCAACCTAGATAGCATATTAAAAAGCAGAGATATTACATTGCCAAGAAAGGTCCATCTAGTCAAGACTATGGTTTTTCCAGTAGTCATGTATGGATGTGAGAGTTGGACTATAAAGAAGGCTGAGCGCCAAAGAATTGATGCTTCTGAATGGTGGTTTTGGAGAAGACTCTTGAGAGTCCCTTGGACTGCCAAGAAATCAAATCAGTCATTCCTAAAGGAAATCAATCCAGAATACTCATTGGAAGGACTGATGCTAAAGCTGAAGCTCTAATACTTCAGCCACTTGATGCGAAGAACTGACTCATTAGAAAAGACCCTGATGCTGGGAAAGTTTGAAGGTGGGGGAGAAGGGGACGACAGAGGACCAGATGGTTGGATGGGATCAGCGATTCAATGGTAATAGTTTGAGTGAACTCCAGGAGATGAAGGGCAGGAAAGCCTGGCATGTTGCAGTCCATATATATATATATATATATAAATATCCACATATATCAATATATGTGGATATTATATATAGTATTATATATATATTATTATATATAGTATAATGTCTTCCTTGTTGCTTTTTCAGTCTATCCCCTTATGCTTAAATAATATGGCTACCACCAAGGGATGAGGTAGGGATGAAAACTGCTCTTTCTATAGTTTTCTGCCTCTAAGGATTGCCCACCCCAATCATACATGTTATAAATATAATTGTATATATAGGGAACTCAGTAAACTTAATAGTTTATTGCCAGAACCGTAACAATAGAGACTGGGACTTCCCTGGTGAAGGGAAGATCCCACATACTGCAACTAAGAGTATGCATGGTTGCAATGAAAGATTCTGTGTGCTGCAACAAAGACTCCACATGGCATAACTAAGACCCCACCACAGCCAAATAAAGCAATAAACATTAAAAAAATACCGATTTATTGGATAACATTAGGAAATATAAATCTAGCTCAGGTACATGGAACAAATACAGCTAGATCCCTTTGTAATACTGCATGAAAGTGTAGACTCCTCATGGATTAAAGATGTAAAGGTAAACATGTAAAGTAAGTAGAAATCAATGTAGGAGAATAGTTTTAGGACCTAAAGTAGGGAAGAATTTCTAAAATAAGTATATCCGAAGTGCAAGCTGTAAGCAAAAACAAAACAAAACAAAAAATAAATTTGATTATAATAAAATCTAAACATTTGTTCAAATGCAAGATGTAATGGGCAAAGTTAATGGAGAGGTGGCAGATTGGAAAAAATGTTTTCTGTCCAGAACTTCTACACATCATGAAATAGAAATATCAATGGAAAAACAGGTAAAAAATATGAAGAGACACTACAGAAAATTAAACACATGTATCAAGACATCCATATTCATTAATATTTAGAAAATGCTAATTTTTTAAAAAATAAATTTATTGACTTCAATTGGAGGTTATTTTAGAAAATGCTTATTAAAATAATAATAACTCAGTTTATACCCATCATATTGGCAAGGATGAGACAGGTAAATTATGCAAATTATTGGAAGAGGTCTGGGAATATAGGAGCCTTCAGACACCTGAAACAGTGTAAACAGGAGGAACCTTCCTTGGGTGGCATTTTGGAGAACTAAGTATATTTATACCCTAAACAGAGACAATTGCACTTCTAGGTATATACGCTAGAGAGGGTCTCAACACAGGTTAAGGGAAACCTCTCATACAAGAAGGGGTTCCTCTTAGCTTTATGGTAGTGAAGAGTTGAAAGTAATGTACTTGTTCATTGCTTGATTAAAGGACATAAAATTAATGATGGGCTCATGCTTTGGAATATTGTACAACCATCAGAAGCAATCAGGCACAAACAAATCAGCAAATATTAACAAAATTCCTAAAGAAGTTAGGTAACATGGTACTATATCAGG
Organism: Capra hircus; assembly: GCF_001704415.2. Classification (NCBI taxonomy): domain Eukaryota; kingdom Metazoa; phylum Chordata; class Mammalia; order Artiodactyla; family Bovidae; genus Capra; species Capra hircus. The sequence goes on from NC_030829.1 coordinate 30,862,771, forward strand.
CACAAACAAATCAGCAAATATTAAGAAAATTCCTAAAGAAGTTATGTAACATGGTACTATATATATAAACATATATAGAATGAAAAACAACACATGCTTTACCAGTTCATTTCAGTTAAGTCGCTCAGTCATGTCCAACTCTTTGCGACCCCATGAATTGCAGCATGCCAGGCCTCCCTGTCCATCACCAACTACCAGAGTTCACTCAAACTCATGTCCATTGAGTCGGTGATGCCATCCAGCCATCTCATCCTCTGTCGTCCCCTTCTCCTCCTGCCCCCAATCCCTCCCAGCATTAGGGTCTTTTCCAATGAGTCAACTCTTAGCATGAAGTGGCCAAAGTATTGGAGTTTCAGCTTCATCATCAGTCCTTCCAATGAACACCCAAGACCGATCTCCTTTAGGATGGACTGGTTGGATCTCCTTGCAGTCCAAGGGACTCTCAAGAGTCTTCTCCAACACCACAGTTCAGAAGCATCAATTCTTTGGCACTCAGCTTTCTTTATAGTCCAACTCTCACATCGATACATGACTACTGGAAAAACCATAGCCTTGACTAGATGGACCTTTGTTGGCAAAGTAATGTCTCTGCTTTTTAATATGTTGTCTAGGTTGGTCATAACTTTCCTTCCAAGGAGCAAGCGTCTTTTAATTTCATGGTTGCCATCACCATCTGTAGTGATTTTGGAGCCCCCCAAAATAAAGTCTGACACTGTTTCCATTGTTTCCCCATCTATTTGCCATGAAGTGATAGGACTGGATGCCATGATCTTTGTTTTCTGAATGTTGAGCTTTAAGCCAACTTTTTCATTCTCCTGTTTCACCTTCATCTAGAGGCTCTTTAGTTCTTCATTTTCTGCCATAAGGATGCATATCATCTGCATATCTGAGGTTATTGATATTCCTCCTGGCAATCTTGATTCCAGCTTATGCTTCTACCAGCCCAGTGTTTCTCATGATGTGCTCTGCATGTAAGTTAATAAGCAGGGTGACAATATACAGCCTTGACATACTCCTTTCACTATTCGGAACCAGTCTGTTGTTCCATGTCCAGTTCTAACTGTTGCTTCCTGACCTGCATACAGGTTTCTCAAGGGGCAGGTCAGGTGGTCTGGTATTCCCATCTCTTTCAGAATTTTTCAGTTTATTGTGATCCACACAGTCAAAGGCTTCGGCATAGTCAATTAAGCAGAAATAGATGTTTTTCTGGAACTCTCTTGCTTTTTCCATGATCCAGCGGACGTTGGCAATTTTACCAGCTTGAACATCAGGAAGTTCATGGTTCATGTGTTGCTTAAGCCTGGCTTGGAATTTTGAGCATTGCTTTACTAGCATGTGAGATGAGTGCAATTGTGTGGTAGTCTGAACATTCTTTGGCATTGCCTTTGTTTGGGATTGGGATGAAAACTGACCTTTTCCAGTCCTGTGGCCACTGCTGAGTGTTCCAAATTTGCTGGCATGTTGAGTGCAGCACTTTCACAGCATTATCTTTTAGGATTTTAAATAGCTCAACTGGAATTCCATCACCTCCACTAGCTTTGTTCGTAGTGATGCTTCCTAAGGCCCACTTGACTTCACATTCCAGGATGTCTGGCTCTAGATGAGTAATCACACTATCGTAATTATCTGGGTCATGAAGATCTTTTTTGTATAGTTCTTCTGTGTATTCTTGCCACCTCTTCTTATCTTCTGCTTCTGTTAGATCCCTACCATTTCTGTCCTTTATTATGCCCATCTTTGCATGAAATGTTCCCTTGGTATCCCTAATTTTCTTGAAGAGATCTCTAGTCTTTCCCATTCTAATGCTTTCATCTATTTCTTTGCATTGGTCACTGAGGAAGGCTTTCTTATCTCTCCTTGCTATTCTTTGGAACTCTGCATTCAAATGGGTATATCTTTCCTTTTCTCCTTTGCTTTTCACTTCTCTTCTTTTCACAGCTATTTGTAAGGCCTCCTCAGACAGCCATTTTGCTGTTTTGCATTGTAGTATAGTATTCGCTTTACAAGAGCACATACTAATTAAAAAAGAGGTCATCAATGGATTAGAATGATTACTTGTGGTAGTGGGAGAATGGGAGTGAGTTCTGTGAATAAAAGGGAATACATATATAAATGAAGAAAAAGGAGACTCACACAGACCAAGATGGCGGTGTGTGATGATCAAGGAAACAGGATGATCTCTGTACCTTTTGTCCAGCCTTCCCTTACTCCCCTCACCTCCTGAGCAGAAATACAAATATTATTTTGTTACTTATAACTGTCTAATGACTTATCATGATTCTTCAAACCAAATCCAGACACTAAGCTGGACTATAGGGTCCACTTTTAGCATGTCAGTGCCTAGAACAGAGGCTGGGATACAGGCAGTACTGTTTGAGAGTGTGCTGTAGACAAAGAGTGAGGGAGCAATAATGTTCACTGGGCTCTTACCATATGCATTTGTCTTATTTCAAGAGCTAATTTGCAAGCCCAGGAAAAGCTAAGATCTACTTGCTTGCTTTTCTGTGTCCCAAGTAAGTAGAACTGCTCAGACCCAGTCAGTGAAGGGCTTTTTCAGTAATACAAAATTGTAACTAAAATTATCTAGGACTACAATTAGTTTGTGGGAAAAAAAAGTCTCAAACTTGAAAATGTTAATTAATGTTTAAAAATGTTATGTAATGACAATCCCAATGACTCGTATCTATTCATTTAAAGAAGGTTTCAATAGCATCTCTCCTTGGCAAGACTCAATGCCCTTGGTCCATTAAAGAAGTACTTTGAATTATCAAATATGTTGGAAAGCTATGATATATACTTTCTTTCATATATTTTAAAATTCTTACTCTTCTACCAGTTAAGTCTGGCTTTCCACCAGTTGGTCTAAATTAGATTTTACTGTATTTGGCAGTTCGTTAGTATTATATAAATCACTCTCTTATTAACATCCTCTCACCACTAATTAGTTAAGGGACCATAGCCACTGCACACATGTAACTCCCACTACCTTTATGAGGATTAAACATTCATACCTTAGGGCAAAATTGGCATTTAACAAGAGAAATTGTTTCATGTGAATTAACCTTGAGGATGGGAGATAAATAATCCAGAAGGTACATGAAGATTCCAGAGTGTCCTCATTGGGGATTCCATAATCTTAGAGTGGCCCAAATAGCAGGGACATATTGAGAAATTTAAACTACATTGACTTGTGTACACTCTGTACTATTTATGTTCAAATTTTCAAGTGCCAAATACTGAAAGAATGCCTGGTTATTAGAGTACACAGTTTGGTGGAACTCATATTGCAACTATGGGCTTCACTGCTGGTTCAGATGATAAAGAATCTGCCTGCAGTGCAGGAGATCCAAAAGATCCCCTGGAGAAGGGAATGGCTACCCACCCCAGTATTCTTGCCTGGAGAATCCCATGAACAAAGAAGCCTGGCAAGCTACAGTCCATGAGGTCACAACGAGTCAAATACGACTAAGTGACTAACACATACTGTAACTACAGAGGCAAAGCATATTCATATGAAACAAACTATTTAATTTCATGCATTTAAAATTCTTCCAATCATATGCTGATTATTTGGATGCCTGGTTAATAGTGAAGAAACTCCGGGGTTACTTTAAGTAGAAAATAAGTTCATTTTGGCTAATTTTGTCAAAGGTTAGAAAGCACTGGAGTTTGCAAAGTTGCACACACAGAATTGCTAATAATATTATGTGCCAGGTATCATGTTGAGAATTGTATGAAAGCAGTCTCTAACCACAAAGTGTTATTAGAATACATGCAATGAACAGTGGAATGAGACCTGTAAGCTGCTACTAGTTTAAACAGAGAAATTCTGCTCAGGATGGAGGGGATAGGGCAGACAGTTCAGTAAGATTCAAAAAAGGTAATGTTTAAGCCAAATTTTAAATGGGAAAATTGAGAGGTGGAGCTAGGAGAAGAAATTCCAATTGGAGAACAGGAAAAAGAAAGTTATGGCAGCTCTGAAGTATAAAAGGCAGCGAGGGCTGCCAATATTGTTAAGGCTAGCACACAGAGAGGAGGAAACAGGGTATGTATACAATGCTGAGTTTGTTTTGTGAGGAAGAGAAAAACATAAGAAAGCACCTAAAGGGGCTTCTCTGGTGGCTCAATTGCAGAGAATCCACTTGCCGAGGCAGGAGGCATGGGTTCAATCCCTGATCCAGGAAGATCCCACACACTGTGGAGCAACTAAGCCCACGTACCACAACCAGTGAGCCTGCGTTCTAGAGCCTGGAAGCTGCAACTGTGAAGCCCACACACCCTAGGGCCTGTGCTCCAGCAAGAGAACACTGCAGTGAGAAACCCAGGCCCATGACCGGAGAGGAGCCCCTGCTCACCACAACCAGCGGAAAGTCCGCAGAGCAATGAAGACCCAGCACAGCCACAGATAAAATTATTTTCAAAAAGCACACTGATGTTTTTATCTCAGAGTCTACTTCAGGAAACCAAGCCTAAGACAGTTTATATCTAAGGTGCTTACTTGCTATCAAAATCAAGATGTCAAGTAGGTAGTTGATTATTTGAGTTTAGAACTTAGAGGAACATTCATGGCTAATGAGAAAAACTGGGAAGTCATTAGGGTATAGATGGTATTTAAAATCATGGCCTGGAAGGGATCATGGTACATTAAAAGAATGAAAAGCAGCTCATTGAGACCAGAGTGCACTTGGAGTGAAATGAAACAAGAGAAGAAAGTAAGGGCCAGAATGATGCAGTACCTTGTAAGTTATGGACAGCTTGAGTCTTTTCCTTGAGAGTAAAATCAAAAGGCTATTTTCTAAGCACTATTCATGTAGCGACATGTTAACCTGTTACTTGTATTCCTTTTTTCTGGTATTCTCACCTTACAGATCAAGAAACACTGCACAGAAAGGTGAGGTCACTTGTCTAAGATGACACAGCTAGGAAGCAGTAAAACCAGGCTCTATACCCTAGCAGTCTGAAATCAATTTCTGTGCCACACAATGTTAATAGATTGAGTCCAAGTCTGTTATTTCACATAACCACAGTGTTTTAGAGATAATCCGTTGAATTCTGAATCCAAAAAATTTGCAACTTGCAAATAGTTTAAAAAGACAGAATAGGGACTCATACTTGGATGTCTTGATTCCTGGTCTGGTGTTATTTAAACTTGATCAGGGTATAACTTTCATGCAGAAACTACAGCTACTTAAAGTATTCAATTTGTTGACTTTTGAAAGATGTGTATGTTCATAAAATACAGCCACACTCAAGATACAGAATACTTTTATCACCACAAAAGATTCTTTTGACCTCTCTGGGTCCCTCAGTCTTTCCAACTTCAATATTAAATACACAATGAGAATATTATGAACATTTGTGTTGAAAGTTTTTGTATGCATATATATTTTTTCTCTTGGGTAAACATGTCTTGACTTAGTGAGAAACTGAAAAATTGTTTTTTGAAGTTGTACTATTTTACTTGCCTATCAGTCATGAACAAGAGATCTAGTGATTCTATGTTCTCTTCAACATGTAGTACTGTCAATCTTTTTCATTGTAGCTACCTGGCAGATCTTTATTGTGATTTTAACTTTCATTTTTCTTGATGTCATGTTGCTGTTGTTTAGTTACTAAGTTATGTCTGATTGTTTTGCAAACCTGCGGGCTGTCCATAGGATTTCCCATGCAAGAATACTGGATCGAGTTGCTATTTCTTCCTCTAGGGAATATTACTGACTCAGAGATTTAACCTGTAGCTCTTGCAGCCCCTGCATTGCAGGGAGGTTCTTTACCACTGAGCCGCTATGGTTACTAACAACACTAAGTATCTTCTCCTTTGTTTACTTGACATTTGTATGTCTTCAAATCTTTTGCCTTTTGAAAAACTCAATTGTCATTTGTTTATTAAGTTGTAAGAATTCTGGACACAAGTATATATTCTGGACACAGGTATCCTCTCAGATATGCATTTGGCAAATATACCTTTCATTTTCCTAAGTGTCTCTTGAAAAGCAGAAGTTTTATATTTTGAGCAAATCCAATTTATTATTATTATTTTTTATTTCTTGTTTGGACTTCTTTACAACCTAAAGATCTTCTTATAACCCGAAGTAACACATTTTTTTAAAAGACATTTTGTTTGACGCTTTCCATGCCTATGACCAACTTTATTTTTGTATATTTATATATTTTATATATTCTTGTGTAGTATGTGTTTACTTTGGGTGCCTGCTGTGTTAAGCATATACAATGCATTATTTTATTTAATCCTCATGACAAAACTATATAACAGATACTACTATTAGCTCCATCCTATTGATATAGATATTGAGGCTTTGAGAGGCTAGGGAACTCATCCATGGTTATTACTCTAATTCTTAGGGGGCCAGGAATTCAAATCCTGATATTTTGGAGTTTGGATTTTATCCACTAACCTCTACCTACAGTGTAACCACATCTGTGAGAAGATAAGGTCCTTCTAGATGGGGTTTTATACTCAGTTGTGCCTCAAAGTGATTACAAGGGCTTATTCTGAGCTATTATGTAGAAGGATTCATACTGAAGAATCTTTGTATTATAGATATTTACTCAGGAGTTGAGATGGGGAACTCACCACTTATAAAGAACATTAAAAAATTTTAGCATAGAGACAAACTATGTGGACTACGCCTAATAAACCAGAGGCGTAGCGTTTTCCCCCATTTTTATAAGTGTTCAGAAGATTTGACAAAAGGCATTTTAAACTTTGTAAGTGAATAAGTATCACAGTCCATGGAACACAAGTAATCCTAGAAGATCAGTAGGTCTGTTTCTATTCAAAGACACGTAGCATCTGAAAGAGAATTGGATTGGAAAAAAGTCTGAGGAGAGGGATCCCATTTCTGGCTCCACCATGAGTTAAGTGTCTTGGATTCATCACTTGCATTAGTTTCCTAAGGCTGCCATAATAAAGCACCTCAGACTGAGTGACTTCAACAACAAAAATTAATTTTCTCATTGTTCTGGAGGCTAACAGTCAGAGATCAAGGCGGGCACAGGGCTGCTTTCTTCCGAGGCCTCTCTCCTTGATGCCAGATGGCTGTCTTGCTCCATACAGGTCTGATCCAAATTCCCACTTCTTATGAGGATATCAGTCATATTGGATTAAGGCCAACCAAACAATTTCATTTTAACTTAATTACCTCTTTAAAGACCCTACCCTCACTCCAAGGCACTGGGGGTTAGGACTCCAACATAGGAATCTGGGGCTCATGGAGGGAAACATTTAAACCCATTGCATTATCTAACCTCTGGGCTTCAGTTTATTTATCCATACAATGGGAATATTGAAAGAGATCAAGAATTCATCACCTTGAGTTTTAGCTGGGGTTAAGGAAGGTATCCATAAACCCTACAGAGATATTATACCACATGTTGCATGTGAACTTTTTCTGAGGAAAGTCTGTAAGTGTTAATTAGATTTTGAAAGGGTTAGATGACCCCTCAAAAGATGAAGAAGTAATGAATGAGATAATCGCTATAGTTCTCCTTAGTTCTTAAACTGTAAGAATCTACTGTGTGAAGAGAGAAGACAGGGCTCTATTCTTGTATAAGACTTACAGCCAAGACATTCTCCCTAATGCCTTTAATAAACACTTTCCACTGCAAACACAATTTCCTCCATTCTGCACTGACTCTAGGACAAAGGTAGTCGAGAGGTCACTGGTATATGCTTTAATGTCTCCGCTTGGTCCTCAGTGGAATACTGAAATCTAATTCCTTTACTGTTTTCCTTGGAGGCGAGCTCACTAATCTGCCAACAATTTTTGTTGTTCTTCTCTAGTTATTATCCTCGCCCTTTAAAAGGTTACTGTCTAATGAACTGTCACCTGTCTGTGCAGACACACCCGCACACGTATGTGTAAAAGTGGCAAAGCAACATGAACAAAGGCAAAATGAATAGAATGCTACACTGAACATAATAAAAAGTTTATCAACATTTGTTGGATAAAAAATACATGAGGGAGTTAAACTCTAGGGAGAATAGTTAAATTCAGTTAATAATTGATAACTACTTTCAAAGTCCATAAATAACATGGCTGCATTAGTTACACTTTTGATTAGGAGCAATTATTTTGTGGATCATATCAAGTAGAAACCATATATCCAGAAAGATCAGAGCATATACACATGGATGTGCATATACTGGATTTGTATGTCTTTAAATATCACTTCTTCAATATTTAGAAACTTGTATTTGTATGAGTGAGAGGCAGAGAATGAGAGATAGAGAGACGGAATGTAAAACAAAGAAAGAGCAATGCAAATCGCACCCCTTTCACTGATGGAACTGGTGAAGTGAAACCTACTTGTTTATTTCCTCACACCAGGTCTCTGGCGAGCTGGCGGGATTTTTTTCCTTACTATAAACCCATGCTTACTAAATCACATGTTGGAAACGGTGTGCCACACTGACATTTGCACACTTCTTGCTCACGCATTAGCTCACCATGCTTGCCTGGGTGCCTCTGTGAGTGGTGGTGAAAGTGAGGATCATAAAGGGACGCAGAACTGAGAGAGAGAGTGTAGGGGCTGGTTCACGAGTTTCACTTGCACCATTTCCACGGGGGCTGTATTTCCATAACACACTTGTTTCTTATGCTTTCCAAACCTATTTTCCTGTCTGTTTCAGTGTATGTCATGTCCACAGGCTCAGGGTTTCCCTAATGCCGGTGAAGGGGCTGGCGGTCTGGGTGCTGACATGGCTCCCAGCAGACTTGCTTCCCATCACACCTGTCTGAGATCTCCTAGAGTTTGGCACAGTTTGTCTTTTTTAACACGTTTAACCTCCCCCTCTATCACAAACATTCTCTCATGCATTTGGGGTTAGAGGACTAATGAGAAATATGCTTTGGATACTGTGGTCTATTTTATTTGGGGATCATTAATGTTCAGAGAAAACTTAAGCTTTCAAGGGTTCTGCTGAAAGATCACCACCCTGTCAGGACTACATCACAGACACTCAATTTATCAGCCTTCTGCTGGGGTGACCCGGCTCGGATTTGAACCTCTGGCTCCAGGGAGTCTAGGTTGAACTACGGTGATGGGGAGGCCACTTAGCCACTGCCTCCAGCCAGAAAAGATTAGTGTCATCAAAAATAGATTAGCGAGTCAGTTTTAAAAAAAATTAAGTAACTCCTTTATTCTAAAATATTTGTCAGAGTAAGCAAAGAAATAAGCTTTCATTTCAGATTAATTACTGAGTAAATTAGGATTTGGGGCAAGAACTTTGTAGATATTTTTCCCTTCAACTATGGAAGTGAAGAAATGTATAACATTTATAATAGCTATCTTTGAAGGCACAGGCATTTATGTAAAAGCCTTACAGAGCTTACTGGAGCTCGTGCCTATAAACTTTTTGTCACTGGAGAATTCCTGCAATGTAGACTCTGCCCTTACCGTCATGGAAAAAAAAATTTTTTTCAAAGGGGAAAAAAAAATGCAGAGTTGACCTTTGGCTTCTTCTGATCCTGACTGCCAGAACCATGAGATCTCATCCCAGCTACTCCTGTTTGGTATCCTTGACAGAGTGAATTGGAGTCTCATCTCCACGAAAGGATAATGATAAATCTGTACATTTAGTAAGTACAGCCTAGATGTCACAGAGAGGGGAGAAGTAAGGTACCGACTTGCTCTTTGCAGGGAAAAATCTGGGAAATTAACAAAGACATCTCTATCAACAGGGGATGTGCTGGCCTGGACAAACAGAAAGACAGAGCATTGCTCAGCTGCCTGGCTTTGAGGAGAGAAATTTAGTCATTCAGAATTCACTCATTCATTCATTCATGAACAAATATTTACTGGGCACCCACTATATACCAGGCATTGTGTTAAGAGTTGAAAACATCATGATGACTAAAAATAGAAGGATAATTTTAGAGTGGAAAAACCTAGGAGATCAAGTGATCTCCTCAACCAAGAGATCAAAGTGAACATCACCAATAATTAGAAACATGGACATTACGTACCCTTGATAGGATGTATTCTTAAGGTATGACATCACTTCTGTGGTACACTTGCCAAAACCATACCTATAATCATGAGAGAATGCCAGACATCCAAATGGAGAGTGTACAGACCTTCACAAGTGTCAAGGTAATGCAAGACACAGGACGACTGAGGGATTGTCATAGTTTGAAGAACACTAAAGAGACAGGTCAACCAAAAGCAACGTAGAAGCCTATATTAGATCCTGATCCAGAAAAAGGACACTGATGGGACAACTGTGGAAATCCAAGTAAGGTCTATGGTTCAGTTAAGAGTATTGTTTATGAGGTTTAATTTCTTGGTTTTAATAATTGTACTATGGTTATATAAGATGTTAACCTCATGGAAAAATGTGGGAATAATATACTAGAAACAATGTTTATAACTTTTCTAGGACTCTCAAATTATTTCAAAACAAAGAAAAAATAATAATTCCAAAATTAAAGGAGACATAGCCTCTGCCCTCAAGTTTGCACTCTAATGGGGAAGGTATTCAACCAAGCAAACACACAACTGAATATGTATTTACCAACTTACTTGCTTTCAAGGAAAGAAACTTCATGGGCAAGTATCATTAGTGTCATCACGAAGAGAAAACCTTTATTTAGAGCATACTATGAGCCAGAAACTGTTTTAAGTATTCAACAGATATTAATCATTTAATTTTCCCCATCATGTTAATCACCTCTCACTTCAATTCTGATGAAGTCCTCAGTCAATATTCCATATATTTTCCTTTGATTTTTTTTCACATGTGCAGTCAATCATTGCTGTATATCTCTACGTGGAAATTCCAAGGATACTCTAAATTTATCAGATCCAAAATGAACCAGTACCTCCCTCCTGAAACCTTCTCCTCTTCCTACCTAAGACCCTGGATGACATCACTCTTCACCCAGTCACTGAGTTAGAAACACTCTCCAACTGTTTTTCTTTCTCCATAATTACACCCTGAGAAAGTTATCTTGCACATGCAGAACTCTTTCCAAAAGGCTAATCTGATAAGACTTGTTTGCTTTGCTTCTGCAGTCTATTTCTATTACCTATAGCACAAATTCTGAACTTTTCTCATATGCCAATAATGTCCTGCATTGTCTGGCCTTTGCTCACACCAGGCCAGCCTCTGGTCTCTCCACCCTTCAGTGACCATCTCATCACTGTTCTCTTGTTTTGGGTGGAGATCCATGCCTTCTAGGCATGCATTTTCCATCCTTGGCTCCCTTCGTCATTTTCTCAGGCTCCAAATGAATACCTTAATTTTGTGTATATCAAAGTCATTTTCATTACCATTTACAAGTGTGTCACAACTATGTTTTAAATAATTTAATTGTTCTATTTGCTGGTAGGCAATTTTATATTTGTATCGCTGGTATAACTCTTTCAAAGTGTGTGGACAAACATTCACGATCAGGAAGCTCCTAAAGAGTATCTTTTTCTTTTTTTGTACATTTGTGTATGTCTGATTGGTTCCATTGTCCTACAAGATTCTGATTTCTAAAGATGTACCATAAATAGCTTCGTAGAAAATGAAAACCAACCAACACCATGGAGTTTTCCCAACAGCAGAGTCAGGCTAACATAACCACATCTCATTACTGAGATTTCCACCTGCTTGTGTCTGAACTGAAACCTGACCTTAATATATGCCAACGAAAGACAGGGACAATGGAGCTTCTCTAAGCCAAAGCCCCAAGAATCCAGACCCATTTCAACATGGATACCCAAGCCATGTTTAGTAAGAATTTCATGACTTTCATCTCGGTAGGAAACTTTTGCAGCTGCCTGCCTCCCTACACTGCCTGCTTTCTCTAAATAAAGCAGTGGCCGTGGTGGGGGTGACTCTGAGTCATAAACACTCCATCACTGTAACATGTCAAATTTGTCCAAAAGAAACATTTTTATGTCTCTGATTATTTTATCATTAGTTTAAGAAGGTTCTTTGCACTCCCAGGAAAGCCATGCGGAAGGGTGATACATGTACATGTCTATTTGATGGCTAACGCCTCCCAGACATGGAGCATGCTGAGACAGACAAGGGATCCCCAGAGTGCTCATCTGCTACAGGACTTATTTCATACTGGATCAATTATGCAAATTGAGATGTGAAGATAGCTCTCTCTTTTAGTAAGGCGTGATTACTCCTGCACTCACAATTCCAACGCAGCCTCACCGGAAATACCAGTCTGGTTCTGAACCACCTGGTTCCATCTGGAAAATGTGTTTCTTAATTGGGGGAGGGGGGAAAGATTTTTTTTTCTTTAATTTCTACAGCATTACCATTCATATACATTTAACATCATAAAATGTTTGCCATTAAGTGATCCAAGTAAAGACATTTACATATGTGTGAGTTTTGATTTTGCAATAAAAGCTAGAGGATAATGAATACGTTTACAAAGTTTAACAATCTTCACAATTCTTTATCATCTCACAGACTTGAAAGCTGGGATCATATAACAGGTTCATCCTTTAAGACAATCTTTTAAAAACCCTTTTAAGGAACCAGTATATAGAAAATGTTTAAAACACCAAAGAGTAGTTCATCTGGGCTGGGAAAATGAATAAGTGTGGTTCATCAGAACATAATGAGATCTAAGTTAGAGAATATCTGGAGAAACGAAATCTGGTTAGAAAACCACTGGAAAGTAGTTATTCTTGCTGGTAGTGTGAATGATTTCCACCCGCTTTGCTCTCTGTGTCCCAAACATTCACTTTCCACCTTCCTATCCTGTATCTACATCCTCCTCTTTATGACATGTTAGTCTTTGAGAGAAAAACCTTCTTTTATTTTCCTTATACTATCCAGCTGATCACTTCTATGTCTTCTTTTCTGAGCAAGCCTCTAAAACTAAGAGAATTAAGTTTAAGAAAATAGGAAACCATATTCCTATACCAGGAAATAACAGAGCAGTCTGAACTCTCCCAAGGTACTGGTTTGACAGAATTCTAATGGTTTATCATGGGTAAGATAAAGCCATTTTTCAAAAGATAATTATGGCTCAGAGTAGAGACCTACAGTAGAATGGTCCAGATGATCCTCTTTTGTCCTGCTTTGATATAAACCAGTAGTTTAAGAAACTAGGAGTATTTGTCCACCTGAATAATTACATTCTTACCTCATTTTACAAATGACACACCCACACATGAAATTGACAAGTCCCAGATATAAATCTCAACTAGTTGAAAGTACTTTTATTTCAGGGCACATAAATCGTTCTAAGTCCATCCATTAATTTTAAGTCATTTTAATTACAGCTTCTAACCTCTGCAATTATTACAAGCCTGGATGCTTCCCCTTATGTCAACAGATGCTGCTGAGAAGTGTGTACCACACAGCTACTGCCTTTGCTCGACTGAAAAGAGATCCCTTGCCCCTTAAATTCCTCTCTGTTAATGTTCACAATTTGTACTTAGTTCCCTGCCTCAGTTTCCTTTCATAAAGCAGGCAGTTCTGGGATTTCTTATTTGCCTCACAGGGGCAAGAAAATTATTTCAAGTTTACAAGCTTTTAAAAGATTAAAAAAAAAAAAGCTCTTTCTGTAAGTGCTACCTATTGCTTTCAGAACTAACCTATATTTTATCAAATATAATGGAGTCAATTATTTAAAATGCAGACTAAAACTTGTCTATGGCTCACTAAAATGAAAGGAATTAAAATATACACCTTTTAGGCGTGTGTGTGTGTTATAGAGCTCCTAAAACACATGCCATCTAAAATCACAATAGTAGAATTTTCCTGAAAGTTACCGCTACACGAGAAAGTCACTTACACAGAAAGAATTTGTATTGCGTTTGTGAAAGCAAAATTACAATAGCTGACAAAACATGAAAGTTTCATCGTGGTGGATTAGAACGTCACAAGGAACTCAAAGGAATTTTCCGTTATTCAACATTTCAGCTAACATGCTTGTATCGTCTCTTCTGGGAGTAGGTTTGTCTCCTCACTCTGTAGGAAGCCCATCCACATAAAAAGGTTAGATTAGAGACACGTAGTAAATAATATAACAAACACTTCCTATCATGTTAGACTCCACTCAGCATCGAGCAGGCAGGCAAGCTAATATGTAATGTTCAGATCCCTGCTCTGCCCGCTGGTTTGTCACTGGCTCTGCAGGACAGCTCCCCAGTGTCTCACAAAGCTCAGCCTTGGATGAGGCACTGCCTTTCAATATTGTTGAGGACCGATGCCACTTTCTCCCTCATCAAACATAAATAATGCTTGCAGATTTCCTCTGCCCTCTGCTGAGGGTTTGACTTTAGGAAATGACATTAGGGGAAGAGAAGACACTGAAAGCATTTACGAGATTTGGGTTCAGTGTTTTTTGTTTTTGTACTGTTTTGTTTGTTTTAACCTGGTAAAGTCTTTAAGATTTTTTTTTTTTAAATGATTGGATGTCATTTCCACCTTCCTTCCTTTCCCAGGTGCCTTCCCAAGATCTCTAGGCTCATGTCTTTAAGAACACTGACCCCACTGGTAGAGAAGTGAAACTTCTGTTTAGCTTGTCTGCCCCTAGACTAGCGATTTTCTAATCTCTCCGGCTCGTGTCTTAGCTCGGGTTCCGTCAGAAACAGACCTGGAGATGAGGATTCCAGCGGGAGTGGGTTATTTCCTGGGAGGGAGTCCCAAGAAACATGATGGGAAGGAGAAGGGAAGAGAAGACAGGGAGGAGGAGACAGGCAGCAAAGTAGATCTTATCAAGCAGAAACCACTGTGGGTGACAAGCTGAATCTTACTGGGGAACTCTTGGAGTCAGTGCAAAACTGAAGCCCCAGAGCTGACTCACAGATGGAAAAGGGAGGTAGATGATACCCTTGCACCCATCCATTATTGATTAATGGCTGTTTGGGGAACCCATTCCAGTACTCTTGCCTGGAAAATCCCATGGACGGAGGAGCCAGGTAGGCTGAGTCCATGGGGTCGCTAAGAGTCGGACATGACTGAGCGACTTCACTTTGACTTTTCACTTTCATGCGTTGGAGAAGGAAATGGCAACCCACTCCAGTGCTCTTGCCTGGAGAATCCCAGGGACAGGGGAGCCTGGTGGGCTGCCATCTATGGGGTCGCACAGAGTCGGACACGACTGAAGTGACTTAGCAGAAGCATGTATTCTCACTTACTGTCTGCCCTGCGCATGGCTGGAGAGAAGATCTTAAGCGGTGGAAACAGAGGGGAACCAAGATCAGTCTGAATAACTAATAGAATCACGTGACATCACTACCCACCCCTCCCATCCTGACAGTCAAGCCAACCTAAGGCTCCGATGTACACAGATTAAAAGAAAGATAAGGGAAAATACATACTACTGAATAGACAGTTAGACTAGACACATCTTCAGGGTAGAGTATGTATACTTTGGCACTGTTATATTCTTTACATACACATACCCTATTTCTGGCCCCAGAGAAACTCTCCAAAAGATTTACTCAATAAATAAAAAAACAGGAAGCAGAGATGATATGCTCAGATGATTCATGTACTGACCATTTAAAATTAAGTTGAATCATCAATTGTGAAGGGAATGATCTTGGTTTTCCCAAACATAATGACCTTTAATTTATTTGAAAGTAGGCATAGATTCTCAGAGATGAGAAACAGTTTGCCTTTCCGCGATTAGAAAGATTATGGAGTTAGCAGAGCATTAAATAGCTAAAAAAAAAAGCTTTATCAGTTCCCCATCCCAAAGATTTTGAAAAACTTTATATTTAAATTCATTTCCACTAGGAAAAGCATGAATGAAACAATAAGAACTGAAAGTTCGTGTGATTTTAAAAATTCTGGTTCTCTGTGGTCTTTTGGGACTGTATATTCTGGGCCTCCGGGTCAGGTACTAGGGGTCCACAGTAGATATAACACACACACACACAGAATATGACTCCCTGCCCTTTGGCCACAGGAGCTTGGGGATTCCAACTAGGTTTGGCCACTTGGATGCTTTCTCTTGGAATACTGAATCTTGAGTGAGTGATGCAGAAAGACATGAATGCCTGGAGATTATTCACGTGATACGGCAAAGCTATGAGTCCATCAGTGGTAGTGATAAACGTTCTGTACTAATGGGAGTGTCATGAGGTGTGACTCCTGATATGTTCTCTGAACGGACATATTATCAGTTCCCTGACAATCTATTGGTCTCTTTTCTCCTTCTGATTGATTCTATGAGCTATCTGATATCCTTCCAATTCATTTTTTTTTCTGATCAAGTCACTCCAGAGTTAAGTTTCTGTTTTGTTTTTTTTCTTTCTGGTTTGCTTTGTAATCAAGTATTCTGACTCATAATGTGTCCTTGGAAGTCTGTTTTCCTGTGAAAGAGGCACACTGAAGAAAAGGACATAAGAATAAGGGTGTACCTCATACTTGGATGGAGAAAGAGACTCCCACCTGATGGTTGAAATGCACAAAAAGACAGTTCTGGGGACAGAGGGACCCTTTCTAGAACCCAAGAAAATGGAATGTTCTTGAGAGTTGCCAAATAAAATATTTCATCCCTCCTGCTATTTTAATTTTACTTACATTACATCTGAAGTGAGTCAGTATAGTAGTTTTTAGAATCTCTTAGGGTATACCAGAATCTGAGAGCTTGTTTGAAAAGAATACTGCCCTGCCACCCTGGGCCCACCTCAGAGTTTCAGATTCACAAGGTTAGGGTGGTGTCTGAGAATGTACATTTTCCAGCAAGTTTCCAGGTGACTCATTTTGAGGACCACTGGTTAGCAGATTCAGAAGCCCTGCCTTACGTCAAGCCAGTGCAAGGCTCCAATGAGCAGAAAGATGCAGAGGAAACCTGGAAGAACCTGGCTAGAGTTGGCCTCGGTTGGAATGCTGGTTCTTTTACTTACTAGTTAGGTGACCTTGGGAACTTCTTTGTGTGCCATATAATTTCCTTGTCTATGACTCAGAGGCTCCCAAATATAATTTTGAAGACCAGAACTCAAATTCTCTGACACTCACATTAAAAGGCATGTTCGTGGGCACATTCACCCCAGACCTACTGAATCAGAATATTGTAGTCCATTCTGATACTCAGCCAGGGCGGGGACTCCTGGTACACGCTTCTTCTTTCTTAAGCAGAGCATAAGAGCACAGTTGAGCTATCCCTGATGATTCAGGCTCGTCCTAATGACCATCAATTACCATACAGTAGTTTTATTGCTTTGTCTTTTTGCTGTCTCTCACATCTGCTGCTCTGTCCTTGCCTCTGGGGCACCCCACCCCCCACTTCTAATTTGCTCTGTCTAATGCGCTGTGGGATGATTAATCAGATGGCCAGCACTATCAGCATTGGGGTTAAAATCGGAATCTGGAAGCTTTGCCTTGTGCCTGATGAGAGCCACTGGAACCCACCAGCTAAAGCTCAGGACTGAGGCTTTCTGGTTCAGAGTTAGGTTTTTGGAAAGGTGATGCTGTCAGGAGGCTGGTCTCCAAAAAACCCCACAACTGATTGCCTTTGGGCAAGGCGAGGCTCTACCATCAGATCAGCACATTCTTCCAAATCTTGTAAAAAGAAGCAAGCCTCTCTTAAGGTGTATGTACAAGGTACTGTCAACATTTCAATCACAGTACAAAAATAATATCATCACACATTTATTTTCACCTTATTACTGGTTTTGATTAAAGACATTAAATTTAAAGATCATTTTAAATATTAATATAATTTGAAATATTTCTGTATGAAAGTCTGCTAATAATGGAAGCATACTCGTTTTTCACTTGGAGACTGATTTCTAGAGGCTACACTGTGGGGGTGGTGGGCTATCTTAAATTTTCAGGTGTATTAAATGTCAGTGCTTTCGTTTCCTACCTTTAGAAAGGCCTGTGCTCTGTCTTTCTTCCCAGAAAACAACATTCACTTCAGCCACACTCAACCAAGTAAAGAGAAGCACCAAGAGCATCCATTTTAAACTCTATTTCCCGTGGTTTTATATAATATTCAAATAATTTTTTTCCTGAAATTCTAAAAACTGTAACAATATTTACTTTACATATGCTCTTTGTTCCCATAGTAAAATTATATTCTTGGTAATTTTACAAGAGCGACTACAGACCCTACAAAGCAATGATGACGCTGTTTTGTCTTTTGCAATGTGCTGCTAATTATTACTCTCAGACAAGATGGTTCAGAAATAGACTGAGGTTCCTGTGCTGGGGGGGGGGCGGCGCAGGGGGAGGTGGTGGTGGAAAGAAATGCATTATGAAAATTATGTATTTGCCCTCGGGGGATGCCACCCCCTTTATGAAAACTCTTGCCAATCAATCCACAGAAGAGAATCTGACTCAATTCTGGGGCAAACATTTGCCTGCTGTTGAAGCTCAAGAAAAGAAAGATGCTTCGTGTTCTGGTGCCAAGAAGGGAGGTGGGAGAAAATGAGAGTTAAATCTAGGGGGCAAATAAAGAAATATGTACATGTATATTTATGTATTCTGTATTTTGGCTCTAATTGCTTCAAAGATTATTTATTTTTTCTGTTTTTTCTTTCATTTAAAAAAAATACCTTCCAGCTTCTTAACATGTTTTTCAAAGTAGGAGCTGGAAGGCATAATAAAAAGCAAGCAGGGATATGCTTTTTGAATAGAGTGAAATAATTAATGTAAGAATGCTTCCGTTTGGGCATTTTTTTTATGAAGTGAAATATATTATTTTTGCTTTTAAAATGGAGGTAATTTGTTACACAAAAGTGGTGTTTTCTTTAATCTGAAAATAATACTAATTATAACACTATTTGGGAGCTGGAGTTTTGAAGCCTAAAATTCCTTTTGTAGTTTGAAATTACTTAGCTGCCACAACGAAACTGGCCCTGCTCCCTGAATATTGTCATTTCTTTCGGTATTGTCCCTTCCCTGTCAGCCGGCCACCACTCTCCTCCCTACCTTTTCTATGGAATGCTTCTAAGCTCCCCAGGCTCTGGGCTCCTGGTATTTATTCTCTTTAATTTAATGTATTCCCTTTGCAGTTAGGTGCTGTTTTTTAAGCAATCCACGGTATCTCATTGTTCAGCAGGAGTGGGGTGGTATGGTAGGACTTCTGCTGTGTAACCACAGAGCAGGGAGCAGTCGCCTCTTCACTCTGGAGGGTTCTAAGCATCTGAATACCCTCCGGGAGCATCTCCTGGGTGCAGAACAGTGGTACCTAATTTGTTAGTAAACTGCTTTCTGACATTTCTTTCAGAATCACAAGAAGACAAGGGGGGCTGTCCAATAAATTGCTGTTTCCCAAACGTGGAATTTACCCCAATTTTAGAAAGATCCTCAAGTAGGCCTTACTTCCATGTGGATTTAACGTACACTTTGAGAGGAAAGAGCTCTAAACTAGAAATAGATTTCTACTCTGTGAATATAGGTATAGGATGTTTAACTCACAATCTTTACTTAGGGTTGTGAAATAATAAGAGGTAAGATTTATATATGTGTGTGTGACACACACACACACACACACACACACACACACACACACACACACATACACAGTTCTCCGTCCCCAGTTTCTGACACAGAAAATCCCTTGTAAACATGGGTACAGAGCGATCTTTTGTTTCAGCAGGTAGACTTGGACTCTGATTCCTGATACAGATCTCCTAAGATTTTTGTAATTTCCTCAGTGATAGGAGTAGAGTCTGACACCAAGCTCCCGAATCTCTTGGAATTTCCAGGATGGTAGGAAAGTCTTTTGTTCAAACAAGGAGACTCTTAGGCTCTTCAATTGCTTCAGGAAGAGAGCTAGGAAAACCAAGCCATATTCAAAGCTTGAAACTTTCAGCCCCACCTGCTATCCTTAGGAGTTGGGAGAGGGAATGAAGATCCAGCTAATGATTGCATTGGCTAGGTGATGAAGCCTCCATGAAAATCCCAAAAGTATTGAGCTCAGACATCTTCCACACTGGTGAGCACCTCCACCTGCCAGGAGGGTGGTCCCTCCCAACTCTACAGGCAGGAGCTCCTATGCTCAGAACCCTTTAGGACCTTTCCTATGTATCTTATCTGGCTGTTGATCTGTATCCTTTATCATATCTTCAAGTGTTGCCCTGAATTCTGTAAACTATTCTAGCAAACTGCTGAATCCAAGGAGATGGCCATGGGAATCACCAATTTGCCAGAATAGTTTGCAGAACTCAGAGAAGCACTAATTGCAACTGGTATTTGATGCGGCAAGTAGTCTCGTGGGACTGAACCCTTAAGCAGTGGGGTCTGCACTTACTCCAGTGACTGTCGGAACTGAGTTGAAATATAGGACACCCTATAGCTGCAGTGTCTTGCAGTTGGTCACTGCAGAGACTTGCTCACTGTATGGAGAACCCACACATCTCATATCAGAAGTACTATAAGTGTGTAAGTGAAAAAGAAACTTGGGAGGAGTGTGCTTTTTTTTTTTTAATAGGGGTCATTTCTTGAGGATCAGATGAAAAGCATACATATAGACATATGCTTAAAGGTTTGTGAATTTTCAAAGGGATTCGTAGGAATTTCCACTCTCCAGGACCAAAGTCACTCCAAAGGTTTCTTGATTAAACAGAGCTATTTACTGGCACATGAATTAGACCTGCAGGATGCATTCTTCTCTGTCCTCACTTTGCACAGTGCTCCCCACCACTCCTAATACCTCTCAATTTTCCCACAGTGTTATGAGCTTGCTTCTACCCACAACCTGTATGTTAGCTCCTCTTACTTCCTAGAATGCTCTTTCCCCAAAATGGGTCCCTGTTATCCACTGGGTGTCAGCCCAGGTACCGTGATCTTTTCCTAGAGGCCTTCCTTGACCATCCTAACACAAAGCAACAACGCCCTTTCTTTTTATCACATTCCTCTGCTCTTACTGTCTTCTGAGCACTACGGTTGCAGAAAATACTTGCTGATGATTTGTTTCCTTATTTGTTATCTACATCCCTCCCCCTCTAGTGTGTCAACTCCAGAAGAACTCTTCTACTGAAGTCCTGATAATAGTGCCTGACATTTTGCAAGCAGGTCTATAAAGCAGGTTGATGAGTTCATTAACAGAAGGATCTGATAAGGTGTCAGAAATATTATGTTTCCATCTTGATAGTTCTAGTCTCCTCAAAAATAAAGAACAAACTTAAAATAAGAATCTTTTAGAAAGTGAATTTTTCAACCCCAGGAGTACTGACATGTGGGGCTGGTCAATGCTTGGTTGTAGGTTGGGGGCTACTGTGCCCATTGTTAGATAGTGAGTAGCCTGCCTGGACTCTACTCACAAGATGCTGGAAACAACTCTCTAGCTGCGACAACCAAAAAGGTCTACTGCATGGCCAAGTGAATGTTGGCTGAAAACCATGAAAACTTCAGCCCTGCAGATCATCTGATTCCTGGATCACAGAAGAATGATATCTGAAACAACCTAAAAAAATCTAAAAATTAAAGAGTCTGGGAGAAGGATTCTATGGTATTAGAAGAGAGCCATAGAGCTTGTGGCTTGAGAAGGAACTAGTCTCCTAAATGTCATCAGAGCAAAGGAGAAATGATTGTTTTGGGGGGACCTGAGAGAGGTTGTATGTGTATAGGAGCTGCCTTGGGCCCCTGAAAGGAAAAAGGCAACTCAGTAGAAGGAAGCTGGCAGGGGGACCTCTGAATGCCTAGGAGGTAGAGAAGGTGTCAGAAGCAATCAACTGGAATTGAAGTGCACTCACCACGTCAAAGAAGCTTCAGGAGAGAGATCACTACCGATAAGGGCATCTGTTTAGAACTCACAAAAACATCCATAGGAGAAAGTGTCAACTTTAAATCACTGCCGAGAAAACTAATGCTTTTCTTCCCTTCCCTGCTCCAAATCTGTTGCACTGAATCTGAGCTTAGGGAACTGAGTTAGAAGGGGAAAAGTTTAAGAGGGGGAAAGAAAGAAGCAGACCACAATGCCTTCCCCACCTCCAGGCTTCCTTTCTGCATCAAGAACAAACTGAAAAAGAAGCAGCTTCAGATGTAAAGCAACTGCTACCTGACTAACACATGAGAACGGACGTTTAAATTTTTAGTTTGCATGGCCTACTACTCATCAGAAAAGGCATGAGAGAATCTGAGTTTTCATCTAGGAAAGCTTCTGCCTACTGATCGAATTTATCGAGACAGTAGGACACAAGAATAAATTTGATTTATGGATAAATCCCATGAATCGTGCTTTTTGACCATATTCACCTTTAGGCTCATCCCTAGGCTCCCAATGCCTGGCACATAACAGACAATACATATTCATGTAATTATATGGTTTAAAAATAATTAGTCTGAACTTATGTATATTTGGGGGTGCTATCTGCCATGTGTCCAAAAAGAGATGATCCATTCAAGTCACCAAAGGATAGAATGATCTTTAGCCTCAAAAGTCTTTGAAACTCTTATTAAGCATTTTCCTTTGGTTTGATTGGATTATAAGGTTTGGTATTCAAGATCAGGGCACAGTCCTTTTCACTTTCTTCTCTTCCATATGGCTGATCAGCTCCTCTATCAATCACTTTCCATTGGCAACCCTGACACTATGCTGTAATTTATACAGCTAAACTCAGCTTTGGTTTCCCATCAGGGCTTGTAAGGTAAAACACTGTAATCATTAGGCCCTGCTTTCAACTGGCAGGATGTGACAGAGAATCTACGATCCAGGATAAGGCCAGTGTCAACTAACTGTGACATTCTATCAAATAGAGCATCCTTAATGTCATGGAGAGTTACTCTCTGCATGGGTGATAAAGTATGGCTACGCTGACAGGCTCTTCCTTAACTGTACTCATTGGCCTTGGTACGTTCATGCCAATTCATTGTTTTATAACAGATTGGCTCACATTGAAAATGAGGATTCAATTTGAGATTTTATTGTTAACCTTTAAGGGCCTTGGAGACACTGTTGGGCTTCTCTGCCGACAGGCGCTAACTGAAGTTTATGCTCCCATTCGCTGCTGTCTATCAACCATGATTTTACATTGACACGTCCACATCTGTCTCCCATGCCTTTCCAACAAAGCTTAACATAAAAATTACTTATTTTCAGATTTGAATAAAATTTGGTGACTAGCATCCTAATTTGCTA
The DNA here is from genome assembly GCF_001704415.2 of Capra hircus. Taxonomy (NCBI): domain Eukaryota; kingdom Metazoa; phylum Chordata; class Mammalia; order Artiodactyla; family Bovidae; genus Capra; species Capra hircus. The sequence continues at coordinate 30,885,798 of NC_030829.1, forward strand.
TACTTTCTACTGGAGTTCATTTTTGGGTATGAACCTATTTTACTCTCCTTTTAAGTCTGATGACATTTTTCTCATTACTGTTGTGACTTGAATCTGAACAGAACTAGAGCAAGGTCTTATGAAATGTGACTTTGAATACCACTCTCTATCTAATCATGGAAATAGCTGTCAGATTTCTTTTTCAGCACTAAACGTACCATATCTTAGGTCTTTAGATTTTGTTAAAATAAATGATTACTACAAGATTGAAATTAGTCTCAGGAAAGAAGCACAAATAGAATATACTTGATGTGAGGAAACACTAGGAGCTGAGCATTGAACACGCCCAAAGTGCACCTAGAACTCACATGTTTATTTTAGGCCTACAAGTGCTTACAACTGACCAGGCAACATTGGCATCAAGGCATCTCAGAAATGAAGGCAACTGTTTCAGCCAAATCTCAGAAACTCTATAAAAGTAAATTGGATGATAAGGGCCAAGTAGTCATCTCAGCTTTGTTGACGCAATGTTTTCTTCTCAAGCAGTATAATGGGTACATGAGGTTCATGAGATTATTTCATTTTACTTTATTTATGCTTTTAAAGTAAGTGGATGGGCAAGGAAAGAGTACATTTTCCTACAAACTTTTAAATAAAGATCTTGGATATATATATATATATATATATATATAGGCACCGCTATTCAGAGAGATCTTTTTAATAAACGTAAATATTTCTGCTTCTTTACATGTTTTGCCTAGGTTTCTTAAGCTTTGGGCTGTTATCCAGCATAGCATCAGGTATGCACCAAGGTCTATTATATTGCATAATGGTAAAAAGCTTGCTAGAGAAAGCTAAAAGAGGGATGGCAAGGAGCCAATTCCAGTGTCAACTCCCCAGCCTGTTTCTCTGTTCCTCCCTTGGAACCCAACCATCTCTCTCCTTTCATTTGTACAAAGAACAAAGCAATCTGCCTCTATGAGGAGCTTTCATTTTTCAGTACTGTTTGTTATAATAGGCAGTGTCAATGCCTGTGGTAGCCCACCATGCTCAGACTCTAAAATGCCCCTTTTCACTGGAAGGCTCAATTTCAGTATGGGACACTCAAGAAGCTTACGTATGTGAAATGTCAGTGACATTATAACAATACACATGCAAGTTCTGAATTATGATTACTTTTGACAAGTCTTTCTATACTATCTGGCTTCTAATAAGCAGGGGATGGGGGTGGGGGAAGAAGCGTTTGTTGCTTAGCAGGAGGCAAACACGTAGAGTGACACAACTGCTTGGATGATCCTGCTTCATTCAGGGCAGAGCAGCAGCTTTTACTTTGGTGGACACCTATAATAATGCTATGGAATACGTCAGATATCTTCCGTTTCTTTCTTTAGATCCTTCTCTCCATACTTGGCCATCTGCTCTTTGCTCTGACAATGAGTCCTCTGACTTCTGGTTGGATTCAATCAGTGGAGACCCCCTTCAGAAGCTTGGTGAAGTGAAGAGAGTGAGGTCATATACTGATTTTTGATTTCTTGGTTTCTTCCCTCTGAGTTGCCTTGACTGGGCAATGCACCTTTTTATAATTTTGGCCTACTGTGTGGATCTTAGTTTCCTGACCAGGGATTGATCCTGTACCTCCTGCATTGGAAGCACAGAGTCTTAACCACTGGTCCACCGGAGAAATCCCTGGACAGTGTAATTTTGCAGAAGATAACTGCTTCTTTCCAGGTCGTTCATTCTATACAATTCTCTCCTTCCCTATTCTGATAATTAGCGTCTCTGCCTGTTTCCTCAGGCTTAGGGTGGTACCATCTAGAACGTCTCCAGTTCTAGTAATAGCTACTCTACATACACACCTTTGAAAATTCCCTCTGTAAACAAACCTTTCTTAAGTTATCCTATTTTAAGTGTCCCATCTGTTTCCTAATTTTACATTCTTGCAGATATACAGGGCAACAGAAAATTTTAAAAGTGTTAAATATAGCCTAAAAAAATCAGGAATGAATCAGGAACAATGTATTTGGAAGTGAATCTAATCCAAAGGGTGCCTTGGTAGATAAGGTGAAGACTAAGGTCCCAGTACAATTCTAATCTGATGCTGGGAAAGACTGAAGGCAAAAGGAGAAGGGGGCAGCAGAGGATAAGATGGTTAGGTAGCATCACCAATGCAATGAATATGAATTTGAGCACACTCTGAGAGACAGTGGAAGGTAGAGGAGGCTGGCAAGAGGCAGTCAATCGAGTCGCGGAGAGTCAGACATGACTTAGAGACTTAGCAACAACAATTCTATCCACTACATCAAAGAAAACAACCCTTGCAGAAAAGGTAATCACTATAGTTAAAAAACTGAAGAACTGTTATATGGAGAATGGATTAGATCAAGGTGCCTTTGTAGAGAACAGAATTTGTAGCCTATCTGTGGAAGTTAAGAGGGTAGGTTTTGATTCAGTATAATAAAGCATCAACTTTTGTTTAGAACTGAAATGATCTGCCTCATCAGGAAATAAATATTTTCTATAAAACCCACTGAAATGGTGGTAGGGAGTTTTCTGTTGTTGTTTTAGATGAAAAGATGCATTCTTGTATTGGGAGAGGTATTGGACTGCATATCTTTAAGATTCCTTCCAACTCTGAGATTTGGTGTTGCCATGGCCTTGCATAACCCAAATAAAACACAGGGTCTCCTCTGACTCATTCTGGGGCCACAATGAAAGAAACAGACCATAAATTGCAACACAAGTTAAAAGTAACTACAACGCTTTTCTGAACTGTTTGTACACCACTGAAAGGGATTCAATCAGTTATTTACAATAAAGACTTTAAACATTCTCATTTCTTCCTTCTCTCTGAAAGCTGCTTCTATCAACTTTCTTTTTGTCCCTTCTCAAGCCTTTCCATCAACATTCTCCTAGCTACCATATCTATTGAAGCACTGTCTTCCTACTCACTCCCACTTCCAACTTTTTTTTTCTTTCTCTCTGTCATAAGAGGAAATTCCGCATATCTTCCTCATTTTTCTTTCCATTGACTCCATCTAGATACACTAGACTATATCTAGATACACGACAGGATGAACATAGCAGCATAAAGTGCTGTGTTGGAAACGTCTAGGTGGTGAGGAATAGAGTGGTAGTATTGGGTAAAGAGGAAGGACAGGGAGTTTTGCTTCACTGAACATCTTTGTCCCATCGCATTAGATTCTCAAATAAGCAAGTTAACTGGAATGGAAATACGTAACTTTAATATATCATCCTATATAGGAATTTGTTTAGGAAGACTGTGGAATATGAGAAAAAAATACTTTTATGAGTAAAATTTGAAGCTGATAATGGCAAAGCTTCAGGTGTTTTTTTGTTTTGTTTTTTAGTTGAAATGCAATGGCAACTTTCCATGCATTTAAGTCTCACCACTGTATGTATCTGCATCATTCATAACTTTAGGCAAGCTAGCTGAGTTCTTCTTTACCTGAACTTCTAACTACCTCATGGGGGATACTATGAAGTTTAAGTGATAGACCTTTTTAATTCTTTTTTGTAATTTAAATTATTTCTTTTAATTGGAGTATAATTAATTTACAATATTGTGATGGCTTTTGCCATACATCAACATGAATCGGCCACAGATACACATGTGTTCCCTCAATTCTGAACCCCCTTCATACTTCTCTCCCCCTTCTATCACTCTGGGTTGTCCCAGAGCACCAGCTTTGGGTCCCCAGCTTCATGTGTCGAACTTGCACTCATCATTTGTTTTACATATGATAATGTACATGTTTCAATACTACTCTCTCCAATCACCCCACCCTCACGTTTTCCCGCAGTATATGAATGCATGTATATGGAATTTACAAAGATGGTACCCATGATCCTACAGGCAGGGCAGTAAAGGAGACACAGAGTTAAAGAACAGACTTTTAGACTAAGTGATATATTTCTATAGAACACTTAGCACTATAGTAATAAATAATCAAGGGTCAGCATAATTACAGCTATCACTATTAGAATTTTTATTATAATAAGTATTATTATAGATAAAAAGCTCTGTATGATACACATATTAAGTTTCAGTTTGAAAAACTTTAGAGAAATAAAGCTAGTCTAAAAGTTTTGATTATATTTATGGTAAAGAATGACTAGGTAGATATTCAACTAATTTTCTCTTTTTTCTTAGACTGTATTTTTTTGCCTCTTCTGAGGTTAATATTGGAGAAGGCGATGGCACCCCTCTCCTGTACTCTTGCCTGGAAAATCCTATGGACGGGGGAGCCTGGTAGGCTGCAGTCCATGGGGTTGCGAAGAGTCGGACATGACTGAGCAACTTCCCTTTCACTTTTCACTTTCATGCATTGGAGAAGGAAATGGCAATCCACTCCAGTGTTCTTGCCTGGAGAATCCCAGGGACGGGGGAGCCTGGTGGGCTGCCGTCTATGGGGTCACACAGAGTCGGACACTACTGAAGGGACTTAGCAGAAGCAGAGGTTAAATATGGCCCTTCATCTGAGATCTAGCCAATGGAATGAGATTGGAAATAATACCTTTAACTCCCAGGACTAGCCCGTAAAATTCCTCTCATGCCCAAGGCTCCATGATTGATATCCTTTGGTGACAGAGCATCCTGAGATGGCAGTGTTGGCAGCCACATTCTGCAGATGATAGAACCTCAAGGTGGAAGGAGCCCTGGATCCTTAAATTCTTAAGTAATTTGCCAATCTGAGACACTAGTTTTAGATTTTATATGGGGCTGAAATAGACTTCTATTATCTTTAAGCCCACTCATCTCTTAGTTGTTGTTTTTCTCACTGTAATACCTCGGGTTTTCCCAGACAAAACTATAATACAAAAAGATACAGGCACTCCCACGTTCATAGCATCACTATTTACAATAGCCAAGACATGGAAACATCTTTAAATGTCCACTGACAGATGAATGCATAAAGAAGATATGATAAACACACACACACACAATGGGATATTATACAAAAAAATGAAATAATGCCATTTGAAGCAGCATAGAGGCACCTAGAAATTATCACACTAAGCAAAGTAAGCCAGAAGGACAAATACCACATGACATTGCCTATCTATGGAATCTAAAATATAACATAAAAGCAAGTATCTATGAAAGAGAAACAGACTCACAGATACAGTGAACAAACTTGTGGCTGCCAAGGGGTGGGGTAGGGGAGGGAAGGATTATGAGTTTGGGATTAGCAGAGACAAACTTGTATATATAGGATGAATAAACAAGGCTTTACTGTACAGCATAGGGAACTATGTCCAATATCTTGTGACAAACCATAAGGGGAAAGAATATGAAAAAGAATGTGTATATATACATATATATAACTAAAACTGAGTCACTTTGCTGTACAGCAGAAATTAATACAACTTTATAAATCAACTATATGTCAATAAAATCTAATAAATACTTACCTAGCTAGTATAATATACACTAAAATTTTTTGCAATAAAGTCTTTGACATGATGAAGCTAAAATATCAAACTTAAAATTTTAATTTGTGTATTCTTCTTATACTCTAAGAAGTTCTTTCAATGTATTTTTCAAGGTTCCTCTCTTAGTTTCAAAGTGTTCTAACTCTTTGCTTGAAGATTATACCAGTGTTATACTTCTACAAGATCTGCAGTTAATTTTCTTCTTGTAATTTTTAATCATAAATATATACAGGTGCTCAGTACAACATCTTAGAAGTAGTTATCAAATAACTTTGTCTAGTAATGGGAAGAAAGATATAAGCAGAAATATAAGCAGAAAATAATGACAGAAATTTTGTCCCAAAGTCCATAGCCTAGTGGGAAGCACTAGTGGAAACTCTTTTGGCATTAAGTGAATGGAGAAAAATATGACTTAATAAAAATATTGCTTTTCAATTTTAGTTTTAATGGCATTTTATACATTTAGTTTCTTTGTTCCAAGTGGTGTAAAGTAAGTCACAATCCCAGAAAGAGAATATAACCAAATTAGCATGATCATGATATAAGGAGGGCTTCCCTGGTTGTTCAGAGATAAAGAATCTGTCTGCAATGAAGGAGACCCAGGTTCAATCCCTGGGTCAGGAAGATCCCCTGGAGAAGGAAATGGCAACCCACTCCAGCATTCCCTGCCTGGGAAATCCCGCGGATAGAGGAGCCTGGCAGGCTATGCTCTAAGACGTCTCAAAAAGCTGGACATGACTTAGTGACGAAACAACAACAGTGATGTAACTATCTATGAAAGCTAACGTGCTACACAGAAATTATGGCAATAATAATGTTCTCTAGGCTGCTTTGGGAACATGGAAGACACACTGCTAACATGGATAAAGCGGCCTTAATTGTTGAATAGTTGGGTAGTGTAATACTGTGATTTATAACAAGAAACTTCTATTTGGTCTTCAACCTCACTTCTGGCTCAGAGTTTCTAAAATCCTTGGAATTTCCCAAGTGAAGACAGCTATTAAGGTATCTTTTATTATGTTACTGAGGCGACTTTGGGACCACCCCTAAGGATGGGTTGTTGCAAACAGTGACAGTCCATGGGGTCACAAAAAGCCAGACATGACTGAGCGACTGAACTGAACTGGAGGATGAGTTGTTGTTTCCTCAGTCCTGTCTTGACTCTTCGAGATCTCATGGACCACAGCACAGCAGGCTTTCCTGTCTATCTCCCGGAGCTTGCTCAAAGTCATGTCCATTGAGTCGGTGATGCCATCCAACCATCTCATCCTCTGCCGCCCCTTTCACATCTTGCCTTCAATCTTCCCCAGTATCAGGGTCTTTTCTAATGAGTCTAGAGTGGGCGTACCAAAGAACTGATACTTTGGAACTGTGGTGCTGGAGAAGACTCTTGGGGGTCCCTTGGACTGTAATGGGATCAAACCAGTCACTCCTAAAGGAAATCAACTGTGAATATTCATTGGAAGGACTGATGCTGAAGCTCCAATATGTTGGCCACCTGATGCGAAGAGCCGATTCATTAAAAAAGACCCTAATGGGCTCTGTATCAACCTAGAGGGGTGGGATTGGCAGGGAGATGGGAGAGGATATATGTATACCTATGGCTGATTCATGCTGAGGTTTAACAGAAAACAACAGAATTCTGTAAAGCAGTTATCCTTCAATTAAAAAATAAATAAATTCAGAAAAAAAAAAAGAAGACCCTAATGCTGGGAAAGATTGAAGGCAGGAGGAGAAGGGGACAACAGAGGATGAGGTGGTTGGATGGCATCACCGACTCAATGGACATGAGTTTGAGCAGCTCAGAGAGATGGTAATGGACAGGGAAGCTGGGCATGCGGCAGTCCATGGGGTTCAGATATGACTGAGCGACTGAACAACAAGGGAAACAGGGCCGTTATCGGACTTAAATCAGATAATTTCATTCTAAACAAAGAGAATGGTTTTTCTTGTGTGGTGTTTTACAGTAAAAGTCTCATGATTTCAATTTACTGCAACTCAAAACGTTTCTTAGATTTTAATATGAATATGTTGCAAACTGTCTGTCAGAATGGAATTTAGGGCCAGGAAAAGTAGAAGATCTACTTTAAAGTGAGGTAGACAATGACTCAAGTACCTGCAGAAAAATCACAAGGCAAAGCCCTGAAGACATTGTGCCATGCCTTTCTACTAAATGCCAAAAGTCTGTAAAGCTGCCATAGAAATAGACATATTTTCAGGGGAAAGAGATATTTCTGTTAATTTAAATGTCTTTTAAAATACACATTAGCTTTAATAGGAGCCATTAATATTTTCAAAGATGCAACAGTCTAGATGGATGTCAATGAACCTTCATATATATATAATAGGTGTAGTTCAAGTTTTATTGTAGTTTACTTAGTTAAATCATATCATTTATTGTTGCTGCAGCTCCAAGTAATACACTCTGATTTCTCATGCCCTATCTCCATCATAAATCAATCAGCATTATTTTCCCTTACATTGTTTTCTAAAAACTCATTAATTCATTTTTCAACTGTGCATCAGATCTGTCATGTATACCAAATTATCTTATATGTGAGCATTCCAAATAAACTTTGATTTTTATCATCCTTCCCTACCCTCCAGTGGAGTCTTCATTTCCACAGTGTCCTGCCTTCTTCTTCGAAACAGGATTCTTACTTTCTGGGCTTGCAGCACCAATTCTATAATTTGATACCAAAATTATCCTTTAAAAGATCATTTCTATGAAGCAATGGAAGAAAAAAAAAAAAAAAGGGTGTTACCCTAACAGCTGTAAAACTTAGCACTTTGTCTTTCTTTGTGGCTACACAATGCTAAACATCCAGATGCAATGTCATCATTTCAGACAATCAGCTGGGTGCCTCGAAACAGGAGGAGTTTGGTAGCTGATAAACAAAGCAGCCTGCTTTGCATCTGGATATTCTGACACTATCCAGACATAACCTTTATCATAACATGACCCAAGATGAATGTGAGATCTGGGCCCAAAGATCGGTGGTGAGAATGCGTGTAAAATTATTATCAGTTACTGTGATGCCTTAACGATGCTCATCCCAATTTCTTAGTAATTTTATACCACATTAAAAAAGTTCAGAGGGCTCACAAACGTGAAAAAAGTTGGCTTAATAAAATCATTTACTCTAGGATGCTCTTGTAAGCAGCACATTTCTCAAATATTTTCCTAACACCCATCTCAGCTTTAAAAAAAATTTGTGTCCTATTTTGTTGGCAGAATCTGGTTCTACTGTTAGGAAAAAGAATCCTTTATTCTTATTTACTTTTACTCCAAAGTTCTGTTTCTCAGTGTTTAGACACAGGCTGAATAAAGTATATCATATTTACAATCATAATGGATTTTAAACACGCTCTTAGCCAGAACTTTCAACAGTGAAAAATGCAACTTAAAAAAGAAATGAGTCTTGTCAAAAAACTGTTCTCTTTCCCTGATGCAACCTCACAGCAGTTGTACCCTGGCATCCTACTTAGTCTTGGAGAAGGGAAAAAAAAAAAAAAAAAAAGAAGTCTGAGATTTGGGTTACAGAGAGAAGGAGACAGGGGGACAGAATTAATTAAGTGGATTTTCAAACAATATTTCCTAGTGTTAACGTTCTAGTTTTACAATATCTGATGGGATTATTTTCTGCCCCCAAATTGAGGGAGCAGTCTTTCTCTAGGAACTATTTCAATTTACTTTTGTTTAACCAGTTGGACCCTCAAGAGAGTCAGAGTTTATTGTCTCTCTAGCCAGGAGTGTACCTAGATGATGGTCAAAGAGAACTGCCAGTAATCTTAACCCTTTTATGAGTGCAAATTGATCACTTAACATTTTTTTAAAAAGTCCATTTGGTATCTGACCTGTTAACCTTCATATGACGCCATGACATCTTAAAATCAGAGAAACTCTTAGAAAAATTATGTCTTAAATATGGGCCTTTGTATCTTTCACACATCCTCTTCTCCTGTGGTTATTACCTAATAATTTTTGACACTGGTGATTAAACATAAAGTTTTACATTTTATGATTCTCTTTCAAACACACAATTGCTGACATATATATCAAGGCAAAAATTAAGCATTCCTAAAGAGTCTGTAATTATATTTATACATTAAAATGTCAACTGGGTAAAATGAATAACTTCAAACAATATTTTAATCTAATTGTTTTAAAACAAAACAATTAATCAGTATTTTATTATCAGTCCTAAATAATCTCATGTTTTAAAAAAACAGAAAGGGGCACTGATATCCTTTTCTAAATTGAGAAGTGATTATGATTAGGAAAATTCAGTTAATTATTTGATATTTTCATAACCACAATATATCTTTCTGATTAGACAGAAATCTCTAATCCTTTAAAACTTGAATAGTAAAACACATACAATGCTAACATTTATTCCTGTATCTTCAGTACTTGAAGCCACTTCTAAGGGTTAAGTCAGTGTTATATTCTTTGTGCCTCAAAAGAAAAATTTCAGTGCAGATTATTGCATATGCTGGTAGTCCGTTTCTACTCAGTTTCGAAACTCAGGGTAGGGACCTTCTGGGGTAGAAGCTTTGTTTTAGACAAATGAGGAATTCTTTGGGCCAAGTGAATCTTTCAGAACCTCCAGACTTGATATTCTGTACTTTCTTCCCTTCTTGAAGCTGAAAAACATCCTCAGGTTCTGAGTGTCTGCATGAGTGCTTTCTACTCTGTAAGTTTCTTACTTCATAAGAAGTATCTGTCTTCTCCAAGAAAGATACCTAATGAACTCATCCATACTTAGAGGGAAATATTAGCTCACATTTGAAAGTTACCATTTACCCTTTGAACAAACCAAAGAAATCGCTGGCAGTTAGGATGTGCCACCATCAGAAAGTCTGAATAAATTCCTTTACTCAACAAGTAAATGTATGAGTCTAACATTTTTAGGAGAGTAGAAGACAAACAAACAAACAAACAAAAATGATGAACAAGATATTTCTCTGGATTTCAAAGTACTTACAGTCTAATTAGACTGATGAAACAGACAAATAAATGAGACTAGAAGTTTCATCTTTCTTTGAATGTCTTTTTGCTCCACAGTAACTCAGAAATTCCTCCTACAGGATCAATCTTGCATGCTAACCTCTGTTTATACTTATCAGAGCTCTTAAAATACTTCATGTGTTCATGGACTGCAAAACTGTGGACTCCCTGAGGCCAGTGACTTATTTCTGAATATCCAGCATACCATAGTAGGTTTTAAATAAGTGTGTTTTTTAAAATGAATAGGTATATAAGTATATTAATTAGTTATTCAATGACTTTGTGTTTCTGGATGCTATCTGTAGCAGGCAGTAACTGAAGTTGTCTACACCAGAAAGAAGAGAAGAGGCTCAAAAAGGGAACAACTTGAATATAAGGAACAGGAAGAAGCAGAGAAACCCAGACAATTGCTGAAGAAGGATGAGGGACCCAAAGTCTCCTCAGAGATACAGAACTCATGTTACGCAGTTTGAAATATCTGCTCATAACTTTGATTTTCAAATAGACATTTACTCTATTACTAAAGAGTTTGAAAATGTTTCTTTGGAAAAAGAGCCTAAATATGTGACATCATGAGTCACAATAAAGAGATTATAATTATTCAAGCCAGACCACACCCCCTCCAAAAAAAAAGAACAACTATCTCTGAGCTTAGAATTATAAAGAGCTTATTCATTAAAAGCATTTACAGAAAGAGACAAATATTGGATAACATCACTAATATGTAGAGTCTGATAAAAGCAGAACTCGTGAAAACAGAAGGCAGAATGGTGGTTTCCACAGGCTTGGGGTGGGGGGAAGCGGGGAACTGGGGAGATGTCATTCAAGGGTACAAACTCACAACTATTAGATAAATATGTCCTCGAGATCTAAGGTACAGTACAGTGATCACAGGCAACAGTACTGTATTTCAGACTTCAAAGCTGTGAAGAGAATACATTAGATTTGTTCTTACCACTAAAAAATAGTGTGACAAGATAGAGGTGATAACACTGATGGTAATTGCATTGTAATATACAAATGTGTAATATCAACATTCCTTAAACCTAAAAAATTTTATATGTCAATTACATCTCAGTTTTTAAAAAAGGATTCTTCTTTATGTTTGAGAAATGATCAAAGAAAATGTACTATAAAAGGTCAGACTCAGTTTTTCTGCTACATAGTTCTGATGATACTAATAGAGAGATTAGGTTTCCAAATAATAAAACTTGCTCAGTTCAGTTCATGGCACCCCGCTCCAGTACTCTTGCCTGGAACATCAATGGAAGGAGGAGCCTGGTAGGCTGCAGTCCATGGGATCGCTGAGGGTCGGACACGACTGAGCGACTTCACTTTCACTTTTCACTTTCATGCATTGGAGAAGGAAATGGCAACCCACTCCAGTATTCTTGCCTGGAGAATCCCAGGGATGGAGGAGCCTGGTGGGCTGCCCTTTATGGGGTCGCACAGAGTTGGACATGACTGAAGTGACTCAGCAGCAGCAGTTAAATTCAGTTCAGTCACTCAGTCGTGTCCGACTCTTTGCGACCCCATGAATCGCAGCACACAGGCCGCCCTATCCATCACCACCTCCCAGAGTTTACCCAAATTCATGTCCATTGAGTTGGTGACGCCATCCAGCCATCTCATCTTCTGTCGTCCCCTTCTCCTCCTGCCCCCAATCCCTCTTAGCATCAGGGTCTTTTCCAATGAGTCAACTCTTCTCATGAGATGGCCAAAGTATTGGAGTTTCAGCTTCAACGTCAGTCCTTCCAATGAACACCCAGGACTGATCTCCTTTAGAATAGACTGGTTGGATCTCCTTGCAGTCCAAGGGACTCCCAAGAGTCTTCTCCAACACCACAGTTCAAAAGCATCAATTCTTTGGCTCTCAGCTTTCTTCACAGTCCAACTCTCATATCCATACATGACCACTGGAAAAACCATAGCCTTGACTACACGGACCTTTGTTGGCAAAGTAATGTCTCTGGTTTTGAATATGCTATCTAGGTTGGTCATAACTTTTCTTCCAAGGAGTAAGTGTCTTTTAATTTCATGACTGCAGTCACCATCTGCAGTGATTTTGGAGCCCAAAAAAATAAAGTCTGACACTGTTTCCACTGTTTCCCCATCTATTTGCCATGAAGTGATGGGACCGGATGCCATGATCCTAGTTTTCTGAATGTTGAGCTTTAACCCAACTTTTTCACTCTCTTCTTTCACTTTCATCAAGAGGCTTTTTAGTTCCTCTTCACTTTCTGCCATAAGAGTGGTGTCATCTGCATAACTGAGGTTATTGATATCTCTCCCAGCAATCTTGATTTCAGCTTGTGCTTCTTCCAGCCCAGTGTTTCTCATGATGCACTCTGCATATAAGTTAAATAAGCAGGGTGACAATATACAGCTTTGACGTACTCCTTTTCCTATTTGGAACCAGTCTGTTGTTCCATGTCTAGTTCTAACTATTGCTTTCTGATCTGCATACAGGTTTCTCAAGAGGCAGGTCAGGTGGTCTGGTATTTCCATCTCTTTCAGAATTTTTCAGTTTATTGTGATCCACACAGTCAAAGGCTTTGGCATAGTCAATTAAGCAGAAATAGATATTTTTCTGGAACTCTCTTGCTTTTTTGAAGATCCAGTGGATGTTGGCAATTTGATCTCTGGTTCCTCTGCCTTTTCTAAAACCAGCTTGAACATCTGGAAGTTCACGATTCACATACTGCTAAAGCCTGGCTTGGAGAATTTTGAGCATTATTTTACTAGCTTGTGAGATGAGTGTGATTGTGCGGTAGTTTGAGCATTCTTTGGCATTGCCTTTCTTTGGAATTGGAATGAAACCTGACATTTTCCAGCCCGTGGCCACTGCTGAGTTATCCAAATTTGCTGGCATATTGAGTGCAGCAGTTTCACAGCATCTTCTTTCAGGGTTTGAAACAGCTCAACTGGAATTCCATCACCTCCACTAGCTTTGTTCATAATGATGCTTTCTAAGGCCCACTTGACTTCACATTCCAAGATGTCTGGCTCTAGGTGAGTGATCACACCATCGTGATTATCTGGGTCATGAAGATCTTTTTTGTACAGTTCTTCTGTGTATTCTTGCCACCTCTTAATATCTTCTGCTTCTGTTAGGTCCATGCCATTTCTGTCCTTTATTGAGCCCATCTTTGCATGAAATGTTCCCTTGGTATCTCTAATTTTCTTGAAAAGATCTCTAGTCTTTCCCATTCTGTTGTTTTCCTCTATTTCTTTGCATTGATCACTGAAGAAGGCTTTCTTATCTCTTCTTGCTATTCTTTGGAACTCTGCATTCAGATGCTTATATCTTTCCTTTTCTCCTTTGCTTTTCACCTCTCTTCTTTTCACAGCTATTTGTAAGGCCTCCTCAGACAGCAATTTTGCTTTTTTGCATTTCTTTTTCTTGGGGATGGTCATGATCCCTGTCCCCTGACAATGTCACGAACCTCCGTCTACAGTTCATCAGGTACTCTGTCTATCAGATCTAGTCCCTTAAATCTATTTCTCACTTCCACTGTAGGTCATACCTGAATGGTCTAGTGGTTTTCCCTACTTTCTTCAATTTAAGAGTAAATTTGGCAATAAGGTGTTCCTGAGTATTATTTAATTATACCACAGTCAGAAATAAAAAAAGAAAAAAAACACTTGCTTGATATTTTAGAACTATTCTTAGTTTATATAATTTATTTTCTGGTGTTTTAAAAATCATTAATTATTACCAGCTAATAGGGAACAAATATTCTCCACCACCACGCCCCCCGCCCCCGCCCCCCGCCACTGGTATTATCTGATGAGGCATACTTTGTTTAACTACAGGTATTTATCTTTACGTTTCCTTGCAAACTCTACGTAAACCCAAAGTGTTCAGGGATATCTTGCCCTTGGGATTATTCTGTTTTAAAACATAATCTCTGACTACTCTTTAGTACTTTTTTGAGAAGATCCTGAAAAAAATTATTTTTTTTAAATGAACACTTTCTGACTCCTATATATTTTATGTATTATTTAATCCTTATCACAGCCCTTCAAGTTTAATATTTTTGTTTTTTGTTATCTCTATGTTATAATTTAGGAAGCTGAGGCTTAGAGAATAAATCATTGAAGGTAAAGGTCACATATAGCTCTTCAGTTGCAGATCTTATGTTTAAACCTAACTTCAACTTTCATTGTTTTAGCTACAAGCTATACTGACTCCCTTGGCCTTTTAAAAGCTGCTTCAATCCACTTATTTACAGTATAAATATCCATCAGTTTATTTCAAGTATAGTGAATTATAAATATCTATGGGAAAAGTCAGAAATGCATATGGAATCAAAGAATAATGTTTATTCAAATAGAGGCCTTAGTTTCATTATCCTTTTAAATGACTATATCGTTATATGCAGGAATATATATTGAGTATCTAAAGAACTAGCATTATAATAACTACTACTATTAATACTAGTCCCTCTGCTACTACTTCCGAAATGCAACCCTCTATGTTCAGTTGCTCTACGTCATTCTCAGATAGTTTCATAAACGACCAGTGACTTGAATTTTCAGATCTTATTCAGGGAAGACTTGATGGCTGGTAGAAATTAATCTCTAGGGTAATAAGGGATTTGAGCTGGTAGCTCTCTTTTCTGCTTTGCTTCTTGCCTCCCTCCATGCTTCTCTCCTTCTCTCCCTCCCTGCTAGAAACTGCTGGCTACCCACCCTGCCTCTACTCCTCCTTTTCACCTCTGCAGGTCCATTTCCATCCAGCTAAAACACCACATTCCCACGCCTCTCTTGAAACCAGGGAAGCCAAGTATTTATGATTTAGTCACTGAAATGCAAGCAGAAATGTTGCATGAGATATTTCAGAAATCTCCTTAGACAGAGACTTGTTTGTCTTCTCATCTTTCCTTCTACCACTTGGAGCTCTGATATGATGAATGGGGATCAAGCAGCCACATTCTGCAATGAGAATGAAGGCTATGTGCAATGATCGTGAATCAGGGGTTTTAAATGATTTGGAGGAGCTGCTGCTTTAGTCGAAGGTTGCTGAGAGAAATAAAATTACACCTTGCTTACAACAAACAAAAACAACACCTAGAATAATCATGATATATCCTACCCATGTGTGGGTCCAGAAGCAACAGTTAGAACCAGACATGGAAGAAAGGACTGGTTCAGAAATTGAGAAAGGAGTGTGATAAGGTCATCCCCTTGCTTATTTAATTTATATGCAGAGTGCATCATGTGGAAACACTGGGCTGGATGAATCACAAGCTGGAATCAAGATTGCCAATAGAAATATCAACAGCCTCAGTATGCATATGATACCACCCTAATAGCAGAAAGTAAAGAGAAACTTCCCTGGTGGCTCAGAGGTTAAAGCGTCTGCCCGCAATGCGGGAGACCCCGGTTCAATCCCTGGGTTGGGAAGATCCCCTGGAGAAGGAAATGGCAACCCACTCCAGTATTCTTGCCTGGAGAATCCCATGGAGGAAGGAGCCTAGTAGGCTACAGTCCACGGGGTCGCAAAGAGTCGGACATGACTGAGCGACTTCACTTTCACTTGCTATAGAGGGTGAAAGAAGAAAGTGAAAAGGCTGGTTTAAAATTCAACATTCAAAAAACCAAGATCATGGCATCTGATCCTATCACTTCATGGCAAACAGATAGGGAAACAATGGCAACAGTAGCAGATTTTATTCTCTCGGGCTCCCAAATCACTGTGGATGGTCATTGCAGCCATGAAACTGAAAGATGCTTGCTCCTTGAAAGAAAAGCTATGACAAACCTAGATAGTGTATTCAAAAGCAGAGACATCACTTTGCCAACAAAGGCGTGTAGAGTCAAAGTTATGGTTTTTCCAGTAGTCATGTATGGATATGAGAGTTGGACCATAAAGAAGGCTGAGCACCAAAGAGTTGATGTTTTTGAATTGTGCTGCTGCAGAGGACTCCTGAGAGTCTCTTGGACTGCAAGGAGATCACACCCATCAATTCTAAAGGAATTCAACCCTGAACATTCATTGAATGGACTGTTGCTGTATCTCCAATACTTTGGCAACCTGAAGTGAAGAGCTGGCTCATTTGAAAGACCTGATACTGGGAAAGACTGAAGTCAGAAGGAGAAGGAGGCAACAGAGAATGAGATGGTTAGATAGCATCACTGATTCAAAGGACATAAATCTGAGCAAACTCTGGGAGATAGTGGAGGACAGAGGAGCCTGGCATGCTTCAGTCCATGGGGTTGCAAAGAGTCAGACATGACTTAGCAACTGAACAACAGCAAAAATTTTGGTAATATCACCTAACTCGTTTATGTTCTAATTTGGGTTTCTTTTCAACAGTTTCCTTTCACCACATTTTATAACAAGGCAAACCATTCTTGATACTTTCTTTGAAATGGGATATGAGACAATGCTTGTGAAATTACTGGTAAATTACTCAGTGTTACTGGGAGTTTCTGAAGTGTATTTATAAGTTCCCTTTCCACACACTGAAGTTTCAGAACATCTGACTGCATCCCAAAGTATAATCAAATTCTAGAGGGGAATAACTTAGATGTACAGGTTTGGGGCCAAATTTCTCATCAGTACCTCATGAAACATTGTGTCAAAAAGCAAAATAATTCCAGTCAAGAGAACAAGATGGCAGAGGAGTAGGTGGACATGGAGTCCATCTCTCTCCATGGATACATCAGGAATACACCTTCAGACACAGAAGCGCATGCAGCACTCCAGCTGAGAGCAGATAGGAATACCTGACCAGTGGAAAAGAATATATAGAACCATGCAAAACTTGGTAGGACAAGGAACTAGGGGGAAAAACAGGAGTGTTAGTAGGACCAGACCTGCCCTTGGTGGGTGGGGGAACTGAGGCAGGGGTCTGATCCCCACATCGGGACAATTGTCTGAGTCAGAGGAGAAACATTTAAGGATGTGAGTGAAACAGCTGATCTGTGGCAGCCTAAATGGAATGAGAATCAGATAGTTCTTGCCACAGCCATGCAATCCCTGGACAGGAACGTTGGTCCCGTGGATGGCACCAAAGGCTGGGAGCTGGAGTTTAGGGATTGTGGAGCAATCCCAGGGCGAGGGCTGCTGTTGACTGTGGAGAGATGGATTGAGGGGATGTGAGGGGGGAGATCGTGGTGGGAAATGTTGGTGGAGGAAAGCCAGGCAGACATGGAAGCAAGGTGACACTGCTGAGTCACACATGGGGGTGAAGCTAGCACCATAGCCTCTCTCTCCCCACACGCCAGCATCGGCAGTTGAACAACACAGAGTCTGGCCTATCAAATACCTGATGCACTGAACTACAGAGTAGGACCCCAGCCAGGGGGCCTCTCTATGTGCCTGATCTGCGGAACAACAGAGAGGGACCCCAGGCAAGGGAGCCTTCTAAGTGCCTGAACGGGTGGAGCTATGGAGAAAGACCGGCCAACAGGCCTTCTGATCACCAGGTATAAGAGGCTCGAAAAAAGACTCTGATAGGGTCATAACTCCTGCGGCAGAGGCAGTCCATGTCCCCGCACACATGGCACCACCAGGGTCCCCACAAGCCAAGCAGCTGTGCCAACTTTATGTTCAACTCTCACTGGGGCAAGAGCTGCCACAGGCAAACAATGTCTTGCATCTATGCATACAGGGTCTCTTCAGTCCTGTCCAACTCTGCGACCCTGTAGACTGTGGCCTGCCAGGCTTTTCTGTTAGGGAAAGGGGTTCTCCAGGCAAGAATATTGGAGTGTACTGGCCAATACTGGTTGCCATAACCTTCTAGAGCACTTTATTTCTTGCTGCCCTAGCTGCCAACTCCCCTGAGTACTTGAGTGCTGCCAGAACCCCTGTGACCCAAGCAGCTGCACCACCTCCACACCTGGCCCTCACTGGGGCAGACCCAAGTCCTCCAGGGCAGCCTCAGGAGCAAACCCCAGTGGATGACCCATATGTAGTGGTAGAAATAAAACCACAATTGAAACCCAGGGACAGTATGGCTAAGGAAGAAGACCCCAAACCTTCCCACCAGCTGTACAAGCTGCAGATAAAATGCACATGATCAACTAGGCAGACTGTGTCTATGGAATATATGAAAGGCCATTGAGAGCTCCCACAAAAGGAAACACACTAGCTCTGATAGCTGTGGACACTGGAGGCAAAAACAATAGGAATAGGACCAGATTAGAATCTGAACTGCCCCCACAGCAGGTCCAGAGATCAGCACAGCGTTGGAGCTTCCTAGGGAGGTAAGGTGGACAGTAACTCCAAGCGAAATAAAGGACTCTGACAGCAGTGACTCAAGAAAAACACTTATTATTCTTATTTTTTGACTTGTTCTATAGATTCTTTTAGAGTATTTTTCTCCCCCTCCCCCACCCCCATTATAGTTGTTGACTTCATTGGCACTAAGAAATCCAATTAAGCTTTTGAGCTTTTTTTCCCCTCAGTCACAATTTTTATTGTTGTTACAAACCTCTCCCTCTATGTTGGACTTTTGCAGTTCTGTGGAGTTTTCCTTTTTTCTTCCTTTTGTTTTTTCCCCCCTCTCTTTTTCATAATTTTAATTTTTAATTTTTTAAACCTATTTTATTTTTTCTACATTTATTCCTTTGTTTGCTTTTCCTACTGTTCTTTCCCCCTTGCAGTTAATCTCTAATGTAAATAAATCTTCTTCATCTACCTCTATTTAACTTTGCATATCTATCCTTTCTTTCTCTCCTTTCCTTCCTTTTCTCTCAGCATATTTGTTAGTTTTGTTTTCATTGCTTTATTCCCACTTGGCACCTTGCTTTAGTTTTGTTTTCCAGTTTGTGCTTTAGTTTTGTTCCTAACTGGTAAATATAATTTTTTATTTCCTTTGATCACTGGGTCAATCTTTTTTATTTTTGTTGGACTGTTGCTCCTGGGTGTATATGTATATATGTATATTCCATTATTTTAATTATTTGCCTGATGTTTTTAACTGCCGTTTGTCGGGGTTCATCTTTGGTTTCTCATTTTTGGACATTTGTTTTAATCTCACTTATGCCATAACAAATCACTTGCGGAATCTTCGTTCCTGACCAGAAGTCAAGCCCTGAGCCTTTGGAGTGGGAGTGCTGACTCCAAGACAGAGAACTAACCCTAGGGAGCATCAAATAGTGAGAACTCACACAAAGGAAACCACTGTAATACAAGACCTGGGATCATCCAACCACCAGCAGCACTCTGTGCAGGATGCCTCATCTAAACAACAAACAAAACAAGATACAAACCCAATCATCAGCAGACAGGATTCCACCTCACTCAGCTTGCCCATCAAAGGAAAACCAAAAACTCAGCACAAATCTCACCCTATAAGAAGCTTACACAACCCACTGGACCAACCTTAGGAGGGCTAAAACCAAACGGAAGAAAGAATTTTACTTTCTTCAAAGAAAGAATTCAACTTTCCTTGAAGTCTGGGAAAAGGAGACCTCAAACACAGTAAGTTAAAAAAAAAATAATGAAAAGGCAGAGAAATACTACACAAATGAAGGAACAAACTAGAAACACAGAAGTCCAAATGAATGAAGAGGAAATAGGCAAACTTCCTGAAAAAGAATTCAGAATAATGGTAGTAAAGATGATCAAAAACCTTGAAAACAAAATGGAGGAAATGCAAGAATCAATTAACAAAGACCTCGAAGAATTAAAGAATAAACATACAGAGACAAACAATACAATTACTGAAATTAAAAACACTCTGGAAGGAATCAATAGCAGAATATCTGATGCAGAAGAACGAATCAGTAAGCTGCAAGATAAAATGGTGGAAACAACTGCTGAAGAGCAGAATAAAGTAAAAAGAATGAAGAGACCTGAGGACAGTCTCAGAGACTTCTGGGACTATATCAAATATTTGAATTGAAGGGGTTCCAGAAGAAGAAGAGAAAAAGAAAGGGTTTGAGAAAATTTTTGGAGAGATTATAGTTGAAAATTTCCCCAACATGGAATAGGAAATAGTCAATCAAGTCCAAGAGGCACAAAGTGTCCCATATAGGATAAACCCAAGGAGAAACATGCCAAGACACATACTAATCAAACAAGCAAAGACTAAGCACAAAGAAACAATATTAAAAGCAGCAAGTGAGAAGCAACAAGTAACTTACAAGGGAAACCACAAAAGGGAATGGCAGGATATATTTAAAGTACTGAAAGGGAAAAATCTACAACCAAGATTACTGTACCTGGCAAGGAGCTCATTCAAAACTTATGGAGAAATAATAAGATTTTTGGACAAGCAAAAGTTAAGAGAATTCAGTGCTACCTAACCAGCTTTACAACAAACGTTACAGGGACTTATATAGTCAAGAAATACAAGAAAAAAAGATCTACAACCCCAAACAATTAAAAAAAACGGCAATAGGAACAAATATATCAATTATTACTTTAAATGCCAATAGATTAAATGCTCCAATTAAAAGACACAGATTGGCTGAATGGATAAAAAAACAAGACCCATATATAAGCTGTCTACAAGAAACCCATTTCAGATCTAAAGACACATGTAGACTGAAAGTGAGAGGATGGAAAAATATATTCCATGCAAATAGGAAGCAAAAGATAGCTGGAGTAGCAATCCTCCTATAAGACAAAATAGACCTTAAAATAAAGAAGATTACAAGAGACAAGGAAGGACAACTACATAATGATCAAGGGATTAGTCCAAGAGGAAGACATAACAATTGACATAACATAAAATATCTATGCACCCAACATAGGAGCACCTCCGTACATAAGACAAACACTGTTGCTGCTGCTGCTGTTGCTGCTGCTGCTGCTGCTGCTGCTGTTGCGTCGCTTTAGTCATGTCTGACTCTGTTCGACCCTATAGACGGCAGCCCACCAGGCTCCCCCATCCCTGGGATTCTCCAGGCAAGAACACTGGAGTGGGTTGCCATTTTCTTCTCCAGTGCATGAAAGTGAAAAGTCAAAGTGAAGTCGCTCAGTTGTGTCTGACTCTTAGCGACCTCATGGACTGCAGCCCACCAGGCTCCTCGGTTCATGGGAGTTCCCAGGCAAGAGTACTAGAGTGGGGTGCCATTGCCTTCTCCAAAGACAAACACTAACAGACATAAAAGGAGAAATTGACAGTAACACAACAATAGTGGGAGACTTTAATATCCCACTCACACCAATGGACAGATCACTAAAACAGAAAATTAATAAGCAAACACAAGTCTTAAATGAGACAGTAGATGAGATGGATCTCATTGATATCTTCAGGACATTCCATCCAAATGCAGAAGAATATACCTTCTCCTCAAGTGCACATGGAACATTCTCCAGGATAGACCACATCTTGGGTCACAAATCAAACATCAGTAAATTTAAGTGCTCGCTTCGGCAGCACATATACAAACATCAGTAAATTTAAGAAAATTGTATCAAGTGTCTTCTCTGACCACAATACTATGAGACTAGATATCAATCACAAGAAAAAAACTGTAAGAAACACAAACACATGGAGATTAAACATGCTCCTAAATAACCAACAGGTTACTGAAGAAATGAAAAAAGAGTCTAGAGACAAATGACAATGAAAACATGACAACTCAAAACCTATGGGATGCAGCAAAAGCATTTCTACAAGAGAAGTTAATAGCAATACAATCCTACCTCAACAAACAAGAAAAATATTGAATAGACAACCTAACTTTACACCGAAAACTGGAAAAAAGAAGAACAACCCCCCCCCAAAATTAGCAGAAGGAAAGAAATCATAAAGATCTGAGCAGAAATAAGTGAAAACGAAATGAAAGAAACAATAGTAAATAAAACTAAAAGCTGGTTCTTTGAGAAGATAAACAAATTGACAAACCCTTAGCCAGACTCATCAAGAAGAAAAGAAAAAAGAATCAAATCAACAAAATTAGAAACGAAAAAGGAAAGGTTACAACAGACAATGCAGAAATACAAAGGATTATAAGAGACTATTATGAACAACTATATGGCAATTAAATGGACAACCTAGAAGAAATGAATAGATTCTTAGAAAAGTTCAATCTTCCAAGACTGAACCAGGAAGAAATAGAAATTATGAACAGCCCAATTACAAGCAATGAAACTGAATCTGTGATCAAAAATCTCCCCAAAACAAAGCTAGGGACCAGATGGCTTCACAGGAGAATTCTATCAAACATTTAGAGAAGAGCTAATGCCTGTCCTTCTAAAACTCTTTCAAAAAACTGGAGAGGAAGGAACACTGCCAAACTCATTCTACAAGGCCACCATCACCCTGGTACCAAAACCAGACAAAGACAACACAAAAAAGAAAACTACAGGCCAATATCACTGATGAACATAGATGCAAAAATCCTCAACAAAATTTTATCAAACAGAATTCAGCAACACACCAAAAAGTTCATACACCATGATCAAGTTGGGTTTATTCCAGGGATGCAAGGATTCTTCAATATACGCAAATCCATCAATGTGTTACACCATATTAACAAACAGAAAGATAAAAGCCATGTGATTATCTCAAGAGATGTAGAAAAAGCCTTTGACAGAATTCAGCACCCATTTATGATTAAAACTCTTCAAAAAATGGGCACAGAAGGAACCTACCTGAACATAGTAAAGGCCATATATGATAAGCCTACAGCAAACATTATTCTCAATGGTGAAAAACTGAAAGAATTCCCCCTAAGATCAGGAACAAGACAAGTGTGTCCACTTTCACTGCTATTATTCAACATACTTCTGAAAGTCCTTGCTACAGCAATCAGAGAAGAAAAAGAAATAAAAGGAATTCAGATCGGAAAAGAAGAAGTAAAGCTCTCACTGTTTGCAGACGACATGATACTGTATATGCTGCTACTGCTGCTGCTAAGTCACTTGAGTTGTCTCCGACTCTGTGCGACTCCACAGATGGCAGCCACCCAGGCTCCCCCATCCCTGGGATTCTCCAGGCAAGAACACTGGAGTGGGTTGCCATTGCCTTCTCCAATGCATGAAAGTGAAAAGTCAAAGTGAAGTCGCTCAGTTGTGTCTGACTCTGCGATCCTGTGGACTGCAGCCTACCAGGCTCCTCCATCCATGGGATTTTCCAGGCAAGAGTACTGGAGTGGGGTGCCATAGCCTTCTCCAGATACTGTACATAGAAAACACTATAAACATAGATCAGAAAATTACTAGAGCTAATCAGTGAATTTAGCAAAGTTGCAGGATACAAAATCAATACACAGAAATCACTTTCATTTCTATATACTCACAATGAAAAATCAGAAGTAGAAATTAAGGAATCCCATTCACCATTGCAACAAATGAATTAAATATCTAGGAATAAACTTTACCTAAGGAGATAAAAAAAAAACTGTACATAGAAAATTATAAGATACTAATGAAAGAAATCAAAGATGACATAAACAAATGGAGAGATATTCCATGTTCCTGGGTAGGAAGCATCGAAATTGTGAAAATGACTATACTACCAAATGCAATCTACAGATTCAATGCAATCCCTATAAAATTACCAATCGCATTTTTCACAGAACTAGAACAAAAATTTTCACAATTTATATGGAAACACAAAAGACCCCGAATAGACAAAGCAGTCTTGAGAAAGAAGAATGAAGCTGGAAGAATCAACTTTCCTGACTTCAGATTATGCTACAAAGCTACAGTCATGAAGACAGTATGGTACTGCCACAAAAACAGAAATATAGACCAATGGAATAAGATAGAAAGCCCAGAAATACACTCATGCACCTACAGCTACCTTATATTTGACAAAGGAGGCAAGAATATACAATGGGGCAAAGACAGCCTCTTCAATAAATGGTGCTGAGAAAATTGGACAGTTACACATAAAAGAAGGAAATGAGAACATTTCCTAACACCGTACACAAAGATAACTCAAAATGAATTAAAGACCTAAATGTAAGACCAGAAAGTATAAAACTTTTAGAGGAAAACATAGACAGAACACTTGATGACATAAATCAAAGCAACATCCTCTATGACCCACCTCCTGGATTAATAGAAATAAAAACAAAAGTAAACAAGTGGGACCTGATTAAACTTAAAAGCTTTTGCATAGCAAAGGAAACTATAGCAAGGTGAAAAGACAGACTTAAGAATGGTAGAAAATAATAGCAAATGTAACAACTGACAAAGGATTAATTTTCAAAATATACAAGTAGCTCATAGAACTCAATACCAGAAAAACAACCCAATCAAAAAGTGGGAAAAAGACCTTTCTCCAAAGAAGACATACAGATGGCTAACAAACACATGAAAAGATGCTCAACATTGCTCATTATTACAGAAATGCAAATAAAAACTATGATATATCAGCTCATACCAGTCAGAATGGCCATCATCAAAAAGTCTACAAACAATAAATGCTCGAGAGGGTATGGAAAAAAGGGAACACTCTTGCATTGTTGGTGGGAATGTAAATTGATACAGCCACTATGGAAGATGGTGTGGAGATTCCTTAAAAACCTAGGAATAAAATCACCACATGACCCAGCAATCCCACTCCTAGGCATACATCCTGAGGAAACCAAAACTGAAAGAGACACATGTATCCCATTGTTCACTGCAACACTATTTTCAACAGCTAGAACTTGGGAGCAACCTAGATGTCCATCAACAGATGAATGGAAAAAGAAGTTGTGGTACATATACACAATGGGATATTACTCAGCTACAAAAAGGAACACATTTGAGTCAGTTCTAATGAGGTGGACAAACCTAGAACCTATTATACAGAGTGAAGTAAGTCAGAAAGAGAAGAATAAACATCATATTCTAACACATATATACAGAATCTAGAAAAATGGTACTGAAGGATTTATTCACAGGGAAACAATGGAGAAACAGACATAGAGAATAGACTTATAGACATGGGGAGAGGGGAGGAAAGGGTGAGATGTATGGAAAGAGTAACATGGAAACTTACATTACCATATGTAAAACAGACAGCCAACGGGAATTTGCTGTAAGGCTCAGGAAACTCAAACAGGGGCTCCGTATCAACCTAGAGGGGTGTGATGGGGAGGGAGATGGGAGGGAGGTTCAAAAGGGAGGGGATATATGTATACCTATGGCTGATTCATGTTGAGGCTTGACAGAAAACAACAAAATTCTGTAAAGCAATTATCCTTCAATAAAAATAAATTAATTAAAAAAAAAAAGAGTTCCAGTCAAATTATACACAGGCTCTAATGGGAAAGAACTATAAATCCTTCTTTTCTATTAATTTAGATTTTGCTTGTTTATCATCTGTGTGACCCAGGGCTATTCGAGAGATATTTTATTAACCTACTAAGATATTTTATTAGTCTACTAAATGAGCAAGTTCGATGGAGTTTTGTTACTATTTTATAATCTACCAAATAATAATTTTGGCTACCTCAAAGCCTATAGATAGGAAAAAATATACATAGAGAATAAAGACTGGAATATATGAACATGTGGATATCCAGTGTTAAATTGTGGATGGAAAAGCGGTGCCAGGTATCACCAAGAAGAAAACAAATAAATAATTCACGTCAAAATGAGAATTATTATGACCAAACTGTCAAGGACTCATTCACTGAGATGCTTCTTAATATTTAGATTTAAATTTGGAAATATGTAACTAAAAGATTCACTGTATAAAATCTACATCAGGGTCTAACTGCCAAAAGAGAATAAAATACATTTCATACCTTGTTTTATGCTGGCAAAGTGTAGCATGTTTTTGCAAATCATACAGATAATTTTATTTTAAAATTTTCTTCATTAAATTCTTTGAATTTTCACAGGAAATTCTAAATTATATTAGAAAATAAGATATGCAGAGGGGAAATAAAAAAAGATAATAAAGAGATCCTGGGTAACAAGAGAAAAAGAAAGAAAACAATGTAGGATTTCTAAGAAGACATAAAAAGAATAAAATCACAAAAAATGAGTGGAGAATAAAGAATCATCTGCTGTATATTCTGGACAGAAATGTGTAGCTAGTTTCATTATTTCTAATAGATGACCACTTGATTCACATATTTGAGAGTTCATTTTCTCTTCAAAAACACAGATGGTAAGGACATTTTTACATATTATTTCTATCACCTAGCAAGTGTTTAAAAGTTTAATGTTAAAGGAGAAAGAACAAAAGAATGAGGCTAATGAAATGTAGGTGGAAAGAAGAAGGAAGAATGAAAGAAAATGTCTGTAAGAATAAATGTAAGATTTTTTTACATTACTTATCATTACTGGCCTCATATTCTTTATGGCATTACTGCTTTCAGTACTTATTGATTTACTATACTGGTAATTTCACTAACATTGACATGCATTTTCCTTTTCTGCATAAATGCTGAATTTTTTTAAAAGCTGGTATGATCAGGTAACTGTAATTCAAGACATAACACAGTGGATATCGCTCTGTCCTACTGTGTGCTAGGCTCAGTTTGGGCACTGGGATTACAAAAAATCCATGTAGCCTCAAATCTTAATTTGCAAAAGTGATCACACTACCTTGAATATTAATTATTTTTTCAACAAAATTATCATGCAATATAAAGAGAATCATAAAAACATGAATGTTTGCATTTGGGAGTTTAAAAAAAAAAAGAGAGCGCGCTACTTATTTACCAGAATTTTTTAAAAGCACAACATGTAAACTATAGAGTGAATGAAAATTGTGTGTCTTTCACCAAATTACCTGTGCTCGGTAACCCTCAGTTTCTTTCTCTGTGTTACTGACATAATAGTAACACCTACTTCATGAGACTGTTTTTAAAGTATTAGGTAAAATATCAAGTACCCAGAACAGTACTTGTACATAATAAGCACTGGATAATAAATGCTAGCTCTTAAGAATTTATGATTATTGTATTTACTGTTATTATTAAGCTTGAACAGGTACTCTCATGATTCTAATGAGACTCAAGTTACTTTCATTTTTTGGTCACACCTAATAAATTAATAAAGAAATGACAAACAGAGTTGTTAAAGAATGGAGGTGTATTTTAAACATTTACATGTAAGAAATTAATGCTTTTAACTCCAAAAAACATCTCTATATATTTGACCATAATTGAAGGTAAATTTAAGATTTTTTTGGTGCATGTAAGTTGGACATGACTGAGCAATTGAACTGAACTGAACTGACTGAAGCTCTAAGGCAAATGGCCCTCCTCCCATCCCATCATAGGCCCTGTTATTTTAAAAACGAGCATAAATAAGAAGGTGGGGATGGATAGAAGAAATAAAAGAAGCAGAGGTATGGAAGCAAGAGATTAATTTGCAATAGTATAGTGTGTATAACTGATAGAGATGGAGGGGCAGGTAAACTCTCAGGTGGAGAACTAGAGTGAGGACCTGGATATGACACTGGGAAGAAAGAGAGACAAGTTATGAAAGAATGGTCTTGAATTCCTGTCTCACAATGGTTTAGAGAGATGGTCATACGTATCCCCTAATAGTATGAAGGGCAGCCATTGTTCCAAAGAGAAAACAATGGAACCCTCCTCAGCAAATCTTCTTCCTTACTGACAGTCATCTTCACTTGCAAACATCTGCCCAGTTTCCTCCTGCCCCAAAGGAAGGAGAATTTCTTTCTCTTCCACAGTTGAGTGATTTTTTTCCCCAGATAAACTCATTCTTCCACCCAGGAATGCAAACGTATCTTTCTATGAAAATGTCTCTACTCTAGTCCAAATCCCTTTTATTTCTAACCTACAGAGAACTTCTCAACCCCATTATCTTCTACTGCCCCTGCAACCCCTACTCTCTTCTGGTTCCTTTCCCCTAGACTTTAAAGCAGCTCAAAATGTTCTCATTTTTGGTTTCTTGTTTTCTGGTCCATTCCCATCCTCTTAGGCTGAGTTTACATTGCTTGTTTTTATCTGCTCCACTGAGGGTCCATTCTTTGCTCTTATTCTTTCTTCATCCTACACACCTCATCTACATGTATGGGTTCAGTTATCATTGGGTTTATGATTCTCCATTATCTATCGGAAGTACCACATTATATATATCCAATGGTTTTCTGCAATGACTGGTGTAGGCCAAGTGAAACGCACAGTTTCTGGACTCTGTGAGACTCAATTCAAGATGCAAAGAAAGAAATTATATGACTTCTATCTTGGGTAACTTTTTTAGGTCTCAACCAGGGGTTGGTGGGATATCTGAATGGACAGGCCCATCAAGATTGCATACAGTGACATGAGATGATGGTTCCATGAGTCTCCTTACATTTTTAAGCCTCCTTGAAGTTAAATAAGAATGTGTGGTTAATTCAAGTCTTATGAACCATGAAAGGAAGTGATGTGTCTAAGCTATCATGTGAAAGGGAAGGTGAAAGAGAGCCAGTGTAAGACTCTAGCTATATCTGCCATGTAGTCCTGAAGGTATAGCTTAAGGAGGTGGAATCTTGGTTTCTAAGTGCTTCTGGGCCAATGAAGCCCTTTCTATCTGTTGTATAACATGTAGCATAAACAAGAGGTAAATTTTTGATGTTGCTGTTATTTTAACCTATCCAGACTAATATACTTCTCAAAATAAAATTGAAGCAATGTTATAAATAAAAAGAGGAATGGATGATGGGCCAGCAAAACCAACAAGTGCTCACTCAATGTGGTGAGGCTTCCTGGCCTCTCTGGGGAGAGTTAACACTTGCCTTCTCCATGCTCTCATAGTATTTTGGTATATACCTTAACTAGTACATGTTAAGCAGTTGTAATTTTTGACTTTATGATTCTTTTTCTTTCACCAGCTGCTGAGCTTGACACCTAACAGACAAAGCAAGTGTTGGTAAAATGAAAAAAATAATGAATAAATGAATAAAAAAGGAAGAAGTGACAGAAAGATAGATCTGGTAATTAGGTAGTCATCTGTTATATAAAAGAGTACCACAGTTTTCTCTTAATGGTTTTTCCTTATGTGTGCATTCATGTTTTGATTATACCTTTGGTAAATAACAGATGTTCCAGTACACAATGGATAAGGTGCAGCCTGCTGGTTTATCTAGCCTACGCATGAGATTTTTGTCTGCTCGGCATTTTCAAAGATCATTTTGTTAAACTGAAGAATAGATGACAATATTATACAATTTCAGGTATACAACATAACAAGTTTATATTTTTATAGATTATGTGCCATACAAAGTTATTATAAAATACAGGCTATATTCCCTGTGCTGTACATTGTATCCTTGTAACTTATTTTATACCTAGTAGTTTGTACCTCTTAATCCCCTTTATGTATTCTGTACCCTACCCTGCACTTATCTCTTAATAACCACTTGTTCATTCTATCTATGAGTATGTGTTGTTTAAATTCATTCACCTGTTTTATTTTTTTACCTTCCCCACAGAAGTTGAAACATACAGAAAAAAAAAAAAAAACAGTATCGTGCTGGCACAAAAAGAAATACAGGTCAATGGAACAGAATAGAAATGTTCAGAGATAAACTCATGCACTTATGGTCATCTAATCTGTGACAAAGGAGGCACAAATATACAATAGAAAAAAGATAGCCTCTTCGATAAGTGGTTCTGGGAAAACTGGACAGCTGTATGTAAAAGAATGAAATTAGAACACTCTAACAGCATACACAAAAATAAACTTCCCATGGATTAAAGATCTAAATGTAAGGCCAGATACTATAAACTCTTAGAGGAAAACATAGTCAGAACACTCTGACATAAATCGAAGTAGGATCCTTTTTGATCCATCTCCTAGACTAATGAAAATGAAAACAAAAATAAACAAATGAAACCTAATTAAACTTAAAAGCTTTTGCACAGCAAAGGAAACCATAAACAAAATGAAAAGACAGCTCTCAGAATGGGAGAAAATATTTGCAAAACAAGTGAGCAACAAGGGATTACTCTCCAAAATAAACAAACAGCTCAATATATATGTATATTTTTTTAAACAAAACAAAACAAAACAAATCAGCCCAACCGAAAAATAGGTAGAGGACCTAAATAGACATTTCTTCAAAGAAGACATACAGAAGGCCAAAAACCACACGAAAAAACTGTTCAACATAATTATTGGAAAAATGCAAATCATATCACACCTATCAGAAGGGCCATCATAAAAATATATATGAACAATACAAGCTGAAGAGGGTGTGGAGAAAAGGAAAACCTCTTACAGTGTCGGTAGAAATGTGAACTTCTACAACCATTATGGAGAAGAGTATGGACGTCTTTAAACTAAATATAGACCTACCATATGATACAGCAATCCTAATCCTGGGCATATATCCAGAGAAAACCATAATTCAAAAAGATACATGCACCCTATTCATTGCACACTATTTACAATAGCCAAGACATGGAAGCAATCTAAATTCCATCAACAAAGGAGTGGATAAAGAAGATGTGGTACACATATACAATGGAATATTACTAGCTATAAAAATAAGGAAATAATGCGCTTTGCAGAAGCATCCATGTTGCATCTTTAACTTCTATGCAGAGTACATCATGTGGAATGCCAGGCTGGATGAAGCACAAGCTGGAATCAAGACTGCCAGGAGAAATATCAATAGTCTCAGATACGCAGATGACACCACCCTTATGGCAGAAAGCAAAGAAGAACGAAAGAGCCTTTTGATGAAAGTGAAAGAGGAGCGTGAAAAAGTTGGCTTAAAGCTCAGCATTCAAAAGAAGATCATAGCATCTGGTCCCATCACTTCGTGGCAAATAGATGGGGAAATAATGCAAACAGTGACAGACTTTATTTTATTGGGCTCCAAAATCACTGCAGATGGTGACTGCAGCCATGAAAATAAAAGACGTTTGCACCTTGGAAGAAAAGCTATGACCAACCTAGACAATATATTAAAAAGCAGAGACATTACTTTGCCAACAAAGGTCTGTCTAGTCAAAGCTACAGTTTTTCCAGTAGTCATGTATGGATGTGAGAGTTGGACTATAAAGAAGGCTGAGCACCGAAGAATTGATGCTTTTGAACTGTGGTGTTGGAGAAGACTCTTAAGAGTCCCTTGGACTGCAAGGAGATCCAACCAGTCCATCCTAAAGGAGATCAGTCCGGAATTTCATCGGAAGGACTGATGCTAAAGCTGACACTCCAATACTTTGGCCACCTGATGCAAAGAAGTGACTCATTGGAAAAGACTCTGATGCTGGGAAAGATTGAAGGGAGGAGGAGAAGGGGACCACAGAGGACGAGATGGTTGGATGACATCACCAACTCGATGGTTTGAGTGAGCTCTGGGAATTGGTGATGGACAGGGAGGCCTGGTGTGCTGCAGTCCATGGGGTCACAAAGAGTCAGACACGACTGAGCGACTGAATGGAACAGAACGGCAGCAACATGGATGGATCTAGATAGATCATCATACTGAGTGAAGTAAGTCAGACAGAGAAAGATAAATATATGATATCATTTATATGTGTAAATTAAAAAATAGACTACAAATAAAATTATCTACAAAACAGAAAGAGAGGGCTAGATATAGAAAACAAATGTACAGTTACCAAGGGGGAAAGGAGGGAAGGATACATAGGGAGATTGAGATTAATAGACACACACTACTATACACAAAATAGATAACTGATAAAGACCTAGTGTACAGTACAGGAAGCTCTACCCAATACTCTGTAATGGCTTATACGGGAAAAGTAGGCAAAAAAGAGTACATACATGTATATGTATAACCGACTCATTTTGCCGAACACTTGAAACTAACACAACACTGTAACTCAACTATCCTCCAATAATTATTTTTTTAAATACAGCATTTGTCTCTCTCTAACTTATTTCCCTAATGGATAAAGAAGATGAGGTATATATAAACAATGGAATGTTATTTGACCATAAAAAACAAATTTTGTCATTTCTTTCATCATGGATGGAGCTGCAGGATGTTAAGCTTTAGCATCTCAAACAATTTGATTAAACTACTTTCTTTTTTTTTTTTTTTTAATTCAGGAATGTGTACCCAAGTATCTCCCTGGAATTTCAGCTCCTTCTGAAAAACTGGAATAGCTTACAAACAATGACGCCTTTCTTACTTCCTTATGGAAGCAATTAGCTGGATCTGAGGTGCTTTCCACATATAGAGAAAGTTCTTTCACTTTTTATAGTAGCCATCCAGCCTGCTCTTCCCATTCCAGATGCCTGATAGGCTTTCAAAGTGGAAGTGTTATTGGCTCAGTTCTGACTGACTGTGAACCCGTGGACTGTAGCCTTCCAGGCTCCCATGTCCATGGGCCTTGGTGGGCACTTTCATTTAGGATCCCTGTCGATTCTTTAGGAAACTTAACTGTGCTTAAAAAGGCTTTCTTGGGAGAGAAGCACTGTTGATGGCTGTGTTGCTGTGAGAGTTTCCCTTCTGGAGTAAGAATTGATCTCTGCCTTTGCATATCATGAATAAAGTGCTAACGGTTTTTTAAAAGCCATCTGAGTAAAGCATTTGTTATATATTATGCTATAATGGTCACTGTCTACTAAGGGTGCGGGTGATTAACTTTTACTTGGTGATTTCTTCAATTTTAGGGAAACATTTTTGATTTGGTCTTGATGTAGTTAAGATGCATGGTATGAACTCCCTTTTTTCTCAAAGAGTATAATCTGGTTCATAAATTGCAGATCGTAGAATCATGCTAAATGAAT
Organism: Capra hircus; assembly: GCF_001704415.2. Lineage (NCBI taxonomy): Eukaryota > Metazoa > Chordata > Mammalia > Artiodactyla > Bovidae > Capra > Capra hircus. The sequence continues at coordinate 30,918,824 of NC_030829.1, forward strand.
ATCCTCATTGCTCAAAAAATTAATTCTTTTGACAGAATCATTCACTTAAAATGAAGTGAATATTTAGCTTTATATATTAAGAGACCTGCATGAAGTATCAATGCCTTCATTTTCATATACTGCCTCCCTCAATAATTTCATAGTTCATTTACTTTTTATTGAAGTTAAGGGTATTTGAGCCATATTTGTAAGTTCTCATTGCCAAACATTTTTATTTCATTCATTCTCTATTTTTTTTTCCCTTTTGGTGTGGCATTTCTGGTCCCCCTGCATTTGCTAGCTGATGAAAATGGTCATAATCAATACACCTACTTTGAACAATAGACCTTAGGCTATCACCTATCACCACACAACAATGATTAAGACAAGGGGCCTACAGTCAGACTGGCTGGGATTTAAATCCGAGAGTTTCCATCTTCTGCTGTGTTACCCTGGGCAGTCAGCTAAACTTCTCTTTATAAATCTCAGTCTCCTCACCAGTATGGTGAAGATGATAATGGGCTGTTCAAAAAAACGAACTAGGTAATACATATGAATAGTTTTAGACAGATATCTTTATTGAGTTATATAATAGTTGATCACTGTATATCACAAATTCTCTATGCTGCTGCTAACTTTAATTTGCTAAGGAAAATAACCTTGCATGTATTCAAGTCTTCCAGGTCAAAGACTTTCTACCACCAGTGCTCAAAGAACGGAATTCAGTCATTTTTCCACTTAAGGTCCTCCACACCCTCAGTTGCTTTTACACTTACTCCAGGCCCACGGACTTTTGCTTTGTTTGGGTTTTACCATTCTCCTTGAACAGAATCATCTTCTTAATCCTCATACTTATCAGAATATCTCTGGTCCCTGAAGGTCTGGCTCAAATAACACCCCTCTTCTTAGACTCCCTCTCTCAAAGGTAGGAGCCTTAATTTTGCAACTGTAAATCTGGCACTTCTATGACATTTATCTTTTATAGATTCTGTTAATGGAAGCAAATGGTGGGGGGGGGATGTGGGGAAACTGAAATAGATGGCCTAAATTTGGATAAAAGGAAATAGATGGATTTGAATTGTACAGGATCAGATTAACCACAGTTTAGCAGGTGCCAGGGGGCTAGTAATCTTCAAGGAGGTACTGGCAGAAATTGCAGGAGTCAAGCCTCAGAACAAGGCTACCTTGAGGTGAGATTGACGTGGTAAGTTGGATGCAGGGGAAGATGAAGGAAGCGGCAAAGTAGATGATTTTCAGGAGAGAAACAAGAGAAAATGAGGACAACTTAAAATCTTGTAAATACTTAATCTTGGTTTATTGTGTAATCAACCCCTGAATGACAGACACACAGGGATCAGCAAACATTTTCTGGAAAGGCCCAGAAAGGAAATATTTTCAACTGTATCTTCTATATTGTAACTACTCAGCTGTACAGTTTTAGTGCAGAAGCAATCATAGATGATATGCAAAGAAGTAGGGATGGCTGTATTCCAATAAAACTTTATGTAACAGGAGGTAGGCTGGACTGAGGTTGCAGTTTGATGGACCCTTATATTTATAAACGAGACATAGACCTGTGAGTTAGGGCTGTGTCTGTTCTGCACCTCTAACTGCCAGTATAATGCTGACATATTTTATGTATTCAATAAAGATGTATTATTCATTAAGGGTGAAGATTATTTGCGGCATAACACATCTCATTTATAATCTATGTATGTTAATCCACTCTGATACCTGGAACGTTTTCCTCCATTGCCATATTTGTGTTGACATTTACTATTTTGGGGGTGACAGTTTTACTTCCTAAATATGTTCTCCTCCTACATTTTCTGAATGTTTCATTAGTTAAAAATAATATAATTCTTTTTATTTGAGTTTTATAAAAGTGCTTCTTCTGATGACTTTAATTTCCAAAGACTCTGAAACATAAATGAATGTTATTGATTAACTTTAAAAAAGGAACAAAAGACCATCAACTTCCGTGCCAACTAATTTCAACTGACTAATACTATTTATTTGTAATTTTTGATGATACGACATGAAGTTACAAGTCCCAAGGACTGGAAAGTAGTAACTGGCTGATGCAGTCTGTCATGGGTGAGTAAAAAAGTTAGCGGTGATAGGATTCAAATTACATATCTGCCAACTCTGATCCAAAGAGCATAAGAAATTATATTGAGCTACAAAATATTATATTTATATTATATGAGTGTGTGTTGATGTTTGAAAGAGATTCATCAAATTATTAACCAAGGCAATCTGGATGTCACATGACATTTTTGATTTTGACTGTTATAGATTTTCTAAATGTTCTACAGTGGAAGATGTGATTTTGGGGATTTATGCTTCTAATAGTATGGTGAACTAGAAACTCTGAATGGCTAAGATAATGTACATCCAGTGTATTTTTAATGCATTTCTGGGCTCTTTGGAAAGTTAAGGAAATAAACCAATAAGGTATTTGATTTCATTGCTACTGCTGCTAAGTCACTTCAGTTGTGTCCGACTCTGTGCGACCCTATAGACGGCAGCCCACCAGGCTCCCCCATCCCTGGGATACTCCAGGCAAGAATACTGGAGTAGGTTGCCATTTCCTTCTCCAATGCATGAAACTGAAAAGTCAAAGTGAAGTCACTCAGTCATGTCCAACTCTTAGCGACCTCATGGACTGTGGCCTACCCGGCTCCTCCATCCATGGGATTTTCCAGGCAAGAGTACTGGAGTGGGGTGCCATTGATTTCGTTACAGCCACAGAAATCCTGGAAGTAAATGTTAACACTGGTTTTGAGACCAGGAGGCTTAACTGTGGGCAGATACTGTCAATGGGGTCAAACTTCTGAATCCTGCATTAAGTTAGAAAATTGAGAAGTGTTAGAGTGGTACTAGGTTAAAGCTATATTCCCTATAAAATAACGAATCCCAAGTGCTTGCCACTAGTATTTCGACAGGTCAAATTCAATAATATTTTAGCTCTCAGTAAAAGGAAAGTCACCAAACATGAAATAAGGCATGAGTGACAGCAAAAACAAGGAGGTTTAAGTCTCTACCTGGGAAGTGTAGCTAATGGAATTATCAAATATAGAACATAAAATGGTAACACAGTATAAGTTTAAACAAATAAGAAGTAAAATAAAAAACGAGCAAGCAACAAAAGGTTATCAGGAATGACAAATCATACTGAATTTTTAGAAATAAGAAAGGCACCTCTTGAAAATTAAGCTCAATAGATGAATTATACAATAGATTAGACACTGTCAAAGTGAGAACTAGGGAAACGAAAGCCAGATCCAAAGAAACTATTCAAATATATTACACTGAGACAGAGATGCAAAATGTAAGAGGTTAAGATATATATGGACAACAGAATTAGAAGCTGAATATACTTGCAGTGGAAGTACCAGTAAAGAGACTAGAGATAATGGTGGAGAACAAAAAATGTCTGAGATCTTAGTTCAACTTATGAAAGATATGAGCTCATAAATATTCAATATATAAATGCAAAGATTAAAAAAAGAACACTAGGCAATTGTGGTAAAACTACAGAACACAAAGTTAAAAGGAAAGGTCTTAAAAGAAGCTCGAGAGAAGGAATAGTTCAAATAGATGCAAATTAGACTGAGGTCTCAACAGGAACAACTGAAATGAGGAGGTGAATTCAGTTCTGAGAGAAAAAAATGTGAAACTAGAATTGTGAACCCAGCAAAACTATCTTTTAAGAAAAAAAGACATTCTCTGGAGGAGCTTACTTAAAATTGCAACTCTTCTTTAAATAAACTGTGCTTCATTTCACTCTGGAATTTTCTTTGCTGGAAGTTTATTTACATATTCAATCTCTAAAAGAGATCAAAGACTTCAAATTATCCATGTGAAACAACAAAATAGCTGTGTTTTTGTGAGAATTTAAAATTTACATCCTAAGTTTTAAATTATCATATAGTTTTTCAAAATATTCAAGATACTCTAACCTTTTGAATTATGCGGCAATATTATTTTTCATTTCTCATATTGGTTGTCTTCTCTCATTTGGTGGTGTTCTGATTTGTTGGTGATTTATCAACTTAAAAAAAATCTTTGGGCCATTTGAGAATCTCTATATTACTTTTTTCTCTTTAATTTCATTTCTGCTCTTAGCTTTATTCTTCTTTCCCTGATTTTCATTTAAGTTGCTATTCTTTTTCTAACTTCTTGAGATGGGTATTCAGAATGGGTTATGCATCTTTCTGATATTTTACCATATACTGTCTAGCTCAGTACTCTTCAAAGTCAATCCCCTGGACCAACATCATTAACATCACCCAGGAACTTGTCAGAAATGTAATTTCTTGGGCCTAGTCTCAAATGTGGATCCTGAGGAATATGACCCAGCAATCTATATTCTAGTAAGAATGTGCATTTAAAAACAGAACACTGTTCATAAAGATTAATTAGTGTACAAGTAGACAACTAGGTTAAAATTATGCTAAAACAAAAAGTAAATGCAGGTGAAATAGTTCTTTCTCTATCAGAGAAAAGTACTATTATAGAAATAAATTCTGAACTAAATTTGACTAAGAAAATCAAGCAACATCAACAATAAAACCAAAGCAAAACCAAATGACATCCAAAACAAAGCTCCTACTTAAGTTTAATGGCTGTTCAGTCTAATATTAAGTGAGAAGATTCATAATTCAATCATAATTTAATCCAATCCTGCTTTCTTATACCAATGATTTTTCTCCTAAACAATGGAAAAGAAAAGTTCTTAGCCATTGCTCTGTAATTCAAATTACACAAAAGAAATTTCCTCATTATATCAGGCACTAAGTTCCCTAAGGGTAACACTCAAAAAGCAAAATTTTAAGCTATTTCATCAAATTATTAAATAAGTCATTTTGACTAAACTTTAACAAAAGAAAACAAGCCATCGGTAACATCATCTCAAACAGATGGTATGAAATAGTTCTAATATTACCCTAGGCATGGTTCAGTAGCTCCAGAAATAACACATAAATTCATAAATATAAACAGAAAGGTAAGCCAGCAGATTAGATATAATACTAAACTTATAGTTGGTATGGAGACTGCCCCAGTTTCAAAAGAAATGTCCACAACCAACATCACATTATGCATTGCTAGATTTAATGATCGATCTTTCTATCTTCATGAAGAAAAACAATAAGCTGGAATATCAATACCAGTGAAAGTCAAAGTCGCTCAGTCATGCCCCACTCTTTGTGACGCCATGCACTATACAGTCCATGGAATTCTCCAGGCCAGAATACTGGAGTGGGTAGTCTTTCCCTTCTCCAGGGGATCTTTTCAACTCAGGGACTGGACCCAGGTCCACTGCATTGCAGGCAGATTCTTTACTGGCTGAGCCACAAGGAAAGCCCAAGAATACTGGAGTGGGCAGCCTAGCCCTTTTCCAGCGGATCTTCCTGTCCCAGGAATTGAACCAGAGTCTCCTGTATTGCAGGTGGATTCTTTACCAACTGAGCTATCAGGGAAGCAATACCGGTTGATAAAGACAAAACATTTTGCTAAAGAACTTCAGAGAATAGCGTAACAATGAGAAAATTATATATGAAATCCCAAATCTACAGCCAAAAAAACATAAATTTGATTATCAAACTGAACTTTTTTTTAATCAATAATTCTTATCAAGATATTTTGTATGCCTAAACTCACAACTTTTAAACTTCTTACCAGGAAATCCAAAGAGTTTATACTTTCACATGGAAAAAAAAAAAGATTGATGAAGACTTTAAGTATAACAAGTATTAATTTCTAAACTAAAATGAAGGAAGAGAAATTCCCAAATATGTAATATGTTCCTACTTTGACTACAATTGTTGGCATTTGTCAATAAGTTTAGAAATAGATTTTTTTCTTAGTTAAATCACTGAAGATTGAGTCATATTTCCCTTCTTTTACTTTTTCTTTCAAAAAAGTCTTACCCTTAAATAGTTCTGACACCTTGACGGGGAATAAACAGTGGAAAACTAGTAAGAAAATAAAATTATCAGGATACCTTAGAAAATGGTACAAAGGTTTGAATTTATGCAGAAAAATTTAAACCCATGTTCAAGCTGGTTTTAGAAAAGGCAGAGGAACCAGAGATCAAATTGCCAACATCCACTGGATCATGGAAAAAGCAAGAGAGTTCCAGAAAAACATCTATTTCTGCTTTATTGACTGTGCCAAAGCCTTTGACTGTGTGGATCACAATGAACTGTGGAAAATTCTGAAAGAGATGGGAATACCAGACCACCTGACCTGCCTCTTGAGAAACCTGTATGCAGGTCAGGAAGCAACAGTTAGAACTGGACATGGAATAACAGACTGGTTCCAAATAGGAAAAGGTGTACGTCAAGGCTGTATATTGTCACCCTGCTTATTTAACTTCTATGCAGAGTACATCATGAGAAACGCTGGGCTGGAAGAAACACAAGCTGGAATCAAGATTGCTGGGAGAAATATCAATAACCTCAGATATGCAGATGACACCACCCTTATGGCGGAAAGTGAAGAGGAACTAAAAAGCCTCTTGATGAAAGTGAAAGAGGACAGCAAAAAAGTTGGCTTAAAGCTCAACATTCAGAAAACAAAGATCATGGCATCCGGTCCCATCACTTCGTGGGAAATAGATGGGGAAACAGTGGAAACAGTGTCAGAATTTATTTTGGGGGGCTCTAAAATCACTGCAGATGGTGACTGCAGCCATGAAATTAAAAGACGCTTACTCCTTGGAAGAAAAGTTATGAGCAACCTAGATAGCATATCAAAAGCAGAGACATTACTTTGCCGACCAAGGTCCATCTAGTCAAGGCTATGGTTTTTCCTGTGGTCATGTATGGATGTGAGAGTTGGACTGTGAAGAAGGCTGAGTGCCAAAGAACTGATGTTTTTGAACTGTGGTGTTGGAGAAGACTCTTGAGAGTCCCTTGGACTGCAAGGAGATCCAACCAGTCCCCTCTGAAGGAGATCAACCCTGGGATTTCTTTGGAAGGAATAATGCTAAAGCTGAAACTCCAGTACTTTGGCCACCTCATGAGAAGAGTTGACTCACTGGAAAAGACTGGTGCTGGGAGGGGTTGTGGGCAGGAGGAGGAGGGGATGACCGAGGATGAGATGGCTGGATGGCATCACGGACTCGATGGACGTGAGTCTGAGTGAACTCCTGGAGATGGTGATGAACAGGGAGGCCTGGCATGCTGCGATTCATGGGGTCGCAAAGAGTCGGACATGACTGAGTGACTGAACTGAACTGAACTAAAGAGATAATTAAGCTTCTTTGCATAGGAAGTATATATTTTATACCTAAATCAGGAAGCCATATAATTTCTACATATTAATAGTTTACTTAATTTGTATGTATGACAAAATTTTATGTGAGATGCTATGTATGTTTTTCCAAGTATTTGAATAGTAAAATATGAATATTTTATAATTTTTACCAGTTGCATTAATACTGTCTTATAGTCAGTGCATATTTTGAAGTAAAACAAAGGCACTTACCAAACATCTTTATCTGTGTGGTAGTTGTTAAGCGTGTATGCCCAAAGTATATCTAAGTAAAAACTTTTAATATTCTTTTTATTCGCATAAACTTAATAAGGTGAGCTTATACTATACTTATTGAATCTTGTCAAATTTCTTTAGGATGAAGAAACCCTTTGAAAGATAACAATTAACACAAGTGACCTTTATTACTATTTATACATCCATTCTATCTGGAAAATTCACTGCATGTGGGAAGACACTACACAGACCAGTTTAAAATTTACCAACAATCATTTTACTGATAGACTATTCTGGTTGTGAAGAATACCAGCTGACACAGGGAGTGTAAACCATAGTAAATGTTAGAGCATTAGCTTTGAGAAGGCCTAATAATCTGCTTCCTATATTCTATATCAGGGGTGACAACAGCAGGGAGTGACTAGAACAGACAATAAACCATGTATTTAAATAGAACAGAAACCAAGGAAAACAATGCGAGATATCAAGGCAAATAAATAAGTGTTAACAGTGACTACGGTGGATGGAAGTGTCTGACTCCTCACTCGTTGTCTAGGTCATCAGGTGGAGGAAACTGTAGTTGTAAGCTGTCATGCATTGTAGAGGTGTGTGTAAGTGAAAGTGAAGTTGCTCAGTTGTGTCCGACTCTTAGCGACCCCATGGACTGCAGCCCACCAGGCTCCTCTGTCCATGGGATTTTCCAGGCAAAGAGTACTGGAGTGGGGGACCATTGCCTTCACAGCAGTAAATGTCCCATGGCACTGATAAACTCTCAGAGCCTCGAGGCCAAGGATTTTATGCTCTAATGGAGACATTTTTTGCCAGGTACATGTTCTTGATGATATCATACTCCAAATGTTTCTTACAAGCCTACACAGTCTGTGGAATTTATTTTCTTCTAAGGTGGACAATTGTGTTAGTTATTATCACTGTTACAATAAAGATCAATGTTATAATAAAGACAATGAGACTTGAGATTATAAAAAAATTTAAAATATAAAACAGAAGTCTGCTACTAAGCCTGCAAGCCCTACTTCTTTTTAGTTCTGACATGTCATTTGTAAAGAAATAGAGATAAGAAACAAACAGAAAACACATTCACTTTTGATAAGAGAAAGATGACTAGATTTGGAATTAGAGAACTTTCTATTTTTGAGTAAGCTATTTAAATTTTCCGACCCTTATATTTCTTATCTGTAAAATCAGAATAAGGATATGAATAAATATATGTGAAAAATATTTTAGGAACTATTAATTGATACAAACATCAAAGCTATTGCTGATATATTGTGTTAAGTATATCTTGGTACTTACACATTATTTTAAAAATACTAAAATGTTTAAAAATGCACAAATATATGACAGTATTTTAAAACCTTATTTCTAGCCACCTCTCAATACTTTTTTACTCATTTTCATGGATTTATTTTTTATACCAGAGACAAGATCATTTTATGTGACTAACAATATGCTTGAGTTTAAGAAAACTGAAGAGAAAAAGATAAAGTCATATATTTTCAACTTCTATTAATAAGTTCTTAAAAAGTAGCTTAACTGGGCTTTCCTTAACTGAGTCCTGTCGGGCTCAGTTGGTGAAGAATCTGTCTGTCAATGCAGGAGACACAGATTTGATCCCTGGTCTGGGAAGCTCCCACATGCCATGGAGCAACTAAGCCAGTGCTCCATAACTACTGAGCCAGTGCTCCATACCTACTGAGCCAGTGCTCCATGACTACTGAGCCTGTGCTCCTGTAACTACTGAGCCAGTGCTCCGTGACTACTGAGCCAGTGCTCCGTGACTACTGAGCCTGCGCTCCGTGACTACTGAGCCAGTGCTCCGTAACTACTGAGCCTGTGCTCCGTAACTACTGAGCCAGTGCTCCATAACTACTGAGCCAGTGCTCCATAACTACTGAGCCTGTGCTCTAAAGCCCATGTGCAGCAACCACAGAAGCCTGAACACCCTAGAGCCTGTGCTCTGCAACTAGAGAGGCCACTGCAGGGAGAAGCCCTAGGTAGGAATGGCGACGAAAGAATAGTCCGCTCTCACCACCACTAGAGAAAAGCCCATGTAGCAAAAGACCCAGCATAGCCAAAAATAAATAAATTAAAAAAAAAAACTATTGGAAAAAAGTGGCTTACCTTATACTCAAGTATTTTTTTTACATTTACTTTTTCTTTTTTTTTTAATTTTTATTTTTACTTTATTTTACTTTACAATACTGTATTGGTTTTGCCAAACATTGACATGAATCCGCCATGGGTGTACATGAGTTCCCAATCCTGAACACCCCTCCCACCTCCCACGCCATATCATCTCTCTGGATCATCCCCGTGCACCAGCCCCAAGCATCCTGCATCCTGCATTGAACATAAACTGGCGATTCATTTCTTACATGATAGTATACATGTTTCAATGCCATTCTCCCAAATCACCCCACCCTCTCCCTCTCCCTCAGAGTCCAAAAGTCCGTGCTATACATCTGTGTCTCTTTTGCTGTCTCGCATACAGGGTCAATATTACCATCTTTCTAAATTCCATATATATGTGTTAGTATACTGTATTGGTGTTTTTCTTTCTGGCTTACTTCACTCTGTATAATCGGCTCCAGTTTCATCTATCTCATTAGAACTGATTCAAATGTATTCTTTTTAATGGCTGAGTAATACTCCATCGTGTATATGTATCACAGCTTTCTTTCTGCTGGAGAGGGTGTGGAGAAAAGGGAACCCTCTTACACTGTTGGTGGGAATGCAAACTAGTACAGCCACTATGGAGAACAGTGCAGAGATTCCTTAAAAAATTGCAAATAGAACCACCTTATGACCCAGCAATCCCACTGCTGGGCATATACATAGAGGAAACCAGAATTGAAAGAGACACATGTACCCCAATGTTCAGAAAGCTGTGGTACATATTCAAGTATTTTTGAGGGCTGAACATTGTTCAAAATGTTATACACACAGTGATGGATATGATATGGCTCCCTTCCTGTGGATCTCATAGTCTCCTAAAGGAGACAAAGCTTTTATCATAATAACAACAAAAATTACAACAGAAACACAGTCTAATGGAGAAAGATCCACTCTACATTTTGTCTAGTTGGTGACAGGTAAAGAAAGGCTGGTTCATTTACTTGCTTACTCTGTATAAAGCACTATCTCACTATACGCCTATTCCATAAAGCTGAAGCTTTGACAGTGGATTTGTGGAGTAGCAGATGGAAAATTTAGAATGACAGTGAATTTGCAGGAGAGATTTGGTTTGGGGTTTTAATTATGATGAGTGCAACTTTAGGTATCCATTCTTTAATAGACAGATTTTATCACAACATTGTTAATCGGCTATACCCTAACACAAAATAACAAGTGTAAAGTTTGAACAGAAATAAAAGACAAAGTAAACAGTTTCTGAAACAAGAGTTTTTAAAAGATGTATTTTTATGTCAATTAACTGCATGTAATTTATCTATGCTTCCCCAAATGTTCAGAATTTATAAAGAGTAAGCAAAACTGAATCATTCTCTACTATACAACATATAGTAAGGATTTCTATATGGATTGGTTAGGGCATGAAAGTCATGGGTTTCCTCACCAAAATGTGTTACAGGATAAAAAAAATTCATTCTAGGGGAAAGAAAATAAATAACTTGGTATTTTATCCCAATTTTGTTATACTAAAAAATTAGTAAAATTGTATAGATCTCATGGGCATTACTTTGAGTAGTTTTCGGTGTATTAAACGAAAATGCTGATCCCCTATATTTGGTATGTGTGTGAACAAGAAGAGGTACTGATAAAAACATCTCAGTTCATTGCAAATATAAACAGTAAAAAAACAGCATGTGCAAAGATTAAACAATATCCTATGTAAGCAAGAATCACTCTTTATTTCTTATCGTGTTATGACATAAGGAGAGAAAAAATGTTTTGATTTAAAAATCTGTCAGCTATCATGTAATTTAATATGTAGTGACATATACTGCTAAAAGGTATATATTAACATTAGAGACCTAAACTCCAATGATTAATATTATAGTGATGACAGAGTGAAAGTGCCTAATTTTAATCCACTGTTTATCTATGTGAGGTAATTTATAGATCACTCGACATGTTTTAATAGTAGACATAAAAAGATATCCTCTAATACCCACTTGCTTTCAAGATCTGACATTTGCAATTACAAATACAAAGAAATACCAGGGGTTGCCTTCATTGGATATGTATACAAATAGCTAGTCATCCCATACACAGTTTATACAAAGTGATCTATTAATAACAAAACTGCTCCAAAGACCCAGGATCTCTTAATATTCTAGTTGAATATCAAAAGGTTGACTTAAAATGAGGCCAGAAACACAAAGAGTGGACAACACATTGATTTGCCTGCCAAATATAGTTTTACCACCATAAATCTCAGGCTGACAGTTGCACAAAGCTTTCTTCACCCAAACACTGCCAAGTAAGGGCGTTTATTCACTGATTGGTTGATAGTCACCATGACAACTGATGCCACAATTAGACAAGTACAATCCCACTTTCAAACATGCACACAATTCATTAATTCAGCAAGACTTTGTTGATGATACATTATAAGGAAAATGAGGGAAATATTTAATACTACTCGGAGACTGATATACTTGCCTCTTATCTAGGGTAAAATAAATTATAAGAAGTGATGAAAACAATCATTTAATTAGACCAAAGTAAGTCTGACAAGCAATTCAGTGAATTTAATATTTTTAATAATTGTAGGTATCTCATTCAAAAACTGAATGACCACTAAATTAGCCTTCAAGTTATTTTCCTAGGGGCCCTTTTTAAAAAGAGGTTGGAAAGAATGTGAGTCCAATTTTCTACATATTAAATAAGATAACAGCAAACATTTCTTTGGTACATGAGAAGAAGTAATTTTACTCAATGTTAACTGATGTTCCTCTGTGGAAATCCCAGTGAAAACTGAAAGGAGTCATTTCTCTATCCTTGTCTACACAGAAATCATATTTACCAGCGATGGTTCCTAAGACAAACAACTCTATAGGTTCAGGATTTAAATACTAATAAGAATAAGCTAACGAAGTGTCTAATGTAAGGAAACATTGTGTTTATCAACTTTTACTTAATTTTAACTTAGCCAGTCTTATCAACCAAACTACTGGAAGAGAAATGCTGACATTTCTAAATTCATTTTCTCATATTGTGATCCACTGAGTGTGTGAAATGCAGTTAATGAGTTAAAACCTTTTATACACGTGTTTAAGGTTTTTCTGTTTACTTAGGTTTGAACGAATATACAGTGAATAGTGTGGAAGGCTAGATACTGTATTGTTAATACTTGATTCAGAGATATGAGTTAGGAGAGGGTGGAGAAAATTTTTTCTTTATATGTATTTTTAGTTATTTATTTAATGAAAGTGAGATTTACTTTCTAACTTCAAGTTAAAAAATCCAATAAAATACTGAAAAACTGATCATGATAAAATTAAAAATCAGGACAAAGTATTTTGTTTAATATGATCTCATTTTATTATATATGTACTCTATACATCGGTGCACATCTGTGGGGGGATTATTGCATAAAATAGAAAAAAAAAAAAAGGACTCTAAGAGTGAACCTAATTATATACCATTGATTATCCCTGGGTAGTGGGATTATTTTATATTCTCTTCTTCGTATGTATTTGTATAATTTGCAATAAGAATGATTTTATTCTTTTATTAAGAAGGGTTATTACATTATAAGCAATTAAAGTGAGTAACTGCAACATCTGCTTTTTACCTTCTATGTGTTGCATTCACTTTTAGAAGATGCGAAGAAAAGTGTCTTCAAAATTGTAACAATTTAATAGAGAAACACAGTGCAAATATGAAATATTATAATACGGTGTATGAAGAATACAGATGATTTGTATAGAAATTTAGAAGAATCATCATATATTCCTTCTTAAAAATTACATTTGCCATATTTATACTATCATTTTTGGTAAAGTACAAATACTAAATTATTTGATCCATATATAATCTGAATATACATTTTTAAAATAATTGAATTTGTTTAGACAATAAAGGAAGAAATGTGATTTCAAAACCATTCACAAGAAGGAGAGTGATTTTTGATTTTTAAAGAATGTAAACCATTCCTTAAGAAAAAAAGCTGTCTATATGGTCCAAGTTAAGAAATATCAAAATACAAAATATTTCACCTTATTCTTTGACTCTGGATGAAGCTCATTAAAAAAAAAAAAAGGCTCAGCCTTTAATGAGGTAGTATAAAGTAACACCCATATTTGCTATCAGTTTGTATGCTTTTATTCAATCAGAGATTCTCCTCTAGGGCTTTGAGTTCTGAACTAATGCTAAAGAACATGGTGATTCTTGGAGTCATATTTGTGAATGGGGCTGAACAGGTCTAACTAGTTTTGATGTCAATGTTCTTTGGTGCAGCACTATTTACAGGGTTTCAGATTTATGACTGCATTCCAAGAATAGTGTTCCTGGCTGCCAATTTAATTTTTGTGAATCCCATAGAACTTGCCAGTGAATTCCGTATTTCTCTACGATTCACCATAATCAGTTTCGGTTGCTTGCAACTAAGAATCCTGACATAACACTACATCTCAAGTTGTATGGTTCTCTAATGACAACATATAGAACACCTAAATTCCACACAGTTAAAAGTTCCATACAGCTTAGGTATGGTCCCATTTCACCAGAATACATGCACCATAGTGTGCCTAAAAAAGTTTTGGAATCCATAAAATTAATGGAATTAAAAATAAAACCACAAATGTTTCTTTTTTGAAAAGTGGTGTGATTTTCCTTCAATGGGAAGATCTATATCAGTTCAGTTCAGTTCAGTTGCTCAGTCGTGTCCGACTCTTTGCGACCCCATGAATCGCAGCACGCCAGGCCTCCCTGTCCATCACCAACTCCCAGAGTTCACTCAGACTCAGGTCCATCGAGTCGGTGATCTGAAATTCCCTGTAAGCTCATGTTTATGACATTTTCTCTTTAGGTCAGCAACTTAGAAGACATAGTTAGCTTTCTAAAATTAGCAAACATTTTTAATGTAATAATGAAGGAAAAACACAATCTTTACGCTGAATGTATACTCAACACACTCTACTTGCTTGGCTTGTGGTGTCCTGGTATACACTGCCTCAAAAAAACAGCTGGTCCTCTGTATGCTTTCCAGATACTTCTTACGTCATCTTATGTCTATGCTCATGAGTGTTTAAGGTTAGTATTTTCTGATGCAACAGTCAGAAAACAGCCCTCCAGCTCATCTTTTTAAATTCTCTTGCTAAGCATTCATTCTGGTTCAAAAATGGAGTGTCTTTTAGACATCATGTGGAAAGTGGTGCCAGTCTTTTTTTCTGGATGTTTTGTACTCTCTTTTAGGAAGCAAATAAAGGAATTAAACAGTAATCCCTACTTACTTTCTTATATTTTGCCTTAATTGGACTTTACTTCACATAAAGTAGTTTAAAGTCAAACTATCTGATTCAACAGAAAAAAATCAGAACAAAATAAAAACACCTCTTCTGCTTGCTAACGGGATTGACTTGGGCCAGTCACTGATTTCCTGAGCCTCCATTGTCTCAGTTTTAAAGACAGGATTAATACTCGATCTTTCTGACATCAAAAGGTTGTTTTAAGATTCAGACAAGGTAATTATGTATGTGACAGCACTTCAAAAATTAAAAAGCATTTAAAAAAATAAGCCTGATGTTCAAATATGCACAGACCACACTGTGTAAGGCCACCCTCGTCTATAGCAATATAACAATTCCCACAAAAGTAAACGTCTACATGAAAAAAGCATTCACCTTTACCAGGAATAAAAGAAATGTCCTCCAACAACAAAGACATCGCATTTTTACTTATGAAGAGAGATGTTTACAAGATAAGTTTACCTAGTGCTAATGCGGCTAAAATTAGGGCTCTTTCAATGCATGTAAGTTAGCAATAATACTTTTGTCAAGCCATTTGGTGGTATGTCTGTTGAGTCTTAAAAGATTTCATACTTTTGACCCACTTATTTTCATTCAAGGGCTTCCCTGATAGCTCAGTTAGTAAAGAATCTGCCTGCAATGCAGGAAACCCCAGAATCACATTCCCCCAGAGTCACATTCCCCCAGAATCACATGCACCCAGAATTACATTCATCCCGAATCACATTCATCCAGAATTACTACAAATTCTTTGCAATGTGGTTATTTATAATACCAAGAAATAAAAACAGACTAAATGACCAACAGTAGAAGAAAAGTTCAGCAAATTTTAGTATGTTGACACAATGGACAGCCATACAATGATGCCATTAAATTATGCTCTAGAAATTTTCAAGAAACAAGGGGAAACAGCTCTGAAATATATTATTGGCTGCATTGTACAATATATGTCTGTGTATCTGCATGTTATAAATTGAATGAAAAGAGCAGGGTATAATATTTACATATGGCATAATTTCAAAATTTTTAAATGTGTCAAAAAAACACACCTCAACTAGACCTGCTGCTGCTGCTGCTAAGTCACTTCAGTAGTGTCCAACTCTGTGTGACCCCACAGATGGCAGCCCACCAGGCTCCCCCGTCCCTGGGATTCTCCCGGCAAGAACACTGGAATGGGTTGCCGTTTCCTTCTCCCACACATGAAAATATTAACAGAGGTTGTCTCTGAATGTTGGCATTATGAGAGCTTTATTTTTCTATTCTATATATGTTTTAGATTTTCAATATTAAACATGTTTTTTTAAATAATCAGAAATTTTAAAATAGTCATCAGGATCATGATACATGAGCAGGGCAAAACAATATGGCTTCATGTCCTAACTCTGGCTTAGTTAAAAAGAACAAATATAGTTAAAGGAGCCTTTGAGATGTAACTATATCCAATCAGCTTCCTGACTGTTCCTTACTCAACACACTTGGAAAGTAGACAAAATCTCCATGTTGCTACTGAATTTCAGACAGTGCAATGACTCTGGCCTTCATGGAAGGCTTGGGAAATACTGTACTTCTTTAAAAGTAAGTCTGGAAAAGTTCCTAGTTTATACATCTTTGCGTCTAATTTATATTTCAGAGGAGACAATCTAACTGCAACCTACCCAGGAGGCTCTCTGCTTTTACACATCCCCATGGGAAGAGGTCTACCTTAGAGACTTGGGTGTTTTGAAGAGATAACACCATTATAGTTCAGTCCCTTGGTGCAAAGGGTTCAATTCAGTCCTACCGCACCATTCCTCATGGGAATAACATTCAATGGCTACCATAACTGGTATGACATTATAGGCACAAAAGAGAAAGAGAGAGACTGCACAAAAAGAGCCTTTTATCTAGTCGTGATATACGTAAACCAGTACTCTGGAATAAATTCTTCATAATACTCCTTGTTTGGTAGTCACATAATTTCACTCAATTCAGTGTTGTATATTTTATTTTATTTTTTATTTCTGGCTTGACGCAGAATAGTAATGTGTCTGTATGTCTTCCAGAAATATAAATTATGTTCAAATTATTTTATTGTCTATTTTGTAGGATATAGACATTCAAACAACAGTGTTATATTGGTCATCCTAAGAATCTCTCCAAGAAATCTGTTTAAGTGGTGAAATTATTTTAAGAATAAATCTATTCAGAAAAGCAAGCAATTCCATGCTTAGGGTTACTAAATCAATCCACATCAAGTGCCGCCAAAACATAGTACTAGAAAATGGGCCACAGCAGCAAATGGAACGTTCAGTCTCTTCCTGTTCTTGAGGCTTACATGGACACTTCCACAAGGATGTTTGCCCCAAAAGAAATGGTGGAGATAAAAAGGTGGGTTCAGCTCTGAAGTTCTAGGGAAACAACAACTAAAGAACTGATCATTTAGGTGGCAGAGACAAAGATGGGATAACTAACAGTATAAATATTTTCATTTTGGGTGGATAGTCATCTATGGATGTGAGAGTTGGACCATAAAGAAGGCTAAACACCAAAGAACTGATGCTTTTGAACTGTGGTGTTGGAGAAGACTCTTGAGAATCCCTTGGACTGCAAGGGGTTCAAACCAGTCAATCCTAAAGGAGATCAATTCTGAATATTCATTAGAAGGACTGTTGCAGAAGCTGAAGCTCCAATACTTTGGCTACCTGATGTGAAGAACTGACTCACTGGAAAAGACCCTGATGCTGGGAAAGATTGAGGGCAGGAGGAAAAGGGGATGACAGAGGATGAGATGGTTGGATGGCATCACCGACTCAATGGACATGAGTTTGAGCAAGCTCTGGAGATGGTGAAGGATGGGAAAGCCTGGCGTGCTGCAGTCCATGGGGCTACAAAGAGTCGGACACGACTGAGCAGCTGAACAACAACAATGGCAGATCATTAGAGAAGTAGCTTTAATGATGAACTTCCAGTGTGAATGTGTCATTGGGTCTATGATAGTCAAATGAGTTGCACATGATAGGAAAGAGTAATGAAAATAACTGGGGCCAATTAAATGAAGCTGATTACTTGGTGGCTCAGACAGTAAAGTGTCTGTCTACAATGCAGGAGACCCGGGTTTGATCCCTGGGTCGGGAAGATCCCATGGAGAAGGAAATGGCAATCCACTCCTGTACTATTGCCTGGAAAATCCCACGGACAGAGGAGCCTGGTAGGCTACAGTCCATGGGGTCGCAAAGAGTCGGACACAACTGAGCGACTTCACTTTCACGCATTTATTGTAGCTTTAGGGGGATGGGAGAATTGAAAAGTTTTACAGTCAGACACCTAAATGTTGGCAGAAGAAATAAAACCAAATGGTAGAAGTGGCAGTGAGCAGTTTTATAATTTTCTTAAGTGAACTTGGAATGCAACAAAAAAGGTATTTCTGTGCCTTTTGTTCCAAATGTTTAAAGTTGAGGTTGCAAACCTTAAACTCCAGTAGGGGCAAGGTGGGGATGTAAACAAAAGATAAAGGTCACACATACGAGGCTAGGACACCACAGGGAGCATGTGGCATCAGAAGAAGGACGCATCCTCTAACTAGGTCAGTTACCACTTGGCTGGAAATTGTCGCTATGCACAAACACCGCACTGACATGATTTTCAAGAGAAGCTGAAAAGCAGGAATGTATATGAATTTTTTTGATTATTTAAAACTGAATTGTGTACCACAGTTTGTAACTTCTAACTTCAAGATAGAAAAGTGATTTCTGAATTTTAGTCATTTTTAAATAGTGAGGTAACTGGTATGGAAGAGTGACCATATATATTTTCTCAGGAAAAAAGTCAGTTGCAATTCAA
This sequence comes from Capra hircus, assembly GCF_001704415.2. Lineage (NCBI taxonomy): Eukaryota > Metazoa > Chordata > Mammalia > Artiodactyla > Bovidae > Capra > Capra hircus. The sequence goes on from NC_030829.1 coordinate 30,937,576, forward strand.
AATGTATCAAGTGGTCCTATCTCATAAAAAGAAAAACTGTATATGCAATTATGGTAGATACAGAACAAAATATTAGCGGAGGTCTGGGAATGGAGAATACCTACATATATGTGTGCTGTTTGCTTTTTCTCAGCATGTATCACATGGGATTACCAAATTTCACTGATTCCAAAATATGTCTTTTTAAAAATTTCTAGAAAATATATTTTTCAGACTTCTCAAAATTGAGGTGTCTTGTAATCATAACTCACAACAGTATGTAAAATAATGGTGTGTTCTACCTTTAATGCATCTTAGATTCAGTAAAATATGATTGAAAAAGTTACAAGCACAAAATTGTAAAATAATATTCATTTAATTCCATTTCTTTGAGATCTAATGACTGAAAGAAATAATTTGGTACTTATGTTTCTCAGAATTCATCTATTTAAAAATGTATGGCAAAACCAATACAATATTGTAAAGTAATTGGCCTCCAATTAAAATAAATTTAAATTTAAAAATTCTTTGTTAATAATCATGTCAAATGGAATGTTTTTTAGCTGTCTTTGTTTAAAGTTTCTTTTATTTTAATCCTCTAAAAAAATAAAAAACAAAAATATTCAGGTAGAAACTGGAAATTCATTTAACCTCTTGCTTGACTACTCATGATGTCACATTTCTGTATACCGGAATGTATTTGAGGTATTCCAGTTTTAATGGTTGAGGTTTCAAGAATCAAAACCCCAAATCTTCAAGTGACCCATATAATCTCAGGAGCATATTTTTGTACAGGTAAAAATTATTGTTTCTAAAGAAGTTATGGCCCAAACTGTTAAAGACTCTAATTGTTAGAACCTCTAATTATCCCAGAAAGCAAAAAAAAATCTTTATTACAGGTTTCAGATCAGAGGTATTATGTGCTCCATATGGCTAACGGATCCGGGCAGTTCCACTCAGCCCCAGCCAAAGCATCGAAAGAGTCTAGGGTCTGTCATATTGTGAGCTGAAATTATGAATAATTCCTAGGAAATACTTAATGAATAATTTCTCCCCCCACCATATGTGCCATTATATCCTAGACCTTAAAGTAATTTCTAATAAAAGTATATTTACATTCTTTTTTCTTCATTAGGAACTACAATATATATGCCACTGATGTTAGGGGAGTTCAGTATAAATTTGCAATCAGGTATACTGTGCAAGGTATCACAACAGTCAGTATGATAGTACAACATACCTGATCTAGTGATGTGATATATTTTTTTATGCTATAGACCATGAAATTATAGAATCTCCCATAGTTCTAACATATTATTTCTCCTCCTAAATCATTATAATCACCAGACCCATCTCATGCCTCAATCTCTAAATGATAATGGAAGCAGAATCACAGTATAATGAAGGAAACTCTCAAGATTCATTTTCAGAAAAATATGATGCTTGCCCTCACTGAGTAGAATTCTTCATTAATTAATTGTGCCATTGATGGCATTATGTTACCCACCACCAAGTTTCTGAAAATCTTACTTTATGGCACCATAAAAATCAGAATCTGTGGAAAGTATCATATGAATAAGTAGTTATATTAGAGTCAAACAGGAACAATGCTCTGAAGAGATTCTTTAAAAATTCTTCAGTCCTTCCTATTTTCAGGAATGGTTCATTGTCCCATGTCCAGAATACAGGGGCTGAATTTTGGCTCTCAAATTTTTAACCAAATGATGCCACGGAGAGGCTTATGAGAGGGACACGTACCCTAGGCTCTACAAGACGTGGAGGGTATGAACGTCACCCTCTCCATTCCCTGCATTCTCAACTAGATTACCTTACTGGGTAGTATCAGCTTAGTCCTCGATTGTGACTTAGATATCAATGAAGCAAACTCATACAATGTTTCCAGATTAATTATGGAGCGAGAATGAGATGCAAACATTTAGAAGAGTGGTGCCTGGCCATAGAAGGTATATAATACATACCTGTCAAATCAGTGACTTTTCGTGTAAATATAATATGTGTTCATTTAAAAGAAAGAGTAAAAGGAAGGGAGTATAATCTTGCTTAATGTCGCTTCACCTCATAATCTCTTCCTCCTTTATAGGTATTATTTCCAGTCACATGTATGGTTGTGATTCTGTCCAGTACATACAAGTGCATATGAATACAGGCACACGTCATTCCACAACCTGTTTTCATCTTCATAACAAATGTGACATCTTTCTAAGTACAGAGATCCACTTCGTCATCTATAATTGTTATATATACTATTCTACTATACATTCTATATTATGTATCTGATCCCCTAGTGATAGTCATAAAGTTGGTTCCAGTGATGCACTATTGTTAACGATGAACAACCTGCGCGTAACAAAATACTTGTGCTTTTATTGGGAGATGAGTCTACCCTCGCTTCTGTCCATCTTCATCAGACCTCCTTTCCCTCCTATGTATGCAAATTCTATCCAGCCTCGGTGAAGCCTTCTCCTGGTTGCTCAAAGACACAGTCTTTCACAGTGGGAAAGAGGTTTGGTTTTAGAGTTGAACACATGTGTGTTTGAAGCCCCAATCTGTGACTTACTACCTGGCTGGCCAGATCTCCCTGAGTCTTGGTACCACAAACTCCAATATGTCATGGGGGGATTATAGAATAAGATGCATGTGAAGCCTTCAGTACAGAGCCTGGCATGGAGAGATTCTCTCTACTAAAGAGGTTGTATAGTTGAAGCAACTTATACTACAAAATGGCTTGTTCTGGTACCATATTAGAACAGTATGTTAGAATAAATTAATCCTTTCATCAAATAGGAATCAACCATGTCTGCCAGGGAACAGTTCAAAGGATAATACACAATCAGCTGAATTCCATAACAGTATGCCCTGATAGGAGACTGTAATCATTACTAACACACTATAAGTATTATAAATGTATGTATAAATACATATATATATATATATATATACATACATATATATTATGTTGTGCTGGGCTCAGTCACTCAGTTGTGTTCAAGTCTTTTGCAACCCCATGGACTATAGCCTGCCAGGCTCCTCTGTTCATGGAATTTTCCAGGCAAGAATACTAGAGCAGGTTGCCATTTCCTACTCCAGGGGATCTTCCTGACCTAGGGATTGAACTCATGTCTCTTGCAACTCTGGCACTGAAATGTAGATTCTTTGCCACTCTGCCATCATACTCCCCCTATTTATTTATTTTTCTCCTAATTTATAGTCCAGGAAACTGAGGGGCAATGAGGATTTTAAATTGTATTTGTCTGACTCCAAAGCCACCCCTTTTAACCTTATATGAAAATGTGAAAAAATATAAACATTATATTTATAAAAAGCAAAATAATTATTGCTTTGTAAGAACTTTTTAGAGGTATAATTCACATACTGAATTATTCACTCCTTTGAGTATTGTGATTTAAACAAAATTTCCTGTTGAATAGGTCAGTAACTTCATAGTAATGCTCATGCTTTAACACGTATTTCCTGATAGCCTACTATGTGGCAGGTCCTGTTCTGAGCCTTGGGGATAAGGCTTAATGTTATAAATCAGGGATTATTAACCTCAGCACTCCTGGCATTTGGGGCTAAAGAGTTCTTTGTTGTAAGGGCTGCCCTGTGCACGATGGGTACCAAGCAGCATCCTTGGCCTCTACCTGTTAGATGCCAGCAGTCCCTTCTCCCTTAGTTGTGATAAACAACAATGTCTCCACACGTTTACAGATGTCCCCTCAAAAGCAAGGCCATCCCTGTTAAGAATCATCTCTTTAAACCATAAAGTCAACCCCATACAGGCTCCAGAAGGCTTGGCTATGACTACACTTTTCATACCTTGCTTTGACTTAAACTTATGTGTACAAATTACACATACATATTGACATGTATACATCCTTCCGTCCACCACAGCACTAAAGGCAGCCTTGGGGCCCTCAGCAACTATATAAATATTTGTTGACTCAGAGGGCATTGTGGCTTATATAGTCAATTCTTTGTTAAGGGGTAAAATCACTACTCTACTGTACAACCTGTGGTATATGCATTAGACAGCATAGTGTGGGAGAGGGAGAGGGTGGGATGATTTGGGAGAATGATATTGAAACACGTATACTATCATGTAAGAAACGAATCGCCAGTCTATGTTTGATACAGGATACAGGATGCTTGGGGCTGGTGCACGGGGATGATCCAGAGAGATGATATGGGGTGGGAGCTGGGAGGGGGGTTCAGGATTGGGAATTCATGTACACCCGTGGCAGATTCATGTCAATGTATGGCAAAACCAATACAGTATTGTAAAGCAAAATAAAGTAAAAATTTAAAAAAAAGTCTATGATAACCTCACAAATGAAAAAAATTAAATTTCTTACTATAGTATAGTTTGTGCTATATGCCACACCAGTGAATTTGCTTATTGTTACACTAAACATTTGTACCAGCATGAGTCTGTAGGGCTCCCCTACTCAGCATTCATGCAAAAGAAATAACCAATCTTTCAATAATTCAAATAATAAAAGTTACTTTGTCAGGATAAATTTTCTTGCCCATATGCTGGATGGCACTGATTGATGCCTGCCTGCTGGTACTGTTTAGACAGCTCAAAATTTAAGGCCAGTCTGTGGCCTCTGTCATGCCATTCCTAGTTCTAAATTCCTGAACGGACGTCATTTCACTGACACCATTGTGCCGTCTGTCTTTAGAAACCTCTGCTTCCCTTACTGCCCACAATTCATGGCCATCTTTCTCTTCGGACTCTCTCCAGTCAAAGGAGTAGAATGTGGCCAGAAATGGTTGATTCATCCCTGCTATATTAAGACCCAAGGATAAAAGCCAAGAAGGAAAACTCCCTTTAAAGTGTGGCAAAGGAAAACTACATTATTCATTATTGGCTAGTTGGAAAGGTCCCTTGTGGTATCTTACACAACTCTTTGAGTACTCGGATTATCACACACCCAGTGCACAGGATTCCCATTTGACATACTTGATAATAATTCCTATCTTGAAATTACACAAGAACCTATAATGAGACACCATTACCTAACAGCTACTTGCCTAAATGATTGCATTAGTGAGGTGTAAATCAATAAATGGTGATTAATGAGGTTACATTTCATTTGTGTTAATTCAGTGGCGCTCAATAAAATAAACCTTGGTTGCGTATACTAGTTAAAACAGAAACATAGCCATAAAAATGTTTCTTTTTCTTGTTTCACTAGCGTTCTCTTCTATGAATTTTCTAGTTGTCTGGGGTTTTGTTTTTGTTAGCTTTTGTTTTCTCTTCGCAGTAGCAACCCAGAAAGGAAAAGAACAATGATTATTAAAAGGAAGGAATGTGCCACACTGAGATCACGCCATGGGCCTTTACTGCAAACAAATGAGCCAGGGTATACTAATAAGAACGCCTGGTTTTATTGAGCGTTTGCTGTGTAAGGCGCTGTACAAAGAGCTTGGCATGCCCTGTATCTTTCAATTCTCACAACATCCATCTGAGACCATGCCAATGCATCCAGTCATGAAAGAAAATTAAAACAACAAGGTAATACTCCAAGCTGTCAGAATGGCTAAAAGTTTTTTTTTAAAGGCAATGTCAATTGTTATTGGTGATATGATAGAGTGACTAGAAGTCTCTTAAGTTGTTAGTGGGAGAGAGAAGTGGTATAACCACAGTGAAAATTTCTTGGGCAGATTTACTAAAGTGAAACCTGGATAAAACTGCAATTCAAACAGATACATGCATGCCAATATTCGTTACAACACGAATGACAATACATTAGCCATGACATGGAAGCAACTTAAATGGTCATCAGCACGTGAATGGGTAAAGATGACGTGGTACATACATACAATGGACTGTTACTCAGCCACAGAAGAGAAATAAACTCATCCGCAGCAACATGAATGGACCTAGAGACTGTCATACTAAGTGAATTACGTCACGAAGAGAACGACAGAGAACCTATGATATCACTTATAGGTGCAATCTAAAAATTGATACCAATGCACTCATTTATAAGACAGAAACAGACTCACATACTTAGAAAAGTTATGGTTACCAAAGGGGAAAGGTGGGGAAGACAGATAAATTAGGAATTCGGGATTACCATATACACATTACTATATATATATATTAGTAGATAGATAACCAACAAAGACCTACTGTAAAGCACAGGGAACGTAACTCAATCGTTTATAATAACATAAATGGGAAAAAACTTGAAAAAATAGATATATGTATAACACAAGCACTTTGCTGTACACCTGAAACTAACACAATTAAATATTCTCTGATGTAACTTTTTAAAATATAAAACTTGTCAAAAGAAATTAAAGACAATATTTTTCATAAAGAAATATACAAATACTTTATGACCCAACAGTTTCATCCCTTAAGTACATACCCAATTGAAATGTGTTTATGTTTTTACTAAAGACAGGTACAGGAATATTTATAGCAAAAATTCAGAGTAGCTCTGAACTAAAGAGTAAACAAATACCTGTCAATAACAGAGTAGATAATATATTATGGTACATGCATGCATGCTGAGTTGCTTTAGTCATGTCCAACTGGGGTCCCTCCAGAAAAGAATATAGATAGGATGAAGCGATAAGGCAGGCTCCTGGCCAGTATGAATGGAGGCAGCTGCTATGGGCATTTTAATGGCAACCAGGGTAATGTTCTTTCAGTTGATAACAAAGTAGTCAGTGCTGATGCTGTCCCGTGTTATTTTTATGGAATGGTCACTGGATAATGGTATTCAGCTATAGCATGCATCAATGTGCAAATTAAATGCAAATTTTGGGAACCATCTCTGGTGATTCCTTTCTGAGATGGAACCCAAGGATCTGAATGTGCTCAATAATTAAACTAAGGTCCAATGTAGTACTGACACACTGATAAATAGAGATGCGGCAAACCGCTATACGAAGGAAAATGTCAATAATGTGTCAATACATTTGTTTCAGGTCCTTGAGATATAAGGGAAAGAGAAAAAATGGATATGAGGTTATCTTATTGTGTGAAGTATATCAGACAGAGAAAGACAAGTATCGTATCCTGTCACTGGTTCAGTTCAGTTCACTTCAGTGGCTCAGTTGTGTCTGACTCTTTGCGACCCCATGGACTGCAACACGCAAACCTCCCTGTCCATCACCAACTCCTGGAGTTGACTCAAACTCATGTCCATTGAGTTGGTGATGCCATTCAACCATCTCTTCCTCTGTCGTCCCCTCTCCTCCTGCCCTCAATCTTTCCCAGCATCAGGGTCTTTTCAAATGAGTCAGCTCTTCGCATCAGGCAGCCTCAATATTGGACTTCCAGCTTCAACATCAGTCCTTCCAAAGGACACCCAGGACTGATTTCCTTTAGGATGGACTGGTTGGACCTCCTTGCAGTCCAAGGGACTCTCAAGAGTCTTCTCCAACACCACAGTTCAACAGCATCAATTCTTTTGCACTCAGCTTTCTTTATAGTCCAACTCTCACATTCATACGTGACCACTAGAAAAACCATAGCCTCGACTAGATGGACCTCTGTTGGCAAAGTAATGTCTCTGCTTTTTAACATGTTGTCTAGGTTGGTCAAAACTTTCCTTCCAAGGACTAAGCGTCTTTTAATTTCATGGCTGCAGTCACCATCTGCAGTGATTTTGGAGCCCAGAAAAATAAAGTCAGCCACTGTTTCCACTGTTTCCCCATCTATTTCCTATGAAATGATGGGACTGGATGTTGTGATCTCAGTTTTTTGAATGTTGAGCTTTAACCCAACTTTTTCACTCTCCTCTTTTACTTTCATCAAGAAGCTCTTTAGTTCTTTACTTTCTGCCATAAGGATGGTGTCATCTGCATATCTGAGGTTATTGATATTTTCCTGGCAATCTTGATTCCAGCTTGTGCTTCATCCAGCCCAGCGTTACTCATGATGTACTCTGCATAGAAGTTAAATAAGCAGGGTGACAATATATAGCCTTGACGTACTCCTTTTCCTATTTGGAACCAGTCTGTTGTTCCATGTCCAGTTCTAACTATTGCTTCCTGACCTGCATATAGGTTTCTCAAGAGGCAGGTGAGGTGGTCTGGTATTCCCATCTCTTTCAGAATTTTCCACAGTTTATTGTGATCCACACAGTTAAAAGCTTTGGCATAGTCAATAAAGCAGAAATAGATGTTTTTCTGGAACTCACTTATTTTTCGATGATCCAGCAGATTTGGCAATTTGATCTCTGTTTCCTTTCCCTTTTCTAAAAGCAGCTTGAACATCTGGAAGTTCATGGTTCACGTATTGCTGAAGCCTGGCTTGGAGAATTTTGAGCATTACTTCGCTAGCGTGTGAGATGAGGGCACTTGTGTGGTAGTTTGAGCATTCCTTGGCATTGCCTTTCTTTGGGATGGGAATGAAAATGGACATTTGCCAGCCCTGTGGCCACTGCTGAGTTTTCCAAATTTGCTGGCATATTGAGTGCAGCACTTTCACAGCATCATTTTTTAGGATTTGAAATAGCTCAACTGGAATTCCATCACCTCCACTAGCTTTGTTCGTAGTGATGCTTCCTAAGGCCCACTTGACTTCACATTCCAGGATGTCTGGCTCTAGGTGAGTGATCACACCATTGTGATTATCTGGGTCATGAACATCTTTTTTGTACAGTTCTTCTGTGTAATCTTGCCACTTCTTAATATCTTCTGCTTCTGCTAGGTCCATTCATTTCTGTCCTTTATTGAGCCCATCTTTGCATGAAATGTTCCCTTAGTATCTCTAAATTTTCTTGAAGAGATCTCTAGTCTTTACCATTCTGTTGTTTTCTCATTTCTTTGCATTGATCACTGAGGAAGGCTTTCTTATCTCTCCTTGCTATTCTTTGGAACTCTGCATTCAGATGCTTATATCTTTCCTTTTCTCCTTTGCTTTTCACTTTTTTTTTTTTCAAAGCTATTTGAAAGGCCTCCTCAGACAGCCATTTTGCTTTTTTGGATTTCTTTTTCTTGGGAATGGTCTTGCTCTGTGTCTCCTATACAATGTTACGAACCTCGGTCCATAGTTCATCAGGCACTCTGTCTATCAGATCTAATCCCTTAAATCTATTTCTCACTTCCACTGTATAATCATAAGGGATTTGATTTAGGTAATACCTGAATGGTCTAGTGGTTTTCCCCACTTTCTTCAGTTCAAGTCTGAATTTGGCAATAAGGAGTTCATGATCTGAGCCACAGTCAGCTCCCATGTCACTGGTAGGTACAAATGAACCTATTCACAAAAAAGAAATAGATTCACTGATGTAGAAAACAAATTTATGATTAGCAGAGTTTAAGGGAGGGGAGGGATAAATTGAGAGATTGGGATTGACATATATCATTTTAGTTGCTTAGTCGTGTCCAACTCTTTGCGACCCCATGGGCTGCAGCACGACAGGCTTCCCTGTCCATCACCAATTCCTGGAGCTTACTCAAATCATGTCCATTGAGTCGGTGATGTCATCCAACCATCTCATCCTTTGTCCTCCCCTTCTCCTCCTGCCTTCAATCTTTCCCAACATCAGGATCTTTTTCAATGAGTCAGTTCTTCGCATCAGGTGGCCAAAGTATTGGAACTTCAGCATCAGTCCTTCCAATGAATATTCAGGACTGATCCTTCAGGATTGCCTGGTTGGATTTCCTTGCAGTCCAAAGGACTCTCAAGAGCCTTCTGCAACACCACAGTTCAAAAGTATTGATTCTTCGGTGCTCAGCTTTCTTTATGGTCCAACTGCCACATCCATACATGACTACTAGAAAAACCATAGCTTTGACTAGATGGACCTTTGTCACAAACTAATGTCTCTGCTTTTTAATATGCTGTCTAGGTTGCCCATAGCTTTTCTTCCAAGGAGCAAGTGTCTTTTAATATCATGACTGCAGTCACCATCTGCAGTGATTTTAAATCTTCACTCTTTCCATTGTTTTCCCATCTATTTGCCATGAAGTGATGAATCCCATGCCATGATCTTAGTTTTTCGATGTTGAGTTTTAAGACAGCTTTTTCACTCTCCTCTTTCACTTTCATCAAGAGGCTCTTTAGTTCTTCTTCACTTTCTGCCATAAGGATGGTGTCATCTGCATATCTGAAGTTACTGATATTTCTCCTGGCAATCTTGATTTCGGCCTGTACTTCATACAGCCTGGCATTTCACACTGACATATATACACTACTATTAGTTTAGTTTAGTTTAGTTCAGTCACTCAGTCATGTCCGACTCTTTGCGACCCCATGGGCTGCAGCATGCCTGGCCTCCCTGTCCATCACCAGTTCCTGGAGTTGACTCAAACTCATGTATATTGAGTTGGTGATGCCATCCAACCATCTCATTCTCTGTCGTCTCCTTCTCCTCCTGCCTTCAATCTTTCTCAGCATCAGGGTCTTTTCAAATGAATCAGCTCTTCTCATCAGGTGGCCAAAGTATTGGAGTTTCAGCTTCAGTATCAGTCTTTCCAATGAACATTCAGGACTGATTTCCTTTAGGATGGACTGGTTGGATCTCCTTGCAGTATACACTACTATATATAAAATAAATAACTAATAACAACCTACTGTATAGCTAACGAAACTCTACTCAATACTCTGCAATGACCTATATGGGATAAGAATGTTAAAAAAGGTGGATACATGTATATGTATAACTGATTCACTTTACTATACACCTGAATCTGAATCAACTATGCTCCAGTGAAATTTTTTTTAAAAAGGAGAAAATGAAATGGCAGAGAAAGTTAATTCATTTCTCAAGGAACTTTTTATAGGTTAAATTTTAATCTAGATTTAAAGTGCTTACAAACATAACTCTGATTAAATATAAGATAATCAAGAACAAAAGAAAGAATAAAATAAATTCCCAGTAATCCAAAGTATGCAAACCAAATTCATTTCTTAAGTATACTCTAAAACACACACACACACAATTTCTTAACCCCTACAGGCTTTCTAAAAATTTTAGCTTGATGAATATCTTAGAGTTAATTGAAGAAATAATTTAAAATGAATGATGATAAATTCTGGGACTTGAAGAAAAAATGATAGTAATGTCAGTGACTTAGAATTTCAAATCATGTTATAAAATAATACTTCTTCTGTTATATACATACCCCAGTAGAAAATACCATTCTCTTCGACCCAAGGCACTAATCATTATTGCGTGACAGTCTAGAAAGTTAGCATCTAATTTAAAATTTAATTTAACTTCATCCTACATGGTTATTCTTATAAAAAGTTAAGATTTCACCTGTTTTTTTAAAAATTCTGCTTTTCTGGACTGATGATACTAAGTAGTTTTATGTATGTACAAGAAATTTTAGCCTGATTTATGAGTATGTTTGTTAGTGATCTATTGTATTACATAACCACAGACTATCCCATCGTTTGTCAGACCATTTAAAGGAAAACCTTGAAACAGCTGTTCATACTTGTAACATGAATAGTGTTTCACATGCTAAAATTTTAAACATTTGTCTCATATTTCTTAGATTTTAAGGTTTCTAAAAATCTACATCATGAAAGTCTGTTTCTGAGTACAATGCAGTAGATTACTGCAGATAAGTACTTGCACTGACAATGAAACAAAGGTGGGTAAACTTCGATAATCATGTTATCATATGCATCAGAAAGCAACAAAAACTAGATTGAGGAGAACTAGTAGGTGATGAGTTGATAAGTTAGATGAGTGTTTTGTTTCATTTTTCCTTGTGTGTATTTGTCATTCTTGGCACAGGATGAGATGTTGGTACAAGTAGACGGTATTACAGAGAGAGGGAGAGAAAGCAAAGTTTTCAGTGGTACAGGGAAGCCAGAAAAATAGTGTGCAGACTTGAGGTCCTTCAAACAGACAACCCATTTCTACGTGAACTCATCAATCTAAGAATGTGTGAAAGGTTAAAGAAACAGATCAAAAGATTCCAAAAGGAAAAGTGAAAAATTTCACAATCTTGCAGACTTAATCTGGTGGAGAAGGCCTGAAAATAAATTGAGCAACAAAAGCGAAACCTAAAAGGAGGGATGAATTAGGATAAAAAATTGACAGCTCATGTTACTTGCATCCACTTACTGATTCTAGATTCACCTGAAGCTGAGGGATGAGGGATAAAGGGGGATGAAAACTCTATGATTTTTTTATATTTGTGTAAGACTGACACGTAAGGTTGGATGCTTAGAGTCCTCCTTCACATGACCTTAATACATTTACTACATTTGAAGCTGCATGGGATAAATGATCAAAAAACCAAGCTGAAAGTAAGTTTGCAAAAGTTACAGCTCAGCCCTATTATAGCACAATCCTTGCTTTCATTTAGACAATCAGCTCCTTACACTATCTGCTTATAAAGACTTCTTTGGTAGAAATTAACAAGTGGTGTCTCTCTAGTTTTTTATACACAATATCTTACATATAGTCAAAAATGATGAAACACAATAAGTGGAATGGCCATAATCAACAACCACAAGCAAAAATAGACAATAGAAACAAACCCACAGATAATCCAGAAGTTTACATTAGCCATCCAAGTCTTTGAAATAGCTATGATTTATTTGCTCAAAGAAATAGAGAAAAAGATGGACATAAGAAACTGTGAAGAAATTAAAAATACATAGTTGATTTTTTAAAATTGACACTAATGAATAGTTTGGCATTAAGAATACAATATCTGAATTTAGGAACCTAAGTGGAGAGGTTTAACAAAATAGAAGACTGGATTGGTTAAACTAATGACAGGTCAGTAAAAGACATTCAACTGAAGCTCAAAGAAAAAGTGGGGAAAGAAGGAAAAAGAGTACAAGAGACATTAAGACTATTATAAGTGGAACTAAGTCCCAGAAGAGGAGGAAGAAAGACGATGGGAAAGTTCCCAAACAAATATGAGACATCAACGTAAGTATTCAAGAAGCTTAGAGAATCCTAAACAGATTTTTAAAATCCAACAGACTGTAAGAATAAAATACAGCAGGATCATACTCCAGCCAGCTGTGTATCTTGTGAGATGTGGCCGTCCAACTACAGAAAGGATGCTGAAAAACCTTTGTTGAAGTAGTTAGTTCCTGTGTAGCCTCAGACTACTACTGTTATTTTTTCAAATATTTCTGTAGAAATTTCACAACACGATTAAACCTATGAATCAATTACATTCTAGAATTGTGAATGTTCTTATGAAAAGGAACCTTAGGACTCCTCCAGTAAATAGTTTTAAATTGAACTTTGCTGATTCCCAAGGCTTTGATTTAGCTCCATTAGAAAGGACCATAATGGGAAAGAAAGATACTGTACAGGAGAACTCTGGGGCACCCATCCCTGCTTTATACAGTTTCCCTGCTTTTATTTGTTCTACTGGTTTGCACTCACATTTTACTTGAAAAAGTTCTTCAGATAAAAAAGGACTGTGGAATCATGAACTATTGCATGTCCCCCCACCCTTATGTAGAACGGACAATAAAATTGAGGCTTGGAGATACAACGTGACCTTCTCAAGGTTACATTGCTAATTAATGGCAGAACAGGGACCAGCCTAAACGTCTCTGGAATTCTGTGTTCATGGCCTTTTCTGATACATCATACCACTTATCCTCACCTAAGAATTTATGCAGAAAAAGGTACTTTTGCAACATAATCATTAACACCATGGTACTTTCTACCATATTATTTGAATATTTGTTCTGATCTATAAACCCCTTATTGTGCTCTCACTGGAAAACAGACAATTTCATCTCATTGTTACTTCTACCATTCTTCTCTGTTGCCATAACCTGTCTCTTTGATCCTCCACGTTATCCTGTTCTTGCTTGAATGACGCAGCCATAGCCTTGTGCCGTATGGATAAGTTATGACCATCTTGGTTCATGTTAATAATTCCTAATCTCAGTTTAAGTTTCAGGTATAGTTCAAGACCTGCTACAGAGGATGAGATGGTTGGATGGCATCACCGACTCAATGGACAACAGTTTGAGCAAACTCCAGGAGACGGTGAAGCCTGGTGTGCTGTAGTCCATGGGGTCACATAGTCAGACACAACTTAACTACTGAACAAGACCTACGTATTCTAAACCTTTTCTGAAAGGGATCATAGGGTAGTCATCTATCACTTAAAATTTCCCTAGCATTTTTTGTATTTGCCCTTATATTGTCTTAAAATAGCACCTATTTTTAAAAATCAATTACATTGGCACAATAAATATTTGGGCAAAATTTAAAACACAAAAGAATACAGAGTGATAAAAAAGGTTGCTATCCCATCCCTGTTCTCTAGACAATGAATTCATCTCATCAAGGATAGCAAATATTCTTGTTTGCACCTCTAGTGATAGTCTAAACATATGGAAGCATATACGTATATATTTTACTCTTTCTTAAAACACAAATGAGAGTATACTATAACACTAATCTGCACCTTGCTATTTTCATTTAACAATATTTTTAGATGTAACTCCTTATTTGTACTCACAGTGGTGCTTCATTTTTCCACTGGCTGCATAGAACTCCATTGTCTGAATGTACTGAAACACACATTTACTGCATTTTCTATACCGAGTGTTTTCATTTTTTTTATAGAGCAAGTATGCTGCAGTAAGTAACCTGCATTTTGCTCATATGTGAGAATGCCCCAAAATGAAATTACGTGCATTCTGGGGCTATGCTGTGCTTGGTCGCTCAGTTGTGTCTGACTCTTTGTGACCCCATGGACTGCAGCCCACCAGGCTCCTCTGTCCATGTGGATTCTCCAGGCAAGAATACTGGAGTGGGATCTTCCCAACCCAGGAATCGAACCAATATTGCTAATTGTTTTCCAAGAAGATCATAAATTATTTTCCACTCTTACAGTGCTAATAACAATTTATACCTAAACTCTTCCTAACAAGTTAGTCATGAAACAAAAAAAAATTTTTTTACCAGTTTGCTAAATGGTATCTCATTAAATGATCATCTCATAGAGGCCTTTGTTTCATAAAAGCTCAACTATGACCAGTTTTTAAACATTTTACTGCCAGTTGTATTTCCTTTTCTTTTGTCCATTTTCCTATTATGTTATAGGTTTTGAAATTAGTTTGAAAGAATATTATATCTATTAAAAGTTAATCCTTTGCTGTGATATAAGAAAATTTTTTTGTCTTTTGACATTTTTTATGCTATTCTTTCATTGTGTAGATTTTTTTATGTTTATGAATCAGATTTTATCATTTTAAAACTTGGATTCTGAGTTTTTGGTCATACACAGGAATGCCTTCCCCTCTCTAAGATTATATCAATATTTTTAAAAGTCCTTGTTTTCTTGATTTCATTTTGCAAGTTTTAGTCTGATAAATTTAGAATTTATTTCACTATAAACATAAGGTAGGGATACAGATTTATCTTTTCTAGACACTGTACCTAATTTTAAAACATATCCTCTATTTTAACATGACTTTTCTAATAGAATGTTAACTTAAGGTCAGCGACATTTTTTTTATAACTGGCACAACACTGAGCATAGAGTTAACTGTCAGTAAAGATTCACTAAACTAAAATGGTACAGACATAGTAATAATATGTATATTATATATAGTACCATATATATAGTAGATATATGTAGTACTATAATAATCATATCTTCAATAAAATATGTGGATGTTAGATCAGTTTCATCTTGCATTTCTTCCTCTTTTAAGTTAAAATGATTTAATTGATCCAATCTTTTTCTTTCTAGTTTATATTGTTAGAATATTTATTATAATAAATTGATATCTTAAATGTGAATAGTACATTTTATTTGTATTTGTTATTTTCTCATCAGTATTATATGTTTTAAACACAGAACATAAGTCACTGTCAATAGACCATAAAAATTAGTTAAAACCTGGAAAGTCAATTCAGGACAAAACAAATCACATAATTCTCTTAGAAAAATGTAGAAAACATTTAAAATTTTATTTCTATTCTCTTGTTACCTCCTCAATAGTCTTTCTTGTATGTATACCACAAGATAGGGTTGGGAAACCACATTGAAAAGCAAATTTTCTGTATTATAGGAATAATAAAGAAGTCATTAAAAAAAAAAAACAAACAGGCCATAATTAGAAAAATGGCTACAGGAGTTAAAAAGGAAACGATAGTGACCATAAGTTACTAATGTCTGGGACAGCAGACCCAACACCCACCCATCAATATTTTATGTATGTTTTATTTGCCTATTTATTCCAGAGTTCAATAAAAATTACATGTTGCTATGGAAACATGAAAAATCACAGATACCTGCTCTACTCAGAGGTATGGCTTTTCACTTTCTTAATGAAACTCACATTTCATAGGGGCTTAAGCCTTGTATTTGGTCATAACTTTTGGAAAGTGAAATTTGTCATAGAATGACCTATTAGTTATTTTTTGTATTTGTACTGATTTAGCTGAAGTGCTAGAAATAGTCCACAAAAAATAAGAAATAGAAAAGCAGACATCTACAGCAAGCTAAGTAAAATCTCCGTCTTCAAAAGTCTGAAATTTTCTTTCTCACACATAGTCTAGGGGAAGGCCCACCTGTGGGTTACATAAAATTCTTTTTAAAAAGGAAAGAGAGTGATAGGTTTTTTTCACTCTGAGAGGGGGCCCAGAAGGCCAATGAAAAAAACAAAAAACAAAGCCTCACCCTTCTTGAGGAGACATATTTCAACTCTCTTGTATTTTCAGGATCCATTCCAAGGGGACCAAAAATTCCATACCAAGATTTCCTGGTGCCCACCACTGGTGCAACCAGGACCTATGATGTCTGCACAAGTGTCAGAGAGGTGGAGAAATCCTTCAAATCTGTTAAATGCGGAATAAAGAGGAGAATAACTTGAATTAAATTCCTGTCCCCACTTGAAATAGACTCTGACTGTGCCTCTGTACCTGGCCCTGATTTTTGCATGAAAATATTCCTTTTGTCCCTATCTGGTGCTAGCCTTCAAAAAGGAACAGGGTTTAAAAAGCAGGAAATAATGTGAGATTTTAAGCAAACAGTTCAATATTCTTTTAGAATGCTCTCTGTATTCAAAAGCACTTTGATTTATATCTTTAGGAGTCTTTGAAACTGTACCTCTTTTAAAAGACCATCCCTGATTTTGGGTCTTTGTTCCTTTATGAGCTTTGTCCCTGATATCTAATATAGAGACCCGAGAGGCATGTTGTTAAAGGAAGGAAAAATAATTTTTAAAAGCCTGGCAAACTGTGTTAAATATGCTTTTGAAAATTAAGTTTAATATAAAGTTCAATATCACCATCGCCATTGAACGTATTGTCTGTGCCAAATAACTCTTCCGATAAAAATATCCTTTGTTTTCCTGTAATGTAATTAAAAGTGAGCCCAAAAGGGCAGCAATAAATCAAGGTGCACAAAAGCAGAAAAATATTATAATTAATATTTAACATAAGTTTTGATTGCTTTTAGAGTATTAAAAATACCAATTAGAATATATATTCAAAGTTTTCTTCCTTTCCCACTGCACAGTGTAAGGGGCTATTTTTAATTCTGGATACTACAAACCAAATAATACATAGTCCCTAATTAAATAAAAGGCTGCAATTGAATTGAGAGTTTCTGCTGATGTCATATATAATGAGAGCACAGCTCGAGGTATGAATGAATGGCAGCCAAACCCTGAGAATGAATTACAATGTTAGCATTCAATCAGGGACTAGGTATTGTTATTTGTAATAGATGTAAAATGATTATTATTATTTTTAAATACAGACAAAGGGAAGGAAATTTGAATTCAAAAATCTGAGACTAGGAGGCAAAAAGATTAGAAAGTGTGTGATTAAACTGAATACACTGTATTGGAAAATGAAATGTACAAATTTACCAGTGAATAATTGCTTTATATATTATATATAGATAAATAGCTAGGTATAACCATATCCATATCTATGTGGAGATAGATATGTGCAGAAAGTCTCTAAATGGAATCAGACTTTCAGTTTGCAGGCACTTATTTTAAAATACTCAAAAGAAACTTATGATATAATGAAAGGGTAAAATGGTATATATTTAACTTATCTAAGATTCTGCATAAAATGCTATGATTTACAGCCTCCATCAGAACATATCAAAGATTCTCTTCTAGAATCTTATTTTCAGAGGCACATTTTAATCTCTACATATGGGGAATTAAGCCTTTAAAGCCAAATGACCATTTATTGTTGAGTATTGACAGTATGATTGACTCAGCATAAAACAGAGACAATACAGTGTTTACCCTAAGTGGTTTCAAACTAAAGGAAACAATGAATTCTACCTCTTCTCTCTTCCCTCCTCCTGCTCCCTAACTCAGATATCACTATCTTACAAGTGCTCAAGAATGTCATTCCTGCCTTCCTCACAGTTTGGCCAGTCCTTCTCTATTATTGCCATTGGAATAAAATTAAACTCTAGTCAGTGTAAGACGCATTCCACTCTAGAATGGAAGTGTGGAGACTGCACTTAAAGCACCAAGACAGATAGAAAGCCTGAATGTTTTGAGGGAAACAACTAGGACCAGGGAGTATTAAAAAAAAAATCAGAAAATTAATATATCAAGACACTGATTGATAAAAATGAACAACAGTAATATAATAATGGGATAATTCTATGGAATAATTCCATTAGTTCTATAGGACCAGTATGTCCTTGTTAACATACATATCAGTTAAAAATACTACTAGTGTAACAACTTAGCTTGCTGTGTTCAGTTATTTGTCAATGTCACCAATCTAGAACAGAGCCAGTAATAAGAAAGTAGCAAAGCTTCCTAAGTAGTCAAATGCTGTAACTTACGTAGTGAAATTCATGCCATACATCCTCAAACTTTAAAGTGCAAGACAATCACCTCAAATAGTTGTTAAGAATAGACTGTAGACTTTAACATTCTCAGAGCTACGTGACCTCGGGTATGTCTCCTACCCTCCCTATGCTTTCACGTCTGTAAAATGGAGATCTTTCATGTCTATAAAACGGAGATCGTAGTAGTCCCCACTTCTAGCATAAGGTTTAAGTTAATATCTGTGGAGCTTTAGAACAGTGACTAGTCAATATTAACCACTAAATAAATGTTAATTATTATTAAATGATGAAGGAAATGAAGCAAGCTCCCTTTAGTAATCTTCACTGCTTTAAAAATTATTTTGAAACAATTTCAGACTTAACCAGTAGCTGCAAAAAAACCCCAAGAATTTCCCCTCTCCTTTATCCTGCTTCTCTTAGTGATACCAGCTCACATAACCAAAGTACAATAATCAAAACCATAAAACTAAGGTAACACTATACTATTCACTAATCTAGAAATTTTACTTAAATCTTGCCAACTGTCCCACTAATATTCTTTTTTTTTCCACCCAGGATATCCCACTGCATTTAGTTGTCATGTTTGCTTGATCTCTCCCAATCTGGGACAGTTCTTCAGTCTGTATATGTGATGACTTAGCTATTTTGAAGAGTCTAGTTAGAATTTCTTGTTTGTTTACTCTTCTTGAATTACAACTGAGTTACAATATTGCGTTAGTTTCAAGTGTACAGCATAGTGACTCAAGTTATTTTTTTAGATTCAATTCCATTATAGGTTAGTATAAGATATTGAATACAATTTCCTGTGTTATACAGTAAATCTTTGCTGTTTATCTATTTCATGTACAGTAGTTCATAGCTGCGAATCACATCCTTTTAATTTTCCTCCCTTTTGGTAACTGTTTGTTTTCTGTGACTCTGTTTTGTATACAAATTGATTTGTATTATTGTTTAGATTCCATATATAAGTTCTAACATATAGTATCTGTTTTTCTCTGTCTTTCTTCATTAAGCAAAATATTCTCTAGGTACATCCATGTAGCTGCAAATGGTAATATGTCATTCTTTTATTATGGTTGAGTAGTATTCCTCTGTGTGTGTGTCTGCATGTATTTGTGATATATCTTAAACTAATCATCTGTTGATGAGCACTTGGGAAGTTTTCATGTCTTGGCTTTTGTAAAGAGTAGTGCTATGAATATTGAGACACATGTTATCTTTTCAAATTAGAGATTTCATTTTTTCCAGATATATTCCCAAGAGTAGTTATTGTTTAGTCACTAAGTTGTGCCCAAATCTTTTGGGACTCCATGGACTGTAACCTGCCAGGCTCCTCTCTCTGTGGGGTTCTCCAGGCAAGAATATTGGAGTGGGTTGCCGTTTCCTTCTCCAGGGGATCTTCCTGACCCAGGGCTCAAACCTGCATCTCCTGCATTGCAGGTGGATTCTTTACCACTAAGTCACCAGGAACGCCCATGGAGAGGGATTACCAGATCATGTGGGAGCTCTGTTTTTAGATTTTGAAGGGACGTCCATACCCTTCCATAGTGGCTGCACCAATTCACATTCCCACCAAGTGTACAACGGATCCCTTCCCTTTACACCCTCTCTGTATGTGTGTGTTAGTTGTTCAGTTGTGTCCAGCTCTTTTTAACCCCATGGACTAGAGCTCACCAGACTCCTCTGGCCATGGAATTCTCCAGGCAAGAATACTGGAGTGAATTGCCATTCCCTTCTCCAGGGGATCTTCCCAACCTGGGGATTGAACCTGCGTCTCCTGTGTTACAGGCAGATTCTTTGCCCTCTGAACCACTCTGTTGCACTTATTATTTAAAGGCTCTTTGATGAAGACATCCTGATGAATGTGAGGTAATACATCAATGTGGTTTTGATTTGCAATTCTCTAACCAGTAGCAATGTTCAATATCTTTCCACAGGCCTGTTAGCCATCTGTATGCCTTTTTCGGAAGAAAAATATCTATTTAGGTCTTCACCTATTTTTTGATTGGTTTGTTTTTTCAAAATTGAGTTGTAGAAGCTGTTTTTTATTTGGACATTAACCCTTTGTCAGCCGCATTGTTTGCAAACATTTTCTCCCATCTTGTAGGTTGTCTTTTTGTTTTGTTCACAACTTCCTTTACTGTGCAAAAGCATTTAAGTTTGATTAGGTCCCATTTGTTTATTGTTGCTTTTATTTCTTTTGCCTTGGGAAATTGATCTTAGAAAACATTGCTACAATTTATGTCAGAGAATGCTTTGCTTATATTCTCTTCTTAGAGTTTTATGGTGTCATGTCTTATATTTTGGTCTTTAAACCATGCTGAGCTTATTTTTGTATATGATATGAGGGAGCATTCTAATTTTGTTGATTTACATGAAGCTTTCCAGCTTTCCCAGTACTACTTAGAGAAGAGACTATCTTTTTCCAGTGTACATTCTTGCCTCCTTTGTAATAAATTAACCAACTGTAGATGCATAGGAATGGGATTTCTTTATACTAGTTTCCTATTGCTGCTGCAACAAATTACCATAAATTTAGTGGCTTAAAACAGCACAAATCTATTATCTTTCAGTGCTAAGAATCAAAAACTCCAAGTGACTTAGACTGCCAGATCAAGATGTCAGCAGGACTGTGTTTCTTTTGGAGGCTCCGGGAGAAAATCTATTTCCAGTCTCTTCCAGCCTCCAATCCTCCTCTTCACGTTCCAAGCCATGTGGTCACACATCACTCTAACCTCTGCCTCTGTGGTCACATCTCCACCTATAACTCTAACCTCCTGTCTACCTTTTATAAGATGATGATTACATTAGCCCAACTGGATGATCCAGAATACTCTTCTCCTATCAAGAGCCTTAGTGTAAGCATATCTGCAAAATCCCTTTGCCATATTTGTTGTTCAGTTACTCAGCAGTGTCTGACTCTGTGATTCCATGAATTGCAGCACGCCAGGCTTCCCTTTCCTTCACCATCTCCCAGAGCTTGCTCAAACTCATATCCATTGAGTCAGTGATGCCATCCATCTATCTTGTCCTCTGTCGTCCCCTTCTCCTCCTGCCCTCAATATTCCCCAGGATCAGGGTCTTTTGAAACGAGTCAGTTCTTCGCATCAGGTGGCCAAAGTATTGGAGTTTCAGCTTCAACGTTAGTCCTTCCAATGAATATTCAATGACTTCTGATGACTGATTTCCTTTAGGATGGACTGGTTGGATCTCCTTGCAGTCCAAGGGATTCTCAAGAGTCTTCTCCGACACCACAGTTCAAAGGCATCAATTCTTTGGCACTCAGCTTTCTTTATAGTCCAACGCTCACATCCATACATGACTACTGGAAAAACCATAGCTTTGACTAGATGGACCTTTGTTGGCAAAGTAATGTCTCTGCTTTTTAATATACTATCTAGGTTGGTAATAGCTTTTCTTCCAAGGAGCAAGCTTCTTTTAATTTCATTGCTACAGTCACCATTACAGTGATTTTGGAGCCCAAGAAAATAAAGCAGAGCTAGGAAATATTATATATATTTATACATTCACACAGATAATGATTAAGACAGAAGGCCTTATGATTTCATACTGATATTTTCAATTCAAATTCAGGGTCACAGACTTTCTTAACTGCCAGTATATTATATCTTACATGCTGAGAATCCTGGTTCTCAAGGATACGTGGAATGATAGAATTACAACTATCTCACAGTCACTCATTGTCTTTATCTTACACGACAAACACAACTGTCTTAGAATAATTATATGAGCAGTACCATCACTAACTGGATTCTTGAAAATGGTTAAGTATCTTTTTTTTTTTTTGTACTCCCTCTCCTGTTCTTCATCATTTCTTTTAGAATGGTACTAAGTCTACATAAAAAGAACATGTCAGCTTAGTTGTACACATCCACAGAAATCCTCTGATGATGTCTGGTCATTTTGGTTGTCAGAAACTCCCTGAAATCTGCACAGATGCCACTAATAGGCAGATACGGTGGCTTGGGTTGTTCCATCCTCATCCTGTTGCACTTCGGAGTGCATGAGGCTGCTGTCTCACTTTATCTTATTGCCAACACTCTCTGCAGGGTTTGGGTGCAGCTTCCTAGCTGTTCTGGTATTTCTATGTGGGAACTGAGTAACATCTAAAAACTAGACCATACCGTAGTTGCCATCTTTGCAAAATTCTGTCCTAAATATTTTTAATGGATTATTCACTTAAGGTCACAAGCCTAGAAAGTCTTTTTTTTTTCCCCCTCCAAAAAGCAATTAATTTTAATACTTCCATTTTCCAATAATAGAAAACAGAAGACTGAAAAAAATGATAAATACTTGTCTAGGATCAAATAGCTAGCTACTGATGGAAAGTCATTTGAACTCAGGTCTATCTGACTCTTCAGTCCTTGCCCGAAGGACATATGGCAATAATTTTATAAATAGTATAAAGCTTTTCCTAATATCAGATAAACTAGAGCTTTGTGATTTCTAAATAAAATAAGCCTTCAAAGGAAAATTTCAACACACTTCAGGTTGAAACAATCTTACTTTCTACCAAAAAACCTTGCATGTAGAGTCATACATGCACACAACTTTCAGAAATTCTGTAGAATCACCAAATAAATTTCCATTGGGTTATTAAAAACAACAACAACAACAAGAACTCCATGAATGCTCTGTTACCAGTCAATGGATTGCTTTCAGCAGGTCTTTAGTCAAGACTAAGAATAGGCGGTATCGTTTGTGGACAGAGAATAAGACAAATGGTCAGAATTCCTAGGTTTCATTCTTGATTCTGTCATCAGCATACTGTGTGGCCTCCTGAAAGCCCATTTAGTCATATGATTATAGACTCCTTCAACACTGACATTAATTCACTCGTGCAAAGTTAGTCTCTGGTATCTAATGTCCTTCGACATCATCTTGAGACAATGGTTGTAGCAAATACGATAAGAGGCACATAATGGATTATGTATCGATGACATAAAGGAGGCATGCATAATAAGGAGTGGAAAATAAATTCGAAGCAAGTAGGACAATAGGGGAATTGTTTCGTTCTTTTCCAGAAGAAAGAAAAGCATTTTTATTTTCAAAAAGCCATTCATGGACAAGGGTTTCATCAATAAACTAATTTCTCTGATTGCATTGGTCGGAATCTGAGATGGATTCTTATACATGAGAAACTTCCACAGAAAATAGCCTGTTTTCAGCTTCAGATTTGTGGCCTGGCAACAACAGTGCCAAAGAAAACCCAAGGTTATTGAGGAGGAAACTATTTGAGATATACATATAGTTGGATATTCTGCTTACTAAGAGCTTAACACTGAAATACACATTGAGGTGCTCTAAGTAAAAGCACAGGAACAGCAGAGAGTGGTGGGAATTTAGGAGGCTTCAGTTTCAAAGTTTTAAATTTTTAGGCAGCTGCTCGGGATATGTGTAATGAGAATTAAAAGGTAAACCCACACTCTGAAATCTTCTCCTTCTCCCTCTCACTCTCAGAAACATATTCCTTGAAGTTTGTTTAGAAACAAATTTAGAATTATTGTGTAATGCTTTTATTACTAACATCTATCTATGCCAAGTTATATAGATTATGGAAACAAATAAATCTCTCTGGCTTGGATTCTTTCAAAATGACTCAAAACCTTTACCATACTTGGGGATTTTCTATGTATTCACAGGGAGGAGACATGGAGAAAAAGACAGCCAACAGGTGTAATGCTTTAGAAAAAGCAAAGGAGCCAGGAATCATTTGAACTGTGTCCTGTAACTTAGATGATCTGGTTACCTAGCTATCCTTGATCATCCTTCACTGTGAGCTAACATTTTAGAGAAAATTCCACCTAGTATGATGGAAGTTTCAAAGTGTTTTTTTTTTAATAATTTTAAATATGGGAGAGGGGAGGGGAAAAAAAACTAATAGAATCACTTCATGAACAGGGCAAAACATGTTAATTCATTACGATTTGAGGCTAATTATGTATAGATGACACTAAGTACTTATTTTATATATCAATCACAGTGTCTTTAAGCTCTAAGACAAGCAGGGAGGATATAACTTATATCAAAACTTGTAAATGGTTCATTCAGACAGTTTAGCATTCCTATGCAAGCACTTTTCAGGATCCAAATGTTTAGATGCTCTTGGGTTGAAATGTGGTAGGGGACGTGCTGGAGTACAAGGAATTCTCCTGACCCGCCTCACCCCTCAAAACGTACCCCATCCTTCTGCATTCTGGCATATCTTCCGTTCATTTCACTCCTTAATCTCACTTTGGAAGCACATGTATCTTAACTGTTTAATGGTTGAAGTTTAACATTTTCAGAATAATGTTACAAACATATAAATTCCAACTTCAGTCATATAACTGGATTAAATCTAGAACCAACAAGTAATATGGAAGAGAAGAAGCAGAATCCAAGAAGACAGGATATATGTTTGAAGTAAATGGCAGCTTGGGTAGAGCTGTGAACATAGACTCTCTTCCAAAGAAGCTAAAACTGTACTATGATGTTTTCTGGAAATACATGTTCAAAAGGATGAAAGATAATGGTGCTGCTGATGATGAGGAAAGATAGCACAAGATAAGAGAGGGAGAGTGAAACTGCTTTTCCTAGATCTGGTTGCGGTTTGTAAAATCTGGTGGCCTCCACTAAAATTCTGGTGTATTTCTATAGGAGACAGACATCACTGGTTTTATTTGTAAAATGGCCTTCTTTCCACTGGAACACTGTCCCTTATCCACAATGCTGTTACTGTAGGACTATCAGTCGCAGAACCCAGTATGTATGGTGTTGAGCACATGACCTAGGATCAATCAATTCTATGACATCTCATCTTTTTGGTCACAGTGACCAATCATGTGACTTGGGCAGATACAGCCTATATATATATATATAGATATACACATATAAAATATATAAATACTGAGAGATTCAATAAATATGTAAATTCAATATATAAATACTGGGAGAGACAAGTTCCTCTTCCTTTTGGATAACAAGCTATTCAGGACAAGTGGCTGAAGCTAGAAACAACTTTCTTCCATGTGAGAGGGTATGGGACCATCTACATAAAAAAGGAGAAAAACAAACATGCAGAAAGAATCCAGCTGCATCACGTTGGTGAGAAAGCCCTGACACTATTTTTGCAAGTTGATGAGAGAGCCTTTTGCCATCTCTGAATCTAGCACTTCTTAAAGCCAGCTAAACAGCTTAATTTTAGGTTTCATGAGGCAATCAATTTCTTCTCCAGTCGCTTTAGGTTTTATTAAGGTGGCTAGTTTGACTTTGTCTTTTGTTACATAAAATTAGAAGAGCTTTGACTAATAAGAAACGAAAGGGCAAAACTATTTTTTCCCACTGCATAGTTAAAAACCCACAAGATAAGAAAAATAATCAATTATGGTGGGTAAATTACTTTTATATCTACTTGACTCATATGACCATTTACCAATAACTGAAACAGAAGTAGCAAATTTGATTAATGAAACTATACAGACTTGAAAGTAATTCAACAATAACAAAAATAATTATCACTAAAACAGTTACATGTATTCATTCACCTGGAGTTTAGGTGACAGGTTGATAAACTCTTGCCTGTTAGCAAATATTTGTGGCTTTGTGGACCATACAATCTCTGTTATAATGAATCAAATACACCACTAGAGCATGAAAACAGAAATAGACAATACATTGAAAGTAGCATGGCTGTAGTCCAATAAAATTTTATTTATAAATACAAGTGGTGAGCTACCCTTGGCCCATGGCCTATAAGTTGCCAACCTCTGTTTAAAAGATCAAGTTTGGATTCTCCTCAAGTTACTTCACCATGAATTCCTGAAACAGCTACATTATATTAGGTAACATATTTATCCCTACAAAATATTCAGAGCTGTGCATGGAAAAGTTCTGACCCTCAAGAAGTTTGCATCATAATACGAAAAGAAGGCAAATTTATCCCTAAATTATCATTCAAACCAAATATCAAGTGTCTTAAAAATAAAACAAAATTACATGAAAGCCCAGAGGAGAAGATTAAGTCTACTGAGAGCATTTTCCCCCAATGGCCCAGAAAGATATGATTTACTCAGAAAAAAACTTAATCCCATGTTATTCTAAGTTGCTTGTGACAGGGAGAGAAAAACATAATAATTGCACCCCCTTTCTCTTTTCTTGTCCTGAATGGTAGATTCTCTGTCCTACTCAGTGAAAGAGAATTGTGTGTGTCTCTGTGTGTATTGACCTGAAATTAATGATGGGAATGTAGAATTAAAGATGGAAGTCAGTGGCTGGTGACAATACAGCTCTACAAAAGAAAGAAGGAACATAAGGAATGTTTTCTTATGCATCATGAAGATACAAAGGGAAAGCTTTCTTAAGTGGAATACATTTTACTCTGCTCTGTATGCCCTGGAACTTCCTAGTTCCTGTTCCAGATTTCGAATGAAATTGTTGGGAACAGATGATTAGGAGCAAAATTATTGGGAACAGATTATTGGTCTAAAAAGAAAATCTCTATGTCTCTGAATGTTTGGAGTCAGGTTTCTGTTGCTTTTGAGGGAGAATATGTGACAGAGGGCATTTCGATGGGAGGGACAAGGCCCAGATGAAATGGATGTGAAATATATAAATGACATTAGATGTTCAGAGACAGAAATGTCTTTGGAAGAACAAGCAGTATGTTCCTTTTCAAACTGTTTTCTGTTTAAGTCAGGTCACGAACAAGTGGGTGGAGACAAAGGCAAGAGGTTCTGTAGGTTGGACTCTGGGACCCTTGCCCTCAGTTGAACCAGACCTGCAAGGTTTGTTTTCATCTGTTTTATGTACTAGGGTTTCATGGAAGACAGTTGAAAAGAGAGGGGCTAAGGCTAGAAAAAGAAATGCTTCAGCACTATCAAGTTAAACTAGAGATGTCACACAGGTTGAGTCAGAGCTGGGACTAGATCTCACAGTTAGTTCCCTTTTGACTACCCAGGATGGTTCTTTCATGTGTATTCTCAAATAAGAAGGTGAGCTGCCCGAAGACATAAAGGGAATTAAACTGGGTTCAAATAATCAGCTCTGGACTCACTTGTTAAGTTCAATATTAGAATCCCTGCTATGGCCAAGTGCTGTTTCCTGTCTTTTTGCTTAGACCAAAGAGTTATACACATATTTACTGAAGCAAATTGCCAGTGTTTGTGCCCGTGTCTGATAAATGTCAAATTCCACCCTCCTTTGGTATACAGCTCCTTGGAACTGAACATCACGTCAGCCGCTTCAATAAGTGCTTCTACATTTTCAGCAAGAGCTCTCTTCAGGCCTACTGACCATCTAAGAAAGGAACCAGACTGTCCATCTTAACTGTAGTATTGAACCTTGGGACAAAAGGCTCCAAATGAATCTGGTTAGTCTCTGGGGCCATTTATAACTTTACTCGTTCACAGTATGGTTTACTTTTCTCTCCTACCACACTTTCATTCTGACTTGTAGAGACAATCCAAGAGTCTTATTTTTGTTCATATTCAGTTGGGCATTTACTACATAAAATTGTTCCATCTTACATGAACTCTGCACTACCTTGCATTGATCACTTCCATCTGAAAAATTCCATCTGAATGGTTTTTGGTAACCTTCTCTGATTCAAAGGAAGTGAAAGATGTCTATCCTATGAATCAACATTTATTTCTCTGATCAGTTACTAAGTTACCACATTAGTCCTCATCATAAAGAAATAAATTAAGATTTCCAGCCCTCATCAACAAAAAAGCTTTATCACCTACAATGAAGAAGATGGGTAAGAGATGAATAACATTAGTAAAAAGATTGAAAGTGGGAGAACTGATTAGATTACACTGTCCACACGTTCTTTTTCCTCAGACACATATCCAGAGATAAAACCTTAAGTTCAGTTTTTACTGATGTATTTTATCCACTGTGTCAGTAAACAACTGTCTTCAGGGATGTTCACCAAGAACACTAATCCAGAATCACTTGGTAAACTCTTTAGGGTTAATGACCAATGGTCCCCACAGCTCTAACAGTATTAGCATCAACAACCAATATTTGGTGAGACTGACTGGGTTCTGGGCTCTGCTCTAAGCACAAATTCAACATCTACTGAGTGTCAAAGAATTATATTCCAACTATCTCTCTTTGAGCTTACCTTGAAGTGAAGAGTACAAAAAGCACAAAAAAGTACTTCTACAACCTAAGATTCCATAACTCTTAGGAAAAACACAACCCACAGAAATTGAAGAGCACTAAGTTAGCCTGCTGGAGGAGGAAATGGCAACCCACTCCAGTAGTCTTGCCTGGAGAATCCCATGGGCAGAGGAGCCTGGTGGGCTGCTGTCTGTGGGGTCAAACAGAGTCAGACACAACTGAAGGGACTTAGCAGCAGCAGCAGAAGTTAGCCTCCAGAAAGTTAACAATTTTGAGGGAAAGACTGCCACATTGAAGAATGGAATGGGCAGTATCATGAAATAGACAATGGTATATCACTCCCTTTATTTTCTTTAAAGTGTTGGCATTTTGGTCAGTTAACAAATTTATCAAGCATTAAGCTTTCCTGGTGGCTCAGACAGTAAAGAATCTGCCTGCAATGCTAGAGACCTGGGTTTGATCCCTGGGTTGGGAAGGTCCCCTGGAGGAGGGCATGGCAACCCACTCCATATTCTTGCCTGGAGAACTCCCATGGACAGAGGAGCCTGGTAGGCTACAGTTCATGGAGTCACAGAGTCAGACACCACTGAGCGACTCAGCACAGCACATGGCACTTTAAGTATCCCATATTTTACGTAACTTTTCAGAAAAGTCTGTGTGATGTGTTGACCACAAACCTTTTTCTGAATTAAAGATAGATTAGGAATATTACAAATTAGATGACATGGATTTTTAGCAAAACCAGTAAGTATGTATACTTAATACTTCATGACTTTTGTAGGTGATCCTTCTTATCTAAAACCAGGATAACATATTTTAAGAACAAAACGCTTTACCAACACTCATTTGCAGCTATAACATTAAAGCATTCAGATTGCACAGGAAGTTAAAAAGTTTTAAGATTTTGCTGAAAGACAAATGACTTTTAATTTTTTTTTTCCATAAATATTTAGTTGCTGGCATAAAGGCTGAGATATCAGAAGCCATGGGGAAGGAAACTGTAACAGTCATAAAAGTAACAATAGGCTCAAAATATAAAAAGGGCCAATTCAGTTGGTTTAAAAAAAGAAAAGAAAGCACAATAGCACACCAGTAAGTTCACCTATTATATAATTACAGGTTTTGTATACAAGCGCAGACAAGCAGACAGAATAAAAACCTCCTCTAGGAAATCCAAAAAACTTGGCAGGTCTGGCCAGGTGGGATGTGATGCTGGTATCAACAACAAAAAGAAACAGAATGCAACCAGGGTTTGGCCTAAGTCTGAATTTGGCTTCTCTTTGCTAAACAGCAGTTTGCTGCAAAACTCTGAGAAAAAAAAAAAATAAAAAAAGAGAAAATGGAAAGTACTAGAGAATTAAGGCATAGAGATCAGGTACTGAAAAAAAAACAAATGTTGTCAGTCACAGGTTTTGCCAGACGATGTTTTTGCCTGCATTTATGAGAACAACTCATTTGAGATCTTTCAAGAACTTCAGAAGACAGGCATTTCGCAAACAAAGCTCTTCATCAGAAGGCAAAGGAGGAGACAAATAAAACTGTTTTTAGAACATGAAGCTATGGTGACTATGTACAACCCACTGATGTGTTTTAGACTCAAAGCAGCTCACGTATGGCTGGGGTTATGGCAACGGATGAATCCAGATTTTGAGAATTTATGGGCAGTTTATTTCCTTCCTAGCACACTGATCTTTCTGCTCAGTTGTTTCCCACATATTGTGTTTACTTGTTACGTAGGGCACTCAGAAGGTAAATAATCCAGCCTTTCTACATCTGGGAATATAACCAAAGGACCGAAAACAGAGACTTCAAGAATATTCGTGTACCCATGTTTGTAGCAATACTATTTGCAGAAGCCAAAAAAGAGAAGCAACCCAAGTGTCCAGAGATGGATGAACAGGTAAACACAACAAAGTTTATATACAATGGAATATTATTCAGACTTTAAAAGAAAGGCAAGTCTGACATATGCTACTACTTGGACGAACCTTCAGGACATTATGGGAAACAAAATAAGCCAGACACAAAAGGACAAAGACAGTATGATTCCTCTCAAATGAGGCTCCTAGAATAGTCAAATGCATAGAGACAGAGGTAGAACAGAGGTCACCAAGGACAGGGGAGAAAGGGGAGTTTATATTTAACATGCAGAGTTTCAATTTTGGGAGATAAAAATGTCCATGGATGGATAGTGTTGATAATAACACAACAATGTGAACATCTTTAAGGCCAGTGAACTATATATTTAATCCTGCTTAAGATGGAAAGTGTTATGTTACATGTATCTTACTACGATTTTAAAACAGATTAAATATTTAGAGGGATGGAGAGAAGAAGCCTATAAATGATGACAGCAGTACCTCTGAAGAAATCCTAACACCAGACAGACACTTGGACCAAGGGTTACTCTCAAAGTGCGGCAGATACTGTCAGGGCATTATCCATAGTCCTTCACGTAACACTCTTTTACATGTCAGTCTAAATTTTGGTTTCCAGGAGCAGCC
This sequence comes from Capra hircus, assembly GCF_001704415.2. Classification (NCBI taxonomy): domain Eukaryota; kingdom Metazoa; phylum Chordata; class Mammalia; order Artiodactyla; family Bovidae; genus Capra; species Capra hircus. The sequence continues at coordinate 30,968,964 of NC_030829.1, forward strand.
CCTGTTTGCCTTGGGGCAAACAGAGAGTTTCTTTCTCTCTCTCTTTTTTTTTTAAGATTTTTGCATGTGTGTCTGCCACGTTGCTTCAGTCACGTCCAACTCTTTACGACCCCATGGACCGTAGCCTGGCAGGCTCCTCTGTCCATGGGATTCTCCAGGCAAGAATACTGGAGTGGGTTGCCATGCCCTCCCCCAGGGCATCTTCCCAACCCAGGGATCAAACTTGGGTCTCTTATGTCTCCTGCATTGGCAGGCGGGTTCTTTACCACTAGCACCACTTGTTTACTCAGCCATAAAGAAGAGCGCATTTGAGTCAGCTGTGAGTATGCACACATATAGTGAGGTGGATGAACCTAGAGCCAGTTATATACAGTGAATTAAGTCAGAAAGAGCAAAATATTATATATTAATGCATATACATGGAATCTAGAGGAATAGTACTATGAACCTACCTGCAGGGAAGGAATAGAGATGTAATGCAGATGTAAAGAACAGACTTCTGGACAAATTGAGAAAGGGGTGTGTGTGTGTGTTCTATCAAATGTAAAATAGCTAGCTAGTGGGAAGCTGCTGCATAGCTCAGGGAGCCCAGCCTGGCACTCTCTGACAACCTAGAGGGGTGGGACGGGAAAGAGGAAGAGGCTCAAGAGAGAGAAGATATGTGTATATGTGTGTGTGTGTGTGAAAGTGAAATCGTGTCCAACTCTTTGTGATCCCATGGACTGTAGCCTATCAGGCTCCTCTGTCCATGCGATTTTCCAGGCAAGAGTGCTTGAGTGGATTGCCATTTCCTTCTCCAGGGGATCTTCCCGACCCAGGAATCGAACCCAGGTCTCCCACATTGCAGGCATACGCTTTTATCGTCTGAGCCACCAGGGTGGGGAGGGAGGGAGGGAGGGAGGGAGGGAGGGAGGGAGGGAGAGAGAGAGAGAGAGAGAGAGAGAGAGAGAGAGAGAGAGAGTGTGTGTGTGTGTGTGTGTGTAATAAAATTGTGGCTGATTCGCATTGCTGTATGAGAGAAACCAACACAATATTGTAAAGCAATTATCCTTCAATTAAAAAAATAAAATAAAAGATTGTTTTGTGTGGACCAATTTTAAAGTCTTTATTGAATTTGTCTCAGTATTGTTTAAGCTTTTTTTTTTTTTTTACTGTGAGATGCAGAATCCTAGCTCCCCAACCAGGGATCAAACACACCTCCTGTGTTGGAAGGCAAAGTCTTAACCACTGGCCCACCAGGGAAGTTCCCGATGGGTTTCATTGGCCACCAGAATCTGCTTTTCCTGGGTGCGCAGCAAACCAGAAGTGCCAGGGAATTAAAGCTCCTTGGGAACAGACCTCAGTCCACGAGTGCTGGCATCTGATATGCAAACACCCCTGTTCCCTCCGTCCTGTGAGTGGGATAGATAACTGTGAGACAGGCATTTTATACCAGTTCTCGAATTTCCCCAGCCGAGCTACACCCCCACTTCCATTAGAACTTGTGGAACAATATACCTTTATTGGCGTCCCTTTCCTTTCTGTTGACAGTCCGCTCTAAATGTCAACATGATTAACATACAGATATTTGGTCAAACATTCTAGATGCTTCTGTGTCTTGTTTAAATGAGATTAACTGTTTAGTAGATCAGCAGATTGCGTAACCATTACCCTCCACAAGGAGAGTGGGCCTCATGCATTCAGTTGCAGGTTTTTTAATAGAAAAACACACCTCCCGCCTGAAGTGGGAGTTCTGCCAGCAGATAGCCTTCAGACTTGAAATTCAGTGTCAGTTACTGCCTGGATCTACACTTGTACTTGCACCTGTGACTTGGAGAAACCGTTTTCTCCCCAGAGTGCCTTTGGTAACACATGGAGACGTTTGTGTCTGTCATAACCGAGGATGCAGCCAGAGGCCGGGGAAGATCCTCAACCTCCTACAATGCTCAGGGTAGCTCCCCACAGCAAAGACTTACCCAACCCCCAATGTTAAGTGCCCAGGTTGAGAAATCCTGACAGAGCTGGCTTTTGGAGAAACCCAAACTAAGGCAGGGACTAAAACGAGAAAAGTAGATGTTGCTGGGCTTCCCTGGTGGCTCAGCTGGTAGAGTCCACCTGCAATGTGGGAGACCTGGGTTCGATCCCTGGGTTGGCAAGATCCCCTGGAGGAGGGTATGGCAACCCACTCCAGTCTTCTTGCCTGGAGAATCCTCATGGACAGAGGAGCCTGGTAGGCTACAGTCCAGCGGGTTGCAAAGAGTCTGACACAGTGGAGCAATGAAGCACACGCAGATGTTGCTGAACTAGGAAGAGACACTAGACTCAGGGTTATTAAAAGTCTGCACAACAAACACAAAATCTTAAAATTCTTGCAGATGCCGGATGCGAGGCTATTAGAGAAACAAGCTTAGAATGCCAAGAGAGGGTGTCTCTTCGCTTCAAAATGGCTGTGTCCCAAAGTGGAACAAAACCATGGGGGATTTATCTCTGTGTGGTCAATCCTCACACATAGAAATCAGGACTCCAGAAAGGGCCAGCAACACGGCTGGTAGTGGACAGATTCCTCCTGGATGTTCCCGTGCTGTACTAATATGCTAAGCGATTTGTGTCCTGGTCTCACCTTCACACAGGATGCAATCCAAATTTGCATCTCAAAAAAAAGACCAATTAACATTACTGAGTCTAGGGAAGGTCCTAAAAAGGTCACCCTTGCCAAGGCTGTCTCTGTGAATTCCCCAGGCCTCATGGACTGGATTTCCGGCTCTTTGGAAAACATGATTGGTTGTCATCTGTGTTCACTCGTTTTCCTTCATTGGATCTAAGTTCTTTCTTGGCCACATTAAGAAGGGAGCCTGTCAACACTTCCATATGCTCTCTGGGAAGAACGGTCACTCCCTCTCAGCCTGCCTTGCCAGACAAAGCTCTTTTCAAAGTGCTACCTGTCCAGTTCCTTGTTTCTCCTGGGAGACTGCATTTTCCTCAGTCATCTGGATTGTTGGAGTTTGCTGGGAGTGTGACTTTAACAGGCACGGAGGGGTGTTAGAATATCTGTTCCTCTCTATCTGTGTGTTGTTCATTTTCAGACAATCCAATTGCAGAGCTTGTCTTGGCGTGTCTGATAATGGGGATGGTTCCAGGGCAAAAAAAGCGGGGCCAGCAGTTGGTGAGAAAATAAGTGAGAGTCAAAGAGAAGACTCCAAGAAAATGTTTCTGGCTGCTTTGCTAATGCTTGGATTGATCTGATGCAGAGATATTCTTGGAGAGTTTTGATTATTAATGTGCCTAATTTGACAGCTTCTATGTAGGTAGTGGGCTCTTCCATAGCATGGGATCCTGTGAAGATTCACAGGGGTGGGATCGATGTTAGTTCAGCCTCTTGTCCCACATAATATGTTGACCAGACACCCATGACGGCAGCTTCAATTGTCCCACTGCAAAAGCCAGACTCTATTCTGGGGCTGTAACAATAGCTTCTGTGCCACCTGATTCTATTCCAACATGAGAATAGCACAGAAGAATATCAGAACCTGGAGCTTTATAGATATAATTTGAAAAACTATACGAGAGGGAAACAGTCAAATATTATATTTAGCTTTGAAAACTCTGAGCTGAGACCCTTGTGTACTGAAAACCAATTGGTTTGAATTCTAATTTTATCTCTGTTAGGAATTACAACCTTGGAAGAGTTATTTAATCCCATTGGACCTCAGTTTCCTCCACTGTTAAATAAGGGAGTGGGCAGGACTGTGTCCAAGAACCCTCCCAGCTCCCACATTTTATGGTATCTTAGCAAACATAGGTAAATCAGATTTCACATCATAAATACTGCTTGCATAAAATTAGTTAGCCTATTCCCCAACCACTTGATCTATGGCAAAAACACTGCTGATGGAGACAAAAAAAAATGTAAGAGATGGTTCTGCATAAATGGTGCTGATTTGGGACTGAACCAATGAATACTTTGTGAAAAAACCTAAACGGCTTTTATAAGCCAGTAAAATATACTGAGGTCTATGAAAAGTAAATTGTATGACTCTACATGCGAAAGGGGAAGTTTTTAGGGGAGGTATTCTCTTTCACCACATAGTCCACCATTTGCCACGCAGGACTGTCTACAATGATGGCATTTGAACTCTGGAAAGCAGGAGGCACTATGCTGTTTAATTGCTAAGCCATGTCTGACTCTTTGCAACCCCATGGAATGCAGTATACCAGGCTCCTCTGTCCTCCACTATCTCCAGAGTTTGCTCAAATTCACATTCATTGAATTGGTGGTGCTATCTAACCGTCTCATCCTCTGCTGTCCCCTTCTCTATTTGCTTTCAATCTTTCCCAACATGTGGTCTTTTCCAACGAGTTGGCTCTTTTGCATTAAGTGGCCAAAGTACTAGAGCTTCAGCATCAGTCTTTCCAATGAATATTCAAGGTTGATTTCCTTTAGGATTGACTGGTTTGATCTCTTTGCAGTCCAAGGGACTCTCAAGAGTCTTCTCCAGCACCACAGTTTGAAAGCATCAATTTTTTAGCACTCAGCCTTCTTTATGGCTCAACTCTCACATGAGTACATGACTACTAGAAAAACCATAGTTTTGACTATTTGGGCTTTTATTGGCAAACTGATGTCTATGCTTTTTAATATGCTGTATAGGTTTGTCATAGCTTTTCTTCCAAGGAGCAAGCGCCTTTTAATTTCATGGCGGCAGTCACCATCCACAGTGATTTGGGAGCCTGAGAAAATAAAACCTGTCGGTGCTTTCACTTTTTCCCTCTCTTTTTGCAACGAAGTGATGGGACCAGATGCCATGACCTTAATTTTCTGTATGTTGAGTTTCAAGCCAGCTCTTTCACTCTCGTCTTTTGCCCTCATCAAGAGGCTCTTTAGTTCCTCTTCACTTTCTGCCACTAGAGTGGTATCATTGGCATATCTGAGCTAGTTAATATTTCTCCTGCCAATCTTGATTCCAGCTTGTGATTCATCCAGCCCAGGGTTTTGCATGATGTACTCTGCATATAAGTTAAATAAGCAGGGTGACAATATACAGCCTTGATGTACTCCTTTCCTAATCTTGAACAAGTCAGCTGTTCCATGTCTCGTTCTAACTGTTATTTCTTGACCCACATACAAAGTTTCTCAAGAGATAGGTAAGGTGGTCTGGTACTCCCATCTCTTTAAGAATTTTCCACAGTTTGTTGTGATCCTACAGGCAAAGGCTTTAGCATAGTCAATGAAGAAGAAGAAGATATTTTTATGGAATTTTCTTGTTTTCTCCATGATCCATGGAATATTGTCAATTTGATCTCTGATTCCTCTACCTCTTTGAACCCCAGCTTGTCCATCTGGCAGTTCTCAGTTCACATACTGCTTAAGACTAGCTTAAGGGATTTTGAACATAACCTGGCTAGCATATGAAATGAGCACAATTGTACAGTAGTTTGAACATTCTTTGGCATTAACCTTCTTAGGGATTGGACTGAAAACTGACCTTTTCCAGTCCTGTGGCTACTGCTGAGTTTTCCAAATTTGCTGACATATTGAGTAGAGCACTGAAACAAGTATCACCTTTTAGAATTTTAAATAGCTCAGCTAGAATTCCATCACTTCTATCAGCTTAGTTGGTAGAAATGTTTCCTGAGGCCCACCTGACTTCACCCTCTAGGATGTCCAATTCTAGGTGAGTGACCACACCATCATAATTATCCAGATCATTAAGACCTTGCTTGTATAGTTCTTCTGTATATCCTTGCCACCTCTTCCCAATCTCTGCTACTTCTGTTAAGACCTTACCATTTCTGTCCTTTATCGTGCCCATCCTTGAATGAAATGTTCTTGTGATATCTCCAATTTTCTTGAGACGGTCTCTAGTCATTTTCATTCTATTGTTTTCCTCTCTGTCTTTGCATTGTTAATTTAAGAAGGCCTTCTTATCTCTCAGTGCTGTTCTCTGGATCTCTGCATTCAGTTGGGTATATTTTTCGCTTTCTCCCTTGCCTATCGCTTCTCTTCTTTCCTCAACTATTTTTAGAGCCTCCTCAGACAACCACTTTGCCTTCTTGCATTTCTTTTTCTTAGGGATGATTTTGGTCCCTGCCTCTTTTACAGTGTTACAAATCTCTGTCCATAGTTCCTCAGGTACTCTGTCTACCAGATCTAATTGTTTGAATCTATTTGTCACTTCCACTGTATAATCATAAGGGATTTGATTTAGGTCATATCTTAATAGCCAAGCAGTTTCTCCTACTTTCTTCTATGACTATATAAAACTTCTTCATCTTTGGCTACAAAGAATGTAATCAATCTGATTTTGGTACTGACCATCTAGTGATGTCCATGCACAGAGCCACAGAGCCATCTTGGGTTGTTGGGAAAAGGTGTTTGCTGTGACCAGCATGTTCTCTTGACCCAAACTCAGTTAGCTTTCGCCCTGCTTCATTTTGTACTCCAAGGCCAAAGCTGCCTATTATTCCAGGTGCCACCTGATTTCCTACTTTTGCATTTCAATCTCCTATGATAAATAGGACATCTTTTTTTTTTTTTTTGGTATAATTCTAGAAAGTCTTGTAGGTATTAACTCCAACTTCTTTGACATCAGTAGTTGGGGCTCAGACTTGAATAACTATGATGTTGAATGGTTTGCTTTGGAAACGAACCAAGAACATGCTGTCATTTTTTGAGGTTGTACCCAAATAACTACCTTTTGAACTCTTCTGTTGACAAGGAGGGCTTCTCCATTTCTTCTAAGGGATTCTTACCCACAGTAGTAGATATAATGGTCATCTGAATTAAATTCACCTATTCTTGTCCACTTTAGTTCCCTGATTCCTAAAGTGTTGATGTTCAGTCTTGCCATCTCCTGTTTGACCACATCCAATTTACTTTAATTCATGAACCTAAAAATCCAAGTTCCTATGCAATATTGTTGTTTGCAGCATCGGACTTTGCTTTCACCACTAGACACATTCACAACTGAGTGTCGTTTTCACTTTGGCCCAGTTGCTTCGTTCTTTCTGGAGCTATTAGTAATTGCTCTCTCCTCTTCCCCAATAGTGTACAGGACACCTTCCAGCCTATGGGGCTCATCCTCCAGTGTCATATCTTTCTGATTTCTCATACTGTTCATGAGGTTCTCCTAGCAAGAACACTTGAGTGGTCTGCCATTCCCTCCTCCAGTGGACCATGTTTTGTCAGAACACTTCAGTATGACCTGTCTTGGGTGGCCCTGCATGGTATGGCTCATAGCTTTATTCAGTTACCCAAGCTTTTTTGCCATGACAAGGCTGTGATCGATGAAAGGGAGGACAAATTATATATGAACATAAACTGTTATATGTTAACATAAAAAATGGTCATTATTGGTCTTAGTTATGATGCTCTCCAAAGCAGACCCTAGCACAAGGATTATGGTACAGGTCATTTATTTAGGAGGTGATACCAGGAAGCAGAAGAAGGGAAGTAGGCAAAGTGAGACACAGAAGAGAGAAAAACCAAGAGGGAGCATGAATAAGCAGGCTGCCTCAGAGAAAAGTAGCGCTCCGACACATCGGTGCTATTCTGAGGAAATGCATAAGAAGGACATTTGTAACTGACTCACAGAAGGACAGGAAGCCACAGACATTTGTCCACTCAGTCCCATTTCCCTTGGGCTGAAGGCTGTTCTAGAGGGCAGTCCTGAGCTGTGCCTATCTGCTGCCTGTCCACGGCTTCAGAAAAAGCATGACAGAGGAGCATCAGCCCTACCGATCCTAGGACACCGGCGAGTAGAAGAAACTGTCCGCCACAGCTGCCTTGAAATCAGCTGGGCCGACTGGACGTGACAAGGGGTATCCCAAGTGCCACATTTATTTTCATCAGGTCTAGCATATTTTCATCTTCATTCCACTAACTGGAAAGAAGAGCATGCACTAAAAAAAAAAAAAAAAAAATTAAGCATGTTGTGACAGTTAAGATGGGAACTTGGAAAAAGTTATCTTTAATACCAAGTTAGGTACACCTTTCAAGGAAGTGGGCTTGGAGAAGAGGCCCATGTGTGGATGAGGGTCCCTGTACTAAGCAATGTGGCCCACAGATGACTGCAACTGTCCAGGCTCTGTATTCCCTTATTATGTCATGAGCACACCAACACTGAGAGCCAGAGGAGCAGGAGGCAGTGCCAAGCTGCTGACTGCTTACCTTCAACCCTTCCCTCTGGATTTAAAACACTTCAAAAGAGGGAAGGACAAAAAACATGACTTTAAAAAGCTGTAAGTCCTATTCTGTGTACACCTTTATTTAGTATTGGGCAATCCTATCTGCTGAAGATAAAGAGACTTTGATTTGGAGTTTGATATTTCAATCCTGCTAACCTCTAGAAAAAGACAGAGGGAAGATTGTCTCCTCTGAATAGAAAAGGAATGTACCTCATAACTTCATTGGCTAATTAAGGTCTTTTGGATTCAGTGATCAGCATTCCACTCAAGCTCAGATTAAACGGGGAGGAGAGGGGAGGCTTATTTTACTGATGCAACACAGATATGGAGAGATTCAAATAAAGCACATTTGGGCTTAGCAAGGACTAGAATCAGAAACTGAAGACTCAGCCATGAAATCTTTCTCCATTTATTAAGGGCTGTGGTTTTCTCTCTTTCTGCCGCAGCCCCCCATTGCCCCCACCACCCCCCCCCCCCCACCCACCTACCCTCCCCCCCCCACACACACACACACTCCTGCCTACCAACTTCCTCTACTGACTGTTACTCTAGTTCCTCCAATAACCTTCACTCATAAGCTTCCAGTTCTAGTAACCCTTTCCAATCAAGAATTTCCTGTTTCTCTAATACCAAATTCCCCAGAGAAGAATCCATTGAAACCATTCCAATTCACACTAGACAAGTCATAAATTGTCAGAAACTATACAGTTAGGTTAAGTTCCCATCTATTGTTCAATCAGCTGTTGCAAGGGCCAGGGTCACAGAGACCACACACACTCAATAAGGCTGTGGGTGGGACTGGTCCCCAAAGAAGAAGGCATGTGTATGATAAGCAGTAAATCAATGTCCAGGGCTTATTTTGGAAAGTGATGGAATACACTACATAATTTTCTATAGCACTACAGTTTGTTGCTTAATAAATCTTAAAATAAATTTAACAAGTACTAATTTGAATTCACAATCCATCATATACCTGTAAGATCTAAATAAGAAGGGTAACATTTTGGAGCTTCACTTCAATCTTTCACAAGCGGCAGAAATAATATTTATCACCAGGCTCAGTGGTAAAGAATCCACCTACCAGTGAAGGAGACACTGGAGACTCGGGTTCAATCCCTGGGTCGGGAAGATCCCTGGAAAAGGAAATGGCAACCCATTGCAGTATTCTTGCCAGGATAATCCCATGGACAGAGAAGCCTGGTGGGCAACAGTCCATGGGATCACAAAGAGCTGGACATGACTCAGCGCACATGCAAGAGTTGGCAAACTAGGACCAGTGGGCCAATTCCTGCCAGCTGCCTGCTTTTGTAAATAAAGTTTTATCAGAACACAGCCATGCCCATTTGTTTATATATCATAAGATAACAATCACAGAACTGAGTAGATGGAACAGAGACTTTATGTCTCATACAGCCTAAAATACTGACTATCTGCTATGGACTGAATTATGTTCCTCCCAAATTCAAATGTGGAAGCCCTTTTGGAGGTGGGGCCTTTGAGAGGCAATCAGGTTTAGCTGAAATCATGGAGGTGAAGCTTTCATGAGATTATTAGTTCCTTTACAAGAAGAAAAGAGATTCCTCTCCTTGTGCAATCATGGAGAAAAGACCAGGTGAACAGACAGCAAGGAAGCAGTCATACGTAAGCCAGAAAGAGGATCATGGTGGGGATCTAAATCACCTAGCAACCTGATCATGGATTTCAGCCTCCAGAACCATGAGAAATGTCTGCTGTTTAATGCCACCCTGTCCATGGTATTTTGTTATGGCAGCCCATGCACACACAACCTATCCTTTTATAGATAAAGCTTGCTGACCATGGCCTAGATTACTGGGAGGATTAACTGTGCTGGTGCCTCCCTAAGCACAGAGTCTGGTAACCGCACACTTTCTCCATTGGTATTAAATTCCTTTTGCTGCACTCAGACCACATTCAGGACTCCGAGAGCACATACCTTTAGGGGGAAAAAAGTAGCCTACAAATTTAAGATCAAGGAAATGGTTTTTATGCATTGAATATACTCTTGAAATCTTCACAGGTTTTCAGTTAATCTGTTAAATGTAGCAGTGTGTTCATAACTTAATTTGTATATTTTAGCCATTTGCTTTAATGCAAGTAATTGGCAGGTACCACATTAACACACAAAGGTAGCTAATGCCATGTACAAAAAAAAAAAAGCATATTTGGTTCTTTATTATTTCTGCTAAATAATATAATGCACAAATCATACAACTGAAGGGCCTGAAAAGATGTGTGAAGGTGGATCCATTCATCCCTCAGCTCCTGGGCAGCACTTCACATCAATTATCCTACAAAAATGGTTGCACATTCGTCATTAAAAACACCAGATAATGAGATGCTACAGAATCCTGGGGTAATACACACCAGGGCCTCACAATTCTCTTATCGGGGTATCTTCCTAAAATGGAGCCCCAATTCTTCCTGCTGCTAGATCTTTTCATCTTGTTCTCAAAGGTCCAAGCTGCTCCACCTGAGTTTGCATGTGGCACGAATCATTGACATGACTGCTTCTCTTCTCTCCTCCATGTGAGGGGGAGCACCAGCCATGCCACTCTTATGACACCCTGAACACTCAAGGTCAGAATTCCATAGCCAGTGCCACATCCACGCTGGGGCAAGAAGAATCAAGCCTCTCTTCACCTCTAGAGGTGAGGCAGAGAGGCTTCTGGGACAAAGAGAATATTGTCTTTTGCTAACTTTAAGGCAAAAAGGTTGCCATTGTTGTCATATTGTAAACAATACCACCTTCAACAAGAAAGCAAGTCATCTCTCTGGCATGTTCTGTGATATTTTCTTTTAATATTTGAAATGCATTTTCTTAGATGTCTATCCTTGATAAGGAGAGAAACTCCAGGATGTCCAAGTAGGAAAATACTTAGAACGCTGAGAAAAATTAACTGCTTCAGAATGAGAGAGGGTGATTTAACAGTCCTATCAAAGAAGTAGGCTTTCCTGAAAACACTTTCCAAGAGTATCAGACTAACTAAAAATATATTCAAATGGATTTCTATGAAAACACTGTAGCTAAAATAATGAAAGCGAAGGCATGATTAAAACAGTATTCTGATTTCCCCTAACTTCCTATAAAAAAATTAAAAAAAAAACAAGCATGGAAGCATACATTATTTGAGATTTTTCTTCTCATTTTAATGTTTAAATTAAAAATACAGTGTTTGGGGGCTTACCTGCCATTCCTTGCACCTTCTCTTTTCCTGTGATCACACCCTATCAGAACTTCACCACAGATAGCTTGTTTTCTGGAGCTTAATTGCCATCAGTCATCAGACTTGGTGACAAGAGGAACTGCCCAAAGAATTCACAGTTAAATATGTAAAGACAGAAAAGGATATAAAGGCTTCTAGGTAGCAAGAGAACTGTTGAAGAGAGAGACCAGTGACATTACTGTGTAAGACTGGTTCCCTCAAATCTTAGACGGGTCAGCCTACCTCTGCTGTGGGAACTCTGAAATAGCGGCAAAAGAGTTAAACTATTTGGAGCATATCGATGGACATGGAAACCAACCAGTAAAAACTGGAACGTTTCAGGGTAACTATTTCATATAAACCAAGCAATATTTTGTAAATATTTCCTTGCAGCTATAGGTAATCATAAGATAGTTACTACATTCATAGAAATACACATGAGTTGAAAGTAAGAATTTTTTGATAACTTTAGACCATACTACTCTTACTTAAGAATGTCACATTTGAAGGTTCAGCCACTGGATAGTTTATACCAATAATCATGTTTAAACCACTAACCTAATGTATGGTTATCACTCAAAATAGGTTAGACAGTTTTTTATAACTGAGACGTAAACTTGTATTTACTGTCTCAAGACCTGTGAACAAACCAATAAAAAATAATTCCATTTGGATCCAAGGAGAATTTTGAAACTTTAAGGATCCTCTTTTAAAATGTGTTTCCAATTTTTGAATACCATCCACATTTGTGCCATTTTCTTAAAGAAGAATCAGTATGACTTTTTAGGTTGGATGGATTCAACTTTCAAATTTGATTAATGAAATATGTTATATGCGAAAGGCTACTGATTTTTAATTTAGTTCCCCATCACATACTCACCAGAACACTGTGAGAGGCACCTTTAATCATGCTAATTTCAGTCAGGTTCATAATGTCCTGGAGATTTGTATATTTCAAATTGAATTAATCATCACCTCCCCTCCACCCAACCCCTTATCAGGCAGTCTCTATTCCTTTCTTTTCTATTAATGGCACTGCCATCCTCCCAGGCACCCAGACTCAAAACCTCACAATCATGATTACTGTATTTCTTTTCTTACCTAACCTTTAACCAAATAAATACAACAAATACTACCAATGCTACCTTTATAACATTTCTTATACTCATTCTTCCTCTTTATGCTTTAACTCACTAATTCACGGACCTATGCCTTTTAGCTCAAACCAGCTGCTTTTTCTGAAGCCCTGAAACTTCTGATAACCAAAGGTTTTTTTTTTTGGTTTGCTGGTTTTTAAATAATTTGTGACTGAAACTGACACGAGGCCTTTATAGCCATCATGTATAATATTTAGCTTGAATTTTTCTGGCAAAAGGGAGCTTCTCCAGACTCCAGTATTATCCAGTGTATGGTGTATGCCTTGTAGTATCTTTTTAGAATCTAGAAAATTCTGAATCCAAAAATACACCTGGCCTCAATGGATTCAAAAGAGAGAACGTACATTTTGGTTATCATAATAACCTCTTGAAGAAGACTTTAGTTAAGATTTGAAGACTCTTATGATTTTCCCATTCTTTAATCAATTCTGGACATTTCTGTCAAAGGAACCTTTCTAAATATGTTTACTTTGAAAGTACAGTCTTTGAGAAATGCTTCCATCTTCATATTTTGACATTCAGGTCCCGTGTGATCTGGTCTATCTTTTCTACTACAGAAGATGGGCTCTAAAGCATCTGAGATAACATATGACCAGCTTTGAAAAACAGAAGATGTTCCATGTTAAGCATTATGCCCAATTCACTTTGTATAACCTATAGGTCAGCTAGAGTGCATGAGTACTCAAGAAACATTTGTTAAATAAGTAAAAGAATGAATAACTGCTGAGAAAAAGGCTGAATGAAAGAATGGACAAATATTGATGAAAAAATATGAACAGTAATAGAAAATGGCAAGTTTTAGTTCACAGGTCTAAGATGAACATCTGTCAGGCACTTTATAAGAGTGAATTTTGAAATTCCTTAACTCAAGAGAGACAAAGAAATTTTAAAAGAGACCTAAACTGAAAGTGAAGGTCTGGAAAAAGATATTCCACGCAAATAGAGACCAAAAGAAAGCAGGAGTGGCAATACTCATATCTGATAAAAGAGACTTTAAAACAAAGGCTGTGAAAAGAGACAAAGAAGGCCACTACATAATGATCAAAGGAACAATCCAAGAAGAAGATATAACAATTATAAATATATATGCATCCAATATAGGAGCACCGCAATATGTAAGACAAATGCTAACAAGTATGAAAGGGGAAATCAACAATAACACAATAATAGTGGGAGACTTTAATACCCCACTCACACCTATGGACAGATCAACTAAACAGAAAATTAACAAAGAAACGCAAACTTTAAATGATACATTAGATCAGTTAGACCTAATTGATATCTATAGGACATTTCACCCCAAAACAATGAATTTCACCTTTTTTTCAAGTGCTCATGGAACCTTCTCCAGGATAGATCACATCCTGGGCCATAAATCTAAACTTGATAAATTCAAAAAAATCGAAATCATTCCAAGCATCTTTTCTGACCATAATGCATTAAGATTAGATCTCAATTACAGGAGAAAAACTATTAAAAATTCCAACATATGGAGGTTGAACAACACACTTCTGAATAACCAACAAATCACAGAAGAAATCAAAAAAGAAATCAAAATATGCATAGAAACGAATGAAAATGAAAACACAACAACCCAAAACCTGTGGGACACTATAAAAGCAGTGCTAAGAGGAAAGTTCATAGCAATACAGGCATACCTCAAGAAACAAGAAAAAAGTCAAATAAATAACCTAACTCTGCAACTAAAGCAACTAGAAAAGGAAGAGTTGGAGAACCCCAGAGTTAGTAGAAGGAAAGAAATCTTAAAAATTAGGGCAGAAATAAATGCAAAAGAAACAAAAGAGACCATAGCAAAAATCAACAAAGCCAAAAGCTGGTTCTTTGAAAGGATAAATAAAATTGACAAACCATTAGCCAGACTCATCAAGAAGCAAAGAGAGAAAAATCAAATCAATAAAATTAGAAATGAAAATGGAGAGATCACAACAGACAACACAGAAATACAAAGGATCATAAGAGACTACTATCAGCAGTTGTATGCCAATAAAATGGACAACGTGGAAGAAATGGACAAATTCTTAGAAAAGTACAATTTTCCAAAACTGAACCAGGAAGAAATAGAAAATCTTAACAGACCCATCACAAGCACAGAAATTGAAACGGTAATCAGAAATCTTCCAGCAAACAAAAGCCCAGGTCCAGACGGCTTCACAGCTGAATTCTACCAAAAATTTCGAGAAGAGCTAACACCTATCCTCCTCAAACTCTTCCAGAAAATTGCAGAGGAAGGTAAACTTCCAAACTAATTCTATGAGGCCACCATCACCCTAATACCAAAACCTGACAAAGATGTCACAAAAAAAGAAAACTACAGGCCAATATCACTGATGAACATAGATGCAAAAATCCTCAACAAAATTCTAGCCATTAGAATCCAACAACACATTAAAAAGATCATACACCATGACCAAGTGGGCCTTATCCCAGGGATGCAAGGATTCTTCAATATCCGCAAATCAATCAATGTAATTCACTACATTAACAAACTGAAAAATAAAAACCATATGATTATCTCAATAGATGCAGAGAAGGCCTTTGACAAAATTCAACATCCATTTATGATAAAAGCTCTCCAGAAAGCAGGAATAGAAGGAACATACCTCAACATAATAAAAGCTATATATGACAAACCCACAGCAAACATTATCCTCAATGGTGAGAAATTGAAAGCATTTCCCCTAAAGTCAGGAACAAGACAAGGGTGTCCACTTTCACCGCTACTATTCAACATAGTTCTGGAAGTTTTGGCCACAGCAATCAGAGCAGAAAAAGAAATCAAAGGAATCCAAATTGGAAAAGAAGAAGTAAAACTCTCACTGTTTGCAGATGACATGATCCTCTACATGGAAAACCCTAAAGACTCCACCAGAAAATTACTAGAGCTAATCAATGAATATAGTAAAGTTGCAGGATATAAAATCAACACACAGAAATCCCTTGCATTCCTATACATGAATAATGAGAAAGTAGAAAAAGAAATTAAGGAAACAATTCCATTCACCATTGCAATGAAAAGAATAAAATACTTAGGAATATATCTACCTAAAGAAACTAAAGACCTATATATAGAAAACTATAAAACACTGATGAAAGAAATCAAAGAGGACACTAATAGATGGAGAAATATACCATGTTCATGGATCGGAAGAATCAATATAGTGAAAATGAGTATACTACCCAAAGCAATTTACAAATTCAATGCAATCCCTATCAAGCTACCAGCCACATTTTTCACAGAACTAGAACAAATAATTTCAAGATTTGTATGGAAATACAAAAAACCTCGAATAGCCAAAGCAATCTTGAGAAAGAAGAATGGAACTGGAGGAATCAACTTGCCTGACTTCAGGCTCTACTACAAAGCCACAGTCATCAAGACAGTATGGTACTGGCACAAAGACAGACATATAGATCAATGGAACAAAATAGAAAGCCCAGAGATAAATCCACACACATATGGACACCTTATCTTGGACAAAGGAGGCAAGAATATACAATGGAGTAACGACAATCTCTTTAACAAGTGGTGCTGGGAAAACTGGTTAACCACTTGTAAAAGAATGAAACTAGATCACTTTCTAACACCGCACACAAAAATAAACTCAAAATGGATTAAAGATCTAAATGTAAGATCAGAAACTATAAAACTCCTAGAGGAGAACATAGGCAAAACACTCTCTGACATAAATCACAGCAGGATCCTCTATGATCCACCTCCCAGAATTCTGGAAATAAAAGCAAAAATAAACAAATGGGATCTAATTAAAATTAAAAGCTTCTGCACAACAAAGGAAAATATAAGCAAGGTGAAAAGACAGCCTTCTGAATGGGAGAAAATAATAGCAAATGAAGCAACTGACAAACAACTAATCTCAAAAATATATAAGCAACTTATGCAGCTCAATTCCAGAAAAATAAACGACCCAATCAAAAAATGGGCCAAAGAACTAAATACACATTTCTCCAAAGAAGACATACGGATGGCTAACAAACACATGAAAAGATGCTCAACATCACTCATTATTAGAGAAATGCAAATCAAAACCACAATGAGGTACCACTTCACACCAGTCAGAATGGCTGCGATCCAAAAATCTGCAAGCAATAAATGCTGGAAAGGGTGTGGAGAAAAGGGAACCCTCCTACACTGTTGGTGGGAATGCAAACTAGTACAGCCACTATGGAGAACAGTGTGGAGATTCCTTAAAAAATTGCAAATAGAACTACCTTATGACCCAGCAATCCCACTGCTGGGCATACACACCAAGGAAACCAGGATTGAAAGAGACACATGTACCCCAATGTTCATCGCAGCACTGTTTATAATAGCCAGGACATGGAAACAACCTAGATGTCCATCAGCAGATGAATGGACAAGAAAGCTGTGGTACATATACACAATGGAGTATTACTCAGCTGTAAAAAAGAATTCATTTGAATCAGTTCTGATGAGATGGATGAAACTGGAGCCGATTATATAGAGTGAAGCAAGCCAGAAAGAAAAACACCAATACAGTATACTAACACATATATATGGAATTTAGGAAGATGGCAATGACGACCCTGTATGCAAGACAGGGAAAGAGACACAGATGTGTATAACGGACTTTTGGACTCAGAGGGAGAGGGAGAGGGTGGGATGATTTGGGAGAATGGCATTCTAACATGTATACTATCATGTAAGAATTAAATCGCCAGTCTATGTCTGACGCAGGATACAGCATGCTTGGGGCTGGTGCATGGGGATGACCCAGAGAGATGTTATGGGGAGGGAGGTGGGAGGGGGGGTTCATGTTTGGGAATGCATGTAAGAATTAAAGATTTTAAAATTTTAAAAATAAAAAACTAAAGAAAAATAAATAAAAATAAATAAAAAAATAATAAAAGAGACCTAAACAAGTGGCAATGAAACAGTGAAGGATTGCAACTAACAAAAATCTGAATAGGCTGGGGGTTTGTGCGTGTGTGTTGCGGGGGAGGGTAAAGAAGGAAATAAGTGAAGACAGGCAGTTGTGGCGGCTTTGACTTATTAAATGACCATGTGACTAACTAGAGACAGAGCACAGAATTAGAGGAAAGGGAGGAGCTTACAGTCTAACACAACTGGCAAGAATATGCATAGGCAGCCATGGCCCATGGCTGTTGACTCTCCCAATATGGCTGCAGACTCATTAAACACACTAAGAGGGATTTGGTTTATACTGAACAAAGTGAACCCCTTTCCACTGCAATTTGAGGGATTTCAGTTACATCTATTGAAGAAATAGATTTTTATCAATAGAATACAGAGAATAGAATAGATTTGAGCCACCAATATAGTTGAATAAGTCAAAAAGAACTTCATGAAATGGGTTAAAGACACTGAAACAAGTATGACACTTTTATTTTTATTTAGACCTCTAAGAGAAAAATAGAGACATTTATCTTCTTGGAAAAGTTTAGAATTATTTTAGCTTGGCATCAGGCAAGCAAACTTAAGAGCTTTTTATACAGTCTTTTGTGACGGAGGTTTCTGAAGAACTACATTCAAAGGGCATCAGAAGAAGAAGAAAAAAAAAACAGAAAGCAAGCAAGCTCCTGGTGACAGAAATAGAAGCAGGAGAGGGGCTTGTGATCCTTTTGACAATTCATAAGGAAAGCTTCATCTGTCATAACCTTAAGCACAGTAGAATATCTATGAATACTCCAATAACCATGGCTTATATTTGAATCACCTAGTCAGCAGCTCTGGTAGTATCAATATGACATATATGAATGGACCTGTTCAACCCGCATTCCAATCATTCACTTCACTCCTAACCCAGGACTTTAATGACTGCCAAGCTTCTGCCTTCACTGGCATGGGCTCATCTCCGTCATGCTCTCCTGACAGCTTATTCAAACAAAAGGAATATGACTAAACTCCCCAAGCAGGACAGAGGGAGTTCTAGCGCTGAAAAGCAAGCCAAATTTACAATTTAAAAATAAATTCCAGTCCTGTTCAATAAATTACCTATTGCATACTGTAAGAATTACATTATTATTGCCATAATAATATATGGCCATTATTAGAATGACAGCAATAACATATGCAACTGCTAATGGACTTATAATGTAGCATGCCATTGGGAAATAAAAACGAACTATATTTTTTCCCATTACCAAACAAATGCTGCTAGAATCTATACAGTAATTTGAAACTGGGTAGTTAAAACTAGAAGTTTATACCCATATTTGCCTTGCATATATGGGCCTCTGTCACATAATTTTCCACTAAAGTTAAATAAGAAGAAAATATTACACAGACTGTTTCTATATGCCCAAACTGTTTTGATTATTTTGATGGACTCTACTGGCTAAGTCAAGTTATCCAGTCAAAAAAAGGTGAACTCAATCAAAAAAAAAAAAAAATTCAGAGAGGTCAAAACAATAATCATGCCAGTCAAAAACTGATTTGTAAGTTCTTTTTTTTTTTTCCTGAAGAGATTGATTTGACTGGTCAAGTCAGTTAAAATAGTCAAACCAGTTTGTGTATAGACATAACCACAGTATTCAGTCATATCTAGTTCATTGCAAAAAATAGTAGCAATACTTCTTAACTAAGTTCATATTCAATATGAGCTCTCTGAGGTGGGTGGGACAAAGCTTTCCATTCCCATTTTTAAGCTGAAGAATTTTAGAGAAAACCGGCTAGAGTGTATCATCTATTAACGAAATTACAGACCACCTCCAAAGCACAGTGACTTAAAATAATGACTTTTTATTTCTCCTAGTTCTGTGAGTTGAATGGATTGAGCTGGAGAGTGCATTGGCTCCATATGGCATAGTCTGAAGTCATTCATGAGGTTGCATTTAGCTTGGAGCCTGACTGGGATTGGACTATCTAAGGTGAACTCTCATCCATAAAGGTTTCTATCCATATTGCTACTCATTATTTATTAGTTTAAGCTGAGTTTCTAAGGAGGCAGTTGACTTCCAAGGGGAAACATTTCAGGAGGACAACTCCAGCATGCAAGCATAAACTGAGCCTCTGCTTCTATCACACGTGCTAAGGTCCTGCTGTCAAAGCAAGCCCAGACACAAGGTAGGAGGGGACTCTGGAAGGGCATGAGCATCAGATGTGATGTCTTGGGAGTCACGCATATAACATTCTACCACAACACCACTGGGATGCTACAGAGCAAAGACTGAAACTCACATCCTCTTCATGTGGTTTTCTTCCCATGAGATTAAGCAAGCTCTCCAGTGTTACACATCTGACTTTTCCACAGTAATATATTGAGTACTTATCATTTTTATGTGGGTTGTTTCTTTAAATTCAGGGTGGAGAGGACTTTCATATATCTATTTTGAATTTACCTTCTGGTTTCACATCCAGTCATTCTTATCTAAGAAAGAGATCTGAGACAAACGTAGCTTTGCTAGTTTTCATATGCCTTCCTTTCCAACAACTTAAAACCTCATAGACCCAAGAATGGTCTTACTGTCATCTTGCCATATGTAAGTCCAATACTGGGAGGAAGAGCTAGGATTATTAATTCCTATCTTGAACAATGGAGAAAACAGAGTCAGAATATGAGCTACTTGCTCAGGATCTCTTGGTGCATGAGGAAGCCAGGTTTTCCAAATCCAGAAGGTTCTTTCTTGCTCTGGAAGAACGCGGGGTCTCTCGGGAAGGTATCTGCATAAACCTTCGAACATATCAACATGGAACTTCTCTACCTGCTAACTGTTTATAGCACAGATTAATAGCACTGTTATCTGACAGTGTTAGAAGAGCTCCATGTCTTACAACATAGCACAAAATACACCTCAAACCAGTGGCCAAATAAATGCTTAAGTAAATAATAATTTTTAAAAAAGCAAAAATAACTTTTTGAAGTTGATGTGGGCAAGGCATGAAGTTCTAGAATTTTCTGTAAGTACTAGATACTCTATCTCTGCTGCTTTAACCAAATCTGGAGAACAATTTGACTTCTTTTTTCTGAGATAAGGAGTTCCTACAGAGTAGTAACCCTTTATGATACATTTTTGCGATGTTCAGCTAACCAGTCCAGTCCTACCTTATCTTTAAATTCCATTTCCCTATTAATGCCTGAGGCCTGAGATCTAACCATACTGAAGATGTTCGCTTCCTGTTCCACTTACTACTCTGAGTGCACTGACCACAACTTTCACCTTTATAGCAACCACCCAGTGGGTCATCTGTGCAATATCTGGATGCAGTATTTTGTTATTTCCTTTTTTAAAGCTCATCACAGAGGAGAAAGGAAAAAAAAAAACCACAGCAGTTCTCCACCTTTTTTGGCCTCAAAAATCCCTTTAATTCCTAAAAATTATTAAGAATCCCAAAGAGCTTTTGTTATATGAATTATACCTATCAATGGTTACTGTGTTCTTTAATTGTAAGGGCATAAAATCATACATTCCCTTAGCTGTTAGAATGATGATATCATCACATGTCATAGCGCCTTTAACCAGTGAAGGAATGGGAATGGAAAAAACAAATTTTATCTTGTTTATTATTATGGAAATAATATTAACCCTGAAAAAGTCTCAGAGATACTCAAAGGGTCTCAAACCACATTTTAAGAACTCCTGTTCCAAACAATTTTCTCCCTGAAATGTAATACAGAGTGCTAATAATGAAATTATTAAACATTTTATTTTTATTCCTAAACTAACAAAGAATTAAAAGCTATCCTTAGAGAATAAAACTGAAGTAAGAGCACAGATCCAGAGAGGTAAGGAAAAACTTAGCCTGGGGATGCCTGTCCACTGGTTAGGGTCAATAAATTTGACTTTGACAAATATGTTGGGTTCAAGAAGATAAGTCAGATATGGAACAGGTATATCAGAAGAACAGATCAGAGCTGCTCCAAAGTGGTTCATTCAATGGGTAGCAACTCCACTGGACTCTCAGCTTTTTGCCAAGACCCAGAAGGGCTACTATATCTTAGCAAACGGGTGAATAAAGGAAAATACTCCTGCAATGCAGGAGACCCCGGTTCAATTTCTGAGTTGGAAAGATCTGGTGGAGAAGGGATAGGCTACCCACTCCAGTATTCTTGGGCTTCCCTGGTAGCCGAGCTGGTAAAAACTCCACCTGCAATGTAGGGGACCTGGGTTCAATACCTGGGTTGGGAAGATCCCTGGAGAAGGGAAAGGCGACTCACTCCAATATTCTGGCCTGGAGAATTTCATGGACTGTAGAGTGAGTCCATGGGGTCGCAAAGAGTCAGACACAACTGAGCAACTTTCACTTTCAAATATATATACACACACACAAATTGCTCACACACAAAAATTTTTTTAACATCCGAAGAAAAGGACATCACCAATAAATCACAGCAAATACCACTCTTAACTGATTTATTGCCCAAAATAGAAAAAAAAAAGGTAACAGATCAAAAAAAAAAAAAAACTAGATTCCTTTAAAGAAAAAAGTTAATCAGAAGTTACATCTAAGGAAATGAGAAGATCAAGAGATGAAAGTTATGAAATATATATATATATATGTACGTACACACACTTACACACACTTACATATATACAGTTCCATGGAGAGCGTGAGGGATAATACTTGAAGTTAGATCATTTTGAAGTTAGAACTTTCCAGAATTGATGCAAGACCTGAACTTCAGAATCTGGAAGACAGTAATTTCCAACATTGATTTCTATAAGGAAATACACACCAAAATGCATCATAGAAGACTGCAGAGCAGCAAAGATAAAAGGGAGATCCTAAAGGCAGCAAGAAGAGATAGGGCTTTATGCAAAACAAAACAAAATTGTTTTAGGCTAGCATCAACAATGGAAACTAGCAGATCACAGAATGATGATTTCCAAAGTTGTAAGAGAGAAATCCCAGTCAATCTAAAAACAGTCTAATTTGGGATAGAGTTATGTGGAATCAAAACATGTGTGTGCTTTGCGTTGACTAAAAAGATACCATATCACGCTACTGTTCTTTTTACCATGGTTTGATACAGAAAAAGTGTGGTCAACTCTTTGGTTGTTTGCGTGATTTAAACATGTAGTAAATAAAATTGCTCTGTTAAGGAAACGTGCTTGGTCACCTCCAAGGGACGAGATGGAAGTGATCAGTCTAGTCTAAAAGCGCTTTCATTATCCTTATTAGGCTGAAGATAGATGCTCAGGCAATACATAACAGAGCGATGGATAGATGTATAGACAGATATTTGGATGGACGGATGGAGAGAGACAGACAGACAGACACACAGACAGATATTTTGTGGACTAATTTTATCATCTGTCTGGCCCTGACATTGAATATCTCTTTGGCAGAGTCTGACAGAACATAGCATCCCAAATGCGAATTTTCTGAATTTTCAGCTCCAGGATCTGATCAGTGTTTTTTGGATGAAGGGAAATGCAGGGAAGCAGCTTTATGTGTCCATAATGGAGAGCACTTGTCTCTTTGAACACTCTTGGGGTGCCACTGGTATGTTCTGCAGCGAAATCAGCTGATGAAAGATCTCTGCCAGGGTGGAGGTCAGAGTCTTTCTCTGAGTGAAGTGTGATATCAAATGTTGGGCCAGTTGTCAATATCTCTGTCCATAGTCCAGAACTTATTTATCTTCTCTGAACACAGGCAAAAATAATAATAATTATAATTGTATGGACAACTTTAAAAAGTGTGTCACCATTTCCTGAGAGAAATGATCTCCTTTCTAGGATCTGATTGAAAATCATGGGCAATTGAAAGTCTGGTTTATTCCTGTGGACTATTAGTCACCCAATAAAAGTTAATTTAAAACAAATTAATCCATAAATCTCTACATTGTCTGCAAATACTTACCACTATAAAAAACCTAATTTAAACCCTTTCCCCTCTATTCTAAATTAGGGTTGCACTGTGTTGTAGAAATTGTCTTCCCCACTTAGAATAAATTACTAGTTATTTCCTTTCTTTTTGATGACAGTGGAAGTTCTAAGGGTAGTATTAGGTCCAATATCACAACCTCTTAGTTCTCAAAGAGAGGGAGAAAGAACACACAGTATTTCACAGAAGCCTTAAAACATAAATGTTATGTATTGGAGAAGTTTAATTTTAAATGCAGTTCCTCAGGCCATTCTTACTGAAAGTCACTTAACAGGGTTCCCCAGTTAAGACTTAAGTCAAACTTAGAATGTGGAATAAAAAGAAATCAGAGAGGTAGTTCTTTGATAGAGACAGAAATTTTATGTTTATTGGGATAGTTCATATTGGAGTTTCGAACAAGAATATGTGAGTGGACTTCACTTAACATAAACGCTAAAAATGGCAACTTGAACCATTAAGTGGCTCAGATTTCTGCTAAAACCAAAATGCAAACTTTATTTACCCTAGAGAGCTGTTCTACAATATTTTCAGATCATGGTCAATGATCAGGTTAAAGAAGCTGTTTCTTGTCTTTCCTAAGCTACTAAGGGAGTAAACAAATACAGTTATGTAAACACAAAGTTATAACCTCACCCATCTGAGCCAAAGCCTGTTGAAAAGGGAGCACTGCCACCTCTGGTGATTAGGAACTTTTAGAAATGTAATTTTTACACAGAAAAATCCTGTTCCTTAGAAAGTGATTTTTATCCTGAGTATTCTAAAAAAAATGGCTATTTTCTAAGTCAGAGGAAGACTCAGGTGGTGAAAAAAAAAAATCAAATCCAAGTGTCCCTAATTCCATTGTCCATAGCCAATGAGAATAAGAGAGAGAGAATTTAGCACACTGAGACATTTCATAGAAAGGTGTTCTGCAGCTGTCATTCCATAATCTAAAATAGGGCACTTATCGAGCTGCTAATTATAAAGCTCCCCCACACCACTACACTGATGTTAAATAGCATGGTTCCATTAGCTGTAATTATTCCATTTGTAATAAATAAGCATTAACCATTTTCAAATGTACACTCACAAATCAGTTTTAAAGGAGGAGTTTCATGCATTTAAAATCATATATTTCAAGAGCCTAGGTGACAAATCTATGTAAAGGCCTAAAATGCAAATTAGAAGAGCATTTGAAAAATTAAACTAAAATATATTCACTAACACAAATTATTATAGCCTGCAAAACCCTAAAAAAGAGAGAGAGTACTGCAACTAATTAGAGAGAATAATATAAGGTATTCAATTTGGTGGATGAATTAATTCTTTAAAAAAATCCAGATTTCTTTATAGAACTCAGTATCTGGAACCTAGGAAGTGATTTGTCTGAAAATAGACTTTGATGGGTGGAGACCAGATGTATTCATATAACTACACAAATGACTTTGACTTCCATCATTCTGGATAAATGGGTTGCAAGGAATCATTTGTAAATGTGAGGTACAGTCACGGACAGAAAGGTTTGGATGTGGAGGAAAGAAGTGGCTAGAATAGGCTAAGATGTTCCCCACAATTACTACCGAGAGATCACTTTTAAGAATGCAAGATTTACTGCATTCACTAATCCTTAGAAGATTACCCACCTTACTTATAACTCATAACAAAACAATTAGCCAAACTACAATGAAATTTACAAAGCAAACCAAAAATGAATTGATAAATTAAGTCACTATAAAAACACTGGTGTAGGTAATTAAACAAAGGCTACTGTTGATATAAAAGATGAATCCCAGCAATAATTTTCAAAGCAAATAATAAATAAGTGCTTACTTATTAATAAACTTGGAAAATCAAAGTTCTGTTTGCTACCTATGTATTGGTGCAAAGGTTCTCAAATTTGTTTTAGGCATGGACTTCCGGGAAGCCTCAGTGCTTTACTAGAGTAGAAATTATTCTTATATCTCAACATACATCAAATAATTTTACTAGAAAAAAATGACTTGTCATATATTCATAGTAAAAATATACACATAATTTTCTAATCATGAACAAAAATCTGCTAACAATAACAATAAACAGGATTAATTTGAAGAATTAAGAATGATGGCTTAGTATTGTGTGCTGTCCAATAGAGCACTAATGTGCCTATTTAGAGTTAAATTAATAAAAATGAAACAAAATTAACAATTCAATATAGGCTGTAAATTTAACTTTTATATCCCTATGAAATTAAGTTAAAACTTCAGATCTGAAGTTCAGCGTCTTAGGGTGCCTTATGCATGTTTTCTGTAAACACTGGGAACAAGAAGTGGTGATTTTCTGGTGACAAGGAAAAGAACTTGTATAAATTTAAAGTTAAACAGCTTCTTTATCCCACTTGCCTGGTGCTGTCCATTCACTGTTAATTTTGCTTCTGCCCTCACCTACATGTAAATATTTTCTAAATGTCTCTTCCCTGTCTTTACTGTAACATTAATAGCTAGCTTAGTACCTTGAGTTTTCAAATATAGGACAAGATTACTTTATTTCAAGGATTCTCGTCAAATGCCATTGTCAACTCAAAAGTCTTAGTGGCTTAAAGTTTTCTCTCAAACTACAAGTGGCAGTTTTTTTCTTTGTTCTCTGATGGTACTCTGTATCAAATTAGCATCCTAAAGAGACAGTACTAAGTCTCAGGACAGAATTTTTAACAGGAGCTGTTGAGCTGGTTTTTCCCAATATGGTACCTAAATCTTAATGCATAGTTATATAGGGTCTACCCTAATATATACTACATACAAAATAATATGTTAATATCTATGTTATATAATATATCATGCCTCTAACCTGCATATATTTATCTACAATATACCTCATATACTATAAAATGATACCTCACAAATGTGTTTGCTTCTAATTTTTTAACTGAACACACAATGATGCAGGAAATTGGCATAGAGTTTACTCTTCTACTTTATGGACTCTAAGTGCTAAGGAATGTACAGAGACTGTTCTGAGATCTGTTTACAGTCACAGGAACTTTGAAACTCACCTAGTGTTATCCAGGAAAACTGTCACTGGCTGCTCTGGTGCAGCGGCCTTTCTACAGACCAAGCTGTGCTGGGGCCATGTGGTCCACTGGTCTGTCCTGGAAAGTTCTGTTCTCAAGGCATTCAAAGTTTCTTCCCATTCTTATACATTTGCCCCAAATAAGATGCTTATATTCTGAATATTTAACCAGCTGATTTCTTCAGAAGGCTCTATTTGCTTAACTTAAAAACAACATTGTCTTCAATAGTTGTAGCTCTCTTATTCCTTCTTAAAATATGATTTTATCTGTTTCTTCTTATTTAAATCAGAATCTCAGGAGTAGGCAAAAGCATTTTGGAACACATTCCTTGAACAATTCTTGGTCACATTCATATGGAAGAAACTGCTCCCATCTGAGTGTGATTCATTTCACTCCCCGGTAGGTGCACACCCTAATCTGGTCACTCATTTAGGATATGACTGGGGCCAAAATATTATACCCAACCTTCCTGTGCCTCATTGTCCTCATCCATAAAATGGGAATGACAGTAATCTCCTGAAACCATTTAGACACTTAAATGAGATAAAGCCTGTAGCCCTTCATGGGAATCTTACTTCTCCTCATCTATTTGTGTTCTTTGTAATGAGAAGATGCTCCCCAACTTTATTTTGAAGGAAGAGGCATATTCCTACTTTGACTTCAACATCACAGTGTGTTCCTGATTGGAGAATGCCATTAAATGGCCCCATTCTCCCAACACTCTCACTTGGAGAAACACTACTCTATGTAGTTACTGTTCATTTCTCTATGTCCACTCTTGCACTGGTTGCAAACTCAGTTCTTTTTATAAATTCCTCATTAGCATTCAGGGAGGTTCAAGTCATTTAAGAAAGCCATGGGAGAGAAAAGGTTTCACTTGAGACAATTGGATCCATTTGCTTAATTTGATTTGGTGAACTGTGAAAAGATGATTATGTTGTTTTAGTGTCAGAGTACCTTCCTTCAGCCAAGGAGTTTGATTTGAGTACTACTGAGGCAGTCAACCCTTATGGCAGAAAGTGAAGAGGAACTAAAAAGCCTCTTGATGAAAGTGAAAGTGGAGAGTGAAAAAGTTGGCTTAAAGCTCAACATTCAGAAAACGAAGATCATGGCATCTGGTCCCATCACTTCATGGGAAATAGATGGGGAAACACTGGAAACAGTGTCAGACTTTTTTTTTTTTTTGGCTCCAAAATCATTTCAGATGTGACTGCAGCCATGAAATTAAAAGATGCTTAGTCCTTGGAAGGAAAGTTATGACCAACCTAGATAGCATATTGAAAAACAGAGACATTACTTTGCCAACAAAGGTCCGTCTAGTCAAGTCTATGGTTTTTCCAGTGGTCATGTATGGATGTGAGAGTTGGACTGTGAAGAAGGCTGAGCGCCGAAGAATTGATGCGTTTGAACTGTGGTGTTGGAGAAGACTCCTGAGAGACCCTTGGACTGCAAGGAGATCCAACCAGTCCATTCTGAAGGAGATCAGCCCTGGGATTTCTTTGGAAGGAATGATGCTGAAGCTGAAACTCCAGTACTTTGGCCACCTCATGTGAAGAATTGACTCATTGGAAAAGACTGATGCTGGGAGGGATTGGGGGCAGGAGGAGAAGGGGACGACAGAGGATGAGATGGCTGGATGGCATCACTGACTCGATGGATGTGAGTCTAAGTGACTCCGGGAGTTGGTGATGAACAGGGAGGCCTGGCGTGCTGCGATTCATGGGGTCGCAGAGTCAGACACGACTGAGTGACTGAACTGAACTGAGGCAGTCAATGACATTTTCTGAGATACTTAAGTATAGGAGAACAGAGATAACAAGTAGTTCATATGTTGGGGTCTCTAAAATGCCTTGCAAATAGAAAATATTCAATAAATATGCAGGGAATTGCAACAGAGAAGCAGGCAGGTTTTAGATTTGAAACACCAGATAGACTGAAATTCTTTTTTAAAAAATTGGAATACATTAATTGTTTTCCCCTTCCAATTATGATGTGCTTGAAAGATTCTGGCCTCACTATGTATTACTTGAGCCTGAACCAACTCATAAAGAGACTGACCTAAAGAGAGGAGCATACACAAAGGTTGCAGTTTCCCATGAATAATCCACAAGTGTTGTCCCAAATTTCAAGCATTTATTAAGTAAAATCTGAGTGCTGTGGCAGAGCCACTTGTAAGACAGCCTTGACAGATAGATCAATTTGATCCTGACATTATGAGGGGAGGGGTCTGCTCATTTTTAGCATTGTTATAAGTAGCTCTGCAGGTAGGAAATTAGAATTGCCTCAAATGCCTTCCTCAACACTCCATACTGGGCCCAGCTACAATCTCGCTAAATGACCATGAGTTATGACTGTTAACACTGGTTTGTTTGGAGAATCATGAGATGAAAAAGAGATCTTCTATTTCAAAAACACTCTAGGAGCCAATTCTGGAACCATCAAAAGTTAAAAAACAAAACAAAACAAAACAAAACTTCACAAATCCTAGAAATGGAATGGTCTTGACTCATTTTCCCAATAAAGTCAAAAGGGATGAGTCTCAGAAAATGGTGAAAAGCACAAACAGTGTCTTCTTCACCTCTAACCTTTCTTTCCCCCTCCCCCAACCTCTCACGACACTCCTCCTGGTGCCAGAAGCTCCCTGATTTCTTGACAAGCATGTGTGATGGCTGAGTGATTGGCATTCTCTGAATGAAACTCGTCACACTCAGATTTACCTTGAGCTCTCATTTGCATTCAAACCTTTCTCTTTCTGTGGAGTTGCCAGCAATTTTTCTTTCTTCCTCAAAAGATCTTCAAGCAGAACACAAGAAAGCTCTGGTGTGGGGGCTTGGGTATGATCCCCCGTGGCTATTTTCTCAGGTCTGAAAGAAAAGCACAGACTACTTTTTGATGTTTCATTTGGAGAAAGCAAGACAGATGAAAGGATGGAAAAGAAGGAACCAGAGCTAGGAAGGTGGAAAGAAGAAAGGGAAAAAGGAAGGGAAGGAGGGAGACGATTTGTTTGTTTGTTTTCCTTTCCCCCAGAATTGGAGACTTCCTGTCTGATGTCCCTGTAAGTGTGTTCTTGATAGTCACAGCAGGTAGAGGAATGGGTTCTCTTGGCAACAATTCCTCTACAGCCCAAAGCTTCTCTGCCTTCCCCTCTCAAGACAAGTCACTAGGATGACAACTCTCCTGACTCCCACCATTTCACCACAGTCTGATTCCACTCCTCTGATCCATGAGATGGACCTATATTCACTTTGTTTTGGAATATTTTTAGAGTTTTCCTACACATCTATTTAAAGGAATTAAATAATCCCTATATATTATAGTTCCAAAGTCTGTTTCTAATAAAATAAGCAGTTTGAATCTCTTCCTAGCAATTCAGATATCATAAGAGCACATTGCTATCAATTTCTTCAAGCTCACCCACTTAGCTGAGAACTGGACAAGAAGCTGACTTGAGACCAGGCAAGACCAGACTGAAATTTCACATGGAAAGGTAGGTTCTCCCATACAATTCCCTAAAGGTGAATTATGAATAGTATGACCAGTCTTGTGTGTTTAGCAGGCAAGACTGATCAGCAATGTCTGCCTCAGGCTGAAGACACTTATTTGCCTTCTCTTTTCCAGGCTTCTTTAAACAGTCTTGGCACTGTCCAATTGGTGTCCAGGCACTTTGTGGCTCTAGTCATATATCTCTTTCGCTCACTTTGTGAAATCCTACTTGATTAGAGTTTGCCTGTTGTTCATTATGTGCCCTGGATTAATAGAGACGACATGTGAATGCTCTCAGTAGAGTATCCCAAGACATCAGCTTCCTAGAGACAATGCGTTTTGCAAATGTGATCTAGCCTATCAGTTCAGTTCAGTCGCTCAATCGTGTCCAACTCCTTGCAGCTCCATGGACCGCAACACGCCAGGCCTTCCTGTCCATCACCAACTCCCAGAGTTTACTCAGACTCATGTCCATTGAGTCCGTGTGTATAGGTAAAAATGTCATGGAAAGTCAAGCAAAGCAGTTATCTTGGAACTGCAAAGTATCTCACACTTCTAGTTCTCTGATGGCATTCAAGTTGCAAAGGTTTTATTACTATATCAAGATAATATTAACGATGATGATGATGATGACGATGGCTAAATACTTAGCTTTAAACAACAGACTCACAAAGCAAGTCAGCCAAGTCTGGATGAGGGAACAGCATATTGCCAGCTTCTGCCTCACTCTTGCCAGTATGGAGTGGCAAGAGGGGAGACTGGGACTATTGAAATGAATCCCCCCACTCCTTTTTGGGGGGTTGTTGTTGTCAATCTCATAAAGTTGAAGTCATGTAAGTGAGATGTTCTTACTGGAAACATGTTTTCTCAGCCACATCCCCATTGGGTTAACAACCCTGGGATCTTCTTGTAAGACCCAATGAGACATGCCAGTGATCTCTAATCCCTCAACACATCCCCAGTTTTGGGTGGTTTTCCTAAAAAGACACTTTGCTAATTATAAAGAGAGGAGTCTGTGTGCTGGAGTGAATGCCTTAGTTAACATAGGGGTTAAAACACAAGCTCTAACTGTAAAAGAAGAATGAAATAATGCCACTGATAGCAACATGGATGAATGTGGGAGCTGCTCATACTAAGTGAAGAGAGTCAGAGAAAGACAAATACTGTATGATATTCCTTATATGTGGAATCTAGAAAAAATGATACAAATGAACTTATTTAAAGAATAGAGATAGACTCAAAACACAGAAACCAAGCTTATGGTTCCCAAAGGGAAAAGAGCAGAGGGCAGGACAGATTAGAAATCTGGGGTTAACAGATACACAGCACTATATAGAAAACAGATAAACAACTAGGACTGACTATATAGCACAGGGAACTATATTCAACATCTTATAATAACTTACATTGAAAATGAATCTGAAAAAGAATATATACCTATGTGTGTATAACTGAACCACTTTGCTGCACACCTGAAATACTGTAAATAAGCTATACTTCAAAAAAAAACCCCACAAGCTTTGAAGACAGGTATGAGACAGAATCCCCAACCCCATCACTCATTATTTGTGACATTGCATACTATTTACGTTCCTTGAGTTCTTTATCTGTAAAATGGGTATAAGATATGTATCACGTAGATAATAATGCAAGGACATTGGAAGTAGGTGCAAAGTGTTTTTTCTTCTTTGTACATGGATTCCAAAAATAAGTGCATTCCAATCAGCTCAAAAACAGAAGCTGTTGTGGTGGGCTTGTGAGGATGGTTGTGATTGGGCATTCATAATACACGTCACTCAATTTTTATCAGGCAGAAATCTAACTATTTCTAGATTTTCTAATTTTTCAAGGGATTTTTCCCCCAGGGGAAATAAAAAGGCATACATTTCCATATGAAATTTCCCAATAACTCATATTTTAGAAAAACTACCAGATCAACTGCCTCAGTTACAGAGAAACCTGTTTTAGAATATGATTTGGCTATCTGTCTCTTTCCACCTCTAGCCTAAAAACCATAAACACTCAATACATAACAGTCATTTTTATTATCATTAGCTTTGCAACTAGTAGAAAAACAACCCAAACTGGAAATCTCTTAACATTTGGTCGACCACTGTCTGGTCCTATGGCAAAGATGTTGGAATCCTTAAAATTACCTGATGGCCTTAGGTTCTGTCTGTTCAGAGCTAACCATGAATTTTATCGGTCAGTCAACAAGCTCCATGTTATCTAAACTTAAAGAGATGTAACAAGCTCAAGTGGAAATTCAGTATCATCTCATGAACATAATAACAAAATGCAATGCATATGCCAGAGTACAAAGAATGCATTCTACTTGGAAAGCAGAAGAAAAAATGAAAAGTGCCTGCTTCTATGTTTAAAGCATACCCTATAAGTGCTAAACACAGTTTTACATTATAATAGTGTATAAGCAAAGTGCTTGTGATATATTTATAAACGTCCACATAGAGAGAGATTTGGGGGAAAAGAAGCAGTCTTGTTTAGTCACAGTGAATTTTCATCTTATGAGACGCTGAAGAGGCTTGTTACATGCTCAGTGGTACAGTTAAAATTTATTTTGTCAAAGCTCTTCCCTTCTTTAGCTGCATGATAAGAGGTCAAAGTGACTCAATCTCTTGAGTTTCATCTGCTAAATGGCAAGAAATATTAGGTTCTACATCAGAGGATGATTCTGAAGAATAAAGAGATTTAATGTAAAGATGCTTAGCAGAATGCCTAGAACACAGTAAATGCTCACAAGATAAGCTCTTAGGATGAAATAAACTAGTGAGATTAGTATACGGGTAACTTGGCTTTTTTAAAGGGCTAACATTTTAATCATGATATCTCTGGGAGTAAATTACAAAAATAAAGACTTTTGGCATCAACACCTATAAAAATACAATTTAAATGCCTTTATCCAGGATGAATTGCTGGAGAAGAGAGATTCTCATGCAACATTTTCGTGTTATGAACAAGGAGCTTTTGCCTGGTAAACTCATGGGGTGAAATCTCATCCCTTGATCTTCAAAGTGTGACAAAGAGCTATTGATTGAGAGCATATTGTCATTTAAATTACAATTAGGGATGGGTGAAAGGTGGTTATTCAACAATTCAAACCTTTCTTTTAATACTGTCAAGGACGACTTAACCTTCACCCAAACACACTTCTAAAACTTCTGAGTTTCAATATGTCTACAATCAATGTGCTTTTCTTCAAGGATGAGAATCGTGTCATTACTCTCAAATGCTGAGATTTGGTAGTTTTCAATCCGATGGTGAAAACCTTTCAGAAAGCTTTGCTCTCAGTCACAAAACACTTGTGTCCCGACACGAATCCAGTACTACATTTGCACTTTAATATGAAATTAAATCATTCAGTGCATTTTCCTAGAGTAGCGAGTTAGAAAAATATCTGCATTTTCAAAAATTGAATGCTACGTGGGTGATGTATGTTTTAATTTAGAGCAGTTTAAATAAAAAGAGATCCTTCTGAAGGCACAAATGGCTATGAACCTCCTGTCTTTTATTACTGGCCAAACAGTGTTCAGTTCTAAAGGCATTAGGCGGTACGTATGTTAAATGAAACTACGGACAGAATGGAAACAGTGCGTATGTGTATGTCTGAGTATTTCTGCTGTATTATTGACTTCCTTGCATTTTGCAGTACAAATACACATCCTACATGATTTGTTTTGATACTGCAGACACACAGACAGACAGACACACGTGGAGATGCAGATGCCCACACAGACACACACGCTAAAGTGCTATGCCTGTGTTGGGAGAATGCTGGACTCGATCTCACAATCTTGCCCTGGCCAAATTTCCGGCAGCTTTCGCAGGCATGCAGACAGCACGAAGACTGCAGCTTTGATCTCCTACACTGAAGGACTTTTAGAAATTTCTTTTGTCAAAGCTCTCTCTTCTATCTTTTCCTTTCTTCTCCTCTCTGTTTCTTTAATGCATGCATACCTGCCTGTTTCTCTGGAATGGCAGGCATTTTCTAGGATGACATATTATTCCAGAGGTGCTTTTGGCAGCCCCTTGTCCTTGGGGCAACCACTGTTCTGGCAACAATAAGTCAGTGAACAGTGCAAGGTCACCCAGTCCTATAGTCTTCCGGCCCCTTCTCTTGTATAAAGCATGAGCTCCAAGGTACCCTTCACTGGCTTGACACATGAGGTCATGGAAGACAGTCTCCAGCTCAGGTGCCTAACAGGTACGCCATAGCACTTTGCAAGAAAGTTGATGATACCCGGAGTTGGTGGAAAACCTCCTAAAGTAGTTCTGACTGAGCTGTCCATTCTCTCTGTCATTAGATGTTTTCTTCTCACTTGTGAAAGAGCATTTTCTGTACTGCAATGGTTTGCTGGGGCACCTCCTAAACCCATAGGAACATCCAGTGTTACCTTTTATTTAAAAACAGAAAAATCACATGTGAATGCCATCGTCACAGAATATGCTGAGAAGAGAGGAAAAAAATTATCAAACTTAACATTGCTCAGATAGCAACTCCTCTTATCAGAAAATTTAGAGGGACTCCTTGTCACACAGAAAAACCAGAAAAGAGTATTTCTTGGCAATATAAATAGGCAGTTTATGCTATCAAAACTAAGGATTTCTACTCATCTATCAGAAAAAAAATTACTTGTCTTATTAGGACCAACTCATATTTACTAGTACATTCTGTTTGAATGGCAAAGTGAAAACTTGGAGGCAAAGTAAATTTCAGCATTATTCAGGCAAGTATAATATCTAAATATTTAGGAAATGAAGACTTAGGGATTCAGGATATTGGGGGGAAGCAAAATGTTTTACTGCCGCCTTGTGGGCAGTTTAAAAGAACTGAGTATTTATTTAAGCCAGTGGTTAATGTACAAATCTTGGTCAGTAAGAGAACCAGACAAAAATAAGTACAGGATTGAAGTGGGACAGAATTAAATACTGAGTCTAGTCCAAAATTATTTTCTTTTTTTTTTAAGCCCTAGGAGATTCATAACGTTTTCAGGTGATTGTGTCACTGTATTTCAAGAAATTTCTGGCATTCACAAATAGGAGATGGGGAGAAAATGAGATGAAGTTAAATATTGGTTAAGAGAATTTAATCAGAATAACACCATCCTACTTTTTTTTTTTTAATCACAAGAGTTCCATTGATGCTGGAAGCAATTTTGCCACTATATTTCAAGAAAATTTACAAAACCCGTTAGTCACCACAGAATTAAATGCAGCACCAGAAAAGCAGTGATAAGAAAAAGTGGACATATTCTAGGGTTCAGTCCAGCAATTTAGCTTAGAATGTTTATTTAAACAAAACTTGAATTTATAAACTTGTTTTCTAGGGAGATTTATAGTGCTTTCTGATTTTAGCTGGATTGAAAAAGTTCAACTCGACTTCCTGCAAAGAATATGCTTGTGTAAACCATCTTCTTCTTAAATTTTGACATGAAAATTTTTCATTGCATACATTATGAGTTACAAACAAATGTCCAGGTGAACGATTAATTTAAATTTAGCTATCAGTATCACAGAAAAAGCATCCTGGAACTTTTAGCATTATAGCACCACATAAATGCTTGTTGACAAAACATCAAAGAAAATATTGCAATTTTGAATTTCTCCATGTTCATGGGTTAGATAAATATTTGAAATGTCTAACTAATCCATAAAGTAAAAGGTATCTTAGCACTTTTGAGTAGTGAATCTAATCTCAAATTGAAAGAACAAATTAATAGATTTTAATTAAAACATTTTAAGCATATCAAGTTATATGATAAATGCTTTAACTTCAGAACAGGATTTCCAATGATTTTGTAGTGATTAAGTCATTGTATCTTTTCCACTGGAGACAAGTTTTTTCAGTAAAACAATCTGAAAATCAAACAACAGGGTAATTTAAACTTTGCTAAATAATCTAAAATTTAAATTATTCATTTTCATTATTAAACTATACTGATTTGTACAAGAGGTGGGTACATGAAAATTACTTAAATAAGACCAATATAAACCTTTATTCCCTACACCAAACAACATTCAACACTTCTTAAGCTACAGATTTGGGTGTAGTAATAGTTCTGATTTTTTTTTCTTGGTACTGAGAGTGGCAAAACTTAAGCAAATATGATTTTCAAAATTTCTGTCCCGTTTTTGTGGCTGGAGAGAAAGCTTTCAGATCATTGATAAATATACTGATCCCTATTGTCAAAAAAGGTTTCGGTTCCCTTCACCAAGATATCTTCCCAACCCAGGGATCGAACCCATGTCTCCTGCATTACAGGTGGATTTTTTTACTGTCTAAACTAAAGGGAAGTCCAGATTGTTTTATAAACATGCTCTTGCCTGTCATCAGTAGGAAATTAATGCCTTAGGCTCGCAGTGTCACTGAGTGTTCATTATATGCTGTATGCTTTGCTTGCATTCTCATTACAGCTTTACTACAACCTATAAATGGGCTATTTTCTTTTATACAGATCAGAAGTGGAAGATTCAGAGAGATTAAGCAAACTAGCCACAGTCACACAGCCTTTCAGTGGTTTTTCTACCAGTACCAGTGACTTTATGTACCTCTCTTCTTCCTGTACCTTTGGGGAATCAAAATCACCTATCTTTTTCAGGATGGACTGGCAATGCTTTCGAGTTTGCTTTGGCTCATGACCAGGGACCATCCAACATTGTGTAAGCAAGAATTGAGAAAGTGTTAAATATGTTTGTTATTTAGTGGTTAATTCACCTAATATTTGTTTAATGCTTTATGCTGGGTACAGTGCTAGGGACAGGGCTACAATATTGCCAGATCTAAAATGGTAGCTGCATTTTTGGAGTTTACAATTTAGACACTGAGCAAATTTGAGAAACAGACAATAAGGATGACCCAGTCCTTCATTACACATGGGAAAAAACTCTGGAATCATGTGAAGTTCAAGTGACCCTGCTATCTCCTGTTTCTGAGAAACTTAGAAGCCATTTGTCATCCTTCTTTGTTTTCTCTGCTGCACAAACAGGTCTATTCAGAAGCTTTGCAGAAGATATTACATGTCCCTGGCCAAAAGTAGGTGTCTCACACATAGTGACAATCGTTACAACAGGTGAGGGGGAGAAGCAAATGTGTAAACAGTTCAGTGATCATGTGAAAAGCACCATCCTGGTGATACTGACAAAACTATCTGGGAATCCAAGGGCCAAGCTGCAAGAGAAGTTTGAAGAAATATCACATCAGGAATGATACTGAACTTGGATCTCCAAGGGCAAGAAGAAGCCTGCTGGGCAGAGGGACTTTCATGCACAAAGATATAGATGGGTATTTCTATAGGATCAGAAAGGACGGATTGGGAAAAGACAGCAGACAGTTCTCACAAGTCCTAAACTTCACAGTTTAAGGACTGTACCCTGTAAATAATTTTGTAACAAACTCTTCCTGTATCATTTAGGAATCTCTAGCTCAAAGAATAAGTAAATGAAATTTAGATGATATTAAAGAAGGAATTTCTTGATTCAAATACCTGGAAATTCCAAAGTGAGACAGTTTCAGGTGAGGTTTGATCTAGATGTTCTGCTATTTTCTCAGCTCTTCTCTCTTCCATGTGGTGACATCATCTTTAGGCAAGGAACCACTCTTGGCAGCAACAGTATCTACAAGCGGTAAAGTTAGGTCCCCTTGGGCCTAATAGAGTCATGTACTTAATGTACTCACCCTCTTACCAAAACACTCTGTCCTAGCAGGAAGATATGCTGATTGGTGTAAGCATCCTCCAAGAACAGGAGCAATCCCATTTAAACCACATGACCAAGAATGAGAGAGGTAAAATATAGTAGCTGTTCAGTTCAGTTGCTCTGTCTTGTCTGACTCTTTGCGACCCCATGAATTGCAGCATGCCAGGCGTCCCTGTCCATCACCAACTCCTGGAGTTCATTCAAACTCATGTCCATTGAGTCGATGATGCTCTCCAGCCATCTCATCCTCTGTCGTCCCCTTCTCCTCCTGCCCTCAATCCCTCCCAGCATCAGAGTCTTCTCCAATGAGTCAACTCTTTGCATGAGGTATCCAAAGTACTGGAGTTTCAGCTTCAACATCAGTCCTTCCAATGAACACCCAGGACTGATCTCCTTTAGAATGGACTGGTTGGACCTCCTTGCAGTCCAAGGGACTCTCAAGAGTCTTCTCCAACACCACAGTTCAAAAGCGTCAATTCTTCGGCGTTCAGCTTTCTTCACACTCCAACTCTCACAGCTATACATGATTACTGGAAAAACCGTAGCCTTGACTAGATGGACCTTTGTTGGCAAAGTAATGTCTCTGCTTTTCAATATGCTATCTAGGTTGGTCATAACTTTCTTTCCAAGGAGTATGCGTCTTTTAATTTCATGGCTGCAATCACCATCTGCAGTGATTTTAGAGCCCCCCAAAATAAAGTCAGCCACTGTTTCCACTGTCTCCCCATCTATTTCCCATGAAGTGATGGGACCGGATGCCATGATCTTCGTTTTCTGAATGTTGAGCTTTAACCCAACTGTTTCGCTCTCCTCTTTCACTTTCATCAAGAGGCTTTTCAGCTCCTCTTCACTTTCTGCGATAAGGGTGGTGTCATCTGCATATCTGAGGTTATTGATATTTCTCCCAGCAATCTTGATTCCAGCTTGTGCTTCTTTCAGCCCAGTGTTTCTCATGATGTACTCTGCATAGAAGTTAAATAAGCAGGGTGACAATATGCAGCCTTGATGTACTCCTTTCCCGATTTGGAACCAGGCTGTTGTTCCATGTCCAGTTCTAACTGTTGCTTCATGACCTGCATATAGGTTTCTCAAGAGGCAGGTCAGGTGGTCTGGTATTCCCATCTCTTTCAGAATTTTCCACAATTTTTTGTGATCCACACAGTCAAAGGCTTTGGCATAGTCAATAAAGCAGAAATAGATGTTTCTCTGGAACTCTTTTGCTTTTTCCATGATCCAGTGGATGTTGGCAATTTGATCTCTGGTTCCTCTGCCTTTTCTAAAACCAGCCTGAACATCAGGAAGTTCACGATTCCCGTATTGTTGAAACCTGACTTGGAGAATTTTGAGCACTACTTTACTAGCGTGTGAGATGAGTGCAATTGTGCGGTAGTTTGAGCATTCTTTGGCATTGCCTTTCTTTGGAATTGGAATGAAAACTGAACTTTTCCAGTCCTGTGGCCACTGCTGTTAGCCAAAGGGAAAAATGTAACCAATCAATATCTAATACTTCCTTCCTATATGATGGTGTCTCAGTTGGAATTGATTCCTAGAAGGGCTGACATCCAAGACTCCTTAAAATGATTAAATTAAGACCAAGAAGCAATGGAGTAAGTATATTTTCCTATTTTTTACACAAAGAATGTATCATTGACACATGTTTGAGACACAGCAATGAATGATACAGCTAAAAAGAATTTCTCCTAAAATTTACTCTCCAATTCCTCAATGTGTATCCACGAAGGAAGGAATTAAGACTGAATCAAGTACATTTTAAGATTCTTAAAGCATGTACTCCTAGAATTCCTCTTTAGTTCACATTTCTTTAGAGTCCACTTTTTTTCATGTTAACAGAGAACAGAAAGAGTTTAAAGCTGATGGCAACAAGAAAATTGAAATAAGACATTTATTATATTTTTATTTTGTGTTTCCCAAAATGCTTCCCTTGCGTAAGCTTCTAATATCTGTAGCTGTAGATGTGTCATCATTACTTAGCTGGAATGTTTGCATTATTAGAACCACATTAGGCAGTAAGCAAAAACACATGCCCGGGAGTCGAGTTATGAGATTTGTGCATGTTTTCTTTGAGTTGAAACAAAAGAATAATGACCAGCAGCATTCAGCAACTTAGCCTTGTCTCTATCCTATTAGAATCATATTCCCAGGAGAGAACTCTGGTTTTTAAAAGCCATTTGCAAATGTAGAGCGACTTTTTTACTGTAATTTTTTACAAAGCAGCTGCAGAATAGAGAAGTGAAGTGAAGTGAAGTGAAGTCACTCAGTCGTGTCCGACTCTTTGCGACCCCATGAACTGTAGCTGAACAGGCTCCTCCGTCCATGGGATTCTCCAGGCAAGAATACTGGAGCAGGTTGCCATTTCCTTCTCCAGGGGATCTTCCCGATTCAGGGATCGAACCCGGGTCTCCCGCATGGCAGGCAGATGCTTTAACCTCTGAGCCACCAGCTTTTGTTGTTGTTTAGTGGCTAAGTCATGTCTGAATCTTTGGGAACCCCATGGACAGTAGCCCACCAGGCTCCTTTCTCTGTCCATGGACTTTCCTAGGCAAGAATACTGGAGTGGGTTGCCATCAAGGGGGAAGCCCAAAATGTTCTGAATTGAGGATATCCTTTTGTTTCTAAATGATTCCCGAATGACCAGAATACCAAGGAAAATCATGATTTCTCATTTAGTAATGTAGGGAATTTTTTCCATTTTCAGTTTTTAGCTTGTGGAGAACTGGTATGGAACGTTCAGATGGATGGTGTACCTTGATTAGTTGGGATTATAGTAATGTAGTGAAAGTCAGGCCATAGTTTATTTTCATTCCTAAGTCAGTAACATGTACATTATCTTATCCAAAGCCCATAAATTAAGTCAACTGAACTGTAACTTCATGATGTACCTCAATTCAATGTATCTTACTAGATGGAATCCCTACATTTTTGACACTTTGGGCAGGACATCCATTCATTTGCTGAATGTTTATTGAGTCCTACTATTTAAGTGAAGAAGAACTAAAGAGCCTCTTGAGGAAAGTGAAAGGAGAGAGTGAAAAAGCCGACTTAAAGCTCAGTATCAGAAAACTAAGATCATGGCATCCAGTTCCATCACTTCAAGGCAAATAGATGGGGAAACAGTGGAAACAGTGGCTGACTTTATTTTTCTGGACTCCAAAATCACTACAGATGGTGATTGCAGCCATGAAATTAAAAGACACTTACTCCTTGGAAGAAAAGTTATGACCAACCTAGACAGCATATTAAAAAGCAGAGACATTCCTTTGTCAACAAACATCTGTCTAGTCAAGCCTATGGTTTTTCCAGTAGTCATGTATGGATGTGAGAGTTAGACTATAAAGAAAGCTGAATGATGAAGAGTTCACGCTTTTGAAGTGTGGTGTTGGAGAAGACTCTTGAGAGTCCCTTGGACTGCAAGGAGATCCAATCAGTCCATTCTAAAGGAGATCAGTCCTGGGTGTTCACTGGAAGGACTGATGCTGAAGCACCAATACTTTGGCCACCTGA
This sequence comes from Capra hircus, assembly GCF_001704415.2. NCBI lineage: Eukaryota > Metazoa > Chordata > Mammalia > Artiodactyla > Bovidae > Capra > Capra hircus. The sequence continues at coordinate 31,010,100 of NC_030829.1, forward strand.
TGTGAAGAGCTGACTCATCTGAAAAGACCCGGATGCTGGGAGGGATTGGGGGCAGGGAGAGAAGGGGACCACAGAGGATGAGAAAGTTGGATGGCATCACTGACACAATGGGCATGGGTTTGGGTGGATTCTGGGAGTTGGTGATGTACAGGGAGGCCTGGTGTGCTATGGTTCATGGGGTCGCAAAGAGTCAGACACGACTAAGCAACTGAATTATTTGCCAGGTATTGTTTTAGGGCTCTGCAGATGAGGAAAACAACACAATAGGCATCCTCACAGAATTTAAGTCAGGAGAGGGTCAAGGAATAATTACAAGTTAGAGGAGTATTTTTAAAAAGAAAGGAGAAACTAATTAGTAAATAGCACTGTGAGAACACATGAAAATCGTATGTAACTAGTCTACGGGGCAAGTGGTCAGAGAAGATATCCTTGAGGAAGTGGCTTTTAAGTTGAGATCAGATGCAGAAAACTGGATTAAGAAGATGTCAGATTACACATAGACACACACACACTAGAATATTCCTTGCCCATGAAAAATGAAATTCTGCCATTTGTAGCAATATGAATGGACCTAGAAACTCATCATGCTTTAGTGACATAAGTCAGATAAAGACAAACACTGAATGATGTCACCTATATGTGGAATCTAAAAAAACAATACAAATGAAAGCTCATGCTAAACAGAAACAAATTCACAGATATGGAAATAAACCTATAGTTATCAAAATGAGAGAGAAGTATGGGGAGGGACAAATTGGGGCTATAGCATTAACAGATACATACTACTAGTATGTATTATAAATCAATATTGCATACCTCAATTTTAAAAAAAAGATAGATGAGTAACAGTTATTTGGGTCAAGTTTGAGTTGAGAGAGAGCAGGATTAAAGGCAGGATTCAAAGACCAGAGCAAAACACCTGCAAGGGTGCTCAGACCTTACAGTGGTGACAAAGCCTGGAGGATCTTGAAATTAAGGCCAAGTGTGGGAACTTCATCTTACAAGCAATGAGAAGCTACTGTTAAATCTTAATTGGGGGCTATGTGTGCGTGTGACATGAATAGGTCTGGATTTTACATGTCCGTCAAGTTGCTGTACAGGGAATGGTTTTCACGGCGTGCAGAGATGACAGTCATAGAGCTTTCATTCTTGCTGTGAAACTCTATTTCTTTCTTCTTACTTGCTTCAAGATGGCAAAGATCCCTGCCTTAATGCCTTCCATCACATGATCAACAATCAGCAGATTCATCCTGACAACTGATTTCAACCAAGTTTTTTATGGAATTGGGCAGTTTTGTGCTTTATGGACTTTTTTTTTTCTAGAGGCTACGTAGTCTGGTTATTGCCCCAGTTTTAAGAACAAAGCTCTTTTGGAGAAAGTCAGAACCAAAGCCAACTATCTTCCAGCATTTGAATTAGTTCCACTAAATTATCTTCTTTTAATCATGCCCCCCATCCCATATTACAGTCCCTTAAGATTTTAGTCATATGACACGCAAAATTTTGAATGACTAATTTCCTACTTTCACCTTTTAAAAATTCTACGTCTCACATTATATGTAATTATGAGAGAATATTTATGTCTCTAGCAAGAGACAGAAGAAGAATATATAACCCAGAAGGACAGAAATGTTCTTTTTAATTCAACCATTCAATTTTTCAAGTCATCAACAGGAAGTCAAATACACTGGGCCTGATTATACAGGAAAAAAAGCACAACTTCCTAGTTTTCCAGTGAGTTAGATTTCCAGGATGCAATTCTCTTTTTGCTGTGGCCACTAGGAATGACGAGACTAGATTCAGGCCCATCTCTGTTCTTTGTAGATGTCACTGAATGTGCATCCAACAGCCTAAAAAACCTAGAATTCACTCACACATTCATTTTTTCTTTCATTCTTTTGCCCAGTTTTTCTCTTTATTTCTCATGAATGTATTTATGTTATCTAAAGAATTTTTTTAAAAACAATGTGCAGGTATAAATAAATTAAGGTTTGGCTCTCTTAGATTCTCCCCCTAAATGCCTTCCTACCAGGCCCTTTTAAGTATACTAACATAAGCACTGAATAGTGTTTCAAAATCATGTTTTTTACTTTGAAATAGCTGTGGGACTGAAATGCCCCAAGGCAACCCAAACAAATTACCTGCAGTAACTGCCACCAATCCCCAAAATCTGACTGCAGGTAGCCAAACAAGATAGTGAAAGCCAGAATTTGGCCCCAGCCATCTCAGTAACTGATCTAAATGGGCTGTGTCTCTGAACAGACTTCACACCTGCAAGGTCAGTTCAAAGGGCTGACCTTAGTCAACTAGGGCTGGAGAACACTCCCCTGCAGTGGTGGCCCCTTCTGTGAATATAAACAGGGCTTCAAAGGGGAGGGAAAGGTCACCTGAGAGGGGTTTCAGCAGCAGCACTGCCAGCAGCCCCCTCTCCCTACCATCATCAGAAAGCCCATAGTGTTCAACAGCATTCTTAACTAGGAAGGAAATATTTCAGTCTCAGGCTTGCTACAAGCACTAAAGAAAAAGACAGGCCATCTACTTTATACCTTTCTTTTGTAATCACCAGGTCTTTAAAAGAGAGTTTTGTTGTGTTTTATTTAGTTTTTTTTTTTTTTTAAATAAGGAAAAAGACGATGAATATTAACAGTAAATGGTTTGGTAGTTTAAATGGGATTAGTCAATTTTAAGGGCTACCCTCGTAGTTCAGACAGTGAAGAATCTGCCTGCAATGCAGGAGACCTGGGTTTGATCCTTGGGTCAGAAAATCCTCTGAAGAAGGAAATAGTAACCACTCCAGTATTCTTGCCTGGAGAATCCCATGGACAGAAAGGCCTGGTGGGCTATAGTTCATGGGGTCACAAAGAGTCGGACACAATTGACCAACTAACACTTCAGTCAATTCTGGGCCATGGCTAGTTAGGGTCTCAGCAATGCCCACAACCTAATGTTATTCAATGTTCAACAATGACTTTAAAATAAGCAGCTTTTGGGAAGTTATGTCTTTGAAGTTCCATTAATTAGTCATATCATCGGGAATGTATGGCTAAAGTAAATTACAGTGTTTAAAATATCTACTCTTTCAATGTGAAAAATGAACGGATCCTGCTACCTTGTCTTTACACTAATGAAGATATTATTAATTGGTTTAGCAAAAACATAGATCTAACCATAATGTGCAACAGTTATTAAAGATAATTAACTACAGATCATTGGTTTGAAACATCTAGTCCAAAATGATTTCTGAAGGGCACATTATTCTACGAGATAAAATAATTAAATTTCTAACTGCTGCACGAGACAACTGTGGCATATCTGGCGTTTTAATTTCTTTTGTTCTATTCTCAGGGTACTCTTACTGTTTTAGGTTTTGAAAAAGCTACCCGTGTTTCACAGGGAGCTCTCTGTTCAGCGTGCTCTGCCGAAATCTTTCATGTCTCCAGAAAAATTATGATTGAAAGAAAAGGATTACAATGACACTAGACCTCATAAAAAGCCCACATAAGTTCAGCTTCTTTTTTTACTGGAGAGGGGAGTCTGGTAAATCAAACAAATAGAAAGCTAAACAAGTTACTTTAATAAAATTCCTTTCAAACATATCCCTCACAGAGTCGATTTCTGAAAATTGGAAAGCCTTACTCACATTTGCAAAATAAATAAGGGATAATAAAAGTATGAACTTGGGGATTAATGAATAATCTAATTATGTGCATACACAGAAAATAAAATAAAACAATTAGAGTAAAAACAACTGAGACACTGGAACTGCAAACTGTATTAAAAGCTGTAAGATAAGAGGTGAAAAAATCTGACCATATTTCTCAAAATTGTTTTACTTTGTTTTTACTAACTGAAGATCAGTAAAATGAAAGGGGAAAAAGAATTAAGACAGATGTAGCTTTAGGAATGCCAAACAAAATTATGATCATAGTACGTAATTCTACTAGCACATTAAGATATTCATCGGTGACAAGTTTAAAATCAGATCTGAAGACCACATTAGCTTCAGTGTGAGATGTCCAAATTTTAAAATATTTATTGTACTATCTTGTGACCAGGAACTGGCTCTGTATTAAAACCAACAGTGAAAAATAATAGGGATGTATTTTTTTTAAGTAATTCAAATTTATATTAAGTCCAAATTCATAAATCCTGTCTTAATTTGTGGGAAGCCTAGTAAAAGCAAGGTGTTTAAAGCCCCAGCTCAAGGCTTAGGTATAAATTATTATTTTGACAAATATTATTAATATTTTTAATCCAGTAAGTGTATACTTGGTAAAATAGACTTAGAAAACCATAAAAATAAAGGCACTTCTTACTTCAACTTAAGCAATATGACTATGAAGATTTTGAACTTGGGACGTTTATACTGATATTGATACTTGGAAAGAACAAAACCAAAATATTTAACACATGCCTTCTTTTGTCCAACATACCAAAAAAAAAACACCCCCAAACCAGCAGAAATCCAAAGAGAAAGAAAATAGCCTCAAAATGAGGCTAAATATGAATAAAGTCTCTACAAGCTCCTTACTATAGAACAATGTTTCTGGAGATGTGTACTATGAGCTGCTGAGTGAGTGACTGAAGTCACTCAGTCGGGTCCGACTCTGTGACCCCATGGACTGTAGCCTACCAGGTTCCTCAGTCCGCAGAATTTTCCAGGCAAGAGTACTGGAGTGGGTTGCCATTTCCTTCTCCAGGGGATCTTCCCAACCCAGTAATGGAACCCGGGTCTCCCGCATTGCAGGCAGACGCTTTACTGTCTGAGCCACCAGGGAAGCACTATGAGCTGCTAGTCACCTAAAAAGAAAGAAAAAATGTTTTGTGGACAAAGGTTTGAAAATGCTGCACACAGAATGCTCCTTATTTAGGGTGCACGTTAGGGCTTCCCTGGTGGCTCAGATGGTAAAGAGTCTGCCTGCAACATGGGGGAAACCAGGTTCAGTCTCTGGATCGGGAGGATTCCCTGCAGAAGGGAATGGCAGCCCACTCTAATACTGCCTGGAATATTAGGGGCCTGGTGGGCTATAGTCTATGGGGTCCCAAAGAGTCAGACACAATTGACCAACCAACGCTTCACTTCATAAGTAAAATCAAAGGTTCCAAAAAGTCCCACAGCCACAACATTCACTTAGCTTGCAAATGTTTGTTTTCCTAGAACATGGATTCACAGGGAAATCGTAGTCTGTATATCACTTAAGGGGACAGAGCTTTAAGGTCCCTTGTGAAGCTAAGTTTGGTTTGATTTGAAGGCCCCTTTTTGTACCCCCTGGTGTCATAGTCTTTCACCTTCAGCTGTGATTCCATCTCTTCTTCTTACTGAAACCACTTTTAAGATTTTTGTTAGCTATTTGCAACTCAGGGAGTATTTAGCTTGCTTTATTATCCTTCCTAGGGTTATTTACTTTTCAATGTCTTATTCTAATTGTAGAATATAAGACCTTAAAAATAAAAGAATATCTGATGTTGCCAAGCTTGGGGTGGGGAATCTTTAGTCTCCCTGACAGTGTAACACAGCGGTCACTTCTCCTTTCACAGATGGGGAGGCAGAAGCTCCCGTCTTGTCTAAGGACATGTAGCCACTAGCATCCAAAGCTGAGGCTTGACCCTCTGTCCTTTTATTGGCAAATTCAGGGCTGTGTTTTCTTATATTTTTATACATACATCTAGAGGTAAATATCCTAAATGTAATCAGAAGTTCCAAACTTGAAGCCTCTAAGATGCATTTAACATGCAGATGTACCTGTTGTCTGCCCAGCAATTAATTTAAAAATGATGGAGAATTAGTTTCCAACAGTTAAAATTCAGGAGATTCCATAAAATAGCCTAGATTCCATCTTATGAAAAAGCAGAGGGTCTTGTGATATCAGACACACTGGCTGGAGCTATTAAGGTCATTCAATTTAGAAAGGGCATCCCCTTCGACCTCCCTTCAACTCTAGTCCCCAACAGTCCTTTTGAGTTCTGCCTTGACATGAAGCAAGAGGACGTTGCCATTGATTTCCTTTCTCATGTTGTTGTTGACTTTGTACAAGTAAAGGCTTGATTTACTTACATTTTGAGATGTCCTATTTTCAGAACCTTCTCTCAACCACCCTCTACCTTCTTTCTCTAATACAAGCACCTACTTTTTATTTTGGCTGCAGGGCATGTGAGACCTTAGTTCCCCGACCAAGAATTGCACCTGCATTCCCCGCACTGGAAGCATGAAGTCATAACCACTGGGCTGCCAGGGAAGTTCCTAATATCGTACCTTCCTTTTTTGATTCTTCTCTGTTTGAAAATCTTCTTTATCTTCCTAATAGGAGACATAATTTAAGTTGATTGCCAGATGTTACCATTTGCTAAATCACTGGAACATAACGTACTCAACATTCCAGGTGAGATCAAGGACTCACCCACTACTTTGGGTCACCCTGACCAGAATCTTTGGCTGTGCCAAATCCAGCATCACCATCCTACTGGCTATCTCTCCCACCCTAGTATAGCAGGTATGTGTCACTTACATTGCATGAGGTGGGGAAGGCAATGGTAGTTTTAACTAGTGCCCCAATCATATTCAATCAGACGACTGTACTTCCCCTTCATATATGATTCACTTTGCATCCTTTCATAGGAAAGACGTCACAAATAACTGGAACAACAGATGGTTCATGACGTTTAAGACATGTGGATGTTTCCTCCTCTGCCAGATTCCACTTTATACAGCTTAAAGAATGTATGATGTGGGACTTGCCTGGCAGTCTAGAAGTTATGACTCTGTGCATTCACTGTATGGGTACAGGTTTGATCCCTGGTTGGGGAACTAAAATTTTGAATGTTGTGTGGTGCAGCCAAAAAAAAAAAAAGAACGTGTGTGTGTGTGTGATGTATGTTTTCACCTAAAACAGAAGAACTCTCCACTGGTAATATATTCATGTTGATAGTGTATCAGCAAACGATGAGTTTACATGAGAAAGATAGTTTGCTTCTAGGGCATTCCCCAAAATCAGAAGACAGAGTGGGCAACGGACACATCAATAGGCTTCTGAATGCAGCCTGAGCTTTGAAACCTGACCCGCGGCTCCCCCTGCCTCCTCTCTGGAGCGGCAGCCTTGCACTTGCCTGTCCTCTGTTGCTGCAGGAGTGAGCAGAGGGGAGGTTATGCATGCGCTGTCATCAGATGGAGAGGTGGAGCCATCTGCTCAAACTTCTCCAGTTATTGTTGGCTCAGTAGCGGCAGCTTTGGTTTGGTTCTTTTAACAGTTCATTTAACTGAGGGGGAGGGAGTGGATTCACAAGAGGAGGCCCTGGGTATTGGAGAAGTTTTGTTGCAGACTTTCTGCTCCTCTAACTGCCCCTTTGTATTTCTTCTCTTTTCTCTAACACACTCTTTTTCTTTCTTTCTTGGTAAGAAACTGCTGCTCCTAGATGCTTTCTGAGTCAGTTTTTCCCAGCAGTGACCCCAAGACACGCACCGTCAACATGCAATATCACTGACTCATGATATTTAAAATACTGAGTACACAATGTCTTCTGGGGTATGTCTGCTGCATTTGAACTACATCCAATAACACTGGTTCTTACCAAACTGTCAATATCTTGAGTGTTTCCTGTTAACTTAGGTTTTCTAGAGGTTAAAAAAAAAAAAAAAAACACTGGAGTATTTATTCTATGAAACTTTTTTCTAAATCTTATTTTCTGGGTGGAGGAGTTTTCAGTCCTTATAACTTGTCTTTCCCTTAAAATCTGTCCTTTATTCTCACTCTCTTCCATGTAAGACACTACACCTTCAGGACTATGGTAACTGTATTTAAATGCGATCACAGTGACTTCAACCTGCTCTGACTGCTACCTTGCTTTTCAACTGTGCAATTGAATCTTTATACAAAGACATATTTGACATTCTTCTGGTTCAGTGGCATACCGCTACAATGATTCCCTTCTTTTCCTTAATGAAAAAAAAAAAAAATAAATATATATATATATATATATGGAAGCTTTCTTTTAAAATTTATGGAAGAAGCAAGAGCCAAAGACAAATAATGAGGCTTGCAATTTGAAAATGTTTAGATAGAAAATAAAGAACACTGAGCAGATATTAGTTCTTTTGCTATTAATCTACTATAGAAGAAACGTAAGAAAGGTCAATGCTGAAAGAGGAAGTACAATTGGAAATTCCTTTCAAGAGGAAGCTTATATTGCCAAGAAGGGGGAAAAAAGGAGTGTCCTGATCAATTTACCACTTAAAAACATACAGTATGACACGGGCCACCATATTCTCCCCACTCAGCTCAAATGTATCCTCGCGTTCCTTCTTATCTCCAGTCCCCCAGGCAGGCAAAGGCAAAAGAACTACTGAATAAAGGGAATGGGGAGAAGTGGAACTGCACCGACGTTCCTGTGCCTTTGGACATGGCTTTTGATATTTTTATTCCTAAACAACCAGTCACTATCTGCAGATAGCAACCATGTCTTAATTGTCTGTTGTGTAGGTTCAACTATATCCTAACAGGCCAATTTATTTCATTTCAAATGAATGGTGCCTTCTACCAAATGAAGAATCAAGGATAGAAATTATGAAGACTGATGATATTTTAATAAGAACATTAGAATCAAGAGAGAAATCTGAAGTCAGTTATACCAACTGTATGACTCCAGGGTGTCACCAGGATTATCTTGTCCCCAGTTTCCTGTAAAATAGTTGTAACAAAACAATATTCACTTTATAAGGTAGCTTGCAGGAACTGAAGAAGATGATGATTAAAACAGGAAATGGGCAGGTAAAATAAATGAGTCAAGTAGGCTGGGTATAAGAAAATGCAAGGAAACCGGGGGTCTCAGATTCCAAGGGACTGGTGGAGTCTGTAATAATCCCAAGGCTTTCTGTCCCTCTGAAAAGGGTCAGCTGTTTTATTTAGCTCCAGCCAATTTCTGCAATGGGAAAAATAGAGACCCAGTATTGCCAGATTTTCCGGGAAGCTGGAAATCGGGACTTTTTATATTGAAACCTTCCAATTTTTAGTTGTTGGCAATTAAGTCAAATTTAAAGTGCTGTGCAAGCCAAACAAAACACATCTGCAGGCCTCATAAGCCCAAGGAGCCTCCACTTGTGACCTCCGATAGATGTGAGCCTGTCTGTAACAGAACCTGCCTCATTACAGATATTCCATAAATATCTGCCTCATTTTTTCCTTGTGAGTGATATCCAGGATAAGAAAAAAAAATTGATTTGATTTTTCTCTAAAGGTATCATGTTGTCCATTCTTAAGGCTCAGATTTATTAGTTAAGGCATATTCCAACAAGTTTACTGAATCTCACTGACCATGGAAATGCTTACCTGGGTTATAGCTTGTGTTTTGGAAAATTTAATTGGATCCTGTGACTTTGAAACAGAACTTAAATTTTTGTTAGAAAACACATACTTAAAAGATAGCTGAGATGCTTCTGAATCATATCACGGAAAAGTCACTCTGACGCTGAGCTAAGTTTCTTCGGATTCCAGTAAGTGAGCAGTTTTCCGTTCGGATTATTTTACTTTGTCTTCAGAGAAGCAGGACTTTGTTTTAACTGGTCCATCTTCATGTCGCTCCCTCCTTAAGTAGTTGAACTTACTTTTTAACTGTCACATGCCAACAAAACAGGTTGCTTAATTGGTTTGACCTTTCACAGTATTTTTTAATTTTTCAATCTTAGTTTCATAGTTCCATCTGGCCCTTTAAAACGACATCTGGTTAACTGTACTTAACCAGCTGATCACTGTACAGTTATTTTTAAATGTAATGTATGCTTAAACAGATGTTATTTTTATAGATGTGGATCTAAACTGCACTTGTGTACGTGCTATGTCTGCATAAACTCTTTCTGCAATTCAAATGTTGACACCCAAAATTACAAGCCAGAATGCTTATGAACTCCACTATTATGGTACTGCACTTTTGTGCTGCTTGTTAGGTAAACATCAATTCAGTTCTTTTTTTCTCTCTTCATTGCACATAAATAAAACATTAGCATTTAGTTTATAAAGTGATGAACATTTTGCTGTGTTGGATTTAGCTTTATAAATACAACTGCTGTCAGCAAGAAAAAAGGATTTATTGAATAAATAATAAGAAAGCTAAGGGAAAATGAAAATATATATATTATGCAAAACATGGTGTCTGTCAACAGGTCACAGAGGAGCCTCCATGCTTTTGGTGTTGCTGTCGGAGATAATTCCATCTCTGACATACTGTGTCTGAAGTATTTTGAACCTTTCTCTCATGGTGTTGTTCTTAGAGTTAATCCAGGAAGCACACTAGAGAAAATAAATTTATTTTGTAGATCTCTGAAAGCTTGACTATCCAGGGCATAATTAACATATCAAACAATTTAAACGTCTTCTTACAAAAGCAGGGAAGATGTTGAGAAGACTTGGGAAAAAGAAAACCTCAATGGTCATTCCACCCGCTTTATGTATTTATTTTTTCTATCAGGAAAGAAAAATGAAAGATGGCAGTAGTCTGGGCATACACTGAAAGGGTTTCCAACCTGGAAAACATCCTCACATCTGGTCTATCCTGTTTCCATGAGAACACCATCTCGCCAGACTCAGAGACCTCCCCGTCAGCCTGGGTAGTGTGTCTAGGACTCTAGGGTGAGTCCGACTTAGGACAAAGAAAGTGGTCACCATTGCAAACACTTTCCTGAGAACTTCCACAGTCTTGTTCTCAAGGTTAAAAATTGCTGTTAAACAGAATACCTCAGTAATTGATAGACATTTTCTCTCTCCAGAGTCCATTTTCTCTGAAAAACACTGCTGAACATCTGTTCATAAACAGTCCTTCTGTGAAAACACTGACACAGGCCTTGCGCTTCTACCAGCTCAATTCCCCTGCCATGCGCAGATGGCACAATGTATTTATACAGCTGAAGCCGGCTAACAGAAGCCCAGCCGCATCTCCAGGTAAGACTTCAGGCAAACACGTGCGGCCATTTTTCAGCCTCACCCCAAGTAGTTCGAGAGGTTCCCTCTGACACAAAGACAAATTGTTTCTCACTCATGTGTGGGATTCGTTGGGAAAATGACCTTCGGCAATCAACATCTAACTCTACAGAGGAAAAGACGTTTCTCATCTTTATAAAAGATCCCACATATTAATGAAAAACTAATTAGGTGGCAGAGGTATTTGGGAAACTAAGTAGGACTGTGATGATTCAGTTGCTTTTTGTGTGTGTGTGGCCTCTATGCTTTATGCGTGATGTTGAATTGAAAATTCATTATTGCCACTAAAAGCAAAAAGTTCGTGGTTAAGGGTATAAATAATTAACGGTCAAGTTTTCAGGAACGACCACGAGGGGAGAAAAATGTCATTATTAATGAAAGAAAACATTTCCCACAAAACTGCCTTTTGTTTCTCCTATTACACATGAAACGGAGATGGGTACAAGGAGGGGACTTTTTAAAAAAAATTTAACTGAGCTTTTATGAAGAAATATTAATATTTAAGAGACTTACAAAGCCAGGTGAACTTTGGCTGCTTTTCAAATCTGTTTTCCCTATTAATCACAGAGATGTTGATTCTGTGACAGTCTCTAAAATTGTTCTTTCTTAGAAACTAGACAAATTACAAGGACAAGCAACAGCCAGCTCCTCATGGCCTAGGGAAACACTAGCCGTAAGTAAAAGCAGGATGCTGGAGCTTCTGAAGAGTTTAGGGGCCCCAAAGATCACTCAAATAAATAGAACAAGTAAGTCATACACACGCATAACCTAGGTTTATTTGTACCTGTCTCTGTGACACAGCTGTGTCGCACATGAGAGCTGGGATCAGGGAAATATATCTACGGTACCTTAATATAATATAAACTATTCGCATTTTATTCTCCATGAACTCCACAGGCAAATTCTTGTTATATTTGACCAGCTGGGGTCAAAAATGTTACGCAGTGCTGGGAAGATTTTTGCTCTAACTTCAATCTCCATTTGAGACATGAGCTTTCTGGTTTGTGCATTTCAAACATGTTTTCACACCATTTATGAACCCCTAACTTACTCAATAATCTTCAGAATCAAATGGCAGCGATTTGCAAGAGGGGAAAAAACTGCCTTTTGAGAATATGATGTTTAAGTGTCATGTCTTACTGGAGGAAGACAGATGCACTAGAGGACCTCTGAAAAAACTCTTTCAGGGAGACGACTGGAGGGGATTGTTTCTGTATTATGGGAAAAAAGTGACATTTCCCGTTTGTGCTTCTCTAGCTATTCCTCACCAGAAACCTCAGCTAAAACAGAAAAAAAAACAATCAAAATGAAAATAAAGTTGAATCTTTAAATCAGACACCAAGACTGCTTATAATTAAGTATTGAATTTCACTGTTGTTTAAATCAAATTATACAGTTAGGAGCATTAGAAGAGATCAAAAGCAAGTGTTTTACACTTCAGAAAACACGTGTTACATTAGGCCAAATTTTTCCAGTTTTGATTATTAAGTTCTTTTACTGACATTTCATTTCTTCCTCAGGAAAATTGAAAGTTGAGGAATGTATCTTCACTTCTACTTGATGTATGCCCATAATAATGGGAGCCTAAATTTGTTGGAAATATTTTTATCATATTTTATATTACCATAGAAAAATAGGTTCATTATGGCATTATTTATAATAGTGAGAAAAATGGAAAGAATACTAACATCAAATAAGAGAAGCCTGATTAAGTAATCATTGACATGGAAAAATTATGTCATACCTTAAGTAGAAAATATAAAAATAAGTAATTGCATATACACTGTACCATCTCAACTAGGAATATGACACACGGATGGGGGAAAAAAAAACCTGGAAAAAACATGTCATGTATTAAAAATAACTTTCTGGCTGGTAGGTTTACAGGTTATTTAAACTTTCATCTTTTCATGTTTAGGTATTTCCCAAATGTTTTACGTGACCATACATTATTTTAATAAATAAAAAGATGTGGTAAAAAGCATAATAAAGATATTTCTCCTAAGAAGTGCATTTGTTATCTTAGCAAGAGGAGATTTGGCATCTTTAAGCAGAATATAAATAGATATGGAGTATACCGAGTCATACTGTGGACAGAAATTTACGAAATTTGTGAAGGAAAGACTTAGGGAAGTCTTTTTCTTCCGAGTAAGGTACCACAGTATACAATCATTTGCTGCCTAGACACTGAAATGAATCCTCGTGGCCCCCCTGACTTTATTCCTTTCTCCCTCCATCCACCTTCTCCTTCATTCCTTCCCTTCCTTGATATTTACTGATTATTCCCTCTGTCCTAGGTGCTCAGGATGGGGGTTGAAACCTAGGAAATTGTAGCATAGGAAGTAATAACAGGCAATGAGCAATCAACAAACTATCCGACGGATAATGTCACAATTGTGAGAGCCGGGTGCCCCTGAGCAAAGCAGGGGTGAGCAGCCTTGTCATCTGCAAATGGAGGACAAGTCTTCCACGTGGCAACGACACTTGTGCTGAGAACAGAAAGCATCAGAAAGAACTGCCTGGTAGTACCAAGTGTGGGAGGATATCCAGGGAGCGTGCTGGTCCCACACTCAGCGCTTGGCTTTCCTGTCATACACCCTCTCAGCACTCCAGTGGGGTCAGACCCATAAGAAACACTCAAATTTACTGAATTAGCTTGATTTGAAAGATATGCCACTTAAGTGTTCAAAACAGTAGGACCTAGGCAGATAGCATCAAATCCTACCAGTCTATATGTAACCTGAACTCCACCTCTAAAAGGCCTGTCTTCCCCAAGGTCCATCTGACAACCAGAGGTACTCTGACTCACTGTTCCTAATTTCAGAGGCTTTACCTGTGGAAATATGGAGAACCTGGAGAGTTTAAAATGTACCCTCGATCTGAATGCAATGAAAGTTCATCTCTATACTGTGTCTTGCTGTAAGTCAGGAATACATATAATACCAGACAGTGCAAATGTATTACCGAATTCCTGGACTGCTCCAACCACATTTCTAATCATTATAACACCAGTATCAAGTGATCAGTCAGTGCTATAAGCCTATGTGGCTAGCTGCTTATAATTCTCAGTATTTGTACTCAATAAAAATATGTGGGCTTAATCTCAGAATTGTCAAAAAGAAGACACATAGGTTGGCCCAAACCCATCATTCTTTTTGAATCTGTAGCAACTGCTTTCCACCAAAAGTATGCCCACCCAAATGAGAGGAAAAAAAAGAATTTCTGCTCTGATCCCAAGTGGCTTAGTGGTAAAGAATCTGCCTCCCAATGCAAGAGCCTCAGGAGACATGGGTTTGATTCCTGGGTCAGAAGATCCCCCGTAGCAGGGAACGGCAAGCCAATCCAATACTCTTGCCTGGGAAATCTAATGGACAGAGGAAGGCTACAGCCCGTGGGATAAGGATGTGGACACAACTGACCACATACTCATGTCAAGGGTGACTTTGAGTTCCTTTTCCTCACTTGGTTGGTGAAATCAAGCATTTGCACACTTTAAAAATATAACTAGTTCTGCCTCTTGGTTTGGGAAGAGCAGGGATTTACCTACTGTTAATGAGTGAATATCACTCTCAAGTATGATCAAATTCAAGAACTAAGAAAGATACACTTTGTGATCATGAGTAATGATACATTTTTCATAGAAGAATATCGAGTAAGAGAAGATCGTCATGACAAATATGGGAAATGATAAACCTTCTGTCACTAATGAAAATAAGACGTTGAACATGAAACTAATATTTCTGTTGCCTAGTATTTAAAAATCTATCATAAATAACTATTGCCTTCCAGACATGTATAACTGATCCTACTCGCATCAACAGTAAGTTCCTTTTTAGTTTTTTTCTTATGTTAACTTCTTTTTACATGGTATTATTTTCCCTAAATGGCATTTCCACTGACAACTACACCGAATGCACTGTATAATTATCATGTCTTCCGTTTCTTCTTCCACAGTTCTTTTTAATTGCAAAATAATACCCCTTTGAAGCAGGCATCTTTGATATCTTAACCATCGTTGGGTCAATATAGCAGTGTGCTCATTATCAATATATTTTAATTATTTCATTCTTTTTAATGCCTCATTTTGTTTTCCATGAACTGCCAAGTAATTATGCTTGTATCAGGATAAATAATTAACGTTCTCTGGAGCAGAACGTCTATTACTTTCCTTTTTTCTTTCTCTTTTCCTCCTCAGCCATGGCAACATAATAAATAGGCATTTACCTGGAATGACTAAATGTGATCTTTTTTTGGGGCAATAGTAGCTTATCGATGATTCAAGAACTCCTTCTGGTGAAGCTGTGAATTACCCAGAGCCGAGATTTCTAGCTTTCTAATTTCTCTTTAAACTGAGCAGAGCTGCTTTCATTACATTGTTAAATTCTCTTCTGTCCTGCTGCGTGTCCTAATTTATCCCCTCAAAACAGTGTATAGGTTGTTGAGGCTATTTACATGCATAAAATTACTATTTCGCATGCAGAAAAATACACCTTTAAAGTAAATCCTGGCTATCTAAGGTAAGAGAAACATGAACATTTTCAAAAACATAGGTTTAGAAGAACTTGCATGTGAGTGACAAGTTTAGAGACAAGCTAAAACAAGGTGAAGTTCAGTAAGGAAGGTTTAAGAGGAAGACCATGAAGTAGCTGAGTGGAGCAAAGTGAACTGTGACACAGATCTCAGTAAATTACATGTCTTCACCAACTGGGAAAATTGCATCTTAGCAATTTGGAGTATATATTTCTCTAAAGTACTAATCCAGAAGGAAGGGGAAAAAGGTACTCTAGTACTAGCTGTGTGATCTTGCACAAGTTAGTTAACCTGTCTGGGATGCAGTTTTCTCCTGCGTGAAGCAAACTAATAAGAGTACATAAACACAGCTCTATAATGCCAGTTTCGTAATGCAGGTTTGTTATTTAAAGAGAGCTTTCAAGTTCCTACAGTTCTTCAAGCTAAACATACCAACAGCTTCGGTTGTCCCTCAAATCAGACGCTTTTTAAAGACGCACACCATTTTGGTCAATCTCCTTTTGTCTAAGCTCAAATTTCGAGGTCTCTGATGAACTATTACTACTCCAAAAAGAGAGTCTGAACTGCACAGGGCAAAACAGGGTAACTCTCTTCTCCCCTTTCATCCAGCCAGAAAACTTAAATAGCTATACTTTCAAATATTCAGCTTTCTGGTTTTATCTGTTTTTTTTCTTCCCTTTGTATTATTAAGACTGATAAATGTGTTGCTGATTCTTTTCAATGTCTGCACATCTGCTGATGACTGGGCTTAGCTCCAGTGCACAGTACAATATGGTAACGCCTGCTCTAATCCCCGCGTTTATAACAGTGTTAAAAACCAAGGGTTCGTCTTCAATTTTAAGTCAGTATTCTCATATACAAGGAGTAACTACATGGTGAGTCGATAAATTCCCTTTTAGGAATAAAAGCAGAACTAGATTTTCCCTTTAAATCAATTAAGTGAGAGGAAAGAGGATAAGAGCTATTTATGGACATTTTAAAGACCATTGGAGAAGGGAATGGCACCCCACTCCAGTATTCTTGCCTGGAGAATCCCATAGACAGTGAAGCCTGGTGTTCTACAGTCCATGGGGTCACAAAGAGTTGGACAGGACTGAGTGACTTTCACTAAAGACTATGATATGAGGAAGAGGATACTTTACTTCAAGTATCTCTCAAGTGCTAATCTGGGATTGGCTGGTCCAAGTTACATTCACTACAAATACTGCAGAAAAAGAAAGTTCAATAAAGGTTGAATTTTGTGATTCCTTTGGAATGATTCTGCATAAGATTTATGTTGTAAGTAAGTATAGTCACTCCTGGATGATATGACAAACAATACTACCACATTTTACTCTGAAAATTAGACCTAGATTAAGAATAGGACATTTTCTATTTCTCACGTGTATTTTGCTAAATTCATGCCCACATAGTTTCAGAATCTCATTTCATCCAAAAACCGTACTGAATTTTTTTATAATTCATACAAAATAATATAGTTCAGCACCTTCTGAGTGCAAAGGAATGGTGGGTTTAGCTGCGAGCTGTGCAATAGTATTTAGTCAATATAATGTCTAATATGTCATCTTTCATTAGGGATTTGCTACATTGCATGATTCAGGTCCAAACATCTGCACACCTTTCTAAAACCCTGAAAATAAAGTCACATCTCCACTCCTGTCAATTATACTATTTAAAAAAGAGGCCAAAAAAAAAAAAAAAGACTATGGTGTAATCTCATGCTCAGTGATAACCACCTCTCCTGCGCTGGCAGACAGATTCTTTACCCTAACCATAACCCTCTCCCATATAAAACCTGTGTATAGTAAATACTATTTCCTTTCAGTTCAGCCACTCAGTCGTGTCTAACTCTTTGTGACCCCATGAACCGCAGCACGCCAGGCCTCCCTGTCCATCACCAACTCCTGGAGTTCACCCAAACCCACATCCATCGAGTCGGTGATGCCATCCAACCATCTCATCTGCTACCGTCCCCTTCTCCTCCTGCCCTCAATCTTTCCCAGCATCACAGTCTTTTCCAAAGAGTCAACTCTTCGCATGAGGTGGCCAAAGTCTTGGAGTTTCAGCTTCAGCATCAGTCCTTCCAATGAACACCCAGGACTGATCTCCTTTAGAATGGACTGGCTGGACCTCCTTGCAGTCCAAGGGACTCTCAAGAGTCTTCTCCAATACCACAGTTCAAAACCATCAATTCTTTGGCACTCAGATTTCTTTATAGTCCAACTCTCACATCCATACATGACCACTGGAAAAACCATAGCCTTGAGTATCCCGACATTTGTTGGCAAAGTAATGTCTCTGCTTTTTAATATGTTGTCTAGGTTGGTTATAACTTTCCTTCCAAGGACTAAGCGTCTTTTAATTTCCTGGCTGCAGTCACCATCTGCAGTGATTTTGGAGCCCAGAAAAATAAAGCCAGCCACTGTTTCCCCATCTATTTGCATGAAGTGATGGGACCAGATGCCAGGATCTTACTCCCTTTTCTGAATGTTGAGCTTTAAGCCAACTTTTTCACTCTCCTCTTTCACTTTCATACAGAGGCTCTTTAGTTCTTCACTTTCTGCCATAAGGGTGGTGTCATCTGCATATCTGAGGTTACTGAGATTTCTCCTGGCAATCTTGATTCCAGCTTGTGCTTCCTCCAGCCCAGCATTTCTCATGATGTACTCTGTATATAAGTTAAATAATCAGGGTGACAATAAACAGCCTTGACGTACTCCTTTTCCTATTTGGAACCAGTCTGTTGTTCCATGTCCATTTCTAACTGTTGCTTCCTGACCTGCATACAGGTTTCTCAAGAGGCAGATCAAGTGGTCTGGTATTCCTATCTCTTGAAGAATTTTCCACATTGTATTGTGATCCACACAAAGGCTTTGGCATAGTCAATAAAGCAGAAATAGATGTTTTTCTGGAACTCTCTCGCTTTTTCGATGATCCAGTGGATGTTGGCAATTTGATCCCTTTAGTAAACATTTTAAGAAATGGTTAAGATCCACTAGCAACATAAAGACTGTCACTGTTTATCTTGTAAAACCATCTTTGGAGCAGCAAGATGACACTTAAGTTTTACAAGATTCATGCCTCCGTGGCGGGTGTTATAACAAAGGAGCAGATCTCGGGCAAGATACCTACACAGTCAGACTAAATGGTTACAAAATTTTATGCAAACAAAGGGGACTTTGCATACCTAAATTTTAAACCTTGTATCTTAGAAATGAGATGGCTCTACAGGATGGTAAAAAGTGTCACCACAAAGTGGTCTTCTAATCGATTCAATGAATCCAGCCTTTATACACACTCTGCTTTTATTATGCCCTTCTTTATTTTCTCACTTTGTGACTTTATTTGTAAAGCTGAGCTTCATTTATGCTTGGAAATAAGCATTTTAGGCACTTCCAAAGAAGAACTGCAACTAAACTAATACTTAAAATCTTTTCTTTTTAATCTTTGAAATGACAGGGCATAACATTTTCCCCTGTTTTCCTATGATATGAGATTACAAATATAATAATGTCCTTTCTCCAAAACTGTTCTTAAAAAAAAAAAAAGACTATAATATATACATGTCTCAGGGAAAAAAACAGACAGGTAGAAGGGAAAAAAATCTGTCTGAATAAAGTTTTCAAATATTGCTTCTTGTATAAGTTTTGTTTATACTAGTTAAACACAGAGATTAGTAATCTTGCACAAGACAAGGGTAGAAGCAGTTCAGTAACGGAATAAATATTCCCAATAGAAGGACCTATTTTCTATCATAAGGAAAAGAAAAATTTTAAAGTAATACTCATTAGGTAAACAGAATTGTTTGTATAAATATGAACTGTGGTGATGGAGAAGACTCTTGAGAGTCCCTTGGACTGCAAGCAGATCCAACCAGTCCATCCTAAAGGAGATCAGTCCTGAATATTCATTGGAAGGACTGATGCTGAAGCTGAAACTCCAAGACTTTGGCCACCTCATGCGAAGAGTTGACTTTTTGGAAAAGACTGTGATGCTGGGAAAGATTGAGGGCAGGAGGAGAAGGGGACGGTAGAGGATGAGATGGTTGGATGGCATCACCGACTCAATGGACATGAGTTTGAGTAAGCTCCGGGAGTTGGTGATCGACAGGGAAGCCTGGCATGCTGCAGTCCATAGGGTCGCAAAGAGTTGGACATGAGTAAGTGACTGAACTGAACTGATATGAAGTCACAAAAGGGTAAATCAACTCAGAATCAAATATGGAGCTGAGAGATGATTCTATGTAGAAGCTGTAGTTTATTTCTTTATACTCCCTGAATTAAAGACAATGGGTGAACAGGGGCCATCAGCAAGTATTCTGCATAGGTTCAAGTTTGTGTTTTTTTTTTTTTTTAATTTTTGAAATTACAGAATATGTTGCCAATGAAAGTAATCTTAATTTTTAATGTGAAATTCTATGATAAAAATTAACATTCTAAGAAAGCGGAAATATTATTACATTATCTCAACAAATTAATATCTTGAAAGCTGTCAGGGTATCAAAAAATAATGTAGTCTTATATTTTCCAGTCCTCTCTATATTATTCAGATAAAGAATACAGAAAAAAATCTCATTAAAGAGAAATTTAATGTCTAATATGGTAAGATATAAAACTCTTCACAAATTAAAGTTTTGTAAAATTTTCCCCCCACACTCTTCCTCTGTGCCCATGTATCAGTCACATTTAACTTCTGTTTGGCTCAGACTACAGATTCTGGAGTTGAAAGTTCTGAGCTCAAATCCTAGCTCCACTAGTCGGTGGCTTTCTAATCTCAGACAGATTAGATCTACTTCTGTAAAACTGGAAATTACAATTTATGTAAGAGTTTGTGAAAAATGATCAATAAATTCAGCTATGATATCTTTTTATTATTATCCTTGCTTCTACTACTGTAATTATTACTCCTAAATTCTCATTAAAATACTTTGCTGAAAACACCAGATGGAATATTTTTAATGTGGAGGATAGCAGTTATTTGAATGATTTTAATCTGTGTCTCAGTTTTATGAGGCCCTACCTTTGTGACTAAAAAAATACTGAGACTGCTAAGTGAGCATTTGGTTTCTAATCTATAAAAAGGGGATACGAATGCCTGCCTCTGGGTTTTCAGTGAATTAAATATGACTATGTATGGAAATCATCAAACACCTTGCAAAGGGTAATAATTGTGAGTAAAGTAAGAAACTACAATTTTTGAAAAAATCACCATTAAAGGTCTATAAATATTGTGGCGGTGAAGCAATTTTATGATTTATGTGGGTTTTATCTGCCGGTTTGTCTTGACACACTGTGGTATTAAATGTATTACATAAAGTAGCTGAAATCAGATTGTATATCATTCATTCTGGTCCACTTGCTGAAACATGCCAATCGGATGTTTTCCAATTTTCTCACCCAATATTTCTCTTGTCTTTTGAGGTTATGGGGTAATTTCTGCAGGGAAAATAGTCTAACCACTATAAAAGTGATCAAAGTGTGACTACGAATATTGCCTTAGGACAAATGATTTGAACCCTCCCATTATCAAAACATCTGCAAGTGTTCTTTTTTATGTATGAGTCAATGTGGGGACATATGCTGGCTGAATTCCCTTCCCCCTCAGAACATCTGATACACACCTGACACATATAATCTAAATGAAGAAAAAATGACAAATGATGAGAACTTTTAGGAATTGATAAATTCATCTAATAAGACAATACCCAAACCCTAGAAAGCCAGAAAAACACTTTGCATTGTCTTAATTATAAATCCATTTGGCCATTCTGAGTTAATATGCTGGTTCTGAGAATACTATCATATAAATATTGCTTTTGTACCTTTTCCAAAATCATGTATGGTGGTCCATAAAGTTCCCCATGATATAGGCCTCTGAAGGTTATTTACATGAAGTTTAAATAACCTCAACCTGACTTCTGTCATGTACTGGCATAGTTCATGTCTTTTAGACACATGTTTTTATCTTAAAAGAAGATTTGCATCTTATTTTGCTATAGGGATCCTTAAACAAAGAAATTAAAATATCTGCTTTGACTGTAATGAATGAATATGTTTCTTTGTGTATAGGTGCATATACACATGAGTGCAGTACATATCTCCAATTGCAAACTAAGCTTTAAAATTATAATATAATGAAAAATGGGATGATTAGTTGACTTTTGTTATTTTTGTTTTCATTCATTGTCATAAGCTAGATCATTGCTTGAGACTTTGCCCATAAATTTTATTGTTTTTTTCTTCTTTTTTATGTAGATCACTTTTGAAGTCTTTATTGAATTTGTTCAGTTCAGTTCAGTCGCTCTTTGCGACCCCGTGAATCGCAGCACACCAAGCCTCCCCGTCCATCACCAACTCCCGGAGTTCACTCAGACTCAACATCCATCAAGTTGGTGATGCCATCCAGCCATCTCATCCTCAGTTGTCCCCTTCTTCTCCTGCCCCCAATCTCTCCCAGCATCAAAGTCTTTTCCAATGAGTCAACTCTTCGCATGAGGTGGCCAGAGTACTGCTTTTGTCCTATGCTTTGGGTTTCTGTCCATGAGGCATGTGGGATCTTAGCTTCCCAACCAGGGATTGAATTAGAAGGTGAAGTGTTAACTACTGGACCACTAGGGAAGTCCCATGCTCATACATATTACAGATTACAAATGAGTAGATTTTTCCCAGTCTACTTCATGTGTGTCTTTGAAGTAGTGGTGCAATAAAGAAATATAGAATAAAAAATGGCAATTTACTTCTGGAAAAAATTGAAATGTGAAGCTATGCCTGATAACATAACTTTCAAAATTGCATATGATAATAATAAAGTATCACAGTTAGTGATAAAATAGAAATAAGTATGATTTCTTTCATTGGCAACAGGTTGATCTGCCCATTGAGTTAATTTGACTGATTTAGCTGGTTGGGAGAGGGCCTCCTTCTTCCCCTTCAGATATATATTTTTTAATTTTCCAGTCTAAGTTTCCAAACAATATGAATGTGCACCTTCATGCAACAATTTTCTCCACTGAGGGTTTTATTATCATTATAAAATAGTCTAAAATCCAAGTAGAAAATACTCCAGAAAGTTGGATAATATGGTCCATATCAACTACATACAATGGGGGCTTCTGCTCTATTTAAAGATCCAACCTGTCATCTTCACATTCTGTTTAACCTAATCTAAATGCTTGCAGTTCTAGGTTTTTGGCTCCCATGGTTTTACTTTCATCGATTTATTACTGTTTTTATTTTTCTGTATCAAGTTCCTTATTCAATTTTAAATAAAAGTATATGTTGACGGTGGTATTCTAAACATATTACTTTGAATAATAGGAGTGTTTATTACCTTTAAACTCTAAATGACATACTTGGTACCAGTTAAATGTTCTCCAACAATATAACAAAATATAAATCATCTGGTGGTACCCACATTCTAAAATATAACCCCATCTATATTCATATGAACTCATGGAAAATTCTTTTCTGCACTGTTTGAGAGTGTATGCTTGATGTTTTACTATTGTTTATTCTTCAATAACTAATCACCTTTCTTCGTCTTCAAAAGTTCCTGGTATTTCACTAGTTTACACATCGATTGAATACTGTTCCCAGAATTGCTTTTGGCTCTAAGCCAACAGCTGTGATAATCAGCTATAAGATTTATTCCAGGAGAGAAGTGTTATAAACATAAGGATTCATGAGGCAGCACACTAAAAATGAATACTGATGCTTTCTTTGAGATGCTTGAAAACTTTTTGTGCCTTCAATGAGCCCTAATGCCAGTCTTTACACTCTTCAACTCCATGTAAGCTTTGATTTTGTGGAAAAAAGCCATGTTCATTAGATTTGGTGATTTGATACTTGTATTAATCATTATGAGCCAGTTTAGCAAATTGAAATGATTTAGTTTGACAAAGGCAAATATAGAAAAATCACAGAGAATACTTTAAAAGTCCCACCTTCATGGAAAATAAGTGATTAACTGCTATACGTGGTCTGACACACTTACTACAATAGGATATATTATTATATTGGTCGACGGGTGGAATAAAGTATAAAGGAAGCCAAAAAATTCAAAGAGAAACAGCTGGCAGGTAAATGCCATGAACTAGAAGAGAATAATGAGAAAGGAGGTGAGTGGAAAAAGGATACACAATCGTTTCTTAAATAAAAACACAACAACAAAGAAAAGTAACTTAGAGTTTACAGAATGTTGAGGAGAAAATGGTGGAGAACACTAATCTCAAGTAAGGGAAGAGAAAATATATGCTACTGAAATGTGGAAAAGGTATAGAAATAGAATTCAATTAAGGTAATTTATGGTTACATAAAGACAGGTAACGGGGAGAATTTGGGGGGCTGCAGGAGAGTTAAGGACTAAGAAAGTCTAGAAAGCACAGTGTCAAAATGACAAGAGTAAAATGCTTTCCACAGTATTCATCCTTTTGGTGAGCTCTATGGATTCTTGAGAGTTACTTGGACAGCAAGGATATCAATCCAGTCAACCTCCTAAAGGAAGTCAACCCTGAGTATCCACTGGAAGAATTGATGCTGAAGCTCCAATACTTTGGCCACCTGATGCAAAGAGCCAATTCGTTGGAAAAGACCTTGATGCTGGGAAAGATTGAAGGAAAAAGAAGAAGGCAGCAGAAGACAAAATGGTTAGATAGCATCACTGACTCAATGGGCATGAATTTGAGCAAACTCTGGGAGATCGTGAAGGACAGGGAAGGCTGGTGTGCCATACGATCACAGAGTCAGACACAACTTGATAACTGATCAACAACAACAACAAAATTGGTACCCTAATATCATTCAGAGTTCATGGAAATTTCTCCAGGAAGCATCCTTAGATTACCTAAACACATGCTGAAAGAGTTCCCTTAATTTTTCCTTTTTGGTATGTATCACCACTTGTTATACAGTTTTCTCCCCAAGGAGAATAGAAATAACAGAAATTCTGGTATGGCAACCTCACCATTAGAGCACAAAGCTTACTGCAGCACCCTGGAGGGCAGCAGGAATTTCGAAACCAATTTTTGAGTGAAAAAAATGAATGAATGAGTATATGGTTAAGTGAAAGGGCTAGCTACTCCATGTTTGGTAATCCTGCCTGAAATTAGTAATCGGAGTAATAGGAAGAGAAAGTAAGGGTTAGGTAAAAAGACAAAGAAGCATTGTTAGGAAGAGCTTGCACATATCTGCAGAGGAGGCAGAAGAATAAACCTGGACAAATAGAGCTTTAGAGGTTGAAGAAAATAAAGGTACACAGTGAAGGAGATACAGAATAGAAGAGATAAGCAGAAATTATAGTTGAAATGTCATTCCATACCAAAAGAGGCATCTAACAAAATATACTGCAACACTTAGATGCTGCAATATTAAAATCTCAGATATCCTAAATATTGAATTTATAAATAGGAAAATCATAAATTCTTAACTTTTGGATTTTTCCAGAATAAAAGTGAAATTTTTTCATTCACACTTCTAATGAAAGGATAATAATAGTTCTCATTTCTATGTACCAGCTACTGTCTCATGCTTCATGTGTTTTCTTAACCCTCATGATGGCCATCAATGGGAATTACTATTGTAATCTACATATTCTGGCTTTACAAGCTCATTTGACTCACTCTGACTGTTCATAGCCCTACTGCAATCCCTACTGCTCTGAAACTCTTTTCTAAAAATGTTGTTGTTGTCCTGAGTGTTGCCACCTCTTTATATTCAGTAGGCCGAAAAGTTAGTTCACAGACTATAGAGCAAGCATGTGGGGATCAGATTCATAACGGCAATGCTGACACACTGCCTCCCTAAGGATATCTCTGGTGCCTTTCTCTGCAGGATGATTCCAAAGAGACAGCAACTTATTAAGTACACAGCTGTTCCAGCCAGGTGCATCCAAAATTGTAGCCTGCAGTTGCTAAAAGCAGAAGCAGTGGCAAGAAAGGGGCATGTTTGATAACTTCCTTTCTGCCCATCCGGGTAAGTCCCTCCCCTGTCTCTACAGAGCACGGCAAGAGAACACCCCGCCAAGACAGGGAGATGTGAATACAGTCCCAGCCAGATGGTCCCGAGCTCTAATCCTAGCCACAACTTCTCCTTGCACTAGGAGATTGGAGAGGACGTTTGACCACTAAGCACAGTTTCCACGATTGCAAAATGGGGATAACAACGCATACGTTGAAAATGTGACAGATTACTCTAGGTATTTGTAAAGTGCCTAGTGAAGTGCCTTTCACACAGCAGATGCTCAATAAAGGGGAACTAATGCTTTTATTATAAAATAGAATCTGTTCAGTTGTATTTTTTAAATTGGGATCTAATTGGGGAAATAAAATGTTGTAACAAATGATATACCAAATCATTCAGCTGAATCTGTACTTGTTTCACAAAGCCAGCACTTTTTTCTTATTTCCTTCTTCTTTCTCTTGCCCCTTTATATTGGATAAAAAAATTTTCTCTGTTTTCTTTCTTCATCCTCCTTCCCTGACTCACTGAATCCACTGACATATTAGTCTATTTCTAAATCAGGAAGTGTTTCATCCCAATCACATGTGTCCACTCTCTTCAAGGAGATTTTAGGTCATCACTATGAATTCAGAAAGCCTGCCTTACATTCATGGTTCTGTATCTTATCTCATATCCAAGTGAGTATCTCCCACAATACCCCAGCTTCCATTTTTCTTCATCTCTGTCAAAGGAAATGCCAATGTCCAACACTGGAAGACTTTCCTACAGCATGTCTTTGAGCACGTTGCTTCCTGCCCCTTCTACTGAAACTTCAGCATCATCTCTCCTTCTTGGCATACTAGGGACCAAATTAATCTCTTCTGAACTCTAAGTATGATAAGTTAGGATTTGGGCATCCTGATATTTCATTGAGTATATGAATCCTTTGGGGAAAATGAGTAAGGTCTCTATAGCACCTACACTGGTAGTTGTAAATTCTGAACGAAGGGTCACCAATTAAGTATGAGAGCAAATTCAAGAGGCTACAGTCTTTCCATACTTCTACCATGGCAGATAATCTGATAGTTTAAATGAGGGAATCTTGATTATTGCTTAACAGTGTTAGCACACAGAGGATGTGGCTCAATGTTTTCTACATGAGTGAAAGGTTGATATGAAATAGAAATATATTTGTACAATTCATGTCCTAGAAGAAAATCGTGACTATGATCACAAGCGTATCTTTATTGGCAGTAGAAGAATAAACAAAAGTGAAAGAAAGTGAAAGTTGCTCAGTTGTGCCCAACTCTTTGCAGCCCCATGGTCTGTAGCCCACCAGGCTTCTCTGTCCGTGGAATTCTCCAGGCCAGAATACTGGAGAATTCAGCCGTTCTCTTCTCCAGGCGATCTCCCCGTGGGTTCTTTACCATCTGAGCCACCAGGGAACAATGAGCCAATTAATAAACTGTCTTCTGAATTTTATTCCCTGGTTATTTCTTTGTTCTGAATAATACTTTAAGATATTATTTCCCCATCTTCTCTAATATTTTCTTCTATTGTGTGGGTCTTATGTCTTCTGTTTTTTAAACAATCTGTATTTTGTTGCTTTATGGAAGGGATGACACATCCAGAAATATCACAATGAACAAAGGGGATAACTGTTGGTAAAGGGGTAAACTGTTGATTTTGAGTTTTTGAAAGCTTGAGCCCTAGGTCAAAGATTCAGGTGCACAGCTAAGAGAAGTAGGATGATGTAAGTGATTAGAAACATACATTTTCATCTCATCGTGAGAAAACACAAGATTTCCTCAGTTGTAGGACATAGGGAACAAAGATGCTGATGGGACAGAATAGGGGCCAGAGCAGTAGTGAAAGGCTCCTTCACTCAGAAGTACAGTTAATCTCTTAATTCATTCCACAAGTCTGTTCTGTATGTTTGTGTCTCTATTCCTGCCCTGCAAATAGGTTCATTAGTGCAATTTTTCTAGATTCCATATGTAGGTATTGATATATGGTATTTTCCTGTTTCTGACCTACTTTACTCTGCATGACAGACTCTAGGTTCATCCAGATGAATACAAATGACCCAATTTTCTTCCTTTTGATGGCTGAGTAATATTCCATTATACATAGATACCATATCTTCTTTACTCATTCACCTGTTGTTGGACATACAGGTTGCTTCCATGTCCTGACTATTGTAAATAGTGTTCTATGAACACTGAGGTGCATGCATCTTTTTAAATTACGGCTTTCTCAGGATGTATGCCAGTAGTTGGATTGCTGGGTTATACTGTAGTTCTATTTTTTGGTTTTTAAGTAACCTGCAAACTGTTCTCCATAGTGGCTGTATCAATTCACATTCACACCAACAGTGCAAGAGAGTTCCCTTTTCTGAGAGAGCAGCATTGACATATATACACTACCACGTATAAAGAGCCAGAGGAAGGCTGCTACTTAGCACAAGGAGCTCAGCTTGGTGCTCTGCGGTGACCTAGACGGGTGGGATAGAGGTGGGGTGGGAGGGAGGCTATAGCTAGAGGGTATACTTGTATACCTACAGCCGATTCACTTTGTTGTGAAGCAAAAACTAACAACACTGTAAAGCAATTATACTCCATTAAAAGAAGAAAAAAAAACCCACAGAAGTACAATCAATGTCCAGCTACCACATTAGCAGTCAGTTTGTTCCAAATCATTGCTTGCTCAGACGGCTGCTGTCACTGTTTCCATTGTTTCCCCATCTATTTGTCATGAAGTGATTGGACCGGATGCCATGATCTTTGTTTTCTGAATGTTGAGCTTTAAGCCAACTTTTTCACTCTCCTCTTTCACTTTCATCAAGGGGCTCTTTAGTTCTTCAATTTCTGCCTTAAGGGTGGTATCATCTGCATATCTGAGGTTACTGATACTTCTCCCAGCAATTTTGATTCCAGCTTGTGCTTCCTCCAGCCCAGTGTTTCTCATGATGTACTCTGCATAGAAGTTAAATAAACAGGGCAACAAAATACAGCCTTGATGTACTCCTTTCCCAATTTGGAACCAGGCCGTTCTTCCATGTCCAGTCCTAACTATTGCTTCTTGACCTGCACACAGATTTCTCAGGAGGCAGGTTAGGTAGTCTGGTATTCCCATCTCTTTCAGAATTTTCCACAATTTATTGTGATCCACACAGTCAAAGGCTTTGGCATAGTCAAGAAAGCAGAAATAGATGTTTTTTCAGAACTCTCTTGCTTTGTCGATGATCCAGTGGATGTTGGCAATTTGATCTCTGGTTCCTCTGCCTTTTCTAAAACCAGCTTGAACATCTGGAAGTTCATGGTTCATGTACTGTTGAAGCCTGGCTTGGAGAATTTTGAGTATTACTTTGTTAGCATGTGAGATGAGTGCAATTGTGCAGTAGTTTGAGCATTCTCTGGCATTGCCTTTCTTTGGGATTGGAATGAAAACTGGCCTTTTCCAGTCCCGTGGCCACTGCTGAGTTTTCCAGATTTGTTGGCATACTGAGTGCAGCACTTTCACACCATCATCTTTTAGGATTTGAAACAGCTCAACTGAAATTCCATCACCTCCACTAGCTTTGTTCATAGTGATGCTTCCTAAGGCCCACCTCACTTCGCATTCCAGGATGTCTGGTTCTAGGTGAGTGATCACACCATCATGGTTATCCGGGTCATGATGGTCTTTTTTGTGTAGTTCTTCTATGTATTCTTGCCACCTCTTCTTTATATCTTCTGCTTCTGTTAGGTCCATACCATTTCTGTCCTTTATTTTCATCCTTGCATGAAATGTTCCCTTGGTATCTCTAGGTTTCTTGAAGATATCTCTAATGTTTCCCATTCTATTGTTTTCCTGTATTTCTTTGCATTGATCACTGAGGAATGCTTTCTTATCTCTTCTTGCTATTCTTTGGAACTCTGCATTCAAATGGGTATATCCTCCCTTTTCTCCTTTGTCTTTAGCTTCTCTTCTTTTCTCAGCTATTTGTAAAGCCTCGTCAGAGAACTCTTTTGCCTTTTGCATTTCTTTTTCTTGGCGATGGTTTTGATTACTGTGTCCTGTACAATGTCACGAACCTCCATCCATAGTTCTCCAGGCACTGTCTATCAGATCTAATCTCTTGAATCTATTTGTCACTTCCACTGTAAGGGATTTGATTTAGGTCATATCTGATTGGTCTAGTGGGTTTCCCTACTTTCTTCAATTTAAGTCTGAATTTGGCAATAAGAAGTTCATGGTCTGAGCCAAAGAATGAAAACCACAATCACAGAAAACTAACCAAACTGATCATATGGATCACAGCTTTGTCTAGGTCAGTGAAACTATGAGCCATGCCATGTACGGCCACACAAGATGGACGGGTCATGGCGGAGAGTTCTGACGAAACGTGGTCCACTGGGGAAGAGCTGAGAAACCACTTCAATATTCTTGCCTTGAGAACCCCATGAACAGTATGAAAAGGCAAAAAGACAGGACACTGAAAGATGAACCACCCAGGTCGGTATGTGTCCAATATGCTACTGGAAAAGAGTGGAGGAATAACTCCAGAAAGAATGAAGAGACAGAGCCAAAGCAAAAACAACACCTAGTTGTAGATGTGATGGCTGATGAAAGTCAAGTCTGATGCTGTAAAGAGCAATATTGCATAGGAACCTGGAATGTTAGGTCCATGAATCAAGGCAAATTGGAAGTAATCAAACAGGAGATGGGAAGAGTGAACATCAACATTTTAGGGATCAGTGAAGTAAAATGGACTGGAATGGGTTGAATTTAATTCAGATGATGATTATATCTACTACTGTGGGCAAGAATCCCTTAGAAGAAACAGAGTAGCCATCATAGTTAACAAGAGAGTCCAAAATGCAGTACTTGGATGCAACTCAAAAATGACAAAAATATCTGTTTATTTTCAAGGCAAACCATTCAATATCACAGCAACCCAAGTCTATGTCCTGACCAGTAATGCTGAAGAAGCTGATGTTGAACGGTTCTATTAAGACCTCCAAGACTTTCTAGAACTAACACCCCAAAAAGATGTTGTCTTCATTATAGGGGACTGGAATGCAAAAGTAGGAAGTCAAGAACTACCTGGAGTAACAGGTAAATATGTCCTTGGAATACAAAATGAAGCAGGTCAAAGGGTAATAGGGTTTTGCCAAGGGAACACACTGGTCATAGCAAACACCCTCTTTGAACTACAAAATTACTGAATATATATTTACATAAATACATAGCTCACATATAAGTACTATATACATATTACACTTGAATTAGAGACAGTCTAGAAGAAAAGTCTTAAAATTACAAACATGCCCATTTTTTCATTTTAGGTCTAATACAAATAAAATCAAAAGTATAATGGAGACTGGAGAAGTTGAAAACACAAATTCTCAACTTCAGTAACTCTTCACACTCTTAGCTTTCTTCCTTCTTGTCTCTTTCACAATCCTAACACACACAGGGCAGCTATAATGGACTTCTCAGTGTTTTCTGAATAAATGCTGTTTCGTTTCTTCCTGCAGGAAGTCAACTTCAACTCATTCCTCCAGATATCTTTCAAATTATCAGTGGCCCAGCACTCAGAACAGAGGCTCCAAGAAACAGGTACACTGGGGTTTATGGTTTCTTCCAGGTGTTGTGAAGTTGGACAATGAACCCACCTTCTCTAAGCCTTGTTGAGCCCAATTCTCAGACATGAAATACACCTGCACTATCTATGTCCAGAGAGTAGAAAAAAGAAAGTCTAGGAAAGTGCTCTAGAGCATCCACTGGACACATCCAATCATGACACCCGTCTTTCTCAACTCTCTTCTGAAAGGAAAAAGCTGCCAAGGAGACAATTCAATTCCACTTCTCAGGAAACTGAACCGAAAAGACTTTTAAAATTTTCAGAAAGAGGAAAGGGAGAATAGAAAGTGGAGCCAGCCAAACTGCAATGATAGAGGATCACCAGAAGAAAGTGTTTGTATACCTTGATGTCAAACTACATGTAGCGGGGAGATCACTCACACCTATCCTTTCACAGAAAACAACTGAAAATACTGAAAAAAACCTAATCATCTTAGTCACTTGAACTTGCTTACTAGGTAGTAAGCAATTATCACAGCTATATCTGAGTGGAAGTAGAAACCCACATAGACAATGGACCCTCAGAGAACTTGTATAGCCACACGAACCTGAGGTGTGATTTTGAAGATTTCACTGGATCCAGAGGATTAATTCAAAGTTGCACCCCTATCCCCAGTCAGAGTAGGAAGTCTTGGAAGACACCTTCTCTCTATACCACGGTCAGGGGGGTGGTGGGGGAAGGGGTGGCAGACCTGATAGGGCTTCGCCCTCTAGCTAAGGACAAGTCCAGGGCAGGCTCACCACATCCCTCCAAACCCAGAAACCTTACGGGAAGTCTTCCTGCTGCTGAGCAAAGCATGGACATAAAATCATCTTTATGTGAGTATAATTATAACCATGAGCTGCTGTTGCAGGGATATTTGAGAAAAGGTAAGAACATCTGGGTGATTCAAAAATCTTCTTGCCCTCAAAATCCTCAGGCCTTGGACTGTTTAGTATTATTAGTCATTATTACTGTAAAATACATAGAACATACAAATTTATCATTATAACTATTTACAAGTATACAATAAGTGGCATTAGCTTCCCTGGTGCTCAAGGTAAAGATTCTGCCTGCTATGCGGGAGGCTCGGGTTTAATCCCTGGGTCAGGAAGATCCCCTGGAGAAGGGAATGACAATCCACTCCAGTATTCTTGCCTGGAGAATCCCATGAACAGAGAAGCCTGGCAGGCTACAGTCCATGGGATTGCAGAAAGTCGGACACGACTGAGCGACTAACATGTAATATGCATTCATGCAACTCTCACCACTACCTAGTTGTGAAATATTTTCATCACACTACATGGAAACCCCACACCCATCCAATGAACTGCAAAGGTTCTGCCACTGGAATTGTCAAGGGCAGATTATAAAATAATGCAGTAAGTGCAGAATTTCTTTACAAACCTAAACAGATTCACAGATTTACAGAATAAATTTATGGTCAGCTGTGAGGAAGGGTGGAGGGAGGGACAGATTGAGAGTTTGGGATTGACAGGCACACACTGCTATATCTAAAATAGATAAGCAAACAAGAACCTACTGCACAGCACAGGGAACTCTGCTCAATAATTACTTGAATGGGAAAAGAAATTTAATTTTTTAAAATTTAAACTTTATACAGCAAGTTGTATTAATAAAAAGTCCTCAATACATAATGCAGTTAAAAAGTACTGTGTGCTTAGTCACTTCCAACTCTTTGCAATCCCATGGACTTTAGCCCACCAGGCTCCTATGTCCAGACAAGAATGCTGGAATGGGTTACTATGCCCTCCTCCATAGGAACTTCCCAACCCAGGGGTCAAACCTAGGTCTTCCGCATTGCAGATGGATTTTTTCACCATCTGAGCCACCAGGGAAGGTCCAAGAATATTGGCATGGGTAGTCTATCCTTTCTCCAGGGGAGCTTTCTCACCCAGGAATCAAACCAGGGTCTTCTGCATTGCAGGCAAATTCTTTACCAGCTGAGTGACCCAGAAAAAATCAGGAAATTTAAATAAAAATGCATAAATTTTGGGGTATACCAAAAGATAATATCAGGTACCTGAATAATTATTCTATGTCTTGGAGAATATATTTATTACTTTTAATTTCCTGAGATCCTATACCTAATCTCTTTCAAAATATTTTTAATACTAACCCTTAGTATACTGTGTTTGATATTCAGCATTGCAAACATATTCCTGGAATCTGTTAGGATAAAAGACAAACACTATTTGTATATTTCATATTTCATTTTGTAAGCTCAAAGATCCAGGAAAAGCTTGGAAACAGAGTAAAATGCACTATGGAAGGCTGAAAAGCAGGTGTAAAATATTAAAATCTGGGAAGTAAGATTGCTATTAAAACTTACTTTTATTTGTAAGATTAAACATGAGCACAAAAACAGGAGAATAAAATTTAACAGGCAAACAAACAATAAAAATTCAGAAATTTAAAAAAATTATGAAAAATACCTTGAGGTGTTTTATTTGACTTAAATTTAAGAATTCTTCCCAAATGTAATCCCTAACTTCTTCCTGATAATTGTATGCAAAAGGCCAAATTACAGGAATGAAAAATGGAAACTTTAACCCATCAATAGATTGCCTTGTCTCCAGAATGCTAAATATTCAGATGATCAATGTCAGCATAGCTTGTATTCTGCTATAGACTGACCCCCAATG
Source organism: Capra hircus (assembly GCF_001704415.2). Lineage (NCBI taxonomy): Eukaryota > Metazoa > Chordata > Mammalia > Artiodactyla > Bovidae > Capra > Capra hircus. Next base: position 31,043,803 of record NC_030829.1, read on the forward strand.
GAAAATGAGGTAAGCATTACAGATTTCAAGGAAAGAAATATAATGTTTCATTGTCAATTTAATACAGCAAGATATTCCATAATATGATATAAGCTTAGGCAGAAATAGTTCTATTTGACTCCCACCTACTTAAAGAAAGATCAACTTATCTCATCTAACCAAATACTACACCAAATTTTATATTCAGAACCGAGGATGAGTAACAGAAATTCAACAAAAATATGTGAATACAGGCAGTCCTTGTTTTGCACAACACTGTGTCAACTGAAACTCACGCACTGAATCCTCTCTACAGCAAGCACTGCCTATATTTTCACTATTCTGCACAAATACAAGCATACACCAAGGAGCAAAATATAATTGTGAGATACGGAACTCCGTGAGCTATTTAAAATATCCTTTGTTTTCCCAAATACTATTCTGTTTTTATAAAATATGGAGGGAAGAAGGGAATCTAATTTGTACTCAGTTACAATGATTAGCAAAAAAAAAAAAAAATGCTGTTTTATCTCAGAATATCATTCTGATGTTTATTTAATGTGACTAAACAGACATAGATTACCATATATAACATTAAGTGAAACTGAAAATGCTTATTCCCACGAGCTTTATTTTATACTCTGAATTCAGTTAAGTATTTCCTATTCTGAAAGTCTTCCTTTAAAAAGGACTCAACAGGAACAAACAGATGGATTAATTACATTAAAAACTGACATGATAAGTATAAAGTTAAAGAAGCCAAACTTATGCAAATAGAAAATTTATCATTTAATACCCAATTGAATCTAAATGAATTCTTTTTTTTTTTTTTTTTTTTTTTTTTACTGTCATCAGGTTTCAAAATATTTCAGGCATGAGAAAAGACGCAATTTATACGGCAACACCGAAATCTGGGAAAATGATCTATCCTTTCAGATTTTGAAAAAAATCAACTCCTATTTATAGACTAATAATAATAATTTTAAAAACTTTAGGATAAAGAATTTTTTTAGAGACCAGGTCAGTGTAAGGAAAATATAGACCATTCATTTCCCCAAATCCGCATTTTCTTTTCCAACCTCATCGTCCTTATCTCATATTGCTGGAAAAATAGCAATTATATGGTAACAGAAGGTTCGCTTTTCTCCAGAGCACTTTCATGGACAGAGTCACCAATTAAAAGTCTTGCCAGATTTCAAACAATATCATAAAAGACAAGTAATTTTTTTCTTTCTCATTTTTATAAATCAAAAGGAAAGAACATAACTATCTATTATAAGCTGTAAATTTCTCTACTTATATTAATAACTCACTTATTTGCAAAACTGTAATTGTTAACTACCCCCACCAGATATGCAATGTTGTAGTTAAGAACACAGACTCTGGAGCCAGACCGCCTCAGTTCACTTCCCACCTCTACAATTATCAGTTATACAATCTTGGGCAAGTTACTGAACCGCTCCATGCCTCAATTTTTTTCAACAGTAAAATGGAATTATAACAGTTAATATTTAGACCATAAAAATAAGAGGATTAAGTGCATTAACCATAAGAAACCCTGAGATTAACATAATAAATGCTCAATAAATACTGCAAAAATTAAAAAAAAAACATAATCACAGACATCTGGGTGATGACAAAATTACTGTAAATAGATCTCCAGCTTGATGTAATTTTTTCAAATCTTCCTAATTATTTCCCATTCTATTTCTAATCTTCCTCTTCCAAAGTATCCTATTTGGATAACAATAGGGCAGGCTCATACTGTACATTATCTCCAAAACTAAGTTAATTTTTCTGTCACACATAGGAGGAGGAGAGCAGAAGAGGCAAGGCAGGGCACACATCACAATCTGCGGGGAGTAGACTCTGTAGATGAGTATCTGAAAAGATCTGATGGTCATTCTAACACAGAGACTAGTTCTCATATGGAGAAGGCAATGGCAACCCACTGCAGTACTCTTGCCTGGAAAATCCCATGGGCGGAGGAGCCTGGTAGGCTTCAGTCTATGGGGTCTCAAAGTCGGACACGACTGAAGCGACTTAGCAGCAGCAGCAGCAGTTCTCATAGAGTGACCCCAGGAAATAATTTGCTCCTTAAAAAACAGCAGCATCAATAGTTTAGCAGTGGTCAAGGAAAATGGAGCTCTTCTAAAGCCAAGTTTAAAATTGGAAGTCTTATACAAAACCAATTAAAACAAGACTTGAAAAATTATTTAAATGTATTTGTCAATAATAATCTCACATTTGCATATGCAAATCTCAAAATTCCCTGATGAACATACCAAAAGCAAAGATTTCTTTTTTTAATTTGCAATGATAATGACAATAATGATTGCATTTTAATAAACAGCAGCATTTTGATAAACCCTCTATATAGATTATGTCATTTAATTCATACAGCTCTGTGGGGCAGTAACTATTAAACTTTATGGGATAAAGATTTTAAGTTACTCATCAAGTGGCCACAATTCAGATGCAAAATCAGATTCTTCTGACTTAAAAGAGTCCATGCTTTTAAGCTCTGTTCTGTTGTCACAAATTTTTTTAAGTTATTTGCTTGGTCAGATTGCTCTTGCTATAGAAATGATCATGGTGCCCTTCCTAACTAAACTTACTCAGAATTCATCTTTGTTTGGGAGAGGTACCTCACCTGAGGAATTTCCAGGCCACATCGCTGTTCAAATGGAACCTAAATTCCAGAGAACTGAGTTTACTATTAACTCTAATTTTATTCTTCAGATGTCAATCCTATCTTTGGATATAAAAGAGAATGAACTTTTGAAGTTATTTCCAAGGACTTCCGATCTTTTTCGCTTGTTAGAACTTTCAAGTACTGAGATTTGAATTATATGCCAAATTCTCAAATCAGATGTAAAAGCTTTGAAAGACTTAAATAGCTTTTGAGATCCAGTTGAGAGGCTATATATATTTGAAGGGGAAATGACATGTATTCAATTTTAATGTTAGAATTCAAGTTATTTAAACTTCACTGAGGTGGTTAGTCCCAAGATTTGTATATGGAAAACAGACAAAAATATTGAGTCCATTTTAAGAGAGAGAATATACAGACTAGATGGAAAATTTAATGTGCGCATCTTTCTCCTGGTTTTCTTCTTTGTTATTATATTTCAAGCAACAGCTCCATCCTGCCAAGTCATCACACTACACGGAATTTAGAACTCTTACGGGCACATGCTTTCAACAGAAAGATTCCCTTACCAAAATATTAGTAATTTCAGGCAGCTTATTTGAATGTCAGTGGAAATTTAGGGTACCCCTACAGTATATTGGCTTCCAAAAGTAGAAATGTGGTTCTAATATAAACGCTTGCAAATATTACTGTCATCCTCTCTTGGTTATATTTATGTCTAAAAAATGAAAATGATAGTTTTATTTTAGCAAGAGCAAGTATGGAAATCCTTAATTTAAAGACATTGGTAAATCTTGTGTAATTGCTTCAGCATTGAATTTAACACTGAATTTTCCTTGTGAAGTCCTATATTCAAGTCGATGGGTAGAATAGGATTCGCTGTGAAAGTTGTTAAAGAATAACTACACAATCCCCATGTATTTAGTAAAGTATGGAGAATTTTGGAAGGTATACAAAGGGCTGCTGTATGAACACACATGGCTTGGAAGAGAGGCCACTCATGGGATGAAGGTAAAAATTAAGGAACTAAATGCAAAAGAGATAGTAAAAGTGCAAATTGAAGTCAGACTGTCTGGATCTGAATTCTAGATCCTAATCCTCAGTGTATTCTTCTGTAAAATGGATATGCTTAATAGGTTGTTGTTCATTCAGTTCAGTCCTGCAGTCATGTCCGACTCTTCAGATCCCATGGATTGCAGCACGCCAGGCTTCCCTGTCTATCACCAACTCCAGGAGTTTGCTCAAAATCATGTCCATCTAGTCAGTGATGCCACCCAACCATTTCATCCTCTGTTGTCCCTTTCTCCTCCTGCCCTCAATCTTTCCTAGCATCAGGGTCTTTTCAAATGAGTTAGCTCTTTGCAGCAAGTGGCCAAAGTTTTGCAGTTTCAGCTTCAACATCAGTCCTTCCAATGAACACCCAGGACTAATTTCCTTTAGGATAGACTGGTTGGATCTCCTTGCAATCCAAGGGACTCTCAAGAGTCCTCTCCAACACCACAGTTGAAAAGCATCCATTTTTCAGTGCTCAGCTTTCTTTACAGTCCAACTCTCACATCTATACATGACTATTGAAAAAACCATAGCTTTGACTAGATGGACATTTGTCGGCAAAGTAACGTCTCTGCTTTTTAATATGCTGTCTAGGTTGGTCATAACTTTTTTTTCCCAAGGAGCAAGCATCTTTTAATTTCATGGCTGCAGTCACCATCTGCAGTGATTTTGGAGACCCAAAAAGTAAAGTCTGTTTCCATTGTTTCCACATCTATTTGAAGTGATGGGACCGGATGCCATGATCTTAGTTTTCTGAATGCTCATTTTTTTTTTTTTTGGCTGTGCCAGGTCTTAGTTGCAGCATGTGGGATCTGGTTCCCTGACCAGGGATCGAACCCAGGGGCCCTGCATTGGGAGCATGGAGTCTTAACCACTGGACCACCAGGGAATCCCTCTGAATGCTAAGTTTTAAGCCAACTTTTTCACTCTCCTCTTTCACTTTCATCAAGAGGCTGTTTAGTTCTTCTTCACTTTCTGCTATAAGGGTGGTGTCATCTGCATATCTGAGGTTATTGATATTTCTCCCGGCAATCTTGATTCCAGCTTGTGTTTCTTCCAGCCCAGCATTTCTCATGATGTACTCTTCATATAAGTTAAATAAGCAGAGTGACAATATACAGCCTTGACGTACTCCTTTTCCTATTTGGAACCAGTCTGTTGTTCCATGTCCAGTTCTAACTGTAGCTTCTTGACCTGCATACCAATTTCTCAGGAGGCAGGTCAGGTGGTCTGGTATTTTTGGTAATTTTCAAGAAAATTCTTAAAGAATTTTCCACAGTTTGTTGTCATCCACACAGTCAAAGGCTTTGGCATAGTCAATAAAGCAGAAGTAGATGTTTTTCTGGAACTCTCTTGCTTTTTTTGATGATCCAACAGATGTTGACAATTTGATCTCTGGTTCCTCTGCCTTGTCTAAATCCAGATTGAATATCTGGAAGTTCACAGTTCACATACTGTTGAAGCCTAGCTTGGGGAATTTTGAGCATTACTTTGCTAGCATGTGATTTAAGTGCAATTATGCAGTAATTTGAGCATTCTTTGGCATTGCCTTTCTTAGGGACTGGAATGAAAACTTACCTTTCCAGTCCTGTGGCCACTGCTGAGTTTTCCAAATTTGCTGGCATATTGAGTGCAGCACTTTTACACCATCATCTTTTAGGATGTGAAAGAGCTCAAATGGAATTCCATCACTTCCACTAGCTTTGTTCATAGTGATGCTTTCTAAGGCCCACTTCACTTCACATTCCAGGGTGTCTGGCTCTAGGTGAGTGATATGCCATCATGGTTATGCCTGTCATGAAGATCTTTTTTGCATAGCTCTTCTGCGTATTCTTGCCACCTCTTCTCATTATCTTCTACTTCTGTTAGGTCCATGCCAGTTCTGTCCTTTATTCATGCCCAACTGCATGAAATGTTCCCTTGGTATCACTAATTTTCTTGAAGAGATCTCTAGTCTTCCCCATTCTATTGTTTTCCTCTATTTCTTTGCATTGATCACTGAGGAAGGCTTTCTTATCTCTCCATGCTACTCTTTGGAACTCTGCATTCAACTGGTATATCTTTCCTTTTCTCCTTTGCCTTTCACTTTTCGTCTTTTCTCACCTATTTGTTAGACCTCCTCAGACAACCATTTTGCCTTTTTGCATTTCTTTTTCTTGGGGATGGTCTTGATCACTGCCTCCAGTACAATGTCATGAACTTTTGTCCATAGTTCTTTAGGCACTCTATCAGATCTAATCCCTTGAATCTATTTGTTACTTCCACTGTGTAACTGTAAGGGATCTGATTTAGGTCATACCTGAATGGTCTAGTGGTTTTCCCTACTTTCTTCAATTTAAGTCTGAATTTGGCAATAAGAAGTTCAGTTTCTGACCACAGTCAGCTCCCAGCCTTGTTTTTGCTGACTGTATAGAGCTTCTCCATCTTTGGCTGCAAGAATATAATGAATCTGATTTCAGTATTGACCATCTGGTGATGTCCATATGTAGAGTCATCTCCTGTGTTGTTGGAAGAGGGTGTTTGCTATGACCAATGCATTTTCTTGGCAAAACTCTGTTAGCCTTTGCCCTGCTTTATTCTGTACTTCAAGGCCAAATTTGCCTGTTACTCCAGGTATCGCTTGACTTCCTACTTTTACATTCCATTCCCCTATAATGAAAAGGATATCTTTTTTGTATGTTAGTTCTAGAAGATCTTTTAGGTCTTCATAAAACTGTTCAACTTCAGTTTTTTTCACCATTACTGGTTGGGGCACAGACTTAGATGACTGTGATATTGAATGGTTTGCCTTGGAAACAAACAGAGAACATTCTGTCATTTTTGAGATTGCACCCAAGTACTGCATTTCAGACTCTCTTGTTGACTTTGATAGCTACTCTGTTTATTCTAAGGGATTCTTGCCCACAGTATTAGATATAATGGCCATCTGTATAATTCCAGTCCATTTTAGTTCACTGATTCCTAAAATGTCAGTGTCCCCTCTTGCCAACTTCTGTCTGACTGCTTCATGAAATAAAGGGCTTGGAACAGTGCCTGGTGCAATCAACATATTCCATAAGTTATGTTGCTATCAGTATTGTTTGCTTAGACACCAATAACTTACTACTGTCTTTTAATTACTTAGAATTCTCAACAAAGTTTTCCAAATACAACTGCCTTCCTTAATATAACAAGAGCTAGTAAAATTACAAGGCCTTCTTATGATTGAAGCAAACACAACAATCTAACAGGTAACAAAAACCTGTAAATACGTGTAAGAATGAAAAGTTGAATATATAACCCATAGATTCAGGAGATCAAAAAAGTATGGAGGCACTTCTGCCTGAAACTTTGTGCATCCAATTAGAAAACCTAGAGAAAACTGGTGACTATCTGGCAAAACACATATTAACAAAATTATCCCCAAAGAAAAGGATAATATGGGTAGACCACTTACCCCCAAAGATAAGTGAAGGTGGTTAGAAATCTGCCATGAAAGAGCCTCCAATTCCAGATGCTCCCAAAGCTGAGTTTTATCAACTTTTATGGAGATACACATTGTTAGACTCCTTTTCAAAAATATGGAAGTTCTCAAGTCATTTTATAAAGCCAAGTTTGTGTGAACACCAAAACCTGACAAAGACATCAGAAAGAAAAAAAAAAGACTACAATATTAATATACTTTTAGAAATAGACACAAAATTCTAAATAAAATGTTGACAATAAAATCCAAAAAATGATGCATGTGATTGAGCAAGTGACTTAGTACCAGCAAAGTCTACAGGTCCCTTAATAAATTAAAAAGAAGTAATTTGCGGCAATATTCATCGATCATGAGATGATATTTGTTAAAATTAGCAGCCATTTCTCATGAAACATCTAAGTTAAACAGGAATAGAAAGTTACTACTCAGTTAAACTTATACGTATTTACCATCAAACAATACAAGTATTATCTGAAAACCATTTTACCTCCAAGTTTCACATTTCATTTCACATTTTTAACCATCATATTGTATTCCTCCACTCCTTCCTCCCTTCCTTCCATAAGCAAATATTTATTGTGTGCCTAGTGTATTTCAGGCACTGTGCTAAGCCACAATGTGAAGAAATTAAATATATAATCCAAAAAGAAATATGACAAACAAGTAGTCAATGAAAAGGACACACAAAAGAGAATAGTTGAGTGAGCAAGTTAAAAAATACTGATGGACTTGAACTCAATTTCCTTTTTTTGAATTGGACAAGAATTGAAATCTAGCTTTAACCTTATTAAATAAGATATTTTCTCCACGTAAGGCCCAGGATGTGTTAACAATTAAGTGACCTCCACTCTTCTCATATATGAGAACACCCTGAACCAAACTAAAAACAAAACCAGTAATAGCATATTACCAAAGAGAAGAGTATTCTTTCTATAGCATTTCCACGTTCCCTGAGCTTCTCTGGGATTTTACAAAGTTTGCATTTAATGAGAGCACCCTGAAGTGACTGCAGGCAGGTGAAGCTGCTATTATGTCGCAGGGAGAGCTGACAGACAGCTTCAGGAGCATTTAGTTAACAAATCATTACTTAGTGTTTGTAAGACTTCTACCTGAACCCAAACAGAGCGTGGAACTGTCTTGGGAAGAACAAAGCCATCGATTGTAAAACAAACCTTGGTAAAGGCAGCCAGGATCAGCAGGGAGGGGAAATAAAGTAATTTATTCAAATTGTATATATGAACAGTTAAGAACTTTTTTTTTGTTTTTCTGAAAATAACAGAAATTTGGTTCCTTTAAAAATATGAACAATAAGTCTTTGATTGCTTTTAAGGACTAGTAGTGTATTTGTTAAGTTGAAGGAGAGTAAAAATGAAAATGGAAAAGAATACTAATAAACCATTTAACTAAAAAATGACCACATATATGTGTGTATCTATATATATATACAGACACACACTCCAACTTTTGTGTAAAGCATGTGCGTGGTCCTGTCAGACTTAGTTTTGTCGCTGAAAAGAAAACGGCCAAGTTTTAATCTTATCCTGTCATTGTGATTTCTAAACTTTTGCCCTGTTGAAGAAGCTTTATCTTCTAATTGCCAAGGCCACACATAGGCAGGGAAAAGAGGGCAGAGCTGAGCCAAATGCAGAACACACACACACACACACACACACACACACACACACACACACACACAGAAGGTCAAAGCTGCAGAGGTAACTATTATTTTTCAAAGACTACGTGAAGCATTGAAATTCTGATACCTCATTCCTCTGACAAAAATTGTAATGAGAACAGGAAATGGTACCCCATGAATCCATTGTCTTGACAATGATTTAATGAGAATGGGAAATGGTGAGAGCATAACTAATTCGCATTATGATCCTAAAGTTGTCATCTTGTGGTTCTGCTCAGATGCTGCAAAATGAAGGATGTCGGACATCAGCTGGGAGAGTGCGAGGAAAAGCATGACGACGATGACATGGTGTGGCCTGAAAGCAATGGCAGAATGTGTTAGCACAGGAGGGGCAGGAGGGGGATGCAAAGAATGGGGTTTGTCTGCTGAGTGACAGAATAGGAATCCATCTAGAGGTTGCATGGGTATCAACTGGGAGGGAAAGACCAGCAGGTAGGGCAAAGGCTCTGATGACAAACTGAGCAAGGAAGCAACAAGAAGGGGTCACACGAACAGGTGAAATCTGGCTCACTGGACACATTATGTTTTATTTTTCTTGCAGATACCCAAGTTTGTGGAGATGCTTTTGATGTTGTGGTTCTAAGGCACTATTTCTTTTCTTCCCTTAGCAAATAAAGTTTTACATCCACATCTCTAATTTAAATTGTGCATTTTGTAACTGAAGCTATCAAAGATACAGAAGTTCTGAAAGAAAGTGGTCAGTGGAAGAAAGAACATCCTTCAACTCAATTACGCTGGTGGAAACCAGCACGTGATATGTCAAGATTATGTAGAATTTAAATTCCACAGATGGCAGAAAGTAATTTACTTCTTGTTAACAAATAAGTTTTAACCTATTTCTCTAAATAGCAACTCAGGTTCTAGACAGTTTTGAGTGCTGAATTATTCCAGGACTTCTAGACTTTGTGGAGCATGCCAAGGCAATGCTCATCGTCTGCTTACATTTTGGGAAACATGTTACCATACATGGAAATAGTTGGAAATCAGCAGGAAAATTGAGAAATAAAACTTCTTAATTCTCCATTTCAAGTCTGATTTGTTCCTCAAAGAACCAGCTAGTCATTTAAAACGGTTCCTTGAAATTCCCTCTGTAAGGCTGCTATGACATTAAGCATGCTTCTCACAGGTGAATCCTTCCAAAAACAGAGGAGATCAAACACTGAAAACCTCTTAGAAAATAAACTGTATTTTACTAATTACAATACCAAGGCAGCATAGTAATCATGTTCCATATTCATTCTATAAAATAACAATAACAATGATAAAGGGTGGTGCCATTCCATTCAGTTTCCTCTTAGCACCTTTTATTTAAATGCAATCACAAAGAGGGTATTTTTGAAGATGAAAAGCAACTTTCATAAAAATGAAAATGACTCTGATTCCCTCACCACTAGTCAAAAACCTTTCAGACTAAGATAAATGACTCGAAGCCATTAGAAAAAAATTATTGCCAACTTACGTGTGCCTGAGCACCCCCCCTACTTTGCATTTTGATTCATATTTAAAATATTGATTCCATCAAATGCAGGAACAGTTAGTGTCAGCAAGAAGATGATGGAGAAAATGAAGTCAAAGGCGAACAATGTAAACAGTGGATTTATTTATTTACCCTTAGGTGAAGGTGCCATATTTCACTTCTATTGAACACTTGCTCAATTTATTTTATTAATTTAATCTTTCTAAAGTACTACTTCATACTCTGATGCAATTTCGGATCAAACAGATAACTGTGTACTTGTTGAATTCATGGTGAGTGATACATGAATTTATAATCCAGAATGATTCATAATTGAGTGAGCTACCTTATTTTACTCCCCTATTACCGGAGAGCTTTGCAATGAAAGATAATAATGTTCAAGGAAGAAAAGTGAAAGATATTCTCAAAAGTTGAACCATATGATAATAATGTCAAGCGAAAATGAAATATTGAATGTCCATATTTAGGTCCTCCATCATGTATTATGTGGTCATGTAAGGGGTGTCAAAAGCTGACGAGAACTTCAATTTGACCTGGCAAAAATGAAGTAAGCAACATACAGTATTTCACCCATTATGTCCATTTTCACAGTGAAGGATGGGTTTTATAATACTTTATTCCATCCAATGTCAAGGTCTTAAAAACAAATTTTGAAAGCACTTACGAGGTTCTTTTAACAGCTGTATTTAGTAACAAATGACAGATATCTATTAATGTAAGTACGTCTTATATAAAATATTTTAATATGGATTTTAGGTGATAGTATATTCTTATTAACATCATGTGTAAAATGGCACATCATAGCAGCTCTTTTAGATGAAAGATCCATTTAGTCCCATCTTCAAATTATGGATTAATACAATATTCTACACCATAATGGTTCCAAAAGCATTGTTAGCACTATGTATTATTCATGTTTTCAGGTACCATTGTTTCAGCTCATAATAGAGTATCTCACAATTATAAGTGAAGCTTATAATGAACTGAAGAAAACTACCTAACTGTACTATTTTAATAGGTCACCTAGTTGGTTCTGATGACACCTGGGCACTAGAATTATTTCAGTCCTTGGCACTGGGTTCAAACTAGAGAAAATACAAATTTTCAGTTCCAAAAGATCTACTTCAATCACACAAGCACAATGTGTTTAAGATGGTATTTTTAAAGCTGCATATAATCATCAAGTATTATGGCTACTGTGGTGTATTCAAACTGTAAATTAAAATGTTCAATTGAATTAAAATAAATGAGATTTAAATATAGGCCAATATATGTCCATTAAGAATAAAATAAATTATACTAGGCAGTTACAAAATCTAAACATTACACAACTGGCTTCTCAAACTTGCCCATGAAGGCAGCATTTCCTGGGCATCCTGCTCCCAAGCTGAATCTAATTCAGGAAAGCTGGGGCAGGGCCTGAAATTCTGCATTTCTCACCAGCTCCTGGAAGAAGCTGACCTCTGACTATCAGAGGGTAACTATGGACAACCAAACAACTACCGGCTACTTTGTGATGTGCTCTCTGAGGAACTCGGTTTTCTAGTACTAACCAGGATGCTGTACTGATAGAATCAAACGAGTAACTCATGCAAAGGGCTTTTAGCATAACCAAGGACTCCATCTTTTGCTGCCACTTTTGGAGATTATCTACCATGTTGATTCACTGGGTTTAATACCCAATAAATGTTAGCTTTAAGCAACTTCTTGTGTGAGCTCTAATCTCTGATCGAGTGAGCCCAGTGATAGGCAATTATCAAGATCTTATAAGGCAGCCGATCTACTGATTAGAATGTACTTCCAACTTCAGCTGATGCATCTGCTATCTGCTGTACTATAATAAGAAATATTGCTCTTAGTTGTTTTGAAACTGACCAAAAATAAGCCTAATCCTTTTCTGCATATCAGAATCATTAATATTTTATGACACGTGGTTATTTTATTTTCATTAAAATTTTGATTTCATTTTTTTTTTTTTCAGAACAGACTATCTTCACCTGGTTGAAAAATCAAAAAAGGATCAGGAGGTATTGAAATAGATGCCCTTGGTACTGGATTTATTACTCCATGGCTGTGACTAAAAGCAGCTGCAGCTCTGCCCAAGGGCTCCCCACCTCCAAGTCATCATCCGTTGGTGAGGTTTCCACCCACTGCTGTGGTCGCTCTAATGTGCAGTTCACACTGTCTTCGAGGCTGCCAGTGGGGCGGAGTTGCATTTGCTCACAGTGGTAACCTGTTGGATAAAACTCAACATCAGCTTCTGGGGGAACTAAATGAAGTCAGTTACAAAGTATAAAGTCTCCCTCCAGTCCTCATTCTTTTCTTCCCACACTCCAGTTCTCACCCTCAATAGGTGAGTTATGTTCTTTCCAGGTTTTAATTCTATGAATCGCCAAGCAAATACAGATGTCTAGCCCTTTCTTTTAAAATAAAATATAGCTAGACTACACTATTCCTGCACCATTTTTTCACTTAATGTATCTCAGACATCTTTCAACATGAGTGCACAGAGAGCCCTCTCATTCCTTTGTATGGTTATGTGGTATTCCACTTTATGTAAATGATCCACTGGTCCAAACCAGTTTTGCCATTTCTTCTTCTCACATATCTGTTTTTTTTTTAAATTACTTATTGAACCACAAAACTGAATCACTTAATGATCTCTTCTGGTCACAAACCAATTTACTGATGTCATTCTCAAAGTATTATACCTCATACTGAACAATTCTCTCATAACATTCTCTCTAACGCAACACAAGTGGGATACTATTCCTCTTGCCCAAGACAAAAATAAAGTCTAGGTCAGCTTGCTCACACTGTTAAATGGTAGGCTGATGTTGAATTTATAAAGAGTTAAAGCTCTTAAGGCTTCTTCACATGGGATTTCTCATCCTATATTTATACAATCAATTTCTTTTAAACAGAGTTCTGGAACTTCACCTTCTTTGTGTGTATTTTATGCCCACTGCTTCAGCTCCTTGTCTAGTCCATATTCCTAACACAATCATCAGCCCCCACCTATTGAATATTTAATATGTGCCAGGCCCTGTCATTTGTACTTTATACCTATTATTTATCACTATCTTATGGGGCTTCCCAGGTGGCCCAGTGGTAAAGGGTCTGCCTGCCAATGCAGGAGACGTGGGTTCGATCCCTGGGTTGGGGTGATCCCCTCCAGAAAGAAATGGCTCCCCAGCATGCCTGACTGGAAAATCCTACACACAGAGGAGCCTGGCAGGTTACAGTCCATGGGGTCTCAAAGAGTCGGACATGACTGAGCAACTGAGTTAGAGAGAACTATCTTATGAGTCAATCATTATTCCTATTTACAGGTGATGAAATGGATGCTCAGAGAAGTTAAGTCATTTGTCAGAGTCGTGTAATCAGCAATTGGAAAAGCCCAGGACTGTTCTGCTTCAGCCTTAATCCTACTGTCCAAGGAACAAACTATCTTTTCCAACTTTCTGTCAAGTGCACAGAGCAATTACTGTCTTTAGTTAAGTAGTTAATAAAATTACAAATTATTCTATGACTAGGGATTGGCTTATAAATGGATATCTATAGAGAACACTTTTCCATTATATTAGCCAAAGTTCTCTAGAGAAACAGAACTGATAGGATGATAGGAGACAAATACACACACACGCACGCACGCACGCACGCACACACACACACGCACACGGGCTTCCCTTGGGGCTCAGACAGTTAAAAACAAAAAAATCCACCTGCAATACAAGAGACTCGGGTTTTACTCCTGGGTCAGGAAGATCCCCTGGAGAAGTAAATGGCAACCCAACTCCAGTATTCTTGCCCAGAGGATCTCATGGACAGAGGACCCTGGAGGGCTACAATCCATGGAGTTTCAGAGCTGGACACACCTGAGAGACCAAGAACACATACACACGCATATATATAGTTCTCTTATGACATATTGTATGTGTATATATAGTAATGTACACATATACATGACAATATTTACTACAGAAACAGGCTCACACAGTTATAGAAGCTGGTAAGCCCCACACTCTGCCATCTACAAGCTGGAAAACTAGGAAAGCCAGCGGTATAACTCCTAGCACGAGGCCGAAGTGCCATATTCTGATGTCCCAAGAACCCTGAACTTCAATGGTGAGGGCATCACCCTTTCTCTGCCTTTCTGTTCTGTTGGGGCCTTCAGGGGATTGGCTGATGCCATCCCTAGGAGTGTGGGCAAATCTTTACTCAGTCTACAGATTCACCTACTGAATCAAAAGCTAAATCTCTTCCAGAAACACCCTCACAGACTTACCTAGAAATAAAAGTTTTATCAGCCATCTGAACATCCCTTGGCCCAGAAAAGCGGCTTGTGAAATGAGCTATCACATCTGTTTAGCACTGATCAATAATCAACTTTCTAGATGTTGTCTTTCAAAAGTTAATATGCTTTTTACTATACAGTAAACACAGATATTTACAGATACAGATATTACTATATCCTTTCACCACTTTCCAGAAAAGTAGTTAGAGATTTCAAACAGTAAGATAACAACAAAACCACAAAGCCTTTATTACATTAACTTTTTCTCTTTTCCAGGTGAAGAAAAGGGATCTGATTGGTATGACTTTTACGTAACCCTTACTGTGAATTTTTGCTTTCCGAGCCTCCCAAGCTGCCACTTAAAGGACAGGATGCCCAGTCTGGGGTAGGAAGCAATGTAACCTCATTAGGTTGTCTCATCTAGACTTCTACTTTTTCTGCATCTTCAAAAATTATATGAGGATTTAGTCATTTCTACTTTTCTCACACTCCTCCCATCCTCTAGAATGCCTTGTAGGTAACTGAAGCATGTTCTAGGTTTATAACTGCAAGTGGTACCCTGGACAAAATCTTTATAAGCTTTAGGACAACCAACTCTAAAGAATCCCATATAGCTGTTTACTCCTCTTCTGGGCCTCCTGTTTCTTCCTTCCACATCAGTTTGAAAATTATTTCCAGTGAAGGAGGCAGAAGGAGAGCCAGCATCCAGCTGGCTTTCTCACAGTCGTCAGTTATCAGTATACCATCAGCTCCATCTCTTCCCAATGCCTCCAAAAAACCCCGCAAAAACTTTCTTTTTAAAAATTATTTTTAGAGCGTTTCAAAAGCTGCATATCATTCTAGACATTGGCCTGTTATATACTGCTTTTCTGATTCATGTCATCATTTGTTCAAGTTCTTTATTTTTCCCATTACCAGCTCACTTCTGGTCTTTCTGTGTGTTTGTTTGTTTACAGATACATAATTAGGTATCTTGCAAGAATTTAATTTATAAGAGCCATTTATAAGACTCCATTCTTGGAGTCACCTTTTTTCCCTACAGTCCCTGGCCATGGAATTTTATGCATCATTTCCAGCAAACTTAAACATTACTGTGGTTTAGGCCTATGGTTTTTACAATGCCCCCTTAGAATCTGTGAAGAAAACAGTCAACTGCTACAGAGAAGGAAACAGGATGATGTCTGGCAAACAGTACCTTGTTTCCCTTAATTTGGTATCTGTGTTTAAGTAAAATATACACACAGTTTTAATACCTATATTGTGTGATTTCATTTTATGAGAACTTGAAAAACTGAAATTGAAGTTGCACAACAAAAAAGGTTGAATAAACTCTCACTTTATGCAAAAAACGGAAATAATAGAAATTCTCCCAAATTTTAAAATTTCATTAGGGACTGCCGTTTTTAAAATGTCTATCAATAGATGGATGCTAATGAAGATGCAGTAGATACATACAGTGGAGTATGACTCAGCCATAAAAAGACTGAAAGAGAAGGGAATGGCTACCCACTCCAGTATTCTGGCCTGGAGAATTCCAAGGACTGGAGAGTCCATGGGGTCACAAAGAGCTGGACACGATGGAGCAACTTTCACTTTCAGTTTGTAGAGATGTGAATGAACCTAGAGTTTGTCATACAGAGTGACAGAGAAAAACAAGTATCAAATATTAACACATAAATGTGGAATCTAGAAAAATGGCACAGATGAACTTATTTGCAGGGCAGGAATAGAAGCACAGATGTAGAGAACGAAGTGTGAGGATGGGAGGGAGGGGAGATGGGATGAACTGGGAGATGATTCGGATTGATATGTGTACTGCTATGTGTAAACCAGATAGCTAGTGGGAAGCTACTGGATAGTACAGCGAGTTCAGGTCAATGTTCCGTGGTGACCAAATTGGGGGGTGGGGGCAGGGAGGGAGGTCCTATAGGGAGAGGTGATACATGCATACATATAACTAATTCAGCTTGTTGTACAACACTGTAAAGCAGCTATACCCCAATTTTAAAAAAGTAGGTAGTCTCAGTAGACTATGATGCTCCTATAAAAGGTTACTTACCCCCTTTGATAGAATCATTTGAAACAGTGAGATTTATGTGCATCTGTGGGGACTATTATGCTAGTTTTTGGCATTCTAATACTATTACATAAAATATTTAAACTATCATAATAGTTCACAGATATTTTATTATCTATTTTTATAACAGTTGGTCTATAATATTGTGTTAGTTACAGGTGTACAGCAAAGTGATTCACTTTTGGCTTCCCTGGTGGCTCAGCGGTAAAGAATCCACCTACAATGCAGAAGATTCAATCCATGGGTTGAGAAGATCCCCTGGAGAAGGAAATGGCTACCTACTGCAGTATTCTTGCCTTGGAAATCCCATGGATAGAGGAGCCTGGAAGGCTATAGTCCACAGGGTCGCAAAGAGTTGGACATGACTTAGCGACTAAATAACAACAATATACGGACTGATCAGACTGCTGAAGACCCAGGAGAAAGATGTGGTCCTGCTAACTGCCAGAGAGAACAAGAAAGCGGGAAGCAGTATTGCGTATGCTGAATGACGCCTCTCTTCTGTGTATTTAGTATATATTTGAAATTGACTGTTAATTTCATAAAGTGGAGTTATTGAGCAGGAATTTTCGTGTTAATAAATGTCTTTCATCACTTTCTTAAAAACAAAAATAAACAAACAAAAAAACTCACCAGGCTAAATCCTGTCACATGCAGACCCCATGCAAGTTGAGAATGGGAAACAATGGAGAACTTTCCTAAAAGTCTGCCTGCTGAATATATCTATCTTTAAAGATATTTTCCATTATTGGTTATTACAAGATATTGAATATAGTTCCATGTGCTCTACAGTGAATACTCATTGTTTATCTATTTTACATAAGTGGTGTGTATCTGTTAATCCCATACTTCCTCCCCTGAGCTTTGCCCTTTGGTACCTGTAAGATTGTTTTCTGTATCTGTGAGTCTCTATTTTGTAAATAACTTCATTTATATCATTTTTTACATTTCACGTGTAAGTAATATCATATAGTATTTGTCTTTGATTTAGTTCACTTAGTGTGATAATCTCTGGGTCTACCCATGTTGGTCCAAATGGCAATACTTAAATCTTTTTTATGGATGAGTTCTTCTCTCAGTGGACACTTAGGGTGCTCCCCTGTCTTGGCTGTTGTCAACAGTGCTGCTATGAACACTAGGGTGCAATCAGCCAACTATCTTTATTTACACATCTTTATTTTTAAAATCTCAAGCATCTGTCTTATCTATTTCCCTGAATCCTCCTTGGTCCTGGAGCCCTCTCACCTCTGTGCCCCTCCATTCTTTGTCCCGCTCTCTATTCTCCCTCTAGACCAGCAAGGAATTTTTGATCTGTTTGTTCTACATGATGGTTCCTGCTTTGAATGGCATTTGTTGTTGTTTTATGACCGCTGCTGCTAAGCCGCTTCAGTCGTGTCCGACTCTGTGCGACCCCATGGACTGCAGCCTACCAGGCTCCTCCATCCATGGGATTTTCCAGACAAGAGTACTGGAGTGGGTTGCCATTGTGACTAGTGATAGTTGAAGACCAGCTACCTGGTATCTATGTCTAACTAAACTGAGTAAACTGAGTATTCTATTGCTGGACTAGTTTTCAATTATAATGGGACATAATGGAAATATATGATGTGACAAGGTAGCCAAAGAAATCTGCTTCATCCATCCACTCATAAAAACGTCCAATAACCATGAAGACAAAGCTATCCAAAGCCCAAAGAGAATATCCAATAATTCCATCTTTTAGGGAGGCAAGCTAAGGAGCTAAAGCAACTTCTTAAACTGGTCTAGAACAAGGTCTTCACTAACAGTATCTTATATCAGAGACAGAAGCTGCGCTGACCAGATAAATAGGATCCCATCTCTCAACTCTTTTCAGAGTCATGTAGAACCAGAATCCTTCTGCTTTAAGCAGTCCCGCTTCATAAATTCATTACAAGGCCATAGGAAAAAAAAAAGTTAGATCTACAAAGATAAACGGACAGATATATCAACTTGTGGGATGTTCCCACACATCACTATCAGTCTAGGATAGACCAATTATTTTAAAATAAATAAGCATTAAAGGACGTAAATGGCATATAATGATGAGTTAAAAACTATATACATTCATAGGCTATCTAAAACCATCCTTTTTAAGCATGAACTCTATTCAAAAGAATAACAGGTTGAGAAATATTGAATATACCCTGTACACAATTAATGATACAGAATATAGGCTCTGAGGATGATAAAGTAAGATTAATATTAAACATTTATCAACAGTGTAAAAACTAGATATTAAAGAGAAATCTCCTCCCTCACTTCTCCAAACCAGTGGAATAAAACAAAACAAAATAAATAATTATAAACATTTTTTGGAGATAATAAAACTGAGACTTACCTCATTTTGTGAGATTCCACCAGATATAAGTTGAGGAACAAATTCAAAACATATTTCACATTTAAAATGTAAAAACACGTAATAGATCTGATTTAACTGCTAGCCATTATTTGCCTACCCCTGTTCTAAGAGGGTGTTGAGGCATATGAAAATTTTAATAGGTGATAACATCCAATGAGCAAAAATTAAAAAGCATGCAGGAGATGAGACAGCTGAACTCTTCTGTCAACATCACCTTTTACATCACCTTTGTCATCCAATCTTGAACACATATAAAGATAATGTATTACCCCCTTGCCAGACAAACCCAGCACAATTTCCCACTGGGCCTGTATAAGCCCTCAGAATCCTTCTCAACCCACTTCTCAATGCAGCCACAAACAACTAGAATCGACAGAAGACATAAGACCTATTTGCCATCTCTGATCTTCTATACCCTTAGAGTACATCACCCAGAATTTGATCCAGCACTTTGGAGTCACAGAATAGAGAAGAGCCATAACCTTCCTTAACCTCAACTGTTGCAGCTTATGGTCACAAACATTTTTCAGCCTCATCATGCCACTGACATGCATTCAGCTAACAAGCAGCTAAAACCTTGAAGTTGAATACCTCTGCATACCTGAATACCTCAACCTCTGCATACCAGTTGCCATTAAGCCATACCTTGGTATGGCTTAATGTTAAGCCATATCTGTTAGATTGTAATGTATATCTGCACTTATCTGTTAGATTGTAGTGTATATCTCCCAACTTCAACTCATTTAATAACTAACCTGCCTCTTGAGAAATCTGTATGCAGGTCAGGAAGCAACAGTTAGAACTGGACATGGAACAACAGACTGGTTCCAAATAGGAAAAGGAGTACGTCAAGGCTGTATATTGTCACCCTGCTTATTTAACTTATATGCAGAGTACATCATGAGAAGCGCTGGACTGGAAGAAACACAAGCTAGAATCAAGATTGCCGGGAGAAATATCAATAACCTCAGATATGCAGATGACACCACCCTTATGGCAGAAAGTGAAGAGGAACTAAAAAGCCTCTTGATGAAAGTGAGAGAGGAGAGTGAAAAAGTTGGCATAAAGCTCAACATTCAGAAAACTAAGATCATGGCATCCAGTCCCATCACTTCATGGGAAATAGACGGGGAAACAGTGGAAACAGTGTCAGACTTTATTTTTGGGGGCTCCAAAATCACCGCAGATGGTGACTGCAGCCATGAAATTAAAAGACGCTTACTCCTTGGAAGAAAAGTTATGACCAACCTAGATAGCATATTCAAAAGCAGAGACATTACTTTGCCGACTAAGGTCCGTCTAGTCAAGGCTATGGTTTTTCCTGTGATCATGTATGGATGTGAGAGTTGGACTGTGAAGAAGGCTGAGCGCTGAAGAATTGATGCTTTTGAACTGTGGTGTTGGAGAAGACTCTTGAGAGTCCCTTGGACTGCAAGGAGATCCAACCAGTCCATTCTGAAGGAGATCAGCCCTGGGATTTCTTTGGAGGGAATGATGCTAAAGCTGAAACTCCAGTACTCTGGCCACCTCATGCGAAGAGTTGACTCATTGGAAAAGACTCTGATGCTGCGAGGGATCGGGAGCAGGAGGAGAAGGGGACGACAGAGGATAAGATGGCTGGATGGCATCACGGACTCGATGGACATGAGTCTGAGTGAACTCTGGGAGATGGTGATGAACAGGGAGGCCTGGCGTGCTGCGATTCATGGGGTCACAAAGAGTTGGACACGACTGAGCGACTGAACTGAACTGAACTGAATAATTAATTAGCATGCCTTTGGATCTTTATGCTAATTCAGTAGGACTAAAGTAATGGTCTCAAATGGCATTGTTCAGAATAAAATTTAAAGATATCTTCTGGAGAACCACAGCAACCGTGTTTTAAACCCCTCTCTGCATCAAGAATTGAAAATTTGGGGCTAAGATTTATATTCACACTGTACACATTATCTACACAGAAATACATTTTTTGTGTGCGGAGTTTTTTTTCAAAACCATATCATCATTTTACTAAATTAAGAAAATAAAGATAACTTTAAGATTGTTCTAGTACCTTAGAGCCTTAAGGACTGACTCCAACCAGAAGAAGCTTTAGGCAAGTAGTGTAGACCAGGAATTTCTCATTTTCCAAGTAAATCTCTCAGTCAAGAATTAGAGTACCTGTCATCAGGAAAGATAAAAAGAATGTACAGACAATTGAATTTCATACAGCTAAACAATAAAAAATGTGAGTTACTGATATAATCCAGACATATAAGACATTAAACACTATCAGAGAGCTCTGAAAAGCCATAGGCATTACACAAACATAAAGAAGCATAAATTTGTATGTATTTGATTGCCTTAAGGTGGACAGCATTATTCTGTCTATGCATTTCTAGAAAAGAGATAGGAGAGTAGCATTCTATAGTCTTAATTTATAATCCTCTGATTGTATTTACTTCATTTTGTTTATTTTTCCAAGATACAATTATTTTCCTTTTATGTCTAATTTTCTTCATGAAAAATGTAGCAACTTATTCGGTAGATTCTAATTTCTTGGAATAACAGAATACTTTCAACACAGAAGTCTTACTGGATAGATTCTTATACAAAGATCAGCAAACTTTTGCTGTAACTTTGGCTTGGTGGCCAAGAAGAAATGCCCTCAACTCTTTTAAGAACTATCCTCCCTGAAATACTCACTGTCTTTTTTACATTCTAGATTTAAATACGTTAAACCATACTTGGCTCACACACCATACAAAAACAGGTGGTGGGCCAAACTTGGCCTTTGTTTGGTGACGCCTGCTACAGAGTACTGACCACTGCATAAAAATCAGGTCACAGTTGTCTGGTCATCCATCAAAACCTGAAACTTAGTCATTTCCGTTTGTATGAGAAAATAGCTCAGTTGGTAAAGAATCCGCCTTCAATGCAGGACCCAGTTTGATTCCTGGGTGGGGAAGATCTGCTGGAGAAGGGATAGGCTACCCACTCCAGTATTCTTGGGCTTCCCTTGTGGCTCAGCTGGTAAGGAATCTACCTACAATGTGGGAGGCCTGAGTTTGATCCCTGGGTTGGGAAGATCCCCTGGAGAAGGGAAAGGCTACCCACTCCAGTTTTCTGGCCTGGAGAATTCCATGCACTGTATAGTCCATGGGGTCACAAAGAATCAGACACAATTGAATGGCTTTCACTTTCATGACTAGATGACACCGTTCAAAAATCACCTCCATTTTGACCAAAGAAATTTCATGTGTCAAGTTTCTAATTCTTCCTGTTAGAAAACTATGCCCACTTGAGACTTGCTTACCACCAGCTTGTGGTTGGGTGGTGTTCCTTGCTTTGCAGTCTCCAAGGCTTAGACTCTGGCCCTTCCCATGAGCTGCCAAACTTTGTCTTAGGTTCCTGTCATGGGTTAAATTATGCCCCCCCTCACCCCCCCAAAAAAAGATATGAGGGAAATCCTAACTTCTGGCATCTGTGAAAATGTGACTGTATTTGTAAAATAGTGTCTTTGCAGATGTAATCAGGTTAAGATAATATCATGGGTTATAATCCAATATGATAGGTATTCTTCTAACAAGTGAAAAACGAAAGACATACAGAAAATGCCATGCGGCAATAGACACAGAGACTGGAATAAGGCAGCTATAAGCCAGGAAGTGCCAAGGATTGATGGCTATCACCAAAGCTGGGAAGAGGCAAGAAAAGATTCTACCCACAGTCTCAGAGGGAGCATGCTCTGGCTGGCACCTTGATGTTACACTTCAGCCTCCAAAAGTATAAGAGAATAAATTTCTGTTAAGCCACCTGAGGTCATGGTATTTCATTATAGCAACCGAATACAGTGGGGCTCCTCAGAAGGAGACCCAGAGACAAGGACTTAGTACAAATGACTTTTTAAGAAAGTGCTAACACTAGAAACCAGTAAGAAAGTAGAGAAAGCAGGACAGGGAAGGGTTTCAGAACAAAGTATGCATGAGATCTTAGGCAAAGTTCCAACCTTAGCCCCATCTTATAAGGAACTTATCCCCTCTGAAAGCACAGGAGCTAATTTCACGCTTCCTGTCAGGAAAGCCAGGCAGTCATTGGCTGTCCCACCAGAATCAACCCACCCCCTGGCACTTCAGGCTCTGTGGGCTGGCAAAGCAGCAGTAGTTGCCATTGGGCAAGTACCTGAAGAAGTTGCAGGCACTAACCTAGGACCACAATTGCTAGTGAATCTGGGATGACTTGGACTGCAAAGAGATCCAACCAGTCCATCCTAAAGGAAATCAGTCCTGAATATTCATTGGAAGGACTGATGCTGAAGCTGAAACTCTAATACTTTGGCCACTTGTTGTGAAGAACTGACTCATTGGAAATGACCCTGATGCTGGGAAAGATTGAAGGCAGGAAAGAAGGGGATGACAGAGGATGAGATGGCTGGATGACATCACCAAAGAAATGGACATGCGTTTGAGTAGACTCCGGGAGTTGGTGATGGACAGGGAGGCCTGGTGTGCATCAGTCCATGGGGTGGCAAAGAGTCGGACTCGACTGAGCAACTGAACTGAACTGGGTATGAAACACACAGACACAGTAAAAGGAATTTAGGAGCATTTGGAAAAAGCACAGGTTGCATTTACAATACCCATTAGTAAAACATTTATTGTCCGCTCAAATTTCATAAAGTGGAGTCTGAAGATTTCAACTAAGAACGATAACGGATATGCCACCCAAGAGAGGAAAACCATCTATCTTTTTTAAAACTACAATGATAGGTCAAAGTCATTCACCTTTACAAACATAAATGGCTTCCAAACTGTATAGTATACGAAACTCTACTTAATGTACTATGATGACCTAAAGGAAGTTTAAAAGGAAGAGCATATATTTATGGTTCGTTCATTTTGCTTTACATTAGAGTATAACAACTACACTCCAATACAATTTTTTTTTAACTTAGTAAAAATTCTTTAAACAAACAAACATAAATGGGTTCCTAAAATGTTGTGGGAAATTCCAAACTGTAAAAAGCAAATCATGTTTTAAATGCATTAAGGAAAACTCAATACTCATGGAAAAACTTGTGGAACCCTGAGTAAACTGAGGTCTATTCCTCAGTTTATGGTCCATGTTTATTAAAGCATATCATTTTTGCTACTATATACATCTATAATCCTACTATTATGAACAAATATGTTACAAATGCCTCGCAGTTATAGAACACTACTCTTGAGATTATGCTTCCTGCTTTTATGAGTTCATATGCTAATATCCGTAGGATCTTTGGTCAAGTCACTTAACATTTCTGAGCCTCAGTTTTCCTTCCTGTGAAATGTAGTGTTAATACAAACTGCAAAGGAGATCATTATATAACTTATGTAAATGGTTTTGGTGAATATAAGAGTGTATATATATATCATTATATATATATATGTAATGATATTGAGAAACACATCAAAATAGGATATAAATAGGAAGTCCCACAGGAATTACAAGTGAAAAAAATATCAAGTCCATGTGATCTGTGGCATCATAGTACCAGGTAGATTCTTCTCAAAGATGCAGATACACTGGACAATTGTCAATGGATTTTAGAAAACCTTTGAACCACACATATTATTCTGCTGATTCTAATTTTAAATACATGAAGCAAAATACTAGTTATAATTTATCTTCCCACACAGCTTGCCTACAAGGCAATAAAGTATTAATCCAAGAACAGGAATGTCTGAGACCTTGACAATTTCTAAATGTGCTTTGAAAAGATGGTAATCTAGTGAAGAAGTCTGTATGTTATCAGTTTGGTTATGGTAAGTCTGGATTTAAGTGTTCCCAATACTCTTAGGACATAAAGTTAAGTTTGTGAGCCTTCAAAGTGATAACCATACCCTGAAACTTTTTCAATTCACCAAAATACCCTAAGTCTTGGCTGGCAAATAGCTTGCATCTTCTTCCTTGAAATTCTATTCTCTGTATTGACTATGCCAAAACCCTTGACTGTGTGGATCACAACAAACTGTGGAAAATTCCATAAGAAATCGGAATACCAGACCACCTGAACTGCCTCCTGAGAAATCTGTATGCAGGTCAAGAAGCAACAGTTAGAACTGGATGTGGAACAACAGACTGGTTCCAAATAGGAAAAGGAGTACGTCAAGGCTGTATATTGTCACCCTGCCTATTTAACCTATATGCAGAGTATATCATGAGAAACGCTGGGCTGGAAGAAGCACAAGCTGGAATCAAGATTGCCGGGAGAAATATCAATAACCTCAGATATGCAAATGACACTACCCTTATGGCAGACAGTGAAGAACTAAAGAACATCTTGATGAAAGTGAAAGAGGAGAGTGAAAAAACTGGCTTAAAACTTAGCATTCAAAAAAAAAACCAAAAAACTTAGCATTCAGAAAACGAAGATCATGGCATCCAGTCCCATCACTTCATAGCAGATAGATGGGGAAACAGCAGAAACAGTGGCAGACTATTTTCTTGGGCTCCAAAATCACTGCAGATGGTCACTTCAGCCATGAAATTAAAAGAAGCTTGCTCCTTGGAAGAAAAGTTATGACCAACCTAGACAGCTTATTCAAAAGCAGAGATATTACTTTGCCAACAAAAGCCCATCTAGTCAAGGCTATGGTTTTTCCAATAGTCATGTATGGATGTGAGAGTTGGACCATAAAGCAAGCTGAGAGCTGAAGAATTGATGCTTTTGATCTGTGGTGTTGGAGAAGACTCTTGAGAGTCCCTTGAACAGCAAGGAGATCCAACCACTCCATCCTAAAGGAAATCAGTCCTGAGTATTCATTGAAAGGACTGATGCTGAAGCTGAAACTCCAATACTTTGGCCACCTAATGCAAAGAATGGACTCATGGGAAAAGACCCTGATGCTGGGAAAGATTGTAGGTGGGAGGAGAAGGGGACAACAGAGGATTAGATGGTTGGGTGGCATCACTGACACGATGGACATGAGTTTGAGCAAACTCCAGGCTTGGTGATGGATAGGAAAGCCTGGCATGCTGCAGTCCATGGAATCACAAAGAGTTGGATACGACTAAGCGACAAACTGAACTAAACTGAAATGTATTAAATGCCATAATTTTCTTTAGGTTCTTGAGATTCCCTTTAATTAAACCTGCAGGATGCCTATAGAACTCAAAAAGTAATAATAGTCTATAGAAAAATGTTCATCAGTTCTGACAACTGCTTTAAATGCAGATAGTCATTTCATGGACAGCTGATTTCCAAAACACAATCTATACAAACCTCCTGTCTTCTTTTTCTTCTTTGGATATAATCCCTTGTTCACTGATAATTGAAACGTGTTTATGGTAATTTGATTCCTGTTTGTTTTTCCGTCTATTTTTAGTGTAGAGGAATGGCAGGAATTTAAACATTCCTCTACTTTTACATCTAGGCAAACATCACTGAAACAATATCCGTTCAAGTTCAGTTAAGATTTTATGTTGATATACTGGCCTGACCCTTCTGGAATCAGAGAGAAGATTATACATTCTCTTTTTCTTTCTTCCTCTCTTTCCTTTTTCTCCCTTCTTTCCTTATGTTATATCTGGATCACATTTCTTCTTTATCATTTCTATTTTCATTCTCTTTCTAGGCTCTTCAAACTCTACTCCTCTACAGGCACATCTTTCCTTATTCATGCATATACAGGCTTCTTGTTTGTTAGAAAGGAAAGAAAATAAAGCAAAAAAGGAAGGTGGGAAAAGTGAAAGGGAAAAAAGAATGGAAGCAAATAAGGAAAACAATTAGATACATTTATGATTTAGTCAAGCATGAATACATTACTTTTTTTTTTTTTAATTAAATGCCTGCTCCATGTAAGGCTTTGGGCTAGGTAGGGGTCTTCCCTGGTGGCTCAGAGGGTAAAGCGTCTGCCCGCAATGCGGGAGACCTAGGTTCAATCCCTGGGCTGGGAAGATCTCCTAGAGAAGGGCATGGCAACCCCCTCTGGTACTCTTGCCTGGAAAATCCCATGGACGGAGAAGCCTGGTAGGCTACAGTCCATAGGGTCACAAGGCGTCGGACATGACTGAGCAACTTCACTTTCACTTTATGGTTTAGTCAAGCAGGAATACATTACTTTTTTTTTTTTTTAATTAAGTGCCTGCTCCATGTAAGGGTTTGGGCTAGGTGGTGGGAAAGTAAAGTTAGACATGAAAATCATGACCTAATAGAGCAGACATCAAACAGCTGTAAATAAACTAACACAAAGCAAAAGGTGGACAAGTTCCCTACGAGAGGCAGAGCTAAGTGGCTGTGACAGTGGACATGAAGGGAAGATGACATTCAATTAGGCAGAGGACAGAGAGTGCAGCCAGAGTCTCATGGAAAGATGGGACTTGAGATAGGCCTTTGAGATAAAGATTTGCTTTCCCTTCTAATTTCTCCCATCCATTTCACTAAAAACTTCCTCAAGCAAGCTCTGTAGATCCCTTTCCTCATCACTCCTTCACTTCCTGGTTAATCTTCCTTCTCCTTTTAGTCCATCTTCAAAATTGACCTTTCAAAGAATACCTGTCACACTTTTACAGTCAAAATTCATACCTTGAAGACAGATTAAAAAAATTATAAACACCCTTTTAAAGGAAAAAAAAATTTGCTCTTAACATCCCTAACATAGCAATATCCCAGGTTTCTTCTTTCTTTGACCCAGGCCAGACATGCTAATGGGAATTGCTTTGTGATTTCATCATGATTAGTGTCAAGGATTTACCACTGTATGCAGCCCTGGAAGATCTGTTCCAAGATATGCCAAAGGGGGAAAGGAAGGGATAAACTGGGAGTCTGGGACTGACGCATACACACTGCTGTTGCTCCTGCTACGTCGCTTCAGTTGTGTCTGATTCTGTGCGACCCTAGAGACAGCAGCCCACCAGGCTCCCCCATCCCTGGGATTCTCCAGGCAAGAATACTGGAGTGAGTTGCCATTTCCTTCTCCAATGCATGAAAGTGAAAAGTGAAAGTGAAGTCATGCAGTCATGTCCAACTCTTAGCAACCCCGTGGACCAGGCCCCTCCGTCCATGGAATTCTCCAGGCAAAAGTACTGGAGTGGGGTGCCATTGCCTTCTCCACATATACACGCTATTATATTTAAAACAGCTAACCAGCAAGGACCTACTATATAGCACAGGGAACACTGCTCAATATTCTGTAATAACCTAAATGGGAAAAGAATTTGAAAAATAATAGTTACATGTATACACAATGAATCACTGCTGTGCACCTGAAAGTAACATAATGTAAATCAACTACAGTCATATATAAAAAAAAATTTTTTTTTAATGATTCTAGACTTAGGTATATACTCTTACCTGAAGTGTGATTGCATCTTTGAAAATCTTTTCAATGCATCCTCACCCTTAAACAAGATTCAGCATATGAAGACACCTTTAAAAAGCATATTCTACTCCAAACTACATTAATAATTAACCCGTATTTCATTAAAGATATTAGAGAGAGAGAGGAAATAGGATTTACATTACCCACCACCCTGGAGAACCATACTACCCACTGTGAACTATCATTCTTCTTATAAAATATCTTTCATTGGCTATCTAAGCCCCTTCTCTATAGATAAAAATAGAAGACTACATTATTGTAGAACAGAATGCAAATTATATAAAGATTCAAGTTGAGATATGGTATTATAAATAGGAGTATAAATTAGGAAGAGAACTGTGATAGAATAGGTGGAGAGAAAAATGGGTTCCTAATATTTTCATCGTATATATTAACAATAGGGTGTCGAAGGGTGGTTGCTCAACATGAAATAGCAGTTTAAACACACTATTTCCAAGTATAAAATTCTTTAAAAGGGCAAAAAATGCGTCAAAATTTTGGTGTTCTTGCCTGGAGAATCCCAGGGACGGGGGAGCCTGGTGGGCTGCCGTCTACGGGGTCGCACAGAGTCGGACACGACTGAAGCGACTTAGCAGCAGCAGCAGCAGCAGGGAGAGGGTAGTATAAATGTGGTAGCGTAAGCCTATCATCTTTTATGTCCAATATTTTATGCTCAAATTTCATAAACTGAGAACTATTAATCATATTATTTAAGTTTTAGAAACAGTCACTATAAGAAGTGTCTCCTATGGTAAAGAATCTGCCTGCAATGCAGGATATACCCAGTTTCGATTCCTGGGTTGGGAAGATCCCCTGGAGAAGGGAATGGCTACTCACTCCAATACTCTTGCCTGGAAATTTCATGGGTAGCCTAGGGGTCAACAGTCCATGGGGGTCGCAAAGAGAAGGACACGTCCGAGCAACTTTCACTCACTATGGAGTGATTCCCAGCAAAAACTACACAGGAAACCCTTACAAGTGATTTCCTAAGTAAGACTAGAGATAGAAGGATGGAGGTGGCCAACCACTACTTTAATTATAAGTCCTTTGTCCTATTTGGGTTTTCCAAACTAGGTACATGGATTCATTTACTAAAATTTCACAAAGGAAAACAATATACTGGGGAAATACTTTTAACACCAATTACTTGAATGAATGGTTTTTTTCTTTTTTTATAAATTTTTGGTTGAAAGGTCTTATCCTAAACTACAGAGCTTTTTATTCTTAACATAACTGAAGATATTTTCATGCTAAATCTAGATGCTAATAGAGATAAGTGAGTTCAGATATAAAGGTTTAATTAAGAAATAATGAGAGAACAATCTTCAGAGGAAGACGGCTTTATTGATTTTTTTTTTAAATGTGAATTAGATCATTTAAAAATATTTTGCTTCAAATGTCCAGTGCAAGGGCATCATTTGAGAATCAATGTCCTAAATATTCACAGCTGGGTACCTCTCACCTAAAAATAGAGAGCCTCTATTTTATCAAAATAGACGCCCCTGTAGGTAGTGGCTGTGTGGGTCTCCTGTGTTTCCTCTTTTCTTTTCTTTCTCCATGTGGAGTTTTAATCTGTTGGGCATTTCTGCTCTCATTGCTTGTCTGTTCTTGTTCTCTTTTTATTTCCTTTTCTTATTCAATTAATCTGTATTTGCCATTCGTGTATCTGAGTCTGAGTATGTTTTAAATTACATTACACAATTTAGTGAACAATTTGTTATTCCTTACTCTCAATTTAAAAAGTCGATCAATGGACTATTTATTTATTTCTGTTATAAAAATAGCAAAAGAAGGCAAACAGGAAGGAAGGAAGGAAGAAGGGATGAGGAAGAGAAAAGAGATGGGAGGGGAGGAGGGAGTTTGGAGGACAAGAAGATACAAAAATAGGTATAAAGAAGAGAAACACCTTTATTTTTATGTGTTTTACTAAAGTAGTCCTTATTTTTCTTTTTGTGCTTCAGGGGCCCTGATGGAAAAGAGCTATCACAATTCCAATTGAAGTATAGTCTAAGTATTCTGTTTTTAATATCAAGATATGGAATTTTCCTCAGTTTTACTGAGGTATAACTTGACAAGTAAAATTGTAATATATTTAAAGTGCATAGTATGATGGTCTGATTATCTATATATAGTGAAAGGATTTTCTAGGATATGGAAATATTGACAAAGGTACTGAACCACATACTCAGAATCAGCAAGGACTTTAGGAATTGCCTAAAGTCTGAAATCCAAGGGCATCCAAAGACTTGCCTATTGTGTTATAGCTTTGTACTGGAAAATAGCAACCTCTGAAAACACAATATATTCAAAACGATTTAATTCAAAAGCATCTTACAATGGGTGCATTTTATTTAATATAAATCATGTCTCAATAAAGTTGGTTAGAAGTCAGTGTTTTCACCTTTTTACTCACAGGTGTATTATGTTTCTGGATTAGTCAGTATCATGTTCATTATCCCTTCATTCAACATACATACTAGGGACTGTCACAGGTACCAAGAGAAAAAGATGAGCAAAAGTAGATATGGTGCCTGCCTTCACGGAGCTTACAGGCTGTTGCCAAATAGGCATTAGTAAAAGAATGACAACAAGAAATGCACAACTCAACTGTGCTGACAGCTGTTGCAAAGAGTACTGTGTGTCCCAGTACCATGTAGTAGAAGCTTCCATCCTAGTCACACAGAGAGGTCAGGGTCTCTTCCTTAGAGAAGGGAGCACTGAATTTAAATCTGAAGATATATTGAAACTGGGATAGGATGGGGTAAGGGAGTAGGGAAACATCCACATGGGAGGAACACATGCTGGTGGAAACAGGTCCTTTCAAAAGTCAGAAGGATAATGAGGTAGAAGAAACCCAGAGAATGAAGGGTGACATGGTGAAAAAGCTTCTCTGAAGTCAGTTAAGGAAAAAAAAAAAAGTTAAGCAAAGTTGTGTTGATACTACAGAACTGTAGAACTCAAAGAACCCTAAATGTCATTATTTTCATTTGGTATATTTACCTAAAGTAGCTAAATGATGGAATTCATCCATTGAATATTTCTATCAATGATGCCAAAGAAAATAACAAACCGATTTGACAAATTTTGAGTAAGTCCCTTTCAATTCATACCAAGGCACACAAGCACTCCGACAGAGGATGAGATGGTTGGATGGCATCAGCAAGTCTGAGCAAACTCTAGGAGTTGGTGTTGGACAGGGAAGCCTGGTGTGCTGCAGTCCACGGGGTCACAAAGAGTCGGACATGACTGAGCAACTGAACTGACAGATTGAGATTAAAATTTACAAATGAATGCCATACAAATGTTATTTGTGAGTTTTCTTCTGATTAAAAAAACTTAGTGGGTTATATAAATTTAATAGGATAACATTTTTTTGTTAACGTAAAAATGTAAAATCATGTGAAAAAAACATAAAAGTAAAGTTAAAATGTTCTTTATGTTTAAAAAA
Organism: Capra hircus; assembly: GCF_001704415.2. Lineage (NCBI taxonomy): Eukaryota > Metazoa > Chordata > Mammalia > Artiodactyla > Bovidae > Capra > Capra hircus. The sequence goes on from NC_030829.1 coordinate 31,075,667, forward strand.
CAAATAAAGGAAATGTTTCTCAAAGCAGTTGTTTGATTGCTTTAACTTCTTACTTGAAAAACATTCTGTCTTTGACTAAAATTGTAAACTTTAACTGACTGCGTTATTTTTCACCTAAACGGAATACCCATAAACACTGATAACTGGAGAAGCTGTACTTTCTCATACAGCTAGTCAAGTCAATGGAGCTGAAAAAATAAAACCAGTCATACTGGTCTACAGTCATAATTAGACCAAAATTTGGGCCTGAAACTTTACTTTTAAAGCAGAGGATCTTTTAAAACAGCCTGTTGAAAGGCTTCCTATTGACGTTCATGAATGTGACCTGGGAAAAGCCAAGCCTGGAGGTGGTATTACCCAGTGGTTAAGAATTTAAATTCTAGATGTACAAAGATCTGGTTCTACATCTATCCTCCAGCTGTGTGACTTTAGACAATACACTTAGTCCCTTAATTTTCTAATCTAGATATTGAGGAAAATGATAATTCCATCACAGGTTACTTGAAAGACAATAACATAAAGACATTATCCAATGTAAAGACTGACACTCCAGTCTTAACCATTATTCGTAGGTTATATTAAGTAACTTTACATAGTTACCAAAGACTGCAATGTCAGGCTCCTTGGCATTTTCTAACAAAACTGTCAGTGTCAACATTCAATGAGGTTGTAGTCTGTATGTCTCAGATTGAGACATCTGAGCAATTGTTTGTGATCGTCAACTATCTGGGTCAAAATCCATGGAGGCAAAAACAAAAAATCCCATCTCTTCTAGTATGTCAATACTCCTTTACACACCTCTCTGAAAGTAGGGGGCTCTCCAGGCAGGGTGGGGATACTCTAGGGCACATCTGTGATAAGACTGTTTTAGAGAAACAGCACATAAAATAGATCAGTCTTCTGTTTTTTTCACACTAGACTGCTTTTTGAACAAGATATTTTATTTTCATGGTAATTTAATCATTAAATGTTTCTCAGGGCCTTGAAATTCAGGATTCTCCTTTGAGTTGCTCCAATTATCCTTTTTGTTGTGACCTTGGGATTAGTTATTTAACTATTCTATACTCTAACTTTTTATGCAAAATGAGAAAAATGCCACTTTTATGGGCAGGCAGTAAATTCCTAACTAACACTTAGAGCACACTTTAGTTCCTTTCAACTGAGAAAATTAAAGTAAATGAAAATATTTCATTATTAATAATCTAATTCTCTTTGAATCTTTGATTAATACCATTTCAATATATGAGCTTTTCAAGATTGGGTCATATTCTATATAAATTTTTGAAGGTGGAAGCAATATACAAATAGATAAATTTGAGTTAAAATTAATTCTCCTAAGAAGATTTAAAATGGACATAATACTTCGTGAATTAAGCATAAAATAGCAGATCCAAAGATAGCCTCCTACAAAAACCAGTAGCAAATTACTACTTTAAATATTTTATTTTCATTAGAGGGGAGATAACCACTTTTAACAATTTTGAATTTTTTGATGATGTAAAACATCACACACACTGTGATGATTTTTTTTAAGTAAATTGAGGTTGGGTCCAAGAGGCCCACATCCGATACAAATGGTACACATAGAATGTCATTTTGGATTGGTAAAGTTTCCCGCCCTGTCAGCCCCCGCCAAACCACTAACTAGAGAGTACTCTGAGGCATTTCTCACCACTACATTCTTCTTCATGATATTCTGTTAAAAATATGATGATTTAACATGGATGGATATTTTCAGGGAATCTTACAGAGTACTGACATTTCAGTTGGTGCTCATTTTGTTAGTTTCAACTTTCTTAACATCCTTTTATGAAATGTATAAACCTACTAACATAAAAGGCATATTCCAAAGGAAGGGTTTGAAAGTGTTAAAGGAAAGTGTCAGATATGTTATAAAGTCCTACCACTGAACTCTGCATTACCCTTTCCCTTTCATATTTAACATGCACGCAGCTGCTCATGCCATGTAATCAACTGATTGTTACACAAGCATTTTCTAAAGCTATGACAATCTCAGATTTATGAGGTCAAGAAGTGCAGACTTAATCCATTCAATAGCTGCAATTTATCGTCTGATTATAATTGTATACACAAACACAGTAATGATTTAGATGACATAGTGTAAAGATGAAATCCGTTTATTTTAAAAGGGTTTCTAACCTTTAAAATATGTTGCCATGAACACCTTTCGATGTCCGCTTTTAACAACACAATTATTATTGTTTTATTGATCAGGGTTTTATTACGGATTTGACACTTATATTTCATGCTAATCGAAAAAGGTGTAATTTTTCTGCACAATTTTAACAAGAATATGACTGTAATTAATTATATCACTATTATGTTTTCAGTGTCTAGAAAGAAGTGCTTAATTTATCACACATGTCTCCTACAGCATATGGAAACCTCTTTTAAAAAGACAGGGTGCGTGCTCCTTCCAGAGATGATAGGATGTGACATAGGAGCTATATTTATAGATTTCTGCTGCCATGCTGACCTGGTTTTATAGTGACAGTTCTTCTGGAATGGGATTGTACATTAGCAACTCGGATAGCCTGGGTGGCACCAAATCTTACCATCGTTTGGTCTTATAATACTAATTAGTGGTCATTCCCTAATGCCTTCATAGATCAAGAAAACAATCTGCAGACAAGGCCAAAATGGTGCTGAATAACAGCAGTCGTATACACTTCAGAATTTTTTTTCCTAGTTTGCAAGTTGTAACAAATGGTAAAATGCCGTTGCCAACTTGCTTGGCTATATACGGCAGTTTTGTTCATTTAATATTTACTGTTATACATGAGTAGTTGTAAGCTCTACCTATAACATACACACACAAGTATGTATGTAATATTTATATTGATCTTTATTGTTAATGATCTCATCATTCTCCTAAAATACCACGGCTCTGTTATACAAGAGAATTAGAACCCTTATACACATAGCAGTACAATTTATGTTTCAAATGAAGTTTTTAAAATAATTGGTATCCCGTGCTAATAAAGCCAAGCTTTTTCTTGCTCAATTTTTATATGTTGCTCAATAACAACCTTATTAAATCACATAAATTTACATTTCATTTTCCATATTACCTACATATATGGATTACATTTCATTATATACTGCTGTCCTGTATCTGTACCATTACACAGTTTCTATTATATGAATCTATAAATTCTAATTAATACATATAATTTGATACATTTAATAATGAAATAGATGATTTTGCATTTTTAAAAAATACTCAAAATCATTATATGTATCATAAGGTTTGATCTATCTCTATATCTTTTCTCTAAATTTTCAGTATGATGCTGATTAAATATTTTAGCCTATTAGAAAATATTTGATTTAAGAACCTAAATGGGAAGGCATTAAATATTAAAATAATTTATAAATATGAAATTCTCTACCTAACATTATGTAGAATGAATGAAAAAGCATATAATATATTATAAGATGGCAAATGAAGCAAAATCAATAGTTGAATTGGTAGCATGTTCTAACTGTAATTAAACAGTTATGCTCACTTGCTTTTCTGCCACACTTCTTTAAATAGCACAATCCCAGTGGAAAAACACAGACTAACAGTTTTTCTTCTGTCTTTGAAAGAACTGAATCAATATTACTATAGTCAATATATCATTACCTTTAACAGAATGGTGACAGAAAAACATCACAAATAAAAATAAGTATTTCCTAGTAATTCAAAATTTAAAAGACAACTTATGTATGTTTCTGCCACACATCACCTTAATTTAATACATTTTTAACTTTCGCTTTTATGCAAGTGGTCCTTATCTGATCATTTTCACCACAAAATAAATGTAGCTTTAGTGTTAGGGCTGACTTTACTTGAAGCTCTGTTTTCCATTTCATCATTATCCTTCTAGTTTTAAACCTGCTGTGTTGTTGTTGCTGCTGCCGCTGCTGAGTTACTTCAGTTGTGTCCAACTCTGTGCGACCCCATAGATGGCAGCCTGCCAGGCTCCCCCATCCCTGGGATTCTCCAGGCAAGAACCCTGGAGTGGGTTGCCATTTCCTTCTCCAATGCGTGAAAGTGAACTTTAAAATCATTAAAAATACACTGCTGCAGTGGTAGAAGGATTTGTGAAAAGTTGTTGAACGGTCTTATTCATTCAATATTTACTGGGCACCCACTATATTCTTGGCATTGTTCTAAGCCAAGGCAACACATCAGTGAAGAAAACACATCTAGATCTCTATGGTTTTAAAGCTTTAGAACGGGAAAGATGTGCAATTAACTACAGTTAACTACAAAGTAGGTTAGAAAGTGAGAGTGATGTGGGCAAAGAAAAAGGAATGAGGCGAGGGGAGTGGGGGTAATGAAACTGTTAATAGTGTAGTCTGGATAGGTATTATTAATAAGGTGTCATCTGCAAGAAGAGTCTAAGGAGGGGAGGAAGGGACCCATTCAGTATCTGCAGGATGGTGGTCCAAGCCGAGTGCACAGAAAAGACAGGAGTTGTTCTGATAGGGAAGGGTCAGCAAGCGTTGGGGCTGAAGCACAGGTGAGAGGTAGAGGTGAGAGAGAGATAAGTTGGACATGTGGAGCCAGGTCAGAGAGGTAAAAAGGACACAGAGCATGTAAGGAAAGGGCATTGGCTTCCTACTCTGAACAAGATGGCAGGCTACGGCTGGGTGCCCTTCAGTAAGAAGCCCAAGGTCATCTATCTCACATTTTAAGAGGATCATTTAAAGAAGGGGTTGTCTTGAGAGCTGGCTGTCAGGAGATATGCATGAAGTGGGGAGAGGATGGCAGGAATCCAGTGAAGAGAGGGGTAAGATTCAAACTCAGGTATAAGCAGTAACAATGTGATGGAAACACAGGGTAGGCTTAATTTAATATCACTCCTAATTGTTTAAACGTACCCAAATGCCTTTGGTAGGTAAGTGAAGTCGCTCAGTCGTGCCCGACTCTTCGCAACCCCATGGACTGCAGCCTACCAGGCTCTGCCGTCCATGGGATTCTCCAGGCAAGAATACTGGAGTGGGTTGCCATTTCCTTCTCCAGGGGATCTTCCCGACCCAGGGATCGAACCCAGGTCTCCCACATTGCAGGCAGACATAGTTGAAACTCAGAACTACTTAGGATCACACTTTCATTTTCAGATTAATATCAAATGCAAGAGACAGCACTTTCTTAAAAAGCAAAGTGTATACAAGATTCTTATAGGTTCCTTTTTATCCTCCTAGCCAAAAGAATTTTTTTCATATCATTCTTGTTTTACTATTTATAAGTGATATAATCACAATATAATTACTGATTAAATACATTCTTATCTCAGAACGTCCATGTTAACTGATTATTTCAACAGATCTATGGGCTACTAATTACCTTCATAGCTATTCATTCTTTCTTTTATTAAATATTTTGACAGCATCCAAACATTGTGTTTGGCAGTTAGGTATAAAACAAGAACTTTCATCCTAGTTCACCTAAGATGATCTCTGAGACCCATTATTTGTAGCAAGAATTCTTCTAATTACATACAAAGCATTTCTTAGGATTCACACCTTAAAACAGGTTGCAACAGCAAATGAAGATAGTTTCTGCCTTGGCCTACAGTACAGGAAGGACACACATATCTCACCATCCATACAAAGTAGAGGGTTAAATGCCAAAATCAAGCCATGAGCATAATCCAGAAACAGCACAATGGCAGGTTTTAAAGAATGAGGAGGACTCAAGAAGCAAAGGTGAGATAGAGATAACTTTCTCTTTCCTTCTCCCACGAGACAGAATGGTGAGAGATACTTGCTCAGCCATACACACCTAGGTGACCTGGGAGTTGGTAATAACCTTTTAGATATGATACCAAAAGCACGAGCCATGAAACAACAAAAAAGTTGGACTTCATTAAAATTAAAAACATCTCTGCAACAGACACAGGTAAGAGAGTAAAGAAACAAACCACAGACATGAAAAAAAAAAAAAACTTTGCTAAACATGCATTTGATACAGGACTGGTATCAAAAGTGTACTAAATAAAAAACCTCTTAAAATTCAACAATATGAAAAAAGCAACCCTATTAAAAATGGGCAAAAGATCTGAACAGACAGCTCAACAGAGATGCAAATATAGATGGCAAACAAGCAAATGAAAATATGCTCCCCATCATATGTCATCAGAGATGTGCGAGTTAAAATAACAAGATGCTGCAAAACACCTATTAAAATAGCTGAAATCCAAAACACTGACAACACCAAATGTTGGCAAGGATGTGGAACAAGAGGAATTCTCTTGCTGGTGGGAAAGCAAAAGAGAATAACCACTTTGACGACAGCTCAGCAGTTTCTTATGAAACTAAGCATGCTCTTACCATATGTTTCAGCAATTTTACTCGTTTGTATTTACCCAAAGAAGCTGCAAACCTATGTCCACACACAAACTCACACACAGATGTTTACACCAGCTTTACTCACAACTGAAAGCAATCAAAATGTCATTCAACAGATGCATGAAAAAACTGGTGCATATATACAATAGAATAATATTTAGTGGTAAAAAGAAATGAGCTATCAAGTCACCAAAAGACAGAGTAACCTTAAATTCATATTGCTAAGTCAAAGAAGCCAATCTGAAAAAGGCTACATACTGCATAATTCCAAGTTTATGACCTTCTGAGCAAGGCAAAACTATGGAGACAGTAAAAAGATCAGTGGTTGACAGAGACCTGAGTGAGGGAAAAACAAATGTGATATTCTCTCCTCAGCATCAGATCCATTTTTTGTGGTTTCAGTTACATGCAATCAATGGTGGTATGAATATGGAAAATTCCAGAAATAAAGAACTAATAAGTTTTAAATTGCTCACTGTTCTGAGTAGTGTGATAAACTCTTGAACTGTGCACTCCATCCTGCCCAGAATCTCCAACCATACACATCACCTACTCCTGATATCCAACACTGACAACATCATGGCTGGAAGATCCAGGATCACCCAAAGGAGCTGACACTATAATGATGTATTTTAGAAGGTCAATAACAGACTAATGTTACGTCATAACGCTTTATCATTCACTTCTCCTCATCTCATCATGTGGGCATTTTATCATCTCATATCATCACAAGAAGAAAGGTGAGCACAATATAATATGGTATTTTGAGAAAGACCATGGTCACATGACTTTTAGTACAGGGTATTGTTATAAACAGTCTATCTTATTATTCATTATTGTCATTAATCTCTTACTGTGCCTAATTTATAAATTAAACTTTATCATAGGTATTTAAGTACAGTAAAAATGATGGTACTTACAGGACTTGGTTCTCCCACAGTTTACAGCATTCACTAGGGTTCTTGGAACAGATCCCCATGAAAAAGGAGTACTACTATAGATGAAAAGCACAAAGAATTTTTAAGGAAGTGAAGCAGATATGCAGATGACACCACCCTTATGGCAGAAAGTGAAGAAGAACTAAAGAGCCTCTTGATGAAAATGAAAGAGGAGAGAGAAAAAGTTGGCTTAAAGCTCAACATTCAGAAAACGAAGATCATGGCATCCAGTCCCATTACTTCATGGCAGATAGATGGGGAAACAGTGGAAACAGTGGCTGACTATTTTTCTGAGCTCCAAAATCACTGCAGATGGTGACTGCAGCCATGAAATTAAAAGACGCTTACTTCTTGGAAGGAATGTTATGACCAACCTAGACAGCTTTTTAAAAAGCAGACACATTACTTTGCCAACAAAGGTCTGTTTAGTCGAGGCTATGGTTTTTCCAGTGGTCATGTATGGATGTGAGAGTTGGACTATAAAGAAAGCTGAGTGCCAAGGAATTGATGCTTTTGAACTGTGGTGTTGGAGAAGACTCTTGAGAGTCCCTTGGACTGCAAGGAGATCCAACCAGTCCATCCTAAAGGAGATCAGTCCTGGGTTTTCATTGGAAGGGCTGATGTTGAAGCTGAAACTCCAATACTTTGGCCACCTGCTGCAGAGAACTGACTCATTTGAAAAGACCCTGATGCTGGGAAAGATTGAGGGCAGGAGGAAAAGGGGACGACAGAGGATGAGATGTTTGGATGACATTATCGACTCGATGGACATGGGTTTGGGTGGACTCCAGGAGTTGGTGATGGACAGGGAGGCCTGGCGTGCTGCGATGCATGGGGTCGCAAAGAGTCGGACATGACTGAGCAACTGAACTGAACTGAAAGCACTCTATTCTGCAACAATCGACAGAGGTAATTATTCTTTTGTCAAAATCCGAAGAGTATACAACACAAAGCATAAATGAACTCTAATGTAAACTACTACACTTTTATAATAATCTATCAATACTGGCTCAGCACTTTTAACAATTGTACCACACTCATCCAAGATATTAATAAAAGAGAAAACTGTATTTGAAAGGCTGAGGGGTTATATGGGAACTCTTTGTACCTTCTACTCAATTTTTCTGTAAATCTGAAACTGCTCTAAAAAAATAAAGGCTATTAATAAAAAAAGAAAGCTTAAGAAAAATGAGTAAGCAAGCTACACATTAGAATTTATATATATACATCACACATATTCCTTTGTTAAAGATTTGGAAATACCTATAAATGTAAACATATATTCAGAAGATATTATATATGTGCATATATACCTCGATATATTTTCTTTTATGAGTTATCTGTTAAGATTTTTATTTGTTCATTAGGCTATTCCTCATTTATTGCTGATGTTTCTGAGTTCTCTCTACATCCAGGTACAATTCTTTGTCAAATAAACATATTGTGAATATATATATACGTATATATATATGCATGTATGTATGAATTCATATATGTACATATGTGTAAATATATTAAAAATTCTTTGTGAATTCATTTATATATAATATGGCAAATATATATATTCACAGTACATACTTTTGACAAAGAAATTGTATCCAGATATATAAAGGACCCTTAATGACCACTAGTAAAAAAAAGTCTTAAAAACAATGAGCAAAAAACTTTAACAGATACTTCATTAAAATATATATATGCATATATATATAAAGGGACAATGGGCATATGAAAAACTCTACGATGAGTTAACACTTCGCATCCACCAGAAAGACTAAAATAGACAGGACTGACAAAACCAATTGTTAACAATGTGAAATGAATGGAACCTTCAAACATTGATGGTAGGGATGTAAAAAGATAAAACCTCACTGGCACACTATTTGGCTGCTGCTTATAAATATCCTACCCTATGGCCATTATGGCCAAGTAGTTCTCTCGGTATCTATACAAAAGAAGTAAAAACTTATCATGTTCACAAAGATTTACATCTGAATCTTCCAAGCAGCATTATTCATAAGAGTGGAAAAGTGGAATACATTGTGGTATATCTATACAATATATAAGCACTCAGAAATAAAGGATGAATGAACTACTTGTCTATGCAAAAATATGCAAAAATATAAAAAACATTCTGTTAAGCAAAAGAAGCCAGAACCTAAAGAACACATACTGTGTGATCCATTTATGTGAAATCTAAAAACAAGTAAGACTTATCCACTGTGACAGAAATCAGATAAATAGTTGCAGGGAAATTGCCTGGAAAGGGACATCAGGTAAGTTTCTGGAAAATATTATTTGTCTTGTTTAAGGTGATCACTGTTTGGGTATATACAATTGACAGAACTCACAGAACTGAACATTCAAGACCTATGTACTTTACAGTATGTTAATTATAGCTAAATATAAATGTCCAGATGCCAGCACAATAAAATATACACATATGAATTAAAATGTTTCCTACTATAGAATTTGGGCAGACCCTTTTCCCAAGCTAATCATATTGGAGACAGATTGAAATATTTTATTGTATTCTTATTACTCTCAGGGATTCTTACCCTTAGAGAGTTTCATTCTATACTAAATAAGCAAAACTGAATGTCCCCAAAGAGAATCATGCAGTGTTCTTAAGTGTGAGACATGAAGGTATGTTTTCCTTAATGAGGTGTCTCAGAATTTTGTTTCACTTCAGACAGACATGCTTATGAACTTTTGTAACTACTGATGCTATATTTCTGAACATCATCACCTTAACATCTGAAATTTAAAGCTCACAAGAATCCACACTTTAGTGAGTGCTTTCTTTAACTGAAGAGGAACCCTGCTTCAAAATCTAAAGCATTTTGAGCATTTCTGAGGACTACATCTATTTTTGTAAATGCTTCTTTGTTTTCATTTGAGTTCTTTCAGTGAGTTTCTACTCTTTTCAACAAATACCTCAATAGGTTGTCCAAACTATTCTCTAGGAAATCAGGAGCTCAAATAACAGTTCAGTGATCACTCATCCATATCCAACCACTAGACAGTTGAAATGTATTAATTTCTCAAGAAAAAAAAATGGAATGAGAGCCCAGGTATCAAATTAAATGAAGTACCCTCTATGCTCAAATCCTGGTGGAATTATCTCAAAACTAAAATGAAAAGATAAAAAAGGTTGAGTAGAAATTATAACTATGCCATGATAAGGCACAAATGCAAAACCATATCCGAAATGTTTAAGACCATATTCATGATGAATCTGATTAAGTGAAGGGTATTTTAAAACCTGACTTTATCTGAGTTTGTGCATAGTGACAGCCATTGGCGCTGCTATGAACAATAAAAATAATGGCCTTTAATGATTTCAAGGTGAGCAGGTTACAGTTTAGGACTTGGGTTGTTAACTCTGATTTCGTCCACTCAAGGATTCCAATTATGATTTTTTGCACACTCTTTGCCTGGCTAAGGCAAACACTAATGGCTAAGAACCATTCAGGTCTCAAACTCATCATTTCTTTTTTTAAGAAATCATTCCTAAATGCTCCCCACTCTCAGTCTTTCTTCCAGGTTATTCTCAAATCACTCCACTTTCAGATGGACAGCAAATCACATGCTATCATAACAACTTAGAATTTGCAATCAAACATATTTTGATTTTTATGTAACTAGCACTGTGATGATTCATTTAGTGTTTCTCCATCACTTACTGTCTTCAAAGTTCCAGCAGGACAGGGACAATGCTTACAGTGTTCATCTATGTAGGTCCAGTCTCTTTGGTGAATGGATGAATCATCACAATGACATAGGAAGATGACATATAAGAGCGTTTTCAAGACCCTACACTAGTGACCTATTCAGATATTCAAGTAAGAAGAGAGAAATTCATTTGTAAACTATAACATCCTCAGTAATGATATCCATTAGATTTCAAGTTCAATTTTTTGCACACAGTGATCCAGTTGTTCCAGTACCATTTATTAAGAACACTTTCTACTTCATTGCCTTTGTATCTTTGTCAAAAGTCAGTGGTTTATCTACATGTGGGTTTATTTCTGAACTTAATTCTTTCCAATGATTCATTTATCTGCCTTGAAGCCAATTCTATACCATTTTGATCACTGATTCCTGAAATCAGGTAGTTTCAGGCCTCCAACTTTTTATTCTTTAAAATTTTTTTGAACATTCTAGGCCCTTCGTATTTCCATGTGAAAGTTAGAATCAGGTGTCAATCTGTACACAGGCCTGCTGACATTTTCAGTAGATTATGTACAATATATAGATGAATTCAGGAAGAAGTAACCTTGGTAATATTGAGCCTTCAGAACATAAGCAAAATATATAACTCCATTCTTTTAGATTTTCATTAACTTCTCTCAGCAATATTTTATAGCAATTTAAGGCCATGGTTTCTTTCGTATTTTGTCAGATGTACCCCTCAGTAATTCATATATTTTTATACTATTTTAAATGATATGTAATTTCTATTTAAAATTTTATTTCCTGATTATCAGTTGGTAGTTCATTAGAAACACAATTGATTTTAAATATTGATATTATATCCTTCAATCTTAAAAGTATTCTACATTGATTGATGAAAATATTCTTGAAGTTATCAATGATAGCAAGACATCCCACAAATGTAAGAACTTTACAATTAGCATGAATAATAGAGATGAGTGACACATTTAAAAAAAAAATTATCATTCTGTATTGGAGTATAGCCGATTAACAATATTGTGATAGTTTCAGATGGACAGCAAAGGCACTCAGCCATACACATACATGTATCCATTCTCCCCTAAACTCCTTTTCCATCCAGGCTGCCACAAAACATTTGAGAAAAGCTCCCTGTGCTCTACAGTAGGTCCTTGTTGGTTACCCATTCTAAACACAGCAGAGTGTACATATATTGACTTATTTTTACAAAGATAGGTATTTCTAGGTATTACTATAGTTTTATCATTAGAACATTCTGTTCAGCTCTTTTGCCTAAATGCGAAAATGTGGCAGACATACACACTGTAAACTTCAAAACTTTACAGAAACATCATCTAGTACACACTACTAGCTAATCATATTTGAACAAATGAAATGCATAGATTAATAAACAATGAATGTTTGGAAGATCAATTCTGAATACAGGAAATCTGAACTGCCACCACAGATTTTAGACTATTCTGTGCCACCTTAGTAGAAATTCAGATATTAGAATGCTCTCCTTACTCATCCCTTCAGTCTGATCACCTTTTATGATTAAACATGTGTTACATGCTTTGTCTTTGTGTTAAAATATATGGAGATTGAGGAGTCAGTAGAATAACTTTAAGAGTTTATACTGCTCCCCAACTATGAGTTACGAAATTATCGTACCTAACTTCTGAGCAAAAGTTCCAGCTTTGTTCCATAATTGCCTTGGGCAATATGAATATAGCCTTTTGGGGAAATTTTGAATGTGAAGGTGATCCGGTTGAAGGATCAGTTGCTCAACTAATCATTTAAGCATTCTTCTGGGTGATCCAGCTAGAGAGGCAGATTAAATTTTCTTCTTCATAGTTCCACACTCATCCTTCCTGCATTTAAGTTCTCAAAGATGCCACGAGTCCAAAACAGACTTGTGTTCTTCAGGGCATACAAATAACCCCCTATCTTATAAAAACTTTAATCATGAGAGTGGCATGGAGGTGATTCTGCTATTAAAAAAGAAAAACTATTGGGGGGAGAGGAATTTAGACCATATCTTTTGTCACACTTATTAGAGGAAGAAAGAGAAGGAGCAGAGGAGAAGGAAGGGGAGAAGGGAGGTGGAGAAAACAAAATCCTTGCCTTTCCATGTTAAATGTTTATCAGCTTCAGAATCCTCAACCCAGGATAATGAAATATGAGGATTATGAAATATTTCACAGGGGAGACTTCCTTGATCAAGGTAGGTCATCTCCTCAAAATGCTTTAGTATTTGTAGCTCCTTTTTGAATCTCTGCTTCTGTTATTACAGTGGTCATATGAAATATACTGTTGCTTCTCACAGAAGATCTGCTCTGTTGAGTTTTAGGAATTTGGGGAAAGGAACCTCATCCAAGCTGTCACATTTGGTCTCTTCATTGCCAGGCAAATGGTCAGGATCAAAGGACTCTGCCTGGAGAAACAGTCTGTTGGATGACAGAGGACAACAGGCTTGCCAAGTTTCTTAATATTTGTCATGTTTTTCCATGTTCAGTAAAAGGACCCAATGCTACTGAATTATTGAGTGATTCATCAAGGTTTAAGGAAACAGTTAGTAAATAAACTATCCCAGACGCTACATTTCGAAAACGCATTTTTTCCCAATCAATACTGCTTCTGTTAAATTTTCAATGGAAACTATAAATTAAGGTCAATGTAAGTTCTTGACAATATCACTGAGTTTAAAGAGCCATGGATGCAGCTCACCCAAAAGTAGCTTCCAAAATATTACTCCCTGTTGAACTGGACTGCAAGAGAATTATGAGAAGTATTTTCTTTTAAACAGCATACAACTAAATTTTAAAGGTTAATCATCCTGAGTCCTCACACAGGGCTCAAATAAGAATTATTATTAGTTTACAGTAATTGCTAAATTAGTATTTCTAGATATTTTCACCAGTTAATACAGAAAATAGACAGTACTAACTAGGCCATTAGTCCACTGGTTAACAGCGTACACAAGAAAAATTGGACAGTGTGACAGGGAACTTCTTGGTTCAGTTTCTTTGATTCTCCCAATAAAGAAAGGTAGTGGTAACAGTGTGACGTTGGAGATCATTAAGTCCAACATTCTTGTTTCCAAAATGAAGAAGCTGAGAACCAAGGAAATTAAATGATGTGACCATGTTCTCATTGCTGATTCTAAACAGGGCAGTGATTAGAACACTCATCTCTTGACACATGATTTAGCACATATGGGGTCAATCTGCTTCCTACAAATGTTCCTTGTTCCTCTCCTCCTCCCATTTCTCTATTTCCCCTCAATACCATCCTTTTTCTTCTCCAGTTCAGTTCAGTCATTCAGTCGTGTCTGACTCTTTGCAACCCCATGAATCACAGCACGCCAGGCCTCCCTGTCCATCACCAACTCCCAGAGCTCACTCGAACTCATGTCCATCGAGTTGGTGATGCCATCCAGCCATCTCATCCTCTGTCGTCCCCTTCTCCTCCTGCCCTCAATCCCTCCCAGCATCAAAGTCTTTTTCAATGAGCCAACACTTCACATGAGGTGGCCAAAGTATTGGAGTTTCAGCTTTAGCAGCAGTCCTTCCAATGAACTCCAGGGCTGATCTCCTTTAGAATGGACTGGTTGGATCTCCTTGCAGTCCAAGGGACTCTCAAGAGTCTTCTCCAACACCACAGTTCAAAAGCGTCAATTATTTGGCATTCAGTCTTCTTTACAGTCCAACTCTCACATCCATACATGACCACTGGAAAAACCATAGCCTTGACTAGACGGACCTTTGCTGGCAAAGTAATGTCTCTGCTTTTCAATATGCTATTTAGGTTGGTCATAACTTTCCCTCCAAGGAGTAAGCCTGTGCTTCTTCCAGCCCACCATTTCTCATGACGTACTCTTCTTCACTGGTTCTCCAACGAGGGCAGTTCTGTCCAGTGGGGGGGAATGTCTGCAGATCTTCTGGGCTGTCACAACTGTGGAGGAAGTGCTACCAGCATCTACAGTGTAGAACCGAGGGATGCTGTTCAATATCCCATAATGTACAGAACAGCCTTCCTCCACCCAAACAGCAACAAAAAGGATCGCTCTGGGAGATCAAAATGTTGATAGTGCTGAAATTGATAAAGCCTGCTTTAGTTCCCTTCTTCAGTGATTAAAGGAGGGTATAATTTAAAATAGTATTCTTTTAGGGCAGAATTTTTTATATTCTTAATAATCTCTTACACATAACTCCAGTATATAAATTAAAGCAGTTTTTTTATTTACATAGATTTTATGAGCACAGATCTCTAATTTTTACATCTTATGAAGTCATTCAATGGAAACCCATAGTTACTCTGTCAGTGACATTCAGTGTGGGGAAAAAAAATAAAACTTAGTATTTAACACATTTAGTCCATTTGTTGTTTTTCATCATTACTTGAAATAAATATGTAAAAATGTGTTTAAAAGTGAGATCCAAATCAAACATTTTGAAGATTCCTAACTGGACCACCTTTTGCTCTGAACTGCTTGTCATGCCCCTCAAATAAAATATTCCAAGTATTAAGACCCAATTAAAAAAAAAAACAACCTAGCACATGACTTCTGTGCACATGCCTGTAGAATCTCATAATCCCACACCAGGAATGTCTGCTAAACAATGTCTAATAGTCCACAGAAAGACACACAGTAATCTCTTTTGTCCATTTCCAAGTCACTGACTGTTTCTCCTCAGAAGTTCAGTCTGGAAGTTTCAGTATTATGAAGAATCCTTAGACATATTCAGAGACACTTTCAAGTTTTATTCCAGGTCTATCTCCTAACAGCAAAACACACAAAGTTCTGTTTCTAAGAAGCCCTGCACAATTAGGTCTGCTGCTGCTGCTGCTGCTAAGTCGCTTCAGTCGTGTCCAACTCTGTGCGACCCCATAGACAGCAGCCCCGTCCCTGGCTCCCCCATCCCTGGGATTTTCCAGGCAAGAGCACTGGAGTGGGTTACCATTGCCTTCTCCGACACAATTAGGTCAGCTAAGCCTATACTTTTCAGACCTCATGTGAGCTAGAAAGGAAAATGTTAATTACTTAATGTAAAAATAAACCAGGAGAACACGTTTTTCTCACTGATTGCCTGACTGTTTTACGATACTTACAGCTGAGAGGGAAATTAAATTATCATCACTGATTGGAAGTTCAGTGCTTGTTTTTATTTGGGGAGCAATCTGGAAACGGAGATGCTATTAGACAGAAAGGTAAAATGTGATCTCCATGTTGAGTGCTCTGCATGCCCACCTCTAAGAATGCAGCAGTATTTCTAGAACTGAAATCCTTACAGGTCAGAAAGCACCTTGGTCCTATTTTTCCATGAAAAGGCATGGAGAACTTCTATAAAATTTTATCTAATTAAAAGAGAAATAGATTTGTTCTAGAAAATTTGTAGAATACAGAAAAAAAACAAATAATAACACAAAATATACCTGTAAAAATCTCCAGACCCACAGGTGAACACTGCTAACATATCATATCATATATATATGCACATCTTTCCTTCTCTCTCTTAGATAACTGATCTGTGTTTCTCTCAGTTTATCTTTCTTTTTTAATATACACACATTTATTTAAACAAATGTACATTTTAGTACCCCTTGTATACATTGTTTTTAGTAACTTGCTTTTTTCATATAACGATATATCCTTTCCATATCACTAAAAACTTTGGCAACTCCATCATAAATATGTGAATTTTATTATAAACACATAAACATGAAGTTCATTAATTATATAACAAAATTATAAAAATGCATAACTGCTTGCTTTTATGTCAGATTTTATGATACGTGAAAATAAAATTAGAAGTTTAATTTTAATTATTATTTATGTAGGTACTAACAGAAGAAAAAGTACAACTATATTACATTTTAAAATCATTTTCGTATAAACTTTCTGAAATGAATTCTTGGCTTTATTATCACCCTGATTATTTTCCATACATGAATCAAACAGAAATGAAATGAGGAAGCCTTAAGTTTGCTAGATAACTTACAGAAATTGTTACGTAAGTGTCACATTGCAATGTAGCTATTTAATTTTCTAAATTCAGATACTATTGCACAATGTATTTGGGCCAAATAACTGAAACCGTTCCTTTGTATTCTTCTAGTTCAGATTTCATAATCTCAGATTGTTATAAATCAGAGATAACATGTTTAGAATAAAATATTGATTAATATGAAAAAGGAAAGCAATTATATAATGTGTGATAGTTAATAGATAAAAACTATGTGCAGATTCTAAAAGCAATATTTGGTGCTGATTATCTCTTTGTTAGAGGTAAATCTGAAGTTTTGGGGGTTAGGTCTGAGGTAAAGGGGAATTAAACAAAACGACCAAAAATAAACAATCTATCTATTTCCCATTTAGTTCTTCTGTCCTCTATGAGCTTTCCCTCACACATTCTTTATTAAATACACAAAGTGCCTCTATTTTTTTTTTAAACTTTCTCAGTTGAACATCATACCTTGTCTAACACAACATTTTTAAATTGTGGTTTTATAATATTTAACATACTAAATACAATGTTCTTTAGTATCATACCCTGATTTTCTCCTTTATGATATCTGTGGGTTTTATTGTTTCAATGGACCAGGCATGAGTCAATTCCATCTACATTTTTTTACTGGTGTAAAATACCGGTGTAATTTATTTTAATCAATGTAGCCCTCAGCCATTTCAGGTTCTTAAGGGAAGGGAATGGAAATCTCTAGAGAAGAACAAAACTGAAAAGTGTGAATCACCTACATTTCTCATTTACCCATGCTAATTAAGACCAAGCATTTGAAAGTTACCATCTGAAGGAAAATTAAGCCAATTAACCCACTGATGAAGATAATTTTCAATATTCTATCAGGAGGCAAAAATCTTCACCAGCCCTTCTTATTCCTACTGTGGAGGTAATTTCCATACTGTCTCTGAGCGCTAAGAACTCAAACGAGTGTCATGCCAGTTCTGGGGGTTCTAATTGCAACTTTTATTTAAATCCTGATTTTCTGCCCCACAGCTTGATTTCTGATTGGCTCGACCCGATTGCTTCCAGACCTGATGAGATTTTATTTGCAGGCCCTTGGAAACTTGCATGGATGAACATTCTCTGAGTTTAGAGGGAAATCCTCCTAAGATCTAGCTTTCCATGTCAACTGGAGCATAAGAACCACTAGAGGTTCTTCAGGAAAGGGATTAATTTGGGAGTATTAATTACCAAATAATTATAGCCTATGTATAAGTTAGTCATGAAGATGTATTTCTAGATCTAAAGCTGTTTCTCAGATGAATACATGTCTTTTTAACTTTAGCATATGCAGCATTTCGTCTTTTATTGTTTTTCTCTACACCTGTAGCCAGCTAGTATAAGTAGCATAAAAGACACATTACAGTAAAAATGCCTTTGCTAAGTTACTTTGCCTATTTCTTTGTAAAATCTTTCCTTGTTTGGGGGAGGGAAGATTTTAAGAGTTAAATGAGATAAACAGATTATCTCATAAAAAACCTGGAGTATTTTAGACATAAATAAATGTTGCAATTACTATTTATCTAAATGTTTAAACGGCTTTTGTCTTCCAGACAACAATGAACTAGCTTGCACAGAATAAAATTAAATTTAAATTGTTATTTTATGTGTGGCTCTGTTCATGCTTTTAAATGATCTGCAGCCTGAGTTCATGATCCTTGCTCTGGGTTCTCCACCAGCATATATGTCCATTCAGCCTTGCTGGTTTCCAGCTCAAACACTTTTGGAAAAATACTATTAACCCTACTCAATAAGGACAGTAAAGCAACAATATCTAAGATCCCACAATCGTTATTTCTGAAACTAAACCATTTTAAATTGTCCTCAATGTAAGCAAAAAGAGATAATACTGCTATGAGTCTCTCTCAAGACAGAGGTGGATATTTTAGTATGATTTTTTTTTTTATACAGCAAAAATTTGGTTGTATCCACTTGATATTTCTATAATAAACTTTTAAAAATAAAACTTTAAGAAATTTGACAATAATACTACCATATCAGAGATGTTCAAACAGCCTTTAGGAAAGCTGTTTTTCCTAATCAATCCTTATGATCACCTGTCACTGGAAATAACTGAATATTACATTCAACTGTATATATTATTAATGATAACTTAGGAAATTGTTGTTCTTATTGTACTTTGATTTTTGGAAAACATACACTAAGGGACAGTTGCTCTCTCCACTTTCATGAAAGCAAACTCAAATTATGGACCCACCAACTGCCTGTATACTTCTGAAAACAAATAGTTTTTTCCTAAAAACATGCAATAAAATCCTCTGAAATTCCTTTGACCTTGCATTGAGGTTAGAAAGGTCTACGTGTGTGTTTTTTCTGGTTTGGGGTTTGTGAGTTCTGTGACACAGTGGAAACAACTTTGAAAGCATACCATAAGCCACCAGGTATGTAAGAGGCCATTATTAGTGTCACAAAGTGTTTGTCACTCAGTCGTGTCCGAATCTTTGTGACCCCATGAACTGTAGCCCACCAGGCTCCTTTGTCCATGGAATTCTCCAGGCAAGAATACTGGAGTGGGTTGCCATTTCTTTCTCCAGGGGATCTTCCCAAGCCAGGGATCAAACACAGTTCTCTTGCACTGCAGGCCGACTCTTTACCCACTGAGTCAGCAGGGAAGCAGGACATGGGAGGCAACAAACCATTCTATTACCAGTTTGCTACAAGCCAGTTAGCCTGTGCTACCTAGGACACAGCCAATAAGTCATAAAATTTGGAGGCCTTTCGCCAGAAAGGTGCTTCATACAGGGCACATGCCTCTCTTCACTCTCTTTCGCTTCTCTCTCAAAGATACTTGGAAAATTCTTAGGCCCTTTCTTAGGAATCTGACAGTAAACCAAGATGAGAGAAGAAGCTCTATTAATGTGTAATACCATTTTACAGAGTGTAATTGTGGTTGGGTTTTCACATGTTGGGGAATCTGTTTCCATTTCCTACTTAACCTATATCCTGAAATAGACTTTCTCAAATGCTTCTTCCCATCAGTTTACCAGACTAGCAAATATGAAAACACCTAGTCACAGAACTAACCTGATGGACTGATCAAACAGAAAGGAACTGTGTGGGGGTATAATGCAGCAGGATGAAATCTGGAGATCTTAAGTAGGCCTTGTTACTTCCATGCATCACCTCATTGACTCAATGAAGAAGGTAAATATTAATAGGACAAAAAAAAAAAAAAACAGTTCAACTTTTGGGTTTTGAGATCCACTGTAATTTTTTGATATTCAAAAGAATATCAAAATATCATTTTACTTGTAAGACTTGGCCATGGTGCATGTAAATCAATGAAGTTAGTACACTCCCTCTCACCATTCACAGAATTAAAATAAAAATGGCTGAAAGACTTAAATTTAAGACAAGATCCTTTAAAACTCCTAGAAGAGAACACAGGTAACATGTTCTCTGACATAAAGCACAGCAAAGCTTTCTTAGATCAGTTTCCCAAGGCAATAAAAATAAAAGCAAAAATAAACAAATGGGACCTAAACAAACTCGTAAGCTTTTCCACAGCAAACCAAAAACAAAGACAACCCCTGGACTGGGCGAAAATATTTGAAAACAATGCAACCGACAAGGACTTAATTTCTAATATATGCAAATATCTCATATAACTCAATAACAAAAAACAAACAGCCCAATCAAAAAATAGGTAGAAGACCTAAACAGAAATTCTCCAAAGAAGATGGACAGATGGCCAACAGGCACACAAATACATGCTGAACATCACTAACTATTAGAGAAACACGCATACCAAAACTACAATGAGCTGTCACCTCACACGGGTCAGAAGGGCCATTATTAAAATGTCTACAGATAATAATTGCTGCAGAGAGTGTGAACAAAATAAAGCCCTCAAAGTCTTTCCAATCATAAAGACCCTCAGTTACTGGTCTTTACTATCATGGAGCGAACAGGTTCCTACAAAAGAAAAGAAAGTCAAAGGGAATACCCCCTCGAGGAAGAGAAGGTATTTAGTTGAGTCCCTGAAAAAATTCCCATTATTCAGTTGAGTCAGTTGGAGTTTTGTTATTTGTCATTTGGGACCAAAATTTCTGATTAACTGTATTCCTAAAACACCAAATTAAAGAAGGATTCAAGGCACTATTATAAAGAGAAAAATAAGGTGGCTTCAAATTGATAATTGCCCTGGGGAAGACTAGACAGCAGTCCCCAATCTTTTTTGCACCAGGGACCGGTTTTGTGGAAAACAATTTGTCCACAGACAGGGGTGAGAGGGTCGCACAGAGTTGGACACGACTGTAGCGACTTAGCAGCAGCAGCAGCAAGGGTGAGGGAGGGATGGCTTTGGGATGACTCAAGCGCATTACATTTATTGAGAACTTTGTTTCTATTTTTATTACATCAACTCCATCTCAGATCATCAGGCATTAGATCCTAGAAGTTGGCGGCCCCTGAGTAAAGGACACTTGCATAGAATGATTTTATACTTTGCTCTGCTAAGGGTTTATGCTAATAAATGATATTCATTTAAACTGCATCCTAAATCAATTGCACCTGACTGATATTCTAAAAATTGGGCTAAGCCCCGTGATGACTGACATGGGCAAAGGGGCAAAACGCTCTGAGGGGTCAAGTCTCCTTATTCTGGAAAAGATGCTGGGTTTTACTCTTGGGCCAAGCTACTTGTTCCAGGTGGCTGCCTGGAACAGTGTTTAGAAAAGCATTCTGAAGCTGGGATCTGAGCTCAACAGAAAAGAGGTCTCAGCTGATTATTGTCATAGGAGTTAGAGTGGAAAATGTAAGAACTAAGCTGGGAGTTTTTGCTATTTCTGCCTGCCTATAGAGTCTTATTTTTCAAAAGCAGAGCCCTTGAGCAATGACTTATTCCAACACGAATTTCCTGGGTCAGTGAATAAATTCAATAGCTTCTGCTATGTAAATTTGCAATATCAAACATTACAACTAAAAAAGATTTAATCTTTGGCCTGTAACTTTCTCCTGGAAAATTCTTATGAAATTCACTAAATTGAAAGGGGTGCTTTCTAACAACTTAAAATGAGAGAGGATTCAGGAAGCGGATAGAAGAATGGTTATATACCACATAGATAAGAAGCAATTTTATTTAAATCAGCCATAAAATCATCTGGCCAGTTTTTTTAAAAAAAGAAACTGACCAAGGTCTGCACAATACATAGAGTAAAATCATCTCATATTGTATTTAGACTGATCTGGATGACAATAGAAGGAGAAATGTAATGCAAAATACTGTAACTTTTACCACCCATCTGTGGGTAACACACTGCTAAGATACAGCATATTTACAGTAGAAAGAAGGCGGCCAGATTTGTCCCAATTAACCTTGTAACTAGATGTACTCCAGTGCTTATTAATGACAGTAATGAGATGCAGACAAGACAATGCATTAAACATCATTGGCATATAAATTAAATTCACATACAGTTTAAAAGGAATAGATACCTTTATGCACTGGACACGAAAGGAAATTATTAAGAAGCTATTTCACAAGAAAAAGCTAATTAGAAAGAAAATTCAATACTTTCTCTAGTGTTCATCTCCATCAGTGTTGGAAACAAGTTTGCCCATGAACTAAGAAACTGTTCCCATTGAAATTACTGTGCAAGGTATGAAATTAATTTTATGATTGTCCCAATGGAA
Source organism: Capra hircus (assembly GCF_001704415.2). NCBI lineage: Eukaryota > Metazoa > Chordata > Mammalia > Artiodactyla > Bovidae > Capra > Capra hircus. The sequence goes on from NC_030829.1 coordinate 31,098,321, forward strand.
GCTACAGTAGCTACAAATACTTATATGCCCATTATCATTTTCCTCTATATTGGCCTACATTTTAATTTGCTTAGGTTTCTATCTAAAGCTTATGAATAATTTAAAGTAGAACTTCTGCTGTCTTTACAGCAAAATAATCATAGATAGAAGAACAAGATAGGCATTCTGCTGTACACAGAATCCAAGCTCAACAGCAAAAAAAAAAAAAAAACAGTGAATATATACTGGAAGATTGTTTCAAAAGGCTATTTATAGGGCTATGTAATTAAAGGGCAGCTCGGTATGCAACATTTAGCAATATGACTTGTTCAGTATATTTGATAATTAGCTTAAAGGAATTTAGGTAGAATTGGGGTGCTCTGTGGTTTAGTTCTTAGAAGATAGTGTCCCATATTTTAGAAGAAGGATCAGAAATTTTTTCAGGGCTAAACACAGTGAAATTTGATTAGGACATTGACCTCTCCTGATAATTTTTACCAAATAGTACCATAGTGAAAGGCTGAACACAAAACTGGGTCTTTCCAATTGTCACAGGCTAATAACTACTGCTTTTCTCCTTGAAATCTAACTAAAAATGGGATCCAGTCATAACAATAGCAGCCACCAAAAAGGAGGGGGATCTCCTCCCACTCACCTATGTAATAAACATCAAACAATCAGGTTGGCACTGACATTAAGTACAATCGTGTCAGAGCCACCATCAGAAATCAATCAAAGACATTTTTTCTTTTGTGTTTTTTTTTTTTTCTTTTTTAAATTCATAGCAACTCGGAGAACCAAAGAGAGGCAAGCTTCTAAACAAAAAACGAAATTAGTAACAGCAGACCCATTGCCAAGGGCAACATGCATTTGACAGAAGATGCAATGATGACAGATGAGTCCTCATTCTCAGTCTAAATTTTGTCTACAAAATGAATTCATAATATCTTAAATATTATCAGCCACGCTCCACTCACCTTTGTTCTACAGAATGGAAAAGGGCTGTGTTGGCAGAAGTCAACAGAGATATAATTTCCTCCACTTCCCCCTTGTGATCCCTCCCACTTACAGCTGACAGTAATTGTTTGAGTCTGCCCCCCATCCCCCATTCCCATTCTCCTCATTTTTCCCCTCTATATTCATGGATATTTTCCCCTCTCCTCTCCTGCTCTATTATAAAGTTGCAATTGTCAAGCTTCTGCCACTGGGACCATAAATTTTTTTGACTGATTTGAAATACTCTTACCTAAAATAATGTTTAATTTTAAAATTTCTTTCTTCAAAAATATACTACTTTTCACAGAACTCAAATGATTATTTTTTTGACACTAAAAGGTATCAGAGTTCATCTCATGAATGAGAAATACAAATGAGGCAATTAAGATCCTCAAATATTGTTTAGTGAACTGTTTTCCGTTGTATTTTACTCTCTAATTTTGATGATCTCAAAACCTCATGGGAAAACCAGGTATTAGCTATTGCCACTTTATACAAAAAGAAATTCAAGTTCAGAGAAGATGATTCATTCACCCAAGGTCATACAGCAACAGCCTTACTGACTGCAAGTATGGACAACTCCCCATGAGTTTCCCTTTAATATCATAATAGTTAAATTTTTATTTATAAAAATATAAATTTCCATTTTTATATTTCATACCAGTGTTTTTACCGGAGAACGCAATGGCACCCCACTCCAGTACTCTTGCCTGAAAAATCCCATGGACGGAGGAGCCTGGTAGGCTGCAGTCCAACAGAGTCGGACACGACTAAAGTGACTTAGCAGCAACAGCAGCAGCAGTGTTTTTGCTTTCATTTTCAGTCATTTCCCCCACCTCTAAAATATATGATCACTTTGATAGAGACCCTCATCTCATTGTACTTGTCAATAAATCCAGTTAGAAATGGGCTAGAGACTGTGCCTGGGATGAGCTGAAATAACCCCATGATAATGGGTAGACCAGGGCAAATCTGTTTTATTACTTGACAAAATGTATGCCCCTCACACAAGCCTTTACAAACTGTCTAATGATCAGAAACTAGAGATTTTCAGAGTCCTCTCAATAGAACAAAACTATCTAAGACAAATGTAGGACAGATAACAAAAATTACTCTGGTATTCTATTTATTAAGCTCTTTGCTACAAAAGACTAGATTCCCCCTTCTCCCACTTCTTCTTTGCCTGATAAGCTGCAGAACAGCTTCTATAAAGGACTAGCTGGAAAACAATATCGAGCTTTCAAGTGCAGTATGTTTAGACAGACTGTAAAGGTAACAAAAGGTACAATTAACAGAAGCGACCGCCAACTAATAATGGCAGAGCTATTTATTATTGAATCATCTTCCTCTAATTTTAGAAACCGAAGAACCTTCATTCCCTATTGTCCATATTTTAATTAATGCCTATTATTTTCCCTAAATAGTGCCCTCTTTTGTCACGCTATTTATACACACCATTTGTGAAAACACACAGAATATGCGTGGCAAGCAGAATCTCCACAAAATGTTTTGTCAGAAGTATTTGGGTCCCTTTTGTCTCAGGAATGTCTCGAGGACAAATTTGTGGTTGTGCCCTCTGGGGTGGGATGGGGGTATTTTAGCTTTCAGCTGCTTTTCATGTAATTTTAATATATTTGAGGTTGTATTTTGATTACTCTGCATACATTTTCCACTTCTAACGATTAATTTGGCTTGAGTAGGACAAGCTTACAATAAGCACTTCAGCTGGAAGTTGATCTTTTTTGGGTCCCTTTCAGGTGACTTTGCAGAAGCCCACTGGTGCTATCACACATAGAAGGAGAGTTTTTAGAAAGCACAGTTACAGAGAACAAATGATACAGGGATATTTGCCCAGCCCGAATGAAGTGTAGCCTAGGTCTTTTGAAGGAATAGAGTTCAGCTTGCTGGAAACAAAGAAAGAAATTGGAAGACTAGAACAGATAACTAAAGAAGAAGAAAGAACTTCCACACGTGGATATCTGCAATTTCAGCGTTTAAAGAGAGGTTTTAGGGGAGAAGCTTCAGGACACACTAAATAGCTGACATTACCTCCATTTGCTTAATAATGATTTCCTTTTTCTCAGTTTCAAACAGGTTTGAAAAGACTTATTTTTAGGATATTTTCTTAGGAACTGAAGATTCTATGTTTAAAACAAAAAACAATACTGAAGAATTTACTTACAGGGCAGCAGTGGAGAAACAGACATAGAGAATAGACTTATGGACATGGGGAGAGGGAAGGAGAGGGTGAGATATTTGGAAAGAGTAACAAGGAAACTTACATTACCATATGTAAAATGATAGCCAACAGGAATTTGCTGTAAGGCTCAGGAAACTCAAACAGGGGCTCTGTATCAACCTAGAGAGGTGGGATGGGGCGGGAGATGGGAGGGAGGTTCAAAAGGGAGGGGTTATATGTATACCTATGGCTGATTCATGTTGAGGTTTGACAGAAAACAACAAAATTCTGTAAAGTAATTATCCTTTAATAAAAAAAAAATAATAATTAAAATAAAAAACAAAACTGTCAAGCTGAAGACACAGTCATTCTCCAAGCTGGCTTTCCAGGCCTCAGTTCTGAGATGAAATGTCATCTTGCAGTTGGGCAAATTTAAAAAAAAATCATTTTTTACAATCTCTAGGAGTAAGACACTGGAATATTGGTGATATGTTAAGAGCACCTTTATTCAGCATAGTAATTTAAGTCCCTTACTTTAGTCAGGATGTCACCAGTCGCTTGATTCTAGGTGTTTAAATGAGTTCCCTTGGGCTTCTAAGACAACTCGAACCTACCAACTATATTCTGTTTAATCTCTGCTATGTCACAGCAGGTGCATTACTCTGACACCAACGCAGGCAAAGGAGATCCTGCATTTAAACACTGTGAACATGCTGTTGAGCTTGTTATTCAAGTCCTAGTCAGAACCCAGCAAGCAAACCTACTTGTACCTTACATACAACACACATCTCAGCACATTTGTTATTCTACAAACAGAGCAACCATTCAGTAAAATGACAAGTCTTTATACATTTTAAATGGGCTTTTGGCTCTATCACTTTGCATACATCAAAACTTTCCCCAAAGTTTAAAGAAAAGGTACAAATCTAGATATTGCACTCTTGTATTTGTTTCAAAAACAATTTTAACAATCAAATGTTCCATTAAATGTACCAAGCCTTGAGAAACTATTAAATGCAATTACAGGACAGTTGACAGTCTGATATGTTTAAACTGCATGGACCTGTGATGTGATGTGGACCTGACTCCCACAATACATCACATTTAAAGAAGTCTGTCTGATCACTTTGGTAAGAAGAGTACATCATGGTTAATATGTTTTTACATATTCAATTCATGAAGTTTAACTGCTTCTTTTAATTTCATCAGTGTTGAATTAGTCCTTTAAAAGCTTCCCCTCATTAACGTGAAAGGAAATTGAAAGGAAGAGTGAAAAGAATGGGTCATGAGATCATTAAAATTATTCAAAACCAGGAGGAAATGTCCTTCTTACTTCCACACATTCAAAGTAATTTCTGTTACATATTCCACAGGTACATACATTTTCCTTTATTATAAAACACGAGCAAAATCATTCTCATCATTACACACATACTGTCCGATCCACTTAGCGCCAGAACCGAAAACTTCAATGTCTAGAAATAAACAGTGAAGAAAATAGCTGTAGATTCTGTTATTATGAATGGATACATCAAACATTTCTCATCTAACTAAGAGGTAGGGGAAAGCTTTGAACTGAAATATTCAAGAAAGATTCTTTCATAAAATCAAATTCCTATCTACCAAGCAAGAACTAGCTCACTGATTTAAAATCTATCTCCAGCAAGACTCAAAGCTAAGCCACCTAAGACAGATTGAATCTGACAAACAAAATGCAAAAATCTCTTTTGGAAATGAACTCTGAATCTCAATAAGTCTGTCTCCCTTTTAGCCTAAACAATTCTACAAAATTCTGGCATCTGTTGACTCTACAGTACTGCCACTGGCCCAGCTTTCCAGTTAACACCTGTGCAACTTTAGGTAAATCAGCAGTGACTTTCAGAGGAACCAAAATTCCACTGGGAAGATGTAAGAGTGGGAAATTCAAAGGTAGTAGATCGTCTCAACACCCCCCTCCCCACCACTTCTTAGATATAATGATGTATGAGACAGCATTCTGGTCCTCAGGAAGTATACAGTCTAGGAAGTGGTTATACTAATAATACAGAGAGGCCAGAACCTCAACAACTTAAGTGACAGCAAGCTGTACAACGGTGAAGCCTCCACTTTATTACCCTTCCACAATCTTTATTACCATGTGGAAAATTCTAAAAAGTTCTCCAGTCAGAAAGTCTGTTTTGTCTTAATCACCCCAATGTCTCTCTGACTTGTTTGCTTCTGAATCCCTTTTCTTTCTTCTCAGACAGAAAACAAACATAAAGTCTCTAGGTTCCTACCATTGACTATCAATGCTTTATATGCTTTTTTAATATACTAACAGAGGACAAGCCCAGAGGAATGATTAGGGAGTGGGGTGGTGAGGCGGGGTGAGTGAGTGACAGTCAAAACTTCGGGACCAAGGGCGATGTCATCTTCATTTCTATAGTGACAGAAGGAACAACGGACCTGGTTTAGCAGAATACTGCATTTAGCCTGGTAGAAAACAGGCTGTACAAAAGATTACAAGCAGAATCTAGGGAGGAGGTCAAATATGGATGCCAACAGCACGAGGCAGATGCAGAGGTAAAAGGACACGGGAAAATCCGATGAAAAATGGTTTGGGGAGAAAAGATTTTTAAGTCCAAAAGTCTGAGTCCTGAGTATCAAAGGCCAAGTCTCTGAATGACACCAGGGTTAAATATATCCTATGAGACGTTCCTCTTCTAATTCCTGAAGCCACAGAGGATAATGAAAGCAGGGGAACATTTTTTTAAAATATTAGATAATTACTGATATATTAACTGTGCCTTAATTTGATTTCTGGTCCCAAAGCACCTTAATAATACGCACCCTACTCTCATTTTATAGAAAAGGATACCAGATAGCAGAAAGGTTAAATGACATGGCTAAGTCACACAGTCACTTGAGGACTATGTTCCAACCAGAATATCTTCTGTGGTCAGCAACTAAATATTTTTTTTTCTTCTTTTCCTATAGGAAAAGCATTTTAGTTTTTTGAGACTTTTATTCTTTAAGCGATTTCAGTTTTGTAAAATTTGGTCCCTCATATTTTAAAAATGAAATCATACTTCATAAAATTAATCTCCAAGAAAATGAAAACTTCATTACCCAATTATTGTGCCCTTATATGATTCTATTAATTTATTTACAACAAAATATATCTTAGGGAAAGTGTCACAAAATAAAGGTACCAAGCAACATGTTGGGTCATCAAAATAGACTCACAGCAAGATCCTCCATTGTGTGACCATTTGATGATAAAATGCTGCACTCTGTCATTTCACTGATGGTTTTCTGCTTGTCACTTCTGTTCTTTGTTCTCTTTTTACTCCTTTCCTGCCTCCTTTTTGGATTAAATTCTTTTGGAATCCAATTAATCTTCTCTATCAGCTTTCTCTGCTGTCCTTATTGGCTTTGTTTCTGAATAGTTGGCCTAGGGTTACAGTAGCATCTTTAACTTGTCACCGTCTAATCTTCAAATAATATTGTATACCATGTACAATGTAAAATCTTCCATTTCTCTATCATCTTTTGTGCTCTTGTTATCATAAGTTTTACTTCTACATATTCTAAATATTCTCTCAATACATTATTGCTATTTTTAAGTGGTCAATTATCTTCAAGGAATTTTAAAAACCAAGAAAGTAAAGTCTTTAATTTGCTCCATATATACCATTTCTGGACTCCTTCAACATATTTTGAAATACAAGTCTGTTGGCAACAAATTCTCTCAGATTTCATCTGTCTAAAAGTTACTTTTACTTTTAAAGAATATCTTCATTGGATACAGAATTCTAGGTTAACTGTATATTTTTCTTTCATCACTTCAGTGATGTTTTTCATTGCCTTCTGGTTAGAATTGCTTCTGATGAGAAGTTAGCAGTGATTCTTATTTTTGCTTCTCTGTATTTAACATGACTTTTTCCTTCTTCAAAGATTTTTTTCTTTATCATTCATTTATAAAATTTGGTTATGATGTGCCTGGGTATAGTTTGTGTTAACCCTGGCTTGCAGTTCATTGAGTTTCTTGGCTCTTTGTGTTTAAACTTTGAAGAAAACATGGGCAAATTTTGGCCATTATTTCTTCAAACATTTTTCCCGACTCCTATTACTACTCCCTTTCCTTCTGAACTCCAACTGCACGCATGTTAGACGACTTGATTTGTCCTACAAGTCACTGAGTCACCATTATTTTATTTTTCTTTGTGCTTAAGTATGAATAGCTTCTGTTCCACTGCTATGTTTTCAAGCTTTTTTTTTCTGCAGTTTCCAATCTGCTATTAAACTTATTCAGTGAACTTTTTATATTTGCTACTGTATTTTCCTCACTAGAATTTATATTTGGTTGTCCTTTGATGATTTTCATTTCTCCATTTTTGTTTTAAATTATTTAACATGTTCATAATAACAATCTCCAAGTGCTATCATCTCTGTCATTTCTGTGTCTGTTTTTATTGGAAATTTTTTTCTTTGGGTCACGGGTCACATTTCTCTGCTTCCTCTATCAGACTACGTGCATTAATTCTTTTTTATCAGGTTCTGATAATACTGCTGAGTGTATTTTCATTTCTGTAAAAACTGAAGAATTTTTTTTTTCCTGGCCAACAGTTAAGCTTTATCCTTTGGGTCTTATTTTAAAACTTTGCTAAGGCAAGTCTAGAATAATTTAGGACTTTGTGTATGTTGCCTACTACTATGGTGTGATTCTTCTTTGGTATATACCAAACATTCCATTGTTTAATAAGGCTGTGTCACTTTAGTTGGTTGGAACTTGAATGTCTCCTAGGTTTGTGAGAGCTCTGGGAATTGTTCCACTTAGACCTACCTGGCCATTAGCTTTTCACTACTGTTTTCTGTTTGATGGTCTCATAGATTCTCACCCTACACATGAAGTTCAGCATTATGCCAAAGACTCAAAGTAATCCTTTATAGACTTCTGGGTGTCTTTCCTTTTTGTCCGTGCTTTGCCTATCAAACTACAGCTGCTTCAGGTTCACCAACTCTGAACTCTGTACCCTCAACCAAGGTAAACTGTTGTGCTCCACTTTACACTGTTGTCTAGAAATGTCTTCATATAGAAATCAAAGGTAAGCATAGGATTTCTTTTCTGTTTCTCTCCTCCTCCAGATTCCAGGCTTGTGCAGCATTTTACCTGATTTCTTCTATTTTGTTCAGATTCTGGTTGTTAATGACAGAAGCATAAATCTGGTACCACCCCGCCACCATATTCAGAAGTAAAATAGAATCATAATTACTTAATAAGATAGCATCTCACATGATTCAAACTATACACACTCCTTATTATGGTTTTTATTCTTATGCTTGAATCCCAAGAAGATTAATTATATCAAGTCAGCATAGCTCCTTCCCATCTGGTCTTCTATGTCTATCGGGTATCTCTGAATCTTGACAAGATCAAATATGCCATATGGAGGGATATCTACACAGGTTCAGGTCAATATAAGGTTCATGAATGTCTTATATGGGTTAAATTTGATGCACAACTTTCCTTGGTCTCAAAGTCACAGATAATGAGTCATTTCTCAACTGCATGACCTTAAACATCAACAAATTCTCCAAAAGAATATAAGCAAACATTGTTATAGTGATGGTAATGAGACCAGGAAAATAAACTATGTAACATCTATGATTATGTAATATACAATTTAGTATGCTAAATTAGAGTAAATGTAACAGCAGTAAAAGTTTAACCACTCATATTAGACAGCCAAAAACTCATGTACAACTCATTTGAATGTTTCAATATAATAATTATTTTGAAAGTAGATGAAAAAAATTGAGACTGCTTCCAAACATAGATCTTGTATTTTGAAAACTATAAGCTATTGTCAAAATACAGAAAAGTTATGTAGATCCTGAAAGTGAAATGTGATAGAAGACATACCTGTTCTATGTCAAGAACATTAGGTGTTAGCAAATATAAGTTTCTCTCTCTCTCTCTCTCTATATATATATATACACATATACTACATGCACACACAAATATACACGCAAAGACACTTAAATATTATATACATAAACACATATGTGTGCATCTATCTATTTATATCTATGATTAGATTAGCAAAATGAAAACATTTGATATTCTTTTATGAGATTTATTTACAGCAGGAGTCAGCAAACATTTATGTAAAGAACTTTACCTAGAATATTTTAGACTTTGTGGTCAAAACATCTGTCACATGTGCTTGAATGTGCAGCATGAAAGCAGTCGCAAAACATCAGTTAATGAATACACGGGATTGTGTTCGAATAAAACTTGACTCACAAAAAAGGTGAGGAGCCAGATTTGGCCTGGGAGTCATAATTTGCTAATACATGACATACAGCATGTAAATCCTAAAGTCATTTTAAAATTATCTAGGCATTATCTTAGGCCAGCTTTCAAGAATTCAGACAAACCTTGGCGCCCATCCCTTGTATAAGCGCCAACAAGAGGGTATCAGTAACACTCAAGGGCTAGAAATCGACTCAGACACTTCCCTATCTATACCCATTTCAATCCATTTTTGTGCTTGTCTTCATCTTCATTTTTGGCCCTACTCCTGGTTTTGGGTATTTGGCCTCTTTAGCAATTCTTTAGGAAAAAAAAAAAAATTAACCAGGCCTCTTGTCTCCAGCTTTTTCCTACTTTGATTGCTTCAGGCAAAATAATCAAACATGATTTTGTCTGTATGTCCCAAACCTTAGAAGGTCTATCCTGATCAAGATGAGGGATGGACACGTGACCTCTTAAGACCATCATTTGAATTTCACAGATCATGCAGAATGTTTTCCAAATTATCCTTTTTTTTTTCATGCACCTCCCTAAACTAACTTCAGTAACAAAATGGATATGATTTATGAACTGGACATCTGTGACTGTAAATTAGTAGTCTTGGACAATATCAGGATGATTCAGGAAAAATGCCCAGCATACACACAGTTTCTAATTTTGAAATAAATTCTAAGAGACTATATTCCACCAGTTTTGTTAAAGTATTTTTTAAACTTTTCAGGAAAATATGTCAAATTAACCCATGTGTGATGAGCCTCATAAAACATTGAGTTGTTGTGAGATTTTAATTAGGAGAACATACAGAAAATGCCCATGATACTACATGAGTTTGAGCAGGCTCCAAGAGTTGGTGATGGACAGGGAAACCTGGCATGCTGCAGTCCATGGGGTCGCAAAGAGTCAGACACGACTGAGCAACTGAACTGAACTGAACTACATGGCATATGGTAGGCATTCAAACATGAATTTCTTTACTCTAACATATCAAATATAGGAGAAAAACCAACAGGGCCAATTCAATTTATGAAGTAAATGTGTATTTCCAGGTAATGTTTCACTAAGAAATTCCTTAAGTTTAGTTCTATTACTCCACAATGAGTAAAAACTAAAATTATAAAAGGAACCAAAATTCTGCCAATAGCCATATAGAAGGTACTCAGTGTAAATATGCATATCACCTCTGCAGAACAGATTTGAAATTATGAATAATATTGAAAGACAAGGACATAAGAGAGATTTTAGTAAAGTGTATAGGGTCACACTTTACGTAACCTGGAAAAATGGGGCTGGTTAAAATCTGTTGAAATTTAGTGAATACTAAAGACATACTAAAGAAATATTATTAGGAAGAGAAGAACAAGAAATGCTTTTGCCAAGATTTATAAATTTCAGTATAAAGAAGAACCTTGTAAATGTTTGCTTGTGCATTTTTTTCAAAAAAGCAAAATAAATATTTAATAATCTTTTTCATATGGCATAATTTCACTTGTTTTTGCCTTAGGCAAAAAGGAGATTTTTGCCAATGAATCTGCTTCTGAGCTTTTTCAAAAAGGAAACCTAAGCTAAAAGCTGTATTTCTTTCAGCAAGAAATAGATTCTCAGACTAAATCTTAACCACATTTTCAACAATGTTTTTGAATTGCAGAAAGTGAAAATAGGAAAAAAAAAATTCAAAAAGAATTAGAACAAAGTCTTGAAAAACTAAAATTCAGCATTAGCAAAAAGAATTTTTCTTAAAAAATTTTTGTACTTCACTTTCATACTATTTTAAGAAAAGAATAAAGATTATGACTGAATTATTCTGTCCAAATTACTAGGGATTATATTTTATCCAAAGAATATATTAATGAGAATTCTTTAACCCAAAGTATTAATACTGGAGACTGATTTATGTGAAAGTAACACAAGAGTCTACATTGAAACTTGCAGTCTGGGATTGCCTAGAATTTCTTTAGCATTGCCAACTTCATTGTTTACACAAATTATTGCCTAATCTAGAAAATGAGTTGTAGTTTTTCATTTTTACTTTCCTACCTTGGATTATATAATAATATGAAGACTATCCAGAAAAATCTATGTTCTTTTGGACTCCACTAACTTGTAACGGGAGATACAATCTTTTCCCTGTGGGGAGAAAGAAAATACCTATTTTATAACTTGCCAGTATGAAGTGGAAAAGAATTCAGCTTCAGAAATGAAACAAGAAAGTTAAAAAGAATAAGACTAATAAAACAGTTTAAAACACCGGTGGGCCTATTTTGACATTAATCATTAACTATAATATAAAATTATTATATATTCTTTTTGGAGACTTTCAGTGACAACTATCTCTGCTGCTGCTGCTGCTAAGTCGCTTCAGTCGTGTCCAACTCTGTGTGCGACCCCATAGACGGCAGCCCACCAGGCTCCCCCGTCCCTGGGATTCTCCAGGCAAGAACACTGGAGTGGGTTGCCATTTCCTTCTCCAATGCATGAAAGTGAAAAATCAACGTGAAGTCGCTCAGTCATGTCCGACTCTTGGCGATCCCATGGACTGCCTACCAAGCTCCTCCATCCATGGGATTTTCCAGCAAGACTACTGGAGTGGGTTGCCATTGCCTTCTCTGGACAACTATCTCTAACTCCCTTCAAATTCTTCTAGGTTAATGGTTTCCAAGTCACAGAGACTCATGTATCAAAATCAAAATCTTGCCATGTTTGTATGCAATGTTGAATTGTTTTTAATCAATCTGATTTTTTTCTTGATTAAATGCATTTACAAAGAAAACTTCCTATTACCCTGAAATCAAGGGTTTGGTGTTCCAGCTATATTTTGAAGTTATTTTAAATTAAAAACCATATTATTAAAAAATGTTGTAACATTTTTTAACATAAAACTATCATATACTCTACTTACTACCCTGTATTAGAAATGCGTTCCTGACATTAATGAGAAAACCATACCCACGAAAGTGTTTTTATAACTGAACATTTTAGTAAAATGTTATCAACAGATATGTTTGTTGAGGTTTTCTTTTAATTTCATGAAGCTCTAGTTGGCCTCTAGCCTTAAGGGATACTCAACTTCATATTTAATTAACTACTATTGCATTTACTGGCATCATATCAGGCTCTTGACTTAAATACAGTTCATTCACATGATAACCCAATGAATCTGGTACTTTTGTCACCCTCTTCCCTACCCCACTCCATTACAGACGGGAAAGCTTGTTCAGAGAATTTGAACGATTCACTTAGAAGTAACCAACTGGACTTTGCCTGCTAGGCTGTCCTGTTAAAAAGTCTCCCTCTAAGAACTAAAACAACAGGAATGTTGTGGAATATGAAGGGGTGGGCTTGCCAACCAGCAAGAGGAGAAGAGAGAGGGGGAGTGAAAGTGGGCCGGTTGCTGACTCCAAGTAAAAACATCTCTGTCTGTATTTCCATTGTAAATATCTCGGAGATTAAAACTGCAAGATTCATCCATTGTCTTTCAGATTTTTTCTCACTCTAAAACGGAATGAGTCTAAGATACGTTTTCAAATGATCTCTAAACAACAGATTAAGATGCACTTCTCATTTGCCCAAGTCCATTTTTTCAGTCTATTACCCTGTGTATACGGAGGCCCTAGTTTCACAAAGCAATATAAATCGGATTTTGTCAGATGCTCATAATTTTGGAATTAGGAAATTTTGGCTCAAAAAGCCACAAGGCTGACAGATAGCTGTAGTAATTCCAACAAATCTATATTTATGTGTGTCTCAGCAGAGCCCTAGCATTTACATTTTTTACCACACACTCCCTGTGTTGTTCATGAAACGAAAAGTCAAATTTGAAGAGATGGTAATCAAATTTACAGGATCTTTTTAGGATGCCAAAAATTACGAAGAAAAATTTTAGGTCATATACGTGCTATTTTGTAATGTATTCTTTTAATGTGAAAAAGTGCTTCATAAATATCTATCTACTTAAATCATTTGTGTAAGGATCACAAGGACATGTGCTGTTGAGAAGGAAACTAGTAACAAGATTGTGCTATGTTTATTTGGATCGTTAAAAAAGAATATGTGACTTTAGAAATTTCTCTGTTGATCGGTGGTAGGAACCAGGTTTTGAAAATTATGGCAGCAGCAACATATACATCTTAATATATAATTTTGAATTCATTTTGGATGAAAAGACTTTGACTTAGTCCGAAATATACAGGAAACCTCATTCATTCCCTACTGAGATTAGTAAGAATAATCACAGGTTAAAGTCAATATGAGTAAATATCTTTCTTCTCAAAGGACAAACATATTTAAGGCATCCATAGGCATGTGTAATTTTATATTCTTCTTTTAACATCTGCTCTGTAACTTATGTAATTGGTTCCCAAGCTGCTCTGGTGTAATTGTTCTGTACCACTGATTTCCTTGCAGAGATTGTGCTTCTAGACATTGACCACTATGACCATTGCTACTTAACATTTTTTTGGAAATTATAATTGATTCAGTAAGGAAAATTATATAATGATTAGAAAGAAGAATACAGAATTATGAATACTTTCTAAGATATTAGAAAAGCTAAAAAAACAGAATTCACAATCACATTCAACATTATTCATAATAAAGAATGTAAAGACAAGATTGTTATATTTTATCTAATATATGAGCAAAGTAATAACCAAACACTGTCATGTGGAACTAGGAATTGAACTCTCTTTTCTCCAATGTTGAATGTGTAACTAACATCCTTCTCAAACATCTCAAACATCCTTCTCAAACAAAAATATTAAGATATTTATACCTTTGGATACAGTTATTTCACTTTTAGGATTTCTTCTAAAAAAATAAGATGAAGTTATATACATATATATGACTTCACCTTCCTTACCTAGTGTATACATACTTATACATTCATATATATACCTACATAGATATGCATATTCACATATACATGCATAGAATTAATTGTAAAGTGGAGACAAACATAGTTTTCAGCAGCTGAGGAATTGCTAATAGTTCACTGTACATTGCCCCCATCAAACATTTAACCAACATTAAAATTTTTTTCTAAAGATTATTAAAAATCTAAAGACTATTAAAAAAATAAATGCTGAAAAATTAGAGAACCTTCTGATATAATAGCAAGCTAAAAATACTAAACAAAATATAACAATACTCAAATCTCAAATAAAAATTATGTATATTGCTTATTAAAAAGGAACTATAAGAAAACCTTTCAATGTCATAGTGGTGACAATTTTATAGTGGTGAGATTTGTGGAGACTATCATGTTTTCTACTAAACAACATACACACATACATATAACAATTTGAAATACTTTTTCATTGTTTTATGATTTTATGTAGTGGATCATAGTCCAAATAAAGGATTCATTAAGCATTAACTAAGGTTATTAAATTTTCTTTTTTCACTCAAAGCCAAGTTAAAAATTAGAATGACAAGCAAGTATGATTTTCCTTTAACTTGTTCTCTTGATTTTTTTCTTCCTTTTGCAAACTTTCACTCCAGAAACACTTAATGACAAAAACAGGAGATGATCCCTTGCTTTCTTGATCCTTTTAAGAAAAAAGTTTTTTAATCTGGAAGTCAGAATTAAAGTTTAAGATGATGCCCAATTTGACTTTGCAAGATATTCTGTACCCTGAATAGTCCTGAATTTATATTTCTACAGCCCTGGAGAAGTATAGCATGGACAGTGGAACCTGGCAGGCTACAGTCCACTGGGTGTCACAGTCAGACACAACTTAGCAATGACCAACCCTAGAATCCTAATCAATGGACATGAACTTGAGCAAACTCCAGGCGATAGAGGAGGACTGAAGAGCCTGGGTGCTGCAGACCATGGGGTTGCAAAGAATTGGACCTTATTCAGCAACTGAACAACAAGAATCCCACGTTTAGCTGTCCACCTGAAATCTTGATTTGGATATCTTATAGGCTTTTCACAGTTTTATTATCCAAGGCCTAAAACAGTCTGGGTTTGGTTTACTCATTGACCCATATGCCTAGGACAAAGCTAGAATCATGTCTTGTACATAGTAGATGCTCACTAAATATATTCTGGATGACTATACACATGAATTATTGCCCAGAGGGCCCATGGGTATCTGCAATCACAGAACAACTCAACATGGCTAAGGATCATTAAAGGCTCGGATTTCTTGAGAACTCTACAATTATGGTTATTAGTCACCGAATGGTACTTGGATATCATCACAAAGGAACCCCTTATATTGGCCTAACCGTTTATACTATATACCATAGATGGTACTCTTTTCTCCTGTTATCAATTGAGACAATAATCATCCCTATCATTTATTGACTTATTATATGTGAAACACCAATGCCCAGTGCTTTACAAGTATGATCATGTATAACCCTCAGAGTTAAAATCACATTTTAAAGATGAGGAAATGGGCTTGGAGGAGCTTAGTATCCTGGTGAACTAGATGGCTTATAAACTGGAGATAATTATTGGGAAGTGTAAAAGGGGAAACAGGCTTAGAGAGATGAAGTAACACCCAGTGTCTGATAGGAGGGGTGGGATGAACTGAGTGAGGGTCAGACTCAGGTCACTCGATTCCCTAACTTATGCCTTTAAATCCCACACAATGCAACATCTTAGTGAAGAACTGAGTCCTGGCCTTAGGCACTTGATACTTCCCCTTAAGCTTATTTAATCTTACTTAGTGGGATGATGACACTGGGCTTATTACATGGTTGTCTCTGCTATTCCAGGCTCCTTGAACCCATTACACTTCTAACCATTTAGCTGCCTCAGAAAAGGCATACATAAAGCCTACAATAATGCCATTTAATAAATTTCTGAATGGATTCTGTTTAACTATAGCAGAGGTAATAATCTGAATGCCTAGGTGCTTTTAACATGCAAAAACTAGGGACTTTAGGGATAAAATTAAAGAGTTTTGCTGGCATTTCTAAAGCCTGGTTTGAATATCAGTATCACAACTTTACAGGTCCCAGAGTGTAGAATTCAAACCACAGACTGGGGACTGAAGACAGGAAGCCCTTTTCTTGCCACACAGACTAGAGATAAAAGTCTTTTATGGGCAACTGGGAAGTACCAGAGTGGGCAATGACAAAAAGGGAGAGAGCTGGAGAGAGGGAAACTGGTGCAGGCGATGGGCTCCTACCCTACTCCCATGTTGGCTGCATCCTAGGGAGAGAAGAGGAACGGGGAGAGGATAGACAGATACCTTTGGCAGGATTAAGGAGGATTAAGAGCAACATCCCAGGTGGAGTTAGTGGTAAAGGACCCACCTGCCAATGCAGGAGACCTAAGAGATTGGGAAGATCTCCTGGCAGAGGCATGGCAACCCACCCCTGGAGAATTATGCCTGGAGAATCCCATGGACAGAGGAGCCTGGTGAGCTACAGTTGATAGGGTCACAAAGAGTTTGGACATGACTGAAGCGACGGAGCATACACACACACAAAAGCAACATAGGAAAATGTGTCTTGTTCTCCAGAATGAGCCTGAAAACAGGTATGTTTCTGAGAGTTGCTTAGTCAATTGCAAGAATGCTAAGCAGTTAGGTGACAGTCTCAACATAAACAGAGAGGTAAGTGAAAAAGAAAGAAAAAGAAAAGTATATTAAAAAAAAGAAAACAGAAACTAATAGCAGAAACTAATGCAACATTGTAAATGAGGTACACTCTAATAAAAATTTTAAAAAAGAAAATTAATACAGAAAACCGTGGATAAACAAAGTATCAGTGGCTGCTGCTCCTTCACAGTCACACGCACAATCCAGCAGGGAGTCCTGTGGGTTCAACCTCCAATGATTCTCAAAGGTTTCTGACCAGGACTACTGCTTGAGCACAAGCCATCAACATCCTTCATCTGCACTCACTTACAAGTGCCTCCTCAATACCTTTGGACATGCCTCGCTCTAATGCATTCTCCACATTGGTACCAAAGGCATCTTTAAACAACATTGCTGTCAAACCATTTTCCAGCTAAAAACTAAGTAACAATTCTATGTAGAATAAATCCACCTCCTCAGCAAACCTTGGACTGCAGCCCCAGCACACTTCCCTGAGTTCAGCGACTCCCCTGGGTCGTATGCTTTTGCTTTGCTTGGACTCAGAACAGTGAAGCTCACTCCCATCTCCAGACCTGGACAGTTGGTGGTCCCTCTGCTCTCTGCTGACCCCTTTCCACTCCTCAAAATTCCAGCTGTCTCATTTCTTTAGAGAAGAGCACTAAATTATTCTTTCACAGATTATTTTTTAGAGCGTCTTATCATAAACCTTCTGTAATTATATCATTCTATTTATGGGCTTCTATATTTACTTTTCTCCACCTCTAGAAAGCAAGTGCTACTAATTAAGGGACCATGCTCTCCACATCCACAGCCTTAAGCGTTGCTTAAGGCATATGGTAGGTGCTCAAACAATGTGCTGAATGAATAAACAGCTTTTAGGAAAAACAGCAAGAGGGCTACCACTAGTTGCAATCAACCGACTGCTAAGCATTGCACTTTCCATATACTGTCTAATACTAATGTCCCAATTTAAGGTGAGAAAATGGAGGTTTATACGGTCTATGGATTTGCCTTAAGCCAAAAACACTGCATGCTGAGCTCTGTGAATTAAAAACTGGTGGATCCGTCTTTGAGAATCCAGAAAACTTGTCAGTGAAGACTGAACATAAAAGCTTACCACAAATATTAACAAGTTATAAAAGGGCATAATATGGGAGAGTCTATCAAAAGCATTTTCAGATACTCAAGCAAGCGTTTTATCGAAAACATTTCCATCAGCTCCTCCTCCCTTCCTTCTTGAATCACGTTTCTGTGGAGGAGATAGGAATTACCTTTTCTAAGCTAAATCTCCAGTGAAGAGTCCCAAACTTGCAAAATTCGCAGTCAGCCTGGCAGCGAAGTCTGTATTTGCCAATTATCCCATGATCCTCTGCAGCTTCTGCTACCTCCTCAATTACTTAAATATTGAATTCACCTGGTACTGTCCATCATCACCTGGCTTGAGTCAAAATGATCACTGGTTCCTGCTCATTTCATCCCTTATCAGCCCTATGAGACAAATCTGGCCATCATTTCTACTCTACAATGCAGATACTAGGAATCAGATCTTTTTAGTCAGAATCACGAAACTGGTGGTAGAGGCAAAATTCAAATACCAGCGTGATGATTTTAACCCTTTGGCTTCCTTTCAAACATACTTCAGGGTGGCTCTGTGGGACTGCTCTGGGGCCAGAGCCACGGTCTACTAAAGCAGCATAGGCTAGAGTGAGTCTTATAAGGCTGCAAAGCCCAGGTGTCTGCCATTACTGAATCCTTTCTCCCAGGAGGCCATGTGTGTATTATTTACTTGCAAGGGATTTGAAGTCAGTATTCCTAGGTGTTTGCTGCAATTTCCTGTGTGACCCTGGCTAAGTTACATAACCTCTCTGAGCCTCAAATTCATGGAGATAAAATAGAACTTACCCTCCATGGGATGGTGAGACTTTGAATGAGCTACTTGATGAAAAACACTTTGTATGGTATTTGTCACAGAGTTTAAATATTCAAAAATCAGAGTATAATTGTGATTAAGATCTTTAGTATTTTTCAGTGCTCTATTTATATTTTCCAAAAGAAGAAAAAAGTTCCCAAGACAAAATCGCATCAACTTCCAATCTGTCTCAGGCTAGCCTAAGATGCACCCACTTCTTTCCATTGCTCGGCCCAGGAAGCTTGATATTTGTGAGCAGATGCACTGATCACTCAGGGAGACTAATAGCAGGGCTCTGCTGATGCAACAAGAGACTATCTGGCATCTAATAAGAATGAACCAATAAATCTTGCAAATATTGTCTGATGGATCTATTTGAAAGTGAAAAGATTTTGTTATTTCATACAAAATTTATCAAATTGTTGCCAAAGATACTTGCCACCATGGGTCCGTAAGGTTGACTTTGTAACAAAAGCAAAGAGCAATTTCAATTGGTATAATTAAAAGTCCCATTCTCTTTAAGGGGGTATATTTTCGCTTAACACCAGGAAATTGAAATAAATGAGCTTGGGGGGAAAAAAACATAAAACTCCATTCCAAACCCTTTTTATCAGAAGGAAATATAATTAATTATTAAAATAAAAAGGAAGCAAAAACATAACCCTCAATACTGCTGACAGTCAAACTTTGGCTATAATGAACACAGACAATTATGCACATATCATTGGATTACAGACAACTTCCGTCTTGCAATTACAAGAAGAATTTCCCTACAAATACCATGAAAGACATCACATAAAAACATTACTGGCACTAGCCTAAAACACATGTTGTGCCATTGAGAACCCAGAAAACAGGTGCCAACATGAAATGAACCTGAAATTGAACACAAAATATTACAAAATATTATGCCAGAAAGGGCATACTTCTAAAGAATGCATCAAAATGATTATAAATATTTATTCAGTTAATTTGAATCTTTTAACTTCAAAATATTCTACTCATTCATCCATTCCTGCTTTAATTACATTTTTGTCAAAAGAGCAATAGGGATTTACTTTCTAAACTACTGTTTTTCAAGAGGTGATCTCAAATAAAACAGAAACAGGATTGTTGTTGTTTAGTCACTCAGTCTTGACCCCAGGGACTGTAACCCTGCCCGGCTTCTCTGTCCATGCGATTGCCCAGGCGAGAATACTGGAGTGGGTTACCATTTCCTTCTCCAGGGGATATTCCCAACTCAGGGCTCGAATCTGTGTTTCCCATACTGCAGGAAAACCCTTCACTGCTGAGCCACCAGTGAAAACACAGAAAAAGTAGATGTAATTTAAAATATATGGCTTCAACTGCAGAGGTAAGGGGATTCTTTTTTTGCAGTGGCTCTTTCTCTATTATTGCCAGTTACTCTACCCAAGATATGGCCTGACTGTGATAAAATATGGTAACATATTTTTGAAGGATTGTAATTCTACAATAGGGTTAACCTAATATAAATGTATTGGTGAACATAGCAAACAATGGGCTTCCCACATGTCTTAGTGGTAAAGAATTTGCCTGCTAATGCAGAAAATGCAGGAGATGTGAGTTCAATCCCTGGGTCAGGAAGATCCCCTGGAGAAGGAAATGGCAACCCACTGCAATATTCTTGCCTGGGAAATTCCACAGACAGAGGAGTCCATGGGGTCACAAAGAGAGACTGGACTGAAAGCACACACACCCCCATAATAAACAATAGATGATTACTTTTTTAGTTTTTAATATTTTTAATATTTTCCTCTCCCACATATACTCCTCCCCCTTTTAAATTTATAGCTCCTCTAAAATTTGAGGAAATCATAAGAATTATTTTTTATTTGGTACTTTGCTTCATTAAATAGAGAAAAATATGTGTTTATTAAAATAATGTTTATTGACATCTATTTTTATGTTTTATACCAAGTTCAAACAGGATAATCTGGAACAATGAGAATGATCAAATTTAAAACCACAAATGAAGAATTTTTATCAGGGCAATTACTCTATAAAATGATCATTTTTATTCATATTACAAATGCAGAAACTGAAATATAAGGAAGATAATTTGCCAAAAAATTATGTGCCAAGCATTAACCTTGCTTTGAGATATTCTGTTTTTATAATGAATCTATACTGCCTTTAAACTACAGGTTAAACCCAAGAATTATAATACAGGAACTAAGATAAGTTGACACCACTTCTGCCATCTTCAAAAAATTGTTCTTGTCATGTATCATTGTCCCTCCTTCAGTTGCTCAGTTACTAGTACTCTTTCTTTCTTCCAATTTTTTCTTAAATACTATTCAGTTAGGACATTGCTCCAAGCAAACCACAGAGATCACTCTAGTCTTGGTCACAAATGACACCCACTTTACTACATCCAATCACCATTTCCCGGTCCTCTTCCTATCTGAACTGTCAACAGCATTTGACACAGTTGATTACACCCTCCTCTTTGAATCACACTTTCTTCTCTTGTCCTCCAGAAATGCCAGTCTTCTTGAAGCTCAGATGTCTGAGAATGCTACTTATACTGCATTTATTTGGTCAAAGCAAGTCATAAGGGCAGTCTTGACTGAACAGACACCACTGTATGAGCACACAGGGAGGGAAGGAGTTGTTGATAGCCAGCTTTGGAGACTATGGCACAGACCTCAGAAGTACACAGGTGGATGGAGGGGTAAAAAGATAAACAGAACAATATTCCATTTAGAGAGTTCAGGCTTAGTTTACAACAGGATGTTCAGAATTCATCAGACCATCTATTTTTATTTTAGATTAATTCGTGGCGACTCTCCTTTCCCATTTACTCCCCCTCCCTACATCATCACAGATTTGAGATTTGTAAGATTTCAAATTACTATTTCATATTAGATAGGCTAATTTATGACTGTGATTAACAAAAAGCGACTGGTTCTTTTGCTTTTCTCCTTGACCTTTCCCACATAGATCAATATAGCTGCCCCAGCTCAAGGTTTTGTATTCAGATTCAAAGCCAGAAAGTTGTACTGGCCACAGTTGTTCTCAGAAACCCACAGCCACCCTTTATTCTATATCAAGCACTAGAACTGAGGCATATGACTGCCTTTAAGTATAAAGAAATTGGAAACTGAATGTGTAGATTTTTCCAGTCTATATTTTAGACACAGCAGCAGAGAAGTGGTTGGACTGGTTTTTGTATTCATGAATCTCTAATGATTATTACATTTAAAAGAAAAAAAAAGACAAAACAAAAAGAAACAAAACCAAAAACTGTTTTACAGCATGATTTGGATAATTTCTGTAAATGCAAAATGTAAAAACAGCTTCCCTGGTAGAACAGCTGGTAAAGAATCCGTCTGCAACGCAGGAGAGCCCACTTTGATTCTTAAGTTGGGAAGATCCCCTGGAGAAGGGATAGGCTATCCACTACAGTATTCTTGGACTTCCCTGGTGGCTCAGATGATAAAGAATCTGCCTGTAATGCAGGAGACCTGGGCTGATTCCTGGATTTGGAAGATACCCTGGAGGAGTGCTTGGCAACCCACTCCAGTATTCTTGCCTGGGTGAATCTCTAGTGATTACTACGTTTAAAACAAAAAAACCCAAGACAAAACAGAAGAAACAAACCAAAAACTATCTTTTACAGCATGAGTTGGGTAACTTCTTCTGTAAGGGACCATATAGTAAATATTTTAAGCTTTGAAGTTTATATATCTCTGTCAAAATTACTCAATTCTGCCATTATAGTGGAAAAGCAGGCATAGATAATATGTAAATTAATGGGTCCTGACTATGTTCCAATAAAACTTTATCTGAAAAACAAGTGGAAGTGGTGGGCTACAGTTGGCCACACTGGTCATAATTTGCTCACCCCTGCTTTAGAATGATAATTCGAAGAAACATTTGTCTAACTCAGATATATCCCTAGAGGCCCACACCTCTACTCAAATGATTTGCTCTTTGCTAAGAACCACACTTATTGTTTGAACCAGAAAAACATTCATCATTTCATTGCTTCTAGCGGGGTAGAAGGTAACAAATAAGCAATAACAAAACAAATAAAAACAGGCTTACATGTAGCGCATGTTAAGTTGGGATATCGTTCTAGAGATAAAACATTTTTATAAGGCATTTTAGTCGTCTTCTACAATAAAATTTCACGTAGGCATTTCAAGTAACTCCTGTATCTTGATGATATTCAGAGGTAGCCAGAATGGTTGAACAGAGCCCCTGTAGGATGGATGCTGCTGCTGCTGCTAAGTCACTTCATTTGTATCCGACTCTGTGCGACCCCATAGACGGCAGCCCACCAGGCTCTGCCATCCCTGGGATTCTCCAGGCAAGAATGCTGGAGTGGGTTGCCATTTCCTTTTCCAATGCATGAAAGTGAAAAGTGAAAGGGAAGTAGCTCAGTCGTGTCAGACTCTTCGCGATCCCATGGACTGCAGCCTATCAGGCTCCTCCGTCCATGGGATTTTCCAGGCAAGAGTACCGGAGTGGGGTGCCATTGCCTTCTCTCTAGGATGCGATTTATACAAACACGAAAGAGCATACCTATTTGACCTGTGTACGCAAAAATCTTTATCCTCAATAAAACAGTATCAATGCTGTTTTTAAATTCTTCCTTTGCCCCAGCGGTTACATTTTGCCCTTAGCGATTCATCATCTCTTAACAGCATTTTTCCCATGTATGGTATCATCCTAATAGCTGAAAATGAAAATGATTTCAAAAATAACTTCAAGTTAATTGTGCAGGTGAGAATATACATCCACCCACACATCAACCAGTGCCAAACTGTCTGAGTGAACAAATGAACATCTGGAATAAGCACAACTAAGCCCCAATTCAAAAATATGCCACAATATATTCAACATTGTTTACTATTACAAACAACATTATTTAAAACATTCTACAGGACAGAGTTGCCTTCACAAAAACTATCTCAGAAAAGTTCTTTTTTAAAAAAAAGTATGCAAAGAACGAAATAATTTGTGCCTTCTCCTTTATCTGATAGATTATTTCCAAAGGTTTCCATATATGTCTTGTGGTGTTCGTGATTCTACTTTGTCTTACATCAACCTTCTACACTGTGACAATAACTGCTTAAATCTTTTAAGAGTTTAATTCTTATGCTAAAAAGAGCTCTTGTGGTGTTCTCATGAGACCAACTTCTGGCCAAGACTTAGATATAGTCTCTACTATTTCCTCTCCTTGCCATGTACCTCTACATGTTGCCAGAAAATCTATAATATGTAATGATTTAGAATTAATACCCCAATTCCCTAGATCTTTTAATGAATTCACTTACACTTGGGGATCTGACCAAGGCATCTGTTCATGAATAGTGGAATGATTACCAAGTCCTGATGGGGAAGGCATGATGCCATATTTTCCTGAAATACATCCCAACTGAGAAATCAACTGCCTCGTGCCTAGGTTTTTTGTGTGTCTTTTTTTTTTTTAAATCATTAACTGTAAAACTCTATTGGACATTTCTTCTAGGCTACCTCCCTTTACCCTGTTGTATCTGTTCAGTTCAGTTCAGTTCAGTCACTCAGTTGCATCCAACTCTTTGCTACCCTATGAATCACAGCACGCCAGGCCTCCCCGTCCAACACCAACTCCCAGAGTTCACTCAAACTCATGTCCATCGAGTCGTTGATGCCATCCAGCCATCTCATCCTCTGTTGTCCCCTTCTCCTCCTGCCCTCAGTCTTTCCCAGTATCAGGGTCTTTTCCAAGGAGTCAACTCTTTGCATGAGGTGGCCAAAGTACTAGAGTTTCAGCTGCAGCATTAGTCCTTCCAATGAACACCCAGGACTGATCTCCTTTAGGATGGATTGGTTGGATCTCCTTGCAGTCTCAGGGACTCTCAAGAGTCTCCTCCAACACCACAGTTCAAAAGCATAAATTTTTCAGCACTCAGCTTTCTTCATAGTCCAACTCTCACATCCATACATGACCACTGGAAAAACCATAGCATTGACTAGATGGACCTTTGCTGGCAAAGTAATATCTCTGCTTTTCAATATGCTATCTAGGTTGGTCATAACTTTCCTTCCAAGGAGTAAGTGTCTTTTAATTTCATGGCTGCAGTCACCATCTGCAGTGATTTTGGAGCCCTCAAAAATAAAGTCTGACACTGTTTCCGCTGTTTCCCCCATCTATCTGCCATGAAGTGATGGGACCAGATGCACGTCCAAGGTAAGAGAAACCCAAGTAAGACGGTAGGTGTTGGGAGAGGGCACCAAAGGGCAGACACACTGAACAGTATGAACAGTTGTTATCTGTTACAAGGTAGAAAAAAAAGATCCAGTATATGAAACTTCTCTCATGGATCTACAACAGGATTTTGAGAATTTAGCATTTGAATCAATTGATAGCTACACTGAATTTCAAAATTACTTTTTAAAAATTTTGTGCTGGACAAAATGTTAGTTCAGGTTTTCCTGAACTAATGTATTGGCCAACTCAATACGTTAAGCTTAATGAATACCTCCTCATTCTCCATCTTCCAAAAACTTAGCATGAGATGAATCACAGTCCAATTCCTGGATCACCTATAGTTTAGAGAGTTGATACGGGAGGGCAACACACAATCTTGATTTCACTGGTTTGTCCTTTACTTACCAAATCTTCTAAGCATTAATGTTCAAGTGGATTTAGTTTTCTCATTCCATAAAACTACATCCCTTCATGAATGGAATATAATCTCTACGGCACATGTTTTCTGACTTTAAGTGGCCCCAAGAAAAGGAGCTTGGGAGGAACAGTGGCCTCTAATCCAACTTCCCTCTTGAAGTCAGAGTCAGGCAGAGCTGCTGACTTTGAGCTGGGAGAAGAGGATGTGCTAGGGACCTTGGCCATCAGGAGAGCTTCTGTCACTGTATGTCTGATGTGAATTTAAATTGTTGACCTGCCAGCCTAAGGCTGGGATTTTTCACTCACATATGCCAGTCTGCTTCAGAACTCTCTTGCCAATGGTATTGTTCGTTCCTAAGAGTACACTGTACTCACTAAGCGTGCACGGAGGCAAGCAGCCAGTGTGATTCCCTACAGTGAATGCATATTCTAACTTTTGCAGATTTGTGACCCTGAGTTTGGATATTCAAAAGTTTACCACATTTGTCCTGGGTATTACACTGCTAGTTCAAACTCATGGCATCATACTGCTAGTTCAAAAGCACAGCTGAAAAGGGACTATCAACAGTGCTCTTCAAGCATCATTTGACACTGGTTAATCTTTACCATCATCCGGAGGAATTTTCTGAAAAAGGAATGTGAATTCTCCCACTATGTAAATCAAGTAAGGACAACATAGCATAGGGCATAAAATCAATAAAGGATGAGTGAATAAAAAGGAGATATGCTGAAATACTGTCACTAATCAAGTAGCTCTGTTTTTGACACAGGTCACTGCATAGGTCACATCATTAGTCAAAATTTTCACCACTCACAATTCACATAATCACAGACTGTCCTGAACTGTACACCCAAAGAACACAAGAGCTGTCTTACAACCTGGCACTAAAATATAAATTGAATGAGTGAGTGGAGTTCATCTAACTTCTGAATGAGTTTACACATTTTGACTGGTTTCTCAGGAAACCAGTGATACCTACAATAATTGAAACTCTGTAGCTAATGGTTATGCCCCATTTAGGCCTGGGTCTTCAATCGCCTTCACATTCGTAATGATGGAGAGGAAGAATTAATATTTGATGAGCTCCTCTTTCAGGGCAGGACGTTTGCTGGTTGTCCTAAGAACATTCTCTCTGTTCATCTCCACAACAAATAAAGTATTGTTATTTTTATTTTATAGAAAGTTAGTCTTAAAGAAAACTTGTGCAAAGGGCAGAATGCCAGGACTGGAACCCTGATCAGACTCCATAGCCCCTGTTTTTTTCTTCTATATCATCCTGCCTGTAAAAATATGTGCGTCCAGCCTTTCCTTAGAAAGGATGGATACACTCTAGGTTGGAGATGCTTACTATTTTGAATAACTCTTTACCTTGATACCTTGATTATGTTATCACATATATTGACCACTAAGCATATGTGGCTATTAAAATTAAGAAAAAGTACATAAAATTAATTTCAGAAGTGTTCAAGAGCCACCACTGGCTAGTGCCTGCCAAGTCCCTTAGCGGACAGCAGGGATATATGACACTTTCACCATCATAGGAACTTTAATCAGATAACACTTGCTTACAAGAAAAACTTGGATTTTCTAAGACTCTAGAATATCTGAATTCTACCAGCTTTAAATGAGAGAGGAAAGGTAATTTTGAGTAAGCGTATTCTTATTGATCAAAATGCTGCGTTTTGTTTATATGTGTTACGTGGCCCCATACTCAGTCAGAGGTCCGAGTGCTCCTCCTTGCTGGTGATAGTGGAAAGGGTTTTACAATAATTTGTATTGAAGCTCTTCTCTTTGACCTTTACTCCCAATTTGAGAGTTCACCAACTGGTTTTATGTCCAGAAAAGAACAAAACTATTTCACTACTCAGAGATCGAGGTCAAGGTACCTCAACCAAAAGGTGGGCCCCATGTCATTAAACTGACCCATATTTATCTCTCTGATTCCAAGGATGTAAACACCAAAGATTCTATATTACAATATGTATATAGAACTGCAAACAGACTTTGATGCATTCATATTACTTGATTTTCCTTTTTCAGGAGATTTTAAAAGGTGCACTGGCTACCTTCAGATCATTTTCATTTCCTATGAAGAAAAAAAAAATCCCAATGTGTTTTATTAAAATTTTTCATCACACATGTTACACTTCAATTTCTATTTTTTAACTGAAAAGGATTGATTAAATCAGCAGGTCACAACTGAATCGTGTTTAAGACTCAGTGTGACTGAAGTAGATTATTTTTCCCTATTTTTTTTTTTAAATCTCCAGGCAAGGCTGGTTTTCTGCTCCTTTATTTAGTAGTACTCAAATGTTGCAGCTTTAACCAAGGGTTTTGTTGGTCACTTCACTCCCCACCAAGGACACTGAGAGTAAAAAAATTCAAAATGCCTCAAATTACTGGGCTTAATAAAAATTGACAAGTAGTGTTGATACAAGAGAAATAAATTGTTAGAGGTGAAGAATGGAAGGCAGAAAGCATGCCTCGCTCCAATACTGTGGGGCAGATTTAAAGGCTCGTTGTAACTTGTAGCAAAGTGAAAATAATGCTTTTGTAGTAATAACACCTTACCTATCTATAACACTTTTCATCAACAGTTAGCCCAAGGCTTTTTACATTCTATTTATAGATATCACTCCAACCTCTGCGGAAATCCAGCTACCTCTGAGGTGGAACCAAACATCTTCTCTCTGCCAGCAATATTACACAACAGTTTTCAGGAGAGAAAATGAAGAATAATTTCTCCTGTTGAAACGGCAGGAGGAATTTCTGAGTGGGAAGAATGCAATTTCTAAGTTAGAATTGGCACTGACACTAGAACTTAACACCCCAATTCATACAGAAAGTGGGCGTGGAAACTTCAAAGAACACAAGGGGTCACCGCGAATAGTTTTATTTCTCAAATGATTAATTACAGCATTTATGAAAATGAAAGCTATTTCCCAATATGAAACTTCTTGCTTTTACCTGTTAGGCTTGAGAGGACCACAGGTGTTTCTTTTTTTCTTCTTTTCTTTTTATTCTTTTCTTTCTTTTTTTTTTTTTTTAAGGAAAACAATTATAAGAACACCCCTACACTCTTAGCCATGCAGAATGGTCAGCAAGGGTAATGTGTACTTAAGCCCTTGTTAGGTACAGGTGGAGCTGTGTATCTTTTCATAGGTAATTAATTACTTTGCAGATTTATAATTTTTCAGAGAGGTATAAAAATTAAATGCAAAAAATGCAAATGAAAACTATTGAAAAACATAGTAAAAATTTATGCTTCAGGATTTCCTACATCTAATCTTCCATAGGATGGATTTAGCAAGGGAAGTTACCTATCAGAGAATAAGCAAGGAAAAGAGGGACATGGGTTGACAAGGATGGGAAAAGGGAGGAAGGAGAAAATTTCACTTAGAAGTAAAAAATAAGCCAGTGTGAAACACAACAATTCTCATCTTCTAAACCAGAAGTATTTTCTAATTTGGAAGAAACCAGATTCTCTTTTCTCTCAAAAACATTTCTTTCAAATCAATCCTTCTCAAGGCCTGCAAAGGAAAGGGCTCAGAGATTTATACAATTTAGACCAAGAGCTGTGCATCTGAATCATATTTGAGCAACTGTGATAGAAAGTTTAAATGTTGGCTCAAATAAAAATTAAGAATAAAACTTTAGAGCTAAGAATCCCAGCATTACAATGCATTTTGTTCTGTGATACAGTCATTAGAACAAAAAACCCTCACCCTCTCAAACTCCTACTTTAATATAAATTACTGTACAAATATCTACCTACTAATATAAAGAAATATATCTGCTTGAAGAAATATTCTGATAAAAAATTTTTAAGGTCATCAGAGGAGAGTCATGATCTGTCAAAGTTTTCTGGTTAAGTGAACCAGATTATTTTACTTTTCATTCATTCATTAATTTATTAATAATTTAATAATTTTTCACTAAATGCCAGTAGCATCTTCTATCTATAACAACTACAGATATAGCCAGATATTGCTAAAATGCTCCCAGTTGAGAACCACTGATAAAACAATAGAATGGGAAGGACTAGAGAGCTCTTCAAGAAAATTAGAGATACCAAGAGAACATTTCATGCAAAGATGGGCACAGTAAAGGACAGAAGCAGAAGATATTAAGAAGAGGTGGCAAGAATACACAGAAGAACGGTACAAACAAGATCTTCACGACCCAGATAAAAACGATGATGTGATCACTCACCTAGAGCCAGACATCCTGGAATGTGAAGTCAAGTGGGCCTTAGGAAGCATCCCTATGAACAAAGGCAGTGGAGGTGATGGAACTCCAGCTGAGCTATTTCAAATCCTAAAAGATGACGTTGTGAAAGTGCTGCACTCAATATGCCAGCAAATTTGGAAAACTCAGCAGTGGCTACAGGACGGGAAAAGGTCAGTTTTCATTCCAGTCCCTAAGAAAGGCAATGCCAAAGAATGTTCAAACTACTTCACAATTGCACTCATTTCACACACTAGCAAAGTAATGCTCAAAATTCTCTAAGCCAGGCTTCAACACTTCGTGAACCATGAATTTCCAGATGTTCAGGCTGGATTTAGAAAAGGCAGAGGAACCAGAGATCAAATTGCCAACATCCTCTGGATCATCAACAAAGCAAGAGAGTTCCAGAAAAAACATCTATTTCTGCTTTATTGACTACACCAAAGCCTTTGACTGTGTGGACCACAATAAACTGGAAAATTCTGAAAGAGATGGGAATACCTGACTACCTGATCTACCTCTTGAGAAATCTATGTGCAGGTCAGGAAGCAACAGTTAGAACTGGACATAGAACAGACTGGTTCCAAATAGGAAAAGGAGTACGTCAAGGCTGTATATTGTCACCCTGCTTATTTAACTTACATGCAGGGTACATCATGTGAAATGCTGGGCTGGGTGAAACACAAGCTAGAATCAAGATTGCTGGGAGAAATATCAACAACCTTAGATATGAAGATGATACCACCCTTATGGCAGAAAGTGAAAAAGAACTAAAGAGCCTCATGATGAAAGTGAAAGAGGAGAGTGAAAAAGTTGGCTTAAAACTCAGCATTCACAAAACTAAGATCATGGCATCTGGTCCCATCACTTCATGGCAAATAGATGGGGAAAGTGGAATCAGTGAGAGACTTTATTTTGGGGGGTTCAAAAGCATCAATTCTTCAGTGTGCAGCTTTCTTTATAGTCCAAGTCTCACATCCATACATGACTACTGGAAAAACTATAGCTTTGACTAAATGGGCCTTTGTTGGCAAAGTAATGTCTCTTCTTTTTAATATGCTGTCTAGGTTGATCATAAATTTTCTTCCAAGGAGCAAGCATCTTTTCATTTCATGGCTACAGTCACCATCTGCAGTGATTTTAGAACCCCCAAAAATAAAGTCTCTCACTGTTTCCACTGTTTCCCCATCGATTTGCCATGAAGTGTTGGGACCAGACGCCATAATCTTAGTTTTCTGACTATTGAGTTTTAAGCCAACACTTTCCCTCTCCTCTTTCGCTTTCATCAAGAGGCTGTTTAGTTCCTCTTCACTTTCTGCCATAAGGGTGGTGTTATTTGCATATCTGAGGTTACTGATATTTCTCCCGGCAAACTTGATTCCAGTTTGCGCTTCATCCAGCCCAGTGTTTCGCATGGTGTACTCTGCATATAAATTAAATAGCAGGGTGACAATATACAGCCTTGACGTACTCCTTTTCCTATTTGGAACCAGTCTGTTGTTCCATGTCCAGTTCTAACTGTTGCTTCCTGACCTGCATATAGGTTTCTCAAGAAGCAGGTCAGGTGGTCAGATATTCCCATCTCTTTCAGAATTTTCCAGAGTTTGTGGTGATCCACAGAGTCAAAAGCTTTGCCGTAGTCAATAATGCAGAAGTAGATGTTTTTCTGGAACTCTCTTACTTTTTTGGTGATCCACCGGATAATGGCAATTTGATTACTGCCATTGACATTTTGTTAGATGTTACCAATTCCCCTTGATAACAATAACGTGATATGATGGGAAAGATGAAATAACATGGGTTATTGATTAGACTTAGCACAGCTTGTTTTTTTTTTCAATATATCACATATTTAAAATTACTACAGTTATTTTTAAGTGTCTATAGTAAAATTTGGGCTTCCCTCGTGGCTCAGACATCAAAAAATCTGCCTGCAATGCAGGAGACCTGGGTTAGATCTCTGGCTTGGGAAGATCCCCTGAAAAAGGAAATGGCAACCCACCCCAGGATTCTTGCTGGAGAATCCCATGGACAGAGAAGCCTGGCAGGCTACAGGCCATGGGGTCGCAGAAGAGTCGGGCATGACTGAGTGACTCACACTTTCACACTTTCACAACATAGTTTGAAGTTTAAAAGGGAAAAATTACCCCCAAAATGAAAGAAACAGCATGATCAAGTCAGAAACTGGTAGAGGAGTAGAAGTAGGCAGAAGCTTGAAATATTCTCTTAAGATCTGAATACTGTATAGAAAGAATAATTTCTAAAAGCATTTGGCAACAGATATTAGAAACTTTCAAAGTACTTGTATATTTTAGTTTTATATTT
Organism: Capra hircus; assembly: GCF_001704415.2. Lineage (NCBI taxonomy): Eukaryota > Metazoa > Chordata > Mammalia > Artiodactyla > Bovidae > Capra > Capra hircus. The sequence continues at coordinate 31,130,431 of NC_030829.1, forward strand.
ATGCTATTAAAATGCTTTCTAAGAAAAAATTCTGAAATATGTACTATTTACGTATCAAGTGTTTCATATCTCACATTTTGGACACTTACATAAAATAATATGTGGTCATAAAAATGAATGCTATTTTTTAAAAAAATTAATTCAAACCCACTATGAAAGTAACAATGACAAGTCAAAGGAAAACTTTTCCAATTTTATGGAGAACCCTTCTGCATGTGTGTATAACTTGTGCAAAGTTACAGTAAATTAGAACTTGCTATTCTAAATTTTATAAAATATACCATTAAGTATGTTTCTATTTTGCTACTGCCTTGGTATTTCTTACCTGTTATTCTGACCCTGTTAATATTACCCTATCTACCAGTGAGTTTGTATCTCTCTTTACCCTTCACCAGGTTCATATAAATTATATTCACAAATTCAATTTATATGCAGAGGACATTTTTATCATTGCTTATTTTTGTATACGTGTGTTCCTTCTACAGACATTTCCCCAAAGTTGGGTTTTCTCACTCAACGTCATACATTATGGACATAGGTCACGAGATCTAGTTCTAAATCATTCTTTTTAAATTAGCTGAATGGTATTTCCTAATATGAGTGAAACAAACTTTATTTTAATCATTCTCCTATTAATTGGCATTCAGAGTAAACAGGTTTTGGTTTTTATTTTGCAACTTCAAGCTGAAATAAATATCCTTATACATATTACTACATATGAGCAATTTTATTTTGATAGAGCAGTTTCTTAGGAGTGAAGCTTTGTCAAAAGGGCTGTACTTTTAAAATTTGAAATGCATATTTCCATATGATTCTTTAAAGATCTATACCTATAAACGCGCTCACCGGTAGTCTCTGAGAGAGACTCACCTGCAGGTACTCACCAGCACTTTATTAAATTTTTGCCAATCTGAGGGGTGAGAAGTTTGTGAATCTTATGAGTGAGAAGTAGTATTTCATTGTTACTAATGAAACAAAGCATTCTTTCATATGTTCATTGGTCTTTTGAATTTCTTCTTCTGTTGATTACTTATTCATAACCTATGAACATTCTTCTATTGTGGCACTCTGCTTTTGCTTATGTAATTGTATGTGTTTTATAATATCACAGCTAACATTTTTTTCCTGTCATTTTTGTTGCAACATTTCCCTACAACTTCTCATTTGTCTTTTGATTTTGTTTTTGTATAATTTAACCTACAAAATTACTTTATGGAAATTTAAATGTCTCTTTTCTATTATGACTCCCAAGTTTTCAGTCTGGCTCAAATTGCTTTCCTTCATCCTAATGTTATAAAAACATTCACCTAAAGTCTATTACCAGGTTTTTGTTTTATTTTAAAAAAGAAAAAAAAAAAAAGATTTAACCTTTTTATCTACCTGGAATTTATTTCTATTTATTATGTGACCTGAGGGGTCCACGATTGCTGTTTATCCAGGTGTAGAGCCAGTTTTAAAAGCACATTTAATAAATAAATAAGCCATTCTTTCTCTATTGAATCACAGTGTCATATTCTTTGTATTTTTAAAATTTTCTAGGTATATTCAGATGTCTTTTTCCAGGCATAATTGTCTGTTTCTCTGCTAATATTATAATATTTTTATTATCATACTAAAATGTAGATTTTAATTTCTAGAAGTTAATCACTTCTTGTAATTTTTTAAGTACAATTTTTAGATGTTTTGAATACTTACTCTTCCTCATGGATATTAAAATCATTTCACCATTTTCTTTCCACCATTTCCAAAAATAGTTAGGAAAAACTTTTGAATTTCTAATTGAGATGGTATTTTACTTACATAGTAATATATTAATTTTTGGATTTTTGACATTTTTAAGATACATCTTGCTATCCAAGGTATGCCTTTGCTTTCTTGTGGTCTATTTTATGTACTTCAACAAGACAGAATAAAAATATTCAGTGATTAAAAGGATATTTATTAAGACTTTTAATGACAAATAATAACATTTAACATTAAACCAAATAAAAGCAAAGAAATAAAATTACATGGACAGCATGATGCCAACTAAGTTAAAATGTACACAAAGAGAATGACAGGAAATATTCTAGAACAATGTGACATGTGTGAATGGAAAATCTGTATATAACCTTTATTTACCCACTATAATTTCCCGTAGTTTTCAAATTTTTATTGTGGGCTCAACCTACAGCATGACTCTGGATGAGAAAAAAAGCATATAAACATGCTTTCTTTGCCCACTGAAAGACACAGTGAATTTAGAATCCTAGAATCAATAGTGAAAATAAGTGGTACCTCTTGTTTTGTGGCAAAGTCCCATTTTATCACAGAAGGACCTATAAAAAACCTCCTGTGACAAGTTGTCTGATGGATTCAGTCAAACTAAATAGCACCATTTTATGTGTAGAATGTTTCTTTCTTTATAAATCAGAAACTCTAAAATAAGCATACCAGTTCAATCTTTCAACATAAGTGTTATATTAGAGTTCATGGGAAGTAATAACAATTAGTGTATCAGGCATTTATAACTTTTTTCCAACTTATAATAAATGCTTCATGCAGAAAATTTGAAAATACTTTACCTAATATCACCAACTAGTTGAAGAATGAACTGAAGACCATGCTTAGTTAACTCAAAAGAAATTTCTGTGGATTTTCTAAAAAGTATTTTGATGAAGGCTAAATTGCCAATTGAAAATTGTTACCCCTGAACAAATCTTATCAACATGTTGTTTCTTGTCTCATCTTCCAGTATATGTCTTCTTTTGATTCTTTAGAAGCACGAAAATGAAAGACTAAAACATTCAGTTCAGTTCAGTTGCTCGGTCATGTCCGACTCTTTGTTATCCCATGGACTGTAGCATGCCAGGCCTCCCTGTCCTTCACCAACTCCTGGAGTCTACTCAAACTCATGTCCATTGAGTCGGTGATGCCATCCAACCATCTCATCCTCTGTGGCCCCCTTCTCTTCCGGCCTTCAATCTTTCCCAGCATCAGGATCTTTTCAAATGAGTCAGCTTTTCCCATCAGGTGGCCAAAGTATTGGAGTTTCAGCTTCAGCTTCAGTCTTTCCAGTGAATATTCAGGGCTGATTTCCTTTAGGATAGACTGGATGGATCTCCCTGCAGTCCAAGGGATTCTCAAGAGTCTTCTCCAACACCACAGTTCAAAAGCATCAATTCTTCGGCGCTCAGCTTTCTTTATAGTTCAACACTCACATCCATACATGACTACTGGAAAAACCACAGCTTTGACTAGAGACACCTTTCTTGGCAAAGTAATGTCTCTGCTTTTTAATATGCTGTCTTGTGCTCAACAAATGCAGGTTAAAATTTTCCACTATGAAAATATCTCCCTAAAGCAGCATTTCATTTTTTCACATTCCCCTCTTGGAAATCATATAACAACAACAAGTCGGGAGAAAAAAGTCTGCAAACTCCATTTACAATGAAGCTAAGGTATAGATGTGACCCAGAGACACATAAGTGATCTGCTAGAAATAGCTTAGATAGGGTAAAAGTGAGGAGAATTTTTTAAAAATGAGATTTCTGAGAGGGCCCAGCAACCATGGATAATAGAAAGAGTCAGGAATGATACACTTTCTGAAGGTGAGAGCCTCACCCTGTGGTGAAAGATCTATAGCTAATAGGGCAATAAGGGAGGCTTTCCTGACGGCTCAACAGTAAAGAATTTGCCTGCAATGCAGGAGATCTGGGTTCAGGGTCAGAAAACAAAGCAGACAGGGATGGAAACAGGAAAAACTTCAACCTGGTTCAATTTACAGATGCAAATGAGGTGGCCCTAACCACATTGATGTCATACTTTTAGAAGTGTCATGTTTGTGTATTTGTCCCTGGTAGTAGAAAAGGAGACAGCTTTCAGGTTACCAACCTGGAGGACTTTCCTAGCTCTTCCCCATTTTTAACACTTACACAACAGCAAATCTGCAAACAGCCACCTCACTCAGATGAGTACTAAGAGAGTTCTAAAAAGCATCAACACAAAGATATAATATGAAAGCTTTGGTAAATACCAGCAAATGGTTAATAGATTCAAAAAACCCAGAAATGAAACTTTATGTTCACACAAAAACTGTACACGATTATTTTTAGCAGATTTATTTGTAACAGCCCCAAACTGAAAGCAGCTCAGATGTTCTTCAGCAGGTGGATGGTGAAACAGCCTATGATACATATACACCAGGGAATACTACTCACCAATAAAAAGGAACAAATGATTGACACATCAAGAACTTGGATGAAAGTCCAGAGAATAAAGCTTAGTCCAAAATAAACCTTAAATGTTATATACAGTACATTTTCATTTCTGTAACATTCTAGAAATGTTAACATTATAGAGAGCAATTAGAGATGAGTGGTTGCTAAAATCACAATCAGTAGGGGGCATAGAGGAAAGAATGAAGTAGGTATGGCAATAAAAGAGCAATATGAAAGATCTTTGGGGTGATGGAAACTCCTTGTATCTTAACTGTATCCACATCATTGTCCTGCTTCAGTTCAGTCACTCAGTCGTGTCCGACTCTTTGAGACCCCATGGACTGCAGCACGTCACGCTCCCCTGTCCATCACCAGCTCCCAGAGCTTGTTCAAACTCGTCCATTGAGTCGGTGATGCCATCCAACCATCTCATCCTCTGTCATCCCCTCTTCCTCTGGCCTTCAATCTTTCCCAGCATCAGGGTCTTTTCAAATGAGTCAGTTCTTCACATCAGGTGGCCAAAGTATTGGAGTTTCAGCTTCAGCATCAGTCCTTCCAATGAATATTCAGGACTGACTTCCTTTAGGATGGACTGGATGGATCTCCTTGCAGTCCAAGGGACTTTAAAGAGTCTTCTCCAACATCACCAGCTGTCTTTATAGTCCAACTCTCACATCCATACATGACTATTGGAAAAACCATAGCTTTGACTAGACAGGCCTTTGCTGGCAAAGTAACGTCTCTGCTTTTTAATATGCTGCCTATTGGGTCATAACTTTCTTCCAAGGAGCAAGCATCTTTTAATTTTATGGCTGCAGTCAACATCTGCAGTAATTTTGGAGGCTCCCAAAAGAAAGTCTTTCACTGTGTCCACTGTTTCCCATCTATTTCCCATGAAATGATGGGACGAGACACCATGATTTTAGTTTTCTGACTGTTGAGTTTTAAGTCAACTTTTTCAGTCTCCTCTTTCACTTTCATCAAGTGGTTCCTTAGTTCTTCTTCAATTTCTGTCATAAAGGTGGTGTCATCTGCATATCTGAGGTGATTGATATTTCTCCCGGCAATCTTGATTCTAACTTGTGCTTCATTCAGCCTGGTATTTCACATGATGTACTCTGCATATAAGTTAAATAAGCAGGGTGAGAAAATACAGCCTTGATGTACTCCTTTCCCTATTTGGAACCAGTCTATTGTTCCATGTCCAGTTCTAACTGTTCCTTCCTGACCTGCATACAGATTTCTCAGGAGGCAGGTCAGGTGGTCTGGTATTTCCATTTCTTGAAGAATTTTCCACACTTTGTGGTGATCCACAGAGTCAAAGGCTTTGGCGTAGTCAGTAAAGCAGAAGTAGATTTTTTTTGGAACACTCTTGCTTTTTCGGTGATTCAGCGGATGCATGTATAGTATCATATAGTATCAGTGTGGTACAGTATTGCGTCATAGTTTTGTAAGATGTTATCACGGGGGGATATGTGTGTAAAGGGTTCTCTCTTTATTATTTCTTACAGCTGCCTATGAATCTACAATATCCCAAGATGAAAAGTTTAATTCAATACTACCCAACCCCACCTCCACCATAATTACTAGATAAATGTGCATAAAATTTGAAGGATTACATGGGGAAATAGCTATTGTGGAAAACATGGAAGGTGATTCAGAAGATAGAGAAAATAAAACTAAGATAAAACGAAGCTTAGTTTGAAAAAAAAAAAAGCTATAGAATGCAGGAAAAGAATACGTAACATCTGTATTACCAGAGTCCCACAAAGAAGATCAGAAAAATTGGAAATTAACATATTTAAAGATTTGATGCAAGGAAAGTGTCCTGGACAGACTACGACTTGAATCTCCTTAAAGAAAAGATGTAATACGGACCGTAGAAAACAGACCAGGAACAGTCAACACCAAGACACATCTTTATAAATTTTTTGAATTTAGATGGAGGAATCTTTGGGGGCCGTAAGACAAAAAGGTAAATTTGCTTCTGAAAGGGGAAGAAATACAGTCAGCTTCAAATTTCTTCATGTTGACATTTTTAATACCGGAAGAGGGTTGAGCAACATCAACAAAAAACTCAAGGAAGTGAAGGGTGATGTAAAGATTTCATATTCCTCCAGGAATAAGGCTGTTAAAACACATACATACACACACAGTTTTGAACATCGAAGAACTCAGAGATGATGTTTCCCATGAGCCCTTCTTGATGAAACTAACAGAGGACAAACTTCCTCTAACAAAGAGATAATTGAAGAACTGTGGTAAAGAGACTCTACTGGGTACTGAATAGGTTTCACTGTAGAAGTAAAATGGAAATACACACAGAAATTAATCATAAATATTGTATGCTCTACATTGCAGAAATGATAGAAATAACAGCTATTAGGAAGGAAAAAGGGAGGGCGGATTGAGATAGGCAAGATAAGACCTCAAGAAAATGAAAAACATAATTTATAAGTTTTCTAAAACCCAAAGCCAAACTAAAGAGAAAATATGCTACAAATATATTTGCAGCTCATACTACACAAAATAGCCCAAGTAAAACAGTAAGAAAATATTAAAATCTCAAAAAATATATGGGAATAGATTACTGATAAATCCCTCCCCACCTCTTTCACACACATACACATAAATATAATGCAGTAATACAATTAAAAATACCAGCTTTTAATAAAATGATAAAGTGCACATACTAATGAGGATCAGTGAAATGGACACACTCAAACAATGCTAGTGGCACTGAAAATGAAAATGACTCTTTGCAAAGCAATGTATCAAATATCAGGAAAAAAAAAACTTATACTAAGACTTTCAATGTTTATACAGAAACAAATGTTCATACCCAGTAACTTCATCTGGGTCTCTATAAAAGGCTATTTTTGAGCTTAGAAAAGGGCATATAACAATGTTGCAATTTATGGAATAGTAAGTGTCTGTCATTCCTTATAATGAGTTTTACATGCACTAAATATTTTAATTCTCATACTGCTATGGTGCTACAGTAGACACTATAAAAAGATATATAATGATACAGAAATGCCTACAAAATAATACTGAGACAAAACAGAAATATATCAGACATATACAGATATATTCTATGATTGCTGCTACATAAAAACATTTAGCAAGGCACATGTATTACTAAAACCCTGGAAAATGTTTATTAAAAACTTTGCTGAGTTTTTTTTCATAAACTTCAATAACTTCTTTTAAAAGAGAAATAGAAGAAGGAGCAGAAGATTAAAAGAGAGAGAGAATAAGAGATACATGGAGCTTGACTAAATGCTCCCAATTTGGGAAAACATATCTTAGTGCCCTTACAAGTTTCTTTTAATTATTGTTCTAAAACAGAGGTAGCAATGTGGCCTGCCAGCCAATTTTTGTTGGCATTCTGCAATTAATGTATGCTTTTCTTTTCTCTTTACTACTCTTCTTTTCCTTTCAATTCATTCTTCTTTCAATCCTCTTTTTCCTCCACTGCAATCTATACTTTAACCACTCATCTGACAGACCCCTGCATCAGAATTATGTGGCACGCACCTGACATCCATAGAGATACCCGGACTCTACCCCAGATCTATACGTATCAGTATTATGGAAGATGGTCCAGGAATCTGCATCAAACATGTTTCCTGGAGGATTACTGCTCACAAGACATTGTGAAAACCACTCTTGAATCCAACACATAACATTTATTCCTTAAGTAGCCACTGGAAGGAAGAGATGAAGGACAGACAGAACAGATATTTCCTGTGTCTTCAAAATTCCACAGAATTAGGTAAAGATATTGGGTTAGAATCAGTTTTTAAAGATACAATCTATTTGCAATTGAAGGACTTGGGGAAATCTCAGACACACACACACATGCAGTTTTTTGTTGATTTTTCTTTTTTTTTTTAACTAAGCTCAGGGACTTCAAACAGTACCACTCAGGTGGTCTTTTTCCTCCCCCATCCCTTACTTCAACCAGAAGTAAGTTCAACTGTCTGCCTTTATCTGTTTCACTCTTAGTATTCCATGAAATTTTTCATTTAATAAAATGCTACACTTCTCAAGGAAAAGTCTTGAAAACCTATTGGTATGGTTCTACCACAAACCTCTTAAACTGATTTGCCATTTCCACAGTACATGGAACTATAAGGTCAAAGATAGAGATGCCCAGGGTTTTAATAAAAGAAAGAAAAGCAAATCATCTGCTCTCTTCTAGCTTTCTGAAATGTAAAATTGATCCCTGTCGAGAAATCCAAACATCATGGACTTTATTTCTTAGATCAATTAATGTCTTATGTTTGATCTTAAGACTTGATCCCTTAGGTCAACTGATTTCTACCTCCTCTAATGTTTGACACAAAAGAAAATCCAAAGGTTTACTCATCCTCTAAAAGTCAATTCAAATATTATATCCCCAAGTGAAGATTCTTTAACATCTTCAGTCAAGTCATATTTAAAGAATCTTTCCCTTTCTGCTACTGTACTTCACAGGTTTTTAACAGAGAATTGGAAATGATGGTTTACATATCTATATTCCCTTAGACAACGGCCAAGGTGTAAACATTCATCTCAGGAAATCCTGGCATAATAGATACATTAAGATGATTGCATGAATCTAATTACAGAGCAAAAGATTCACTCTTCTGCTCTAGATAATTCTATAGTAACTTCAGAGCATATTAGGAAAGTGTTACCCATTTAAAATGTGTCTTCTATCTTTGGATTTATTATCTTGCTTTTTGATCTTCATTTGTGGTGAAAATGTTAGAAGAATGATGTTGCCTGCTGCCGAGTTCAAGTTGAAGAAGGCACTATATCGAGGTGCAGTCTGAAACGTGACAGCGTATGTAAATGTGTTGGTGAGCTAAAAATACACGGATAAATGATGCATGACATCCACAGAGTATGCACAACTTTGTATTTATATAGTACCTACATGTAGACATTAGGATTCTATTTATGCGTTTGCCAAGAAAGGGAAAAGTGTCTACATATGTCTCGTAAATATGGATCCGGGCTCATGCCCAATGCAGATGCTGCAGAGAGACGGGAGTGGGGAAAGGGGCGTGCAGCTCTGGGAGCAGCCTGTCTGTCAGATCATTTCCCCAGAATAGGTTTCTGGAAACACGAACAAAGATGATGGCCTGTAGACAACGCACATTTATCCAAAGAGGATGAAAATTGTCTTCCAGAGTGCTTCAGTATTGTGTATAATTTTTTTTAATATAATTCTTTGAAAATTGGTAATCTAGAAATGTCACATGTGGTAGCCTTTAGTTAAGAGGACCCAAGTGTTCACATTTCCCCGCTACAGAAACAGAGGAGCTCTGCCTATTCCTTATCATATAATCAGGATAGTGATTCATAAGGAGACAAAGATTTTCAAAGAACGTTACCACTAACACATTATGTGTTTAAAGGGCTTTGCCATCAGAGTTAGAAAAACAGGATGAGATTCCAAGATTTAGCACTTAGCATCTCTGTGACCTTGGGCCTCCCAGCCTGACTTTTCTTATCTGTAACATGGGCATGATTAACTACCCAACTCAGAGCAAAGGTTTTAAAATTTAAATGATATAATGCTGATTAAATGATTAGCACACTGACAGAATACTTCAAAATACAAAACAGTGTAGCTATTCATTATATTTCTTTTACTAATCTCTCTCCTTTGAATAAAATAGACTTTATTCTTCATTTAGAATAACATTAGACTCAATAATATTTTAATATACTCACCCTGAAATATCAATCTATAATTTCAACAAAGTTTGGAACACACCAGCTTTCCCCAAACCTGAGCTTTTTCCACTTACATTATTACTTTATCATATCTTACTCTGAAGAGTCTTAGATTGTTTTATTCCATTCAAAACTTCCATGATTAAGGGTTCATCTTATGACACTCAAAAAGTCAAATCGAATTCCAGGTCAACCATCTTACTCTGTCTCCCGACCTTCTTTTCAAGTTAGTCTGGGAAGCATGCTGGGTGTGCTACCACTGATGGGGGCGATGGAGTCAATTGCATTTAGTCTGGTGAATTGAAGGAGTTTCTATAATCTCCTTCCTTCCCTCTGTAGCCTCACTGTAAAGTACAAAACTGTCATTTTTACAATAGGAAAAATGACTGACTTGTACAGAATCAGCTTTTACTGCAAAAAGATTAACATCTATAACCACTTGATTAGCATTGCTTCTAAGAAGGTCTTGTCCTTATTGTATACTTAAGTCGTAATGTTCAATGATGCAGAATCCCTATCTTGAATAGGGAAGACTGGGCTTTTTACAAGCATAACTTTATAGAGTCTAACCCACATGAGGGACACAAAGGAAACAAGATGGTGTGAGGAGAGAAGGGATCCTTTGCTCTTCTCCCTTCTATTACTTCTTTGATATATCACCATCTCTTCTCCATCTCTTCCTCTCTAATCTCCTTGTTTATCTCCTAATGATACAAAAAAAAAAAAATGGGGCAGGAAATAAAGGCTCAGACGTTGAACAGCAAATGTACTTACAGAAGTCTGTTTCATTTACTAGCTCAAATTCTGCTGATGGAGGATCTGATCTTTATACTAACAATATTCCGCAGTAATACCATTCAAGCATGAGTCCCAAGGTGCCAATTCACCACCAACTCAACCTATTTGACAGTGGATTTCTATTCGCCTAACTTCAGAGTCTGACAAATGTAGAGATAAGTATATGCTAACCTAGTACATCATAAGGAGTGATATGCCATAACCATTATCCTCTCTAAAAGAATTTTCTTTAAATTTCACAAGAAATATACTCTTAAGTACACATAAGCAATATCTTTTATCAGAATTAATAATAAATGAGGAACCTAAATATTTTAAACCAGTAAATGAATATTCTTAGATGTGGTGGCTTAGCTTAAATAACAGAGAAAGCTCACTATAGTTTTAAATAATAGCAATACAATTTTAATAAGGTTGCATTTTTTTTATTAGGTACATTTAAACACTCCTTCTGATCTCTCATATTATACTCAGCAGTTAAGCAGCTTTATTTGTGGAGCTTTTGTAACCACCTCATTTAACATTAGGTATATCTTTTAGTTTAATTAAAGCATTCCTCTCCTTCCTTAATAGTCAATTGTTTTCAGTTCACCCATTATGTATAATTGTTTTCTTTGATCCATTCAAAACCTGGCTATTTTTCATGGCTAATTAAATAAACACTTGACCACCGCATTTAATGCTTAACTCAGTTTTATTTCTAATCTTGCATACCTGGGCTTCTGCACATAATATGCCCTGAAAAGATTGTGCACATTGTATTTAATTGCATCCGGCCTACATCTAGTCCCTGGAAGTAGAGGCAAAGTGTATATTTTCAGGAATTCCAGCAGAGGGCAGTCAAGCAAGAATAATCAGTTTTGCAAGAGGAGAAATTGATGATGATGTTTCCTGATATTTTTTCAAATCAAATTAACATCAGGGTATGTGTGTGTGAGTGTATATGTGTGTTAGGGGTTGGGGTGGGTGGAAAAAATGTATCCTTCACGAGCCAACTCATTTCTCACTTAACCTCTTTCTCAGCTGAATAAGAGCCACTATGTGCACAAGATAAGATACAAGATATTTTCAAAACACTCCTAGTATTAAAACCAAAGCCATAAATTCTGTTACAACAACTGACATTTTTATCACTCTACTTTGGCGTCTTTTACATTTTATGGATTTTAAGAATAAGTTCACATCACTGAAGAAAGTAATCAAACTTTTGAAGAATACGATCCCTCGCCAAGATATGATTGAAATAAACACAGTTCAATTAAAAAAATAGAAATAAAAAGAAGTTGGATTCAGTTTTCACAGGAAAAAAAAAAGATATATTCTGTACCAAGGGGTGGGATTTCTCATCTACAAAATGCTCAGTTAAAACGTTCTCAACTCCCTTCCATCTATTCATTTGCAAAGAGGTCTTCCACTACCAAAGAGAAACACTGCCCCAGGAGTCACTTGGCTAACGGTATAGAAGATACGGAAGTTCAGTTCCTTTTACTCTGGTTATTGCTGGTAATTGTTTGATAACCACTTCTCAAGAAGGAAAATACCCTGATTTTGTTGCTTTTGCCAATTTCCACAGTGTAAATATTCCCAGCTGGTTGACTCTGAACTGCCTACATGAAGTTGCTGAACATGGGACTGGGAAGAGATGCAGGGTAGCATACCGCGAGATTGTATTTCCAACCCGGAGTTACAGTAGATGTGAGTAACTTCAAGAGTTTTGAGTATTTATTACCTTTATAATTTGAAGTTTATACAATTTAATTTTTAATAATGGCTATATTAAGAATTGACTCACAAAATTACTAAAGGTTTGAAAGTTAGCTCTTGGGAGCCGGTATGAACTGACTCTAGCACACCATGAATATACTAGACCTTCTGGTTTTTAGACCTTAGATAAGCAAGAAAAGGGAACAGAAGGCAGTCAAGAAGGAGAATCACTTTGGTGTACAGAGCAGACAGCAAGGAGATCAAATCAGTCAATCCTAAGGAAAATTAACCCTGAATAGTCATTGGAAGGACTGATGATGAAGCTGAAGCTCCAATCCTTTGGCCACCTGATGCAAAGAGCCCGACTCACTGGAAAAGATCCTGATGCTGAGAAGGATTGAGGGCAGGAGGAGAAGGGGGCAACAGAGGATGAGATGGCTGGATGGCATCACAGACTCAATGGACATGAGTTTGAGCAAAGTCTGGGAGATAGTGAAGGGCAGGTATGCCTGGTGTGTTGCAGTCCATGGGGTTGCAAAGAGTGAGACAGGACTGAGTGACTGAGCAACGACAACAGACATTGACACAACACTGTAAACCAACTATACTTCAATAAAGTAAGTTTTTTAAAAAGTCACTGTCTGGATAAATTTGGGGAAATGACTTAATCTCTGCTATTCCTGAGCTTCCAAGTCAGTTATTTTGAAGATTAAAAGCATTTATCACAGAAATTTCCTGGAATGAAGTAAGTGCTCTTTAAAAAAAAGAAAAAGCTAGTTATATTTACTGCTCTAGGTGGAGGCAGGATTATTAATAAAATTAGTTATTTGGTTTCTCAGTCCATAGCAAATTAGATGCATTAAATTAGTAAAAGACACTATCCAGGATTACTACTCTTAAGGCAGGAAGAAATATTAATATCAGTTAATTCCTGATTGCCCAGAAGAAAATAACCCATAAGAACCAAATCATAGACAAGGTTTTTAAAAGGTAGTAAGGGGCTGTGGAGCATCAGATCCAGGAGCTGACACTTCTCAGTAGATATAGAGAATGTCAACAGACAACAACTAGAAAAAGGACTCAGTGTTATCAAGAAAAGTTTAAGATATGTTTGCTTATCTGCATATTTAACAGGTTAGCATATAGTACATTTAAGAAATCTTATCAACCTGTTTAAAATTTATTAAAGTTGGTTAATGTTTATACAATTTGATGATTTTGTTTTGGAGACATAGAAAAAAATGAATAAATATATGCTAAAGTCTTAATTTTTTTTTTTAATTTAAGATTGCAAGAGCTATTTGTTTCCAAGGCAAACCATTCAATATCACGGTAATCCAAGTCTATGCTCCAACCAGTGACGCTGAAGAAGCTGAAGTTGAATGGTTCTATGAAGACCTACAAGACCGTTTAGAACTAACACCCAAAAAAGATGTCCTTTTCATTACAGGGGACTGGAATGCAAAAGTAGGAAGTCAAGAAACACCTGGAGTAACAGGCAAATTTGGCCTTGGAATACAGAATGAAACAGGGCAAAGACTAATAGAGTTTTGCCAAGAAAACGCACTGGTCATAGCAAACACCCTCTTCCAACAGCACAAGAGAAGACTCTACACAGGGACATCACCAGATGATCAACACCGAAATCAGATTGATTATATTCTTTGCAGCCAAAGGTGCTCTATACAGAAGCTCTATACAGGCAACAAAAACAAGACCAGGAGCTGACTGTGACGCAGATTATAAACTCCTCATTGCCAAATTCAGACTTAAATTGAAGAAAGTAGGGAAAACCACTAGACCATTCAGGTATGACCTAAATAAAATCCCTTATGATTATACAGTGGAAGTGAGAAATAGATTTAAGGGACTAGATCTGATAGAGTGCCTGATGAACTATGGACTGAGGTTCATGACACTGTACAGAAGACAGGGATCAAGACCATCCCCATGGAAAAGAAATGCAAAAAAGCAAAATGGCTGTCTGAGGAGGCCTTACAAATAGCTGTGAAAAGAAGAGAAGCAAAAAGCAAAGGAGAAAAGGAAAGATATAAGCGTCTGAATGCAGAGTTCCAAAGAATAGCAAGAAGAGGTAAGAAAGCCTTCCTCAGCAATCAATGCAAAGAAATAGAGGAAAACAACAGAATGAGAAAGACTAGAGATCTCTTCAAGAAAATTAGAGACACCAAGGGAACATTTCATGCAAAGATGGGCTCAATAAAGGACAGAAATGGTAGAGACCTAACAGAAGCAGAAGATATTAAGAAGAGGTGGCAAGAATACACAGAACTATATGAAAAAGATGTTCATGACCCAGATAATCATGATGGTGTGATCACTCACCTAGAGCCAGACATCCTCGAATGTGAAGTCAAGTGGGCCTTAGAAAGCATCACTACACACAAAGCTAGTGGAGGTGATGGAATTCCAGTTGAGCTGTTTCAAATCCTGAAAGATGATGCTGTGAAAGTGCTGCACTCAATATGCCAGCAAATTTGGAACTCTCAGCAGTGGCCACAGGACTGAAAAATGTCAGTTTTCATTCCAATTCCAAAGAAAGGCAATGTCAAAGAATGCTCAAACTACCGCACAATTGCACTCATCTCACATGCTGGTAAAGTAATGCTCAAAATTCTCCAAGCCAGGCCTCAGCAATACATGAACTGTGAACTTCCAGATGTTCAAGCTGGTTTTAGAAAAGGCAGAGGAACCAGAGATCAAATTGCCAACATCCGCTGGATCATCGAAAAAGCAAGAGAGTTCCAGAAAAACATCTATTTCTGCTTTATTGACTATGCCAAAGCCTTTGACTGTGTGGATCACAATAAACTGTGGAAAATTCTGAAAGAAACGGGAATACCAGACCACTTGACCTGCCTCTTGAGAAACCTATATGCAGGTCAGGAAGCAAGAGTTAGAAGTGGACATGGAACAACAGACTGGCTCCAAATAGGAAAAGGAGTATGTCAAGGCTGTATACTGTCACCCTGCTTATTTAACTTTTATGCAGAGTACATCTTGAGAAACGCTGGGCTGGAAGAAGCATAAGCTGGAATCAAGATTGCCAGGAGAAATATCAATAACGTCAGATATGCAGATGACACCACCCTTATGGCAGAAAGTGAAGAGGAACTAAAAAGCCCGTTGATGAAAGTGAAAGTAGAGAGTGAAAAAGTTGGCTTAAAGCTCAACATTCAGAAAATGAAGATCATGGCATCTAGTCCCACCACTTCATGGCAAATAGATGGGGAAACAATGGAAACAGTGGCACACTTTATTTTTGGGGGCTCCAAAATCGCTGCAGATGGTGACTGCAAGCCATGAAATTAAAAGACGCTTACTCCTTGGAAGAAAAGTTAAGACCAACCTAGATAGCATATTGAAAAGCAGAGACGTTACTTTGCCAACAAAGGTCCGTCTAGTCAAGGCTATGGTTTTTCCAGTGGTCGTGTATGGATGTGACAGTTGGTCTGTGACGAAAGCTGAGCGCCGAAGAATGGATGATCTTGAACTGTGGTGTTGGAGAAGACTCTTGAAAGTCCCTTGGACTGCAAGGAGATCCAACCAGTCCATTCTGAAGGAGATCAGCCCTGGGATTTCTTTCGAAGGAATGATGCTGAAATTGAAACTCCAGTACTTTGGCCACCTTATGCAAAGAGTTGACTCATTGGAAAAGACTCTGATGCTGGGAGGGATTGGGGGCAGGAGGAGAAGGGGACGGCATAGGATGAGATGGCTGGATGACATCACTGACTTGATGGACGCGAGTCTGAGTGAACTCCGGGAGTTGGTGATGGACAGGGAAGCCTGGCGTGCTGCGATTCATGGGGTCGCAAAGAGTCAGACACAACTGAGCGACTGAACTGATTGACTGACTGACAGGTGCTGTTAGTGTCCTTCTGTGTGATAATATTCAAGTTTCTAAGAACATGTGCTATGTTGTAATCCATAAAAAACAACATGCATTGTAAAACAAAATAAAAATGATTAAGGGAAAAATTTCACTTCTTCAGAAACTTTGTTTAAAATTACATCTGTTTCTATCAATGTCATTGATTGAGTCATTATTGTTAGATCTTCATCAGGTGTTAGCAATTCAGATTCACATGAAGAATACATCATTTCAGATCTATTGCTATCGACTAAAGCTGCCTTAAACTTCTCTGCAATGCGTATGACAAATTTATATGTTTTTTTGTCATTGTTTGCTGAGTACTTTTCTGTTGACTTTTTTCTTAGAACATGTGAAAAATTGTAAATCAAATGTAATAAGAAAACTAGGATTCCAGAACTCAAAAGATTGTTGAAGGAACAAATGAAATCATGGCTGTGAATTGATTGATTCATATAAACACTATCATAAAAACAATGACAGTTTATGTTAGTATTATCATATATTTGCCTCAGCTCTAAAACTCTCCAAGTTTAGTTTTAGAGTTTGTGAATGTGTTTTGAACATAAGATATTATCAGATAAAGCTCTCAGACAGATAAATGATGTCCTAATAGTATTTTCTCTTGCCTTAGTAATACCAAGGAAAGTCCAAATCATAAAATTGAGTTAAAAGTAAAAAGCAAATACTATAAAACTTAGATAGATACAGTGTGAAGAAACTCAAGGTTTCTCTCTAACTATGGTCTCTTCACTTTATCTAGCTACATATCCATCCATCCATCATGTCTCTTTGTCTATTATCTATCCACCCAGGCATCTATCTATGAATCTATTCACCCATCTATCTATTCCTTTATATCATGGACTCATCAGGAAAGCTTTGGGAAATTCTGTCTCTTCCTAGAACAATGCATATTTATACAAAATCGTGTGCAACAAGTCAAATGCTTCACAAACCATCTAAGCATATGAAGAATTCCTCCATTATATCATGCAATTTTTCCATTTTATATACATTATCTACGATTTGGATATTTTAAGTAATAATAAAATGATAGTGATTCTACTGTTTCAAATGAAAGATTTAAAAGATATTCTATTATTGGTTTGCTGGAATTTTACAATAATATATGATATTTACCACTCCCTGCCCCACTCCCACCCCCTGGGCTTTCTAGGAGGTGCATTTGGTAAAGAATCCACCTGTCAATGCAGGAGACAAAAGAGATGAAGGTTTGACCCCTGGATCGGGAAGATCCCCTGTAGGAGGAAATGGCAACCCACTCCAGTATGCTTGCCTTGAAAATTCCGTGAACAGAGGAGCTTGGGGGCCAAAAGTCTATGGAATCACAGAGTCAGGCATGACTGAATGTACATACATACACACACACACACGACAATCACCACCACCATTCTGCATACTGAGCACTCAGTGGGCACTTTTAATTTGTCAGTTGTGGAAAACTACATTGCATTATTTATTTAATCATTTTTTGGCCTCTATTTCTCTCCTCTCTTTTAAAATATTTTTATCTTATATTCCATTTTCTTCCTTCTTTTGTTCTACACTCTGGAAAATATCCATGACCATATCTTTCAGTATTAAAAGTGATTTCTTTACAAGAAATTTTGTTTTATTTTCAAGAGCTCTCTTTTCCTCTCTGGTTATTTATTTCAAAACGTAGCATCCTGTTTTATGGAAGAGATGTCATGTATATCTTTGAGGATTACAAAAAGTTTTCTTTTTCAGCCCCTTTTTCATCTTCCTATTCTATCTGTAAGAGCTCCTGTTGGCTCATTCCACTTCTTCATTTCAATGTCTTTCTTCCTTGTTGGCAGCTTTCCCTAACAGCTGGCAAAGCTTGGTCCACTAACATTTAAGAACTGGTTAGAAACAGAGAAATGCTTGTTGACAGACTGGAAGGGAATACCATATTCCATATTGTCCCTCAACCTCTCTAATCTCTAAACAGCCAGGCTTTCCTCTTTCTCTACTTTTCTTCATAGGCTTTTGAAAATGTATAATGTCCAGATTAGGGGGTGAGGGGAGGTTTGCTGAACTTAGAAGAAGGAATAGAGAAAGAACATTTACTCCATTTTCCTAGAAATTGAAGAAATATTTAACCACAATCACAGAAACCTAGCCAATCTGATCACACGGACCACAGCTTGTCTAACTCAATGAAACTAGGCCATGTCGTGTGGGGCCACCCAAGACAGACGGGTCATGGTGGAGAGGTCTGACAGAATATGGTCCACTGGAGAAGGGAATGGCAAACCACTTCAGTATTCTTGCCTTGAGAACCCCATGAACAGTATGAAAAGGCAAAAGGATAGGACACTGAAAGATCAACTCCCCAGGTCGGTAAGTGCCCAATATGCTACTGGAGATCAGTGGAGAAATAACTCCAGAAAGAATGAAGAGACGGAGCCAAAGCAAAAACAACACCCAGTTGTGGATGTCACTGGTGATAGAAGCAAGGTCCAATGCTGTAAAGAGCAATATTGCATAGACCCTGGCATGTTATGTTCACGAATCAAGGCAAATAGGAAGTGGTCAAACAGGAGATGGCAAGACTGAATGTCGATATTCTAGGAATCAGCAAACTAAAATGGACTGGAATGGGTGAATTTAACTCAGATGACCATTATATCTACTACTGTGAGCAGGAATCCCTTAGAAGAAATGAAGTAGCCATCATAGTCAACAAAAGAGTCCAAACTACAGTACTTGGATGTAATCTCAAAAGCGACAGAGTGATCTCTGTTCGTTTCCAAGGCAAACCATTCAATATCACTGTAATCCAAGCCTATGCCCCGACAATAACACTGAAGAAGCTGAGGTTGAACGGTTCTATGAAGACCTACAAGATTTTTTTAGAACTAACACCCCCAAAAGATGGCCTTTTCATTATAGGGGACTGGAATGCAAAAGTAGGAAGTCAAGAAAAACCTGGAGTAACAGGCAAATTTGGCCTTGGAGTACAGAATGAAGCAGGGCAAACGCTAATAGAGTTCTGCCATGGGAACGCACTGGTCATAGCAAATCAACACAAGAGAAAACTCTACAATTGGACATCAGCAGATGGTCAACACCAAATCAGATTGATTATATTCTCTGGAGCCAAAGACGGAGAAGCTCTATACAGTGAGCAAAAACAAGACCAGGAGCTGACTGTGGCCCAGATTATAAACTCCTCATTGCCAAATTCAGACTTAAATTGAAGAAAGTGGGAAAACCACTAGACCAATCAGGTATGACCTAAATCAAATCCCTTATGATTATACAGTGGAAGTGAGAAATAGATTTAAGGGACTACATCTGATAGACAGAGTGCCTGATGAACTATGGATGAAGGTTCATGACATTGTACAGGAGACAGGGATCAAGACCATCGCATGGAAAGGAAATGCAAAAAAGCAAAATGGCTGTCTGGGGAGGCATTACAAATAGCTGTGAAAAGAAGAGAAGCAAAAAGCAAAGGAGAAAAGGAAAGATATAAGCATCTGAATGCAGAGTTCCAAAGAATAGCAAGGAGAGATTTAAAAAAAAAAAAAAAAGCCTTCCTCAGTGATCAATACAAAGAAATAGAGGAAAACAACAGAATGGGAAAGACTAGAGATCTTTTCAAAAAAATTTTGAGATAACAAGGGAACATTCCATAGAAAGATGGGCTCAATAAAGGACAGAAATGGTAGAGACCTAACAGAAGCAGAAGATATTAAGAAGAGTGGCAAGAATACACAGAAGAACTGTACAAAAAAGATCTTCATGACCCAGATAATCATGATGATGTGATCACTCACCTAGAGCCAACATCCTGGAATGTGAAGTCAAGTGGGCCTTAGAAAGCATCACTACAAACAAAGCTAGTGGAGGTGATGGAATTCCAGTTGAGCTATTTCAAATCCTAAAAGATGATGCTGTGGAAGTGTTGCACTCAATATGCCAGCAAATTTGGAAAACTCAGCAGTGGCCACAGGACTGGAAAAAGTCAGTTTTCATTCCAATCCCAAAGAAAGGCAATGTCAAAGAATGCTCAAACTACCGCACAATTACACTCATCTCATACGCTAATAAAGTAATGCTCAAAATTCTCCAAGCCAGGCCTCAGCAATACGTAAACCATGAACTTCCAGATGTTCAAGCTGGTTTTAGAAAAGGCAGAGGAACCAGAGATCAAATTGCCAACATCCGCTGGATCATGGAAAAAGGAAGAGAGTTCCAGAAAAACATCTATTTCTGCTTTATTGACTATGCCAAAGCCTTTGACTGTGTGAATCACAATAAACTGGAAAATTCTGAGAGAGATGGGAATACCAGACCACCTGACTTGCCGCTTGAGAAACCTATATGCAGGTCAGGAAGCGACAGTTAGAACCGGACATGGAACAACAGACTGGTTCCAAATAGGAAAAGGAGTATGTCAAAGCTGTATATTGTCACCCTGCTTATTTAACTTATATGCAGAGTACATTTTGAGAAATGCTGGGCTGGAAGAAGCACAAGCTGGAATCAAGATTGCCGGGAGAAATATCAATAACCTCAGAAATGCAGACATCCTTATGGCAGAAAGTGAGGAAGAACTAAAGAACCTCTTGATGAAAGTGAAAGTAGAGAGTGAAAAAGTTGGCCTAAAGCTCAACATTCAGAAAACTAAAATCATGGCATCCAGTCCCATCACTTCATGCCAAATAGATGGGGAAACAGTGGAAACAGTGGCAGACTTTATTTTGGGGGGCTCCAAAATCACTGCAGATGGTGATTGCAGCCATGAAATTAAAAGAGGCTTGCTCCTTGGAAGAAAAGTTATAACCAACCTAGTCAGCTTATTAAAAAGCAGAGACATTACTTTGCCAAGAAAGGCCCATCTAGTCAAGGCTATGGTTTTCCAGTAGTCATGTGTGGATGTGAGAGTTGGACTATAAAGAAAGCTGAATGCCGAAGAATTGATGCTTTTGAACTGTGGTGTTGGAGAAGACTCTTGAGAGTCCCTTGGACTGCAAGGAGATCCAACCAGTCCATCCTTTAGGGTGTTCATTGGAAGGACTGATGGTGAAGCTGAAACTCCAATACTTTGGCCATCTGATGTGAAGAGCTGACTCATTTGAAAAGACCCTGGTGCTTTGAAAGATTGAAAGCTGGAGGAAAAGGGGACAACAGAGATTTAACTCCTAGATGGCATCACCGACTCAATGGTCATGAGTTTGGGTAAATCCCAGGAGTTGGTGATGGACAGGGAGGCTTGCCGTCCATCCATGGGGTCGCAAAGAGTCGGACAAGACTGAGTGACTGAACTGAACTGAACTGAACTTCCTTTTGGTTAGAACATTTTAAAAATATATTTTCATTCCCTGCCTCAAATCCCATATTCTCCATCTTTCTGCTATAGAACCTTGCTTGTAACAAGTTTTTTACAAGAGGTAAGCATTTCTTCCCCACTGATTATATATCATTAAAGAAGACAAGCTCTATCCAGCAACTTGTTGGTAAAATTTATAAGTTCTCCTTTATTCTCCAGGTGTTAACTTACTTATTCTTAGACTTCTTTTTGTTTCTGAATTACAGGAACAGATGATGTGAACCACACCTGGCCAATTTTCACTTTTATATAAGATTTTTTTTTAATCCATTAAATTCAAATCTGCCCTCAGGGTGTTATTTTATAATCATATATTAGTCACAATACCTGAAATAGGATATAGTTCAGATACACACTATGAGCTCTGTGACATCTCTACTCAAGTCTTCTTGTTCACCCTTCAATATACCAAACTCACTCTAATTTTAGAGGCTGAAACTTACATCCAAGATGCTCTTCAATTATACCTTTGGAAGACTGATACCTTCTCACCCCTGTTCAGGTCTCAAACCAAAGCCACTTTGTAGAAATGCTGCTCCTGACTTCCCAACCTAAATTAGGTCATCCATAGCATAGTATTTCTGATTTCATTATCCCACATTATTTTCTTCATAGCATGTCTCAATATTTAAAATTATCTTGTTAATGAATTTATGTATTTTACATTTGTTTTCTATCCTCTCTCTAGAGCATATATTTAATAATAAACTTTTAATTTTAATGAATTAATAATAGCTAGCATGACACATATAAAGCAGTTCTATAATTATAATTATTTTAGAATTGGAATAAAAAGTACTATACATGGAATCATCTTTCGTATATAATCCTTCGCTTATCATATAATAATAGATCCATGATATTTCCAATATAATAATCTACTTCAGTTCAGTTCAGTCACTCAGCCATGTCCGACTCTTTGCGACCCCATGAATCGCAGCACGCCAGGCCTCCCTGTCCATCACCTACTCCCAGAGTTCACTCAGACTCACGTCCATCGAGTCAGTGATGCCATCCAACTATCTCATCCTCAGTCGTCCCCTTCTCCTCCTGCCCCCAATCCCTCCCAGCATCAGAGTCTTTTCCAATGAGTCAACTCTTCGCATGAGGGGCCAAAGGACTGGAGTTTCAGCTTTAGCATCATTCCCTCCAAAGAAATCCCAGGGCTGATCTCCTTCAGAATGGACTGGTTGGATCTCCTTGCAGTCCAAGGGACTCTCAAGAGTCTTCTTGAACACCATAGCTCAAAAGCATCAATTCTTCAGTGCTCAGCCTTCTTCACAGTCCAACTGTCACATCCATACATGACCACAGGAAAAACCATAGCCTTAACTAGATGGACCTTAGTTAGCAAAGTAATGTCTCTGCTTTTGAATATACTATCTAGGTTGGTCTTAACTTTTCTTCCAAGGAGTAAGCATCTTTTAATTTCATGGCTTGCAGTCACCATCTGCAGTGATTTTGGAGCCCAAAATAATAAGGTCTGACACTGTTTCCACTGTTTCCCCATCTATTTCCCATGAAGTGATGGGACCGGATGCATGATCTTCCTTTTCTGAATGTTGAGGTTTAGGCCAACTTTTTCACTCTCCTCTTTCACTTTCATCAAGTGGCTCTTTAGTTCTTCACTTTCTGCCATCAGGGTGGTGTTATCTGCATATCTGAGGTTATTGATATTTCTCCTGGCAATCTTGATTCCAGCTTGTGTTTCTTCCAGTCCAGCGTTTCTCATGATGTACTCTGCATATAAGTTAAATAATCAGGGTGACAATATACAGCCTTGACACACTCCTTTTCCTATTTGGAACCAGTCTGTTTTTCCATGTCCAGTTCTAACTGCTGCTTCCTGACCTGCATACAGATTTCTCAAGAGGCAGGTAATAATCTACTTAAATACATATTAAGAAAAAACTCAAATCATATAAACCATTACTACTGTTTAATAAAAATGAAAGAGTAGAATCCCTACAAAATGTTTGTAGCAAATTTTGAGATAAAACATCTAACATATTTTGTTCAAGAGAAGGGCCAAAAAGATGATTATTCCTTATAATTTCAATGTAACTCAATGGAAGAAAATTTTATACATGTATGTATGTATTTATTTATTGCCAAAAGACAAAAGAGTAGTAGCTTTGGTACAGAATCTTTGGGAGTCAAAGAAAATTAAACAAAACTATATTTTTAAATAACAACTTTAAGGAATAAGCTTAACATTGTGAAAAATTTCATTATCCAGTGAATTTCTCTCTGGCTTAGAAGACACTGGTGCCTCCATCTTTTTTAGAATTTGGACTATAGTTGTGTGCCCAG
Organism: Capra hircus; assembly: GCF_001704415.2. Taxonomy (NCBI): domain Eukaryota; kingdom Metazoa; phylum Chordata; class Mammalia; order Artiodactyla; family Bovidae; genus Capra; species Capra hircus. The sequence continues at coordinate 31,154,435 of NC_030829.1, forward strand.
TATTAGTGTTCAGGATTCAGTATCCAAAAGAGAAGAAGTTTAAGTGGAAGTTTTCCTACTTTTTAATCAATGCCTTTACAGACTTTCTAACAGAAGATTGTTTTGCAACAGCTCAATGCAACAATCATATTCATAAAAATAATGTGTTTCGCATTGACATCTGTTCTTAATACCTTTGCCTGCAAGTGTCTGCTGGGATGAACCAGGAAAGGAGGATGCGTTTGTGAAGGCAATCGCCCATTATTGTGGAGCAGCTCAGCAGCCTCCTGGGTAAACTCATGCATAATTTGTGCAGATGATCCTGTCTGCAGTGTTTTTCCTACCCCCGCCCTGGGGAGGGCACATTCTTCCACATTAGGTGACCTCTTCTCCCACCACTACCTCCACTCCCATCTCTGTGTGGCCAAATCCAAACTGTCTTTCCAGCTCAAGGCCTTAATGACCCACTTAAAAAGTGATTTCCCCTCCTCTCCACCTCCCTTTAGGCTTTACCGATATCCCTCTTGTTACAGTTCGCTATACTCTGGGTGAGAAAATATTTATGAACACTTTTTATTCTTTTGGATCTTAACTGACACAAGGTGAGCAACTAATGAGGTTGCCAGCTTCCTTACACTCTTCCCTCCAACTGCTCCCCACTTTCTGAAAACTGTTCTCCCATACCTCATCCCCCTATTCTACACACATGGAGATGTGACCTGGGTATGCATGTTCGAAAAACTCAAATGTATATATGGACATAATCACATACTTATATCTATACATATCTAGTTTTATTACTATAGACTATAAGAATTGTTGGTTAACCTGAAATGTTGCCTTTTAACAGATATTTTCAAAATTTAGAAGTGTACAGGTTTTGAAACTTATTTTCAACGGGGAAAAGACTGCTAAAAGGAGGCTTCCTGATTACATAGAACACTTGACTGTTTTATGCCTCACTATTTTATCAGATATAGCAAGCTGCTGCTGCTTCTGCTGCTGCTAAGTCGCTTCAGTCGTGTCCGACTCTGTGCGACCCCATAGATGGCAGCCCACCAGGCTTCCCCGTCCATGGGATTCTCCAGGCAAGAACACTGGAGTGGGTTGCCATTTCCTTCTCCAATGCATGAAAGTGAAAAGTGAAAGGGAAGTCACTCAGTCATATCTGACTCTTAGCGACCCCATGGACTGCAGCATACCAGGCTCCCCTGTCCATGGGATTTTCCAGGCAAGAGTACTGGAGTGGGGTGCCACTGCCTTCTCCGATTTAGCAAGCTATATACATGCATTTTGGAACTGACAAATGGGAACTTGAATTTATCTTTAATAAGAATATATGCCACTGTACATACCGACAGTATTTAAATTTGAAAACATACTGTGCTTTATTTAAGGTATTATATGTAAAACTCTTTATTAAAACTATTGCACATAAGCTTTAAAATCTGGGATTAAAAAATAAAGAAGTACACTCCAGCAAGCAAATTCATTGACCAAACCAAAGCTCCTCAGAAGTCAATGACTTCCCTGGGATGGGCAAGTGAGCTCTCTCTCCTGTAACAGAGGCTAAAAAGAAGGTTTTGGGGAAAGACTGACGGCTCCACTCACCTGTCTCCATGTAGCTCAGACACTGAGAGCAAACCTTTAAACTGACTCAGATTGTTCATCTCCTCAAAACCCTTTCCTGGCTCCTGTTTTCTGCCAAAGAAAGAACCGAGATTTTAGAACAACAGTCTGCAAATCAGTGGCCGTGTTACCTCAGATCAGTGGCCCTGTTACATCTCTCCTCTGACCTCTTTATCCTCCTGCTCTCTGCTTCAGGCATGTGGGTTTCCATGCTATTCCACAATGCCCCTGACATGGTCCACCTAGAGACCTTAACTTTAACCATTTCCTCTGCCATGACTCTTCCCCCAGATACCTGTGTGGCCAAATTTCACACTTCTTTCAGTCTTTCTGTGCGGTGTCATTTTATCAATTTTATAATTGAGAAAATTTATGAATTTTATCTATTCTGACATTCTGCCTAAAATTGCAACCTCCTTTACCTGTTCCCAGCACACTAAGTCCCCCTCAGTCTGTTCTCATTATTTTTACCATTTACCTTAGAACTTATCACTCTCTAACATTTTTCCTATATCATTTTTGATGTTTACTGTTCAGTTCTCCACACATTAGGGTATAAACTCTAGGAGGGTAGGTGTTTCTAATCTCCTCTTCATTATGGTCTGCATTCGAGTACTTAGAACATGCTTGGAATGATAATCCCTCAATAAACATTTGTTGGATGAATAAATGTACAACTGTATTCTAACATGTGCACTCCTATTTTCAACTAGGTCAGTTGAAAAGGCCAGACACTAAAGAGAAGCATCAACTAAATTTGCAAAGAGAGTCAGACAAATGTTGGCAAGGATGTAGAAAAAAAGGAACCCTTGTACACTGTTTGTGAGAATGTAAATTGGTGCAGCCACTGTGGAAAACATACAGAAGTTTCTCAAAAGTGAATAAGAGAGCTACCATACCACCAAGCGATTCAACTCTTGGGTATATATATATCCAAACAAAATGAACATACTGATTTGAAAAGATACATGTACTCCAATGTACATAGCAGCATTATTTATAATTGCCAAGATATAGAAGCAACCTAAGTGCCCATTAACAGAAGAATGGATAAAGAAGATGTGGTATACATGTGCACACACACACACACATACACACACACACACACACACACACACACAATGGAACATTACCTAGACACAAAAAAAGAATGAAATTCTGCCACTTGCAGTAACAGAGATAGACTTGGAGGGCATTAAGAAAGCAAAACAAGCCAGACAGAATAAGACAAATACTGCATGATATCACCTAAATGTGGAATCTAAAAAACACAACAAAGTAGTAAATACAACAAAAGAGAAGGAAATTCACAGATGTAGAGGAAAAAGCTACTGGTCACCAATGGGGAGAGGGGAGGGGTCATGGATGACACAGCGTAGCAGGTAGGAGGTATAAGCTGTTGGGTGCAAAGTGAACTACCAGGATATATCGTACAACAGGAGGGATATAGCTAAAATTTCATAACTATAAATGGAGCATAGCCTTGAAAAATTTTGAACCACTATATTGTATACCTGCAACTTACATTAATATTGTACACCAACCATGCTTCAGTATAAAAAAAAAAAAGGTAGAAAAAAAGAAGAGAAACAGAGATACAAGGCAGAGGAAGAGAGCTTGCAATATCCTTCAGTGTCCAAGGTCAAGGCTCTACAGCCATCCCGAGGGCCTTCTCCACCCTTCCTCTTATTATGTTAGACACTCCTATAAAATAACCTTTCTCGTTATACAGTTAGGTCCCCAAAATCACTAGAGCTTGAACTCAGAATGTAATTAACACATTTAAGAAGGCCAAAGCCAAGTTCATTAATTTCTATCTCTTAACCACCCTCCCTTGATCTGCCACAATGCCTGGTATATAACGCACATCAGTTCAGTTCAGTTCAGTCGCTCAGTCGTGTCCAACTCTTTGCGACCCCATGAATCGCAGCATGCCGGCCTCCCTGTCCATCACCAACACCCGGAGTTCACTCAGACTCGAGTCCATCGAGTCAGTGATGCCATCCAGCCATCTCATCCTCTTTCGTCCCCTTCTCCTCCTGCCCCCAATCCCTCCCAGCATCAGAGTCTTTTCCAATGAGTCAACTCTTTGCATGAGGTGGCCAAAGTACGGAGTTTCAGCTTTAATTATGTTCAATAAATAAATGCAACCCTGTTTACATGAAATGTAACTTGTTAATTAGCTCCACAATAAGGAATACTTGTATTGACACTACTTACAGTCAGAAGTTCAGACTGATGATATATTTACTTGCCTGTGTTATCTTAGTCTGGTTTACTATTAAATTAATTTCTGTACATAGCAGGTCAGTATTTGTGGATCTTATTTTAGCACAGGGCAATCCACCTAATGGCTCAATTCATGTGTTAGGTGGTAATCTCCATTTCTCTTCTGCAAAGATCCGTAATCAATATATCATCAGTGTGTAATCAGCATATGTCTGTGCAAAATGGTTATGCATGAATTTCACTGCAAGATCTATTTGGCATTCCCGAAAGAAATCAACAGCTCAAAGCTTACATGTAAAACACCATAGCTTATTACTTTGCCCTTGAAAAAGAGATGTTCTATGACTGGATTACAAGTACAAAAAGTACTACAGTACATTTACAATGTCCAATTGTGTTCCTGCAAAGAAGGAATGTTATACATGTTTTATAAGAATTTTTAGAATTAAATATTATATTACAAAAAAGGGGAAAATAGTCCATCAAAGGGAGGGCTTACAACATTCAATTAACTTTGAGAAAGTTAAGACATCTTCCCTAAATTTTCATTCCCTTCTGAGAAACTTCTGTTTGAGAAAATTTTTCCCTTAAATAAATTTGTAAGACAATGTTCCCTCTTTTTTTCAATGAACATAGGACAGAGGAAAGTTTAAATGTATTTGTGCTGATAGGTTTTGAACAAAAAAGACTTCACAGGAAACCTAACAGGGTTGAAAAAGATTCATTCGTTTCTTTCTGTTATATTCTAGGACTTCTTGATATTATACTGTTAAAAAGTCATGAAGAGAAGAAATAAAACTGATTTTATTCACAGATGACATGACTATCTAGAAAATCTAAAATTCTACCAAAAAGCTCCTGGAATGAATGATATAAATTAGAGCAAGGTTGTAGAATATATGATTAATATTCAAAAATTAATTGCTTTCTTAGATAAAAGTAAAGGCTATCAAACAATGGGAATAAGAATTTGTAACAACATAATTTAGATTTATAATAGATGTATAATCACTCCAGGAAGTAAAATAATGAAGTATCAATCTAAAATATGTACAAGTCTTCTGTATATGGAAAATTACAACATAATGAAAGATGAAACCAAACGGGAAGAACACTGGTAAAAGAACAGACTGTGTATGATTTCAATACTTTAGACCATGAAATTTTTCTACCTTGTTTTACAGCCCTAGATATGTTCTAGTGTCTCCTGGCTTGTAGTCTATGGGAACTTGAATAGAATTTGTATCTTGCTATTGTGTGAAAATTTTACAAGTCTTAATTATGTTGAATTGGCTCAAAGTGCTTTTCAGGTCTACCATATCCTTCTGATTTTCTGTTTACTGATTCTATTAATTTCTGAGGGTTTGAAATTCCCACTAAAAATCTTAATTTATCTACTTAAAAAATATTTGTAAAATACAGTGGAACTATCTATAACTGTGTTCTGTATTTTCCAAGTCTCCTGTAAATATGTTACCATAGTTTCATAATTTAAAAAACAATTAAAAGTATTTTTTAAAAACCTTATAAAAAAAGAAAAGAACATAAATGAGAAGTTCCAGGTTCATGAACCAGAAGACTCAATGTCCATTCTTCCCAACTTGATCTAAAGTTCAATATAATTTCACTCAAAATAAGAGCAAGACACTTTCTAGAAATCTGCAGTAACTCTAAATGTTGTATGGAAAAGCAAAGGTTTTTGAGTAGTCAATACAGCATCGAAGAAGGAGAAGAACAAAGTTGGAAGACTCACACTACTTGATTTCAAGACTTACTTTAAAACTACAATGATCAGCATATGCTGCTGCTGCTGCTGCTGCTGCTAAGTCACTTCAGTTGTGTCCAACTCTGTGCAACCCCATAGATGGCAGCCCACCAGGCTCCTCTGCCGTGGGATTTTCCAGGCAAGAGTACTGGAGTGGGTTGCCATTGCCTTCTCCAAGAATCAGCATATGATGGGATGATAAAAGAACAGATACACAAGTCAACAGAATAGAACTGAGTGCACAGAAACAAACTCACACAAACAAAATCAACTGAAATCTGACAAAAGAGCTAAGGAAATCAATGGAGAAAGATAGACTCGTCAGCAAACAGTGTTGTAAAACTGTACAACCACATGTAAATTAAGAAACTTAGATGCAAATCTTCATTAACATTCTCAAGCTGTATCATGTGCCTCAATGGAAAATGGAAAAATAAAACTTTTATAAGAGAACATAGGAGAAAATCGATGTAACTTTTGATTTGATGATGGGGTTTATTTATTTTTTTTAATATACAACACCAAAAGCAAAAAGACCTATTTAAAACTGAGCAAAAGCTGTGGAAAGTTACCTACCACAGAAGATAAACACATGAAAAATAAGCATATGAAAATATACACATCATTTTTCATTATTGAGATAAAAATTAAAACAATAATAAAAAACTGCACACATTAGTATGGCTAAAATTAAACAAAAAACTTACAATATCAATTGTTGGTAAGGATGCAGAGCAACAGGAACTCTGCTTCATCGCTGGTGAGGCGCAAAATGATACAACCACTCATGGGGACAGTTTGGTTCTTTATAACAAAGTTAAACAAAGTCTTACATAGTATGCAATAATTGTGTTCCTCGGTATTTATCCAACTCATTTCAAACCTTATATCCACATAAAAACTAGTACAAGAAAATTTTTAAATATTTATGGTCACATTCTTCAAAATAAGCAAAACCAAGATTCAACAGATGAATGGATAATGAATGTTATACATTTATATAACAGAATATTAACTGTGTGATAAAAAAATGACCTATCAAGTCATGCAAATATATAGATTAATATAAAATGCCATTGATCAGTGAAAGAAGTCAGTCTGAAAGGACTATAGAGTATGATTTCAATCATATCACTTTCTGGAATAGATAAACAATAGAGATGGTCAACTGATCAGTGATTGCCAGAGGTTCTGGAGAGGATGGGGGTAGGGGTCCAACAGATAAAGCAAAAGGGACTTTATTTAATGCCATGAAACTTCTATATGATACTGTAATGGTAGATACAGGACATGATGTATTTGTCAAAATCCATAGAACTTTATAGCAAAAACAAAGAATGAGCTTCAACATGTGAAATTAAAAAAAATAATAATTTAGGAGGATGGAAAATCAAAGGATGAAATGCATAATATGACAAAACTATTTGACTGTAATATAATTACATGAAACCACTTCACCAACAGGGGTCAGGTAAACAGGAAATGGTCTAAGTAATGTTTTAAATTAGTGAATTCTCTAAGACTATACATAAGCACTGGACTACACTTGATAAAGGTTGTTTCCTATGGGAACATAGGCTATCTCTTCTGAAATCACTCTACATGTATGCTAGAACTGAACAATTAAGTAAGTGGACAACAAATTCTGGCAACCAGATTTCTTACCTTTGGAGTAAATTATAGCTATATAATTTAATATATGTTCCAATTACCACTGGAAATTATAGCTAAACATGGGAAGAAAGTTAGTATGATCCATGTAGTAATGGATTAAAGTTGGAGATACTCATTTGAATTCGTGTTTAATTTGACATAGATAACATTATTACATGCAAGGATACTTAAAGATATAAATATATACAAGAGTAAGGACACACATATTTCTTTGTTATCTGAGCTGAGATGGTCCAGGATCAAAGATTCCCCCAGTAAAATAACAACAAGCAGACTAAGTATCCAGATCTTGGTTTCTGATACCATTTTCTAGTAAAAGGAACTAGAAATCTTTGGAGAAATGGGTAATATTATGGCTGAGGAAGAAAATATAGTAGACGAGCCAGATGCATCTTAAACCACCAGGAAGTGAGGAAGTGCTCAAAAACACCCATAATGATGGAGGTGTGTCCAAGGAACATAGGAGGCAGCTGAAAAAGCTCCCAATGGCCAAAGATGGGACAATCTGAGCAACAAAGTATTATTGGCTTAGATGCTGAAGTATAAAATTAATATCCAGGCATCCAAATAAATAAATGACTAGATAGATGGTGACGAAGACACAAGTCAGATATGCACAAGAATTTTAAATAAATGATATAGATATTCTATCTTCCAAGAGGTGGAGCATAATTCCCTTCCCTTTAAGTATGGATTGGGCATTGTGACTTCTTTCAAAGAGTACGGTAAGGAAAGGGGGAAGAGAAAGAATAACTTTATAGTGGAAACTAGACAAGAACTACCTCATCCCGGTAATGCAAGTTAACCTCAACAGTGATAAGCAATATTGGAAGTATATATCCTTGATATGATGTGATGAGCATCAGACTTTAGTCTTCCTCCCAAAGACCTATAAGGTCAACTTGTTCACAAGAAAAATGTAAGAGAAATCTCAGTGGAGGGGCATTCTACAAAATACCTAACCACTGCTTCATAAATTTGTCAAGGTCCAAGCCAAGAGGAACCTAAGGAGACATGACAACTAAATATTATGTGGTGTCCTGGATGGGAATGTAGACCATATGAAGGACACTGGGTAAAAACTAAAAAGCCTAAATAAAGTAAGAACCTCAGCTATAATAAGGTACCAATATAAGATGTTAAGAGAAAGGGATGCTAAGTGGGGGATATAAGGGAACTCCCCACTATCAATTTTTCTGTAAAAGCAACACTATCCTAGAAAAAAATGCTTATTATTTTTTATAAAGCAATGGGGATTTGGCTCCAAGTACAAAATCGTCTTCGTAAAAGATTAATATCTCTAGTTCTCCCTTGCTAGGCACTTGTAGCTCTTCAGAGAATTTTATACCCACCACTAACTTTCAGTACCTACTACTCCTGTTTCCCATGTGCTGAGTGGCTCGAACTAAGAAGTCAGCCACCTCTTCACTTGTAACTGCCACAGTACACAAACAATGAGCCAAAGAAAAATGGGCAGGGAGAAAAATATGAAGAGAGACAATGAAGGAAAGAAACACAAGTGTGTTTATGTTAGAAGCACCAGGGTCACTAGCAGGGACCTCCTCCAATCCTGACCTCCACCATAGCCCATTTTCCTCTGCCTGAAGAGAATATTTCTGGAAAGAAAGGGTGTACATTTCACAAATTCCCTCTTACACTCTAAAGCAGAGTTTATAAAAGATGACAGGACATCTTGGATTTCTTTCAAAATGTAGCTTACATTCATCCATTAATCAACCAATTTAGCAAAAGGAAAGTGGCATTTGGTTCTTCGGAAGTTAATCAGACACTCAGATGAAAACTTTGGAAAGAGGATAGTGTAAAGCCAACTATGCTGGTGCACACCATCGATGCATCACAATTTAAAATCATCATCAATTATTCACAAATTCTATGCCAGCTAAGCAGTTATGCTAAGATACAGATTCTTTAAAATTTTTCCACTTATTAACAAGCAGTGTCAAATATGACAGCAGGTGTTTACCGCAGCTACTGAAGAGAAGAGTTTGAAGTGAGTCACCTAAAGTTTCCGGTTATAGACACCATGTGATCTTCCCAGTTTTTTTGTGCTTTCTGTCATCACTCTTTCTGTCTCAAACAAACTGACCCCCAAACACTCAACTGTAATAGTATTTTATAACTTGTAATGGTACATACAGAATAAAGGCTTCTATTAAAGGCTATAATTCCAAATGCACTTTTCCTACTTCTGCTTTTAAAATGCTTGCTTCCTTGTTATAAACCAACAAGAAGCCTGTTTTGGGGATTTAAAACAAGGGCAGTTTTATAGCAAGGCTCTAATAACCATGCAGACAAATGTTGGCTTCAAATATGCTACATTCACTGATTTACAGGGATATATATTAAGACTTTATATATTTCCACTATACTATAAATAGCATATATATATCAATACTAATAAAGCAATATTTTTAAAGTTTCTCTTATTGAAGTCCTTATCTCATGCTGCACACTGTATTCTTAATAAGAAAGCACTGTGATGCTCCATGACAACATTAAAGGCAAAGGATTTTCTGTTCTTCTGCTTGAACAGTTTTCCTTTAGTAGTTTGTGTCCTCATGGACACAAAATGGCCACTGTGCCTCCAGTCATTGCATTCATGTTCTCGGCAAGAAAGAGAAAAGAGGCAAGGGGTAAAGGGCTTTTGCCTCATGAGGCTTTATCTTCTTATGTGGGAAGGGAAATAGTCCCTAGTATTCTTACTTCTACATCTTGTAAATCACAACACAGTCACAGTGCCTTCTTAGACTGATCAGTGGTCAAAAGGAATGAGATTCTTTTATCATCATGTATTTCGACTAACCAAGATTCATCCTCTGGGCTAGCGTAAGAACCTGCCTTCACTGAGATTAAGCAGTCTTACCTTCCTCATGAAAAATATCAGGACTGTGACAGATGGAAAATAAGATGGTATTAGCTGCCAGCTCAGCAAGCAAGTAATAATAATAAAATATTAGGGTTGCTATGCAGTCCTAAGAATATAGCTGGGGAGAACAGGCAATATATGAAAGTCCTTTCAGCTCTATCTTGGTCTCTTATGGGCTAGTTATGGAATCATAGTAGGGCCAAGCTAAGAAAGAGGAATGACTTGGATGCCTCGGCCTGCCCCCACACCCACTATATCAAGAAAGCATACCGAAAAGCACCTTAAAGAGGTCTTAACTTAAAGGACAATGATTCAAATAAAATAATACTACCAACAACAATGATAACAGGAATGGCAACAACCCATATACATATGACACTTTGCAGACATTTTAACTTGGCAGCCATCCTGCAAGGGAGATGTCTGGATCATACATACTTCACAGAAAGGGAACAGACTCAGAGAGGTATATTAACTTGTGCCAGATCCCTGGGTCAGGGGTCCCCAAACCACCCTAGGTCCAGTGATTTGCTAGGAGGGCTTACAAGACTATGCATGAGTATGCAGTCATATGCACAACTAGGTTTTATACAGGGAGGAGATACAAAGCAACATCAGCAAAGGAGAAGGCATGTGGGTGAAACGTGGAAGAAACCGGGTGCAAGCTTCCAAGAGTTCTCTCCTGTGAAATCACACAATGTATGTTTTATTCTCCCAGTTGTGACAACACCTGTGAAGTGTGGTCTTCTGGGAAGTTCATTAGAGATGCAACGCCCAGGGGTTCTGTTGGTGGATTGTCACGTAGGCATGCTCTGCCGAGCACATACCAAAAGGCCAGAGTCCCTGAAGGGAGGCAGCTGCTCATCATAAACCACACTGTTTATACAGATAATCTAGGCAAAAGCAGCCACTCTTACCAGGGTGGCAGGAACGCTCCCCAAATCCAAGTTCCCACATACCTGCTAAACGCCAGCATTTCAAGCAGAGCTCTTTAAGGACAGCCGTTTCGGGTCTGCTATTAACTCTTGTCTGCACAATTACAGATCTAGAATGTCAGACAAAAACCTGGACTAGAGCCTGGGTACTCTGTTTCTATATTCCATCACTCTGCCCTCACCTTTTTTTTTTTACCTTTCTAAATGTAATAAAGGAAATTTCTAACATTAAAAAAGAAAAGGAGTAGCTATTGGCTTATTTGTTATGATTGAAAAAAAGGGGTGGAGGAGAACTCAGAGACTTAATATATCTTGCTTTAGACGAAATAGCAATCCTTGTAAAGGAGCTACAGAACTGGGATTCCAACACAGACTTGTCCAAATGTTAAAGTCAAATTCCCACATTATAATACACTATTTTATAAAACTGATCATATGATAAATACATTATAAATTTTGATCACTGAATAATAAAAATACATGACCCTACTATTTATATATTGGAACATACACAATCAAAAAGGTTTAATATTTTAACCATAAACTTTTTTATATCTATACATTAATATATTTTCAAGAAACTAGACAAATGCAATGAAACTGAATTTTAAATGAAAACAAAAAGTAGAGATTCAGTTTACAATGTAATCTATGGAAGAAAAAATATAAAAACAAAACTAAATGTTAAACAGAAGATAACATGATAAATGTTACTGTTTTGAAATTTATTTATTCAAATTTTCATTGAGTGCATGACTAGCAGAATTCCATTTAGGGAATCAAATTTTTAAGATCAGCTTATAAAATGTACAATCATTATTTAACTTAGCACATCAGTTCCATATCCTAGCAGGAATACAGGCACTTTCAAATATCAATTATAGCATATGGTTATGCCAAGTGATCACAAAATCTCCCTAAATAAAGCTTACAAAATGTCTATCATTATTGCAAGAAATTATAATAAACTCTGGACATGCAAGATGTTGAGCATTTATTTATTCATATTCTTTGCTTACTGCTTTTTCCTTGGGGAAAACTGACAGCTGAAATGTAACCACAGTGCAGAATCTACAATAGAGAAAAGAAGCACTTAACAGGGTAACTGCATTCCAGCTCTTCTGGCCCACTGTTAGAGCAGGAAGCCACGATGCAAAGAGGATCTGGTACCCTCTTTATGGCTCTAAATCCTGGAACACCAGAGCAATTATTTTTAATTAAATACCTAAGAGCATGGGATATAAAACTCCCTGTTAAGTTTAGATATTATTATTAAGTCATTTAAATTTTCTGTAATATGAAGAATATTTGATTCACTGGTGGTGATCTGGGAATAGCTAGAAACAGATAAACTATTACCTTTCAGTAAGGAATCTATTCTTCAATGAAAAGAACTTCTATCTTCCTCTCACAAACACACACACAACAACAACAATAACAACAAAACTGTCCACTGTGTTTGACTCGGGCAACAAAACATTCCAAAGGAAAGATAATGATTCTCTCTGAAGGAAAGGATTCATTAGATTAGGACAACACAGAAAATAAAATGTTGCTCGTAAAGTAAACTACTGAATTCTTCTACTAAGTCCCATCTCACATATTATACTGCTGTGGTTTATTTATTCTTTACAAGATTGATTAAGAACAAAAGTTGTTTGTAAATAGGAGATATCCATACCAATCAGAAGAGCCAGAAAATGTTTGTTTCCTGAAGCTTGACTTTTTCTGACTCTTACAAGTTTCTCCCACAAATCTCTCTGATTGATAGATACATCTTTGAGTGGGAAAGGGGAACTCTGTATTACATGGAAAACTCCAGAAAGGAAGTAAATTATTGTGTAACTTTAGAAATACACATCACATCACTACACTGATTACTCATCTTACAATTACCAGTCTAAAAGTATACTTGTAAAACACCCAGCTTCCAAAGAAACTATGCGAAAATTTTAGAAAGTCATCAAATTAGCCCTGCCTTCAAAGACTCAGGCTCTACTTATTTTTCTTCTTTTACATAATTTACCATGCAGTTTTTAGATATTCAAAAAAATTGATGACATTTTCAAGTTAAAATATATAACTGGATCAAGCTTTAAGATTGGACGATGTCTGAGCTCATATGCTTTCTCTATGCTGAGTGCTATTTTGCACAGTGGCTCTTTTAAATATTAAAGACAGTGATTGGGGCTCCATTAATTTAAAACTTGAGGCTCCCTTCTTAGGAAGAACTTTGAGTGTTGCTGATGATGCCAATTCCTAACTTCAGTCTGAAACTTTTCTTATATGAGAAGATATGCCTTGGCCATGGAATTCCCTTTGATTTTTCAAGACAGAAATTCCTGTTTTGATACAGCTATAATCACATAGTGTGGAAGATAAATTTGAGACTACCAACACATTTCAAATTTATTATTTGAGGCGTTTGTAGACTTAAATTCCTATTTTTAAGAAATCAGAGTAAGCCCCTTTACTCTTTGCTGATATGATAGTAAAGCTGCTTCCTCATGGGTGAAGTGAATTTAACTTCTCTACTTCACAAGTGTGCTATAAGCCTAGGATACTGATGAAAAATTACCCAGATAGGAGTGGGCATAAGTTCAAGAGACCTTCAGTATGTCAGTGCCACTCAGGATTATAACATTGGACAGCTCCACAGAGGCTAAGTAAATAGGCTGTCTTTATTTCAAAGTGGTTACTTTGGTTATTCAACCTCAAAACAGTCAATTCTAACTGAGTTCCTTCTCTCTCAGAAATATTTTGTGTGGTATTAAGAAAAAGTACATAGATAAAATTTTGATGAAAACCTTAAGAAATGTGATCATGTACTGGTCAAAGACGAAAAAACAAAAACAAAAAACAAAAAACTGGGCATACTTATTTTGTTCTGCTTACCACAATCATCCTCAAACAAAACAAAATAACATTTGGAGGCTTGAGGAATCCAGGAGCTAACTACAAGGTTGCATCAACATGCCCTGTTTTCATGTGTATAACATTCTGAAAGAAACAAACAGTAAAATATCCACATTTCACGCTCAAGGAACATGCACTCTAAATGAAAACAAGCTATACCCTGGACAAGGCAAGAAAATAACAGTAATTGAGTGGTTGTGTGTGTTCACTGGGTTCAGTTCAGTTCAGTCACTCAGTCATGTCTGACTCTCTGCGACCCCATGAATTGCAGCACGCCAAGCCTCCCTGTCCATCACCAACTCCCAGAGTTCACGCAAACCCACGTCCATCGAGTTGGTGATGCCATCCAACCATCTCATTCTCTGTCATCCCCTTCTCCTCCTGCCCCCAGTCCCTCCCAGCATCAGAGTCTTTTCCAATGAGTCAACTCTTCACATGAGGTGGCCAAAGTACTGGAGTTTCAGCTTTAGCATCATTCCCTCCAAAGAAATCCCAGGGTTGATCTGCTTCAGAATGGACTGGTTGGATCTCCTTGCAGTCCAAGGGACTCTCAAGAGTCTTCTCCAGCACCACAGTTCAAAAGCATCAATTCTTTGGCGCTCAGCTTTCTTCACAGTCCAACTGTCACATCCATACATGACCACAGGAAAAACCATAGCCTTGACCAGACGGACCTTTGTTAGCAAAGTAATGTCTCTGCTTTTCAATATGCCATCTAGGTTGGTCATAACTTTTCTTCCAAGGAGTAAGCATCTGGGTTAGGTGTTTCCTATCTGCAGAATGTCATATATGCCCATTCTAATTTTGAACTGTGGTTTCCTACCCAAAGTTACTTGCCAGGGGCCAGCGTGAGGAACTCTGCCCATGGCAAAGGTCATGAGGAAGCAGGCTTGGCATACGCAAAGGCGTGATCAAGCCTCAGGAAACCCCCTGTTCCCGAGCATCTAACCCCAAAGCCAGAGTCTGTTTTATGCTCTCACCTACACCTCTGACTTTACGGGGGGCTCTCCCCCATAACCGTTTCTCTTGGAGAAGGAGTAAACGTGCAGCTCCAAGGCAATAAAAATTCCTGAGCGTGACAAGAGTGTTTCAGCTTACGGACTCCTCTGAAGGTTATCTAGCCCACTTGCATAGGTTCGTCCAGCCACATGTGGTTGTTTACAGCCTCCCAATCTGAGAGGCACGAGATGTTTTAGACTTACTAAAGGCAAATTCTTTTGGGGAGTTAGAAATTATTAGTATAGTGGGTTGGTTAGGAATTATATTGGTGAAGGGTTTTTCATTTGTTGTGTCAATAGTTGCTGCTAATTCCCTCCCCTGGGTGGGACAAGGATGTCTCAGGTCAAACCTCTCTGCTGACAGACTAGCTTGTGTGACAGGATTATCCATACTCCTGATACTACACGCATGATTGTTTACTACCTCTCAACCATAAACAGCACAGAAAGTTTTGGAGTATTTTGAGAGTCTTAATTAGCATAGGGCTTTTTCTTCTTGTTGAGTCAATGATTGCCGCCAGGCCTCCATAGTTACTCATTTATGGGGGTGAAGCACCAAGATTAGATTCTAGGTCAGTCTGGAACCAAATCCATTTTCAATACTGTGGTTTAAAGATCTCTTGATGTCACTTTATATAATTTAGAAAATACTATATAATCTATGAATCTACTTAATGAAACTCAAGTTCCTTCAATATTTCAAAATAACGTAAGAGCAATTGAATCAGTGAGAGTGCTTCATCTATAGATTCCCCACGTAGAATTCTCACCTTGAGTGATATGTAACCATCAGATAAATGATCTGGTGAAAAAACCAATGACAGTTGATATGTTAAATAGTGGTAAAGTTTAATTTCCATTGACATATAATTTCTAACAGTTTCTTCACATGCTCAACTGGGTTGTACTGCCCATCTGCTTCTACTTGGAGACCACTACAATGGAAATCGAAAATTGTTAAAAGATGTTTAACAGGATTGACATATAATAAAAGGGGAGATGAAGAGCACTATTGAGCAGAAAGGGGCAGGTAGATTGGGAAGATAAAAGAAGAACACAAGCAGACCAGTGAGAAGACCAATTTATAGACTCCAGGCTCCATATAAAGGTTGGCAAATAAAATCAAGACCCAGATGGCTTCCACATATCCCCCAAAGTCATGCTGTATAAAGGGTGTGGTAACCCTGTGTCAAGCAAATCTATCACTGTCACTTTTCCAACAGCATTTGTTCACTTTTTGTGTCTCTGTTGCACTTTGGTGATTCTCACCACATTTCAGACTTCTTCAGGATTATTTGTTACAGCGATCTGTGATCAGTGATCTTTGATGTTACTACAATGACTCACTAAAGGCTCAGGCAATGGTTAGCAGTCTTTACCAATAAGATATTTAATTAAGGTATATATGTTGTTAATAATGTTATTATACACTTAATAGGCTACAGTATATTACAAATAAGACTTTTATAAGCACCAGGTAACCAAAAAAGTAATGTGACTCACTTCAGTATATTCATTTTACTGTCGTTGTCCAGAACCAAACCTGAAATATCTCTATGGAATGCCTGCATATAGCATTTCAGTCCCCCAAGCAGGAAACAGGCTCTGTCTACAAGGAAGGAGTGGAGACTGGTTACTGTTTGGGCAGTACCTGGAGCAGAATGACAGGGAAAAAGAAATCCCTGAAGGAGAGAACAGGGAGGAATTTGTGACCAAGGAGGACAGTCTGAGTGAGGATGACACAGGAAGAAAAATGACTTCAAGTTTTTAAGACTGAGTGGTCAAGGAAAGGTAATAATATGGATACAACAGAGAACACAGAAGGACCCACCATATCCAAAAATAGGATTGCTTATTGCATTTACTAGGAACTTACACAGCGCCAGGAACTGTGCTAAAACCATCATGGTCTACTTAATTCTCACTCAAATCCTTGTAATGAAGTATTTTTCTTTTCCCAGAGAAGGTAATGACCTCAGTTTGGAGGGTACTAGGTCGGGGATGACACCTGAACACCCAAGAGGAAAGTGAAGACAGCAGCTGTGTCTTGCTTGTCACCAAGATGAGGACTGTAAGGCAGTGCCAAGAAGTCCCTCAAAAGGACCCTAACCTAGGGACGGCCAGCTGGCCAAGAGTGCCAAGGAAGGAAACAGAGTTGTTTCAACACCATGGAGACATTTGACAAGACTCAGACTATCATGAGAGAGTTTTAGTGAAGAGAAAACATCAATCTACAATGAGCTTCCAGTCAGAGCTCTTCCTTTCCCAAATACATCTTTCTCTTTTGAATTCTGTGTGTTTTGAATTAAAGAAAGCCATCCTAAAATGTCTGCTTAGTTGACTTACAACACTGTGTCCATCTCTTAGAATATTTCTACAGTGAAAGAGAAAGCAACTCTCCAAACAGATTCATATTGACCTAAACAATGGAACTTTTAATTTCTAGATCATTCCTAAGAGTGTCAGTCTGCACACAACACACAAAGTGTTCAGTATTGATAGAACAATCAATTCTGAATTCATAAGAGCCACACTTCCCTTTGTCTGCAGACAGTAGTGAAACAGTACTTTAATTGTGAAGTTACTGTACCAAATATCGTGAAATTCTCCCCCAAATCTCACATTAATACCATTTTGTTTCATTAACACTTATAATCTCTTGGTAAGAGATAAATTTTGCATTGTGCCAAATTATCTGAATATGACAGTCTTCTGTGAATAGAAGCAAATGGAACTTTATTCCACTAAGACTTCAATAACAGTAAAGATAAAGGGCAGGAATGCAAATTATCTGACAATTTTTTTTTACAAATAAAACAGGGGTGCTTTATTCTATCACTTATATAAGTAAGTGATACTTATTTTAAAATAGTTCAAAGCACTTCTCTGGCAAGACATATGTGTGTGTGTGCAGACTTTGTTGTTTTATTTTCATCAACAGTGCCTTGAGTTTCCTACCTTATCTATCATAAAGTACAGCGAGGTGTCAGGGGCTATGTGGAATGCTTAAGTCCAAAATAGATTGAATAAATTGGATTTGTGAAGGAGGTAAAATCTAGGGTCTGATATCAGGTGACCCCAAGTCTCGTTTTTATAAGAAGGAAACAGAAAACACATATTTCTCCCCCTGGAGTACCACAAAGAGATAAGCTGCACATAAGCTCTAGCCATCCACAATATTAGATCACCCATCCACCAGGACCAATTACTTCATGGGACGAAGTTTTGATTGGGCCTAGTAGGAGGGTTCACAGTAGCAGAAAAATCATGCATTGGAGAGGAAAAAAAATACAGAAAAGTGATGGAAATAAACATAATGCTGTAGGACCTATTCCCAACATGTAGGATGAGATTCCCTGGGTACATTTAAACAATCTACAGAGTTCACGCTTTAAAGTATTTGTGCGTTCTCAAAGAGGTAAAAAGCTTCAGTTTGGGAATCTTAATCTCCCAAGTTTCATATCCCCATAGAATAGTTAATACATATTATTATCAACAGAAATAAAGCTAAATTAAGATATGGAAAATTTTGACTCAGTCTAATATAAAAGGAATTTTGTTTAGTTTTCACTTACAACTCTATAAACTCATATATAATGAATTGCCTGTAATTCATTTTCTATCACTATAATCATTCAGATTTTAGATAATAAATGTCTTTTTATAAAATTTTACATACAAATTTAAACAATTTTTACTCTATCTGGAATGTTTTATTGATATGTGAGAAAATTACAGTATTAAATTAGCCATTCACTATAATTTACTGTTACTTTTATATTTAATTAAAAACCCCAATCTTCCTTTTAATTTACCTACTTTCAAACATGCAGTACTAACTCAAATACTATAATATCAGAGTATATGATTATGAAGTACAATATATAAACAACTATTTTTAAATGGTGAAAGTGAAAATCACTGTCATTTCTGACTCTTTACAACCCCATGGCCTATACAGTCCATGGAATTGTGGGTAGCCTTTTCCTTCTCCAGGGATCTTCCCAAACCAGGGATCAAACCCAGGTCTCCCACATTGCAGGCGAATTCTTTTATCAGTTGAGCCACAAATGGTATGAAAACATTATAAATTAAATAATGATTGCATTAATAAATAAGCAAATGTTTATCTATTAAAGAGTAGTGAATATTGGGTTTTCCCCTCCTTTGAATTACCCTCTGGTATTCGCTCTTATCTATAAGAGACCTCAGGAAATCTAAATGCTATATTCAATGGTATTATATAAGGACAAATATAGATATACCACAAAGATAAAGATAGCTTGCTGAATATGCTATTTAATTGTCCATTTCACTCTTCATGTACATCAGATTACTGATAAGTTCTCAAAGTTCTATAACTAATTATAGAAAAAGGTATGTGGGTTTTGAAAGATTTTGATCAGTTCATCATTAAGATTTTAAAATGTTGACTTTTTAAAAATGTAAAAACATATTTATAAATATTAATATTATTAGTTATTGCTTGGATCACTTTTGAAGTTTCTCTTAAAGTTTATATATGCTTTCTGAATTAGACTTATGATCAGTTACTATTAAGAAATTCATACAATTATTTACAGATTATTCATTTTTTCAACAGAGTTAGCACCCATTTTCCACACTGGAATCAAGAATTATAGCCATCTTTTTATGTAAACTTAGATTATGCTTTTCCTGAGTTTTAAAAATTTAAACAACTTTCTGTTGAATATAAAACTGCTTCAGGTTTCACAAATTCACCAATGCTTCATAGGGGTATGAAGTGTATCAACAGATTTTCCGATAAATAGTTTTCAAAATATGAAGATGAATGTCTCTAGCTAAAAAATGTTTTGTTATTCAATTAAACTTCTTATTCCAATGAAGTTTTGACAAACTTCAGGTAAGCAATTAAGGAGAAAAAATAATATTAATTTGTTTCTTCCAAATTTTAAAGTCTTTAAAATTCTTGAAATCATATGATTCTTCTTGTATCTCAGATAATACATCTACAATGAGTTTTCATGAAGCATGTTAATGTTCTCCCATTTTTTCCCTCATAGGCAGTGCTTTCTAGTTTCTTAAGCATATCAGAATCACTTGAAAATTTGTCATTAAAACATAAAACTTTTTGCATGGAAGTTACATTTTCAGTGATAGAATCCCATGGCTTTTTTCTACATTGCAATACTTTGACAGCAATTTTCCACAAATCCTAACTGAGATTGAGTATGCAGAATCAAGTTACTACTAACTGAGTAATACAACCAGACATAAACTGAATTTCTATCTCTCCTAACTCAAAACTGTTCAGAAAAACTGAGCAAAATAGTAATAAAATACCTTATTTATTTACTTGTTCACAAATAATTTAGAATGTTTCAATGAAAAAATAAAGACAAATGTTAATAGAGCTTTTAATAGTTTTATAACAGAGCTTTTAAAATCTAATAACTGATCAAACATATAAAGTCAATGCTTCACTTTTATCAAGCGACTGAAAAGCTTAAGAAATTTTTAAATCTTTTTCTTCTTTAATTTTAGTTACCTCAGAAAGTTTATTGTGATCATGATTATAGTAAGATGACTGAGTATGACTGAAGATAAGAAGTAACTGATTATCTAAACTTTTGTGCTGTGTTGCCTAAAATATACACTGGACTGTGACTAAAATATAGCTAATAAAGTAATTTCTTTAAATTTTTCTTGTAACAAACATCATTAGTAGGTATGAGCCCTCTTTAAAATGATGACTTTAATAGCTTAATTGTCAAAAATATTTATTGGACACATGATTTCAATTGAGACAGTCTCACTTCCTGTCAAATGCCAAAAAACACTATTTCCTGGCTACAGATGTGGATTTAGACTAGTGAAACAAATATATGGACAGTAGACTTTTCTAAAGTTTAGATTTAATTTCTGAGAGCAGTTTTAGGTTCACAGTAAAACTGAGAAGACAGACTCTACCTTCACACACGCATAGCTTTCCTTATTACCTGCCTCCCCCACCAGAGTGGTACATGTGTTGCGAATGATGAACTGACAGCGACAGTGACAATCTCACTCAAAACTTTATTTAGCATTAGGGCTTACTCTCGACATTGCACATTCTGTGACTTTGGACAAATATACAGGAACATGTATCTATCGTTACAGCGCACAGTATCACACAGAGTACTTTCACTGACCTAAAAATCGTCTGCGGTCCACCTGCAGTCTGCCTGCTGTTCTTTCCATCCCCATTCCCTTACAACTCTTGATATTTTTACTGTCTCTATAACATAGCTTTCCTTTTCAAGGATGTCATATAGCTGGAATCATATAATATACAGCCTTTTCATATTGGCCTGAAGTATATTAGTGCAAGCTCTGTAGTCTGGCTACATCATGGCTGTTTCTTTGAGATCTCACAAGCTTAATTCCCTCTCCATGAAGTAAGGGTGCCAATACTGTACAGGTTTTGGAAAATAATAGATGAAAAAAAAACCACATAAAATGCTTAGCACATTGCTGTATTATGTATTGGTAATTGTGAGCTGCCAGTGATTAATTTTCTCAGCTTTATGTCTGAAAAATTCTCTGTTCCACTTTTATTTTTGAAAGAGATTTTTGCTAGGTATAGAATTTGAGGCAGACAAAGAGATGGTTAGATAGCATCATTGATTCAGTGAACATGAATTGAGCAAACTCCAGGAGAGAATGAAGAACAGGGGACCCTGGCATACTGCAGTCCATGGGGTCACAAAGAGTGTGACACAATTTAGCAGCAGAACAACAAATAGTATTTGAGGTTGATATTCTCCTTTTCAATATATAAAAACAGTTGCACCACTGTCTTTCATCTTGCATTATTTTAGATGGGACGGCAGTTGCATGCTGTCACTTACCCACTGTACCCTATTTGTAATGCATCTTTTCTCAGACATGAAGATTTTTCTCTTAACACTGGTTTTAAGTACTTTAACATGCTTTGGTTTTCTTTCTGTCTCTTGTGCTTGAGACTCATTGAGCATCTTCAGCCTATGGGTTTATACATTTCATCAAATTTGGAAATTCAGTTTTTAAAAACATTGGATTGCTAGCTGTATTTCTTCAAATATATATTTCCTTCTGTCTCCCCTCTTTGTCAACTTTTGCTGAGCCTCAATTACACATAAATTATAGTAATTAAATTGTTCCATAACTCAAATGATGTTTTGCTGGTTTTCCTCTATTTTTTCTCTCTATATTTTATTTTCTTTATAATTTCTATTGTTACTTCCTCGGGGTCACTGATCTTTTCTTCTTCAATATTTAATATACATTTAATCCCATTCAGGTAACTTTTTCATCTCTAAAAGTTCAAATTGGTTCTTTTTTGGAACTTCTCTGACTCTTTTAATATGCGTGCTTTCTTCTACCTTTTAAAACAACTGACGTATAGATTTAGCAGCTGTTCTGATGTTCTTATCTACTAACTCTATTATCTATGGCAATTCTGGGTCTATTTCCAATGACTGGCTTTTTTTCTGCTTATCAGTTGTTGTTGTTGTGTTTTTTTTTTTTTTCGCCTTATGGTATGCCTGGTCAACTTTTATTAGATGTCAGACATGGTCTTTCACATTGTTGAATGCTGGAAGATACTTAATCCCTAGACAGATCCTTCATTTTTGTTCTCAGACACAACTAAGTTATTTGGAAACAACCTGATCCTTCTGTAGCTTGCCTCTGTACTTTGAGACACTGAGAATGTGCTTGATGCTCAGCGTTGAAGGTCATTTTACTCTGGCTGGTGAGAACATGAACTCTTCCTGACCCCATGTGGGCTCCAGGTATTTCCCTGCCTAGTTCTTTCTGATAATCCTTCCTGGACTCTCGTAGTCACCTCACAGGGAGGCACTGAGCCATCTTTGTCTGAATATCTGACAGAGAACGTTCACTCAGTGTGCAGTTCTCTTCTCCCCAGGACTCTGCCATATGTATTCTGTTTTGGCTCTCCTCATCTCTGAACTATGTCTCCTAAACTCTGAGAGATTTCCAGGCTCTGTTTAGGTTTTTCACCCTGCAATGAACTTGTAAAATCCTTCTTGAAAGCAAGATGGGGCATTCATTAGGTTCCTCTTGGTTGTTTGCCTTCTGTCAAGTATCGCTGTCCTCTACTTCCTGTTTCAGTGTCTCATTATTATTGGTTGTATGTTTGTCTAAATTTTTTTGTCAGGAGTTTCAAGTGGAAGGTCAAATCTGGTTCTCCTTATTCCGTTGTAGCTAGAAGCAGAAGTCCCTGATAATATACTTGATGGATGTTAATACCAGAAATAGTGGAAATTATCATCCCTCCTTGTCAAAAATTAGTGAAACAACTTTCATCTATAACTGTATTGTCATCATGACATAAACTACACGTACATAAAATACATTTGTGGGGTAACTGAATAATGAAAATAAAGGAGAGGTACATATATGAAATGGAAAAAATGTTCAAAACTTGATAAGACATGGAGGAAGAAGGCATGGAAATTAAAAACCCTTTAGACCTTCTAAGTGTTTCCTCAGAACATCAGAGATAACAGCTACACTGAACTCAGTGCCTCAGTACCGTGGACATCTGTACTGTCCAATGGAGGGAAAATCTGTCATCCTACAAGGAGGAAGAAAAGTTTGCATAATAATAACAATAGCCACCAACATTTATACAGTGTTTACCAAGTTCTAGTTCAATAATTATTTAATCCCACCATGACATTATGAAATGGCCATTGTTTTTAACCCCCACTTAAAAGATGAGGAAAGTGCAAAACAGAGTTGTTGAATAACTTACCCCAAAGTAAGAAAACTAATAAGTGGCAAAGCCTCATCATTTTGGTGCTATATTAAGAATCCCTATTAATTTGCAAATGTTTCACTCTGAGGATAGATGAAAAAACACAGAATGACAGAAAAAAAAAAACAGAAGATATGAAAGGTAAGGAGAAAGAGAAAGGGAAAGGAGAAGATGAAAAAGAAGAAAAGAGGGAGGGAAGAGAGAGAGCATATATTCAAAATAAAATTAGAAATTCACAAAATTCAGAAATGTTCTGCGATTAGACTGATTCCAATAATATCAGGGTCAAGCTGAAATCCTATCGATTTTTTTAGCATATGGAGAAAGGTGTACTAGGAAAGCAAGAGTGAAAAGGCGATATACAAAAACAATTTGTTACAATCTCCCGGATTGTAAATAGGTGAGGGAAAACAACTCAACAAAAAGGAAAGATATCCATTGAATATACACTGTTGTTGTTGTTGTTTAGTCATTTGGTCATGTCCGACTCTTTGTGACCCCCTGGACTGCAGCATGCCAGGTTTCCCTTCCCTCTCCTTCACCATCTCCTGAAGCTTGGTCAAACTCATGGCCACTGAGTCAGTGATGCCATCCAACCATCTCATCCTCTGTCATCCCCTTCTCCTCCTGCCTTCATTCTTTCCCAGCATCAGGGTCTTTCCTAATGAGTCAGCTCTTGGCATCAAGTGGCCAAAGGATTGGAGGTTCAGCTTCAGCATCAGTCCTTCCAATGAATATTCAGGGTTGATTTCCTTTAGGATTGACTGGTTTGATCCCCTTGCAGTCTAAGGGATGCTCAAGAGTCTTCTCCAACACCACAGTTCAAAAGCATCAATTCTTTGGCACTCAGTTAGTAAACCAAAGTGATTTATCTCATCTTTTTGGCCTATCCAGGCCATGACAAGGAAGCAACGGTAGCCCGGTCTCTATGGAGATAGGAGCTGAAAGCTAGGATAGATGGTTGCATGCTCTTGACAGATCTGTAGTTATTTTTGCTAAAGTTAAATAACTCACTATTGATTTCTTCATTCCCAATCTACTTCCTCAAGAGTCTCACTACTCAAAGCATGGTTTGTAGAGCAGCAGCATGTTCATTGTTCAGGACCTTGCTAGAAATACAGACTCTCAGGTCTGTTCCAGACCTCTTGAATTAAAAATTACATTTCACCAGGATGCCCAGGTGATTCTGTAGGCATAAGAAACGTCAGGGCCCGAGGAGGAATGGGTCACAAGACAGGCAAGCTTTCTGTCCACCCCTTTAACCACTGTATTCCCAGAGCTTAGTTCAGGTCTACACATAACAAATTCTCATCACACTTTTTTAAAATGCATACACCATGGCTATTATTAATAACACTTCATGTCTGAAAACTAATCGTGACTTCCTCCTAGACTACCTCAACTCAGTGAGATAACTACTACACTATGGAAGTGCCATTACCTCAGCTCTTAGTGAGCTCTTCCTTGCTAAAATCCTACAGTTATTGAATGTGCATCTCAGCTGGCACTAATTAATATCACGCCATGTTTTGCTGGCTACATTTCCATATGCATATGCCAATCTCCATGGGACATCCCTCCAACTAGAGCAAAACCTCCCTGCTTATTTATACTTAGCATAGTCTGTTAAATAGCTGGTTATATTCAAAACTATCTAGAACATAGATATTTATGTAGGACAGCCTATATAGCACACTAAAAAGACTTGTATACTGTAGGGCATAGACATAAAGTATGAGCTTAGATACTAAGTGGACCTGAGGTCAGTTCTGTTCCTCAGCATTACTTCCACTGCTTCTCAGCATTACATATTTAAGCCTTCTGAGCTTCAGGTTTTTATCTTGAGGGTGGAGATAATACATATTTCCAAGGGCAGTGCTTCCTTACATACATACAGCTGGTGCTATAACTCTTCAGCTACCCCTACTCTTCTACTTGTGGAGCCCTTATTTCAAGATATAAAGCAATACAGAATGGTTATAACACCATTAACCAAGCCAGAACATGAAATATTTTTGGTTTGGTCATGTGTAGACAAGAAGGAAAAATCAAAAACTGCTATATTGTCTGATTACCTATTCTTCCTAGAGGGTTTAAGTTAGTAGTTCAGACAAAACTTCCTTTACTTGGACAGAGAGATGATTTGCAATATAATGTACCTATCCATTCTCTCCAAGTACTGGATATTTGTTTTTATAAATATGCATTTCCAAAAATTAAAGGTTGACATCATGCAGGTGCAACATTAACCATTCACATATGATTTCTTGGAAGGGAAGTATCGTTCATAGAAGGAGAGAGAGAGAGAGTAGAATGTGAAATGAGCAAACTGCAAAGGAAGGAAGTATCTCAAAATTTATCTCCATATTACTACTCTAATAAAATATTTTAATATATTTTTCCCTCTAACAGCCTCAATTAGTTAGAGACCCTTTGGAGTTGATTATTTCCTCTTTTGAAATGTAAATGAACACTTGAAAGTTCAGGCCTATTCAATCTTCCTGCAATAACTTTTATCAGATCCACACCTAGTTGAGATACACACATACTGAAAACACTGGAATAGAAAAGGAAATAGACCCAGACAGAGTTCTTTCTGTATATCTGAACACAGAGGAAACTCATTTTGGGGAGGTCATTTCTTTATTGTGTGAGATCCTCCTTCCACAACAGGATGTTCAATATCCTAAGCTCCTGTCCTTGATATGCCAGTGATGTTCCCCAGTCATTATGGCCACCCAAAGAACTCCTTTTGAGAACCACTGCTTGCTTCACCAAGAGAAACAAGTGCCATCAAAAATTAACCTTTTCTATTTTACAGTGTTGCCTTGCTGACTGTGCAGTGACATGTGTCCCACAGAAATATCTCCTCTACATGTAAACAGTTGAGTTAAGATATAAATGAAGTGTATGATTAGCTCTGAGCCTGACTTTCCTCCATGTCATTCAAAGCTAACCTGGTTTTAGCTTTCAACACTTTATGCCTTCTGTTCATTATCTCATAGCCTTTTTGCATTCACATATTCATCTTCTAACTCAGCACTGAAAGGAAAATAGAATGGAGAGAGGAGGAGAAACATTCCCTCCACAACCTCTTTTCTTTGTCATGGTGCCATGCACTGTGCTTTTCCTATGCCAGCATGCATCTTCTGCCACCAGCCTTTCCTAGTGGTTCAAGATCTGAAAAGGGCTGGAAGGAGTTACACTGTAAATCAGCAAGCATTGTTTTTCATTGCTTTCTTAAGATCACACTTCCTGTATGCATTTAATCTTGACTGTCTAAATGGGACTTTAAGTTACGTTAGCACTTAGAAATGTTGAGAGTCAAATGTTAAATGACTGAGCTTATCAGAATGTATTCCAGTATTTCTCAAAATGTGTTTCATAACCACTGGTTGCAGGGCTATGTTAAGAGAAGCTACTCAGAAAATGATTCCATGGTCATATAAGTTTGGATAAGGATGGACTGAATGAATTATTTCATTACACGGATTTATAGAGCTTTTACTGTGTGAAGTGGTAGGATCTTAGTACAGTGGTGAGGAATAAGTTCGGTGTTTTCCAAATGTACTTGGCTACAAAGTCAATTTTCCTACCTATTAGTCTTTGTTCAGTTGCTAAGTTGTATCCAGCTCTTTGTGATCCCGTGGACTGCAGGACAACAGCCTTCTCTGTCTTTCACTGTCTCCCAGAGTTTTCTCAATTTCATCTCCATTGAGTTGGTGATACTATCTAACCATCTCACCATCTGCCACCTTCTTCTCCTTTGCCTTCCATCTTTCCCAGCATCAGGGTCTTTTCGAATAAGTTGGTTCTTTGGATTAGGTGGCAAAAGTATCAGTCCTTCCAATGAATATACAGGGTTGATTTCCTTTAGGATTGACTGATTTGATCTCCTTGCAGTCCAAGGGACTCTCAAGAGTCCTCTCCAGGACCATGATTTGAAAGCATCAGTTCTTCAGCACTCAGCTTTCTTTATGGTCCAACTCTCATGTCCATTCATGACCACTGGAGAATTTATAGCTTTGACTATTCAGACCTTTGTTGGCAAAGTGAGGTCTCTGCTTTTTAAAACGCCATTTAGGTATGCTGTGGCTTTCTTTCCGAGGAGCAAGTATCTTTTCCTACCTATTACTGGAGCAATAAACAAAAACTAGTAATTCCAGTCTTCAAGCCACTTAAGCTATGGGATTACAGACTTTCACGGCTGCTAATTCAGCCCTCACTTAGTGTACTGCAGGACTACATGTACACAGTTTCATTTATGTGGTGAATGGGAATGGAGCACTTAATCAGTCAGAGTTCAATCAGAGAAGCAGAACCACTAAGAGGTTTATATAGTTAAGGTATGTGTTATAGGGGTTTGACCTTAAATAATCTGTGGTGTTGATTAGTCCCTATAAAGCTGTTGTTTTGCTTCTGATGCTGGAGTTTCAAGTTGGCAGAGCAGGTAATCAGGAAAACAAGAAGGTATGTAAAGTAGAGGATTAAAAAGGATAAACTGATACCCTTGAGTTTGTGCTGGAACCCATGAGTTTGGATTGGAAACTGTGTTGGTCTTCACTATCTCCAACCCTAAAGAAGCAGATATCCTGCAGGAGAAGTTGGTGTCCTTCATCACGGAGTTAAATACACCATCAACCCAGGAGAAACTGGAGGAGGATTAGGGGAAGATATAAAGTTGTGGACTGGCTATTCTCCACATCAAGAAAGTGAACCAGCAGATAAGTAACAATATACAGAACTACAAAACTGGTTACCTGAACCTTAAGTTAAAAATAATACAGCTGCTGCTTTACTTATGTCTTTCAAAATCTACAACAAAAAAATTTTTGTAGCTCACCATAATTGGAAATATACATGGAAAAGAATTCTGGGAAACACAATTCAGACTAGCTAAGTTGACATATCATGCACCTTGAAATTTTATAGTGTACAGTCTTCACAACCAAGTCTAGCCTGATGGCATTAACCAAGCAACCATAGTAACTTGCCTACTGTGATAAGGGCTGCAAAGAGGATGTACATGGTGATGTAGGTGACTGTCCTAGGTGACATCATACAATCACATCAGAGCCACTGATAATTGAAAGAAATAAGCTGGCAGTGTTGAAAATTTCCCTTCCTATGGTATTAATTTAAGACCAACAAACCCTGCATGGAAATCCCAATTCTGCCACTTATTAATGTAAAATGAAAAATTCATAATGATTTTGCTTCTTTCCATCTTTTATAATAACAAAAATCTTTGGGATTTTCTTAAAATATTTTTCTTGATTTCAACCAAAATTTATGAGAGAAAAGATAGTTTTCCTGTTTCTTTTTCTTGTGTCCTATGGATCTTAGAGGAGATTTATAATTCACACACAAAAAAAAAATACCTGCTACTTTTTATTTATTACAAAAAAAGAAAATTATATTTTCGATCTAATTTGTGGAAGGAAAATTTTTCCTTTTATCATCTATACCTTATTCCTTTCCTACATTCAACCATTACTTTTTAAATTTCTGTCCACTAAAATTTTCTCATCTCTTCTCCAAGAAATTCATTTTTCCCCTTAGAATTTGTACAACGTTAACAATTGTGTATTCTTAGCTCACTGTGGCTTACCTATGTAGATCCTGTGTGGTTTTAACTTTATTAAGTTTATAATTTAGGTATATACTGATATTCTTTTCCAATTAGTCTCTACAGCTCTTCAAAGAATTATTTTATCTCAGATAACATCAAATAAAACAGCTTACATTTTTTTATTTGCTTTATAGTTCTTTAAAGGATACAAAGACATCATTTGTGAATAGTTGATCAAATGTTAGAATTTCTCTTTGAATCCAAAAAGTCCTATTAAACTGAAATTGTATTTGAAGTTCAATTTATTTAAATGTCCTGCTTTGAGACTGACCCATGAGAGGTGGTCTGGAGAAAAGACTGATCAAGATAACATGTTTTTTTTTTCCTTTCTCTCCAAGGAGCAAAAAGAAAAAAAAAAGCATTCCTCACTGATGTAGGTAGAAAACCAAGTATTGTATGAAAGAAATCACACTTGTCCATTCTACTTGGCTACACAGATCTCAGAAGTAAAAAAGCCAAGACAAAGTCAAGAAGATGACAAAGAACTTAACAATGAGGAGACTCAAATAGGAGGCAAATAACTGCATATAGTCAAAAAATTCCTCTCATCCAAAAGAAAAAGATTTTTCCAGATATTAACATTTTACAGTAGATTTTATTATACTCATTGAAGACAACTTTGTTTTAGCATTACCATACCTCCATCAATTATATCTATTAGTTTACAGAATTATTTAAAGAAAATATTAAGAATTTACCAAAAGGTACTATAACGTAAGAATCCAATAAATCAATCCCTTCACATTAATAAATAATTCTAAAGTAATTTATAATACAAACTCAGTAAGCAACATTCTATATGGCTGAAATAACTATCATTCAAATATTTCAAAATATTGAGGTTTCTAGTGAGAAAACAAAGTTGCCATTTCTGTAATTTATTTTTAAAATAAATTATACCAAATGTTCTAACTGTATGAAAAGTTCAATTACCTTTTTAAAACATAATAGCACACATTTCTGAGAAGATATTATGCCTCTTGATTTCTACAATACAATTTTGAGAGGTTAAGGGACAGTATCTGTTCTTATTGTCTTGAATTTTATAAGCCATCTTTTTTCTCTTTAGAGGATTTTCCAACAGATATTAATTAAGCAAAAATCTCATAGTAATCAAATATAAAGACAGGCATTGTTAACCCCATTTGGATGTCAACTAGTCCCTTAAAGGTAAAGTTTTATATTCCAGGATGAAATTAATTTGCAAGCTAATGAATACTATTTTTAAAACGCTATTTTCTCATCACAGTTTTATTTATTTTAGAGTTTTTCTCATGCCCCCCTCATTTGTTTTAATTCAACACATACTAAAACCAAACACAAAGTAAGATCAGAGTTGTTTATAAGTGTTTACAACAACTTTATTTGTAATAGTTGTAATGGGACAGTACTCAAACACCCATCAACAGGTGAATGGGTAAACAAACTGTGGTGTGTCCATACAATGAAATGCAATAAAAGTGCACTAGAGACACGATAGGGATGAATCTTAAGATCATTGTGCTGAACTTAAAAATTTAGCAAAAGAAACAAAAAATACATACTGCACGATTCCATTTAGATTTAATTCTAGGAAATGCAAATTAAGCTATAGAGAATACAAAAAAAAAAGGATTAATGTTTGTCTAATAATGAGGGTGGAGAGCAGGCTGGCTTACAAAGAGAAGAGAAAACTTTGAGTTTTCTCTAAAACTAAATGGGGATGTTTGTTATCTTGTGTGTAGTGATTATTTAATGGGTATACACACACACACACACACACATATAAACTGCTCAAAGCATGTCTTAAATATGTGTCTCTATGTCAACTATACCTCAATAAAGTTGAAATACAAATCACCCATAATAAACATGATTTCTACATATTCACTCAAGTGTTAACTATATGCTCAGGCACTTTTCTAAATTCTTTACATTCATAAATGTGTGTGTGTGTGTGTGTGTGTGTGTGTGTGTGTGTGTGTGCTAAGTTGCTTCAGCCATGTCCTACTCTTTGCAACTCCACGGACTGTCGGCCACCAGGCTCCTGTGTCCATGGGATTCTCCAGGCCAGAATACTGGAGTGGATTGCCATGCCCTCCTCCAGGGGATCTTCCCGCTCCAGGGATTGAACCCATGCCTCTTATGTCCCCTGCATTTGGCCAGTTCTTTTACAACTAGTGCCACCTGTACATTATTAACATGTAACCATCCCCAAATAACTCCAAAGTGGGCACCATAATTACTATTTCCATTTTAAAGATGAAGACACTGTAAAAAATTAGTTGCCCACTTTGCTCTCTCCAACTGCCCAATTTCTCTACATTCTTACAACGCAAACAAGCCACTCTAGATGACTTAAGTTACTTAACCCTAATGACTGGAATCCACTTCCAAATTTTGGGAGAGAATATTGGATTTCCCAGCTTGAATCACCTATTTCTGATATTATCATCTATTATGGTCAATAAATAGAGTGTGGCACCCACCTCTGTGAATGATGGTAGTCATTCTCTAAGAAGAAAGCAATTCTAAACAGACTTATAAACACCACTTGTAGATGTTGACTGTATTGGTGAATTTGTCTTTAGAGATCTCAGGAGAGTAGAGGAGATGGAAGTATGTATAAGGCAAGGATATGTGTTCAGATCAACAAAACATATGGTGATTTTACTTCTCCACATTTGATATTAACTTAGTATTTGTGCCTACATTCTACTGCTGGTGGAAAACAAACTTACCATTTCAAGTTAATTCAGTCTCTTCCAGCTTCAAAGAGAGGCTTTCAGGCTGTTGACAATCCCTCCTTGATTTCACCCTGAATAGCAAATCTAATACATGATAATCCTCCATCATTGCTGGTCTTCACTTAGAGAGAACACTTCCTGATGGCCTTTGGGAATCATCTGTTTCCCCACTATTTCTTCTGTCAAATTCAATAACCACCCCCCTCCATTGCCTCTAGTTTGGATTGTCTACTATGCAGCAACCACTAATGGCATCTCTTACTGGAACTAAGAGCCTTATTTCTGTTTAATGGCCCTTAGCACTTCTCTGAAATTTGGAGGAAGTTTGGAATTCTCCCCATGTGTTTTCAGAATATACTGTATTATGAAATACTCAAATATTTTCATCAAGTCTTTTTGTCTGCTCTTGATAATTAGATGTCATGTTGGATACAGAGATTTTTCTCTAGGTCTTGAAACCTACCAAGGTACTTCTAGGAAAGGGGGGCAAAGATCTATTCTGCCCTAGTAGTCCCCAGATTATCCAGGGATCCTATTGTTCCAATCTCTCAAAATTATCTAAAACAATGCACCAAGTTCCTATTTAATGAACATCCAGCATCTAAACCATAGTCACACATCTTCTTCAAATTCCCTTCCTACTAACTTGTCAAATTTTAATTTGGTGGGGTGATTAGCTCAAATATTCATGAAGTCTGATTCATGAAGTTGCTCAGTCATGTCCGACTCTTCATGACCCCATGGACTGTAGCCCACCAGGCTCCTCCATCCATGGAATTTTAAGCAATTTTGTAGTCTTACCTAACATATGATTTATGGTTTAAATGTGATCTCCGTTCTTTGGTACTTATTATAAAAAGGACCTGCTTTCAAAATGACTGAGGGTTCTATGAGATGAAAATAAAAGGAAATTTGAGGAAATGTGAATCTCAAAAAGGAGCCATCCTTTGTTCTTGGCTCATCTGCCCTGCAGTAGGGGATGGCAAAACCTATCTCTGATGTCTGACTGATGGGAAGGATAGAGGTAAAAGAATTTGCAAAATTTCTTTAACTTTCTTTAACTTTTCTTTAACTTTGGACCAAAAGTTAAAGAAATGATACTGGACTGTATGTCTTCACATATCATTGTAAGATCTGACAAAATAAATTAAGAAGATATTTTTAAGCCTCAAGACAATAGAAAGAACAATTCTTAAGAGTAGGAAAACATAAAAGATGAGCTAAGTATTTCATTTAACTCTTGACTTTGCAGCCCTTTCCCTACCATAGTGCAAGTGGTAAGGGCCCAAGCAGAGTGGCAGGCGTACTGACTGAGCTGACAAGGCAGAGACTGGAGTTTTGTCTGTTTAAGAAACTAGGATGATCACTGCAGGATTTTAGAGAAGAGTGAGCTGCGCAAAGTAGGTAAGGGGCAGAGTTCACTCTAGCATTCCTGGCTAGAGTATGGGTTGTATATATGTAGCTTGAGACTTGAAATATGTTGAAAGAGTAGCTTCTATGGGACCAAGCAATGAATGCATGTACAAGGGTTAAAGCAGTGTTAGATCATACTCTGGTTCAACTAGACAGGAGATACTCATACCTCACTGAACAACCTGGACACTTAGTTGAGTCCTGAAAAAGGATACGATTTGGCCACAATAACCAGATGTTTGAGTATAAGCTATATTCTAAGACTAAGAAAAACACAGAGATTGACTCAGCCTTAACAACACTTAAAACCAAGCATGACAGGATACAAAGGATACACCAGTAGTTTAACAGAATATGCAGTCTCTGTGACCTCTGTGAAAATATTAACTGGTATAACATATGTATAATTGCAATGAGGGAGGGAAGAGAAAGACAGAAGAACAGAGAAAACGGGCAGAAAAAAATATTTAAAGAAATAATGGGGGGGGTGGTCCTAAGATGGTGGAGGAATGGGATGGGGAGACCATTTTCTCCCCCACAAATTCATCAAAAGATCATTTGAATGCTGAGCAAATTCCACAAAACAACTTCTGAATGCTGGCAGAGGACACCAGGTACCCAGAAAGTTAGCCCATTGTATTCAAAAGGAGGTAGGACAAAATATAAAAGATAAAAAGAGAGACAAAAGAGTTAGGGATGGAGTTCCATCCCAGGGAGGGAGTCATAAAAGAGGAGAAGTTTCCAAACACCAGGACACCCTCTCACCGGGGGGTCTGTGGGGAGTTTCGGAATCTCAGAGGACAACATAACCGGAAGGAAAAGTAAATAAATAAAACCCACAGGTTGCATGCCTAATGGCAACTCCCAGCTGAGAAGTAGCCCAGATGCTCACATCCGCCACCAGCAAGTGGGGGCTGAACAGGGAGACGCAGGCTGCACTGCTTAGGTTAGGGACCAGGCCTGAAAGCCCTGAGGACAATCTAAGGGACCGAATGTGAGATAGCAACCCAAACAGTGGGATAGCCAGAGAGAGAGAGAA
This sequence comes from Capra hircus, assembly GCF_001704415.2. Lineage (NCBI taxonomy): Eukaryota > Metazoa > Chordata > Mammalia > Artiodactyla > Bovidae > Capra > Capra hircus. The sequence continues at coordinate 31,189,042 of NC_030829.1, forward strand.
AAAAGAGAGAGAGAGAAAACTTTCCCACGAAAAGGTCTAACATAAGGCACTGCCAGGCTCGCTCACAGAACAAAGGACTGAGCGAATACCAGAGGAGAGCTAGCTGGCTGTGGACCGGCTCATCCCCCATCTAGGGAGGCAGGCGGGCGAGAGCCAGAGCGGGAAAGGGGCATCCTCTACCAAACTGCGAGCATGCTCCCAGTTGCTAAACAAGTCTTCTTGGGATCCTAGATGGTTAACATCCACCAGGAGGGTCGGAGCCAGAGATCAGCTCTCCAGAGGAGACACATGGCACATCTGAGAGGGTGCTCCTGCTGCGCACCGAGGAAACCAAGCGGCTGGGATGGGGGAGGTGATAAGACGCACTGCCCCACCTGGGGAGAATGCACTCGCCAAGCACCCGGTCACCTGAGCTGCTCGGCCTGGGAAGGTCACAAAACGCAGGCCCAGCTGAGTCTGTGCCTTTGTGGAATACCCTAGAACCTGAACGACTTAGACCTGGGAAGTGCACGCAACCCAGGGCCAGCTTTAGACGACCAAAATAAACAGAGTGAACCACTTTGGAAGTGACAGGTGCAACAGATTAAAACCATATACTTAGCACCGACTTCATTGGAAGGGGCCTACAGACCTTCAGAAGTATAAGCTGGAACAAGTAACTATCTGAAACTGAACTGACCCCACACTGCCCACAACAGCTCCAGAGAAATTCCTAGATACATTTTTACTATTATCATTTTTTAAATCATTTTTAAAATTTTAAAATTTGTTTTATTTTTTATGTCCATTATCACTCTTTTAATTTTCATTTTTATAACCTACTGCTGCTAAGTTGCTTCAGTCGTGTCCGACTCTGTGTGACCCCATAGACCGCAGCCCACCAGGCTCCTCTGTCATCCCCGGGATTCTCCAGGCAAGAATACCGGAGTGGGTTGCCGTTTCCTTCTCCAATGCATGAAAGTGAAAAGTGAAAGTGAAGTCGTTCAGTTGTGTCTGACTCTTAGCGATCCCATGGACTGCAGCCTACCAGCTCCTCCATCCATGGGATTTTCCAGGCAAGAGTACTGGAGTGGGGTGCCATTGCCTTCTCCATATAACCTATTACCTTGCCAAAAAAAAAAAAAAAAGACACTATTTTTAAAGAAAATTTCATATACATTTTTTTATAATTTTTGTGATTTTGTTTTGTTTTAATATTGTATTTTTAAGAGTCTAACCTCTACTCTAGATTTTTAATCTTTGCTTTTTGGTATTTGTTATCAATTTTGTACCTTTAGGAATCCAATCTTCAGTACCCATTTTTACTTAGGAGTGTGATTACTGGCTTGATTGCCTCTCCCCCTTTTGACTCTCCTTATTCTCCCCTAGGTCATCTCTATCTCCTCCCTCCCCCTTCTCGTCTCTGCCCAACTCTGTGAACCTCTTTGGGTATTCTGAGCTGTGGAGAACACTTAGGGAACTGATTACTGGCTAGATCTGTCTCTCTCCTTTTGACTCCCCTCTTTTCCTCCTGGTCACCTCTAAATCCTTCCTCCTCTCCTCTTCTCTATTTAACTCCGTGAACCTCTCTGAATGTTTCAGGCTGTGGAGAGCAAATAGGGATTTGATTACTGGCTATAGTGCTCTCTCCCGCTTTTGATTCCCCCTCTCCTCCTGGTCACCTTTATCTCCCTCCTCCCTCTTCTCTTCTCTGTGTAACTCAGCGAATCTTTCTGGGTGTTCCTCACTGTGGAGAATCTTTTCTCCATTAACCTAGATGTTTTATCATCGGTGCTGTATGGATGCAGAAGTCATGAGGCTACTGTAAGAATTAGACTGAAAACCAGAGGCAGGAGGCTTAAATCCAAAACCTGAGAACACCAGCAAACTCCTGACTCCAGGGAACATTAATCGATAACAGCTCATCCAAAAGCCTCCATACACATACTTAAACCAAGCTCCACCCAAGAGCAAACAAGTTCCAGAGCAAGACATACCACAAAAACTCTCCAGCAACAAGGAACACGGCCTGAACTTTAATATACAGTCTGTCCAAAGCCACACCAAACCCATAAACATCTCAAAACTCACTACTGGACACTTCATTGCACTCCAGAGAGAAGCAATCCAGCTCCACTCACCAAAATACCGACGCAAGCTTCCCTAACCAGGAAACCTTGACAAGCCACTCACCCAACCCCACCCACAGGGAGGAACCTCCACAATAAAGAGGACCCACAAATTGCCAGAATACAGAAAGGCCCCCAACACAGCAATCTAAACAAGATGAAAAGGCAGAGAAATACTCAGCAGGTAAAGAAAGGAACATGATAAATGCCCACCAAACCAAACCAAAGAGGAGGAGACAGGAAATCTACCTGAAAAAGAATTCAGAATAATGATAGTAAGAATGATCCAAAATCTTAAAAAAAAAAAAAAAAAAAAAGGAGTTACAGATAAATAGCCCGGAGACAAGGATTGAGAAGATGCAAGAAATGTTTAACAAGGACCTAGAAGAAATAAAAAAGAATCAGTCAATAATGAATAAGGCAATAAATGAGATCAAAAACACTCTTGAGGGAACCAACAGTAGAATAACTGAGGCAGAAGAGAGGATAAGTGAGGTGGAAGATAGAATGGTAGAAATAAATGAAGCAGAGAGAAAAAAAATTAAAAGAAATGAAGACAACCTCAGAGAACTCTGGGACAATGTCAAATGCCCCAACATTCAAATCATAGGAGTCCCAGAAGAAGAAGACAAAAAGAAAGGCCATAAGAAAATACTTGAGGAGATAATAGCTGAAAACTTCCCTAAAATGAGAAAGGAAATAGTCACCCAAGTCCAAGAAACCCAGAGAGTCCCAAACAGGATAAACCCAAGGTGAAACACCCCAAAACACATATTAATCAAATTAACAAAGATCAAACACAAAGCACAAATATTAAAAGCAGCAAGGGAAAAACAACAAATAACACACAAGGGGATTCCCATAAGGATAACAGCTGATCTCTCAAGAGAAACTCCTCAGGACAGAAGGGAATGTCAGGACACACTTAAAGTGATGAAAGAGAAAAACCTACAACCCAGATTACTGTACCCAGCAAGGATCTCATTCAAATATGAAGAAGAAATCAAAAGCTTTACAGACAAGCAAAAGCTCAGAGAATTCAGCACCACCAAAACAGCTCTTCAACAAATGCTAAATGATCTTCTCTAAACAGGAAACACAGAAAAGGTGTATAAACTCAAACCCAAAACAACAAAATAAATGGCCATGGGATCATACTTATCAATAATTACCTTAAATGTAAATGGGTTGAATGCTCCAACCAAAAGACAAAGACTGGCTGAATGGATACAAAAACAAGACCCTTATATATGCAGTCTACAAGAGACCCACCTCAAAACAAGGGACACATACAGACTGCAAGTGAAGGACTGTAAAAGATATTTCACCCAAATGGAGATCAAAAGAAAGCAGGAGTAGCAATACTCATATCAGATAAAATAGACTTTGAAATAAAGGCCGTGAAAAGAGACAAAGAAGGACACTACATAATAATCAAAAGATCAATCCAAGAAGATAAAACAATTATAAATATATATGCACCCAACATAGGAGCACCACAATATGTAAGGCAAATGCTAACAAGTATCTTATATGCAGAGTATATCAAGAGAAACGCTGGGCTGGAAGAAGCACAAGCTGGAATCAAGATTGCCGGGAGAAGTGTCAATAACCTCAGATGTGCAGATGACACCACCCTTATGGTAGAAAGTTAAGAGGAACTAAAAAGCCTCTTGATGAAAGTGAAAGTGGAGAGTGAAAAAGTTGGCTTAAACCTCAACATTCAGAAAACGAAGATCATGGCATCTGGTCCCATCACTTCATGGCAAATAGATGGGGAAACAGTGAAAACAGTATCAGACTTTATTTTGGGGGGGCTCCAAAATTACTGCAGATGGTGACTGCAGCCATGAAATTAAAAGATGCTTACTCATTGGAAGAAAAGTTATGACCAACCTAGATAGCATATTCAAAAGTAGAGACATTACTTTGCCAACAAAGGTCTGTCTAGTCAAGGCTATGGTTTTCCCAGTGGTCATGTATGGATGTGAGAGTTGGACTGTGAAGAAAGCTGAGTGCCAAAGAATTGATGCTTTTGAACTGTGGTGTTGGAGAAGACTCTTGAGAGTCCCTTGGACTGCAAGGAGATCCAACCAGTCCATTCTGAAGGAGATCAGCCCTGGGATTTCTTTGGAGGGAATGATGCTAAAGCTGAAACTCCAGTACTTTGGCCACCTCATGCGAAGAGTTGTCTCATTGGAAAAGACCCTGATGCTGGGAGGGATTGAGGGCAGGAGGAGAAGGGGACGACCGAGGATGAGATGGCTGGATGGCGTCACTGACTCAATGGACACGAGTCTGAGTGAACTCCAGGAGTTGTGATGGACAGGGAGGCCTGGTGTGCTGCGATTCATGGGGTCCCAAAGAGTCAGACATGACTGGGCAACTGAACTGAACTGATGAAATGGGAAATGGATAGTAACACAATAATAGTTGGAGACTTTAATACCCCACTCACACCTATGGATGGATCAGCTAAACAGAAAATTAGCAAGGAAACACAAACTTTAAATGATACAATGGACCAATTAAACCTAATTGAGACCTACAGGACATTTCACTCCAAAACAATGAATTTCAACTTTTTCTCAAGTGCACACGGAACCTTCTCCAGGATAGAACACATCCTGGGCCAAAAATGCAGCCTTGGTAAATTTAAAAAAAAAAATTGAAATCATTCTAAGCATCTTTTCTGATCACAATATAGTAACATTATATATCAACTACAGCAAAAAAACTATTAAAAATTCTAACATATGGAAGCTAAACAACACACTTCTGAATAACCAACAAACCACAGAAGAAATTTTAAAAAAAATCAAAATCTGCATAGAAATGAATGAAAATGAAAACACAACAACCCAAAACCTATGGGATTCCGTAAAAGCAGTGCTAAGGGGAAGGTTCATAGCAATACAAACTTACCTCAAGAAACAAGAAAAAAGTCAAATAAATAACCTAACTCTACACCTAAAGCAACTAGAAAAGGAAGAAATAAAGAATTTGAGGGTTAGTAGAATGAAAGAAATCATAAAAATTAGGGCAGAAATAAATGCAAAAGAAACAAAAGAGACCATAGCAAAAATCAATAAAGCCAAAACCTAGTTTTTTGAAAAGATAAAGAAAACAGACAAACCATTAGCCATATTCATCAAAGAAACAAAGGGAGAAGAATCAAATCAACAAAATTAGAGATGAAAATGGAGAAATCACAACAGACAACACAGAAATACAAAGAATCATAAGAGACTACTATCAGCAACTATATGCCAATAAAATGGACAACTTGGAAGAAATGAACACATTCTTAGAAAAGTATAACTTTCCAAAACTGAACCAGAAAGAATAGAAAATCTTAACAGACCCATCACAAGCAAGGAAATTAAAACTGTAATCAGAAATCTTCCAGCCAACAAAAGCCCAGGACCAGACAGCTTCACAGCTGAATTCTACCAAAAATTTAGAGAATTCTAAATTAAGTAGGATATCCTACTATCCTACTCAAACTCTTCCAGAAAATTGCAAAGGAAGGTAAACTTCCAAACTTATTCTATGAGGCCACCATCACCGTAATACCAAAACCTGAAAAAGATGCCACAAAAAAAGAAAACTACAGGCTAATATTACTGATGAACATAGATGCAAAAATCCTTAACAAAATCCTAGCAAACAGAATCCAACAAACAGATAAAAAGATCATACATAATGACGAAGTGGGCTTTATCCCAGGGATGCAAGGATTCTTTAATATCTGCAAATCAATCAATGTAATATACCACATTCACAAATTGAAAAATAAAAACCATATGATTATCTCAACAGATGCAAAGAAAGCCTTTGACAAAATTCAACATCCATTTATGATAAAAACTCTCCAGAAAGGAGGCATAGAAGGAACATACCGCAACATAATAAAAGCTATATATGACAAACCCACAGCAAACATTATCCTCTATGGTGAAAAATTGAAAGAATTTTCCCTAAAGTCAGGAATAAGATAAGGGTGCCCACTCTCACCACTACTATTAAACCCAGTTTGGGAAGTTTTAGCCACAGCAATCAGATAAGAAAAAGAAATAAAAGAAATCCAGATTGGCAAAGAAGAAGTAAAACTCTCACTGTTTGCAGATGACATGATCCTCTACACAGAAAACCCTAAAGACTCCACCAGAAAATTACTAGAGCTAATCAATGAATATAGTGAAGTTTCAGGATATAAAATTAACACACAGAAATCCCTTCCATTCCTATACACTAACAATGAGAAAACAGAAAGAGAAATTAACGAAACAATTCCAGTCACCATTGCAATGAAAAAAATAAAAGACTTAGGAATAAATCTACCTAAAGAAACAAAAGACCTATATGTAGAAAACTATAAAACACTGATGAAAGAAATCAAAGATGACACAAATAGATGGAGAAATATACAATGTTCATGGGTCAGAAGAATCAATATCGTGAAAATGAGTATACTACCCAAAGCAATCTATAGATTCAATGCAGTACGTATCAACCTGCTACTGCTGCTGCTGCTAAGTTGCTTCACGTCATGTCCGACTCTGTGTGACCCCATAGACAGCAGCCCACCAAGGCTCCGCTGTCCCTATCAAGCTACCAGTGGTATTTTTCACAGAACTAGAACAAATAATTTCACAATTTGTATGGAAATACACAAAACCTCAAATAGCCAAAGCAATCTTTAGGAAGAAGAATGGACCTGGAGGAATCAACCTGCCTGACTTCAGGCTATACTACAAAGCTACAGAAATATAGATCAATGGGACAAAATAGAAACCCCAGAGATCAATCCACGCACCTATGGACACCTTATCTTCGACAAAGAAGGCAAGAATATACAATGGAGAAAAGACATTCTCTTTAACAAGTGGTGCTGGGAAAACTTGTCAACCACTTGTAGAAGAATGAAATTAGAACACTTTCTCACACCTAACACACACAAAAATTCAAAATGGATTAAAGATCTAAATGTAAGACCAGAAACTATGAAACTCCTAGAGGAAAATATAGGCAAAACACTCTCTGACATAAATCACAGCAAGATCCTCTATGGCCCACCTCCCAGAGTAATGGAAATAAAAGCAAAAATAAACAAATGGGACCTAATTAAACCTAAAAGCTTTTGCACAATGAAGGAAACTATAAGCAAGGTGAAAAGACAGCCTTCAGAATGGGAGAAAATAATAGCAAACGAAACAACTGACAAAGAATTAATCTCAAAAATACACAAGCAGCTCCTGCAGCTCAATTCCAGAAAAATAAATGACCCAATCAAAAAAATGTGCCAAAGAACTAAACAGACATTTCTCCAAAGAAGACATACAGATGGCTAACAAACACATGAAAAGATGCTCAAAATCACTCATTATCAGAGAAATGCAAATTAAAACCACAGTTTGGTACCATCTCATTTTGGTCAGAATGGCTGCTATCAAAAGTCTACAAACAATAAATGCTGGAGAGGGTGTGGAGAAAAGGGAACCCTCTTACACTGTTGGTAGGAGTGCAAACTAGTACAGTCACTATGGAGAACAGTGTGGAGAGTCCTTAAAAATCTGGAAACAGAACTGCCATACAACCCAGAAATCCCACTGCTGGGCATACACAATGAGGAAACCAGAACTGAAAGAGACATATGTACCCCAATATTCATTGCAGCACTGTTTACCATAGCCAGGACATGGAAGCAACCTAGATGTCCATCAGCAGATGAATGGATAAGAAAGCTGTGGTACATATGCACAATGGAGTATTACTCAGCCATTAAAAAGAATACATTTGAATCAGTTCTAATGAGGTAGAATAAACTGGAGCTTATTATACAGAGTGAAGTAAGTCAGAAAGAAAAACACCAATATAGTATACTTACATGTATATATGGAATCTAGAAAGATGGTAACTATGACCATATATGCAAGACAGCAAAAGAGACACAGATGTATAGAACAGTCTTTTGGAGTCTGTGGGAGAAGGCGAGGGTGGGATGATTTGAGAGAATAGCATTGAAACATGTATATTATCATATGTGAAACAGATCGCCAGTCCAGGTTTGATGCATGAGACAGGGTGCTCAGGGCTGGTGCACTGAGATGACCCTGAGGGATGGGATGGGGAGGGAGGTGGGAGGGGGGTTCAGGATGGGGAACACATGTACACCCATGGTTGATTCATGTCAGTGTATGGCAAAAACCACTACAATATTGTACAGTAATTAGCCTCCAATTAAAATAAATAATTTTTTTAAAGAAAAAAATGATCACAAAGACAAATAAATAAATAAATTCATAAAAAAAAGAAAGAATGGCTCCAAATGTTCCAAACTTGGTAATACGTGTGTGTGTGTTTGTGCATATGCACGCACTTGCAAAATCTAGAATCTCGGCAAAATTTAAGCAGAGCAGAAAAAAAAAACTTTTTTAAAAACTATGCCTAAACACATCATAGACAAGATGCTGAAAAACAAAGATTAAAAGAAATTAAAGGGATCGGAGAGGTGGAAAGGGTATGATAGATAAAGGGGAACAATAATAGGAAGAATGTCAAAATTAAAATAAAGGTATGAAGGAAGGGAGGGACAGGTGGAGGGAAGGAAGGAAGGAGGAGGGAAAGAAGAAAGGAAACTAGCAAACAAGAACTATATACTCAAGATAAATATCCTGCACACAGAAGAGGGAACTCAAGACATTTTCAGATAAACAAAAACTCAAAGAGTTTGTCACCAGCAAACTCAAACATCAATAAAAGTAAAAAAAAAAAAAATTCTTTAGGCTGAAGAGGAATGAAATCAAATGAAAATTCAGGTTTACTAGAAGGAGTTGAAGAAAACCAGAAATGGCAGCTATGTGGGTAAACATTTTTTTAAATATCTTTTTTTCTCCTTCTCCTCATTTATTTCAAAGACAGTTGACTATTTAAATATACACATGTACACACACACACACACATGAACACTGCCTGTCAGAGTACAACATTTGTAGATGCACAGGATATTTTTTTTTAAAAAGTGCAAAAGTGAAAGTGTTTTAATGGAATTATATAGTTATATAGTTGCTATATTTGATGTGAAGTGGAACAGTATTTACATTAACTGAACAGTAGTAAGTTAAAGGATATATATCATAACCCCAAGGAGATAAAAATCTTCATAACCCACTAGCAAGTGTCATTCACATGTTTTTTCTTACGTGTTTTCTCAGTGCCAATCAAGGTCTATGTCAGTAAAAGAAACTCTATAAGGCATAAAAATAATTAGGTCAAGGTAAAAAGCTTTTTTTTTTAATGGTTTGGCATGAAACATGAATAAAACTTAATGCATTTTATATCCCAAGTGTCATTTCTTAAACCTAAACTTTTCATAAGATCTAACATCTAATAAATCCTTGAATTGGAATGTCTTGTGGTGTTAGCTGTAACTTTCAACTGAGAAAGCTTGTATTACAAATAGAGACGTTTCTTCTTGTTTTATTTGCCTTTGCCTTTGATACTTTGGACCAATGTTTTTTTATTCCACATGTATTTTTGTTCCAACATCACATAATCTCAGAGAGAATTATAAAATGTGATGGCATATAATGGTCATTAGAATGGCTGCTACAAACGTTAATTAACTGTTCTAAATAATACAGAGATTCTACTCTACAGCAGAAAACATACTTTCAAAGGAGTAGTACACATCCTATACCATTTTCATTTTCACTAATCCTTCAGAAAGATGTACTCTACAAGAGTTCTCAAATTCAATAATCTAAGTTGGTGACTTCTCTACACATTGATTAATATCATATCATGCACTATACATATAATACCACTGTTATAAAAGCAATGGCAAGAGAGTGTAATGATTTTGTAGACAACCACAAAAGACTAATATGACAGCATATAATTATTTGTTTGTTAAATAAGGCTCTAGCTTCACACATTCAATTTTATTTTAAAAGAAACAAGAAGATGAAACACATGATTATCTGGCAGATATTTGTTTGTCAAAGATAACCACATGCTGGATACTCTGCCCTTAAAGATTCTATCTCTGGATCAGATTTTGACTGGGAACTAGAAATTATGCTGCATGAGTCAAAATAAAAGGAAAGGAATAACAAAATAAAAGTACATTCAAACTATATCCTTTTAGAAAAGAAAACCAGAAAAGAATTTAACAAGAAAACATGAGCCTGGAGACTGCATTCCTGGGTCTGAATTGTTTAGTTCATTATTTGAAATGAGCACAAGAAACACAATTTGGACAGGGATTCTTTCAAAAACGTGCTTATTCTTCTTGGAGCTTTGTCAGACCAGTCTGACTTTAGATGCTGGCCAGTCACGTCTGAGCATCTTTTTGGACCATCTATTCCAAGTCTGCTTTGCCTGGAATTCACTAGACTTAACTCTTTTTTAGTTCGTATCATCAACTGTGGTTTATCTGATTCATTGCAAGGCCCGGTCTAGCGCAAAAGACTAAACCCAGTCCAATTTAGACTCCATCATCCAGATGGAGAATTATGTGGGCCAAGTACTTCTCTAGGTGGGTGAATAAATAATTTAGAGGTTGGCATCAATATGGAATGCCTGTAAGTTCCATTCAATGAGGACACTAGTGGCTTATAGTTGATTCAGGATAAAGTTATCATACAATTGCACTCAATTCACATGCTAGTAAGGTTACGCTCAAAATCTTTCAAGCTAGGCTTCAGTAGTACATGAACTGAGAACTTTCAGATGCAAAACTTGGGTTAAGAAGATGCAGAGGAACCAGAGATCAAATTGTCAGCCTTCACTGGATCACAGAGAAAGCAAGGGAATTCCAGAAAAACATCTACTTCTGCTTCATTGACTATGTGAATGCCTTTGACTGTGTGGATCACAACCAACTATGAAAGATGGGAATACCAGACCACCTTATCTGTCTCCTGAGAAACTTACATGTGGGTCAAGGAGCAAAGGTTATTAATAGAATTGGACATGGAACAACTTACTGGTTCAAACCTGGGAAAGGAGTATGACAAGGCTGTATATTGACATCCTGTTTATTTAACTTATATGCAGAGCACATCATGCAAAATGCCAGGCTAGGTAAATCACAAGCTGGAATCAAGACTGCTGGGAGAAATATCAACAACCTTAAATACACAGATGATACCACTCTAACGGCAGAAAGTAAAGAGGAACTAAAGAGCTTCCTGATGAGAATGAAAGACAGAATGAATAGCTGGCTTAAAACTCAACATTCAAAAAACTAAGATCATGGCATCCGGTGTCATCACTTCATGGCAAATAGAAAGGGAAAAAGTGGAACCAGTGACAGATTTTCTTTTCATGGGCTCCAAAATCACTGCAGACAGTGACTGCAGCCATGAAATCAAAAGACGCTTGCTCCTTGGAAGAAAAGCTATGACAAACCTAAACAGCATATTAAAAAGCAGAAGCATCATACTGCCAACAAAGGTCCACATAGTCAAAGATATGGTTTCTCCAGTAGTCATGTACGGATGTGAGGGTTGGACCATTAAGAAGGCTGAAAGAAAAGAAAGAAAGTGAAGTTGTTCAGTTTTGTCCGACTCTTTGTGACCCCATGGACTATAGCCTGCCAGGCTCCTCTGTCCATGAAATTCTCTAAGCAAGAGTGGGTTGCCATTTCCTTCTCCAGGGGATCTTTCCAACTCAGGGATTGAACCCATGTCTCATGCATTGCAGGCAGACTCTTTACCATCTGAGCCACCAGGGAAGCCTTTAGGAAGGCTGAATGCCCAAGAATTGATGCTTTCAAATTGTGGTGCTGGAGAAAACTCTTGAGAGTCCCTTGGAATTCAAGGAGATTAAAACCAGTCAATCCTAAAGGAAATCAACCCTGGACATTCATTGGAAGGACTGAACTTAGGCCACCTAATGCAAAGAACCAACTCATATGAAAAGACCCTGATGTTGGGAAAGATGAAAGGCAAAAAGAGAAGGTGGCAGATGGTGAGATGGTTAGATAGCATCACCAACTCCATGGACATGAATTTGAGCAAACTCTGGGAGATAGTAAAGGACAGAGAAGGCTGGCATGCTGCAGTCCATAGGGTTGCAAAGGGTCAGACGTGACTTAGCTGAACAAGAACAGGGTAAAGTACTTGATGCTTACTTTTATCATCTTTTCTGATGAAACAGGTGGAAAAATCAAATATCATGTTTATTAATATCTATATTGTTTGTTGTTGTTTAGCTGCTAGGTTGTGTCTGACTCTTTGGTGACTCTGTGGACTATAGCTTGCCAAACTCCTCTATCCGTGGGACAGAGACAGGAATGTTGGAATGGGTTGCCATTTCCTTCCTGAGAATATCTTGCTGACTCATGGATGGAACCTGCATCTCCTGCACTGGTAGGTAGATTCTTTACAGCTGAGCCACTAGGGAAGTCCATTAATGTCTCAACAGTTTGCATTAAAAATTATTGCTAATACAAAGACAAGAAAAAATTTAAAATGAGTTGTCTGATTTCAAAATATGGCACTCTTCAAAGTGAAAAAAAAATCCCATATAGAAAATTTAAGTAATGTCATCCAGTCTTCAAAACAAAAAGCCAAATTCAAAGAGCAAACGTGAAATCAGAGGGTGGCAAAAGGCTAAGGAGAGAAAAATAATGAAATGGAACAAGGGACATTTTAACTGTTAGGACATGATTAAAACATATCAGTCAAAATTGGATAGTATTTTCAAATGAAAAATGAATTTTAGCTTAATAATTCCCTCTTCAGAACCATTTATCCAAAGGAGTTTAAAGTTTGCAATTCACTTAACAAATACAAATAACTATATCACAGTAACTGCAAAAGTAAAACAAGTGGAAAATATGGATAAATCAAGAATAATCCAAGAATAAATCACAATAAGGAATAATCCAAGGGTTTCCCTGGTATCTCAGCTGGTAAAGAATCTGCCTGCAATGTGGGAGACCTGGGTTCAACCTCTGATTTGGGAAAATCCCCTGGAAAAGGGAACAGCTACCCTCTCCAGTATTCTGGCCTGGAGAATTCCATACACTATATAGTCCATGTGGTCACAAAGAGCTGGACATAACTGAGTGACTTTCACTTTTACTTCAGGAATAATCCATAACATCCAAAGTAAAAATGTGGGCAAAGATTTGAATTAAGTGTCTCTCTAGGGACAGATTATTAGAAACTAGGATAGTTGGACAAAAATGAAAAATATAAAAATAATCACAGAATGTGAAGTAAGGATTCATCATCACACACAAGTAGGAATAGGGTCTCTTAGAAACTGCACAGAAGAAGAGGTTATATGATTTGTAAACTTACAGAGATCTAAAGCCACGGTGAATCTTAAAAATGGTTCCCACTGAGGAGTAACGTGAATAATCACATAGTCTAATATTAAAATACAACTGAAAATAAACTAGGATGAGTAACATCATCAGCAGTGTTTTGGGTTCACCCGGTCTCTCCTGATTATTTCTTCTTATCTAGTCAGCACTTGCACCTTAGATTTCTTTAGCTCCGATGATGTCTCTGTTCACTGTCACTGCTATTTACCAAATATCTTTCTGACTCCACTAATACCTAAAATTTAGATAATTTGCTTTTCCAAAGGTCAGTGCCCAAACTATTAAGGGCATTAGATTTGGTCTCCAAATTTATGATGAAGAGGCATAAAACACTTTAGAGAAAAGAGACAATCAAAGGAACTTTTAATAAGGTCCGCTTTGGGACAAGGAAAACACCATTGTTTTTTGATATCTTGGTTTTGTTTATCCAACCATTATTAATCTGTAGGTTATCTGGGAAATAGACTCTTGGAGGGCACAAACAGAACCTTATGTGCACCAGGACCTAGGAGAAAGGAGCAGTGACCCCACAAGAGACTGACCCAGACTTGCCTGTGAGTGTCCAGGAGTCGCCAGCAGAGGCGTGGGTTGGTGGTGGCCTGCTGCAGGGTTGGGGGCATTGAGTGTAGCCAGTGCATGCTACTTTTTGAAAGAGATCGCCATTATCTTCATTACTTCCACCATAGTTAGTGAAGTTGCTCAGTCGTGTCTGACTCTGCGACCCTGTGGATTCTAGGCCACCAGGCTCCTGCGTCCATGGGATTTCCCAGGCAAGAATACTGGAGTGGGTTGCCATTTCCTTCTCCAGGGATCTTACCGACCCAGGGATCAAACCTGGGTCTCCCACATTGCAGGCAGACGCTTTAACCTCTGAGCCACCAGGGAAGCCCCAGGTAAATAGTAGGGTTAGAATTGGACATGGAACAACAGACTGGTTCCAAATAGGAAAAGGAGTACGTCAAGGCTGTATATTGTCACCCTGCTTATTTAACTTCTATGCAGAGTACATCATGAGAAACGCTGGACTGGAAGAAGCACAAGCTGGAAACAAGATTGCCGGGAGAAATACCAGTAACCTCAGATATGCAAATGACACCACCCTTATGGCAGAAAGTGAAGAGGAACTAAAAAGCCTCTTGATGAAAGTGAGAGAGGAGAGTGAAAAAGTTGGCTTAAAGCTCAACATTCAGAAAACAAAGATCATGGCATCTGGTCCCATCACTTCATGGCAAATAGATGGGGAAACAGTGGAAACAGTGGCAGACTTTATTTTGGGGGGCTCCAAAATCACTGCAGATGGTGACTGCAGCCATGAAATTAAAAGATGCTTACTCTCTGGAAGAAAAGTTATGACCAACCTAGGTAGCATATTAAAAAGCAGAAACATTACTTTGCCAACAAAGGTCTGTCTAGTCAAGGCCATGGTTTTTCCAGTGTTCATATATGGATGTGAGAGTTGGACTTGGAGAAAGCTGAACACCAAAGAATTGATGCTTTTGAACTGTGGTGTTGGAGAAGACTCTTGAGAGTCCCTTGGACGGCAAGGAGATCCAACCAGTCCATTCTGAAGGAGATCAACCCTGGGATTTCTTTGGAGGGAATGATGCTGAAGCTGAAACTCCAGTACTTTGGCTACCTCATGTAAAGAGTTGACTCATTGGAAAAGACCCTGATGCTGGGAGGGATTGGGGGCAGGAGGAAAAGGGGACAACAGAGGATGAGATGCCTGGATGGCATCACCGACTCAATGAACATGAGTATGGGTAAACTCCAGGAGTTGGTGATGGACAGGGAGGCCTGGTGTGCTTCGATTCATGGGGTCACAAAGAATCGGACAGGACTGAGCAACTGAACTGAACTGAACTGAAATAGCAGGGAGGGAACACAGCTCCACCCATCAAAACAAAAATTGTCTATCTCAGTGAAACTATGAGCCATTCCGTGTAGAGCCTCCCAAGACAGATGAGTCAGTGGAGAGTTCTAACAAAACGTGGTCCACCGGAGAAAGGAATGGCAAGCCACTTCAGTATTCTTTCTTTGAGAACCCCATGAACAATATGAAAAGGCAAAAACACTGAAAGATAACTTCCCAGATCAGTAGGTGCCCAATATGCATGAGATCAGTGGAGAAATAGCTCCAGAAAGAAGGAAGGAGTGTAGCCAAAGCAGAAACACACCCAGCTGTGGATGTGACTGGTGATGCAAGCAAGGTCTGATGCTGTAACAAGCAATACTGAATAGGAACCTGGAATGTTAGGTCCGTGAATCAAGGCAATTTGGAAGTGGTCAAACAGAAGACGGCAAGAGTCAATGTCAACATTTTAGGAATCAGCAAATTAAAATGGACTGGAATAGGTGACTTTAACTCAGGTGACCATTTATCTACTACAGTGGGAAACAATCCCTTAGAAGAAATGGAGTAGCCGTCATAGTCACAAAAAAGTCCAAAGTGCAGAACTTGGATACACTCTCAAAAACAACAGAATGATCTCTTTTGGTTTCCAAGGCAAACCATTCAATATCACAGTAATCCAAGTTTATGCTCCAACCAGTAATGCTGAAGAAGCTGATGTTGAATGCTCCTATGAAGACCTACAAGACCTTCTAGAACTAACACCCCAAAAAGATATCCTTTCCATTACAGGGACTGGAATGTAAAACTAGGAAGTCAAAAACACCTGGAATAACCAGAAAATTTGGCCTTGGAGTATTGAATGAAGTAGGGCAAAGGCTAATAGAGTTTTGCCAAGAGACTGGTCATAGCAAACACCCTCTTCCAACAACACAAGAGAAGACTCTACACATGGACATCACCAGATGGTCAACACTGAAATCGGACTGATTATATTCTTTGCAGCCAAAGATGGAGAAGCTCTACAGTCAGCAAAAACAAGACCAGGAGCTGACTGAGCTCAGATCATGAACTCCTTATTGGCAAATTCAGACTTAAATTGAAGAAAGTGGGGAAAACAACTAGACCATTCAGGTATGACCTAAATCAAATCCTTTACGATTATACAGTGGAAGTGAGAAATAGATCTAAGGGACTAGATCTGATAGACAGAGTGCCTGATGAACTATGGCTGGAGGTTTGTGACACTGTACAGGAGACAGGGAGCAAGACCATCCCCATGAAAAGAAATGCAAAAAACCAAAATGGTTGTCTGAGGAAGCCTTAAAAATACCTGTGAAAAGAAGAGAAGTGAAAAACAAAGGAGAAAAGGAAAGATACACCCATTTGAATGCAGAGTTCCAAAGAATAGCAAAGAGAGATAAGAAAGCCTTCCTCCATGATCAATGCAAAGAAATAGAGGAAAACAACAGAATGGGAAAGACTAGAGGTCTCTTCATGAAAATTAGAGATACCAAGGGAAAATTTCACTCAAAGATGGGCTCAATAAAGGACAGAAATGGTATGGACCTAACAGAAGCAGAAGATATTAAGAAGAGGTAGCAAGAATACACAGAACCATATAAAACAGATCTTCATGACCCAGATAATCATGATGGTGTGATCACTCACCTAGAGCCAGACATCCTGGAATGTGAAGTCAAGTGGGCCTTAGGAAGCATCACCACGAACAAAGCTAGTGGAGTTGATGGAATTCCAGTCGAGCTATTTCAAATCCTAAAAGATGACACTATGAAAGTGCTGCACTCAATATGCCAGCAAATTTCGAAAACTCAGCAATGGCCACAGGACTGGAAAATGTCAGTTTTTATTCCAATCCCAAAGAAAGGCAATGCCAAAGAATGCTCAAGCTACCGCACAATTGCATTCATCTCACACGTTAGTAAAGTAATGCTCAAAATTCTCCAAGCCAGACTTCAACAATATCTTAACCATGAACTTCCAGATGTTCAAGCTGGTTTTAGAAAAGGCAGAAGAACTAGAGATCAAATTGCCAACATCTGCTGGATCATTGAAAATGTAAGAGAGTTCCAGAAAAACATCTATTTCTGCTTTATTGATTATGCCAAAGCCTTTGACTGTGTCAATCACAACAAACTGTGGAAAATTCTGAAAGAGATGGGAATACCAGACCACCTGACCTGCCTCTCAAGAAATCTGTACACAGGTCAGGAAGCAACAGTTAGAACTGGACATGGAACAACAGATTGGTTCCAAACTGAAAAAGGAGTACATCAAGGCTGTATACTGTCACCTTGCTTATTTAACTTCTATGCAGAGTACATCATGTGAAATGGCAGGCTGGATGAAGCACAAGCTGGAATCAAGATTGCCGAGAGAAATATCAATAACCTCAGATATGCAGATGACACCATGCTTGTGGCAGAAAGTGAAGAACTAAAGAGGCACTTGATAAAAGTGAAAGAGGAGAGTGAAAAAGTTGGCTTAAAACTTAACAGTTAGAAAACTAAGATCATGGCATCTGGTCCCATCACTTCATGGGAAATAGATGGGGAAACAGTGGAAACAGTGGCAGACTTTATTTTTTGGGGCCCCCAAATCACTGCAGATGGTGACTGAAGCCATGAAATTAAAAGCCGTTTACTTCTTGGAAGAAAAGTTATGACCAATCTAGACAGCAGAGACATTACTTTGCCAACATAGGTCTGTCTAGTCAAGGCTTTAGTTTTTCCAGTAGTCATGTTAGGATGTGAGAGTTGGACTATAAAGAAAACTGAGTGCCAAAGAATTGATGTTTTTGAACTGTGGTGTGGAAAAGACTCATGAGAGTCCCTTGGACTGCAAGGAGATCCAACCAGTCAATCCTTAAGGAAATCAGTCCTGAATGTTCATTGGAAGGACTGATGTTGAAGCTGAAACTCCAATACTTTGGCCGCCTGATGTGAAGAACTGGCTCATTGGAAAAGGCCCTGATGCTGAGAAAAATTGAAGGTGGGAGGAGAAGGGAACAACAGAGGAAGAAACAGCTGGATGGCATGGCCAACTCAATGGACATGAGCTTGAAGAAACCCCAGGAGTTGGTGATGGACAGGGAGGCCTGGCATGCTGCAGTCCATGGGGTTGCAAAGAGTTGGGCAGGACTGAACTGAACTGAACTGATCATGTCAGAAGCGGGGGTGTGGTAAGGGGGGAAGTATTATGGGTTATAATCTTATCAGGAAAATAAAGCAAGTTTATATAAGACCACAATGGATATGTGTATGCCAGAAGTCCCAAGAGAAGGGAATGATCATTTCTAGATGAGTGAGATAGAAGACTTCAACGTGGAGGTGAAGATGGGCCTCTAAGGCAACATTCTGAAATGTTAGTAATGGAAGCAGGTAAATTCAAGGAACTGCAGCACTACAATTAGGTTAAAGTGGAAAGAAGGTTAGGCACCACGGAAAAATCTTAAAACTTGAAGCCATAGGGTGAAAATAATGTTATAGATTGTAACCAGTCAAGGTTTTTATTGGCTGTTACAGGAATCTGAAATTTATCTTTGCTCCCAGTTTTATTGTTCTTAAAAACTATGTTGATCAGTCAATTTTCATATGAAACTGAGAGCAAAATAGAAGAAATGAAGTTGGGGAAAAGAGGTGAAATGGACACAAGACAATCAGATAACAGTTTCCAGGTTAAAGACACTGGAGGAAGCAAACCACCTAGGGTCAAAAAATAATGATTGTTTTTTTCATAATGGAAAAACCAGCATTTAGGAATGTTGGATGATTTATTATCATCCATACCTAAGGGTTATGCTTTTTGTTTTTCAACTTCTGTTGAAAACAGTATCTTTGCCTAAGAATCTAAAGACAAATCCTCTTTGGAATGTGATTTCAAATTCTTTTTTGGATTATCTGCAGAGTCTCAAAAGAACTTGAAATGTTTTCTTGTTACCTATAAAATGTTAGAAACACTTGCCTTTCAAAACAGCAGCTGCAGGGTGAACATCTAGAAAATAAACCCAGAGAGGCTTCCCTTCTTTGTTCTGTTAACCCAAATAGTCTCTATGTATTTTTCAATCTCTTTTTTTCTACACCTTTTAATATTAACCATAAGTGATGAATGGCGGGTGTGGAAGGAAGGGGACTGGAGAAACCCCATCCATTTGAAAAGAGTTCATTCTTTTTACCCTATTTTGCAGAGTATCATTTTAAATAAGTGCTAGCCAGGAGAAGGTTTCTATTGTTTTGAACCACAGGCTTTATATTACCTTAAAAAAAAAAAAAAAAAACCTCTCAGCCGCAAGTTGGATGCTTCTGGCAGCAATACAAATCTAGCACCACCCAGAGAAGGAGCGTATTTGCTTCTTCGCTCACTTCTGGCAGGGCAGAGGAATGCTGGACATCGAGAGACGACAAGGGAGGCTGTCCAGAGCATTGCCACGCTGCTTCCCCATCCCTCGCCTTGGGCCTCCTCCCTTGGGAACACACAGGTAAGGACATAGAGGTGCTGATGCAAGTGGAGCATCCTAGCTCACTGTGACCATGTCTGGGAGGAAGTCAAGTGCAATGCACTAAGGATGCCTACTAGATCTCAACACTTTCAGGAAGCTCAATGTGGCCTGGCTGAGGTCATAGGGCTCTCATTCCATCCACCACACTGCTAAAAAGGTCCTTCTGTGTTTCTTAGCCTTTCTATCTTTGTGTATCTCTTTGAAGCATGCTTTTCTCTAGACTATTAAGAAAAACATTGAAACAGCACTGTATGTTTTGATTTTGACAAATCGGAGGCTAGTTGTTCATCTGTTTTTCTTTTGTATTCAGAAATCAGAGCTTACAGCAATCTTGACTGCTGAAAGTGAAATATCTTCTAAAGTTTCATTTTCAGTGTAGTGTTGTAAAATACTACATGTGGATAAAATATAAAATTTAGCATCAGACAGGGAGCTGAAAAACTACAGAGATAAAATGTTCCTATAATATGGCAGTCATCTCTAAATATAAGGTTCCATGTTATAAATTTGGGTTCTTAATGAATTTTTTATATCATCAATTCTGTTTCCACTTAGATGTCAGAAACTGAGCTGGAAAAGATAAAAGTCAGAACAGCTAAGCATTTTGAAAATGACAAAAATAACATTTCTTGGTTGAAGGAAGGTAAGTTCTCTTACTGCTGATTTTCTATCAATGTGAAAATTGTGCTTTTGTTTATAAGCAAAAAAGAGTGGGCAGAATGAGGAAAACTGCCCTGCAGTTCAAATGATATTAATTCTTCTGATTTTCTGTTTCTTTTTCTCTCTCTCTCTTTTTTTTTTTTTTTTGGCCTAAGTGGTAGATTGAGGGTGTTTAGTATTGAAATGTTTTTTACATTTCTTAGGCTGCAGGACACTTAGGTGATTTTATGAGTAGGGGAATATACTCTTCCAATTCAGATACATGTTACCTATCAGGTTCTTGTTGTGCTAAAGAATTTTCTCCTTTGTACCCAGGAAGATGAAATCATTTGAGGACAAGTATTTTTTAAATAATAATCACAGAAAGGAGTGCAGGCTGTAGGAAGGCATGTCTACAAATAGAATTGTCATTCACTGCAGTTACAGAGCCACCTTCCCAGGGGAGAGTGCTGTCGGCCACAAGCACTGTGTGCATAAGATGCCTGCTTGAAATACACACACAAATCGATAAGTCCTCCTAGGAGGAGTACAAATTGGTGCACTTTCGAAAACACGTATAAACTCATGATTATTTACTAGAAGGCTTTATTTCATATTCTTTTCTTTTTATGAATACCTTTAATGTTTCTTAAAGGAAACTGATTTGATATTTTATTTAAATAAATAAGTTGTCTCTTTTACACCATTTCCTGGATCTATTCAATTGTAAAAAGATGGCTCTTAAGTAGTTGCCATTCCTCAAAACTGTTTTCTAAGGTCACAGGAGACTTTAATATATATGTCAAGTAAGTTCTATAACATCAAACATCATCATCATTATTACATCAAACACAACGACAATGTGCATTAGTGATTATGCTGAATCATCAAAAACAACCTTATAAAGCACTAATTACTCCTAACATTCAGGTGAGAAAACAGAATCTCAAAGAGTTTAAGTAAATTACCTAAAATTACAAAATTAGGAAGTGACAGAGCTGGGATTTGATCCCAGACCGTGTGACTCCTCAGCAAATAAATTTAACTACCACCTTTCACTGTGTTTCAAAGAAAAGATGTTTAAGTCACTTGTCAGGACATGATTTGTGCTCAAAAACTTTCCTAAAGTGTTTAAATCAACACCTTCACTTTCACATATACATACTCCATCCACTCTTATTCTTAATTGCTCTTTACCACCACTGTCATTTTTCAACTGTTCACTTAAAAAAAAAAAAAGATTATCCTTCTGCCCCAGGGCCCCATAATCAAATTTAATAGCTGGGACTCATCTCTAGTGAAGACTTCATTTCAGGATAAAAGTGGGTACAGACATGAAGCATTCTCAGAATCATTTCCTTCCAAAAGCCACAGAGCTAAGAAATCTTTTTTTTTCTTTTAATTAAACAATCTTTTAAATACAAACTTAAAAAAAAAACAGAAGTGAAAAACAAAAACTGAACTCAGGCTAAAAATCCTTCTGTGTTTTTGTTGGGAGGACCAAACCCACAAAGACAGAGGAGTTCTTTACTGCTGCTTATAGGGAAGTTTATCTTATTTTGTTTTGCTTCAGCTGCTCCATGCTATAGATGTATCATAGAGAAATAACGACAAAATTGATAGACCAGTCAATTGCTTCCTGAAAATTTTTGGTTTAAAAAAACTGTCTCCATGAAGTAAAACTTAGGATTTAATTATTGTATTCTACAAAACCTAATTTCCCAGGTGACCTGTTTTATCCCATTTTGGACACAATTTAAGCTACACTCAAATTATGTTTACTTTATTTCATTAATTGTGAATTATCAGGAGGAGTTAGTTTTTTAACATAAATGTCTTTTCATTTAATGTTAAGAAAAAGTTAATATGTTGTCTTATCAAAAAAGAAATAGGCTGGTGCAGTGGCAATAGGAGAGCATTTGAAGTCAGGCAGGTGAAGCTTTAATTTTTCTGCTCAGTTGTTTGCTAGCTGGTGACTATGCTCTTACTTAACCTCTCTGAGCTTCGGATTCCTTAGCCAAGGAGTATAAGATCTAGCTTGCGAAATTACGGGGAAGATAGGCCATTATTTCGTGTCTTTTATCCCCTCTTGAAAGTATGGTTCAAAATCAGATAATTATTTTTCGAGATTCTGATTCATAGTTTGAACAATGAGCACCACGCTAAGTGCTATATGTTTTTACAGCACTGTCAACAGAAAGGACCTCTATAAAGAGGCAACAAGGCAGTTTATCTGGGATCTTAGAATTGCAGTTTGGGGGATCACAGATTTGGGAGGAAACCAGAATAGTGTCTGATCGGAGAAAATGGGCAGAGGGGTTATGGGGAAAAGAGGAAGATCGTGCAGGCTACACAAGCTGGTGACTGAAGTCTGGACAGGAGAGTAAATCTGTTCCACACATGACTCAGCTATCGAGCTTACTTATCCTTTCCTGGGGGTAGGTGGGATTTCCTTAGTCCACAAAAAGCCCAGTTCTCAGCATTATTCTTTCCTTCTGGCAACTCAGCCAACTATTCAGTTGCTTTATTTTTCCATGTTCAGTCAAAGTTCAGCACAGGCAGCAAACATGGAGATCCTTCTTGCATGCCTCAGTCATTCCTGCCATTGTTTCTCTCAAGGCATTTCATGTAAATTCCTTCCTTTTGTCCCTGTAACCATTTGGTGTGCTGTAGTATTGGTCCATTTTCCAGATTAAAAGACAGAGGCTCAGAGAAACTAGATCTTTTTTTTAATGACAAAAAAATGCTTTTATTTATTTAGCTTCTTATAATACTCACATAACAGAAACTGAAAAATTCGTGTTAATATTTAGTCTCTAAGTCATGTCCAACTCTTTGGCAACCCCATGGACTGTAGCCCACCAGGCTCCTCAGTCCATGGGATTTCCCAGGCAAGAATACTGGAGTGGGTAGCCATTTCCTAGTCTTTCCCATTCTGTTGTTTTCCTCTATTTCTTTGAATTGATCATTGAGGAAGGCTTTCTTATCTCTCCTTGCTATTCTTTGGAACTCTGGATTCAAATGGGTATAGGTTTTCTTTTCTCCCTTGCCTTTCACTTCTCTTCTTTTCACAGCTATTTGTAAAATGCTACTCAGACACGCATTTCATCTTTTTACATTTTTTTTTCCCTTGGGCGTGGTCTTGATCCCTCCCTCCTGTACAGTGTCACGAACCTCCATCCATAGTTCATCAGGCACTCAGTCTATCAGATCTAATCCGTTGAATCTATTTTGCATTACCACTGTACAATCGTAAGGGATTTGATTTAGGTCATAATTGAATGGTCTAGTGGTTTCCCCCACTTTCTTCAATTTCAGTCTGAATTTGGCAATAAGGAGTTGATGATCGAAGCCACAGTCAGCTCCTGGTCTTGTTTTTGCTGACAGTATATAGCTTCTCAATCTTTGGCTGCAAAGAATATAATCAGTCTGATTTCGGTGTTGACCATCTGGTGATGTGCATGTGTAGAGTCTTCCCTTGTGTTGTTGGAAGAGGGTGTTTGTTATGACCAGTGCATTCTCTTGGCAAAACTCTATTAGCCTTTGCCCTGCTTCATTCTGTACTCCAAGGCCAAATTTGCCTGTTACTCCAGGTATTTCTTGACTTCCTACTTTTGCATTCCAGTCCCCTATAATGTTAAGGACATCTTTTGGGGGTGTTAGTTCTAGAAGATCTTGTAGGTCATCACAGGAGCATTCAACATCAGTTTCTTCAGCAATACTGGTTGGGGCATAAACTTGGATTACTGTGATATTGAATGGTTTGCCTTGGAAACCAAAAGAGATCATTCTGTTGTTTTTGAGATTGCACCCAAGTTCTGCACTTTGGACTCTTTCGTTGGCTATGATGGCTACTCCATTTCTTCTAAGGGATTGTTTCCCAGCGTAGTAGATACAATGGTCACCTGAGTTAAATTCACCCATTCCAGTCCATTTTAGTTCACTGATCCCTAAAATGTGAATGTTAACTCTTGCCATCTTCTGTTTGACCACTTCCAATTTGCCTTGATTCATGGACCTAACATTCCAGGTTCCTATGCAGTATTGTTCTTTACAGTATCAGACTTTACTTCCATCACCAGTCACATCCACAGCTGGGGATTGTTTTTATTTTGGCTTAGCCTCTTCATTCTTTCTGGAGCTATTTCTCCACTGATCTCCAGTAGCATATTGGGCACCTACCAACCTGGGGAGTTTATCTTTCCGTGTCATATCTATTTGCTTTTTCAAACTGTTCATGGGGTTCTCAAGGCAAGGTTACTAAAGTGGCTTGCCATTCCCTTCTCCAGTGGACCATGTTTTGTCATAACTCTCCACCTTGACATGTCTGTCTTGGGTGGCCATACATGACATGGCTCATAGTTTCATTGAGTTGGATAAGGCTGTGATCCAAATGATCAATTTGGTTAGTTTTCTATAATTGTGGTTTCCATTCTATCTGCCCTCTGATGGCTCCTTAGATGGCTCCTTAGAGGCTTGTGGAAGCTTCCTGATAGGAGGGGCTGGCTGTGGAGGACGCTGAGATTTGCTCTGATGGGCAGGGCCAAACTCGGTAAATATTTAATCGAATTTTCTGTTGATGGGTGGGGCTGTGTTCCCTCCCTGTAGTTTGACCGGAGGCCAAACTATGCTAGTGGTAATGCTGGTAACAGTGACCTCCTTCAGAAGGACTTATGCCAGGACTGTTGTGCTCAGTGGCCCTAACCTCACAGAAGGCACTGTTGACCCACACCTCTGCTGGAGACTCCTGGACACCCATAGGCATGTCTGGCTCAGTCTCTTATGGGGTCACTGCTCCTTTCTCCTGGGTGCACACAAGATTTTCTGCCCTCCAAGAGTCTGTTTCCCTAGTCCTATGTAAGTTCTGTAATCAAATCCCACTGGCCTTCAAAGTCAAATTCCCTGGGGGTTCTCAGTCCCTTTGGTGGTTCCCCAGGTTGGGAATTCTGCTGTGGGTCCTAGAACTTTAACAACAGTGCGAGAACTTCTTTGGGATAATTATTTTCCAGTTTGTAGTTTGTTTGCTTGATGGCTCTGTAGTGGAGTTCACACATCGTACCTTCCAGGTCTGCTGCAGCCTGACTGCCTGTCCCCGTGGCAGGCCACTGCTAACTCATGCCTCTACAGGAGACACTCAAACACTCAAAGGTAGGTTTGGCTCAGTGTCTTGTGAGTTCCCTGGGTCCTCGTGTGCACAAGGTTTTGTTTGAGCCCTCCGAGCATCTCTGGTGGGTATAGGGTTTGATTCTAAACATGATTTCATCCCTCCTACTGTCTACTGGGACTTCTCCTTTGTCCCTGGATGTTGGTATCTTTTTTGGTGGGACCCAACATTCTCCTGTTGATGGTTGTTCAGCAGTTACTTGCAATTTGGGGGTTTTCACAGGAAAAGATGAGTGCACGTCCTTCTACTCTGCCATATTTTAGGGCTGTTTGTAATTTATCAAAACCCCTTCCCCCTTAAAAAAAGAAAAATAAATAAAGTAATCCTTCAGTATCCACCAGGGGACTGGCTCCAGTACCCCCTGTGGATACCAACTCCAAAGATGCTTAAGTCTCATATCAGATGGTATGGGGAGTCAGCCCTCTGTATCTGCAGATTCAGAACCCATGGATAGGGAGGGATGACTGTAGTGATCTGAAAGTTGTTCAAAACCTCCTTTATGAATAACAAATTAATTGCTTCTCCCATCACAGTGTCTCTTGCCTCCCTCTGAAACTCCAGCTGAATACTGTCCATGGTTAAAATATAGGGAATCACAGCACTGCCTGATTAGGGTTGGACCAAATGCTCACTGGGTTTATCTACATAAACCAGTTACCACGGCACCTGACCTCGGAGTGAGCGTGGAACCAAGAAGAGTCACATCATCACTTCCAACCTAAGTACTGATACTCTTTCTAACTTTTCATCTTCAAACATTCATTCGGTGCACCCAATTTGATTTACGTTTATTAACAGTATCAACAGAGACAAGGCATGAGCATAATAGCACACATTTAATAAAAAAAAAAAAAAAAGGAGGAAAGAAAGAAACACAGTCCTGCAGTTGAGAATTTTACCTAATTGTCCTGCTTTGGCCTGAAAGGTGAAAAGGTTCTTTGCTTTCTACTTCTCTCAAAGGGTTGGTTGAAGCAACATCCAGAGCTTTTTACTAACAGTTAGGGTAAACAGTGTTTAAGAAACACATCAATAAACCTGAAAATGTATTCAGAATAAAACTAACTGAATCTAGTTTCATCTTCTATCAAACTACCAGGCAATCTTGTATCACTACAGCCTTTGAACTCCTGACTTCTCAAATTTTAGATTGATCAAATTCCTGACTCCCAACTTAAGGAATTCAGCAGGATATAGATGGAGAGAGGATATAAATGTTTAAGAGCAAGTAACATGAAGTAACACGCTCAGGGACCATACTCAGAGAAAACCTGTTTTAAGACAACAAGAGAAGCAAAATATGATTGTGAAATATGCACCCAGCAAGATGAGCTGTGCTATGTAACTGTGGGCCAAGATGGTCTTGAAAGGCCAGTCTTGAAGATGGCCATGAGCTATTTGCACAGAGGGAGAGAAGGAGTTAATGCCAGGAGTAGAAGCATCAGAGGCTGCATGATGCAATAACCACTTTGGTGCCAGGGAAATGGGCATGTTGGCTAGTTATCTGCATATGGGTTAACACAAGAAACGGAGGACAAAAAGACGGAGTGCCAAGTATAAGTAGCTGGACATGGGTTTATAAGTTGTCAGTGCAGGCAGGTCTGAGGTCAGGGACCAATATACTGAACTGTGATTTGGGCATACATATCTGTAACTGGAGTACAAGCTGGCATGGGACAGGCAGAGGAAAAGTTTAAGGCAAGATGGATGATGATGGCTAAGCCAGCAATGCACTCAACACCCTAGACAACAGGGCCATATGACTGGCATAAAAGTCATAACAAGGAGAAGAAGAAAATAGGCCCAAATGTGAAAAATGTTATGAAGGAAAAATTGATATAACATAGAAATTGGGGGGAAATTACAGGTGGAATAAGATGGCATGTAATACTCCATTAAGCCAGGGAGCATTCTGGGTAACCATTTCAGTGCTTGCTCCTTACATCATTTGATACGGAAGAGAAACAGTGAAATGAAGGGATGGGAGCCTTTAAATTGTTGCCATTTGCAGTTTAAAATCACAGCATCGCCAGTGTTTGAACTGCACACAATTTCCTGGAGTGTCTCCTGATTTTTCAGGAGAACTGGATTTCTATATGACATCGCCTGAATTCTAAAGGTTAACTAATGACAATGAACAGCAATAGTTACAAGAAAATACCATGCAGGACAAATAAACCAGATTCTGTGAGTCTAGCTCAGCTCAAGGGCTACCAGTTTGTAACTTCTGTTCTAAAAGCTTGTATCTCTCAACAAAATCTATTACAATTTCCTGAAAACTGGTTTTCCATAAATATTACTCTGTCTATATATGTATGTGTGTACATATATATATATATATATACACACACACAAAGTTAAAACAAACGTTTGACTTAAAAACATAAAATTAAGAACATTAAAATAAAACTGTTTGTCTTTCGGAAGACTAGCTCTCCGTGATTGGTTTAGTAAAGCAGTCTCTTTATGGGTGTAATAAATAGAAGAATAAAATTATCCCAAGTTACAAATGTGTCCTCAACATACAAGGCATAGAGTTCTATACTTCTGACCTGATGCTGACTCAGTCCCACAGCTGCTACACTGGGTGGGGCCACACAGGGAAAGTTCATATTATAGAAAATACTTGATTTTTTTTTTTAAAGGCAAGGGTGGAGGAGGAGGGAAATGAATAAGTTTGGCTTTCACTTCTAAAAATGCCAGGAAGAAAAGATATGAAAGTTCTATAGGTTATTCTGAACTATAGATACTTTTTCTATAAGCAGTCACATAGTGACTATAATCTTTGATGATTTCAAAATCATTATTTAGATATATTTTAAAGAAAATGTCCCTAAACTTTAGTATCAATATAGAGAAGTCAGGTCACCAAAGAGCTGGCAGCTTGAATACAGTGTGATCATTTAATCAGAGTTCATGACCATTCAGTTCAGTTCAGTTTAGTCGCTCAGTCGTGTCCGACTCTTTGTGACCCCATGAATCGCAGCACGCCAGGCCTCCCTGTCCATCAACAACTCCCAGAGTTTATCCATACTCATGTTCATTGAGTCGGTGATACCATCCAGTCATCTCATTCTCTGTCATCCCCTTCTCCTCCTGCCCACAATCCCTCCCACCATCAGAGTCTTTTCCAATGAGTCAACTCTTCGCATGAGGTGGCCAAAGGACTGGAGTTTCAGCTTTAGCATCATTCCTTCCAAAGAAATCCCAGGGTTGATCTGCTTCAGAATGGACTGGTTGGATCTCCTTGCAGTCCAAGGGACTCTCAAGAGTCTTCTCCAACACCACAGTTCAAAAGCATCAATTCTTCGGCACTCAGCCTTCTTCACAGTCCAGCTCTCACCTCCATACATGACCACAGGAAAAACCATAGCCTTGACTAGATGGACCTTAATCGGCAAAATAATGTCTCTGCTTTTTAATATGCTGTCTAGGTTGGTCATAACTTTTCTTCCAAGGAGTAAGTGTCTTTTAATTTCATGGCTGCAGTCACCATCTGCAGTGATTTTGGAGCCCAAAAAAATAAAGTCCACTGTTTTCCCATCTATTTCCCATAAAGTGATTAGAGACCAATAATTCTAGATATTGGAAAATATCCAAGAAATTCAAAAAGCCATGTTCCACAAATTCCCTTCTCAATATAATCCAAAACTTGAAGTCCATAACACAAGAATCCCATCTCATTTCCGTTAAGGTCTGTTTGCAAATGAGATGGAGAAAGCATAAATCTTACATGTACTGACATTCATAAATTCACTAAACTTCCCTTAATTCTAAGTGAAGACAATTCACTTCATTTGCTCAAAAATAATTTCAGATCATGAGCATTAAGACAATTTCAAAATGCATTTTTATACAATTCAGCAAGCATTTGAAGAGACTCCTCTTGAACTTGCAGATAATATATTAGGCAAAGAAACAAAGATGTCAAAAAATGAAAATGCCACAGGTTCTGCCCTCAAGGAATTCATGTATTTAAGTGCTTTATTATAATGACTAAATATTAATCCATGCTAATTCTCTCACTCAGATAATTCTCATTTTTAAAGGGGCTACTTTTTGTGTGTCTAGCTTTAAAATTAAGCAACACTAATGTCTATTTGAAATTGTTAATGTGCACCAATAGTGTATCTTGATTTCCTTTTATTATGTGCACATAGGAAATAGAATCATTAGCTCTTATTTCTGTAGTCTCCATGGACTTGTGAACATGTGTTACCTAATAACCAAAACACTGGTAAGGAGAAGGTAACAGTCAAAGAGAATGTTGTTTTGTTTTTAACCAGAGGTGAAAGGAGAAATTAGATGTGAAAATATGCCCTTAAAGAAGTAAACAAGCACAAGATCATTTCACAAGGTAATTATTTTGAAGTGTTAAAACAAGATGATATGAAAGAGACTGGCATGGGAACTATCTTTCAGAAGCAGCCATCAGAGAAGTTTTTTGTTTTTGTTTTTGTTTTTTTGGCCTTCTTTTGGTATTTTTATTTATTTTTTATTTTTTTATTATTATTATTTTTTAATTTTAAAATCTTTAATTCTTACATGCGTTCCCAAACATGAACCCCCCTCCCACCTCCCTCCCCATAACATCCATCAGAGAAGTTTTGAATGAAAGATTATTGACCTGAAATTTAAATAACAAGAAGAAGCCAGCTGTCCAAAAGTCTGGGAAGAGCATTCCAACAGGGAAAAGAGTCTTTGTAATGATAGTATGGTTCAGAATGACTGGATGAGAAGGAAGAAAGGGAAGAAAGAATAAAGGAAATAAGGGAGGGAGGGAGTAAGGAAGGGAAGGGGGAGAAACATGTTCAAGTCATAAATAATGTTGAACATTTGCTGGTCATAGGCAGGAATTTAATGTTTTTCCCTAATCTGAATTAGGAGTCACTGGAGATTCTAAGTAGGGGATAAAAGCAACTACTTATACTGGATGTGGTAAAGAATATATGCATATGCAGAAATAAAACAGAAGACCCTGCAATTGACCAAGCAAAAGATGATAAACGAGACAGGCTAAAACTGTGAAGGTGAAAGAGGTAGTATAGAATTCAGGATCTATTTTGGAGATAGAACTAATTGAACTGGCTGGTGCTCTGGTGTGAGGCAAGAGAAGGAAAGGAGGCAAAGTTAACTCCTGGCTTGAGAACCTGCATGATGATAATGATGCATGAAGAATAAGAGAAAACGTGGCTGGAGATGGAGGAATCAGAAGATTTGGGTGGGTGCCATTAAATGTGAAATGGTGACATCCCATGAAGATTATAAATTGGGCAATAGCATACATGAGATCAGCTGTCTACTTTAAGTAACGCTGACAGGGAGGTTGGCTAGAGATTTTGATTTAGGCCTGAAGATTGAGAAAGCATCTGCTGATGGCAGAATACAGGAAATGAAATACCATTTCAAGTAGAAGGGTTAAGGTGGGAAAGAATGTGTCATGTTCCAAAAAGTGAATGAAAATAAGAGGGGCTGGAGCATCTTGACCCGAAGGAAGGCTGGCATTTGATAAGCATGGGGAGTTTGCCCAGGAACGGAGCCTTGAAGCTTTTGTGGACCTTGGTCAGCATCTTTGATTCCAATAAACTGTCTACCCTGGAAATGCCTACTAGAGATTTATTTTAACTTGTATTAAAATATATCTCACTGTATTTTATCCTCAAATGAAAACTAAGTAAAGGACTATCAAAAAAGGAGAAGCAGGTGCAGAGGATGAGGTGGTTAGATGGCATCACCAACTCAATGGACATGAATGTGAGCAAATTCCAGGACAGAGGAGCCTGGCATGCTACAGACCATGGGGGTCACAAAGAGTTGGACATGACTTAGCTGAAAAACAACAACAAATCAAAGGATAATGTACTACTTTCAAAATATCACAACTATAAAATGAAGCTTTCATAGTTTGCATTAATCAGGGTTCTCCAGAGAATCAGAACCAATAGGAAATAAAAATAAGATGGACAGATAGAACATAGATCAATGGATAAATAGGTAGAACATGGATGGATGGATGGATGGATGGACAGATAATAGAGGATTTATTATGGGGGACTGGCTTACACACTTATGGAGGCTGGGTCATCCCATCGTCTGCTCAGGAGGCTCAGGAAAGCCAGTAGTGCAGCTCCAAGCTAAAGCCTCAACTTCTGAGAGCCAGTGGTGTAAACCCTGGTGCAAGCAAGAAGTTCTGAGAACCAGAAGAGCTGATGTCCAAGGGCAGGAAATGGATGTCCTAGCTCCAGTGGAGAGAGCAAATCTGCTTTCCCTCTTTCTTTTCATTCTATTTAGCCCTAAACTCACTCTGGAATGATATTCTCTTTAATTAGACTATCAGTTCAAGTGCTAATCTAGTCCCTGAAACAACTGCATGGACACGCCCAGAAATAGCATTTTACCAGCTCCCTGGGTATTCCTTAGCCCAGCCAAGCTGGCACATAAAATTAATCATCACATAGTTTTTAAGAGGAAAGTAACAGATACTTTTTCTAGCGAAATTAATGAAAAGTGGAATTTATTGGAAGTCTGAGAGTTGTTCTGCAGTCTACAAAGAAAATTCAGGTCCAGGGTGGGCAGGGAGTAATCTAACTCTGGTGATCCAGATGTCAAGATTTAACTCCTAAAACATGAGCTTCACACACTTTTCCTGCCCTTTCCTCCCTCCGTATTCAAGACTTCAAATCTCTAGGAAGAAAGCTCTGTCGATTTGGCTACGAGTCCCCATCCTGGCGAGGCAAGGAAGGGTACTTTGACTGACAGCACCACAGGGCTACACATAATGGGGGAGAGATGCTTCTTCAGAGGAAATCCAGTGCTCTGACACCAGAATGGAAGAAGAACAAATGCTACGTGGCTTCCAAATAAAGTGCACTCTAAGGGCTGGTGCCCACTATCAAATTTTCAGTGCTTTGCTCCACAAGGGATGATATTTTTTTAAGAGCCTGACATGTGCTGTTGTTGGAACGCTGAACATTTCAGGAAGGACAGTACTTACTTTAAATGTATTGGCCTTCTACTTAAAGTTCAAATGTCAGAACCATTTTGATTCTCTGATAACCTTATTTTATGTGGAGAATGTTCAGTAAAAGATGAGATCTTCTGTGTTCTCATAGGTCAACAAATTAAATTCCCGTGGCATATCCTACAGCTGACGGTTGAAATTTCTCTCCAACTAAGCCTATAAAGAAGTAAGTTCATTTCTTATAAAATGATGATGTTGATCCCAATGGAATGGAAGGCCTAGAAGATGCCATGTCAGCCCATGAGACTATAACCAGATGAATTAATCAGTGCAAAGTCCCTATAAGTTGTTAAACAGCAGATTTAAAGACTCTTTTTCAATGATGATAGAGCAGTACATCAAATCCAGAATGATCTTAGCTCACCATTATTAATTGCAATTTTATGAACTAGGAGTGAAGCCATCTGTAGAGACTGGGAACCAATCTTTCCTGTCTCAACAGGAAAAGAAAATTGTAGCTAACTAGAAACTTCAAGAGATTTACTTCTTTCAACTGAGATTTTCAGGAGACTCATTCATTTTCCTCTCTGTCACAACAGCTGTTGGTGTGACTCACTTAATCAACATTAGTATAAAGAGCAATCTTACAGAGAGAGAGGGAAAAAAAAAAAAGGACCCTTATGTTCTATGGCTCAGGAATAAGGACATTCCATTTCTTGCAAATTCCACAAAGAGACACTTTATTTTTATATGATTATGGCCCATTTCTTTCAGCTTAGGAACAGCATTTAGAGGGAATATACTCTTTAATAAAATGCACCTGCACTAGGTGTGCACCAGACCATTAGTAAAAAAAAAAAAAAAAAATTGGAATGTGAAGCGAGCAAATGAAGACATCAGTCTACAGGCATAAATCACTTCAACCATTTTAGCCATAAGCCTGTCAAAAAGTAAATGTGAAGCAAAGGCAAAAAGCAAGGGCAATGACAGTAGTTTTGCCAGTGTAAAACTTCAGAAAAGAGAGAACAACTCCTAGAGGCATAGGATTAAGTAAGACATCAGGCAGTTTCTCCCTTTGAGCTGAACTTCCACACTAATACAGATCTGAAAAGAAACAGCTACACTGCAGAAGCTAAGAAAGGTATTCTATGATGTCTCATCTCAAAGAATAGACAAAGGAGAGGAAACTCTGCACTTCAGCTCTTTCATTTGTGATTTTTTTTCTTTCCTATATTTAGAATATTCAGCATTGTAGACAGGAAACCAAATTTCTCTAACAGTTACTGAAGATGAAGGTGAAGTCGCCCAGTCGTGTCTGACTCTTTGCGACCCCGTGGACTGTAGCCTACCAGGCTTCTCCGTCCACGGGATTCTCCAGGCAAGAATCCTCGAGTGGGTTACCATTTCCTTCTCCAGGAGATATTCCCGACCCAGGGATCAAACCTGGGTCTCCCACATTGGAGGCAGACGCTTTAACCTCTGAGCCACCAGGGAAGCCTGAAAGATCTCTGTAAATACTAAAACATTCTGAATGTAAATTTCACTAAAATATATAAAGTTTCCATAAATAAACTCTTCTGAAAAATAAAAAATAACTCATCAAAAATTATATTCTATCCACCTTCAACAAATTAGATTCCACTCTACGTATGTGTCTTCAAACTAATTTCTTAGACCACTATATACTGATAAGACAAAATGATTCATATCATAAAAGAGGCATTTGTTTTACAAAATAATATACAATTAAGTAAGCCAAATCAACAAATGTTTTGATTTCCTCCAAGGCACAAATTTGCGCAAATAACATACCAGGACTTCTCTGCCCAAAGAACTTAAAATTCAGTTGGGGAAATAAAATATCAACATATCTTGTTTGCCATTAGGATTCAGACCAGACAAGAGCAAGCTTTTCAGCTGTATTTGAAACATAGCGTAAAGTGCATAACCAATTTGGAGGCAGTATTTCAGTATCAGATCTCTCATACAGCAAACCAAATGGGTACACACAATTCCTTAAACAGATACAGATTTCTCTTAAAATTAAAACAGAGCTGGTTGCTTTCCTCTATTTTTAATGTATATAGCAGATTTGGTCTAAAACAACTGTACTTAAAATCCCCTTGAAAACAGAAGGATTCATTTCAAAATATTAACTTCTTACCTATGTCCCTGAAAAGAAAAGACCTTTTGTGTAAATACTCCTTAATGTATTAGCCAGTCTTTTTTCTTTCAAAAAAAAAAAAAAAAAAGAAGAGGAAAGAGAAAACAACTGATATCCTTATTTTAAAAAGAGCAAATACTATAACACGAAACAAACAGAGATACTTAATAGTAGTAAGGAACTTCACTTAAGTCTCCAAGGGAAATTCTAACATGAATGATTTCTGAAGAGGGAAAACTGCACTAAGGACTAAAAAAAAAAATAACAACTTGGAGGCATAGCATATTCATAGGTCATGAACATATTGGTGTTTCCAATATACTACTATTAAATCCCTAAGTTCCGTAGGCTAACAACCATTAAGAAGCTACTCTCAGATCACCAGATTCTAGGGCAAATTACCAAGTCTGAGTTCTAAACTCAATTCATCACTTGCTCTCTAGAAGAAGAATGTAAGGTTTGCTTCAGTCTCTTAAGGACATCAGTCTCATCTTGAAGTCCCCTAGCAAACTAGGAGAAATAACTTGTTTTCATCACTCCACAGGTTAACAGTGCTAATTAGAAATCAAATTTAATTTTTGAAAACTCTGAAAAGGGAAAAGTGACATGGTTAAAAAATAAATCATTATATGTTACATATATATGTTCATATATCTAACGTATGTATATATTTATGGAACAAAATATTTTATTCCATTCTTCTCTCTGCCTTTCTAACACAATACAATTCTTGACTAGCTTCTCTAAGACTGTAACAGAGAATTTTATTATGAGATATAAATAACACTTCATGTATTCACAATCAATGTACATTAATATACCAGTGTGTGGATATGTGTGTGTGTGTATATGTGTATATATATATATATATATATGATAAGGGAGAGGTGGTAGAAAAGGAAACTATCATAAGTAAACAAAAAATAAAGCAAAAATGTTAAGTATTAGATTGTTAATTGCTCAAGGACAAAGGTGTATTACTTCTTACTTCTATAACTGGGAATCCAGATAGCCCCTAAAACATAGCAGATGCTCAACAAATGATATGAATAAATGAATATAAATATATTCCAAAGATGATATGATATTCATTAGTAGGAAAGGACATATCTAGAATTCAGAGAAATGGGATGTGGCTGGGTTACACAAGTAAAGCTTTAATAGGAAGTAGCATTACAAGCTCCAATACTCTTGCCTGGAAAATCCCATAGAGGGAGGAGCCTGGTGGGCTGCAGTCCATGGGGTCGCTAAGTCGGACATGACTGAAGTGACTTAGCAGCAGCAGCATTACAAGCTGATGGAATATGATGGTCCAAAGTGGAGTCAGAGAAGTCTGAGTTGTTCAGAGAACAGTAGCTAAGTTTCGCTGGGTCAAGGGTATGTGTATGACAGAAAGAAATAAACACTGGCTCTATCATGAAAGACTTTCAATGCTAGACTGAAGAGCATACACAGAAAGTTCTAGGGCAAAAAGAAGCTATCAAATACATCTGGGATAGGGGTTGAGAAGGGGAATAGGATCTAAAGATGGGAGAAAACTCTGTGCTTTAGAAAACATTTGTGATTTGAGGACGTTAATGTAAACAGACTGAAGGGTAGAAAGAGAGGTGAAGGGTGGAATAGAGTGACTAGTTAGAAGCTTGTTGCAACCACAGATGAGAAAGAATGATTTGTGAATTGAGTTACTGGTTGCCAGAACAACGGAAACAGACTAACAAGGAAGACAGTGGTAGACCCAACATCTTTGCCATGGACTAGACTTTAGAGCATAAGAGACAGAGTGGGTGTCAGAGATACTAGAAATCCTCTAGTATTTAAACTGCAGTGTGTGTGTGTCTGTGTGTCTGTGTCCTTATGTAAGTAATCTGTTTATTTCAGAAAAATTAGAAAACACAAATAGCAAAAAAATTACTCCAAATCTTAACACCCAGAGGTAGCCACTGCAAATCTTTCTTTTTCTCTTTTATATGTGTACCACACAATACTTGGTAAATATAATGAAATATGATTATGTAGTATATTTAATAATGTGTTTTCTTATTCATAACTGAACATCAATACCTTTCCAGGTTGATAAATATAAATTTACAGCATCACACCAATGGCTATGTGTATTGTATGCTGGGCTGTGCTACACTCAGTCACTTCATCATGTCCAACTCTCTATGATCCCATAGACTGTAGCCCGCCAGGCTCCTCTGTCCCTGAGATTCTTCAGGCAAGAATAGTAGAGTGGGCTGCCATTTCCTCTTCCAGGGGATCTTCCTGACCCAAGAATTGAACCCATGCCTCTTGCATCTCTTGAATTAGCAGGTGGATTATTTATCACTGAGCCACCTGGGAAGCCTAGCTATACACACAGTACTTCATTATTGAAATAATAATATATACATCAGCATTTCCTTGCTTTCAGATATTTAGGTTATTTCTTTCTTTCTTTTTTTTTTTTTTTTTTGCTTTTAAATCTCAAAAGAATACAATATCTATAGGGATTCCCTTTTAAATGGACTAACCAGAGTACTTCGTATATTCCTCAAACCTTACCTTTGGCTGTCAGGGAACACTAGACTCTATATACTCTCTATACTCTATATACTCTATAATATACTGTATATCAGTGCTTCACTTTATGTTCTTAAAACAGCCATGCACAGAAGAGTGTGAAGGTCAGAGAAGTTTTTAGAATGTTCACAGATAAGAGCCCCAGATCTCAAGCTCAACATGCTGATCCCTAATCCAGTGCTTTTTCCATCAGACTCTGCTGTCAAATACACTTTAAGATAGATAACCAATAATCCCTCACCATCACTCATTAGGACAATTAAAACTAAAGGAAACTGAAATGTTTGGGAAAGTCTTGTGGGTAATGTATCTTTAAACCTCTAATTCATTTAGTTGGATTCTCTACATACCTGTCTTCAGCACAGACATGGTGATTTAAGTGGGAAAGAGGACTTAGTTATGACATTAGGCAAAGATTCAGAAGCCGACTTATCTACAGATTGCAATGATTAAATAGTTCAGAATGAAGCACAACACTGTAATATTGCCACATTCACATTTAAGAGATAAAAGTTGGAAGTTCAGCTCACATAATATCCAGTCATTTAAGACACAAGAGAGTTAATCATTTTAATATCTTCCCATTGATGTTGGCTAAGCAAATAAAAAACATTGCTGATGGAGGAGGGAAGTGGAAATCTCACTTTGTTTGCTGATCTTTGTGAAACAAACACTTGAAAAATAAAACATATCACATCAAAGTGGGGAGGAGGGAATAATTCCAGTGGCAGAATCAACCATGATCAGATTAAGAAATAGCAATATATTTTTGCATGGCTAATAAACAGATCAAAAACCTGCAAAACTAAGGATGTTTGGATCCAAAATCTAACTTTAATTTTCAAATATCCCTATCTGGTCTTAACATCTCTTCAGAAAGAAAATTACATTAAACATAGCCCTGCTTTCTCATATTCAGCGAGTAGCATGCCATTGTCAATCTTAGATGTGACCTTAATTTTTCTTCTTGTAGTTAGAATTTTTCAAAAATTGTCTCCTTAAATCTTTATATAGTAGTAAATGATTTTAGCAAAGAATAAAAGGCATCATTCTGTAATAAAAGCCTGACGCCAGAAACAAACATAATGTATTTCAGATAGGCATTATGGATACTTCATCCATTGTCTTTTTCATTTGCAAATTCAATTTGATTATACTTTGGTGATCAGAAGCCTGCTAGTTTACAATAATAACATTTTTTAGTTAAAATAATAAAGCAAACTTTTTAGGTAATCAAACAGCGCTTGACAAACTACCTGAATTCCTACCATCTGACCCACAAAAAGAAAACAACAACAATAACAAAATGCTTAAGGAACGATTTTAATTTCTCACTTCACATAGTAAAGGAAACTAGGAAGTTTCATGCTACTCAAAGAATTCTGATTATACAAATACACTTCCTGCTCCACAAGGCACCTAGACATAAGAAATGAAAACCATTCTTGTTCCTGTCTAATCAGTTGAAACTATGGCAATTATATGAAAATGGCATTACTAATAAGAGAAGCTAATTGAATAACTTGGGGTTAAGCAGAAGTAGAGTCTAATTACATCCCTCTAGTGGCTCAGATACCTTAACTGTTAATTTTCACCAAGTCATCTAGTCTTTGTGATCTGAAGCAATTTTCATACTGCTGCTAAGTCGCTTCAGTCGTGTCCGACTCTGCGTGACCCCATAGACGGCAGCCCACCAGCCTCCCCCGTCCCTGGGATTCTCCAGGCAAGAACACTGGAGTGGGTTGCCATTTCCTTCTCCAATGCATGAAAGTGAAAAGCGAAAGTGAAGTCGTTCAGTTGTGTCTGACTAGTAGCGACCCCATGGACTGCAGCCTACCAGGCTCCTCCATCCATGGGATTTTGCAGGCAAGAGTACTAGAGTGGGGTGCCATTGCCTTCTTCGAATTTTCATACAACCTCTATCTAAACTTTGTAGGCTCTTTGGTTCTTTTGCTTTGTGTTTTGTAAGGACTCATTTTACAATAACCAACTACTCAGAGGGAAACAAAATATCTGTACAATTATTAAGACTGTACAATATTAAATTCAACAAAGAGAGTAATGTACTTAAATGTAAATTTAGCTTGTTCTCTTTTTTTAAAACTAAGCAGAGATTAGGGAGAAATAGCTTCATATCATTTCAAATTTTCATAAGGAATAATATATATATTAATTAGTCAATCAGCAATCACTGGCAAAACCATGATATACTGGGGGTGGGGGTAGGGGGGGTATCTGATCAAAGCCTGGCAATAGGCTGGACCAGAGAAGCAGATCATAGTGTACTTATTAACTATGTGAAAGAAGTTACTTGAAGTGTAATGAGAAAATATAAAATGGCCTTTAACACAGAAAGACAATTATTAGATTTGCTTTTTTTCTTCTTTTTTTTTTAAGACCACTATGTTTTTTTCTTTTTTAAAAAAAATTGGAAGATAATTGATTTACAATGTTGTGCTGGTTTCTGCCATACAGCAATGCAAATCAGGTATAGGTATACATATATGCCCTCCATCTTGAACCTCCCTCCCACCCTATCCCCCATTCCAGCCCCCAAGGTTGTCACAGAGCTCCTTGGGTTACACAGCCGCTTCCTACTAGCTATCTATTTTGCACACAGTGGTATGTATAAGTCATTGCTACTCTGGCAGCAGTGTGGATGTGAGAGGCTTCATAGTAGCTCCTGTAGAGATGTTTTAAATGACATTATGAATGAGAAAATACATCTTGATAATTTGCTGAAAATTACAATTATCAGGACTTCCTGGTAACTTGGTCCTACAGATGAAGGAGACAAAGGTCAAGGACAGTATCTCAGTTGCTGGGTCAATTACCAAGGTCCTTGCTCAGTTGGAAACACAGGAACTGTGGTGTGTACTTCATTTGGTGTGAGTTACATAACTAAACGTTTTTCTTTTTAAAATTACCTTATTTGGAGAAGTACGTCCACCAATGTCAGGGTGTTAGAAGTGTTGGGTTCTATTAATAGAAATGGAAGTTGAGTATTTCTTAGACTGCAGACACTAAAATGTAGTGCATCACATTTTCGAGTAGTTTCTGGATGCTAAAGTTAATAGGGAGGAAGCAGTATATTTAGAGTTCTTTCAGTTACTAAGTTGGAGAGATAACAAGCGGAAGATCTGGAGAAGGAAAAGAAGCATAGGGTTTAAATGAAGCTCCTTGGATTCATATATTTTAAACTTCAAGTTTATAGGCATTGGAAGAGGAATCTAGGGTTGTGCTGTGCTTAGTCACTCAGTCATGTCCAACTCTTTGTGACACCATGGACTGTAGCCCACCAGGCTCCTCTGTCCATGGGATTCTCCAAGCAAGAATATTGAGTGGCTTGCCATGCCTTCCTCCAGGAGACTTTCCCAACCCAGGGATTGAACCCAGGTCTCCCACATTGCAGGCGGATTCTTTACTATCTGAACCACAAGAGAAGCCCAATCTAAGGTTAGTAATGGGTATACAAAATTTATTTATTTTCTCTTCACGTTAATACAAACTAAAGAAAGTATCTTGATAAGTAAAGCTTTCACCCTTTCCCCATCAGTAAAAATGCTGCTACTTAAAATGAATGATAAGATGTAAAAGAGATCTAGAGTTCTGTTGATGTGTTCAACAAGTTGACTCACACATTAGACATAGTCATAATGGGGTAAATAGAGGTTATGAGGTTTGCAAATCAAGCCTGTGTCTATTTTTACACATAATTTAACTTTGTTATTTCCATCAAGATGAAAGAATGTAATGAGCAGGTATGGGAAGCAAAGAGAAAATAAATGTGGGACAAGTGTTTTTAACAAATCATACTTAGTTTCATTAATTAAAGCCTGTATCAACAACAAAGACACAACACTTTTGCCTCAGATAGTCAGTATGAATCAAAGGATACCATGATCAAAAATACAGAACTTTAGAAACATTTCCATTGCATAATTTATACCTTTGGGGATGATGCCATCAAGAGTAAAGTCTTTGGAACCACAATGACCTGTATCTAACATCAGGTTCTACTCTTAATTAAATGGTGAATTTAGGCAAATCAATTAACATCACTGAGTTTCAGTTTCCAAAGCTATAAATCAAAAATAATAAAGGCTGTTGCAGCAGATACAGCAGATTGCCTGCCCAGTATCCATTTTCCATCTCTTCTTAAGGAACCTCAATTTTGTTCAGAACCAAACAAAATTTCAGCTTGTTTCTAGCTTGAGCTTCATCCAACCCAGCATTCCACATGATGTTCTCTGTATATAAGTTAAATAAGCAGGATGACAATATACAGCATTGACATATAAGCTGAAATCAAGATTACAAGAGAAATATCAACCTCAGATATGCAGATGATACCACTCTAATGGCAGAAAGTAAAGAGGGACCAAAGAGCCTCTTGATAAGGGTGAAAGAGAAAAGTGAAAAAGCTGGCTTAAAACTTGACATTCAAAAAACTAAGATCATGGCATCCAGTCCCATCACTTCATGGGTAATAGATGGGGAAAAAGTGGAAACTGGCAGATTTTCTTTTCCTGGGCTCCAAAATCACTGCAAATGGTTACTGCAGCCACAAAATGAAAAGACGCTTGCTCTTTGGAAGAAAAGCTATTTGCCAACAAAGGTCCATATAGTCAAAGCTATGGTTTTTCCAGTAGTCATGTATGGATATGAGACTTGGACCATAAAAAAGGATGAGTGCCAAAGAAGTGATGCTTTTAAATTGTGATGCTGGAGAAGACTCTTGAGAGTCCCTTGGACAGCAAGGAGATCAAACCAGTCAATCCTAAAAGAAATCAGTCTTGACTATTCAATGGAAGGACTGATGCTGAGACTGAAATTATAATACTTTAGCTACTCTATGCAAAGAGCTGACTCATTGGAGAAGACTCTCATGCTAAGAAAGATCAAAGGCAAAAGCAGAAGAGGGTGACAGAGGATATGATGGTTGGATGGCATCACTGACTCGATGAACATGAGTTTAAGCAAACTCCGGGAGATAGTGAAGGGCAGGGAAGCCTAGTGTGCTGCAGTCCATGGGGTCTCAAAGAGCTGGACACCACTTAGCGACTGAATAACAACACCTGCTTCAGTGCA
Source organism: Capra hircus (assembly GCF_001704415.2). Taxonomy (NCBI): domain Eukaryota; kingdom Metazoa; phylum Chordata; class Mammalia; order Artiodactyla; family Bovidae; genus Capra; species Capra hircus. Next base: position 31,231,443 of record NC_030829.1, read on the forward strand.
GCCATGCATTTCCAGGGAGGCTAGCTCTGTCAACAGTCCCTGAAGTGAAATGAATTCTGATTGGTTTAACTCTAACACTAACCAATCATGGTGATCCTGTTTTCCCTTGCCAGTAACAGTTTTAGACAATAGTGTGTGAACTAATTCAGGACAATGAGACATTAATCTGCTGGAGACTTCTGGTATAGGCTTTTGTCTTGTTTTATTTTGTGTAAGGAAAACTGAGTTGATTGTTTTCTTTATTTATTCATTTTTATTTAGATTTATTTGGATCCTAAGAAATCTTACGAGAAAAGTTCTTCTTACTTTTGGATGCCGTCAAGTCTTTATGTGATGCATGAAAGTGGGAAGCCACCTTATAATCATAAAGGAAAGTCAGGCTAATTATAAAGCTGCACATCCGACCTAAATTAACACGGGGAAAAAAAGGAAACAAAAATCTGTGTTCTTATGTGGGTTGTCTGAGCCACTGATTTAATCAACCCTTGAGCCAGTCTACTTCTAAAACTGACATAAAAGAAATAAATTATCTTAGACTTTAGGCAAGTTTGAGTTAGAATTGTCTGTTATTTTCAGCTGATGGCTACTTTGCAGAATGAATAATAAGTGAAAGTACTGAATACCCAATAATAACTACTATTATACTATAAACTTTTTTCTCATAATCACCTTTTAAGCCTCTTTCTCTCTTTTCCTAACACTTTTGAAAGCAACAGGGAATGTGTGGTTTCTTAGTCCTTTCTATATTCCCCAACATACCTTCAACAGTGTTTGTCAACAAAAAGGGCTTATAAATATTGTGAAATAGACTAGAATCAAATGAAATAGAATTGAATCAAAGCAATTTCATTCATTGTACTACAAAGGTCTATTAACGAACTAGAGTGGACAGATTTTGTTAGCAAAAAAGGGTATGTTTTATAAAGAATAGTATGAGGAAAATCAATGTACATTTTATTCTAAAGAATGATATCTTTTTCACTGTAAAGAGAAATATAAATTTCCGTGAACCAAGTATTAAATGCTAGAACAATACTTGTTCTGAACAAGTGACATTTCTAAAGCACTGAAGAAGAAACTCAGATGAGAAAACTTGGAACATGAAAATGTCTTTATGAAAGCAAGCTGTACTTGTTTTCAATTATCAGTTGATAAACTTACCAATTTTAATAAAAATTGGTAAATATTAAAAATTCATTCAACTGTTGCCCAAAGTACCATCCTTGATCTTATATTCATATTCCTGAGTGACAGCTTATGCTTTTAATGTTTCTCTACACCATCTTTCATCAGACAACTCCACTTTTTTTCCTGGCTCTAAGAGTCTCTTTAGGCTCAATGTGTAACACAAAAATTAAGTAATAAAATAGAAAACAGCACAGTTAATTGTACCAATTAGCAAATATAAGGAGGTTCATAAGCAGGCCTTTTTCCTCCCCTTCTCTTTTCAGTAAGAGTCAGATATTCATTCATCTTTTTTTTCTTTCTTAAGCCTGTCTGGATGAATATTAGTGTCATAAAAAACTGTTACTTCTAGTAGAATCAAGTATTGCATTGAAAAGAGAAAATAGGAAGAAAAGGATGAGGCCTATCAGGAAAATCTTATTTGGGGACAAATACCAAGCTAACACCATTTGATATCACTGTAACACCCAACTAAACTTCTCACTATGCTAAGTCGCTTCAGTCGTGTCCAACTCTGTGTGACCCCATAGATGGCAGCCCATCAGGATCCCCCGTCCCTGGGATTCTCCAGGCAAGAACACTGGAGTGGGTTGCCATTTCCTTCTCCAATGCATGAAAGTGAAAAGCGAAAGTTAAGTTGCTCAGTCGTGTCCAACTCTTCACGACCCCATGGACTGCAGCCCACAAGGCTCCTCCATCCATGGGATTTTCCAAGCAAGAGTACTGGAGTGGGTTGCCATTGCCTTCTCCTAAACTTCTCACTAAAGTCTAACAAAACTTTAGAATTCCTTTGAATCATAAATAAAGGCAACACCATAATAATTTGTACTGGCAACAACTGTGACTATAATAAAAACAGAAATCATGGATATTTTCACATCACCTTAAAGTTGTTACCGATATTTCAAAATGTTATTTTTATGTCATGATTAGTTATCCAATTTCTGGACCTTTTTGAGTTAATGTCCCAGGTGACATTAGCGGTCAAGAATCCTTCTGCCAAAGCAGGAGACATAAAAGATGCAGGTTCAATCCCTGGGTTGGGAATATCTCCTAGAGGAGGAAATGACATCCAACTCTAGTATTCTTGCCAGGAGAATCTCACAGTCAGAGGAGCCTGGTGGGCTATAGTCCATAGGGTTGCAAAGAGTCAGACACAACTGAGCATCTGAGCACAGCACATTAAGTTTATTTGATGAAGAGATACATATATTACTTTATCAACAATTTAAAAATATTTTGATAACTATATGTAGCTGGTTTCCTGGATTTTATTTTATGCATTTAAAACATGATTCTGGAAACTGGTTATTAGCCTTCACCAAGCTTCCATGGCTTCATAAAACAATATTAAGGACACCTGAACTAAGGAAATGCAAATGAGCAGAACATGTTCAGAAATCTAAAAAGTAAGGAGAGGGGCAGAGTCTAAGTCAGCTAAGACTGAACCTCTGCCGCTCCCATTGTACAATACGCTATATATTTCTTAACACAAATCAAAGTCGACTGCACTTCCTACAAACAGTTTTTACTTCTGCAAAAAAGATAAATTCTTAAGTTTTCATAAATCAATTATCCATATATTTCTCCTATTGGATAATTTTAAACCAAAAATATTCTAAGCTTATTTTGGAAAAGTTGATAATATTGAACTTATACCCACCAGAGTAGTTCTGCCATCAGAAGAAAATTTTGCATACAATTTCTACATTTTAATTGCAATTTCAGTGTGTGACTATGAAATGAAAAATAATTATTTTTTATCTATAATTTATCTGCAAATTATAGATAACACATGTATATATATATGTATATATACAGATATAGATGCCATATATACATCATCAAATATGTGGTTTTCAATGTCTAAACATTGTTAAAGAGAACATTTCATTAGCTAAAGTACTGAAAATGAATTTTGACTTTATTAATATCAAATTTTAAAGTGCTGCTGCTCAAAGAGAAGACAATCCATCCCAATACAAGAATCCATATATTTAAAAAATATGTAAAAATACATAACAATATGAAACACTCCTACACATAAAAGAAATCACAAGTCTATGAACTTTCTTTACTCAATGTCTCTCAAATTAAAGGAGCCAGACAAATAGAGCTTGAATTTCATCTATGCAATTGCTTCCAGATTCACCTTTATTATTGTTAAGTGATTAACAGTAAAATAATAGCAATTGCATTTACTAGGTGTCGGGCACACTGATTGAAGCTATAGCTATAAAAGAAACAGGGCAAGCCCCAAAACTACACTCAGAGATTCTGGTCTGGTAAAGCAGATATTATATAACATAAATAATCAGTTAAACATAATCGCTAATATTATGAAGGAAAATTGTAGGGTGTATTCTCTCACTTAATTCTTAACAACAACGATGTGAAATAGGTCATATTTTAATTTCATGAAAAGAAGCTTAAATTCAGAGACATAGAATAACATCCCATGTCATAAGGGGGCCACAGAGGTAAGACTATAACAGAAGAAGTAGAAACATACAAACTTAATTGTAGAGTATTAGCCAACTCTTTGGAAAAGACCCTGATGCTGGAAGAGATTGAAAACAAAAGGAGAAGATGAAGACAGAAGATCAGATGGTTCGATAGTGTCACTAACTCAACAGACATGACTTTGAATAAACTCCCGGAGATAGTGAAGGACAGGGAAGCCTGGAGTGCTGCAGTCCATGGGGTCAGAGAGAGACTTGGTGACCAAACAACAACAGCAACGTTTAACTTCCTGAGGGAAGAGAATCATTATTATTCAGCTCTGAAACCATCACGACTTGTATATGATAGACAAAACTTAACAAATGAATGACAAAAAGTAAATCATTGAACAAAATTTAAGTAAGAGATTGGAGAAGGAAATGGCAACCCACTCCAGTATTCTCGCCTGGAGAATCCCATGGACGGAGGAGCTTGGTGGGCTACAATCCACGGGTCGCAAAGAGTTGGACACGACTGAGCAACTTCACTTCACTTAAGTAAGAGATCGAGAATGGGAGAATACAAATTATTACATTTCTACATTATGCCAAGAAGCCAAAGACAAGATCTGTAGACTATATGTTTTGGAAGAAGGCTAAGTTCACCTTTGGTTAAAACAAAGCGGTACTATTCTAGTGAGTGATGTTTGTAATGGAGGAAGTCGTGCATGCCTGAGGACAGAGGTATACAAGAAATCTCTGCAACTCCCTCTTATTTTTGTTTTACCTAAAACCACTCTAAAAAATTGTCTTAACACAGACATAGAGAACAAACCTATGGACACCAAGAAGGTGGGGAGGCGGGGTGAAATAGGAGATTGGGATTGACATATATACACTATTGATACTATATGTAAACTATGTAAGTAATGAGCACCTACTGTATAGCACAGGTAAGTCTATTCAATGCTCTGTGGTGATCTAAATGGAAAGGAAATCCAAAAAAGAGGGGATATGTATACATATCTGTATAGCTGATACACTTTGCTGTCCAGTAGAAACAAACACAACATTGTAAGACAACTATACTCAAATCAAAATTAATGTAGAGAAATTTAAAAGAAAATCTTAAAATTTAAAGGACAAAAAAATTGTCTTTAAATTTTTTCCACCAATAAAAAATGAAAATAAACACTGGAGACAGTGTGGAGAATAGGGAACCCTCTTGCCCTGCCTGTGGGAATGTAAATTGATTCAAGCACTATGGAGAACAGTATGGAGGCTCCTTAAAGAACTAGACATAAAACTACCATATGACCCAGCAATCCTACTACTGGGCAAAACCATAATTCAAAAAGACACATGTACTCCCAATGTTCATAGCACATCTATTCACAATAGATAGGACATGGAAGCAACATAGATGTCCATCAAAAGGTGAATGGATAAAGAAGCTGTAGTACATGTATACAAAGGAATGTTATTCAGCCATAAAAAGGAACTCATTTGAGTCAGTCCTAGTGAGGAGGATGAAACTAGAGACTATAATACAGAGGAGAGTAAGTCAGAAAGAGAAAAATAAATTTTGCATATTAATGCATATATATGGAATCTAGAAAATGGTACTGATGAACCTATTTGCAGGGCAGGAGTATAGACACAGATATATACAGAGAATAGACTTTGGACACAGAGGGGGATGCAGAGGGTGGGACGAATTGAGAGAGTAGCAATGAAACATTCTAGGCAAGAGTACTTGAGTGGGTTGCCATTTCCTTCTCCAGAGAATCTTCCCGACCCAGGGATCAAACCCAGGTCTCCCACATTGTAGACAGATGCTTTACCATCTGAGCCACCAGGGAAGTCCAACATATACACTGCCGAATGTAAAATAGATCACTAATGGAAAGCAGCTATACATACCACAGGGAGCTCAACCCAGGGCTCTGTGACAACCTAGAGGGGTAGGGGATGGCGGAGGCGGGGTGGGGGATGATTCGTGTTGTTGCATGGCAGAAGCCAACACAATATAGTAAAACAATTATCATTCAATTAAAAATAAATTTAAAAAATGAGTAACTAGGCAAGGGAAATATTATGTATCATTTAACACCTGATGAGCATCTATTATAAAGGTAACAGATACACTGATCTTGAGCTCTTTGGTTTCTAACTGGTCGTCAGTGACTCCTAGGAAGGCTGTGCTGAAGAGGATTCTGAATGAGGTAAGGGTAGCAGCTAAGTACCAGAGGGGAGAATAAAAGGATGTTTGCCAAAGATTTGCCATTCTTGGCTACTGATGTTGCAATACTGTGCTAAAGGAACTGTCCTTCCTCAGGAGAATCTCAGAGTGTAGTGGGAGATAAGGTTAAAGAATGAGAAAAAGGGTTTCCCTGGTGGTCCAGTGGTTAAGAATCTGCCTGCCAATGCAGGAGACACAGGTTCGATCCCTGGTCCTAGAAGATCTCACATGCCATGTGGCAAAGAGGCTTATGTAAAACTACTCAGCCTGCACCCTAGAGTCTGTGAGCCACAACTTCTGAGCCCACACACCCTAGATTCCATGCTCTGCAGCAAGAATAACCACCACAATGAGAAGCCCAGGCACCTCAACCAAGAGTATCCCCCACTTGCAACAACTAGAGAAAGCCCATGCATAGCAATGAAGACCCCGTGCAGGCAAAAAGAAATTTAAAAAGAGAGAGAGAGAGAGAGAGAGATAAAGCATAGAACACTGTGGTAAGTGCAGGAACAGATCTGTGTTCAAGATGTTAGATCACTCCAGAGAAGGGACACAGGAGTTCTGTTTGGAGTTACTAGTGAACTTGATTGATTTGTGACAATAAAAACAGTAACAGTGGGATACACTGCAAGCTTACAATTTGTCCAGCACTAAATACTTACATGTCTTACTTTACCAAATTATCTCAAAATTCATATGATAGCTGTTATTACTATCCACACACACACATACACACACGAAGAGAAACCATTGAGAAAACTAAGCTAGACAATGTTAATTACATTAATTTGCCCCAGATCAACACATAATAGGTGGGAAAGCAGAGTGCAAAGCTTAGATAGTCCAGAACCCAAGATGTTACCCATTAAAGTATGTGATAAACACTTTTTTTTAAAAAACATTGGGTGTGTTTTCTCCAGGGATAAGTAAAATTACTTTAAGAATGTTCTTTTCCTTAGTAAGGAACAAGATTCCTTACTTTGGAACCACAGTGGTTTAAGTTTAACCTACAAAACAGTGAAACTCCAAAAACATGAATCAGCTATACCAAACCATTTACTCCTGATGTTTGTTGCTCTTCAAACAAGTATCTTTCTGTTTTTGCTTTTGCTTTCAGATAGGTTAATAGAGTTTTGTGAGAAATATATGAAGAGTAAAATATCAGTTTTGGTAGTTTACCATTTGGAATCAAGTTAATCTCAACTCTAAAATTGTCAGGCAAGATTATGGAAATAAACCACAGGGATTAACAAGTACAATATCCTGGCTTCTTCACTTTTCCTGCTAGTTAATGTTTATTAAGTCTGTCTAATGAGACTAAAAAAAAAAAAACCTATAAATTAAACACATGACCATAGGTTACGTAGAACTTTAACTAGAATGAGGTAACAGTTTTAAGAGTCACACTCAAGAAAACCAGTCTAATTGGGCTTTAAATCCAAGCTTTGTTCAGGATTTTAAAAAGTCACTAGGCAGTTTCTCTGTCACCCAAAGACAGTAAAGCCCTTTTGTATGAGGGTGGGAAGACTACAGATCAGGGATCAGAAGCAGAGTTAATTATCTTGTAATAATCATGTAAGATTATTAACAGCATGTATATTAAGTACTTGATTTTTGACATTTTAAACATTCTTTTAAAAAGATATTATTTACTCACCACCCAGACTGAACAGATGTTAACATTTGGCCATCTTTGCCTCAGATTCATTTTCTTAAAAAAAAAAAAAAGAATGCCACATACTCTTTAGTCTCTCTTATTTTGTATGAAATCAGGATTCTAACTTGAATTCCCTCTGGAAATGTGACATTCAAACCCCAACTTTCGTTAGGGTCATAGCAATGGAAGGTCTAACACAAGCATCTATCCCTTTCATCTGTGCAGACACCACAGAGGTGGGACAGACAATCATGCCCACTGTCCAGATGAGGCAGCCAGCGATAGGAGAGGCTGAGACTTGCCAACTAGTGAGTGACATGTGTGCAATTTGAACTGAGCGCTGCCTGTACAGACAGCAAAAACAAGACCAGGAGCTGACTGTGGCTCAGATCATGAACTCCTTATTGCCAAAGTCAGACTTAAACTGAAGATAGTAGGAAAAACCACTAGACCATTCAGGTATGGCCTAAATCAAATCGCTTATGATTATACAGTGGAAGTGAGAAATAGATTTAAGGGACTAGATCTGATAGACAGAGTGCCTGATGAACTATGGATGGAGGTTCGTGACACTATACAAGAGACAGGGATCAAGACCATCCCCATGGAAAAGAAATGCAAAAAAGTGAAATGGCTCTCTGGGGAGGCCTTACAAATAGCTGTGAAAAGAAGAAAAGCGAAAAGCAAAGGAGAAAAGGAAAGTCATAAGCATCTGAACTCAGTCCAAAGAATAGCAAGGAGAGAAGAGAAAGCCTTCCTCAGTGATCAATGCAAACAAATAGAGGAAAACAATAGAATGGGAAGACTAGAGATCTCTTCAAGAAAATTAGAGATACCAAGGGAATATTTCATGCAAAGATGGGCTCGATAAAGGACAGAAATGGTATGGACCTAACAGAAGCAGAAGATATTAAGAAGAGGTGGCAAGAATACACAGAAGAACTGTACAAACAAGATCTTCACAACCAAGATAATCACAATGGTGTGATCACTCACCTAGAGCTAGACATCCTGGAATGTGAAGTCAAGTGGGCCTTAGAAAGCATCACTACGAACAAAGCTAGTGGAGGTGATGGAATTCCAGTGGAGCTATTTCAAATCCTGAAAGATGATGCTGTGAAAGTGCTGCACTCAATATGCCAGCAAATTTGGAACACTCAGCAGTGGCCACAGGACTGGAAAAGGTCAGTTTTCATTCCAATCCCAAAGAAAGGCAATGTCAAAGAATGCTCAAACTACCGCACAATTGCACTCATCTCACACGCTAGTAAAGTAATGCTCAAGATTCTCCAAGCCAGGCTTCAGCAATACGTGAACTGTGAACTTCCAGATATTCAAGCTGGTTTTAGAAAAGGCAAAGGAACCAGAGATCAAATTGCCAACATGTGCTGGATCATCGAAAAAGCAAGAGAATTCCAGAAAAACATCTATTTCTGCTTTATTGACTATGCCAAAGCCTTTGACTGTGTGGATCACAATAAACTGTGGAAAATTCCGAAAGAGATGGGAATACCAGACCACCTGACCTGCCTCTTGAGAAACCTATATGTAGGTCAGGAAGCGACAGTTAGAACTGGACATGGAACAACAGACTGGTTCCAAATAGGTAAAGGAGTACGTCAACGCTGTATATTCTCCCCTGCTTATTTAACTTCTATGCAGAGTACATCATGAGAAACGCTGGGCTGGAAGAAGAACAAGCTGGAATCAAGATTGCTGGGAGAAGTATCAATAACCTCAGATATGCAGATAACACCACCCTTATGGCAGAAAGTGAAGAGGAACTAAAAAGCCTCTTGATGAAAGTGAGAGAGGAGAGTGAAAAAGTTGGCTTAAAGCTCAACATTCAGAAAACTAAGATCATGGCATCTGGTCCCATCACTTCATGGGAAATAGATGGGGAAACAGTGGAAACAGTATCAGACTTTATTTTGGGGGGTTCCAAAATCACTGCAGATGGTGACTGCAGCCATGAAGTTAAAAGACACTTACTCCTTGGAAGGAAAGTTATGACCAACCTAGACAGCATATTAAGAAGCAGAGACATTACTTTGCCAACAAAGGTCTGTCTAGTCAAGGCTATGGTTTTCCCAGTGGTCATGTATGGATGTGAGAGTTGGACTGTGAAGAAAGCTGAGTGCCAAAGAATTGATGCTTTTGAACTGTGGTGTTGGAGAAGACTCTTGAGAGTCCCTTGGACTGCAAGGAGATCCAACCAGTCCATTCTAAAGGAGATCTGTCCTGGGTGTTCATTGGAAGGACTGCTGCTAAAGCTGAAACTCCAGTATTTTGGCCACCTCATGTGAAGAGTTGTCTCATTGGAAAAGACTCTGATGCTGGGAGGGATTGGGGGCAGGAGAAGGGGACAACAGAGGATGAGATGGCTGGATGGCATTACCAACTCTATGGACTTGAGTTTGAGTAAACTCCTGGAGTTGGTGATGGACAGGGAGCCCCAGCATGCTGCAACTCATGGGGTCGCAGAGTCGGACACAATTGAATGACTGAACGAACTGAACTGAACTGCTTTTCTTCAAGGTTTCTATTCTTTGTGTATATCTATAGCCCCCAGGGGGCTTCCCCAGTGGCTCAGCAGCAAAGAATCTGCCTATAATGTGGGAGCTGCAGGAGACATGAGTTTGATCCCTGTGTCAGGAAGATCCCCTGGAAGAGGACACAGCAATAGACTCCAGTATTCTTGCCTGGAGAATCCCATGGACAGAGGAGCCTGGCAGGGCGTGGTCCAGTGGGTCACAAAGAGATGGACACAACTGAAGCTACTTAGCAAGGCACATAGCCCCCAGGGATAATAAAACGCAAGGGACTTCTGGAGAAGTATACAAGGAGAAACAATACTTCAGAGCAGCCCATGAAAGGACAAAGAGTAAGGGATTTATCTGCCTGAATGCATAATCTAGCCCTTAGCAACTATTCAAGAAATCCCAATCCACATCTTATGGTGTGGAAAAAAGAAGAAAAAGAACTGGTTATGTAAATAGAACCCAGCATGTGGTGCGAGAGACCCATGCAAATTTGAGCCTTCAACTCTGATTCTGTTTGAATGGGGAGCTCACTTTTACCAGGGGTTCCAGTAAAGTTGATGGTAGGTTACATGTTTGGCAAGAAGAACATTGTTAAAGGAACTTAGAAGGTGTACAAAATTTGCAGGTAATAGGGAGGTAAAGATGAAATTATATATTCAGGGATGTGTTGGAGATTGTCAAGAGGACCTTTTGACTAGTTCACTGTATTGAGTTGTAGTTAACCAAATGAACATCAGAGTCAAAGGGACCTAGTTTTAAATCTTAGTTCCACCACCTACTCTGTGTGTGACCAAGGATAATATGATCTCTCAAGTTCTCAGTTTCTTCCCATCTGTAAGATGGAGAGAAACCTATGCAATTTGCAAGGTTCTAGTGAAGCAACATGTGTAAAGCATTCATTACAGTGTTTGGCACATAGCACTTGGTAAATAAAAAACCAGAAAGGTACTCATTTCTGTCATTATTGCATAGAGTGAGTGAGCCAGAGGAAAGACCGTGGGAAGACACTCAGGAGTCTGGCTTGGGCAACAGAATATTTGGGAGGAAAGAAATCTTGAGAATGTAGAAAATGAGAAGCTAATAGGCAGCTACATAGAGATGGATCTTTCTGGAGCAGTTTCACTGTTTTATGTGACCACCCAGACCACTAAGAAGAGAGCAAAGGAACTATCCATTGAGTCCCAGCTATGTGCCAGGCACTACTTCACTACTTTACATGTTATTTCACTTGTCTTCATGACAATCTTTTGATTTAAGGTGTTTTGCTATGCTCTACGAAAGAGAAATCTGAGGCATAGGGAACATGAGTTATTTGACCCAGGTCATTCATTTATAAAAGAGTAGAGACAGAGATGTCAACTTAAATTCCTCTGATCCCAAAACTGGTGTTCTCACCACCTCCCCATGGCCCATGGTAGTCTCTTACACATGTTCAAGTGTACTTAGAAAACATATTCCCAAGCCAAGTATGTTTTTTCTTGAATTTCTTACACATGTAGCATATAAAGGCATTCACATTTATTAAAACAGTATTGCAACTGACGATATCAACTGTTGACAACAGCACAGAGCAGCTAGCATTCTCATATACTTTTGAAGGATGTCCAAACTGCAGCCAATTAGGAAAACTGCTAAGCTGTATTTACTTAAAGCCAAAAATAAGCCCATTCTACAATATAGCCCATTCTACAAAATAGGAATTCTATTACCCAGTTTTATACTCAATAGAACTGAGTAGGGTTTATGCCCACCAAAATAATGTATGAGTGTTCAGAGCAACTTTATTCAAAACAGCCAATCACTGGGAATAGTCAAGTTCCCTGACCATAAAATGGGGAAATAAATTGTGGTGTAGCCCTACACACCTGTAAAAAGGAGGAACTGCTGTTGGTACACATTAAAACATGAATGAATCTTTCCAGAAACAATGGTTAACAAATAAAGTTGGGTATGGAAGAACATCCATCAAATAATCCCATTTATAGGTAAAACAGACAAAAGCAATCTATGGTGATAGAAGTCCAGATGAGTACTCACTCTTGGGGCAAAGGTCTGAATTAGAGTGGGTCATGAGGGAGATGTCTAGGGTGCTAAAACTGTTCTTTATCTTGTGGACAGTGGTCACATGACTGTACATTAAAAAATTAAAACAATCTGTATACTTAAGATTTGTCAACTTCATTCTATGTAAGTTATATCTCAATCAAATTTTAAAATATTGTTGCTGTTGTGGTTCAGTTGCTAAATCATGTCCAACTCTCTGCAACCCCATGAACTGCAGCACACCAGGCTTCCCTGTCCTTCACCATCTCCTGGAGTTCACTCAAATTCATGTCCTTTATAGTCAGTGATGCTATCTCATCCTCTGCCATCTCCTCCTCCTTTGCCTTCAATTTTTCCCAGCATCACAGTCTTTTCCAATGAGTCACCTCTTTGCATCAGATGGTAAAAGTATTGGAGCTTCAGCATCAGCACTTCCAATGAATATTCAGGGTTGATTTCCTTTAGGATGGACTGCTTTGAACTCCTTGCAGTCCAAAGGACTCTCAAGAGTCTTCTCCAGCACACAAATTGAAAGCATCCACTCTTCAGCACTTAGCCTTCTTTACGATCCAACTCTCATGTCTGTACGTGACTACTGAAAAGACCACAGCTTTGACTATACGGAACTTGGTCAGCAAAGTGATGTCTTTGCTTTTTTAGGAAGCCAGTGAAATCCAGCTGGCAGGCCCTCAATCATCAACCCCTGATCAAAACCAGTCCCATCTTAGTCAAGTCTGTGCTAACCTTTCATTCCTACACCTGGCACACAGTAGCATTCAACAAGCATTTATGTAACAAGTGAGCACATGCCTAGGATATTAAGCAAGTTCCCACCCATCTTTAAGTACATCCCTCTCTGTTCCTCAAGTAACCACAGACTATGGTGACATCAGACTCCATAGCTCAGAAGGTGGTGGAACCATCCCTGTACCTGGTCATACTTTCTTAAGAAGAAATAAACCATAAAACCAAGCAGCAGTTTTGCAGTATGACACAGCAGTATTGCTTGCATTAGGCCAATTTTCCACTTATGACAGCAGTAATAGCACTAAAAGCCAATAAAAGCGGTCTGTTCGTTCAGAGATCAGCTTTTATGGCTTACTCTAAATATTATCAAGTGAATCAAGAGCCGTCATTATAGTGTCTAAAAAGCCTTCGTACCTTGTAAGCAAACAGTGTGACTCTGACAAATAATCATTAGCGTGCCTGTGTGAGGCCAGAACTAAGGGAAAAAAAATCAAATAACTGATATTTTCATTTACATAAGTCATTAGGGTAATTTTGGTTAGTTTCAGAATAAACAAAATGGATTGCCTATGTAAAATGATATACTATTGCTTTCAACAATCCCAGTTATTTTTTAACATCTTATTTCCAGGCAGCTGAAGACACAGGCTACTTAAATTGTTGAAGCCTTCTCAGGCCTTATAAGTAGAGAGCTAAAGTTTGAAAAAACTACTGAGGGCTCAGTCAGTTACACAGACTTCACCAATGTATCTTCTGTCTCAGTTAAAGTACCTGTCAGTATCTCTGATTGCATTAAATTTCAGATTTAGTAATTACTCATGCTTGCTTGTTTATAAGGACAAGGACAAAATTTTTCTTATTTTCTTAAGAAAAAATAAATAAATCCAGTATCCTCTTCTGAAATTTACTTTACTTACCTGGCTCTCATATATCATACATATACATACCTAATATACGTGTGTGTGTATATACACACACGCACACATATATGATGGGCTTCCCTGGTAGTTCAGCTGGTAAAGAACCCAACTGCAATGCAGGTGACCCTGGTCGACTCCTGGGATGGGAAGATCTGCTGGAGAAGGGATAGGCTACCCACTGTAGTAATCTTGGGCTTCTCTGGGGGCTCAGCTGGTATAGAATCAGCCTGCAACGTGGGAGATCTGTGTTCGATTCCTGGATTGGGAAGATCCCCAGGAGAAGGGAACGACCACCCACTCCAGTATTCTGGCCTGGAGAATTCCATGTGTATAGCATACATATATATATACATAATATCTGTATATATACATATATATATAGCATATTAAATACACACATGCATACACACCCAAGTATCTTATGCCAGACACTGCTCTAAGTACTTCACAAATATAAACTGACTTCATCCTTGTAACAACTCTATGAGGTAATCTGATTGACAGATGAGGATACTGAGGTACGGGAGGTGGGATAAGGGACTTGCCCAAGGTCACAAAGCTAACCAAAGGCAAGGCCAGGCTTTAAACACAGGCTGTACCATTCTGCAGCTTTTATTTTTAATAATTATGAATACTATCAATATTTGGAAATGTAATATATAAAATAGGGAATTCTTTAAAATCAACTTTTTTTGTAAGTTAAAATTTCTAACACTGATAAAATTATAAGATCAGTGAGAATGATGTGGAGGCGTTTCTGATAACTATAGAAATTTTTGTTTGGAAGTTATGAGTGACAGCCACAGACTTATATCACCCTGAAGAGACAGTTTATTTTTGCAATTTGCTTTGGAAGACAAAGCACTGAGAATCTTATTATAAGACAAATGATAATAGATTTTATTCTCCCTTTTTATATAATTTATATTTCAAAACTGGCAAAAGTCTTCAACAAAAGTAATCCAGAGCTTATAGAAGGAATAGTGAAAAAAAAAAAAAAAAGATTGGGTTTTAAAGTTAAATCACTAGCAAAATCTAATAATTATTCTAACATTTCTTAATGCATATTGAATTTGAAGTTTCCTAAGTCCTGTACTCAGTTTAACATTATTTCCAGAAAATACATTGTAAATGTATCTTATAACACCAAGTTGATGAACAGTGTCATTGAAAAATTATATATATCAGTGCTCACTTCTGTCAGGTATTCACTCTATTTTTCAAAAGTTTATTTTGTTGAATATGATGACTCTAAACCTTGTTTCATTTCCATCAATCATAATTTACCAGCAATCAAAAGCACCAAAATATTATAATCTGAATCACCTAACTGAACTCCCTGAAATGAAAATAACCAGCTCTCTCTCTCTCACTACACACACACATACACACACAGCTATTTCTTCATTTTAATTATAATATGTATACCAACCTCTTGCTCTGAAAAGGTCAATGAATTTTGGTATCACAAAGCAAATTCTAGACCTCTGTACATCTGACTACTAAGCAACTATAAAAAAAGCTATCCTTTAAAAAACTATGATCAATTTGTAATGCCGACCACTGGCTGTTACAACACAAGGAAAATGGCAACATATGTGTACCAAGTATTCCTGAGCCTCGCCTTTTTCCCCTCTGACACTAGCAAAATACTCTTACTGCCAAAAATAAGACACCTTCCTCCTTTTGTAGAAAAAAAGATCCTCATAACACAGACTTTACACAAGAATTGACTTTTCCCCAATTATGTGATATTGTTGTATTATCTGGAGTTTACTGTTTTAGAGAGGGTTTTTCTGGAGCATCTCCCAGGTGACAGCAATCATCCTAAAAAATACTCCTGGAGAGAAACAATTCTGTGATCTCATCCTGAAGCTTTTAAGACTTTTCTTTGGATTAAAGGTTTTAGCATCTCATTTTTTAAGGAGAAAAAAGAGGTGATGAGTCTATATAAACACATATTTTCTTGAGAGTAATCTTCAGAGGAATTGTAGAGTCAAGTAAGTTTTAATGAACTCGCTGGGCTTAGCACACTTGCTATTCTACCTCTGGGACAAGCATTCACATCTGCATGAAACCTCATACATACCTTTCATGTCTCACTGATCACTGGGGTAAATCTCAGATTTGGCAGTCCTCTTAGGATCTTATTCATCTTCCTTCCTTTTACAGATAACCTTTCTCAGACAAAACTCAGGTCTCTGGCTGGACTTTCTTTGGCAACAGGTAGTCAGGAGTGTGAGAAAGAATATTTGAAGCTAGAAAGAGGAGCAAGAATGTTATGTGATCGGGATTGAGGTCTTAAGGGCAACAGTTAAAAGGCACAAGGCCAGGAAGTTTCTTGGGGGAGCCTGTGCAGAATGTTACCTGCTGGCTGTCTCCCTAGTTATTTACTTCAGTGACCTCCTTTGATCTCTTTTCCATTTCCTTTCCTTCCCAAAATCTTGCTGAAAGAGAACATTCTAACCCAGTGACCCAGGAAACATTTTCAATGAGAACTTGGCTGAAAGATGGAAGAATTTAGAGGAAGGATAACAGGGTTTTGGTATTTCAGCATTTTCAGACAGTAAAGACTCTGCCAGGTTATGCAGTGCGGGAGACCCAGGTTAGATCCCTGGGTCGGGAAGTTCCCCTGGTGAAGGGAATGGCAACCAGTACTCTTGCCTTGAAAATTCCATGGACAGAGGAGTTTGGCAGGCTACATACAGTTCATGGGGTCACAGAGAACAGACATGACTGAGCAACTAACACTATCACTATCAGTATCTCTATATAAACTCACAATGTGCCAGGAAGTATTTTTACATATGTTACATGTTGAACATACATATGCCATACAACCCAGCAATTCCACCCCTAGATATTTAACCAAGAGAAAAAATGCCCACGGAAAGGCCTGCACATGAGGGTTCATAGTAACTTTCTTCATATTAGCTCTGTGAAGTGAAGTCACTCAGTCGTGTCTGACGCTTTGTGACCCCATGGACTGTAGCCTTCCAGGCTCCTCTGTCCATGGGATTTTCCAGGCAATATACTGGAGTGGATTGCCATTTCCTTCTCCAGGGGATCTTCCAAACCCAAGGATTGAGCCCGGGTCTCTCGCACTGTAGGCACTTTACCATCTGAGCCACCAGGGAAGTAAGCATCAATCAGAGGAGAATAGATAAAAGAATTATGGTTTATTCATATTAATATGATGAACTATACACCTTAGCATTACAAATGAATGACCTCAGCAAAGTGGATGAATCTCAGAAACATTATGCTGAGCAAAAGAAAACAGACACAAAAGAGTACACACTGCATGGCTCCGCTTACACAAAATGTGAGGAAAGGCAAATTTAATCTACAGGAACAGAAAACAGATTAGTGCATGGCTGGTAGGTGGCATGGTAACTGAAAAGGGAGAGAAGGAAATTTAGGGGGATGATAGGGGCTTCCCACGGAGAAGGCGATGGCACCCCACTCCAGCACTCTTGCCTGGACAGAGGAGCCTGGTGGGCTGCAGTCCATGGGGTCGCTGAGGGTCAGACATGACTGAGCGACTTCACTTTCACTTCTTACTGTCATGCATTGGAGAAGGAAATGGCAACCCACTCCAGTGTTCTTGCCTGGAGAATCCCAGGGATGGGGGAGCCTGGTGGGCTGCCGTCTATGGAGTCACACAGAGTTGGACACGACTGAAGCAACTTAGCAGCAGCAGCAGCAGCAGGGGCTTCCCAGGTGGCACAGCAGTAAAGAATTTGCCTGCCAATGCAGGAGATGTAGTTTGATCCCTGGGTTGGGACAATCCCCTGGAGTAGGAAATGGCAACCTACTCTAATATTCTTGACTGAAAAATTTCATCAGAGGATCCTGGCGAGCTATCGTCCATGGGGTCGCAGAGAGCTGGACACAATTAAGCGACCAAGCATGCACACACATGCGGGCATGCACACACATGAGGGCACGCACACATACATACACACACACACACACACACACACATATGCACAGAAATGTTCTGCATCCTGATCATGGTGACGATTTCATTTGCCAAGACCCCACCGTATACTCAGGTGCATTGTATGTAAATTACACTTCCATAAAGTTGACCAAAATAAATGTGCTGAACAGCCCTTTGTTTGTGATGCAGACTGTTCTTATTCCTTAAAAAAAAAAAAAAAAAGTGAACATCACAATTTTAACCATTATCATTCAGGACTAGCATGCCACTCTTTTGTGCCTTTTGATAGGATTTTCACTGCAACACAGCCTTGGCAAGTGTGATTCAAGAGGCTGAGATTCCAGGGGCACCCTTGCCCCCAACTTTCTCTGTGAGGCCTTCCTGGATGGGTCAGTTACTTACACAGGTTTCAGTTTTCCCATCTGTAATATGAAGGCAATAGACCAGGCCAGAACTTGCAAAATGGTGGCCTGTGGATGGGTAACATTAGGTCGAATTTGCAAGTCCTAGTGTATTGTAATTCATGCAGTGTGATTCTTATGAAATATTTTAATTAAGTAGCAATACTGAAAAAATCTGAAGTTTTTCATAGGAATTTTAAATTTCTAGCATCTTTGAAAAGCAAAAATCTGATAACACAGTCTGCATCTCAAATGGCACCAATTAGCTGGAAATGATAAATCACAACTCAGTTTAGCCATGCATAATACTCTCCAGTTGTCCTTGCCTTCTCCCAGGCCTTTTTCAGTTTACATGCCTGCCTGTCTCCTGGTCATGTTGAGTTTGGAAATTCTAAACTAGATTAATGATGAATAAGTGGGAACCTCGAGATGTAAAGAACTTTCCAGCTCTTTAGGAATAGAATCTTAATGTATTTAAAAATCTGTCCTGCAAAGCCACTCACTCAGATATGCACAAAGAGAAAACATTCATAAGTTGTGAAGTTCCAGGCAGCCTTTTGCAAACACTGGAGTAGGACTAAGGAAGCAGCCATTTATGTAATAGAGTTCCAATAACTAAAATAGTCCAGGACCTAGACTACAATAATCAGCCACTAATCTACCAGGGAATGAAACATTTAGCCCTGAAACAGATGCTGCATTTATATGGGATTGCTCTGAGTTTTTCTTTTTGTTTTTTCAATTTATAATTTGGGGTTCAGAATTATATATTCTTTACAAAATTATGTTGAAAGCTGTTCTTATTTAACTTCTCTGCTTTTAAATATTTTATAAAGTTCTGGAAATAATTGTATCTTAGAAATTGGAAAGGAATCATCTGTAAAATCAACTGATAATTGAGACTTCAACCACTTTTTCCAAAGTTCTTAGTCTATTCTGCTTGTCTGTGTATTCCAAGTTTTAAAATAATCTAAAATTTCTAATGTATTTGCATAACTTTATGGTTTGCATTACAATATTTCTCAGAACTTTGTGTTCTCAGTGTCTTTCCCTCTCTGGAGGAAAAATAAACTCTGATTTATTTATCTTTGCATTCTCATCCAATTTTTATTTTTCATTCAATGTGTTTCCCTTTTCTTCTCTTTTAATGACTTAGGATCATTTTCTTTTTAAATTTTCTTGAGTTGAATCCTTATTTCAGTAATTGTCATTTAAAAATAGTAATTTTCCTTAAGTTTATATTTGACTTATGCTTTAAATTTGGATATTTAATATCACAGCCTTTGTTTTCTAAACACAACATAATTGTGCTTTGATTTCTTTTCTGATCTAATAAAAGTTTGGAGAATAATTTTTGAATTTCCTATTACCTAGACAGCTCTTTATAATTGCTGTTCTTTAAATTTCTAATTTTAGGTAACCATAGCAAAAAACAATCTGTACATTCTTACAGGTCATATTTTATTATAGTGACCTAAAAGAAAGGCGATGCCAAGGAATGTTCAAACTACTATACAACTGTGCTCATTTCACATGCTAGCAAAGTAATGCTCAAAATCTTTCAGGCTAGGCTTTAGCAGTACATAAACCAAAAATTTCCAGATGTACAAGCTGGGTTTAAAAAAGGCAAAGGAACCAGAGATCAAATTTCCAACATTTGTAGGACCATAGAGAAAGGAAAGGAATTCCAGAAAAATATCTATTTTTGCTTCATTGACTATGCTAAAGCCTTTGACTGTTTGGATCATAACAAACTGGAAAATTCTTAAAGAGATGGGAATACCAGACCACCTTACCCTGTCTCTTGAGAAACCTGTTTGTGGGACAAGAAGCAACAGTTATTAATAGAACAGAACATGGAGCAATTGACTGGTTCAAAACTGGAAAAGGAGTATGACAAGGCTGTATACTGTCACCCTGCTTATTTAATTTATATGCAGAGTACATTATGTGAAATGCTGGACCAGATGAATCACAAGCTGGAAACAACATTGCCGGGAGAAATCCACTCTAAGGGCAGAAAGTGAAGAGAAACTAAAGAGCCTCTTGAGAATGAAAGGGGAGAGTGAAAAAGCTGGCTTAAAACTCAACATCATGGCATCTTGTCCCATCACTTCATGGCAAACAGAAGGGGAAAAAGTGGAAGCAGGGACAGAATCTTTTTTTCCTGGGCTTCAAAATCACTGCAGACAGTGACTGTAGCCATGAAGTTAAAAGATGCTGGCTCCTTGGAAGAAAACCTATGACCAACCTAGACAGCATATTAAAAAGGAGAAACATCACTTTCCCGACAAAGGTCCATATAGTCAAAGCTATTGTTTCTCCCGTAGTCATGTATGGATGTGAGCTGAACCATAAGGAAGGCTAAGCACCAAAGAACTGATGCTTTTGAATTGTGGTGTTGGAGAAGACTCTTGAGAATCCCTTGGACAGCAACAAGATCAAACTAGTCAATCCTAAAGTAAATCAACCCTGAATAGTAACTGGAAGGACTGAAAGCTCCAATACTTTGGCCACCTGATGCAAAAGCTGACTCATTGGAAAATACCCTGATGTTGGGTAAGACTGAAGGCAAAAGGAGGAGGAGGAGGGATCAGAGAATGCAATAGCAAGATAGCATCACCAATTCAATGGACGTGAATCTGAGCAAACTCTGGGAGGCTGTGAAGGACAGGGGAGCCTGGCATGCTGCAGTCTACAGAGTCTCAAAGAGTCAGACACAACTTATGGCCTGAACAACAACAAACACATTTTTTGCTTCAGGGAATTTATTGGTATTTTCTTATGACCTAGCATATGACAGGGAACAAGTTTTTAGTTTTTGTAAATACTGAATGTCGATTTTCAAATAAATATTACACAAATATTTTAAAAGAATATGTATTTTCTGCGATAATTTCACCTAGTAAGCCAAGAAATCCCAAATATTACAAATTACTTAGAAGCTAGGAAGAAGCAAGGAAGGAGCCCTACTACAGAGTCCAGAGGGAGCACAGCGCTGCCAACACCTTAATTTTGGACCTCCAGCTTCCATAACTGTAAGACAAGCAATTTCTATTATTTTGTGCCATCTAATTTATGGTATTTTTTGATGGCAGCAACAAGACACTAATACAGGGGAGACTACGGATGCAGTCTATACACTTCAGACTTGCAGGGTCCAAAAACGATTGGAAAAAAAGTTGAAAGCAAATCTAGAGGAGTAATTAGATCCTTACATATCTACAGCAGTAGAGTAATCTAGAAAGTGCTGCTCAGTGCTTACTTCTGAGATGCCCATGAATAGAACAGTTATGTCCCAGCTCTTCAAGTGCTTCCAGGCCTTGTTTAACACAATTTAGGCTCAAGTGCAAGACTTGACGATTACTTTCTGAATAAGACCAGTTTTCTTGACAGATTATGTGACATGCTAACCCTTACTCTCTCTAGTCCACTTCTAGCATTGACTATGAATAGAGAGTATTCCAGGAAATGGCTAGAACCAAGGCCATAGAGCAGAGGGACAAAGGGTAAATGATAAAGGACCTTGTCTTCTATACTGAGACATCTGGAATATAAAATAAGAACTACTAGGGGACACTGGATAATTTAAAGTAGGGCCTGACCTGATAGGTACATTATTTTGATTTAGTTAATTAACACTAACATCAAGATTTTTCTCTTTTATATCTCTGGTACCTTCCTTTACCTTTTTAGTTGTTTCTAAACTTTACACTTAAATTTTAACAACAGGTTCACTATTAGCATATGTTCAAAAAAATTTTAAGAAAAAAAAATCAACCACACCCCTCACCCACTGTCAGTATTTTTACATGCTTCCTTCCAGTTTTATATTTTATTGGATAAATAACATTTTATTGTCTGGTTCTATGCCCCTATTGACAGCTATTTATATAATTTTAAAGTTTTCATTATTTAAAACACGCTTCAATGCACACTCATACATAAAGCTTTGACTGTGTAGTTTCTTTTCAGGTTTTATGAATTTCCAGTAGTGTGAGAGCTATGTTAGAGCATATGAATATTTTAAAAGATCGTGCCAATCAGAACTCCCCATGTGCAAATGGCAGACATTCAGAGCATACTAACTTAAAAGTGAGACTCAACTGCTCTTAAGACTGAAGAGTCTAGAGACTGATCTACAGTTACGACTGCAACCAGAGTTTATGAGCATCTGTGCATGTGCTCAAAGGAAGTTCTTTTCAAATAAATATACTGCAATTATTTTCTCCATATGTAATCTGCCTTTTAAATTGCTTACAGGGTCTATCAAAGAACAGATAATTTTAATTTTGATAAGCCCAATTTATTCATTTTTTTATGGTTCGTGCTTTTGAGATCCTAGGAAATCTATCCTCACATTCAAGTTGCAAAACCTTTCTCTTATGATGAATTCTAGAAAATGACAGGTTTTGCATTTACATTTAGATCTATAATCCATTTCAAGTTAATTTTTTTGTGTATGAGGTGAGGTGAAAGTTGGGATTTGTCTCTATGAATACCCAGATGTTCTACTAACGATTAGTTGAAAAGACTACTTCCCCTATTGAATTACCCAGTCTCCTTTGTCAAAAATCTATTGCCTTGTAGATTTCAGTATACAGTTTGTATGCATACATCCTTAAATTTACTACTCAGTATTCCATGGTTTTTGGTGCTATTGTAAGTGGTATTTTCTTCAAATTCCTTTTCCAGTTTCTAAACCTAATTCCTTAAAGCTCATGGTCCCAAAGGAGAATATTTTTCCCTGTTGACTCTTTTCAAGAAATTCCCCATGAAGTCTACTCTTAACTGCCCTGACTGACCAAATGCAACAGATTTTAAGAGATAGGAAGATTTTGCCAAGGAAAGTCCTTTCCAATACTGAGTGGGGGTGGGAGGAAAGGGGAGGGGCATTAGGAAGACAAAAAGCATAATTAACCAAGTCCTATACAATAATCACACCTATATTATCAAATTACCTTCTAGAAAAGTTGTGCTGGTTTACCCATCCATAAACACTGCATAAATACTCTTTCCTTTTTCACAGTCTATGCTCTAATATTGATTTTCACCATCATATCTCTGAATTTTATAATACTGGCCAGATATTCTTCACATCACTGGCTGTGTGCTCCTCTAATTTGCTTAGTCACAAAGTCTGGCTTTTCCTTGGGCTTCACAGTGAGGACAAATTTTAATCCATTTCCCAAGGGACTGAATGCATTGCTAAATGCCAAGTATTTATCTACAGAAGTTCATCTAAGTTTCTAGTTGCCTATGAACATAGGAAAAATAGCCTCTATCTACTTTGAATTGTAGTATCAGTGTGCTAAAACACGTTTAGAAGCTCTCAACTTGGAAGTAATGATTAGTAGGGGAAAATCTCTTAGAATAAACTAGAGAACTAATAATAATCATTTGATCCTTTCCATTGCTTCCTCTTACTCTGAAAAAGGAGAGACATATCTCATAACTTTAGACTCTACTGAATAATGCATTATTTATTTTACGGATGGAACAGAAAGTGGCATGGGTTTTCCAATGTTATATTAATTTCGTTAAAGTCAATAGGATTCCAGCACTAAGAAAAGTTAATTAAACAATGGGGTCCTGAGACCCACAAAGAGCTAGCATACCACCCTAAATTAGAACTGGGATTACAAACTTTTAATAGTTACAGTTTACAGTCAGCATTCTATTTTAAAGAAACTTTGGAGATTGGTTTATACACTGCATCATCATAGGGAAGGTTGAGAAGAAGGCCAAACCACGTCTCTCAAGTAATGAACACATTTCTGTGTGACTCAGGGAACCTGTGACAGAGACACGTGTTATCTTGATTCCCAGAAAGCAGCTTTATTTTTACCAGCAGCACACAGCTTATATGTAATTTTTTTTAACATTTCTTAATTACAAGGACCCATTTCAAACAGTTAGGAAACATGGGGAAACTACTAGATAAAATTATTTTATCTTGTTGGGTCTCACCTCATCACCTAGAACTCTGAACTTTCATTTTTATTTGTACTGTAAAAGATTTCCAGGTGGTATTATTACCTGTATTTAACCAAGGAGAGAAGGGGGAGAGAAGGTTCTGATTTTAGCTCACATATTTAAAATTACCAATTCTCCATGTAAGTAAGACTTTTTTCCCCCCACGAAATGTTCAGGATCCACAATTTGCACATAACCAAGGAGCTAAAGCATTTCCCAAAGTGACAGAGGCTTCCGCCAACTGTGCATGTTGTCTCCCCAGTTCTCAGTGTTCAGAGTACCTAAGGCATAGTTGAAGAACGGGCCGTTTATTCACTCCTGAGTCACAGAACCAACACATTCCATATTCGCTTGTTATGAATCAGCTGTCAAAAATGGTTCAGACTCATCTATGATTATTTGTGTGCCTGGAAAATCCCATGGACGGAGGAGCCTGATAGGCTGCAGTCCATGGGGTCGCAGAGTCAGACACGACTGAGCGACTTCACTTTCCCTTTTCACTTTCATGCATTGGAGAAGGAAATGGCAACCCACTCCAGTGTTCTTGCCTGGAGAATCCCAGGGACAGGGGAGCCTGGTGGGCTGCCGTCTATGGGGTCGCACAGAGTCGGACATGACTGAAGCGACTTAGCAGCAGCAGCAGCATGATGCCCACAAAATCACAAAGTACTTTTCATAGTTTTGTTTTACATACACAAAAATACATCATATATTAGTACAATTCTGTTCTTTATTCTATAGCTTACTAACATTTTTGTTTGTTTTTTACTTGTTTTGTAACGATATGCCTCAAAATAACTTCCCTGATATCAAAGAAGCAGCATGGTTAAATCAGTTTACTCTTTTGTTAATTGAACTATTTACTCTTAATTGCTCCGTAACTTTCACTTGCACTTATTTCTTCTTCAATTTGCTTCCCCATTCACTCCGAAAATTATTACAGTCCTGCCGGACTTCCACAGGGGATTGGTTTCACAACCCCTGCAGATACCAAAGTCTGCCAATGCTAAGTGAAAAGTCACTTAGTCATGTCTGACTTTTCATGAACCCATAGACTGTAGCCCACCAGGCTCCTCTATCTATGGAATTCTCCAGGCAAGAATACCGGAGTAGAGAGCCATTCCCTTCTCCTGGGGATCTTCCCAACCCAGGAATCGAACTCAGGTCTCCTGCATTGTAGGTGGATTTTTTTTCTCCCCAATCTAAGCTTATATTGAGCTTATACAATATGGCATAGCATTTCCATACAATCTATGTGCATTCTCTCATATACTTTAAACCATGCCTATATTACCAGAAACAATGTAAATGCTATATGAATGCTATATGTATATACATATGTAAATGCTATATGAATAGCTGCTAATGCAGTGTAAATGCTATATAACTCAAGTTTGGCTTTTTGGAACTTTCTGGAATTTTTTTCCCCCAAATAGTTCCAACTCATGGTTGTTTGAAGCCGAAAATGCAAAACTCATAAAATCAGAGGTCTGTCTTACAAAAGTATAGGAAACAAGCTAAATGCCACAATTTTATTACTAGCCAAATACAGGGGAATACTATAAAATTATTAAAGAACATGTTAAGGTAGCAAAAGGGAAAAATAAACATCATTGTATATAATAAGCTTTTATTTTTTTAAATAAAAATGAGAAGTGCAATATATCCATAAATCATGTACAGAGAAACATAAGAAACTGCCCACAGTTTAACTACCATGCAGAGGGAGGTGACTGGATATCGCCACTGATAGAGTGATTAAGTGATGAAAGGACTTCTAATTTCATTTTATAATTGCAAGAAAAAGACTACCTATTCTATCCCAGTGAGAAACTTAAGTAATGAACTTCTTGGCAATCACTGATTTCATAGAAGAAAATTGCTTTCCACATTTTGGTCTGTAAGTGGAACTACCTTTGCCACCTCACCATTGGGGAAGATAGACGTGTATTTAGTATTCCAAAGCTGTCTAAATGAAAATGAATTTTCTCCAATGTTTACTGAAAGGAAATCCCCAAGGGAGTTTATTTTTGTTCTATATCTTTTGTATCTAAGGTGGATTATATTATTTCAGATCATACTCACATCTGTTTATAATAATGTAAAAAAAAAAACTTGTATAAAACAAAATAATAATTGCAGATTGAATAAAAATAGGCAATTTTAGGGTGTTTAGAGCTGAGATTTTTTTTTAAAGATTCTTTTAAGTAGTCTTAAAATATGACTTTAATTTATCCATTAAATTCAACAGAAGCCAAAAACAGACATTACAGCTGTTAAAATCATGCAATTGACACTAATGTTTTTTCATTATTATTTAGCATATGATATTTTGTGTGTAGTTGGAACTAGGTTTTATTCTGTACAATTACCAAAAAAATTAATGTTCTGAAAAGAATATTAAAAATACAAACATGCCTACTAAATTCCTGCTATATAGATTCAAACTATATAGATTCATAATTAATCTTATATCTGCATTTCTTAACCTTTCTCTTAACTGGACTAACTCAGTTTTCAGTTCAGTCACTCAGTTGTGTCCGACTCTTTGCAACCCCATGAACCCCAGCACGCCAGGCCTCCCTGTCCATCACCAACTCCCGGAGTTCACTCAGACTCATGTCCATCGAGTCAGTGATGCCATCCAGCCATGTCACCCTCTGTCATCCCCTTCTCCTCCTGCCCCCAATCCCTCCCAGCATCAGAGTCTTTTCCAATGAGTCAACTCTTCGCATGAGGTGGCCAAAGTACTACAGTTTCAGCTTCAGCATCATTCCCTCCAAAGAAATCCCAGGGCTGATCTCCTTCAGAATGGATTGGTTGGATCTCCTTGCAGTCCAAGGGACTCTCAAGAGTCTTCTCCAACACCACAGTTCAAAAGCATTAATTCTTCGGTGCTCAGCTTTCTTCACAGTCCAACTCTCACATCCATACATGACCACTGGAAAAACCATAGCCTTGACTAGGCATACCTTTGTTGGCAAAGTAATGTCTCTGCTTTTAAATATGCTGTCTAGGTTGGTCATAACTTTTCTTCCAAGGAGTAAGCGTCTTTTAATTATATGGCTGCAGTCACCATCTGCAGTGATTTTGGAGCCCCCCAAAATAAAGTCTGCCACTGTTTCCACTGTTTCTCCATCTATTTGCCATGAAATGATGGGACCAGATGCCATGATCTTTGTTTTCTGAATGTTGAGCTGATTTGATTTAGGTCATACCTGAATGGTCTAGTGGTTTTCCCTACTTTCTTCAATTTAAGTCTGAATTTGGCAATAAGGAGTTCATGATCTGAGCCACAGTCAGCTCCCAGTCTTGTTTTTGGCCAACTGTATAGAGCTTCTCCATCTTTGGCTGCAAAGAATATAATCAATCTGATTTTGGTGTTGACCATCTGGTGATGTCCATGCGTAGAGTTTTCTCTTGTGTTGTTGGAAGAGGGTATTTGCTACGACCAGTGCATTTTCTTGGCAAAACTCTATTAGTCTTTGCCCTGCTTCATTCCGTATTCCAAGGCCAAATTTGCCTGTTACTCCAGGTGTTTCTTACTTCCTACTTTTGCATTCCAGTCCCCTATAATGAAAAGGACATCTTTTTTGGGTATTAGTTCTAAAAGGTCTTATAGGTCTTCATAGAACCATTCAACTTCAGCTTCTTCAGTGTTACTGGTTGGGGCATAGACTTGGATTACTGTGATATTGAATGGTTTGCCTTGAAAACAAACAGAGATCATTCTGTCGTTTTTGAGATTGCATCCAAGTACTGCATTTTGGACTCTTTTGTTGACCATGATGGCTACTCCATTTCTTCTAAGGGATTCCTGCCCACAGTAGTAGATATAATGGTCATCTGAGTTAAATTCACCCATTCCAGTCCATTTTAGTTCGCTGATTCCTAGAATGTCGACGTTCACTCTTGCCATCTCTTGTTTGACCACTTCCAATTTGCCTTGATTCATGGACCGGACATTCCAGGTTCCTATGCAATATTGCTCTTTACAGCATTGGACCTTGCTTCTATCACCAGTCACATCCACAGCTGGGTATGGAGCCAAAGCAAAAAAGCAAAAGCAAAAGCAAAAACAACTCAGTTTTACCAATGAGCAAAACAGAAACGTTTTTGGATTTTGTTTTGCTTTTAGATATGAGTGCACATTTTATTATATTTAAATATTTTTATTTCATGGAGTAGAATATTTCCTTTTACTTGTATTCAAAGTAAAAATTTCAAACTTCTCTAAAATAGGTTTTGTTGGCTGTTTTGTGTTACCTCATTTTTCTGCTCTTTTTTTCCCCTCTTTACCACTTAACACCACCTAAATTTTTTTTTACTTCACTCAATTTTTTATGGTCTGTTTAATGACCAGAATATCAATGCCATGAAGATTTCTGTTTGTTTTGTTTACTATTGTATCTGTAGTATCTAGAATAGTTTTTGGCACATAGTAGGTGTTCAAAGACAGTGCAGTGCCCTGCATGACAAAATTAGAGCCAAATACTCACTAAAAAGAGCCTCTGGATGAAAGTGAAAGAGGAGAGTGAAAAAGTTGGCTTAAAGCTCAACATTCAGAAAACTAAGATCATGGCATCTAGTCCCATCACTTCGTGGCAAATAGATGGGGAAACAGTGGAAACAGTGGCTGACTTTACTTTTCTGGGCTCCAAGATAGCTGCAGATGGTGACTGCAACCATGAAATTAAAAGACACTTACTCCTTGGAAGGAAAGTTATGACCAGCTGAGACAGCATATTAAAAAGCAGAGACATTACTTTGCCAACAAAGGTACGCCTAGTCAAGGCTATGGTTTTTCCAGTAGTCATGTATGGATGTGAGAGTTGGACTATAAAGAAAGCTGAGCACAGAAGAATTGATGCTTTTGAACTGTGGTGCTGGAGAAGACTCTTGATAGTCCCTTGGACTGCAAGGGATCCAACCAGTCCATCCTAAAGGAGATCAGTCCTGGGAGTTCATTGGAAGGACTGATGGTGAGGCTGAAACTCCAATATTTTGGCCAGCTGGTGTGAAAAGCTGACTCATTTGAAAAGACTGTGATGCTGGGAAAGATTGAGGACAGGAGGAGAAGGGGCCAACAGAGAATGAGATGGTTGGATGGCATCACCAACTCGATGGACATGAGTTTGGGTAGACTCTGGGAGTTGGTGATGGACAGGGAGGCCTGGCATGCTGAGGTTCATGGGGTCACAAAGAGTCGGACACGACTGAGCAACAGAACTGAACTGAACCCACCTCCTATAAATAGGGTACATGTTATCCACTTTGCAAGCATGTCCCATTCCTATCATCTGGCCTACTTAACTGATTTCTGTTTTTCACCTGGGTTTACTTAACTTTTGAGATTATAACTCTAGAGTCATGCTTCTAACCTATTACTCTCTAATCTACATTAATCCATTTGACAGCTATTACTACAACAATTTATACCCTCAGTTAAGGCTCATTCCTCCTCTATCACTCATTTTTAAAAAGGTCATTAAAAAAAAGTGAATATGTTAGTCACTCAGTCATGTCCAACACTTTGTGATCCCATAGACTGTAGCCTGCCAGACTCCTCCGTCCATGGAATTCTCCAGTCAAGAATACTACACTGATGCAAATGAAGTAGTCCTTGTGAAGGGTTTATGAACCACTAGTATGCGCCACCATACTCCAGTGGAAGGTACAGCATATACTGCTTAAATTTAAACTAAGACTTTACATACTTTTAAACCTATGTGGTACGTTGGGTAAGAATTACACCGAGACTTTGTATAGCTCCATTTCAAAAACTATTTCAAGTTTTCAAAAATCTCCCATTTTATTCTCTTTCACTAAGAAATAGGTTTGGGCACTGATCAATTACACATGACTCATAAATGTATTGAAACGTTTCAAATCTGTTCAGAGCCTGAACTCAGCTTCAAAAGTAGCATGGAACCAAAAGAGAACAGAGTAGATGTTTTCCTGTACATCAGCACCTGACACCTCTGCAGATGCTATTTTGAAGACTCTGGTTAAGGAACTATAACCAGGCAGACTGGCTTAGTCAGACAATGCCATAATAATGTTATATAACAAACTACCCAAGATATCAGTCACAAATGCCAGTGAGCATTTATTTCTTGCTTGCATATCTGTGCAACAACTACAGTTTGGCTAATGTGGGCTGGGTACAGGAGGGCTTAGCTCAAAGCTGGGTCCAGATCTACACGTATGTTCTCATTTTTCTTGGAAAATCAACTATTTAGTCATGTTATTCTCAAAGTAAAAGGCATGAGTTCACATTTGTAATCACAGTGCTCATATTCCATCCTTTATTTTGGTCAAGTCAACTCACAGTACTAGACTCTCCATAAAGAAGGAGTCTGTAAACTCTGTCACCCATCATGAGCCAGAGCAAGGGTGTACAGGTAAAATGCTGTTTTAGGGAAGTG
This sequence comes from Capra hircus, assembly GCF_001704415.2. Lineage (NCBI taxonomy): Eukaryota > Metazoa > Chordata > Mammalia > Artiodactyla > Bovidae > Capra > Capra hircus. The sequence goes on from NC_030829.1 coordinate 31,261,972, forward strand.
AAAAGTTCAGACCAATAAACCACTCTGACATACACCCACTATTATATGAAAGTAGACGGTGACAGTTTATCTATAATCTTAGACCTTGGTATAAACAGTCGGGTAAAATAAAATTTCAGATGGTGCCTTTATTATGGAAAAGATGAACTACCAACACAGAATATGAAGGCTCAAGACTGTGGTAAATGACTTTACCTCCTGGACATTAAATTCTAAGAACTCAGATATTAGAACTGAAACTACAAAGGACTGGCATCTCAAAGTTCTAAGAAGGCAATAACCACAGAGGTTATTGTGGTGACCACCGAGGAGTCACTTTGTCTCCAAAGATGTGGGCAGAAACCACCTTTCTGCAATTTCTCTAATGGAATTACAATTAACCACAGGCTTGTTGTGGAATAAGGGTCCACTGGGTATTAGAAATAAGCTTAATGAATACAATTCAATAGTGTACGGCACATTCTCTCAGTCTCTCTGAAAAGGTATTTAAATGGTGATTTCACACAATATTACTTTTAATCAAATCACATCGAGATACGTCATTATTTTATAGTTTATCTTTCTCTAAATAGATTAAATTCTACTGAAGATCACTTTTTCAGCCAAACAAGCTATGTAGTTTTGGTGAATCTTTATTATTTGACAATATGCCCATTAAACCTGGCTTCCCCTGAAAAGAATTGTGTGCTGAAAAGGAAATACATATGTTCCTGTCTATAAATCCAAAGGGAACGCAGTATTTTCTTGGTTCCATATTGCAAGATGCTTCCAGGACAAACGAAGGATTGCCAGTGGAAACTCTGGATATTAGTTTGTGAAGTGTCCTGGGGAAGCTGGAAATTTTTGTAAAATAAAAACATACAGTAATTTGAAATTACACACATATACAGAATAAACCTTGCCAAACTGGCTGCCCTAAGACTGTTTTTCCACCCAAATAGTTTAATGGTTTTTCTTTTAAGTATTAGTTGAAAATATTTACCTATGAGCTCAAAGGAATGTCTTAGAATTGACTGAATTTTGTTGGAAAACATTCTGAGTTTTTAAAACAATCATTCATTATGAAGAAAAATACAGAATGCTTTTTGGTCAATAGCAATTAAATCTGAAACATAGAACGTGGCATCTCCTCAGTTACCTAAAAGAATGTCATTGAAAACAATAAAACTACAAGTAATTGAAAAATTATGTACTAAGGATAAAATAAATACAATGAGAGATTTAGGGCATCAGATACACGAGATGAGAAGAATTAAGGGGGCCAACTCAAGAAGTTACGAGAAAATGTTAAAACTTCAAATCCCTCAAAATATTTATGGAACAGAGAAGAATAACTAGCAACAGATTGAAAAAGAAATCCCTTGGCTTTAACCACTAAATAGAAAAAGGGACACAAAATTTGCACAACCTGACCATTTCTTTGTTTAAAAACAATACTTTAACAAACAACTCAAAGGCAGAAGTTCTCTCTTCATTTTTGACCAAAATAGCTCAACATCAGTTGGACTAGTGGATCTAATTATGTGCTAAAACTTAGACCACTTTGCTCACTGCTCACTTTTTTTTGCCAGAAAATTCCCTCGCCCCCTCAAGAATGTTTTTTTATTAGCATTAGCAAATAAAGGAATTTTAGTTCTTTATTTTATGACCACTGGCATCAGCAGTTACAATTTGAAATAACTACCGTATCTTAGCAACTTTAATCTTAACAAAATAAATACAGTAAGGAGCAAACAGGCTTCATGCCACATGAGAGTCTCATCACCATCCAGAAAAGGCAAGAGAGGAAATCAACAAAAGATGACTCTCAACGTGCTGGTACTCTGGAATTGGCAGCTCGCCAGTGGCCAAAAACACTACATTTTTTTCCCCTTTTCATAGCAGAGGCACATACAAGGCTGTATCTTAGGGAAAAATTCACTGTGATCTAATGGGGCAGTCATGAAAGAGGGAAGGGAAAAAGATGATTCATCTAAAAAGAAGGATATGAAGGGAAAATTTGAAATTTTATTATTTTCTGTTCCTTTTTCTCCTGGGACTTGGGGATCACAGCAATGGCTGCATTTCCCAAATTGGATCCAAGCCAACACTTACACAAGCACAGCATAAGTTCCTTTCATTAGACACTAATGCTCCAAATTATGACTGAAAATAAGAAAGAGGGCACTTACTAGATATTGAATGAATGAATGAATCAATACGTTTCTGAACTTTCAAGCCAGTTAGAAAATATTAGAGACACAAAGCTCTTGAAACTACTTCATACTCCTGCAGAGATTACTTGAAGTATCTCTGACATACAATTAAATCCCTGTTCAACTTGGTCCAAACACAAGCATCCCTCTGAAGTTAATCCTAGGCTGTGCAATTTAAAGGAGAGATCAGAGACCTTGTGGTTAGACAGACTTAAGTGAGGACCTCCACACCATCACTTTCTAGCTCTGTGAATTTACAATATTACCTTTAACACCTCTGAGTTTTAGGGTATTCTTCAGCCAAATGGATAAAATTCCATAGCGGGGAAAAAGATGGTTGTGAAATTGTCAACTGGAATACTGAGACTAAAGCTGCCTGATCCATTTCCTTTTAACATGATTTACCATCAATAAATTTGACTCACTTTCCTTCCCTTGATATCCTTTCCTTTGAGTTATAGAGGCCACCATCAGCAAACAAATCACATATGGCAGCCTCCTCATTGCAATCCTGTTTGATGTTAACCAGGTTTATCACCACTCTTCAGAACGTGCAGCTCTTGAGTTCCTTGGCTTATTACGTTCTGAATTACAAATGGACATCCTGGTTAAGCCTTGACTATTTCTTATCTGAAGAGATTCCCAGGTGGCTCAGCAGTAAAGAATCTGTTTTCAATGCAGAAGACATGGGTTCAATTCCTGTGTCAGGAAGATCCTCTGGAGAAGGAAATGACAATTTGCTTCAATGTATGTCCCGAGGAAATCCCTTGGACAGAGGGACCTGACGGGCTATTGTCCATGGGGTCACAAAAGAGTCGGACACAACTTAGTGACTAAACAACAACAACAAATCTCTTACCTGAACTAATGATTGGAAGACCCCAAACAGTGCTCTAACCTTGTCTCTTCCAATCTGCTGCAAGCATTCTCTTCCTAAATTTGACCATATTTTTGCTCCTTCAAATTCTCTTTTCTATGATATTATGGGGCCTCCAAGTTCTGAGTTATGTCTATTTCTCAAGTCCCATTTCCTGGAATTCCTGCTATGCTCTAGTCAAACCAGTCTGCTTCTAATATTACTTCAGACTCAACACGATTGTTGCACTCCCTACATAAAATGTCTTTTCAATTTTTTTTGGCCAGTTGATAATTGCATCAGAATCCAACTCAACCATTATCTCCCCAGTGAAGACATTCCTGCAGTTGCTTTACAAGGGCGATAACATTCTACGTTGGACCATGTCTGTACAATATACTCTGTCTTTATAGCACTTAATTATAGTGCATAGTAATTATTCACTTTCTATCTCTCTCATTAGATCATGAGTCAAAGAGTCCTGAGGTCAGAGATTATAGTTTAGCATTCCCTGGCACAGTGCCTGCATGGAGCAGATAGTAAATATTAGTTTGGGTCCCCTACCGCTGTCCTCCCTATCCTTCAAATAATATAAAGATGGATTAAATTGAACTGTTTGGACTTTTATTTTGATGAAGTTAACTGAAAATTCTGCTTTATTTGTTAAGGTAATGTCTAACTTAATCTAAAAGAAGAGTAAGCATCTCTTTTTCACAGAAAATAAATAGAAACTTACATTTAAGAAACAAAATGTTGGTATTATTTTTGTTCTTGATGAACTTTCAGCTTCTGGTTTCTTGATGACCATAATCCTGTTTTGTATGGTTGTTACCTTGAATCTTTTCTAAGGCCCTAACTTACTCTGCTTCTTGCTTGTCTCCCCTACATCTCTCTCACTTTATACCTCCTTGGCAAATGGTCATAGCATGTTTATAAGAGGAACAAAATCAAAGATGATGATGGGAATAAAAGGATTTACCTTTTGATATTAAAGAGTCATTAAATTCTGAGTTTTGAAACAGATATAATCTTATATATCAAAATTCTAATACAATATAGTTGCTGCTTGGTTCTGTGGTTCAATGAAAGGCTGGTACAATGCCTAAGATAAAAATTCTATAAAGTCCTCTAAGAAAATTCTTAACTCATTTGTATAATAGATCTCTCTCTCTCTCTGTCTTTAGTTGCTAAGTCATGTCTGACTCTTGCGACCTCATGGACTGTAGCCTGCCAGGCTCCTTTGTCCATGGGATTCTCCAGGCAAGAATACTGGAGTGGGTTGCCATTTCCTTCTCCAGGTGTATAATAGCTAATATACATTAAATAATAAAGACTACATATGAAGTGCTCAAGAATATAGTTGAATAGCTGAAGTTAAATATTTCTACAACTTGCCTGGTGGCCTTAAAAAATAACTTCACTAATTCTCCCCATCACCAGACCTAATCTAGTTCTATCCTTGTAAGAAATATTGTCTATACCCTACTGCTAAGATGGTATGACATTTCACCCTGTGCATGCTGAAGAGTATCTCAAAATGGAAATTCAGCTATAGAGGGAATATTATCAATGTGTCTGAAAATGAAGGGAAATGACAAAAAGTTGGAAGGAAAGAGAAAATCAATTCAATGGTGAGGGAATAAATTCATTCAAGCAGCACAGCTTAGACTTCTCCTATTTGCTCTGTATCTGGTACCCAAACAAGACATTTTAAAAAAAACTATCTATCCTTCATGGCAGCCATGGAGACAGACACCAACTATGATATGACCTGAGCCTTGTATTGTTAAATATTCTGTGCAGGACTTATAATCATAAAGTTTTGAGCAGAGAGTCAAATCTAAACATAATATTGTATACTGCTATTCTTTGAGGGGAAAAGAGACTTAAAAATTTTAAGATGGTAAGGCTGTTGTAAGGATAACAAAAAGTTCTATTGGTTTTTCTCTAAAACTTTCTTTACCCCAGTTATAATCTATTTTCCAAACAGTACACAAAGCCTTGCTTTTATGGTGAAGACTGCCAGATTAAATACAGGATGCCTAGTTAAATTTAAACTTCAGCTAAATGATGCATATTTTTTTAGTATTAAGTATGTTCCACATATTGCATGGGACCTACTTCTCCTAAAACTTATGCATCATTTATCAGAAATGCAAATGTCACTAAGCATCCTGTATTTTTATTTGGTATTTTTAAATTTAATATGGTGGAGCTTCCCAGGTGGTGCAGTTGGTAAAGAATCTGCCTGTCAGTGCATGAGACACAAGAGATGTGGGTTTGATCCCTGGGTCGAGAAGATCCCCTGAAGGAGGAAATGGCAACCCACTCCAGTATTCTTGCCTAGAGAATTACATAGACAGAGGAGCTGGCGGGCTATAGTCCATGGGATTACAAAGAGTTAGGCACAACCAAGCACACATACATACAACCCTATTTATAGGAGTGCCTATCCAATCATAAGACTCCCCACTTTGAGTTTACTTTATGTGGTTTTAATGAATGCAATGGATCAAACACTGACTGATACAAAGCAGTCTATTCAGCCTCATGTTTACCACAACACTGTTTGTCAAGGCCTGTAGACTTGGACAGCTAAGTTCCCAGCTCACTTTTCTCAACTACTTCAGTTAACAAAATGTGACCTTTCTATCCTCCTCTTCTCCTGAAGAAAACAGAAATTTTCTAAAGGGATAAAAATATCCAAAATTAAAAATGACTATGAACTATTTCAGAATCTTGAGGCTGTCAATACTTGATGCTTTTAAATAGTTGTCATGGTTCACCCTAGACGCATCTGCATATTTCTGTGGTTTTTTTCATGGCGTGTAGTGAACTTTGATATCTTTGGGGAATAAAAGAACTCTCTATCTGTCTATCTACACATATATATTTAACAATGCAAGTTACTGTTATATAAATGTAGGCTGTTGTCAATTTCAGTTCCCTGCCATATCAAAAGAACAAAGCAGGCAGGAAGAGCAAGAGGATGATCTAATATGCCTACGCTAATAACAAACTCAGTGTCCTAAATTGGCAATGGCAGCCCTCTTCTGCGGAGATTGTTTTTAACACCATCAGTAGACATTTTAAAAAATTGGATGGTGACAGGAAGAGTACATTTTAAATTGTCAACCTTCATGATGTCCTTTTGAAGAATAGCAATTACATAACTCAGGGAGCTTTATTTTGCATTTGAAAAAAATACATATATCTAAAGGAGTCTGCGACTCCATATCCTGAATTCTTTGTAGAAAATAAAGCTCCTTATTTTTTCCTATGATCTCTCTTATTTATTTATTTTTTTACTCACTTCCTAGTTAAGGCGGGTATCAATATTAAGTAAGCAATACAGAATTAAAACTGCTTTGGATTTAAATTATTAACAAATTCATTTTAAAAGACTTTTGACCATATGCTACTTCTTAACCATATTTAAAGTCCAGTTTTTAATTTTCTAAGGGTAGCATACTTTTTTTTCCCAACTCTATGGCATTAAAAAGTTTACTTATAGTATTCTAGCATTTTGTTAAAGTTTTAAATTGTTTCCTCTTGGGCAATGAGAGAAGGAAGTGTTATGCAAGAATAAGTTTTTATCACACAGAAGTCATTTGATCTTTTTCTGCTAATTCTCATCATTTAAAAAAAAATTTTTTAGAAAAAAAACTCTTTAAAAAATGCAGACAATGCCAAGAGAAATGCATTTCAAGTACCCTAAATAGTTAATGTATTTTCTAAATGAATGATTTAAAATAGCTATTAAAGGAGAGGAAATGAGCTTAGGTTTCTAGTAATGACTTCTCCTCTTCAAAATGAAATCTGTAAATCCCTGATTGCAATTCCAAATCCCCAAAGGACCAGCAGTTCTGGGACCAGGGCTCACTGGCTTTATGTCTAATAGCACCAGATAAGTAGTATGATTTTTATATATGTAATTTGGGAGAATATTCAGAATTTATAGACCTGGAGACAATTTATGAATGAATTTCCTTTTTACAGTACATTATTCTAAAAATCAACTTTTCCAACCCGATTGTAGGCAGAGCACACAGGAATGTGGGAGGCATGGATATATACACAGAGAGACATATATATATATATATTTATATATGCATGCACACACATGCACGAAATATAAGTACCATTTTATTCATAAGAGCATAATGACTCGGCCTGTGATTGTTAATAAAAATGCATTTCTAACCATCAAATTTGAGTCTATTATTCTAAGTTAATTGCATTTGCCCTAAAGAGACTTACAGCTGGCTGTCAGCCTGTTTGCGTCAGTTTCATTTTATTCATCAGTCAGTCTTGTCTCCTCTCCTTTTTATATTCCATATATTGATCAAACAGATTTGTTAGCATCCCTCCACAGCTTTCACATCATCAAAAAATTAAAAAATATCCTTGATTTTATCATCAAATACATTTGATGACTTCATTCATTCGTGGGCTATCTTCACTGCTATTTCAGCAGCAAATAGATACCCTGTGGACAGGCCCATAAGACTGCCATTAAATATAAGAGATGTAACTCACTCAAAGAGGCACTGAGAAAAAGTCAAACAGGAGAAAGTTTACACAGTAGTGGTCTGCGGCACCTCCGCTTTTCAGTTGGAATAGGGATACACATCACCGTAAACATTAGTTCTTTACTGGAGTGTACTATGCAGTAAAAAGCATCTTGTTAAAATTCATCCTCAGAGTAGAATGTACTATGAGGTGGTGAAGTGGATTAAAGAAATAAATGGGCACCATGTTCCCAATGGAGCCAAGGAAAACCAGTGGGTGAAACAGAAGAGCAGGGAGGTTAGGGTAGAAACGTAGTTAAGGTGAAAATCTGTGAAGAATTAGAATTTTACTTATGTGAGTCAAGTTGCTTAGAGGGGAGATAAAAGGCATCACAGGGTGAGAAGATAATTAGCTGATCAGAAGCAAAGCAGTTTAAAAGGTGACCCTTACCTCCTCTGTTACTCAGTCTAAGAAACTACAGACAATTATTACAGTATTTTCTCCAGGGATGTGTGATACAGTTTCTCCACATATCCTCTAAGACACAAAGCTCTCTCAGCATTGTCATTGCGTTGCCTGAGTTCAGTGCTTTTTATGGAAATTCCTTACATCACGCCAGCCTTGTCTTTCAACCTTGCTTTAGATCAGTGATTCTCAAATGGGGTGATTTCACGCCCCCCAGGGGACATCAGGAATAAATACCTGCAGATGCTGGGGGAAGGTGTTGCTAACATCTGGTGAGTAGAGGCCAGTGATGCTGCTATACAACCCGCAATGCACAAGACAGTACCCACCACAAAGAGCTATCCAGCCCCAGAGGACAATAGAGCCAAAGTTAAGAAACCCGGCTTCAGATGGCTGACTGAAATCCAGTTAAAGCTACAAAACAAAAACTACATCACAGTTCAGCAGCCGTGCAGTGAGGAGGATTTAGCAACTCTGAGAAGCAGAGAGCAGTCCAGCTATTGCACACAGAATTTCACACTCACCTATTAAATAATACAATTCATTACCCAGACCCCAGGAACAGTGGAGCAAAATACAACCCCGATGTTAAGAAGAACAAAGAAAAATGAAAATCATTGCTTGATAGAAGATATTTCAAAGACTTCCAAGGCAAACCAACTGAAAAATCCCCAATAAAAAGACTCAGCAAGAAAATTGTGTCACAGCCCCTAATCCTCAACAGACCTTAACAAGATGTTCATGAGCCAAAGACTCATGTCTGCAGAAGACAAAAGACATAGGAGACAATATAGTCTAGAGAAGGATTATCGTTAAGAGGCAGGAGAAAGATAAAATGGATGCCTCCACCTTACAGTTAGAACTCCCAAAGAGAATAAACAGAAATGGACTCAAAACCATGTTACAGTAACTGTTAGTCTTTCTGCTCTTGGGAAATTAATATTTAGGTTAGACTCGGGGCAATATTTTTAAAACGTTTTTTTGATGAGTGCTTTTACCCCACCTGACTAGACACCCCTGCCTGGCACAGATGGCCAAGACATTTGCTTTTTTAAATACTCCATATTTCCACAGCCACCCACCAGACAAAAATTAGATTACCAATGCTTGTGTAAACTTTCCAAGCTCTGACACAATAAGATTCCAGGAAATGTACATGCACGGCTAAAAGAAGCATTATACATAATGCACTGTAATTCCAACAGACAAGTTGCTATCTTCGATAGATATACACATTTTCCATGCCAAACACATGAACGTCAATACATTTTTCTCAAGTTAAAATGGAAACCATTTAACAGATATAATGGGCACAATGAATTTCATTTTGCATTACTAATGCAGCAGAGGAGGAGGGAAGCTTTGGCAAGGATTGCAGTAAGACCAAGAAAAACAGGAAACAACTTAGAAGCTAACGTGGCTATACAAGCTATTGCCCCAAAATGTAGTCATGGAACCCAAGGGCAACTGAGACTTCATAGTCTCAAAACTCTAAGTTCATGTAAACAAATTTTCGACTTAGGGGGAAAAAAGTAAAAAATGGACAAAAGAGCGGTTGCATTTTTGGAAAAAGGTCAAGAGAATGTCACCATGTTTGTTTGTTTGTTAACCACCATTCCTGAAGAGATGTTATCACGACCAACTGAATTTAGGGGAGATAAATTGGAGGTGAAGGAATTAAATGACGTGTCATGTGAAAGGGAGTTAGAAAAGTAATCCAGGAGCCTAAATCCCTAGCTTCTGCTTTTACCACTGGACATATGTATCATCTAATCTGATGAACATTAGATTCCTGTTCATCATTGTTAAAAAAAAATAAAACAACAAAACAGCATTTATTTCATTGGCCCTTACCTTTAAGTCTTTTTGGCACCTAAAATAGTTTATTTCAGTCACTGCACACCAAAGAATTTTTTTGGTGCTGTCTACTAGATTTAAATAGTAAATTCTGAAGCTTTAGACAAATGCTATTATTTGGACAAATGCTATTTAGACAAAGCCATTTAAAATAAAGGTTTTGAGCACAGGGTTACTGCAGTCAGGCAGCCCTCACTTCCAACCTCATGTCGCCAACACAGTTTAATGGGCAAGCTGAGCGAATTTGAGAAAATTCTGTTACCAGAGTTTCAGTTTCTCTATCTGTAAAATGGGTGTATAATAGACCTTATATTAATATTTTTTGGGGGGTGTCAGACAATGAAAGTCACTCAGTTGTGTCCAATTCTTTGTGACTCCAAATTCTCCAGGCCAGAATACTGGGGTGGTTAACCTTTCCCTTCTCTAGGGATCTTCCCAACCCAGGTATCAAACCCAGGTCTTCCACATTGCAGGTGGATTCTTTACCAGCTGAGCCACAAGGGAAGTCCAAGAATACTGGAGTGGATAGCCTATCCCTTCTCCAGTGGATCTTTCCAACCCAGGAATCAAACCAGGGTCCCCTGCATTGCAGGCGGGTTCTTTACCAACCGAGCTATCAGGAAAGCCTTTTTTTAGGGGGAACAGGGGATTACATGAGATCATGTGTATAAAACAGGTTCATTAACTGCAGTAATGTCTAGCAGTGGGCTTCCTTGGTGGCTCAGTGATAAAGAAACTGCCTACGGTAATGGACAGGGAAGCCTGGCCTGCTGCAGGCCATGGGATCACAGAGTCAGACATGACAGAGCGACTGAACTGAACCAATGCAGGAGATACAGGTTCGATCCAAGGGCTGGGAAGATATCCTGAAGAAAGAAATGGCGAGCTACTCCAGTATTCTTGCCTGGGAAATCCCATGGACAGATGAGCTTGGTGAGCTACAGTCCATGGGGTTGCAAAAGAGTCAGACACAATTTAGAGACTAAACAACAACAACAAACTCTAGCAGCAGAAGGGACCCTTTTCAGAGGTCAAGTCTATGCCTCCACAGCTTCCAGGTTCTGTGAACTAGGATACAATCTTAGTTCAATCCCCTCTAAAATGAGGAAAATAACAGAACTATCTAAAGTAATAATATATACAATTATATAATAATGCCAATAATATCTAGGATTGCTACAAGGATGAAATGAGATAAAAATTTCTAACTTAAAGCACATTGCCTTTTATCCACAATCCTGTTTCCATCATATTTACAAAGAGGATTTAACATCTTTAGTATTAGGCTCCAAAATAATTGATGAAAGCGTCTCAAAATGTAAATGGAAAGACCAATTGGAGAAAAAACATAAGACATTCTTCATTATATTTATCATGAGTTCCATCAAGGACTTGCATTTCTTTGATTTTCTTTTTCTCTTAGAAAATAAAAAGCACATTTCAACTCAGTGAAGCTTTAAAAGATATATGACAATATTTAAAAAGATTTGACCTAGCAATTCTTTAGAAAAGCTCCTACTTCCAGAAATTGATGACTTTTTTGGCTAATGTGCAGATGTGGTACTTCATGTAAGGACAGAAGCCAGTACCACCACAGTCAGTCCCGTGGCCGAAAACGATGTGCCAGCAAATTGGTTACGAGGTGTAAAAAACGGTGGACACAAAAAGTGAAGAATATCTTTGACTGTGAAAGGTCAAGATGACTTAGTAAGCTATTAACTTGGCTCATTTTTCAAATGATGAATCAACTTTTATGAGAAATATTCAGTGTTTTCAAACTGCTTATCAAGATCCTAATTCTGTCATCATAAAGACCTATATAACTCAAAATTTTAGAATACCACTTAATATGTTAATTGTTAAATTACAGTGATGTGAACTGGAATATGAAGATAAGTCAAACTTTCAACTTGTTTCTCTCTTCTGATGCAGAATAAACTTTTCCAAATAAGGGGCTTCTAAGGTGCACAATGTTTAGCCAGATAAAAAATAAAACAGATTGGTATGATAGTCAGCAATAGAAAGAGAAACAAATTAAGTACTTATAATTAAAGCTTGAGGAATGAAAGAATTCACACTTTCTCAGAGCTATTATTTCAGACAGTCTGGTGTCAGAATTAAAAGCCAACCAGTGCATCTGTTTATATTGCCAAGGATTTTCACAGTAAGAAGGGCTAGGAAACACATATTTTTTAATTAGGGTCCAAATCCCAAAGAACACCAAAAAAATAGTATGTCAAAAATAAATGTTCTTGTGATTTGTATTGTCCAATGTCCAAACAAAGACAAAAAATTATGTTTCTTACTTCTCCTTCACAAACACAAGTGAAAGAAAAAAAAAGTATTTCTGTTGCTTTGGCCACAGACTCCTTTTTTTTTGTTGTTATTCTGCTTGCTTCTGGCTTAGCTACTGCTTTTCTTTCCCAGGATGAAATAATATAGGAAAAGCTGATTAAGGAAGGTTTCATTCACAGGAAGGTTCACCAAGATGGCTCAGTTACCAATCCTTAAAAGCTGAATTACAGTGACATCCTAAAATGACCATTTTACACTTTAAAGTACATCTCCCATCTGAAAACTGTGAGTTAACTCTTTGTTTATCTTGAGCTCTGAATTAAAGGAAAGTCCTCTTTAAAATACACACTGATGGACTGAGCCCCATAGTACTCAAATCTTCCATTAGCTTAGTTTTACTTCTCGCCAGCAAAATTTCAGGTTCTTTCCTGCAATTTCAAAGATCACTCTTTGGTCAGTAGAAAAACATATATTAAAAAGTAGTATTCTAGATACAAAAGTGAACAGACTTCTTTCCCTCATCTATTTATTCAACAGATATTAATTGATCATCTATTATTTGTCATATGCTGGGTTCGTTGTTGGGAAAGTCATCAGTGCATATAATCACAACACAGGGTGTTAGAATTTCTAATAGGAGAAGTATAGAGTTTTGAGAAGTGTGTACCAGCAGAAGTAGACTAGGATAGATTTGAGAGATGATCGGCCCTCATATCTTTTATTTGACAGAGGAGGAAGCCTAAGATCTAGAAAGGCTGAACTTCATAACCACGGAGCTCTTCAGTGGAAAAATAAATATATATATATCACAGAACTAGAATTAACGTCTCCAAGTTCAAATCTCAAATTCCCTATAGAGCAATATACTTCTCTCCAGAACATAATTTCCCCCCAAACAATAATGCCAAACCATGAATGTCAAAGCAGTTGACTAAAAGGTAAAAATGTGCTTTGAGACCTAAGAGTCAACATTCTTCCTCACTGTATGACATTCCAGATGGTGGACAGGGAGGGCTCAGAGGTCAGACCCAATTGGACCCTAATCTTAAATCGACCACATCTAACCAGCCAGTGACCTTCACCAAAGCACCTAATCTGAAAATCATCTTGATTTTTAAAAAATCTTCTCCATCAGGATCTGTCATGAAAGAGTTGAATTGAGTAGAAACTCAATACACATACATTTTTGTCTCCTCTTTTCACTCAAGTAAATTGAATAAAACTGATGAAAGACCAGGTCACCAAAAACCACATCTCAGTTTATTTCTTATCAGACATTTCAGCACAAAATCCAGCCTCCAATTTCTACTCTGTGAATGTTTTAGGAGTTAGAAGGCAGAGACTAAACAACTGAACTTAGAGAATTTCATCAGCATACATCCTGTAAAAAAGAGATGGGAAGGAAACAGAATCAGATAAATATTTAAAGTTATTTAAACCTCCTACATAATGTTGCGAGCCTCTTTCCGTTATGGAAACCCAAGTAGCATAGGTAAAGGGAACTTATAGATTCTTATATCTAGGATCTCCAAAAGAAGATGAGTTTCAGGAGTAAGTGAAACTTACTCAAATGACACTCAAATTCCAGGCACTCAAATGACAAGTCAATGCCCTGCTTTGATGGTAATTTGGCTCCCTGTTTTAGCTTTATTCTCAGCTATTTATACAAGGCAAGAAAGACAACTTTTATCAGTTATCTTCAACCTCACAAAAGAGGAGAGAACTCTCACTTTCAGGCAACAAACTGACTGGTACTACCTGGTTCTTAGAGCCATCCCACAAAACACCACCATGGTTGGGTTTTACAGGATGTGGGTTACCATGTCTCTGCACGGAAGAGGGATGGACAAGACCATTCCACTCAAACTATGTGGAACAGGTCTTCTTTTCGAAAGTGGGGTTCTCTTCCCTGAAAAAAAGGTAAATGGATCCTGGAAGGACAAAAAAATTGGATATTCGTGCAAATAATTATCTTTAATTTCCTTTCTTTTAGGATTATCCAGTTCGATTCAAAGTCCTCTGGAAGACCCTGGTAGGTTCATCTGATTTCTTTGTAATAGCTTCCTATACTAGATAATGGGCACTTTGGGTGTAATGTGTTAAGGGAAGGACTCCATCTTTGTCAGTGTCCACTGTATAGTGGCCAAAGCACTGGCATACACATCATCACACATCTGCATTATTCAAAGTATACCACAATCATTTTTCTTCCTTGAAGGTGCTTATAAGCCTATCTCTACATACATGTTACATAACAAAAGTTGAAAAATCATGTTCTCATTTATACATTACACTGATTCAGCGTCTTCCTATTTAAGACCCTGTGTTTAGCTTTAAGGGATGAAAAAAAGCTCAGTCTCTGTCCTTGAAGGATTGAGCAACTTCTCTAAGAAATCACTTTAAGCTAGAATTAGCCAAGAGGACCCCAAGTAAAATTGAGCTGGGTTTGGGGGGGTAAGTAAAAGTTTCACTGTTAAGCATGTACAAAGAGGCAAAGACGGAAAATGTGAAATGTGATTTCTCATTTAGTTAAAAGATGACACAGATAAATGGGGAATAAATAGTAAGGGAGCTTTTAAACATTCAGCAATGAAAGTCCGCCTAATATGTCATGGTGCTCCTGTAGGAGGCTATACTGGGCCACAGTCCTCTAGGAAGAGGTTGGGCTAAAGGAACAAGACATATTAATGAGGGAGGAAAAAGCCAGCATCACGTTAACAAATGCAGTATGGCCCATTTACTTTAAGTAAGCATCAGACATGTATATGTTCATCAATTTAGATGAAAAATCTAGAAAAGAGTTATCCCCAACTGAATATAGGAACCACCTCCGTAAAGAGTAGTAAGAAAGAAGCGAGGAGCAGGGGTGAAGTGAGAATTTTGCTTTTCTTTTACACTTCCATATTGCGTGAGCTCTTTCTTTCCACAATAAAATTGTCACTATGTGTTGCTTGCTTAAAGTATAAATATTGTTTATATAAAAGGGAGTTTTGATTAAAATAAGGGTCAAAAAAAACCACTGGCAGGATAAGAAGTGTGGAGTTGTAAGAATTACAGTTCTTGTAATTTTTGGTTGTCATTAGGGCAGGTAGCTAAAAACCTGAGCTATACATTAGGAAGAATAACATTTGGTAGATGGGAATATCATTAAGCCAATCAACAGATAGGCAGGTAGAACTCTTTGGAGGTCATGACATAGATAAACACATATATTTTGTATATGTATATATAAATGAAACAAATATATATACTTTATATTTGAAATATACACATATTTATATACTTGAAATATATAATTTATATACTTTGAATATATATATATATTTCAAAGGACCTTACTTTCTCGGCCAGAGATTGAACTTGTGTTTCCTGCATTGGAAGTGTGAAGTCTTAACTACCAAACCACCAGTGAAATCCCACAAATATATTTTATATAGCAGACTCTTCCAAATATAGATAATGAATATATTAAAATGAATAATAAGAGTTAGGGAGAGAGAAGACAGACTAGTTCTTTTCTGAATATAGTGATTTTAAGATATGCAAGAAATGCCTTTTGGGATGCTTGCTTGGGAAATGTCTTAAAGACAACATATCTGGATATGGAGGGCACAACAAGCCGAGTCTAATTTCAGTTTAGATGTGGCGGTAATCTACATGAAGAAGAGAGGTGGAGTAATAAATGATATCAAAGGTCATCAGGAAATAAATGAGGTCAGCAAGGTAAAGAGTGAATAGAGCCTAAGGCAAGGCTTTGAGAAAGATCATCCATTAAGAGAACAATGTACTGGCTCATTCATTCACCTTTTTTCTCAAGGATCCTGAGCCTAACACTGTAAGTTTCAAGTACAGAATACAGTGGTGGAAAAAATGGCTTAGTGACTGCCCACAGGCAACTTCTATCCACTGCAATGGAAACATCCACTAACATTAACTGAGCACTTAATGACTTGGCAATGGCACTGAAGTATCATATCAATCTTTAGAGCAGTGTTGTCTTATCTCCACTCTATGGATGAAGAAATGAGACTTGGTGAGGTGGCCAATTTGTTCTAAGTCATGCAACTATGAAGTGGCAGGGACTTGATTTGATGACCAAGTTTGTCTGCTTCCACAACCCATACACCTGTGCACAACTGTGAAGTGGCCAGCCAAGGGGTCGTAGAAGAAATATCAGAATGGGGGAAAACAACAACAACAGCATTTTCTGCTAAAAAAGACAGGGTCAGAGTCGTGGACCTGACTAGTCATGTTATCAAGGAGAGAAGAAAATGATGAAATATCATTGATTTGATTATTAGAAAGTCATCTACTCATTTATTTTTTCACTCAACCAATATGTATTAAGCAGCTTGCATGTACTACCACAAGGGCTTTGAAAGATCAGTTTTACTTGGTGGGGATAGAAGTCAATTGTGAAGGATCAAGAAATGAGTAGATAGTAAAGTCACTTGTGCTAAGGACGCCTCTGAGTAATTGGGTGATGGAAAAATTACCTTAAGAAGGCTTTTCAGGCTATAGCACACCTAAGTCAGCCTGCAGAGGCAGGACAGAGTCAGTAGAGAGAGTGAAAATACAGGGAAAGGGGATCATGGTGAATAAAGATGCATCCTGTGGACAGCGAAAGATAAGGAGATGCAAACTCCTGATACAAAAGGTCATGTTGAAGAGGAGAAGGACCCATTTTCCTCTCCTAGGGGAAAAAAAGGAAATATAAAGGAAAGGGTAAATGTTGCTGCAAAATGCAATCGTAGGACACTATACCAATAAGATTTTATTTGCACATGTTTGGACAGCGGTTCTCAACCCTGGCTACATACTAGAATCATCTTGGCAATTGTTACAAACTGTGATGCTTTAGACTGAACTCCAGACCAATTAAATCAGAAAAAAATGTGAGGTTTCTTCAGGCTGAGGATTTCCAAGGCTGTAAAGAGGACTTGGCAAGGTGTGACTAGGTGGGGAGAGGGGGGAGGCATTACTTGAGCAAAATCTGAAAAGCTAGGAACCAATAAAGAAACTAATTTGCCAAAATAAAGTAAAGAAGAACTGGTGTGGGGGGGCGGGGGGCGGTGTGAAACAGCAACCCTGCTATGTGTGTAGATCACAAAGGATCCCTATAAATTTTCAAATTACTGCAAAGCAGATACATGTGCATCCCATTACATACAACCATAACCTGTACTAAGCACAGGTCATATCAGTACTACTCTCTTTTGTATTTCTAATTTCTATCAGAGTCCCTAGAATGCAGTAGATACTCAATAAACATTAGGTAAATGAATGATTTAATAAACAAATGTGTAACTCAGATGGCAGCACAACCCTCTCTTCAAGTGCCTAGAGTCCTTGAGATAAGCAAAACTGTCTCATACTCAATCCCAACTCACCTACTGCAAATACCTTCCATGTCTCAGATCTACATGGGGTCTAACAGATTTTTACCAAAGTTTAAAGAAAACAAAGGGGAGAAAGCCTTTATCAGCAAAACTTACAAGCAATTTAAAATTTGCTATTTGTTGTTGTTCAGTCGCTCACTTGTGTCTGACTCTTTGCACCCCCATGGACTGCAGCACATCAGGCTTCCCTGTCCTTCACCATCTCCTAGAGCTTGTTCAAACTCATGTCCATCGAGTAAATGATGCCATCCAACCATCTCATCCTCTGTTGTCCCCTTCTCCTCCTGCCTTCAATCTTTCCCAGCATCAGGGTCTTTTCTAATGAGCTGATTCTTTGCATCAGGTGGCCAAAGTATTACAGCTTCAGCTTGCTGAAGATCAGTCCCTCCAATGAGTGTTCAGGTCTGATTTCCTTTAGGATTGACTGGCTTGATCTCCTTGCAGTCCAAGGGCCTCTCAAGAGTTTTCTCCAACACCACAGTTCAAAAGCATCAATTCTTCAGCATTCAGCCTTCTTTATGGTCCAACTCTCATATCCATACATGACTACTGGAAAAAGCTTTGACTATACAAACAGCCCATATTGTTAACTATGTCACTTGGCCATTCTCACTGGCCATTGTTCCATGGTGAGTCCTTGCCTCCTGCCACCTTGCTGCACTTTTATTTCCTTCAGGCTTCACCAGTACCATCCAAATCACAAATTTCACCTGTTCTTATTTAGAACAGTTTAATCCTACACCATGGCTTTGGGGGGAACTCACTTTTAGTATCCAGACTTTCCTGGATTTTTTTTTTCACCAAACCAAATGGTAAATATTAACCCTATCCTTTTTAGAGCCCCAAAGTTTTATGGCCAATTATTATTTTAAATGGCCATTTCCTCCTTCTTTTCATATAAGAGAATGAATCATCTGGAGAAGACAAATGGAAAATCTCCAACCCAATAATGAATGAGGCCCAATGAGAGAATAAACATTTGTTATTGGAAGTCCATAAAATATGTATATAATTACTGTTGAGAATAATCCTTACCGTCCTTACTGGCTAGTCTCAAAATCAATGTCTTTGTCTTTGAATGTCATCACTGAACCCAGTCACATGAGCAGTGATGTGAATACAGCGGGCACTCAACACACCAATCATGAGGATAAAGGGTGAAGATGAGATACTCTCTGAGATTTTATACCTTATAATAATAGTGGTAATAATAGCTACTTTCTATGTCCAAAGCCGTTTAAAAGCATTAACATTTCACATGGCCACATATCCTCAGAAAGCAGATCAATATTTATTCTTCCAAGTGTGTCGAGTACACAATTGGGGCACCTCGAGGTGAAAGCATCACCCTGCCAGTGTCAGCCTCAGAACTTGGAAATCACATCCCCAGTTCATTATGTCAGAATAATAAAGTGACCCTGGCCGGTTGAATGTATTCATTAATGGCTGAGGAAGGAGAGGGGCAGCAGGAGCAGACAATAAAGCTTGGGGAACTCAGTGCTAACTAGCCAGCAAGGAAACACTATTATTTAGTATTGCATCAGTTCCAGAAGAGAAACGTACACAAACACACGTACATCAGAGCAGGCCTGTTTAGTCCTTTTCAATGAGAATTTATTTTTTTTAACTCCTAGTCCAAGTAATTTTATTACCAATGATTGGATGGGGTGAGGGATAGTAGGAAGAACTTCCTTCTGAGATCTCTCTCTCTCTGTGTATCTCTGTCCCCTTGCTGTGTGTTTTGCTGATTAAGCAAATCAACCTTAAATAGCAACTAACTAGAAAAGAACTCCACAAGGTTTCCTTAAGCAGCATCAAAATGACCGTGGCCTGTTCTCAGAGCCTATTAAGAGGTAATCAACCAACACGACTAACAAGTCACTCAGCCCAGACTTTCAGAATTTGGCTCTTTTGTTCTGTCAGTTTGAAGAGTGCCCTGCGACTGATGCAATTTAGAAGGGAGCTCTTTCAGAGCTTTCACTCAGGAAGGCGCTGGGAGCTCTGGGGGTAGAGCTTAGCTCAGGAAAAGGGAAGGAATACAAGTCCGCATTGACAGCTTGATCCCAGAGAGAGGCGGCAGGGGCGCTTGTCTGGCGGGTCCTCTGGGTGTGGATGAGGCAGGGGCAGGGAGGAGCCTTCATCTTAAGTGAACGTGTGACTCCAATATTAAAAGAACAATTACCTTCCTGTGCTCTGCTTGCTGTTTGCTACTGCTGTTTCCTTCAATAAAACCTCTTTTCACTTGCCAATGGGGGCTTGTCAGGCAATAATATTTTTCAGGCATGATACACATACTAAAATGCCCTTGTGAGTTTTTAATACATTTACAGTTGATAACAATACGGCTGTTTTTTCAGGAAAGGTAAAAAAAAAAAAAAGGATTTGTTAAAATTGCAGAGCAATAGCAAGACAGGATGGACCCGTGTGGGTATACTTCATGCTGCTGGTCCCTCCTAAGGGTCAAGCCAGCCGCCTGCAAGCAGGGGAAAGTAGCAAAGTGTGGCCAGGATGTGGCCTTATTATTCAAATTGAAGTTCACCTTTTAAATAAAGACCTTTGTGTGTTCAGATCCTCTTCTCCCATCTGGGAGGAGGAGGATAACACAAGTTAGGTGAGATGTGTGCACAGCATCCTTATATTTGAATATATATTTGGCTCATGGATTTATCATGGAGCACTGTCTTTATAACTCAAGCAGGATGAAGGGATGGGATGAATTGTTCCCAAGGAGAAACCTCTACTTAAAAGAGATTTCCACCAAAAGACTAAAATCCTTGACTCATAAATTACAGTTTGCTGTGATCACAGCTCAAGTTTGTTTCATTAAATGAAACTGGACATTCAGTTCAATTCAGTAGCTCAGTCGTGTCCAACTCTTTGTGACGCCATGAATCGCAGCACGCCAGGCATCCCTGTCCATCACCAACTCCCGGAGTTCACTCAAACTTACATCCATCGAGTTGGTGATGCCATCCAGCCATCTCATCCTCTGTCATCCCCTTTTCCTCCTGCCCCCAATCCCTCCCAGCATCAGAGTCTTTTCCAATGAGTCAACTCTTTGCATGAGGTGGCCAAAGTACTGGAGTTTCAGCTTTAGCATCATTCCTTCATTCAGTTCAGTCGCTCATTCGTGTCCAACTCTTTGCGACCCCATGAATCGCAGCACGCCAGGCCTCCCTGTCCATCACCAACTCCCGGAGTTCACTCAGACTCATGTCCATCGAGTCAGTGATGCTATCCAGCCATCTCATCCTCAGTCATCCCCTTCTCCTCCTGCCCCCAACCCCTCTCAGCATCAGAGTCTTTTCCAATGAGTCAACTCTTCGCATGAGGTGGCCAAAGTACTGGAGTTTCAGCTTCAGCATCATTCCCTCCAAAGAAATCCCAGGGCTGATCTCCTTCAGAATGGACTGGTTGGATCTCCTTGCAGTCCTTCATTAAGGTATAATAAATAATATAAATAGATAACATCAATCAGTCAATTTCTAGATAGATTTCTATTGTTATTTTCAAACATCCATTTGGCTAGAGTATTTTTAAAAATGTGTGCGTGTATGCATGGACTCATATGTATGAGTCATCAATTATGTGCATAATGCTTATAAGCTTGTAGAGACTTTAAAAATCAAATAATAGTTCTAGTGGTCAAAACGTTTTGGTACTAGCCCACAAATAAATACATATTTTCATGAAGGGACATACTGGTGAAAAGAATTTCTCTTAAGGGTGAAATGGAGCTTCTACATAATCCTACAGAATAAAGGCACCTGTACTGACTGTTGTTAAAATAATACATGGTATTGGTTGTTCAACATGTATTACAGTATCTACCAATGGGAGACCATATACAGTTAAGTGGATAGCTACCACGTGTGACAGCATGGATTCAAATCCTGGCCACAATACTGTTAATTCTATGACCTTAAGTAAAATGTCTCCAACTCTCTGAGCCTCAATTTCTTAACCATTATAGTGTGATGAATTCTGCTGCTGCTGCTGCTAAGGCGTTTCAGTCGTGTCCGACTCTGTGCAACCCATAGACGGCAGCCTGCCAGGCTTCCCTGTCCCTGGGATTCTCCAGGCAAGAACACTGGAGTGGGTTGCCATTTCCTTCTCCAATGCATGAAAGCGAAAAGTGAAAGTGAAGTCGTTCAGTTGTGTCTGACTCTTTGAGATGACTTCTACTGTTATACAATTATATAATACTACAATTATAGTATCTACTAAGTACATTTCATATAGGGGAAAATCAGGAAATAAATATATTGTATTTTGTACCAATCCTGGAACTTAATAAATAGTAAGTATTTTGATCATTATTACTCAATAATAATTACTTAAATATAGTTATTGATTAACTTACATATGAGTTGTATTCCAAATTAACGTATTATTAACCAGATTGATTAACAGTACCTGCTGTAAAGTGCTCTTGCCTGGAAAATCCCATGGATGGAGGAGCCTGGTAGGCTGCAGTCCATGGGGTCGCTAAGGGTCGGACACGACTGAGCGACTTCACTTTCACTTTTCAGTTTCATGCATTGGAGAAGGAAATGGCAACCCACTCCAGTATTCTTGCCTGGAGAATCCCAGGGACCGGGGAGCCTGGTAGGCTGCTGTCTATGGGGTCACACAGAGTCGGACATGACTGAAGCGACTTAGCAGCAGCAGCATCTGTAAATATTCCCCAAGTTTCTATGGCCTAATTTAATAAATGATCTCTCTTGGCCACCCAAAGTTCCATGCAGATAAATATCTGAGTTGCCTTCCACCACATGGTGACTCAGGGATTCAAGTTTTTTTCATCCTGTGGCTCTGCCATCCCTATGTGGACCCTCAGAGTTTTCTACTGCATTCTCTGCTTAAATATGTCCAAGAAGTGAAAAAACAAACTGTGAAGAATCACAGGGCATATTTTAGGGGACAAACTAGAAGTGAGGCACTTCTTCTGCCCACATCCCTTTTGCACACAACCATGTACCTAATACAAGGATGCCAGAAAATGTGTGTCCAGAAAGAAGCAGATTTGGCTCAGCAGACATCCAGTCAGTCTCTGTCAGCAACATAAATCTGTATAAGCTAAAATCAGTATTATTGAGAGTATTTTCTTTAGCCATATTTGAAGCACTAGGGATACCAATTTATGCAATAAGGAGCTTTCAGAATATACAATGTCCCTATTAAATGCACTGGTGATGTTGACTGCTAAATTCTTTTATACACTCACCCAATTTCCTTGGCTGTCTCTGAAATTTTTATTTTTTTCTATCTGCTTCTACCCTCCTTACTCATCTTTGCTGGTTCTCCTTTAAACATGTGTACCAGAATGCTTGTAATTGAACTTTTTCTTCATAGACAGTTTTACACTTTTTTCTTTTTTAACAAAAGAAAATGGGCATTCTTCCTATGCTTCCTCAGATTCAGCTCTTGAGATCTTCTCTGGGAAGACCTCCTCCATGATGGAGACAGAGCTGGGTACCACTCACCAGTATCCCTATAACCTAGGTCAGATCATTTGTTGCATGGAATTACCAGGGTCTCCTGAGTGGAGTCTGCTCTTTGACTGGAAGCAGTTTGAAAACTGACTTACATCTTTTATTTGAGTTTCTCCTCACCGAGTATAGTATTGTAGCTGTCACAGAGCAGACACTCAACCCCATTTAAATGAAGGAATTAAAGAACTTCAAGGTATAATTCAGCCTATACATCTCAGCCAATAAAGAAAACCAAAATACAAATAAAACTTCGATCCTATCAAAAGAAGTCATGTAAAAAAATTAATGAGAGGAATAGACATTTACCTCTATAAAAGCATACAAAGCATTTTTTTTCCAATTTTCAACATTTAACACCATATTTTTTAAAAAGTAAGCAATTTGAGTATTGCACCTGGTTCCAGTAAATTGACTTTGGAAATATTTTTCTTTCCTATGTGTATTCATATACTGTAACTTGAAGGCAGAGAAAAGACAACTCCAAACAAGCCTACCAGAGATCCTACTCCCAAAACTTTTGCACTATCTTAAAAAAAAAAAAAAAAAAAAACACCATCTCTGAATCTCTAGAAGTGAAACTTTTTTTGGCAGCCTAATATCAGTTATAAAACAGGCAATATCTTCTGAGATATTAAAAAAAATGCTAAAGATGAGTGACTTTTTGAATTAAATTCTAATTAGAAGATTTTTATCAAGATTTTTTCATTCATTTACTGTGAAAATAATATAACATTTTCTTCAGTATATTTGCATTATTTTCCATTTGAGATAAGCATTTATCTCTAAAAAAGTAACAAAACTCTTTATAACAAAACTACTAAAACTTAAGGGTAGTAAAGACTACTGTTAGTACCTTATTCACTTCCAAATATATAAATACAAAATATTTCACATGAAATCCAAATAATTGCAGTGACCTATTCAAACAGATATCATTATAGTCTCTCCTTTGCATTGCTATATTATGAATATTAATTATATGTACTATGAATATCATTATCAGCCTATTTAGTCTACTATATCACAGGCAGGGCACCATAACAATTAAAAGCTCATCTTCTTTTTTGGACCCAGACTTCCTGAGTATAAATCCCAGTTTTGCCATTCACTCTTTGCAATTACAGTTCATGACTTATATTACCTATCTGTGCCTCAGCCTCCTCATATGTAAAATGTAGATAGCAATAGAGCTTAGCCTACAGAGCTGTGGTGAGGACAAAGCTTACTTTCCTTCCAGTTCATCCTCCATACTGGCATTTCTAAGACAAATACATGATCTTGTTTTATTTCTGCTTAAAATATTTATTTTAGGTGCTTAAACAAGAGTTAAGGGAACTTGGATATAGTCTGTATGTTCAGGGGTATGGGGTTGGGAATCTATATTATATGTCTGTGTATGGTGCATTTCTCCAAAGAAAGGGTCCATATGTTTCCTTGGGATCCATTCCTCTTAAATCAATAACCACTACCCAATGGCCTAAGTCTAAAATCCATAGGTAAACATAAAAACTCCACCATAACTCCCCTAATCCTTCTTCTCGCTTTTGCTTATTCCTCCCCCATGTTCTTACTATGCTCTGCTAAATACTAGTTTTCACACTTCTGTGTTTTACAGATTTTTTCTTCTTCCTTGAATATCAATGGCCACCTGGCAACTAAATACTAATTTTTTGAGATTCAGTGAAAACATCATCTCTTGTAGATACCTATCTACATTACACCAAGCATTATTAAAAATCCCTGAATTTGCATCCTCAGAACTGTGCGCATGCCCTATTATCCATCTGTCATATGCTACTGAAGTCATCTGAATGCCTGACACTCCACTGAAGGGTAAACTTAGAAGGCAGGCACCAGGTCTTATTCATCCTTGTGTATCTACCAACAATGAGTGTACTGTTAAGTACTATATAAATAACCCATAAATGTTTCTCAAAAGAATGAGTGAATTACTGACTGTTGTCTTGCTTCAGATTCATCTGTTAGGTAGATACTACATGGTATTTTCTGAAGGATTTTTTTTTTTAATCAATGTTGGTTAATCTACATGAATACCATATTTATGAATTCAGGCATAAGATGCTATATTTCACACTCTTTCTAAAGTGTTTTAAATCATGTATGTACCATGATAGTTGGTGATGGAACAAAAATTCGATAGCATGATTTTATGTCCTAGGAGGTCAACACTCTTTCTATTAGTAACATGATTCTAAATGGGACACCTTGAAGCTATTTCAACAAAACCACCACCACACATTGATATCTTGAACTGAGCACAGCAGTGCTGCAGTAAAAACCAGAGAAACAGGGAGAACTGGTGCAGAAGCAAATGACATATGTTTAAAAGCCATACAATGTCTGAAGCACTTCTCCTTTATATGAAGTATATTTTCATTCCACTGTTTCACCTTCATGGATTCAAAACACCAAACTTCTTTTGATCCAGAAGAGGAAGAGAGTTTTCTTACAAATGTATGAAGAAGCTAGGATTAGGCATGCTTCTGGCATCTTCCCTTTTTCAGAAAACAGGATTTTGAAGCAAGAAGCAAATAAACAGAACACACTGACTCTTGACACACCATTGCATTCTTCAACTAGAATAATAAAAATTTGCAAATGAACAAAAGAGTGGGAGGCAGATATCTGATTTACAATGTTTTTGAGCTAAAGAACACTATGAAAAAAAAAAAGATCCATGTGAATAATAAAGCATTGTTAACCAAGTCGTGACATTTCTATTCTAGTGATGACTTGAACAGCAGAACTGCATACAGGCACCTTGTGCCATTTTCCAAGTGGGAGGAAGACATATAATTATAATTCTTATATTAACGAGACTTCAAGAAAATCTGGGGAAAAGTTTATTCAAAAACATATTGACATATCAGTATTATAAATTACTTTCTCTTATTAACCTCCCCCCCCCCAAATTCTTTTGTTAGCTAGCTCATCATGGCACGAAAAGGTATTTCAGGAAAAGAGAGACCTACTTTGAAGATCTTTTTATTGCACTGAAAAATATCTACCATATATTTATTCTGTAGCTTGCTCAACATGTGAGATATATGAGAGAAATATGCTTTCAAAACAGTTTTAACCTGCACTGTCTTGAGCACACGTACCAACTCTGTCATATCACTTATCGAAAATCCTCATAGAAACCTTGCATTTGGTCAAAACTAACGCATCTGTTTTAACACCCTTTGCGAAAGTCAAAGAGGATATAATATTATGTTTTCACTTAACATACGTTTTTCTTCCATTTCCTTTCTTTGTTGGGTGGTTAAGGGGGGGAAATACTGCAAAAATTACAGTGATGTTATCAACTGCAGCGTTTTAACAGAGAACAGAATTGGAAATGGCATGTTGCTGAGTGAACTTCTAAATGAATGGGGGGAAAAAAAACCCCACAGATGGATGGATTTTCTCTTGGTGTTTACCTCCACTGAAGTCTCAGAGGGTAGACTCCCAAGTGTTGAAGGAAGCTCTCTAACTGACCCCATTAATGCCTTAGGCACTGGTGAAGGTGAAGGGGCAGTTGTAAAGTCAGCCTCTGAGTGAGCACTGCAGAAATTATAGGGTTGTGTTAAATGCATCCTCTGCAGGGTGCTTCCCTATCTTCAGAGGACACACTCATTAAGTGCTGCCAATGAAAAAACTAAGCATTTTTCTCTATAAAAGTGCTCCTTTTTGTGGAACATTTGGAGCCTATCCAAAGGGCTTCCAGTCTAGGTGAGAGAACATAATAAAGCAAAACACCTCCATCATTGAGGCATCAGCCTGAAGGAGGGAGTCGTTGGCTACATATCCACCAGGGTCACTCACCTACCATCATAACATGCTCCCGAGACTGAGCAAGAAGGCAGGGTGCCTGATCCAAGTAGAATATGACAGAAGGGACATTGAATCAGTATGCAAAAATGCTCACTTACAAACTTAGAAGAAAATATATTTATGCTATTTCTTGCAATTTACTAATCCCATTTCATCTACACTCAATTATCTTTTCCCTCTGCTTGTTAGTTATAAAGATACACATGAAGATTTGGTTTCTACATAAACCTGGTACTTTCTACAATGTCTCCTATGATAAAGATACATGGGAGAAATATATAATGACTAGAGATATTGTACTCTTGTATTGTGTATATTCAATATAGAGAGTGTATCAGCTTAGTCAACCAAGAAAGAAAAAAACAAGGATGAGGGAAGAATGTACACAAGTCAGATGGAGTAAAAGGTACCACAGAAAGAAGCACCGTAAAAGGTCCAAGACTGGGTCTCAAAAAGTGATAAAAGTAAATTATCACTGAGGGAGAAAAAAATAGCAAAAGAACCCAAAGAGGCCTCATGTTCATTTGCTCATTTTTATGTGAATTAAGTTGACTGCATGTAACTATGTTGACCTGGTTCTGTCCTAAGATGCTCTTAAAACTGGGTAGTATGTTGGGAAAAGAAATATTTCAGAGTTAAGTTCTGGTGATGAATCTAGGACAGGGCTCCAGGCTTTAAGCCTCTTTATGACAGTAGGAGAATTTAATAGATTTCTCATTTCCTAGGAGAGGAGAATTCTCATCTTTAGTAATTGAGTCACTGCAATTAGTTTCCTTGAAATCTAGAAAAGTAACTTTTTCTCGGAAAGGAAAAGAGAATCATTTCTAATTCTAACTCAAACATCTTCTTAAACATATGTGTGCCCAAAGTATTGGATGAAAGTCTTTATTATCAGTGCTCTGCACTTATCTCAGCTGATTTTAAGGAATCTGTGCAGAGATAGACGGTAACAAGAAAGAAACCTTCAGTTAGAACAAACTGGGTTTGAATCTTTGACAAGCTGTTTCACATCTCTGAATTTCAGTTGCCTTGTGACTCATAATAGGTACACACAAAGTTGGAGAACCACTCTTCTAGGTATTATAAAATGAGATCTACATGGGCTCATGCCCACAAGATGTATAAATGAGGCAAAATTACCCTCTGGACTCAACAAGCTGATCACCTGTAAAGATACTCCTCTCAGAATAACCTTAACAAGAGCAAATATACTTCCTTTAAAACATCAGCACTATCTTCTGATGACTTATGGAGCTCTCTCAGAGAAAGAAAAAAAAAATCCTCTTTCCAGTCTGCCACGATTATTGAACTGGAATCAGTGGGTATATTTATACCTGTTTCAAACAAAGTATGGTTGGCTCATTACAAGTTTAAATATTCCATTAGCTAAGTGGTAAGGAAGCTCATGTAAACCAGGAGGCCCTATGGTTCCACCTTAAGTATTATTTCTTTAGAATTTCTGTTACTGTTTTCAACCTTTTGAGCTCTTGCAAATGTATCTGGCATTCAATTAAAGTGAGATTAATCCAAAGCAGATGCAGCAGTAGTAAAGAATTGCTTTGTTGAAAGCCTACTCATTTAACATACTAAATTGTAAGCACATAGACACAAACAAATCCATAAATATCAATCATTTAAAATTATTTAAAATGCACAGTTTTATATAACTAATTTGACAAAAATACAAATGCCAATGTACTCTTAACAAAGAGCTAAAATGACTAGTTTTATCTTTATGGCACTATAAAAGCATTTCAGAAGCTGAGAACCTAGAATCTCAAAGAGTCTTCATCTTCAATGAATAAGAACAAATTTTACCCAAACTTTCAACTCTTCATGGCTGTAACTGTTCTTCTATTTAAGTTCTTGGATTTCCAAAGTAGCAGTTTTTTGTTTTATAAACCTTGGGGAAAATGTTTGGACCATATAAGCACCTGCTGCTGCTGCTAAGTCGCTTCAGTCGTGTCCGACTCTGTGTGACCCCACAGATGGCTCTGCCGTCCCTGGGATTCTCCAGGCAAGAACACTGGAGTGGGTTGCCATTTCCTTCTCCAATGCATGAAAGTGAAAAGTGAAAGTGAAGTCGCTCAGTCGTGTCCGACTCTTAGCGACCCCATGAACTGCAGCCTACCAGGCTCCTCCATCCATGGGAGTTTCCAGGCAAGAGTACCGGAGTGGGATGCCATTGCCTTCTCTGATATAAGCACCTACAGGAATCTAAAGCATAAAGGGTGGATGTGATCATGGTTAATACTATTGTTATTTTCTAAGTGAGATAGAGAACTCACCTGAGAGACACAAAAGATTTCAGCCAGGCTCAGGGGTTCTTTTTGTACGACAACCTAATTGATAGAGGCTGTTAAAGAGAATTAGGAGATTAATCTACCCAGCTGATGGAATGAGGACTAACACTCATCATCTAATATTGCAATGCCCTATAAATATGAAAGACCTCCTTAACAATGATGGCCAGATAGAATCATATGCATCAGAGTCCCAGGGAGTGGGACGAGAGCCAAAGTGCCTTATCTTTCATCATACATTGTCTTTTCTGTCCCTTCATTTGAACCTTGGCCTCAGTGGGGATTTCTGACCAGCCATTAGTCATTAAGGGGAATTTCATTGGTACAAAATTCATGTTACAGATGGCAGAGAAGGGATACCTGTGGGCAATCTGTCTGTTGACATGTTTGCCTCCTATAAATAGACCATAAAGACCCCAATGGCACAACCTTGACACATTCATCTTTTTGCTCCTGTATCTTTGATAAAGGCAAGGACAGCAGGCTTCAAGCCTCAGTTCAAAATCTTACTCCAATCTTTTCTAGCTTAGAAACATACCAATGAATAAAGCACAGCACCCTTCCCCTCTAAACTGCATTTTCTTGCTAGTTAAACTGTACTTTTAATAACCTCCTCATTGGGTTACTACAGGAATTAAAGGAAAATTCATTTAAAGCCCTAGCCAAAGCTTCTCACAGTGTAAAGCAAATGTTAGTTATCATTATAATCTTTATAATACTTTCATTATTATAGCAGGTGCTAAGTGAATGAATGGATGGATGAATTGGTGAGTGGAAGATGAAACTAACACCTATGGTTTATCCAACATCTGAAATTCTGTAATTGGATAAAGTTTCCAAAGAATTTCATATCTGAAAACTTACCTGAAAATATTTCACCATCCCTGGGTATTATTGTATCTATTCTAGATGCAATATAATATAGAGGAAAGAGCACACAACTAGAAGCCAGGAAAACCAGAATTTAAATATTGCGTTGCTTATCATCAGTTAACAAACACCTCTCAACATTCTTTCAACCTTTACGCCAAGTGCTATGTAAGCTCAGGAACATCAAGGCATGGACAGCTTTCCTCACAGTGGGAAAGACGCACTCATAATGGAAGGAAAGACAGAAAGGACCTATTTCACAAGTCAAGAAAGGCTTCAGAGAAGTTAAATGTCCATGAGGATGGGAAATGGAATTTGTTAATCCCCATAGTCCCTGTACCTAGCAGGTACAGGAGCAGATGACAGGTAGTTGTTAAATAAATAAAGTACCATTTCC
Organism: Capra hircus; assembly: GCF_001704415.2. Lineage (NCBI taxonomy): Eukaryota > Metazoa > Chordata > Mammalia > Artiodactyla > Bovidae > Capra > Capra hircus. The sequence continues at coordinate 31,292,453 of NC_030829.1, forward strand.
TCTGGGTTTGAGGGATGAGAAGAAGTTGAGCAAGGTAGGGAAAGAAGAAGGTAACTTGAAGCAGAGAGAACGGTACTTGTAAAGGGCATTCACAAAGTTGGGAGACGTAAATGTCTGTGGGTGTGGAAGGTGCTTTTGGGAGGAAAGGAACTGCAGATTAAAAAGACAGTGGCTCTGAAAACACTGTTAATTGAAAGTGCTGTATAGTACAGCTGTATTACTTACAGTGCTGATCGCTGCCCTGATTCTCTGAGTTCTTCAGCATCCCATATGGTTCTGAGATGGGTTCCTCATCCAAACATTCACTGGCTCCAGGGTCTTCTTCAAAATGCCTGAAATCTCTCTTCCTCCTTTCTTTATGAAAATATTTTAGAGGATCAGTGAAAGATAAAGATAAAACAATGCTTGCCTTCATCATGCTTTCATTAAACAAAGGAAACAGTTATAACACTTTTCATGGAACAAAATTACCAATGTATGCATACTGACCACTCCAGACACTAATGTTTCCATTGACTACTTTGGATTCTAATCCACATCATCACATTAGGACATTCTAACATTCATTTTAAAGAAGCCCATTTTTAACTGGTCATTTTGAAAGGGAGTATTTTTTTCAATGAAGAAATCTATTTTTCTCAGCTTTTATAAAGGTATTTTGCATTAAAATGCTCATTTAAGAAAACTTGAAAGATTCAGAAAATTTGGAAAACTCATGCTCATTACAAGCATTTGGAAAATTCAGACACTTTTGTGAGTGGAGCTTTTATCTGAGAATCGTTCTTATATACAATTTCCAGGTAACTGCCATAATGAATAAAAATTAATAATGCAAAAGTTGCTTTATAATTATACCCAGATACCATCTTGTAAAGAGACCAAACACTTCTAAACACTTCCTGGTTTTTGGCTCTGTCACCTCCAATCAGAGTTAGTTTTGAATGATAATATTCACTTCAATGCTTTCACTGGAATTTAAAACTTGTAACCATTGATCATTTCTCAGGACAACTATCATTCTTTCCTTGCCTCAGCACCTCAAAACTTGTGTTCCTAACTTTGTTCTTGCTTTCTTAGGAAGTGAAAATATAACTTTTTTTTTCCAAAAAAAGTATTGCTAGTTTTCTTTAGAGTGGTGTAGCTTCTTCTGATGAAGTATTATGAGAACACCTTAGAATACTTTTTCACACAGAAAAGACAAACTGATTGAGGATAAAATGGTCAAGACCTAATCTTCCCTCAAATTAAAAAAAGAAAAAAATGTTGCACCACTGTTTTCTGGCACTTGACTTTGGGCAAGAATGATTTAGGGACAACCTAAGAACAATTCTTTCTTATATGGTCTAATTTTGCTTGTCTGGGTGCTTGAAAAGTATTTTTATTTTTATACGTTAAAATACTTTGCAGGATTGTTGGTCTCTTTTTAGTAAATTTTAGACAGGTTTGCCCTCATAAATTATTTCTGCTCAAGACATACATATCAAGATTATCTTTAAGCAAAGTCTGTATTTAAACTGTTTTGGTTTCTTCAGGAAACTATAGCTCTTAGGTAAGACTTATGTGCTCTGGCCTCTATATGTAGTACCATTTTTTATCATCAACTTTAATCCTCTGTCCTTTACTTTTAAACTATGGGAGAGTTGTTCATATTTACTCTGTATATGACTACTGATATTTGCTGTAGGGTCAGTTCTGTGTTTTACTGCTCCTAAGGCAGATTTTAACTCTGTCATAATTTTGACATCTTCAGAATCTCTTAATTCACTGTGTCCCTTTGGATCTATCCTGCAGGTTTTTTACCTCCATCTGTTTCCTCCTTAAGATTTTCTTGTCTTTTCTTCACAGAGTTCTTCAGGTAATCTAATGAAAACCTCAAACAATGCTTGAAAATCTTGTGTTTATGGTAACAAATCATACCTGGATTGGTTAGGGTGTCAAAGAACTACAGCTCTCCAATCAGATCAAAAAGCACACCTCTTCAAAGGAGAGGGAAGCTCAATTTTCCAGTTAATATAAAATATTCATTTCCGGACCATGACTGGGGGTGGTGATGGGGAGGAACAGACATAGTTCATTTCCCTCTCAGCAGACCTAGCCAAAGTGCCAGACTGATTGGATTCTTCAGTTCAGTTCTTATGAGTTGATATGTTGTGTCAATTTTTCCCGGAAAAATCAAACCCATAATTTATGGGCATAAGCATTTTTCCTTTTCTATCTTGTCTGAGGTGTTTGAGAAGAAAGCTAAGAGAAGTTGTACCAAGGATTGCTATAAAGACAATATTTTAAACTTGAAGCTATGACCACAGTGTCTATTTGGCCTATGGAGATAATTTTTAAAACCTATCACGATTAATACATGGAGTAAGTGGAGACTTTTTTAAATAAGACTGTTTTCCTTGAAATGGCCCAAACACGCCATAGAATTGTCCTATTATTTTTTAAGACCTGGAAATGTAAACTGACTTTGTGCTAGTTTGTTCCAACTATTCTAAAATATATTCCGAATAGGCTACCTTCACATGCTAGAATACTGAATATTTTATGCTTGGACAAGGAGCAAACTATAGGTCTTTCGCCAAGCACCGTCAATGCACTTGAGTATGGGTTACCAAAAACGCTGGAGAATTTTTTTTTTCTATTTATTGTTATAGCTCAAATCCTTGTGTCTCTGGTAGGCTTTAAGTGACATAAATATGCATTTCCATCTGCACGTCCTTGTCAGGAATAGTTCTGCTGGGAGGTGTTATGCCACCCAAGTACTTCCAGAATAGAGTCTGTTAATCCTGTTACCACTATAGAAACTCAGAGGAAAAGTCTACTCAGGCCACTACTGCAGCTGCTGTGCCTGTCAGTGTTCCAGCAGCCACACCCTCAGTACAGAAAGGAAGTCAAACAAGATGGGTTTTCCTTCAGGTGGAGGGGGATGTAGAGAGCTGACCTCACTCTGTTATTTAGACCAGCAGTCTCTAGGTTTTTCTTGTAAACCACTATTATTTAAAAAGTAAAAAGGGTGGGGGTAATGAGCAAGCCCATCTTGGGCATACACACACACACACACACACCCACACACACACACACACACACACACCGGCACGTACAATAGAAATATAAGCTGCCATATTAATTGCTATATACACTAAAAATATACCAAAATATCTATTATATGAGCATTTCCTTTAAAAAATAAATATAAATAGCTTTTTTAACCTGCATTGGATAGACTTGTACTCTATTGCTAAGTTGCTTCTGTCTTGTCCGACTCTGTGCAACCCTAGGGACTGCAGCCCACCAGCCTCCTCTGTCCATGGGACTCTCCAGGCAAGAATACTGGAGTGGACAGCCATGCTCTCCTCCAGGGATCTTCCCAACCCAGGGTTCGAACCTGTGTCTCTTCATCTCCTGCATTGGCAGGTGGATTTTTACCACTAGTGCCACCTGGGAAGCCCTGTACTCTATTAGGTGTGAGTATATATATGGAGGGAGACCACTGAGCTAAACTTCTACCAGATAGGCCACAAGGAACAGATCGTAGACCCCACTTAGGCTTCTCATGATGCCACAATACACTGTGCACACACAGCGGGCCAAAGGAGCTGGAAATGTACATGTGCTTTGCTCCTCCACTTATTGCCTCCTGTTACCTCTTGCCCTTCCTCTAACGTGGCTTGACTTTCAGGCTCCAGGCTCTCTGTACAGATGACATCCCTGTCCTACATTTATACAGGCGTGTCATGGATGGGTATGAACCTGTCAAGACCTACAAGCCAACAGGCATCCTGCAAAGTCTGTCAGCAGACATGTCACTTCAGAGGCCTCACGATACAAAGGCAAGAACCAGCTAAATAAACCAAAACCAACCATCAGTCATCCAATAAATATTTTCCAACAAAAGTTTATGGATATATAAACCCAAAATGAATGTCTTTCACTGTCTAATTCCATATAATGCAGGAGAGCTCAGAATTACCCATGAATCTAGCTGTGGAACAAAAATTCTTCAGAAAGGCAGTGAATATGAAAAAAAAAAAAATCTCGCACTTCTCATGATAGTGAAAGACTGTCTTTTCAGATATAGAAAACCGAAGACTTGGCTCAAAGTTCTGCTCGAATTGATAAAAATAAATTATTTTATTGGTAAAACCTAGAGTCAGCCAGAAAAAAGTATGCAAACTTCCCCCAATCACTATCAGTGTGGGTATAAATTGACATGATCCTTTTGGAAGGCAATTAGTAAATTACATGAAAAGCTTTAGAAATTTCACCATTAATTCAGTAAGCCCCTACTTATGACTTCAACCTATATAAACAGATAGATATATGAAAAGATTCATGAAAATGTTTAAGAATATTTATAATAGCAAAAATTGTCAAGAATCTACATTTTTATTGAATGGTGGAACTGTTAAATGCTTTATGATATGTCACATAAGAAATGATATACATTATTTGATTTCTTATTTATTAAGTACCTATTATGTACCAGGCACCCATTCAGGAGATTGCAATTAATAAATATAGACAAAGCTTTCATAAAGGTGATATTTCAGTCAAGTGTAGAAGAGACATATACTACACAATCAAGGAAATAAGTACACATGCAAAATATTTTTAGAGTAATAGAAAATAGTAGAAAGCTGAGAGCTGAAGAATTGATGTTTTTGAACTGTGGTATCGGAGAAGACTCTTGAGAGTCCCTCGGACTGTAAGAAGATCAAACCCGTTCATCCTAAAGGAGACCAGTCCTGGGTGTTCATTGGAAGGACTGATGCTAAGGCTGAAACTCCAATACTTTTGGCCACCTGATGTGAAGAACTGACTCACTGGAAAAGACCTGATGGTGGGTAAGATTGAAGGCAGGAAGAGAAGGGGACGACAGAGTATCAGATGGTTGGATGGCATCACCAACTCAATGGACATGATTTTGAGCAAGCTCCAGGAGCTGGTGATGGACAGGGAAGCATGGCATGCTGCATTCCATGGGGTTGCAAAGAGTCGGACATGACTGAGTGACTGAACTGAACTAAATATATTGAAAGTACTATGCAGATAATAAAATAGTGATGTAATAGAAATTGCTGGTGGTGAGAGCCTGGGATTATTTTATACAAGGATCTCTCACCATCTGCACTATTGCCATTGAAACCCATATTCTTTGTGTAGGCTTGTTGTGTTGGGGGAGGGCTGTGATGGTTCCTGTGGATCACAGCATGTTTACTTAGCAGTGTCCCTGGCCGCTCGTCACTGAAAGCACTCATCCCAACCACGACAGGAAAACATGTCTCCAACCATTGCCAAATGTCCCCTGGGTGGCAAAATCTGACCCAACCGAGAACCACTCATTTACATTTAGTGTAAGGTAAGGCTTCTTTGAGGAGGTGACATCTGAGATGAGATGTATGCTTTTAAATAATCTTTAGGATATAGAGAAATATTCATGATATAACAGTAACATATATAATATAGCCAATAAAATGTTGATGTTGATCAAGGTTGATGTTCTTTTTTTTTTTTTTAATTTTATTTATTTTTTTATTTTTTAAATTTTAAAATCTTTAATTCTTACATGCGTTCCCAAACATGAATGATGTTCTTTTTAAATCTCTATCTAGACAGAGAATACAGCATGATGGTAAGAAGCATGGTCTGTAGCCTTGCTGCCTTAATTTCAATCCCAGTTCCACTGCTTTTCAGTTAGGTGGCCTTGGGTAAGTTACTTTACATCCTTGTGCTCTTTGGTCTTCATTCAAAGAGCGTGGATAATACTACTAGTACTTAACTAAGTAGTATTAAATGAGTGTTAAGTACTACTAGTATCATCCCAATGGTAACTCAAAGGGTAAAGAATCTGCCTGCAATGCAGAAGACCAGGTTCGATCCCTGGGTTGGGAAGATCCCCTGGAGGAGGGCAGGGCAACCTACCCCAGTATTCTTGCCTGGAGAATCCCATGGACAGAGGAGCCTGGTGAGTTACAATCCATGGGGTTGCAAAGAATCGGAATGACTGAGCAACTAACACTACTACTACTAGTAGTATTATATGAGTTAATACCAACAACAGTTCTAGAAGAGTGAGTGACACATCGTGGAAGCACTATATACAATATATACATACATATTATTATATATACAATATACATATATATTATATAATAATACATTAAAGTTACATTAATATATATTCTAAATTTAATACATACTACATATTATAAATCTGATGCACATATAGATACATATGCTAAATATATATACCAGATATTTCCACTGTCTTTTGGTGAAAGAAATAAAATGTGTTAATAATGATAGAATTACAGGGGATTTTATTTTGCTTGTCTTTTTGTATTCTTCACAGTTTTATAGACACAAATGTAAATGCTGCATTCACATCAAAATAAAAATCAATATTATTTTAGCACAAAAGAGAGAATTTTTAGACTTTCACCAGGATCGACTGGCATATTGAGAGTGGGATAAGAAGGCCAATAGAAGATGTGATCAGAAAAGCCTGTACCAGAGAAAATGAGTCAATTGTCAACTGAAAGTTGAGACACCCCACATTCAATCTGTCAGTCAATTCATCATTCATCTGAAATTTTACATGCGTTTTTTTGCCAGACACTGTGCTAGGTGCTAGGAAATCAAAGACAAATGGAGGTGCAGTTTCTGCAAGGAACTCACAGCAGAAAGGGGAAGAGAAATACATCCAAAATTAACCACCGTACAATAAACAGAACTATAGGATATAATGAGGATACCAGCCCAGGTCTCTGGGGGCTCCCAAAGGAAACAATTAGTTTCAGCTGGAGTCGGGGGGTTATTGTAGGAAACTTCACCTATGAGATGTCACTTGCATTTGTCTTTGAGGGATAAATTTGGAAAATGCAATCATTGGTAAGAATTCTGGTTTTAGGCAAACATATAGCATGCTTCCTAATCAAACACCAGCAAGATCACCTAGAGAGGAAAATCACAAAGGACAAAGGAGTTATACTTCAGAAAAGTGTCTTGATCTCGTATCAGAGTGCCTGGTTTCATAAAGCAATTTGTGAAAATAAAGTTTGACTGTCATAGGAATTAGAAGGCGTAAGTTCAAGTACTAGCTCTGCCCCTTACCAGTCGGATAATCTTGGGCAAACCATTAAAATCTCTGACCCTCCATCTACTTCCTCATTCATATAATAGTGATAATAATACTTTGCAATAGTGTTGTGAGCGTCAAATGAGATAATGCAAGGAAGAGACTTTCAGTGACCTTCAGATAGTTGGGATGAGAAACGGTGATGGCTTTAACAGAACAGAGACTATTGTGAATAATTATAATTTAATTTTTAACATTTATATTTAAATACAAACAGTAAGAAAAGAAATCAACTGTATATACAACACCAATTAGACATGAGTTTATAGCCTGATTGGCTCCATTTATTTTTTCAGAGCTCTTAACCTATTACTAATCCAAGTGCATCAAGCTATAAAAACTTTATACAATTCTTTCCCTAAGATAACATAATCTTTATTTCTTGAGACACTTTATACTAACATTAAACTGAAAGTAACTGGATAAAAATGAAATGGAGACTCATAATTGCAAACTGTTTTCATGTTGAAAGAAGATTCAACCACATTTTAGGACTGAATTGCTCTTGCTACCGTTTAGGATCGAGCTATAAAAAAGTATATCACTTAGCCTATGCCTGCCTACCAGTGCAAAGTATAGTGGCAAACAGAAAACAGAAGTAATTATCTAGAAGCATTAGGCCAAAAATTCCACTTCGGCCCCCTAAACTGAAGTTGCTTTGCAGGCAGCAGGGAAACCTAGGACGGGGCCATGCTCAATTTTCTCTTAAAACTTTCTTCCCCCTGAATGCTTTTCATCTTGAACACTTAGTCCTATCATATCTGGAGAATGATGCTCACCTGCTTTTTCTCTTTTTAAAAGAGAGATTTACTAAGGCTGATTGAAAAGGCTTAAGATGTCCTCTTGTCATGGCCCTTGATAAACATTTCATCTAATATTTTTGAGACAGTTTTAGTTGAAGCGCTGCAGAAGACAAATCAAAACAATAATACATAAAACTTCTGCTTTACTTGAGTGTTTTTAAAAAAAGAAAACAAACCTGAATGTCTTTAAAGGACATCTAACCAGAATTGGCATCTGAAAAGTTAAAGAAAAAGAAGATCCCATATATTCAGTTCATTTATTTCTCCCCCATTAAAAAACATTAAAAACTCCAGTACTTTGCCACCTGATGTGAAGAACTGACCTGATGCTGGGAAAGACTGAAGGCGGGAAGAGACGGGGACGACAGAGGATGAGATGGTTGGATGACATCACTGATTCAATGGACATGGGTTTGAGTAAACTCCAGGAGTTGGTGATCAACAGGGAGGCGTGGCATATTGCAGTCCATCGGGTCAAAAAGAGTCAAACACGACTGAGTGATTGAACTGAACTGAAAAAACAGATGTAATGCACATAAGATTTTATGTGGTCCTATCTAACAGGATATAACAATGGCACAATCCATGAATTACTGACTGCCATTCATCTCAAAAGGCGAGATACTTAGGAAGCCTTCAACTCTCACCTTGAGTAAACTGCCCAACTCAGCTTTGAAAAAAAGAAAATGTGTGTTTTTAAAATACAACTTCTTTGAGTATCAGTTACCTTGTATTACACTTTTGTCACTACTAGGGAATCCTTATCATCCTCATTTTGTTCTGTCGTTAACCGTAGTATCAGATCTCAAACTTAACTCAGTTTAAGAAAAACAGTGCTCTATACATCAAGAAAATGATTCTAGCTCTTTCTAATAATTTTTCACCATGTGTGATCATGTACGCTTTTTTCTATTTTGTGTATTGTGTCATTACCTACCAAGCTGTGGAGAAGACAGTCCATATATTCTAACAACAAGATATCACTTCTGACATTTGTGTGAACTTTACAAACTTTGCTCATTATGGGAGAAACTTTTTTTCTTACGTGTACAGTATCAGCTTACTAATCATACTCATTTGTTAATGGCTTGGTAACTTATACTTACAAATGTCACTTCCCTGTTTTGATCAGATTTCAACTACAGATAATCACAGTACTAAATTCTAAGTTAGAGGACAATTTAAATCCAAAGGAAAATATAATTCATCATCACAGCTTTAAAAAATAGTCCAAATATTTGAAATGCACACTCACCTTAAAATTTTGGTGCAGAATTAAAATGAAAATCATCCTTCTTTAAAATCTTATCTAGTAATTTTCATAGAGACTTCTGGAGTTTATTGCTCCGAAGGAAAATTTAAAAACAAGCTAATTTTTTTCAAAAGGCAATATGTCAATAGAACTGAGTTAAGCCATTGAGAATAAGAGAATGGGGAAGAAAGAGTTACTGACATTTTGTGTGTATGCGTGATGTACGTGTACTTTGTTTTGCTTTTTTATGAGTAATATGATCAGGAGAATATTGCTTTTTGATTACAGCATATAAGATGTCTTGGGAGAGTTGCTATTACAGTTGAGATCAATGGTATTGAAATACAGGCCAATCTTGTTGTTTTGCTTTGCTGTATAGTGCTTCACAGATACTGCATTTTTCACAAATTGAAAAGTGTGTTAGTTGCTCAGTTGTGTCCCGCTCTTTGCCATCCATGGACTGTGGCCCACCAGGATACTCCGTCCATGGGCTTCCCCAGGCAAGAATATTGAAATGGGTTGCCATTTCCTTTTCCAGGGGATCTTCCCAACCCAGGGATCGAACCTGGGTCTCCTGCATTGCAGGCAGATTCTTTACCATCTGAGCCACCAAGGAAGCTGCTCTATGGCAACTTTGCATCAGATAATTCTATCAGAGTCACTTCTTCCAACAGCAGTTTCTCACTTTAAGTCTCTGTGTCACATTTTAATAATTCTCACAGTGCATGCTGTGCTAAGTCATGCTAGGTTGCCTCAGTCATGTCTGATGCTTTGCAGCCCCATGGATTGTAACACACCAGGCTCCTCTGTCCATGGGATTCTCCAGGCAAGAATACTGGAGTGAGTTGCCATGCCCTCCTCCTGGGGATCTTCCAACCCAGGGATTGAACCTGAGTCTCACATTTCCTGTAGTGGCAGGCAGGTTCTTTACCTGGGTATTCTCACAGTATTTCAAACTTTTTCATTTTTACTGTATTTGTTATGATAATCTGTGATCAGTGATCTTTGAGGTGACTATGACAAAAAGATTACAACTCACTGATGCTTAGCATTTTTGAGCTATGAAGTATTTTTAAGTAAGGTATGTACCTTGTGTTTTTAGACAAAATGCTGTTACACACTTAACAGACTATAGTATAATGTAAACAGAACTTTCAGATGCCCTGAGAAAGTAAAATAGTCACATGACCTGCTTTACTGCAGTATTTGTTTCACTGTGGTCTTTTGCAACAGAACCAGCGAAATCTCTGAGTTGTGCCTTGGAATCCAGAATTAAGGGCACAGAAGATTAAACCTGACTGGTAGTTTTGCAAATGAAAAAACAGAGATGTACTTGTGAGATATGTAGAAGGAAGAACAAATAAGAACTGGTAAATGATGTGACGGAAGGACGCGCGTGTGTGTGTTTGGTGAGTGTGCTCAGCTGCTTAGTCGTGTTCCACTCTTTGCAACCCCATGGGCCATAGCTCACCAGGTACCTCTCTCCATGGAATTTTCCAGGCAAGATTACTGGAGGGGTTGCCGTTTCCTACTTCAGGGGATCTTCCCAACACAGGTATCAAACCCTCATCTCTTGCACCTCCTACGTTGGCAGGCAGATTCTTTACTACTGCACCAGGTGGAGGGATGGAGCAAATCAAAGAATACTTTTAAGTTTAAGAAATCAGCAAAAGGACAATACTTTGAAAGGAAATTAAATTGTGAATTCTTCAGGGATATCCAGGAATATCAAGTTCAAGGAGGAGAATGAAAGGCCAAGTAGAAAGAGACAAAACAATTGTAATAATTTGGCTGGTAAATCAAATAAAACATCCAATAGTCAGCTGCATGTCTGAGAACGCAATTTGTGATGACTGTGGGTCTCTTGAGGACCAAGACTATTTGCTCTTAGGCTCTGAAATCCCAAGCATATCTAGGCACACAGTTCATCTGCCTGGCTGGCTGACTGCATAGAGATTTGGTAACCAATTGCACAAAGAAAATGAGTTGTGAGTATGAATTAAGACCAAGGAACAAAGCAAGGAACTAAAAGGACAAAGTTTGAGGAATATTGAAGGAATGGGAGGGGGAAAAGAAACCAGTAACAGAGATACGAAAGGTCTGTCAAAGAAGTGAACCCAGAAAGAGAAAGAGGAGTGGAAGGGAAGAAAAAAAACAAGAATAGAATCAGAGGAGTGCCTGTGGGGTAGGGTGGGGGTAATGCTACTTATTCATAATTTGAATTCATATATATATATAGATATATAGATATAAACTCTGAAGATGCATCAATGCAAAAATTCTAAAGTCACAATTAGTGAGCAAAAGTGAAAATCATTAAAATGTTTCCTTAAAAACTTCAAATAAATAAATTAATATCTCCTCTCACATTGATTCATCCATTGCATGTGGGTACTCAATAAATGTTAATTGAACTAAATTAATAACATTTGCTCAGTGGTAATAAAAAATTAATTAACTGTCGGTCTTCTCTGTTACTCACATTTATTCCCACTGCTTCTGCAATTACTTCTAGCCCAAACAGAAATTTTCTATTTCCTTGACTTTTAGTATCCACTTTAATATTTTTCACCAACAATACAGATGAACTTCTAATTTTTGTCCTAATTTTTGTGATCTTTTTCCTGTTGAAAAAAATTATTTTCTCTAAGTTAATGTCAAGAACTATGTATAACATCCCAAATATAGTTTCACAAATTCCTTATTTAATTCCAAAATAGTTTTCTCTGCAGAAGATGTGATACCACTTTTTATGTTTCTCCTTTTAGCTTATGTTACTTTGTAATACTTTGGGTACAAAGTCAAGTAACACCACAAAAGAAGGAATCTGGGGAAATTATTGTTAGCACTCCATCTACAAAAGACGGAAGATGTCAGTAACATTCACCCAAAATTGTGACTCATTTCAGATGTCAGAATTCTGGGTTGAACAGACTGGGTTCTGAAATGTGTGTTTGTCAGATGATTTTCTAATGAGTAACAGATAGTTCCCACTGGGGAATGGAAAAAAATAAAAATATAAACAGATATAGAATTAAAATAACTTTATGAATGGCAGCTTAACTTCTCTATAAAATTCTCTCAGTACAAGCCCAGTGTCTCCAAATGGTTGCTTAATGTAGCACACCACTTAGATTCAAAATGCTATACTTAAAAGTGTCGAGAAATTAAAAAGAGAATCATATACCACTTGGCTGTATACTGTATTCTCCGCATGTTCTTACATTCCAGTAACCTCTATCCAACTTTTTTTTGTTACTGAATTACTTTGTGCAAAGGCGATTTACATGATATGCTGCCTGACTACGTGTGATAATTTGCACTGATTGTCAATTAATTCTGTAAGTAAATAGGTGCTGTAATCTCTATATTCATCAAGGTTTCGTTATCTATCAGCTCTTCCTGAGGATAGAGCAGCTGTAACTAAACAGGCAAGATTCCCTAAATGTGCAAGAAGGTAGTCTTGCTTTGTAAAGACTGCTGAGGGAGGGGTATGTCTATAAAGCGATGTTATTTGCAAGGCTTGATTTTCAGTAGGTGACACATCAAAGGATTTAGAGTGAAAAGGGTTTTGCTGATGGGCAGTTCCAGTGGTGAGGAAGGAGAGAGAAAAGCTAAGAACAAATTGGAGGAAATATTGAATAATATAAAGAGACAAGGATAAGAGCAACGTTTTTGGAATCCAAACGGCCTGGGTTCAAATCCCAGCTCTATCATTTACTAACAAGGAAGCCTCAGGCAACTTATCTAAATAAACTTTCTAAGCCTTGGCTTTACTCGTTCATCTGTTAACTTGGGGTACCAATTTATGCATTTCCCATGTATTCTGGAAGGCTGACAATAACCGCCTCCTAGTGTCTTTGTGATGCTTAAATAAGGTACATTGCGGTAACACAGAACACTTGACATAAAATGTATACAGTTCTGTCGGGGGCGGGGTGGGAGGGATGCATGCACATTTAAGGCAGTGGTTTGGTATTCAAAATGGGTGATTTTAACCCTTGGAGGAAATCTGGCAATATCCACAGACATTTTTGTTTATTTTATCCTGGGGCAATTGGTGTTACTGGCATCAAGTAGCAAGAGGACTGGGATGTTGCTAAACATTCTATAATTTCCCTGTGACAAAGAATTAAGTTAAGTGAAGTGAAGTCTCTCAGTCGTGTCCAACTCTTTTTGACACCATGGACTGTAGCCTACCAGGCTCCTCTGTCCATGGGATTTTCCAGGCCATAGTACTAGAGTGGATTGCCATTTCCTTCTCCAGCGGATCTTCCCGACCCAGGGATCGAACTCGGGTCTCGTGCATTGTAGACTTTACTGTCCGAGCCACCCAGGAATCTGGCTCCAAATGTCAGTACTTCTCAGAGTACTGAAGGCATAATTTGAATGACTATTTGTGATTATAGGTGGTTAGTCAACACTCTGATATTCAAGTAAGAAAAATAAACTATTCTTTTTTATCATTATTATCATTATCTTAAATCCATGAACCTCTTCTGAGTTAGAATCCAAGAGTTTCTCAATCTGTTGAGCTAATTCTATCAATTCAACATTACATTGTTATTACTGTTATTCAGTTGCTAAGTTGTATCCAACTCTTTGCAACCCCATGCTGCTGCTGCTGCTGCTAAGTTACTTCAGTCAAGTCTGACTCTGTGCAACCTCATAAAGGGCAGCCCACCAGGCTCCCCCATCCCTGGGATTCTCCAGGCAAGAACACTGGAGTGGGTTGTTGACATTTCCTTCTCCAATGCATGCAAGTGAAAAGTGAAAGTGAAGTCGCTCAGTCGTGTCCAACTCTTAGCGCCAGGGACTGAAGCAAACCAGGTTTCCCTGTCCTTCACTATTTCCCCGAGTTTGCTCAAACTCATGTCCATTGAGTCTGTGATGCTATCCAACTAACTCATTCTCTGTCACTTCTCCTCTTGCCATCAGTTTTTCCCAGCATGACAGTCTTTTCCAGTGAACTGGCTCTTTGTATCAGGTGACCAAAGTATTGGAGCTTCAGTTTCAGTATTGATCCTTCCAATGTATATTCAGAGTTGATTTCTTTTAGGATTGACTGGTTTGATCTCCTAGCTGTCTAAGGGACTCTCAAGAGTCCTCTCTAGCACCAGTTAGAAAGCACAAATTCTGCAGTGCTTAGCCTTCTTTTATGGTCCAACTCTCACATTCATATACGATTATTAGAAAAACCTTAGCTTTGACTATATGTACCTTTGTAGTCAAAATGATGTCTCTGGTTTTTAATATGCTGTCTAGGTTGACATTACATTAAATGCTATCAACAGCAGATGTTTTCCTGAACCCCTGTTTCTGCCAATCCCTTTTAAGGTGAATCAAACTTCATCCAAGAGATTTAAAGCAAAGAGCATAAAAGACAGAGAAAAAAATTAACCACTGTTGAAAGTCAAGTCTATTTGGAGGCTCAGAAAGAAACAAAAAAGGCTGAAGACAATTGTGTGTGCAATAGTGTCAGTTCTCACACCAGTTAGGAGCCTTTGGAGAACAACTGTTTTCATAATTAGCTTCTGAAAATCACTGATGTACCTATCAGTAGGCTGTCCTCTCCTTTTCCCACTCTCAAAAGCAGAAGGTCGCTATGGCAGTGGTTCCCAAACTTGTCTGCATGTTGGAATCTCCTGGGAAGCTTCCAAAATCTCTGAGGAACTGTAATCCAATCTGTTAAAGGGATAGAGGGGATGCCTGATCTTTAAAAGATTTCCAAGATGATTCTACTCTGTAGATAGGTCTAGGAACCCCCGTCCTAGCAGGTAGGATCAAGTAGAGATTTCCATCTGCTTCAAACTAACAAGCAACTTCTGAAAGGACAATGACAATGGAGTTGGCAAGAAGATACTTCTTGCACGGAGCTGCCTAACCACAGTAAAATTAAACCAGGTTGCCAACTCTTTTATTGATTTCAGTCACTCAGTGAGCATTACTGAATTAGGGACTGAGCTAGCGATGGAAAAGGAAATCCTCCAGAAAGCATCTTTACTATCTCCCAATAGTGCCACCCGATCCCCAGGACTGGTGCTTGTTTCGGTCTGGAGAAGTCCCTAGGAATCAGTCTGGATGTGTGTTTCACATCTGTTAACCCCTCTCTCCATCTCTAGATCCCTTCACAGGTGCAAGTAAGCTATACATTAACTGCACCACTACCCTGTCTGGTCTCTTTCTCTCGCCTAATTTTGTGGTATGCTTCTGTTGAACACTCCTCAACATTTTACTGCATTGCTAATGTGTTCGACATTTCTAAAAGCCAGTGACCAGACCTCTGTTGTTGTTGCGTTAGTTACTCGGTCATATCTGACTCTCTGCGACCCCATGGACTGTAGCCCACCAGGCTTCTCTGTCTATGGGATTCTCCAGGCAAGAATACTGGAGTGGATTGCTATTCCCTTCTCCAGGGGATCTTCCTGATCCAGGGATTGACCCTGGGTCTCCTGCATTGCAGGCAGATTCTTTACTGTCTGAACCACAAGGGAAGCCCCAGTTAGGCAGCACTGAATTCTGAGGGCCCAGCCCAGTGCTGACAGCCTCAGTCATTATGTGGGACTCAGTAAACAAACATGGGAGTTGTGAAACACACAGAGCACCTACGTCTTCTCAGGCTTCTCTGCCTTCCGTGTGCCTCTCCAAACCAGAATCTCAGTCAAAGAGCTTGCTAGACGTTCCCTGCCTGCCAGGTTGTTATACGGAAATAAAAGCCTGTTCTCCGAGAAGCACACTCTCAAAGCCACAAAGACGACTATCACCTTTATAAGGACCTAACAAATGGCAAAGCAGAGAAAAGACTGGCAACCAAAGATTCTTCAAGGGCAGACACAGAAATGAGCTTGTAGGCTGGTTATGTGTGACCCCTTTTCTTATTCAGGAAAGGAAACTGAGGTCTGTAAAGGCAAAGGAATGCAACAACTTGATTGAGATCATACACAATATTAAACAGTACTGTCCAGCATTTAAAAAGCCTTCTGTTGGCCAAAAAGTTCGTTCAGGTTTCTCCATGAGATGTTAGAGAAAAACCCAAATCAACTTTTTGGCTAACCCAATACTACTTCTGAGATCCACAACACATTATGACAATAAGCTGGCAACATTTTATGAGATTTTTGTTAATTCTAGTGAGTGAATGCCTTGCTTCTCCCACCCATTACTACAAAGACCACCGTGGAAATCAGTGTTACAAATTACCATGAAATGTGAAAATTGCCATGTGTTTTAAATTTTATAATTATTGCACGTTTATTCTTACATATATTTTCATTCAAAATAATCCTATTCAATAATGTTGCATACTTTCAAATAATATTTTAATCTTGTAAAAGTCTAGAATGGGAATTTGTCTGCAAACATCCATTTTTGGATCCCTAGGTCATGTCGACTACAGCGGGTGTCTGTATGTGTGTTTTCTTTTTTCATCTAGATGTGCAACTCACAAATGAAAAGCAGGCAGACCAGAAAGCCATTAATGCTATCGTTATAAATTCAGTATCTGAATTCAATATCACAGATGGACCAGCCAAGGAAACCCCCAGTGAGAAAAAACTGTCAGAATCCAGCATATCACTGTCCTCCCTTGAAGAAAGCCAAACGAAATTTTCCTACCTCCAAACTGATACTTCAGTTCATCCGAGAGACACTGATGGTATGTTTCTCACAATCAACCCATCTCTAAATAAAGCTCCCCAACCCCCGGCCCCTGGAAAATCATCACATATGCTGTTAGGGGAAAAAAAAAGTCTTTATGAATATTAAACAGGAAGACTTTGATTTGAAAACTCTGGTGAATGACACATGTCAAGGTCACCTTGCAATTACGAGGTGCTTGGCAGGTTGTTTGCTCTCCAAGGTGGGAGTCTGAGGCAACGGGTTTTAAATAGCTCGACTGAGGTATAATCATCCTGGCTATGGAGCTATGAAGTAAATTTTTAAAATGGCCAATTTTTTTCTCTTCTTGGATCTGGAACTATTCAACCTTTGAGTCTAGACTGAGAGGAGAAGAAGGCAGAGTGGAATAGTATCAAAAAGTTGAAAGTGTAAAAATAGACTTTTTTAACTATAAGGATGCTGACATCAGCAGCCTGGGAAAAGGTTGGTTCCTCTGGTAAAACTGCCTCCTAGGCATTTGAATCAGTGCAAAGCTACACCAAACCATCTTGATGTATGACATAAGAGGCATGTTTCATTTGCAAAACCAATTTCAAACTGAGCTGATGTTAAATGATCAGCATAGTCAAGTTCAAAGTAATGGACTTCAGACTAAGACATATGGAATTTTAGTCAGGCTAACTTTGCAGTGACCTTTACAGAAGATGCAAATCACTCAAAAGCTTTATAATATTCCATATTGATATTTTCATTTAAGGAAAACTCAAAGCTTCTCAAAGGAAAACATAACAGGGTATAGTTTCTGGTCTATATTTAAATTCATATTTGCCTTTCAAAATAAGACAAAAAATGAAATGAACTCTGTATAATAGGAACTTTGAAATCACATCAGTTTAATTCCTGACTCAAATTTATTCACTGGATAAAACTGGATAAAGTTTTACCACCTATGAATTTCAGACTTCCAGTTGTTTAATGGTGCTAGTAATGCACCATACAGTGTTTTGAAGATCAAATGAAATAGCATGGGTCAAACATCCAGGACAAAGTCTATTACATAAAAGGTGTCTAATTTTTGCTTTTATTATGATTATGGTTTTAAAAAGTAAGGAAAAGATTTCTAATACATGTTATATATGATCGTGTGAAAATGCTGTCATGGATGCTTTTGACCAGAGGCTACAGACAGGATCGCCTGCAGTTGCCAGGTGATAATGCGAATAATGAAGCATGGAGGGAAACAATAGGCATTGGCAAGTATTATGGCAACGTAAAGAGCACTGCCTCTACTCAGCTCCAACTAATTGTTGCCAGAAGGAAAAAGAGGTTCAGAGTTGCCAGACCTAGAATGTTACATGCAACCTCTCAATTTGTAAGTGTTGGCAACACTTATGATGTTGCCAACTTCCTTTATGAAGCCCCAGATACTCACAACAAGACATGGATTTTGGCTATCTTTGGCCTGTAGACTGCCAGATTATGACCTTGAGTCAAGATGATGTCCATATTTCTTGTTTTGTTAGAGCTTGATGCTAATCCAAAAAACAGGCAAAACAACAACGTTCTCAGCATTTTGACAGTAAAGAATTTTGTCAAATCGTGTCAGGGTTACACAGCTCTTGTAATGATTCCAGAATCAGGAATTCCCGTTATATGTATCCACACACACACATACAACAGAACCACTCTGACCTATCTTATCAGGTATCTTGGCAGAATGAGAAGGCCAATGCAGTCAGCATGTGGCCTGAAATGAACCCTTGTATTCTCAGGGAAGATCCAAATGACTATTCTATTAAAATGGCAACCCTACTCTGATGCTGCACGTAGAAAAACTATTCACTCTGCAAAAGAGCAAAGGAGATTCATGAAGACTGCTGAATTAGACTGTCTTGTTAAGGCCTGGACCAAGACTACTGTGGTCCAGGAAATTCCAATATTAAGCTAACAGCCTAGGAAACAGTTTACTCTTCATTTCCCTAGCTGTAAAAAAACAAAACAAAACAAAATAAAAAAACACCTCCCTACCAAGGTAAGCACTTTTGGTATCTGGTTAAAAGACAGTAAAACATCCAGACAAGGGCCCACAAACAGTGTGAAGAAACCCTTATTATCCTAGACAGCAAACATCAAGGAACTAAAACAGTTAAATCAGATTCACTTCATTTTAGGAAATTTTGATAGTAATTAATTGAAGGATGCAGAAATTGAGAGCTGGGGTCATTGTTCATACTGAGATAAATACAGAAATATCTTTCAGGAACAGCAGGGGAAACAGAAGGGGAAAGAGAAGATTGCATCCACTTTCATGTAGTTTGTGGTTAATTTATTTTCAAATATATAAATGAGTGCATAGGAATGGATGCTTAATTGCTAATATCTATTATTTATATACATTGCCCCCACTTAAAACAAGGATAGAGAAGCCTCACACATGCAGATTTTGTAAAATGCGCTACATCCATTAGCACAGTTCATGGTGTGTGCTCTGATGGGAATTTAAGAAGGATCTTTACTGCACATTACACACTATGTGCTGCGACATTATTATTAAATCATGGCTCATCCTGCGTGGTCCCATTCCTGAAGAAAAGGGGAGAAGTCCAGAGCACTATCTGTGCTTCTGCTTCTATGTTCTAACTGTAAAAGCATCCCGGCGGATGATAAAACCAGGATATACATGCTATGAGAAAACAGGCTCCTTAAAAAGAATCTGAGAATATACCTAATGGATGTATAATTTTGAATCTGAGGTGTCTCATCCAAGTGGAAGAGGAAAATCATAAATATAAGACACCTCAAAAGAATAGTCTTAATTACACCATGGACTACTGAATAAAATGATTACATTTTCTACACTGTAAATTTCATACAATTAAATGCAATAGTGTCACCTTATAAAATGTTTCAATTTTATAATTATTTCAGTTCATTTGCTCAGAAAAAAACATAAGCACAAATTTACTAAGTATCACCCAAATCTAGTCATTCTAGTTCTAAAGAACTAACTTCAATGTTAGTTGTGCTTGTCTGAACTTAAATAGATCTTGACATATTTAAGTAGCTATTAAAATTGATAAAATCAGGGATGATACCCCAGCTAGAGAAAGGCAGTCACACTTTATCTATTTCCATTCTGCATTACAGACTTTTTTGAAGAACTTAATGTTGGGGGAGTGGGAACCAATTTTTATACTTTAAACCAAAAACTTCCAGTAACCAGTTGGAGCCACCATGTCATGAATCTTGTTATTAATGCCAAGTTCTCTCGGTGACCATTAACCATAATGTACCAGAATACGGCATTTGGAAGAGGTTCATCTTGTCTTTTGCTTTGTTTTTGTTTTTAATTTTGTTTTGGGAGAAGAGGATAGGATTTTTTTTTTAATCTGTATTTTTTAAATTCATGTTCTTGCCACTTTGGAAAATGATTCCCAAGGATGCAGGAGGTATGCTTCTGGAGTTGAGAAGTGTGGCAGGGACCACAGAGGGCAGCTACAGCCACCTCTGGTTCCGCCTTCCTCTTGATTCCAGACATGGTGGTGGCAAGAACAACAACAGCTAGAAGGGCAAACTCAGAGATGACAGGGCCGTGAATGAGGGACTGACCTCAGGCACACTGGTGGATATTCCTTCGCACTGTTGCCTTCTCTATTATAACTAAATATGATCTTTTCTAACGAGGCAGATTCTGCCTCTCTTTTCCCCCATATTTATTGTTTGCCCGTGTGGTACAGCATGTGGGATCCTAAGTTCCCTGACCAGGGATCAAACCTGTGCCCCTGTGCTGGAAGTGCAGAATCTTAACAACATCCCTGCCTCTTTAAATTTGAAGTATGCTTGATTTCCAGTACTGTGTTAGCTTCAAGTATATAGCATAGCGATTCAGTATTTTGCAGATTATACTCTGCTGCTGCTGCTGCTAAGTCACTTCAGTCGTGTCCGACTCTGTGCAACCCCATAGACGGCAGCCCACCAGGCTCCCCCGTCCCTGGGATTCTCCAGGCAAGAACCCTGGAGTGGGTTGTCATTTCCTTCTCCAATGCATGAAAGTGAAAAGGGAAAGTGAAGTCGCTCACTCGTATCCGACTCTTAGCGACCCCTTGAATTGCAGCCTACCAGACTCCTCCGTCCATGGGATTTTCCAGGCAAGAGTACTACTATAGGTTATTACAAAATAACAGGTATAATTTCCTGTGCTGCACAGTATATCCTTGTTGTTTACCTATTTTATATACTGTAGTTTGAATCTGTGAAGCCCATACCCCTAATTTGCCTCCCTTTCTATCTCCCCTTTAGCAACCACATTAAGATATGGTGTACCTATACAATGGAATACTGCTACTGCTGCTGCTACGTCACTTCAGTCGTGTCCGACTCTGAGTGACCCCATAGATGGCAGCCCACCAGGCTCCCCCGTCCCTGAGATTCTCCAGGCAAGAACACTGGAGTGGGTTGCCATTTCCTTACATAAAAAAGAATGAAATACTGGCACTTGCAACAACTTAGATGGAACTACAGAATATTATGCTTAGTGAAGTAAGTCAGGCAGAGAAAGACAAACTTTATATGTGGAACCTAAAAGTAATACAAATGAATGTATATACAAAACAGAAACAGATTCTCCCCCTTAAATAGCCAATATTCTAATTACATTTGGAATGGTCCAGAGGCTGCAGTAGTCCTTCAGGATCATAAGAGCATCACTTAGCGCTTCACAGTCTTCACATCCTCCATTCCCCCTAGGGCTGAAAGTAAAGAGGAAATAAAAGCACCCTAAGAGGGTTTTTGTCATGGCTTCTTGCTCAAAGGCAAATATCACATTCGGCTGAATGGCTTGAAGGTCTCAGATCTCCTTTAACTCAGGTTTAAGGAAGGAAGAAGTGAGAAATGAGATGGGTATCCTGACAGCAACATGCAGAGCCTATGCCGTGATGTCACGTAGTTCAATAAAAGGAATTTAATACGTAAGGAATGTGTTGCAAAGGTATAAAGAGAGCTGAAAAGCCAAGTGAGGAAATTAGCAATAATCAGAAAGCTCTGCCACCTCTTCTTTTGGTCCCTCCTAGTCACCAGTAAATCATCAGTACGGACATTAGCTTCTCAGCCACTAGTAACTATTAGTAGACAAAACAGAAGTAAGTGGTACTAGCAGAAGCCACAGATAGAAGGGCACTTGGAAAAAGATAAAACCAAAGAGAAGATTCAAAGCAGAGAGCTTTGTAGCCTGAGGTAAGGATTTAGGACCTGATTCTAAAGGGAGTGTTGAGATGTTCTAATTTATGATTTTAAATATCACAGGGGCTAATGAATTTGAGGTGGGCTCATGTGGAAGCAGTGTCCTGGACCGGAGGCTGTTTCCATGGACCTGATAGTGGCTACAGCTAAGACAGTTGACAGAGGCTGACAAATTTCAAATAGGACTCTGCAAGGGAATCAGCGAAACTCAGGAGAGAATTGGTTGGAGAGGGTATGATGAGGAAAAGAAAAATGACAGGAATGAGGTATAGCTTTGAGGCAATTCATATGTGCGTTTAGGAGCCATTCACAAGATAAAATTAGGGAAGAGACAGGTTTGTGGAATGTGGAAAAGAGGGAGCTCCATGATGCAATGTGGCCTTGCTAAGTGAGAGATGTTCTGAACACAGTGCAGAAGAGATGAGACGCAGGTAGCTGGATGGATGCTGGGCACGATGTCATGATATTTTAGATGGGCCAAAAGGAATGCTAATGATAGGCTATGGAACATCAAGTTTATGCAACATTAAAGTCCTAAGGAATACTGTAGGCAAAGGAAAATATACCCATTCAGGAGAATGCAAAGTCCAATTCTCTTTTCAAACAGTTGAGAATTTTCCCCTGAACTGCTTACGTTACTTTTTTGCAAACAAAAATGGACCATATGCAAAACAGTTTCCCCTGATCATGCAGAATTATTTAATAACGTCTTTTAGGAACTGTGTGGAACACACTTGAAAGTGGGGGAAAAAATCTGTTTTCAATTCATTAATGTTGCCGTGTTTTTCTGGGCTAGAGGCTCTGCCTTTTATACCAAATAAAAAGGACTGACTTATAAACAGAAAAAGAATAATGGGCTCTATTCTCAAGTGCAAGATAGAGATAAGGAAGGAAACAAATGCCAGCTTGACCAAAGATTTAGGTCAATATACATATAGTACTATATATATATATAATATCATACATAAAATCTATGGTACATCAGAAGCAGAGACCGCCAGGGTCTGACAACTTGAGGAGATGTTGGCAAGACGATTCAAACCAAACATTTGTATACCCACAGGAAATTACAAGGCCATTTCACAAACAGGTTTTCACACTCTGATAGGAAATACCAGCTCGCATCCCCAGAGGACACCCTGCACCCAATCTGACTTATTTCTAAGCTAAACTTTCAGTCTTGTAATACTCACAAATGACAGGATCTGGTGGGTAAATCATTTTTATATGGTCACAGACCTGAGTAAGTCTCTGATTCTCCATTCTAAGAGATCAGGGAGCATTTGCTTGGAATATTTTCTCCTGAGAGCCTCTTCTTTGCCAGGAGCTGCTAGAGCAGCAGTCTTGGCATTAAAAAAAGTGATGAGGCTTTACGTCCAAGATCTTTGACCACCAACACGCCCTCTTCAGAAATGCATGCTGAGAATAGTCTATGAACGGCACTCACTCACTTCTGAATTTTTGTGGGTGATTTGTAGTGACTTACGAGCTATGGGTGAGTTGGCCACATGCTAGAAGCTGGCTCTGAGGGAATAAAAATACACCCTGTCTGGCACAGAGATGAGTACACACACCATAGACGTATTATGAAATAGGCCACCTAAACTATAAATACTGAGTAATGGCCACAGCACCTGCAACAATATATAGCAATTAAAGTGGTCATGAAAGTTATGGCATGGTTCTTTACCACTCTGTCTTACTGGGAAGAAAGAATCAGAGGGTGAGAGGCTGGGGAGAGGGCAGGAGGGACTGAGGGATGAAGGGAGATTTTTGTTTACCTGTATGCAGAACTCATTTTAGACCTTTATATATATATTTTTTTTTTAATAAATTGGAATGACTTTATTTAAAATATTTGTTCCCTTTCAGAGAATTTCCATATTCTCCCTTCTCTTAAACACTAAGGAGTGTTGTACAACAGAACAGCAGTTCTGTTACGAATAACAGAAAAAAGTTTTCCGGAAGACATTCTTAAGTCAATGGATGGGGACCTAAAAACACTTAGACAGCACTGGCAGATGACGCAGAAAGCAGAATTTGCAGGCTTGTGTAGTCAGTCAACTGAAGTCTGAAAACCAAAGATTACTAACATTCTTAATGGAGGAAAAATAGATTATAAAAGTCTAATAATGTTAATTGATTGATAAGCCCATTAGGAGAGGGGAATTTTCCCCAATTCACACTAAAATGTTACTTTCAACCATCAGCAGTCTTCAGTATACTGATTTTAATTCATTAGATGATATATCACATGAACACTTACCTACCCTTTTTAAAAACACTTACATGTTTTTGAGACTTTCTTAACTAAAAAAAAAAAAAAATAGGAGGAGGGAGGGAGGGAGGGAGGGAGGATGAAGAAAGAAAAAGAAAGAAGTTATAGTTTTAACAAAAGAACTGCTGCATCTAACTAATTCCCTTTATAGAAACAAACAAACAAAAAATAATCCATAATCCATCACAGCTGCTTGGCTAGAATTACCAATTACCTTCGATGCCTTAGAGATACTTTTCATATTTTTACAAGTCTGCATAGCAAATTTCTAAAACAGTTTTTTTTACACAGGATTGATAAGATTTATAACATTTTAGGTGTATATGATGATGTATTTCATTTAACTATATAAAATCAAGGCTTTACATAACTGGAGGAAAAATGAGACAGGGCTCAAAAATAATATACTACCACAAACAACTACGATTATTTAAAAAGTAATTTATGTTAGGTTTTAAAATGTGCTTTTCACTGGCACTGAATATGGGTGTGGCAGATTTACTGGAATCCACATCAAACAAATAAAAAAGCCTTGTGACGAGAAGCCAGAAATGTGGATGGTCTCTCCTTGTCCCCAAATCTAATTGCTCCTGAAAGCTCCCAGCACTTGAGGAGGACTTGCTGGTTTTCAGACCACTGCAAGGTTTCAAGAGAGGTAGCTAATTGGGCAGCTTCCCAGCACCTCTATACATAATGTAAATATAGGAGTTTAGAAAAGGGACAGCACTTTAAATAACCAGATTATGTGGAATCAATAGGAAATGCTCAGGAAGTTAATAAAGCAATTACTTAAGTAGAGTGAGTACTGGACAGGGGTGGGAGCAGTTGAGAAAAGAACGGTGTTCATCACCCCCAATACGGATAAATAATTAAGAGTCGGCTATAAAGTTATCAAGCACACCGCTGCACATGCTTGCCCTGCATCTGCATCCCCAGATGAGCCACAAATAATTGTCCTTTCTTCTTTCACCAGAGGACTGCGCCTCCCTTATCCTCACCTGTCTGTTCTGCCAGTTTCTGGATTGTCTCCTGATGCTCCCGGACACGTGTGAAACGGTGTGTATCAATGTTTGCTGCCCCTCCCACAGGTACCATCACACCTCAGATGAAAGCCACTCCCGGAATGACTGCAACTGCAACTGTGACATTGACTGCAGCCTTTTTGAATCTTGTCACGAGACCAGTGAGTGTCTGGAGTTGGCCATGGAGATTTCAGAAATTTGTTATCGTTAGTGCAACAAAGGAACCCCGTTCAGGCAGACCTTTTGGCCCTCAGGGGAAACTTCATGACAATGAGCCTGTGATTTTCCTGTGCTGAAATGTAAGGAACTGTACACATTTCTTGGATGCTCTAGACCATTTTATTCTGCACCTGTCTGGGAAAAAGCTAGTATTGTCAACCCAATGGTCTTGTTCCAAATTTCCCCACCGCATGGCTCACTGAAAAATCAGATCTTGATCACATGTGATGAACAAATCTTAAATACTTCTTAAATGCCATAGGTACAAGATGTTTCTTGACTGCAAAATAGCATGCAGAACCATTCTGTGTTATTGCACTCATTGGCTTGCATCATGGATTCAACTTCATTCACAAATTCAGGACAAATTAGTGCATTCTTTTAGAATTGACATACATTAGCTTGTCTTTCTAATGGACTCATGCATAAACATTATGCATTGTTGGTTATTATTAATAATGTATTGTATAACATCATTTTGTAATTAAAAATTTATTTATACAGTCTCTTAAAATTCACTTATATGTACAGTTTAGGTAGGAAAGGGAATTAAATGAATTAGAAACCGTGTTCCTGTAATTACAACAGATGTCTCTAAGACATATCCAGTGAATTTTGAATATGATGTACTTCAAGAGAGTACTGTAATTCTAGACCATATTATTATATGCTTATGACTATGTCATAACAGGTTATGCATATTCTTAATTTGTTACAGAAAATCTTTTCTTTATTCTAATAAGCAGAAATGGGAATTATGAGCAAGTTTCAAGAAAATGACCCCAGATCGTCAATTCTTCATTTTCCTCATTTCTGTTTGTCAAGTACAATAAGCAACAGGATATTAAAACAGAACCAGTTCATTTTACTAAATGATCAGTTATGTAGGAACCCGAAAGAAATACATGTGCAGGTCCTTATTCAGCACTGAGTATTCTAATACAGAATGTGCTTCAGAAACCATATCTTTTTTTCTTTTTCTGAAAATTCAAGTGATTCATAATTATATTGAGCACTTCCTCATATTTACAAAAAATTTTGTAAGATGTGGTATAAACTTAGAAAGTGACTTTTGACTCAAACAAATTAAAACAAACAAGACAATTTGTGGGGGTTGAAGTCACTTGAATTTTCTTTAGTCTCTGTAGGCATGGCACTGCTCACAAACGTGTTCTTAAATATTCTAATGGCGCTATCTCACTACCTTCATCAAATGTAAAAACAACACACTATCAATAACCAAAGAACACAAAGATGAAATGAGTCAACAGAACTTTTTATGATCGAGACAAACAACAATAACAACAAATCCCAAAATATCTATCTTTGCCTGATGTTGGCAATTTGGGACAAAAGGCATGTTTGGTTTGTGTCTGTAGCCAACTAGCACATTTTTCTGCTATGCAATAACTTCCTCGAAACACTGAAAACTCTTAATCTTTTGAAAATATTTAAACTGCCCATATAAAAAACAGTGAACTGCTCTTGCGTCCCAGTAACACAGTGCATGTACGGCTACTACAGGCTTCGTCCCTGTTCAAGCATCATGTTATCCACAAAGCACAGAGGAAGACAGAGCCCAACCCTTATGAAACACTGTAGTCTCAATTCTTTCTGGGAGCTTAGAGACAACTGTATGCATAGAACTTGCAGATCTTTAGGATGGAACTGCTGCTGCTGCTGCTGCTGCTGCTGCTGCTGCTAATTCACTTCAGTCGTGTCTGACTCTGGTATTAAGAGAGGGACCTAAAGTTGTTGTTACCCAATATGTTCATAAGGGAAAACAGTCCCCCAAGTACTGACTGATCCGAGATCATACAGTGATTTAATGGCAGTGTCAGAAACTCAAAGTGGTGGTCTAAGTTTCTAATGGCCGTGCACTACCCCAGGATTCTCTACTTCTTGTTCAGCTCTACGCAGCTGTATACCTGTCCTGTTCCAGTTGCTCAAATATCAAAATACTACCAGACTGGCTCATAAACAGTTGCTACTGTGAACCTCCTTAGGGCTTCTCCCATACCCCTAACCACCTGGCCCCTCTCCGAGCCCCCACCCACCTCCTCATGGTCCAGTCACTCAAGGAAGAACATCTGGACCTGCACAGGGTCTTTGGGATCCTGTCCCAATAAAATGGTATCTCATCTCATTCATCAAGCCATGTCATATAAATATTAAGTATTTTGACTATCATCCCCTCATTCTTTCTAGTCTACATAACCCTCAAATTGGGCAAAGATGATCCATTTCAGAAGTGAACTGAATACTTGTCAATTAAAGACATAAAAATTGTCAGGTCTTATTTTATATTGTGGTCAGAATACTATAAGATCCTTCTGTGGCCTCTTTTTCCATGGTTTGTTAACTTATTCCTCACTTTCAGAATTTGCCATGCTCTAAAAGAAAGGGTCGGTTATACAAAGTGTGAAATTTCTTTTCTTTATCACCAATAATAAAACATCATCCTTTTTGCAAACATGAATGGCTCTTTCAATGAATTCTTACACAATAAAGCATACACAGCTGGGAAAATGCAATTGCAGAGGTAAGACAGATGAAAAAGGAATGTGGTTATTGATTAAATACAAATATCAGAGTCTGAGAAGGTTCAGATTTTTTTTTCTGCCATGATGAAAGCCTGTGATCACAAATAAAGATAATGTTGTTCTTTAAGGTGGGCTTCTTAGGGAAAAGAATATTCTGATTTAAGGAAGTACACTAGATAAGAGAGCTCTGAGAACATGCAACCTTTATAGGGATTCCAGAAAGAGATTTTTTTTTCTACACAATATAACAAGATAAGTACATTGTCTTTGCACTGCTCAATGGATTTTTATAAAACCATTGCTTCTCTAAAAGCCTACAAAATATGGGAAGCCATGAAGAAATGAAGTTACATATAACTTGCTAATGAAATTTTCCCACTACATAAGCTGATAGGCCTACAAAATTAATTATCAATGCTGGACAATCAAAGTTAATAAGGCAAAAGTCGCCTCAGTTTTTTCTTTTTTTTCCCAAAGAAGTGAGACAACATATTCAGTCAGGGAACCTTCACAAATAAGAAATATCACATGAAGGCATATCAGCATTTTTTCAAGGATAAATGTGTAGGTGGAAATGTCTGAAGGGCAGAATTCATTATCCAATGCCTCTAAATTTCTCCCTTTATAGAACTGAACAAAAGAATAGTACATTCACTTAATTAAGGCACTTTGACTCCAAGAATTTTGAGTTAAATGTTAAGTTCACCCAGGTTATACAAACTGATGACCTGTGATAAAATTATAAAATTTAAGTACTTGGTTTAATATTTTGTTGGGTGTTCTTCAAAAAAGATATCTGAGTTAAAACCTGAAGAGGAGCCACATAAAGGCTCATGTGAATTGTTTCGAAAGGTAGGGTGAATAGAGCATAATTTTCTAACGATTATAATCAACACTGGACAAAAACTGTATTACGGGATTTTCTACATAGGTCTAGACAGCTCGTTACATCACCATGAAGGAGCCCAGAATGTGGGAAGGGATGAGGAACGGAGGTAAGGACAGGATCTGCATCAGTACTAGATAAAAGTGCCACTTTCTTGGACTTTCCTGGTGGTCCAGTGGTTAAGACTCCATGCTTCCAAGGCAGGGAGTGTGAGTTTGACCTGTGGTCGGGGAACTAAATCCCACATACCATGAGGTGTGGTCAAAAAGGTAGAAGAAAAAAAATAAAAGTGCCACCTTCTGGTCTGCTATCCTGATATGCTTCATAGCCTGGCTTTTGCTACTGTCTCTAAAGCAGTGGTTCTCAGGGGTGATTTGGCACTCATTTGGCAATGTCTCGAGGCATATTAATATTTGGTTGTCACAATGGAAAAAGGAAAGATGCTATTAAGCTTTAGTGATTAAAAGCCAAGAATGCTACTAAACATCCTACAACACATGTTTAGTTGTTTGGGAGGACAACCTCCCAAAGAGCTCTGAAAGCCTTTCTATCAGTCTCAGTAAATCATTACCAAATGGACCTTAAAAAACTGTTAGAAACAAACTTGCCAGGTAAATTTAAACTTCAAATTTCCAATAAATAACAAATAATATTTTAGTATAAGCAATGTCCCAAATATTGTACATGACATATTAATACTTATACTATGAAACAATTCCTTGTTTATCTGAAATTCAAATTAAACTGCTTGTCCTATATTTCTATTTGCTAAGTCTAGCAGTCCCAGTGCAACAGACTCCACATTTTGAGAAGGAATTTAGGAATGTGATGATCCTTTAGCTTCCTCCCTGCTGTCACAAGAGGAAGGGTTGTTGATCTTTTTGGTCAGAAGCCAGGACATTCATTGGGCCACATTTTACAAAACGTTGTAGTTTAGGTCAGGGAATCTGGTTTAAAGATCAGCTCAAGAGCAGGACATTCTCATTTTCCCTGCTGTCTAAGGCTGATGCAGGGCCTACTTCCTTAGACTAAGCTGGTCATATCACATCTCTGTTGGCAACTGAGGAAGCACCTTAGCCAGGGCTATCCTGATTTAAGAAGTAGTAAACAGAGGTCTTCACTTAAACCTTGACATCTAAACTGTATTTTCTGATTCAGTCTTAGCTGGAAAAAACCTGCCTTGATTAGCGCTTACATCGCTAGAAGAGAATCTATTCCCCATCTAGCTATTTTTCCTATCCATATAGCTCCCTCTGCTGAACTCAACAGGGGGAGGAAGGGGTGAGTGGGAGGGTGAGACTGAGGCATTCTTAAACCTGAATTGCAATACCATCTACAAACTTCACCACACGCTCTCAGTACATAGTTAGGAGCAGATCAGAGAGCCTGACAGTGTTCCCTTTACTGCGTTATTCTTATTTTACTGATAAGAGAAATATTAAGTAGAAAACATAATATTTAAGTGCTTTATATACATTATCACTATTCTCTAAACAGCCCTATGACACAGATTCTACTAGCATCCTCATTTCCTAGAGAAAACAGAGACTTAGAGAAATTAAGTAATTTGCTCAAGGTTCGCACCAAATAAGCAATTGTTGCAAGGCTTGAACCACTTGTGTTCATTTCAAGGTTTTCACTTCTTTATCCCTAAGTCTAAAAGTTGTACATATGAAAAATGATTGAATCAAAATAAAGCCCAAATATCACTTCTAAAGCAAAAGCAATCAGAAAAATATGACACTATTCAAAGAAACCCACTCGCTGATAGTAAATGTTTTCTGAGTTGTTATCCTATGCAATGATGAGAATTTGAAACATCTTCAATATGCTTTTAAGATATGTACTCTAATAAGTAATAAATGCAAAGTGAATGTATAGCAACTTAATCTTTATGTCAGGAGCTCTGCCCCATTCATTTCTGGTTACAAAGGCTTACATTTTAGTGCTCCATTTTAGCAAAGCAATTTTGATCTCTGCCTCCAGAGCTCATCCTGCACACAGGACCCAGACCAGTCCCTCATCAGCATTCCATAAGAGCATGAATTGTTTTTAATCAGTCAACAACACTACAGTCAACCAAATGCATTCTGATACTGAGACCTTTTATCTCAAAAGCTATGCAGAAACCAAGGTCACGGTAACCTCTTTTATGGTTTATTGTTCCTCAAACGTACTTAGTGAATTTACAAAGCCACAACTTATTTTGTGGATTCAGAGCTTTCACTACGTTCAGCCCTCTCCTACATCATCTTTGTTCCCTCTTTCAGCACTTTCTGCCTAAGGGTCTTCATTGAACATCAAGTTCCCGTAAGTATTTTAAAAAATAAAACAAGAATATCGAACAAGATTCTCTCAGCAGCTAAGATAATCATCATTTGTAATTGAGGCGCCTCAGAAAACTGCATGAATGTTTCAAATCACTGCTGTACAGCTTTGCAATAAAGGTGCAGGCAATGGAAGGGGAAGGCAAGAAGGTAGGACCTTGCCAGTGCGGTCACTCTGCCATTGTTACAATCAAATAACTGCTGATGTAGGCAAGGCAGTAAGCCTTGATCTAGCCCAGGGGGTGAGTTTGGAAAACTGCCCTTGGGAGGTGAGGTAGAGTTAGGGTTCTAACTGCTGTAGAAGTGCTTCAGCAGACCCACAAACCTCATGAGGTTACCCTCCTAGCTCACGTTTTTGATGACTCTCATTTAAGCTATAATATGCATAAGTTCATGGTCTTGATCTACTAGCAGTATTTTTACAATAAAGTATTAATATGTGATTAGAGATAATTTTGAAAATAAAAAAGTGTCTGTGTACACAGGGAACAAATGTACGGACATCAAGTGGAGAGAGGAATTGGTAAACTGGGATTAACATATATATGCTACTAATAGTATGCCTAAAATAGTTGACCAATAAAAACCTACTGTATAGCTGGGAGAACTCTACTCAGTGTTCTGTGATGACCTAAATAGGAAAAAATCCAAAAAAGAGGGGCTATATGGATACATAGAGCTGATTCACTTTGCTGTACAGCAGAAATTAACACAACATTGTAAAGAAACTATCCATCAATAAAAAATAATTTTTAAAAAATACTGTCTGTGTAGCACCAAGAATCATCCTGCATGCTACCAATGGTACTGTAAACATAAACTGGGCAAGGGCAGGTTTAATGAAAGAAACTATGTAACCAGTAGGGAGGTTATTGCCCAACTCTAGGAAAGACTTAGTAGAGGCCTGGACTAAGGGGGTGGTTAGGAAGTGATTGACTGTGTGGAAGGAGGAAGGGGTAAGGTTCATATCTGAAAAGGCCTTTGAAAGTTAGTTTGTGATCTACTTTGGAACAAATGAAACCCACTGAAAAATGGCACGGGATTACATGATTAAAGTAGGGTGGGAGGAGGCTGGGCCATGACACAGTGTACAGGACAAATTAGAGCAAGGAGGGATTGGAGACCGACAAAGAGGCCACTGCAGTGAGGCATGGGGTGCTGAAGGCCTGAAATAGGATGGTGACAGGGAAAACAGGAGGAAAAAGATGGATGGGAAAGAAATTAGAAAAGGGCTATTAGTCCTTTCTCAAAGTCTTCCTATTTTAAGACTCAAATATTCCCTACTGTCTATCATGTCTATGAGTCATGAAGCCATTATTTTCATTAGGGAAGGAACGCGTTGGGGAGGGGAGAGTTTTATTCCAAGTGGAAAGTCAAGGTATATTTTTAGCTACATTAAGCCAGCCTTCTGCTGCTCTGCACACTGATGTAATTCCAACATAAAACATAACCTATAATATTCCAGGGGAACAAATCCAATTCTTGGTCATATAAATTTTCATATAAGTCCATCACAATTCATTCCCAAAACATCTCATTCTCTTTGAAAGCTGGAACTGCAGCAAGTGATCAAAAAGAGTAGTTTAAAATTGCTCTGGAATTTCCAGAGATGCTAAATCTAACCCGCCGACGGCATAGGACCAATCCCCCAAACTTTAAATCAGAGGTAAAGCGTTTTATGTTTTAAAAGATATATTCCTCAAAGTTTATCACAGTGTATTAAAGTCAAATGTGAGTTATTACTTACCAAATCTGGAGCTGATGTCGCCTCTTGATTACCCTAGGTAGGCGAGAATAAGTATCTTCCAACCAACATATTTTTTACCTTTTCATCTGCCTCTTGCTATTTACAATAGAGTGAAAAATAATAGCCAAGGAGTGACTTTTCAGGGTTGGACGAAGTGCAAATCCCATCTGACTGGAGTCTAAATTGTATTCCAGGCCCCTGGCAAGTTCTGCCACATGGGGAAAAAATAATGGAAACTGACTTCTCAATAGCTAGATTGGTCCTGTAGGAATAATCAGGGAAAACTCATCTGATGAACTTTTAGCACATTTGCATTGGCTTAGAACCCACATATTTATTGTTGGTCATGCTTGAAATTTACTCCTCTCTGGCCCTGCTGGAGTTTTCTGCATGAAGGAGACAGCCACACCATGATCAAGATGCCCGATGGAACCCCAGAGTGAGCAGAAATTTTATAACTAATAGCACTGATACAGAAATTCAAGATTCCTTCCAAGGGAGGAGGGAGTTGGAAGTGCGGAAGATACTCTTTAAAGTGATCTTAGATCCTTTTCTTTTTAGTGCCTAGAATATTACCTAGGCACTCAATTAGAGGAACAGCCCAAAGGTTCACCATCCTAAAGGCCCCCACTTCTGGTCTTGGGGTGTTTGCATTATCAGGACACTCCTCTTCTAGAATGGCCCCATTATAACACAAGTAAATTCTATGAAATGGCTTCAAGAAGCCATATAAGAGTAGATAAGAAGGTTGAAGTCTACAGACAGGCATGGGTACCAGTCCTGTCTCCACTGTTTACTAGCTAAACAAACTGAGTTAGTAACTAAACCTATTTGAATCTAACATTATAAAATGTGTCTATTAACACCTACCCCATGGGTCACTGTTAAAAGTAGAAGAGATAATTCTATCAAAATCTTTTGTGTAGATTTAGTACATGTATAGATTTACTACTTTCATTAAAATTTTCAGGGACTTACTTCTCTAGTGGTCCAGGGGCCTGGGTTCAATCTCTCGTCAGGGAATTATATCCCACGTGCTGCAACTAAGAGTTCACATGCCGCAACTGAAGATCTTACATGTCACATATTTCGCAGGCTTTTAGAGAAGCAATGGTTTTATAAAAAATTCATTGAGCAGAGCAAAGACAATGTAGTTATCTGGTTATATCGCTGTGGGGAAAAAAAAAAAAAAAAAAAAAAACCTCTGTTCTAGAATCCCTATAAAGGTTGTATGTTTTCAGATCTCTCTCATCTAGCGTGCTTCCTTAAATCAGAATGGTCTTTTCCCCAAGAAGGCCACATTAAAGACATCTGCCATGGAGGAAATTTTGACATAGCCCTTCCTTCTGTGGGAAAACCCAATTAAGACTTTCCTAGGAATGGAGGCAAATTCACATTTTGTAGGGTATGGTGCTTAAAACAAGAAAGAATCATTTTAAGATTCAAGGCTGCAAAAATACCTTAATTTTGCATTTTTATAAAACCACAGTCATGAGTTGAAAGGGTACCTTTTTTTTGCAATCTATGATGGAGATCTAGAGATCAACATGACAAGCAACATCACACCTATTGGGAAAGGGTCTTAGCAGGGATTTGCATACACTAGCATTCTTTTGGGGTGTAGACAGTCCTTTCTCATAGGAAAAGGGCACAGCAAACTTTGCCCATCACGCTTCAGTAAGTACACAATGCATTAGTCTCATCTGACAACTTGAGAAGTAAAATATACCATGCCAAGAGGTGTTCTGGACTCCATTTCAGGATTCTTCCCAAGGATTCCCCATAAAGGTGACACAGATGCATATAGTTATTCCAGCAAGGGCTTACAACTAAATTATTCAGTGAGAGCTGAGACTCCAAATTTCAGTTCTGACTTACCCTACTGTTTTCATTTCTTCTTTTACATCTTTAATTTATGGTTGTTGAAAAATCTAATTAGTTATTAATCCTTAGAAATCATGTGTTCCAAGCATGATGAGAAACCAAAAAGGACTAAAGAGAGGGAGATAGGAGAAGAGTTAACTGTGAAAAACTCATTCACAATGAATGTCTAGGTAGGAGGGGGCTTAGCCTCAATTACTCTGAAAATGAAAAAGTCAGACCCTTCTTTAGCTAAGCAACAATACCCCAGCATTTGCCTACCTGTTTGACAGCACAGTAGTTTCAAGTAGACGTTTTTGTGGGAGAAGCATTCTAAGATCAAGGGGTATAACATTACATCTTCTTGGAGACTCATAGGGAATATTAAAGACTCTGAGAAGTCCTGCAGTAAAAAATACCCTACACATATGTGTTGAACTCAGCATTTTCCAAACATATATTAGCCAAAGAATCATGTGTATAAATAAGGGCAAATAGATTTGAGACATTGGTTGAAGGCTTTATTTAATATTTTTAAAAGCATCATGGATGGTGCACTTCATGGGGTATCATAATTCTTTTAGACAGCTGCACAAGACAGTACTTCAGAGAAAATCAAATGACCCACCCCATCCGTGTAACCACACTGCTTCAAACAGGAATCCGTACCAACATGGAACATCCATCTGCTTTAGCTCACAAACTGAGATTTGGGATTCTTTTCATCCAAATGAAGGTTGTGATTCTGCCACAGGGAACTACTGACACACTCTCTCATCTTTCTCGCTGTTTCAAGGCATGTGATGTGCTCAGTCCTTCTCTATCTCACTATCCCTCTAAATAGATGTCTATGGTTCCATTATTTTTTTTCTTTTACTTGCTCTCACTTTGAGAACTGAGAAAATATTTATTTATTGATGCAGCTCATAAGAATAGAGTCTCAAAACTGAGGGCCATGATTCACATTATGCCATATATATGATGACTAACTTATTTCAAGAAGAGTATACTTTTTGTCACGGTTCTGGCACCTCAGGAGACACTGGGTATGAGCTGGCTTTCAGAGAATGCTACTTCCAAAATAATAAGGAACCGGTAACATCCATATTAGGCAACTTAGGTATTCAGTTGCACATGCCATGATTTCTCTGTTTCAGAAAGGAAAGTCTTGACCTCTGAGAAACCTCCTCCTCCTGGAGCATCGTGATTTTTAACTCCATTCCAGGGTAAGTCATTTTATATAAGCCACTGACAATAGTGAAGTGGATACAACAATATTTACTCTGGGAATATTTTGCTCTTCATGGTTTCTGAAAACTTTTTTAAAGGACCAGACAATAAATCCATAATGTACATTTATAATCATCTCTTTGGGCAAGTTACTTTAATTTCCTATACCTCAGTTTCCTTACCTAGAATAGGGAGATCAAACTTAGTTATACTGAAGATAAAATGAAAAAGTATATCAGATGTCTTTAGGAGAGTGACTGACATGTCAAGTATTTAATGTAAAAAAGTTATTTAAATCCAAAGGTCTGAGGAGGATACAAACGTCTGCTGCTGCTGCTGCTGCTAAGTCGCTTCAGTCGTGTCCAACTCTGTACAACCCCATAGACGGCAGCCCACCAGGCTCCCCCGTCCCTGGGATTCTCTAGGCAAGAACACTGGAGTGGGTTGCCATTTCCTTCTCCAGTGCATGAAAGTGAAAAGTGAAAGTGAAAAGTGAAAGCG
Source organism: Capra hircus (assembly GCF_001704415.2). Lineage (NCBI taxonomy): Eukaryota > Metazoa > Chordata > Mammalia > Artiodactyla > Bovidae > Capra > Capra hircus. The sequence goes on from NC_030829.1 coordinate 31,329,111, forward strand.
AAGTCGCTCAGTTGTGTCTGACTCTTTGTGACCCCATGGACTGCAGCCTACCAGGCTCCTCCATCCATGGGAATTTCCAGGCAAGAGTACTGGAGTGGGGTGCCATCACCTTCTCAAATGTCTACTTGTCCCTAAATTGTTAACAGGGACATTTTAGGTTCAAATTTCAGTTTTGATTAACTCTCCTGTTGGGAGTTCTTTTCTTTTGCGCTGTTAATATATACTTACCAAAAAATCTAATTAGTCATTAAACCTTCGAAATTACAAGTCGTAAACATGATAAGCAGGCAAAAAAAAAAAAAAAAAAGGATATAGAGAAGGTGAAAGACAAAACATTAACTATTAGATGTTCGTTCATAATGAACTTGCATGCAGGTAGGGGCAAAGGCACAGTTGCCCTAAATTAATGAAAAATTTATATCACTTAAGAATGATTCTGCCATCTCCATTACTTGGAACTATTAGATTTATGTTTGAGTAAAATTGAGTTAAATTGGGCTCACGTTGCATTTGGGGCCCTCCTTATACATTAACCCGTGATATCGCTGAGATTGAGGTGAAATTTCCAAAAGCTTCATCTTCTCTGGGAAAATGAACAGACCAACAATTCCTCGGCGTTAGCTCCGCCCCACTCCAATCTGTTACTTTTACGTCCAACGTCAAAGGCAAGCTCTCCCCATTCCAACTGTACCCTGAACACTCTCCCCCATAAAATACGGTTTAAAGGCCAGCTGCAGTGTGGAGCCTTTTCTCGGAGCCTACAGTTTCAAACAAATGACTGGGCAGAAGCCAGGATCTATATGGGCTCACGAAGACTGTAAAACATTTGGTGCGGAGTGGAAAAAGACGCCTGAGAGCTCTGCCAGGCGTTTTCAGCTTTCTTGCACCTGTGCCAAGTGTTTTTCAGCTCCCCTACCCATTTCTTTGGAAGGGGGGGCTGGTGGGATGGAGGCGGGGGTTGGGGAGATAAGCAAGCTTTCTGAGGGCATATGCCATGGGCACTGAAAAACTTGCTACCACCATTAGACACTTGTTTCCTGCCCAGTCCCTTCTCTGAAGGCAAAATGAGGACTTCCAGCCAATCTTAGTATTGGAATTCTGAGCATTTGAGTCTACTTGACATTTATTTTATCCTATCGTGCATCACCATGGATTCCGAAGACCACTTCCTCCTCGGCCCCCTCCCTGAAAATCTCTCCCCTGAGCTCTCAGTTGAATCACCCCTGCCCATCACCGACACCAAATTGCCAATTATTTCAAGGAAATAATTTACACATTGAGACAGTTTGTAATATGCAAAAATGTGTGTGGAAGAAAGTATATGTTTCTTAAAGGAAGAACACCCAAAATGTTTTCAGATGAAAGTGTGAAAATGTCTAAACATAGATGACATGATACAGATCATGAGAAAGTCGATTTGAAATTATCCTGAAACGTTGTGATAATGTTTTCAAAAGAAGGAGAATTCAGGGGAAGGGAGGTACTACTCGGACCCTGCACAGTGGTATTGAAGATAAAAAGTTCTACAATGGTGTATTGATTCCCATGCGTTTTTTCAGTTAATTCAATAACCCTATGAATTACTTTCCCCATTTACAGTTAAGGAAACCAAGGGTTAAGAAGATTAAATCACCCATCACACACCAAGAAAGCAGAGCTTGGACTTGATCCCTGATCTCTTTACCTCTGAGCTCTCTGTTAGGCAGGCCACATCCTCTCCAAAAGAAGCCCTTTCAGCTCACTGACATATTGATGCAAAGACAATCATATATAGAGATTCATTCCTTTGGCTGAAACTTGGATCTCCCTTAAGATACAAGTGTTCTCTCAAGACCAACTATACAACTTCACCACTTAACCTTATCAGGAGTGAGAAAATTGGGCCTTTTCTCTGGGCATGTCTTATTAGATAGGGAGGGCAGAAACCACTGGGCTGCTATAGATGGGAACAGAGCAATTGCTGGCAGGAAAATGGTAAAAAGAAGTCTCTTAAGGGACTTCCCAAGTGGTTCAGTGGTTAAAAGATAGCCCTTCCATTGCAGGGCACATGGGTTCAGACCCTCATCTAGGGAACTAAAACCCTACATGCCACAAGGCATGGCCAAAAAATAGAAGAAAAAAAAAGAAGTCTCTTACAAATGGAATGGCAACTAAAACTTGTCACCTCCTTGCTCCTTCAATGATCTCCCATGTTTCCCAATGAATTCCAAACCCCCCACCATGACTTATGCCATGGTCCTTGCACAAAACTTCCAGCCTTAGCAGAAAAATCAGTTTCCCCAGCTTAAGGTGCTCCTGTCTACCTCAGGTCATTAGTACGTGTTGTTCCTTCCTTTTACTAGTTTCAATTAACCCTTCAGGTCACAGATTTCTACTCCTTCCCTCTGAAACTTCAGTTTACATTAGCAGGCCTTTGTTTCACCATACCTTAGCACTTTGCTTTTCCTTCATGATACAGAATTAAATTTGTCACTCCAGAGCAAGAGAAAGAAGAATATGTCTTTTCTACACTTTATACACCACTGTATACCCTGTGGGACTTCCCAAGTGGCTCAGTGGGAAAGAATTTGCCTGCCTGTGCGGGAGACACGGGAGACGCAGGTTTAAACCCTGGATCGGGCAGATCCCCTGGTGCAGACGATGACAACCCACTCAAGTATTCTTGCCTAGAGAATTTCATGAACAGCAGAGTCTGGTGGGCTACAGTCCATGGGGTCGCAAAGAGTCAGACATGACTGAACATGTACACACACATGCACGTATACCCAGTAACTACTATTAATATATTCGCCGGTACATAGTTGGCACAGATTTAACATTCTGTGGAAGAATGAATGGATATAGGGTAGTGCAATCTATCTTTGTACTCCATTATTGTTCAATGAGGAATAGCACAGCTGAAAGTTCAGTCAAGGACTTGTATTGATTGGACAATGATGCAATTAAAGGAGATTATTCTTCCTATGTAGGTAGATAAAAGGTATATAAAAGAGACCCTGACTTTGTAAAAAAGTTTCAGGTAGAAATCTATTTTCTAAGGCCTAAGTATCATATGTTGGAGAAGGAAATGGCAACCCACTCCAGTATTCTTGCCTGGAGAATCCCAGGGACAGGCGAGCCTGGTGGGCTGCCATCTATGGGGTCACACAGAGTCGGACACGACTGAAGCGACTTAGCAGCAGCAGCAGCAGCAAGTATCATATATATGTGTATGGGTGTTATTTATATACAACATGCATATATATTAGTATTCATATTATATATCATATATATTAGCATGTATATTAGCAATTATCAACGATCATTATTTTCTCATTATAATTTTTTATTACTTTTGTTACTGGAATAGCTCTCATTGGCCCAGGAATTTGCTACATGGTAGGCACTGGCCTAAGCAATTTATATATATTATTTAGTTCAAGCTTCATAAAAGAAGCCTATAAAAAGGTATTATTAGCTTCATTTTACATATGAAGAAATATGGCTTATAAAAATTGAGACGTCTGAGATTCTTTTCTAGCTAAGATTAAAAGCTAAGTCTATTCAAAGTCATTTATCTTCAAGGACAACTGATAACCTGTTCATAATTCCATCATTCAAAAATTCAAAGAAAATCAAAACTCCCTCCCCTTAATCCATCTTTCCCTTTTCAAACACATACACACACACATACACTCCAAGCTTAAGTAAAACAACGAAAACCTATCTCATGATGAAACAAAAAAAGAAACACACCAAGAAAATGAAGGCCACAGGAGAGTTGAAACGGTCCATGAACATCTCCACAACCATCCATCTACTCAACAAGGACATATACCTGAGTTGTACTTTTCCCTGAAGACTTCTGGACACAGCAAGCCTGACATTATAATCCAAGATCTCATGAAGAAGTGTATGACTCCATTCAGCTAGAACAGGAGGTATCCTAACACCTAATAGGCAGTTAAGTGAACTCAAAAGTTTTCTCCCAAACTTTGGAAATGACACAGTCATTATCATCAAGTAAAGATCTGCTTAGAGGCAAAGCTCAGAGCCTGTCGATAAAGATCCTAGTGATGCCGTGTGTGCGCTCAGTCCCATCTGACTCTCTGTGACCCCATGGACTGTAGTCTGCCAGTCTCCTCTGTCCACGTGATACTGGCCTTCAGCAAATAAGCCCCTTGGTAAAATGTGATACTGGACACCACTGGGGTCTACACGATATGGTGTTTTGAAGGGAGTCAATAAAGACAGGGTGGTGGGTGGCCAAGGAAAGCTGATGAGACAAGATGCTGGGCTGCCCTTGCCCTGCAGTCCCTAACTCTTAGCTGCTATGGTCTACATATGATTTCATTGACACTCATCTAACATTCATTCAACATACACCAAAAATGCATTCATTGAGCACTATGCTATAGGAAATCTTTAAACGGCTATAAATTTCACTTCTGAAAAAAAGAGGAGCAGGGGATTCAGAAGGGAGGAGGAGAAAGAACAAGGAAAAAAGACAGAGCACACTCATGAGTGCCTCTCTCATGAAGAGAGAGACGCACCCCAGCAGCCCTTCCAGCCTTGACTTTCTAAGGTAGACATGCAATCAACCTCATGTGTCTCAGTTTCCCCCCTCTTTAAAATGGGGACAGTTACCCTGCCTCAGGCTTCATGAGATTGTTGTGCTGTTCAAAAAAAATGTCAGGTGAAACTGCTCTGTATCCACTGTAAAGGTTCTATTACTGCTTCATGAGCAACACAAAATTTTTTTTTTTCTCATGAGACATTTAATCATTTCTCATGACCCAATCAGGGGGAAATTCCAAATGCCTCCCCAGTAGTATCTGCTGAGCTAGAAACTCCCCACAAATACTGGCTTCCCAGTACTGCACCCCAGTTACAAAACATTAGTGCCTTCTCAATTTAATGTACTTTCTTACAGCAACTGGTCCGCTAACAGGCAGAGGTGCATTAGTGGGAGATTTATGCTAATATCTCAGCAGTGGAAATCATGAGCCTCACTATATTCTCATTCGGTCTGAGACAAGTAGCCAGGGTATGTCCTTTAACAGGATTTCCAGGAAGGATACTGCATCTTAAGAAATGCTGATTTGCTGGCATTTATATATTCCAGGAAGAGGGCTGTCTTAAGTGTATCAGAGCATCGAGCAGAGAATTATTTTAATGCCCCCTGCCTCTCTCCACACATCTCCAGCATAAGAGAAAAGCAGAAAATATCCACTGGCTACAGAAAAGCTGGCACTGGAAAAGAGGCTGGAACCGTTCTGAAGAGTCCTCATAAGACAATAAGACAAACGTCCTGGAGAACAGGGTGCTATCCATCCCCAGCAACTGCTTCCACGATGGCCCTGCCAGCGTGTGTAACGGCCAACTGGTTCATCTTGCTAACTATAACGCTCAGCATATGGGGCGGGAGTGTTTATAGATATATACATACACCATACATTTTTCACAGCAAGTACATATAGAGACCATCCAACTGTATATTTTGCAGACATACAAACACGCACATATATTGTCCATATGTTCAAACAATTTTTAAGCTATATCATGAACAAATAAAGATCCCTTTACACAAAAAGTTGCTGAAGGTACCACAGCGAACACTTCAGAGTATGGATTTTAAAGATGAAAAAAAGTGAACTTGAATCCAGCCTGACCTTTACCAGGTATGTGACCTCTTCTATAAAATGAGAATAATACTGGAATCTTCCCTGAAGGATAACGTCAAGGATTACTCAGGATGATGCATGTGTAACACTTAGCACAGCATCCAGTGTAAGGTAATTTCTCAACAAATGTGGGCTTTGTTACTTCCAGATACCATGTCAGGTGGTAATCACCAAAGTTCTTTTAGAATTAAGAGAAGTCAAAACAAGTGGCAAGATATTATACACTGCCCACCTAGGAGCCTCATCAACAACTTGATGTCTCTTGTCTGTTTCTCACGATATCCCGGGCATGCGTCTGCCACTGTACTTACCCTACGGCGGCTCTCTTCCTTCACGAGTCTATGACTCTCTTGAAATAAGGAACTGTGTGTTTTTCATCTTTGTTTTCTCAGCCTGTGGATCAGAGACCAGTTCATGGTAGGTGCTCAATAAATATTGACTGAACAAACTATTATTCATAGACGACATACCCTACGCAGAAAGATCTGCAACTGGGACTTGTCAGATTTGGCCCAGCAGGGAGATGTGCAAATGCAAATTATCGCAGTAAAAGCTGATCTCTTAAACAAAGAAGTACAGATAAAGCAAAAGAATGATTTTTTTTAAAAAAGATTCTACTTTCTTTAGGTATTTTCTTTCACTGAGAATATATGAATGTACATATTTTCTCTCATCTTCTTGGGTAATGCCAAAGGACAATTGGATGTTTGATAAAGACCTGAATCATTTTTCTTGCATATACCACCTCCTTAATGCATAATGTAAAATTTCAGCCTCAGATCTTAAAGCAAAGATCATACAGACTCTTTTAAAAAACCTGTGTGAAGAACTCTTCCAAATTTTATATTTTGTCTCTCAGTGAATTTGGTGAATTCGAATTCTTACCTAAAGTGTGAATCCCTAGTGCAAGGAGATATTGTACGTATGGTAAATTTAAGTCTTGAAACATGGACAGAAATATCTATGGAAGAAATGTTTCTTGAATGGCAAAAAAAAAAAAGTGTAATGACTATGTGGAAAGGCATTTTGGTGGCCCAGTGTAGCATCAACCATGAATTGTCAGGATACCCCAACTTCCCACTAGCTTTTTCTTAGGGGATCACAAGATTCAACTTTTCACCATCATCAAAGGGAGTTTTATTGCAAGAGTTCCTCGCTCTAATGCAATAATCATGAGAAGCCAACCAAGTGAAGTCATTCTAAGCCATTATCACCTTATCAGGAATTTATCCTTCCAGTCATTTGGCACAGTTTCTGGAGGATACTGCAGCAGGAATGGGTAAGAGAGAGGATAAATCCAACTCCTTGGATATTATCTATGAAGTCTCAACACATAACATCATCACTTTTTTTTTTTCTAACCACAGTAGGTTTCTGTACTGGGCTCAGCTCACACATATCCACTTCCTTATGGATACTATGAGTTGTCTGTACCTTCTGTCTCCCATATGACTCAGGGGACACAGGTAAAGCTTCAGGGGTAGAGCCTGATGAGAATGAATGAATCTGACTGGTGAGGATGGCCAAATGACCTAAACTGACCCTATCTGATTCAGAGGAAGGACTTAAATATCAGGGTAAGGGGAGAGGTGTAAATTTGTCATTTCATTTGGCATGAGCTAAAATGTCTTGCATAAGCTAAGATTTCATACTAAGATAGGCACAATAAAGGACAGAAATGGTAAGGACCTAACAGAAACAGAAGAGATTAAGAACAGGTGGCAAGAATAAAAGAACTAAAAATCTTAATGACCCAGATAACCACTATGGTATGGTCACTCACATAAAGCCAAACATCCTGGAATGTGAAATCAAGTGGGCCTTAAGAAGCATTACTATGAACAAGCTAGTGGATGTGATGGAATTCCAGCTGAACTACTGTAAATTCTGAAAGATAATGCTGTTAAAATCCTGCACTCCATATGCCAGCAAATTTGGAACACTCAGCAGTGGCCACAGAACTGGAAAAGATTAATTTTCATTCCAATCCCAAAGAAGGGCAATGCCAAAGAATGTTCACACTACCAAACAACTGCAATCATCTCACATGCTAGCAAAGTAATGCTCAAAATCTTTCAGGGTAGGCTTCAACAGTACATGAACCAAGAACTTCCAGATATAAAAGCTGGATTTAGAAAACACAGAGTAACAAGAGATCAAATTGCAAACCACGTTTGGATCCATTGGATCAGAGAAAAAGCAATGAGAATTCCAGAAAAATATGTACTTCTCCTCCACTGACTATGCTAAAGCCTTTGTGTGGATCACAACAGATTGTGGAAAATTCTTAAAGAGATGGGAATACCAGATCACCTTACCTGTCTCTTGAGAAATGTGCATGCAGGTCAAGAAGCAACAGTTAGAACTGGACATGGAACAATGGACTGGTTCAAAATCGGGGAAGGAGTACATCAAGACTGTATATTGTCACTCTACTTATTTAACTTATATGCAGAGTATATCATGCAAAATGCCAGGCTGAATGAATCACAAGGTGAAATCAAGACTGCTGGGAGAAATATCAATAACCTCAGATATACAGATGACAGCGAAGAGGAACTAAAGAGCCTCTTGATGAAAGCGAAAGAGAAGAGTGAAAAATCTGGCTTAAAACTCAACATTCAAAAAACTAAAATCATGGTATCCAGTCCCATCACTTCATGGCAAATACATGGGGAAACAATGGAAACAGTGAGAGATTTTATTTTCTTGGGCTCTAAAAATCACTGTGGATGGTGACTGCAGCCATGGAATCAAAAGATGCTTGTTTGTTTGGGAAAAAGCTATGGCAAACCTAGAGAAGAGAGTGAAGGCAAAGTCAGTCATGCCTGACTCTTTGTGGCCCCATGGACTGTAGCCTACCAGGCTCCTCTGTCCATGTGATTTTCCAGGCAACAGTACTGGAGTCGGTTGCCATTTCCTTCTCCAGGGTATTTTCCTGATCAAGGGATGGGACCCTGGTCTCCTGCATTACAGGCAGACAGTTTACCATCTGAGCCACCAGGGAAGTCCAAGAATACTGGAGTGGGTTGCCATTGCTCTTCCCCAGGGGATCTTCCCAACCCAAGGATCGAACCTGCATTTCTTAGTTCTCCTGCACTGGATGGCGGGTCCTTTACCACTAGCACCACCTGGGAAGCCCCAGCAAAACTAGACAGTGTATTAAAAAGCAGAGACATCACTTTGCCAACAGAGGTCCATATAGTCAAAGCTATGTTTTTACAGTAGTCATAAACGGATGTGAGAGTTGGACCATAAAGAAGGTTGAGTGCCAAAGAACTGATGCTTTCGGACTGTGATGCTGGAGAAGACTCTTGAGAGTCTCTTGGACAGCAAGGAGATCAACCGGTCAACCCTAAAGGAAATCAACCCTGAAAGTTCATTGGAAGGACTGATGCTGAAGCTTAAACTCCAGTACTTTGGCCACCTGAAGCGAACAGACAACTCATTGGAAAAGACTCTGATATGGGGATAGATTGAAGGCAAGAGGAGAAAGGGGCAACAAAAGATGAAATGGTTGGATAGCATGACCAAGTCAATGGACATAACTGTGAGCAAACTCTAGGAGAAAGTGAAGGACAGGGGAGCCTGGCATGCTGCAGTCTATAGGATCACAAAGAGTCGGACACGACTCAGTGATTGAACAATAAAAATGTCTTGGTTGCTATTGATGGCCAACTGATGGCCATGATGAAATCAATGCCATATCTATATTCATATCACTAGCAGAGTAGAGATGAAAAGAACGAAGGTCTCTAATTTTGTTAAACCATCATATCAATTAAAAAGCAAATCTGTTCATCTCTAGACTTTCCAAGTGTGATAAATTTCCTTATACTTAAGCGACTTATATACCAGCTTTTGTGATAGAAAAGAAAAACTGCTGCATTAAATGTCCATATTGATTTTAAGATGTAGCTCAATTTGAAAACATTAAAATGTAGATGGGAAGGTAGGGGCAGTACTTATTAGAATTGGGGAAATAAGAGAAAAAATATGTCAGAATTGGCTTAGTTCATGATTCTGAAATTAGAATGTCCACTTAGGATTTATGACCTATAATTAGAAGTGGTTCCAGGCCAGTGGCTGCTCCTTCATAGGTAGCAGCCTACAAAATCTTAGACCTTGTTGATATTAATTGATTAGAAAACTGAAAGGACAGAAGATTAACCATTTCTAGATTTTTCGTTGGTAGGCAGATGAATACAATAAAGCTAGATTCTATAAGAAAAATACACTACTGAGAAGAGTTTAAAATTCCTTTTAGATATCATGAAGTACCTATAACTAACATAATTGTTATTCTCATAATTAATGGCCATTTGCCTAAATGTAGAGCTAATAATATCTGTGACTGCTTCCAGGATCCTCTATCTCCACATTCATATCTTGCTTATGAGTTCCTTTCCTCTATATGCCATGTATATTCTACTTTGGCTGAATTCTGAGCCTGAGTTTCAGATTCAACCACTTCATAAAGCAACTAACACTTTTCTTTCTCTATCCAGCCACTTAAGCGCTCTCCAACATACTTAAAAAGAGATCAAGACATGATTAATTTACTACTTGGATTTTTTCCAAAAAGTGAAAAGTAGTTTCCTAGCATAAACAATTTCTATTTACGGCATGCTCCAAACCATCTTATTAAATACTTGGGTATAGGGGTGCTTGGTTTAAGTCTGAGAAAAGAGTATAAATCAATACAATCATCCAAAAAAAAGGACGATCAGTCAAAAAAGAACACTTTATTCATTACCTAGTTAAGATGTAAGACATTAAACTGGACTGGATACTTCATAGAAAGTACACCCAAACAATTAAAGGGAGGGTTAATTTAGAAGTTCCCACGTTGAGTCGTTCTCCTAGGGAGTTTGTATTTGTTTTGTACTTTTTGTCTTTTTTAAAAAATCAGCCATTCTAATTTCTAGCTATTCTGCACTGCCCAGATACAGAAATTTGAATCTTGGTAACATTCCCCTATAAATTTAAATGCATAAAATTATTTTTAAATCAAAAATTAAGAAAATATCACCTCCAGGAGAAAATTTTATGAGTATTAAGAAGAAAAACTAATTAAAGTACCTGTTAATATAAATAAATCTTTTGTTATCTTCAGAGAACAAAATTAAACAGAGACACAGTTTTTAGCCTGGCTAATGTGATTAACAAGATAGTGAAAACAAAGTAGGAAAATTTTTAAGTATCAAGTTTTATCATTTTGATGGATGAACACTGCAAGTAATCAACAATTCAGAGAAAAGTGTTTTTAAAAGTTTTTGCAAGAATCATCTAATGTGAGCGTACACAAATTCTCTTAAAAGTACATATAACAGTACTGGTTTGGGAAGAGGTGTCAAAGATAATATAACACCTAAACAAGTGACTTACAAGTTAAAACACATACTTATTTTCTTAGTTAAAGTGGATTTTGCCTTTTACTACTGTGAAAAATTGGGGCAAATTTTACAGCATTTTTGAAATATTCAAGAGCCCTTTTTAAAAATGCAATTTTGGAAAACCACAGCAAAGAATATGCACTCAGTAAATGTTGTTAAGAATTAAACTGAAATAATTAATTCAGTACTATGCAGACCAGGTGGCAAAGAACAGAGGCTATTTTAAAGGTAATTCATGCTGAAAAACAAATGGTTGAAGAAACAGGAGCTTGTATTACAATCTATTAAACCTCCAGTGCATCAATATGATAGAGTAATAATATCTCTATCAGCATAAATTTAGGCCTCTTATATTTACCTGAGAAGAAAAATACAATAGGCTGTTAGTGGCTAAGTATGTGAGCAATAATTCATAAGTACACCTAATCCCTACATAACACTGGATCATCTCAGGTGGATCGTTTCAACATCCTAGGTAGGAAAGGACCAATATTAAGTTTATAAAGATGCTATGAGACAAGCTGAACTAAGGTAAAACATTCTTAGAGAAAAAAATTTTTAATAAAGAGAAAATAATTTAGTTGTAATCTGCAGATTGGACCTGAACTGATGTTATTAAAGATAAACAATTATTATCTCCCTAATACTGTTCCCATTTTAAATCTCCCTAATATTGTTTCCATTTTAAATCAAGAACTCAGATTTTGTGCCCAGCTAAAATCCTGAATTTCCCAGGCTCCCATCTCATTCTAATGGACCATGAAAAAAAGTTCTGTGCAATGAGCTTTTAGGGAAAACGAGGTTATCTTTAAAAGGAATAGGAACTGCCTTTGCCCTGAGCATCATGTTTAAGCCACACTTTTTAAAATTTTCTTACCTGCAGCCATAAGTCATCCCTAACCCAAACAGGGGTCTGACATCTTACAAGCAATTTATTGTTATGAAATAGGATGTCGTTTCAAATTACATGAAAATAAACCAGCACATATAAGCTAACTAGCATAATAAACTTTTAAAGCTGACAGTAGCAGTATCTTAATGGAGCAGAATTCCCAAGGACTACAAAATGAAGCTTTGTTTTCTCTTTCTCATGAATGCAGGTGTGACAATAAACTCTTTCTAGCCTGACTCAAGAGAACTTCCCTGGTCAAACCGAGATGGTTACCTAAAAATAAATAAATAAATAAACTATTCATGAAGCCAAGTAACAACTTGGGTGGGGTGGGGGAGGAATCTAGGTTTCAATATAACCAGCTTGTAAGGAATATAAAAATATTTTACCTGGCCTGTGGTTACTTATTGAATAAAAGGCAAAATATGCTTTAAAAGGGCTTCCCAGGTGGTGCTAGTGGTAAAGAACCTGCCTGCCAACACAGTAAACATAAGAGATATGGGTTCGATCCCTGGGTCAGGAAGATCCCCTGGAGGAGGAAATGGCAACCCACTCCAGCATTCTTGCTTGGAGTATCCCATGGACAGAGTTAGCCTGGTGGGCTACAGTCCATGGGGTCACAAAGAGTCAAACACAACTGAAATGACTTAGACATGTTTTAAAAATGAAACTTAATTGAACAAAGCTTAATAGAAAGTTTTCTTTGATAGAAAACTTTCTTTAATAAAAGCGTGTCTAATGGATTAGATCAGCTGACTAGATTAAGGCACTGTCATTTAGACAGTAACTCCTTGTCAGGTTTCTTTCCAGTGACAACATGACCAAGTCACTGCTTACTTTTCAAATCACTTATCGGCACAAATTGAATCACTTCTTGGCACAAATTAAACCACTTCCAACACAGCCTTAAAACATTGAAACCTGTAACCTGAAGCTTCTTCAACTTAATTCTGTATCTCTCATTGTCTAGTCTGCCAGGTGTCTCCCTAAATCCATGGGGGAGGTTAGAGGATTTGTTCATTTTGAATATCCACTGATTCTTATTTTTATTTTTCTGGGATAATGATTATGCTCTTTGAAAAGAGTATAGAAGGTTTAAAGGACAACAGGACAAACTTCTAAACACACCACATGAGGTTATAACAGAAAAACATAAACATCCCTCATGCTTTATTAAATGAAGATCATTCATATTTGAGTTTTTACCTGGGAGTAAAACTCCTCCAAAAGATTGTGCCTTTTAACCTACACCAATGTCCAGTTTTGGGGTGCTTTTTCAAAATTATTTTAGCCAAAAATAATATTCAGATTTTCCATTTTCCACAGGGCACCAGGGCACATCCTGAAAAAGTATTTTTATTTATAGCATTATACATAAAACCTATAAATGTTCTGAACAGTATGGGTTTGATATGTCTGAAGGTTGTTTTTTTTTTTTTAACTTATATTCACAAGATCTTCCAGGAGAAATATACGACAATGAAGTTAAACTTCAGCTAACCTTCTAGACATAACTCTTAGGTACTCCCAGATTTACTAGTGATCAATTCTCCACACTTGTGAAAAACGTAGAATAGTCTCTGACACTTTGATATACAAATTCCACTTTTAAAATTACGATGTTCACAGAGTTGCCGGTAAGAATAGACTTCTTCATTTGTGAGAAGTAGAGAATAGAGAAAAGGTAACAAGGGAATTTTTTAACATGTGTTTTCTGGACAGCAGGCAAGCAACCAGTTATTTCTGGAACTCTTTCATTGCATTAAAATATCACAGAGCCAAATTCTGCCCTCAAATGATTTTTCTTAAACTTATTTGAGTCCATATGTTTCTAGAAGCTGAATTTGCTTCAGTGCATTTCAAGGTCTAATCTTGCTGTTATTACACAGACAGAATCTCCATGAAATTGAATTTTTGTTTATGTAAGAACAGTGTATTTGAATATTTCCTGAAGCAAAATGTGGGCAAAGACTGTGAAGAATTAGGGTTAGTGGAAAATAAATTGCAGATCATCAAAACATCTCTGAACTGACTAATTTTTCTTACAAGATTTCTCCTTTACTTGGAGAATGTTTTTTTCTTCTTTTATAGGAGGACATCTGAGAACACAGGAAGGAGTACCTAGAGGATTTTTATTTAAAGGTATCTCTTAAAAAATTAACAATGTCCCTTACAATTTCTTTTTAAAATGTTTTTATCTCCATTTAGTTAGTAAATAAAATACAAATTCCTATGTAAAGCATCGTCAGTGCAAAATAAGGAAGAAGAAAATGTAGACTGTAAGTAATTCTGCTTAAAATTATTATTTTTTCATAGTCTGGTTGCCAATTTAATACCATATGGCCGTTAATTGTGCAGTATAAAGTAAAATATTATGTGCTTTTCTGTATAATTAATGAATCTTAAATTCAAGAATTTAAAAGAGGCAAAAATTATTCCACCAGATTCCAGACATTCAGGAACCTCTATATAATATCACAAATCTTCTTTTAAAGTTTCTGAACATTTGTCATTTTCCTGTAAAGCTATATTCATCTTCATACCAAAAGTACCTGTTTCATTTTTCAGATAATAAGGGGGGGAAAAAAAACCTCTCCTACATCTGCACAAAATATGTCTATCCTCATTAGATCCATTTTTTTCAATTAAATTCAAGTTTCTCTGTCCAAAAAGCATAAATCTGGGTATTGATTTAACTATAAACTCATGAAACTCCCGGTAGTCTTCTAAAACCATTTTACTTGGATGAGCATATAAGCTTTTAAAATATCAAGTTATTCCAGTATTTAATACACATAACTGCTTCCAGAGGGCTAAAGGCAATAAGGCACAGCTGCCCATTCCATTTGAAGAACAACTCGACTGCTAGCCAGTGTCTCACTACTTTGTTTTTTTTTTAAAGCGTTTGCTTCTATTTTATTCAGTATGAGTTTGATACCTTCTGAACATGAACCATATCACCAGCAGCCAAAATCAATAACCTATCTAATCAAGGCCCTATAAACTAACAACAGACCCTCGGTGCTCTGTTCCTATAAAATGTAGTTCATTCTAAGTCTTTCCTTCCAAACCAGTCCAACTCTAAATTTATTATCCTCTTCTGACAAGGTTAGAGCATTGTCTACCCTAGACTTCTAGAAAGACCCTTTTGGGGAGAAAATCAATTACGTCTTGAAAAGAAAAAAAAAAAAGACCTCTCTGAAATTTTTTACTTTGCTTCTTTTTTTTTTTCTTTTTTGAGAGCAAGGAATCTTCTCCATGAAACTTTCATACAGCAAGCAGCTACTTCTTTTCAAATAAAAATCATGTGTAAATATTTCACAGACATGTCTCTACTGTGAATTGCACAATATGAAAAGGAGATGTTAAAGAAATATTTCCCTAAATCAAACCAAATAAGAATATAAACATTTTCCTAAATCCATGAAGTTTTGAAGTCTAAGCCACAAATTCTCCTTGTATAAAACATCATATGTTTTTCTGATATCCTGTAAGCTGTGGCTGAATAGCCTTCTCTCAATGACTTCATAATGTATCTGATACTCATGTTTACTTTAAGCTTCTTCAAATGATATTTTCCATCTTAAAAACTGAGAAGGATTTTTGCCTTGAAAGATTATTCATAGGTAGCAACATAAGCAAAACCAAAAGTTTATCCAAATTTTCTTTTCTCCCCTAGATCTGTGACATTAAACACATGTGTGCAAAAACCCTTCAGATGATAGCGATTTTCCTTGTATATTTTAGGTAGTTAATGACTCTTTCTCCTCACTTTCACTTTTTCCTCAGTTAGATATACACAGCTACTGAACTGGATGGAGATCAGTAAATTCAGAAAACAGCTAGAAAACCTGAATCAAATGTCAGCAAAGACACTGGTATGAACTCCACGTGTAACCCATTGTTTCTTGATAAAATCTAATCAACAACTCCCTTTAGAATAGTGTATGAAATTAAAATTTACTTTAAATATAACAAGAAAAGTGCTAATAAACTAATGGACAAGCAGAAATGATACTATCTATTGAGAATACTCTTGTAAGTAAGCTGAATGTTAGAAAAGAGAGGCCATAAGTAAGCATTGATATGGAAACATTAATGCTGATGTTGGCTACCAACACTAAGTCTAACAGTGTTCTTATCTGCACTCATTGATCTTACCAGCTTGTGTTCTTTCAGGATCTACTGATGGCCGCATATATCAAAGAGCTAATCTCTTCTGTTGCTTTTGTTTACTGGCTATACAGCTATTCTCAGCTTGAGTGCCAAGACATGCTTTCAGCGAAAACTTACCACAGTCCAGTTTATAAGCATATGACTCCTCCTGATGGTATAATCTCTATGTGCTGCGTTTCTTTAAAAGACGCCCACGTGCCACTTCTGACCCATGCTCCACAGGGTCTGAGTTGTTCTGACAATAGGAGTGATGGATGGTCCTTACCTACTACCACTTTCTCCCTTAGTTCCCTTAGGACTAAGTACACATTCAACACAGCAGCTGGAGGAAGGACAATGAGCTGTGGCTGGTAAATACTGAAAACCACTAGCTTGTATGATGACTGAATCTGTGCCCTTGAACTTTTCAAGCCTTCTAACTAATACTCTAACCAAGATATCCAAAGACAGAATAGGGAAGCATGAGAATACACTTTCCCCTCAGTTCAGAATACATGAGTCTTACATGGAGGGTTCCCAGGTGACTCAGTGGTAAAGCATTCCCCTGCCAATACAGGAGACCTGGGTCCGATTCCTAGGTCAGGAAGATCCCATGGAGGAGGAAATGGCAACCCACTCTAGCATTATTGCCTGGAAAATTCCATGGACAGAGGAGTCTGGTGAACTACAGTCTATAGGGTTGCAAAGAGTTGGACACAACTGGGTGACTGAGCACACAGCTTTAAACACAGAAATGCTTTATTTTTCACTACTTAACACTGCTTCAGTAAGGGTGGTGGTGTTCACTGGGAGTATGTCTCTCTAAGATTTGAAACCATCATCTTTTTCACATTCAGAAGGAGTTCAAAATCAATACTTTAGCCACTCTCATTACGAGTTGTGCAAGTGATCCTTCGAAATCAGTGATAAGATGACATTAGCACCACCTACAATGACCACAGGCTTCTTCCAGCATGAAGTCTATCACTGTAGCCATCTCCAGCACGGCCCATTACCATGAAAGATTTAGCAGCCAGAGTGTCATAATGCAGTCAGTGCTGATGTTCATCGGGATCTGTGATGCCCATTTGTTCCTTTAATGCTCTTTATGCTGGCAAGAAAGCTGATGCCATTTTGTTGACCAAATATCCAAGAGACAAGCAGGAGAAATTGAAGGGAGAACATTGGCCATATTTTTCCCAGCTCAATCTCTTAGTCACCATGTTCTTATAGGCATTTTACTATATTTATATTGTTCAAAAGACAGTATATCACCCACCATGTCAAAGACTGTGAAAATATAGACTCAATTGCATTTTGAAAATCTTGCATTAAGGCATGGCCTTTATTTTCAGGTATAACACATCACAAGATTATTTGTCAGTATTAGAAGATGCTAGAATTCTGCTCAAGTGTTATTTAAATATAAAAATTAACAACTATATACCCTATACCTATTACTGTGTAGCAAATAATAAGCATGTTTCCACCAATATGTCTATTTAATATTTATTAGTTAACCACAGCTTTGTATGTAAGGATACACAACTGTAATCTCCAACACAGTAGCCAATAGCCACCTGTAACTACAGGGCACTTGAAATGTGACTATTCCAAGTTGAGATATGTTTTAAGTATAAAATACACCCCAGGTTTCAAAGACTAAATACAAAAAAAAGAGAGAATGTTCATGTGGATGACATGTGGATTTGATAATAATTTGGATATGATGGGTTAAATAAAATTAAAATATGGGTTAAATATTTTTAAAACTAATTTTACTTGTATTTTTTTACATTTCTCATGGAACTACTAGAAAATTTTAGTTACATATATAGTTCACATTTAAGGCTCAACCTGTATTTCTGTTGGACAGGGTTTATATAGAAGATACGTCTAGTTCAGAGATCAACTAAAGCAAAATATATCCATAAAATACAACAATTTCTAGCCTTACTTATTTCCAGTATTCTCTTTCTCTGGAGGAAAAGGGAGAAAAGATCTGTTAAGACATTTATTGTACAAACTTTGAAACTTAATGATCTAGAATATACTAATTTGCTCTAGGTAAAAATTTCGTGCTAAAGATTAGATAAGAAAATTGCCACTTTTTAAATTGTCACAGCCAATTTTGACAAGTTTGGAATAAAAGGGAACTTCCTTAACATGATAAAACACATCTATGAAAAACTTACAATGACTATCATGCCCAGCTGTGAACGAATGAAGGAACTGTCCTAAGATTGGAAACAGGTATAATTGCTTTCTCATCACTTTTTTTCAGTGTATTACTAGAAGTTCTGTGAAAGATTTTAAAATTTTAAAAATAAATAAATAAATAAAATTTAAAAAAAATAAAAAGAAAGTCGCTCAGCCGTGTCTGCCTCTTTGCAACCCCATGGACTTGTAGCCTGCCAGGCTCCTCTGTCCATGGAATTCTCCAGGCCAGAGCACTGGAGTGGGCAGCCATTCCCTTCTCTGGGGGCTGTTCTCAACCTGGGGATGGAACCCAGGTCTCCCACATTGCAGGTGGATTCTCTACCATCTGAGCCACGAGAGAAGCCCAAGAATATTAGAGTGGATAGCCTATCCCTTCTCCAGTGGATCTTCCTGACTCGGAATCCAACCAGGGTCTCCTGCATTGCAGGTGGATTCTTTACCAGCTGAGCTACCAGGGAATTTCTCAACAATTCAGTTAAGAAAAAGAAGTTAAAGTCCTCTATATCGGAAAGAAGAACTAAAACTGTCTGTATTTGCAGATGATATGTCCTATATATATAAAATCTGCAAGAATCCACACATACAACAAATCTTTTTAGAATTAACAAATAGATGTATCAAGGTCACAAGATATATGATCAATATACAAAAATTAATTATATTTCCATATACAATGAACAATCCAAAAATAAAATTAAGACTAACTTGTTTGTATATGGAAATATAATTAATTTTTGTATATTAATCTCATATCTTGTGACCTTGATACATCTGTTTGTTAGTTCTAAAAAAAAATTATCTTATATGTGGATTCCTGCAGATTTTATATATACAGGGCATATCATCTGCAAATACAGACAGTTTTAGTTCTTCTTTCCGATATAGAGGACTTTAATTTCTGGTAAAGAATCTGCCTGCAGTGCAGGAGACCTGGGTTCAATCCTTGGGTTAGGAAGATCCCCTGGAGAAGGGGATACCCACTCCAGTATTTTGGCCTGGAGAATTTCATGGACTATACATCAGCTCAGTTCAGTTCAATCACTCAGTCATGTCCGACTCTTTGCGACTCCATGAATTGCAGCACACCAGGCCTCCCTGTCCATCACCAACTCCCGGAGTTCACTCAGACTCACGTCCATCAAGTCAGTGATGCCATCCAGCCATCTCATCCTCTGTCAGCCCCTTCTCCTCCTGCCCCCAATCCCTCCCAGCATCAGAGTCTTTTCCAATGAGTCAACTCTTCGCATGAGGTGTCCAAAGTACTGGAGTTTCAGCTTTAGCATCATTCCTTCCAAAGAATCCCAGGGTTGATCTCCTTCAGAATGGACTGGCTGGATCTCCTTGCAGTCCAAGGGACTCTCAAGAGTCTTCTCCAACACCACAGTTCAAAAGCACCAATTCTTCGGTGCTCAGCCTTCTTCACAGTCCAACTCTCACATCCATACATGACTACTGGAAAAACCATAGCCTTGACTAGACGGACCTTAGTCAGCAAAGTAATGTCTCTGCTTTTGAATATGCTATCTAGGTTGGTCATAACTTTTCTTCCCAGGAGTAAGCATCTTTTAATTTCATGGCTGCAATCACCACATAAATTAGTAAATATCTTTACGAGATCCTGGTGGCTCAGAGGGTAAAGCATCTGTCTGCAATGCAGGAGGCCTGGATTCGATCTCTGGGTCAGGAAGATCCTCTGGAGAAGGAAATGGCAATCCACTCCAGTATTCTTGCCTGGAGAATCCCACGGATGGAGGAGCATGGTAGGCTACAGTCCACGGGATCGCAGAGTCGGACACAACTGAGCGACTTCATTTCACTTTCACAATAGTATCAAAAATAACATGCTTAGGAATAAATTTAACAAAAATGTTCCACAGTTGTACACTGAAAATTACACAAGATTGGTGAGAGAAATCAAAGAAAACCTAAATAAATGGAAAGACATTTCATGTTCATGGAGTAGGATACTCAATACTGTTAAGATGGCAATTATTCCCAAAGTGATCTGTGAATTCAATGCAATAACTTTCAAACTTTCATCAGATCTCCAGAATCAACAAGCTGATGCTAAAATCTATAATGAAGTGGGAAAGATCTAGAACAGCCAAAGCAATTTTGAAAAAAAAAAAACAAACAATAAAGTTGGAAGACTTTCACTTCATAAGTTCGAAACTTCACTATAACTTGGTTACTATAGCTATCAAGATAGGGTGAAACTGACATAAGGATGAACATATGGGTCAAAGTAACAGAGGTGAATCCAAAAATGAATCCTTATATTTTCAGTTAGCATTCACCAAATTACCAAGAAAGACACTGGAGAAATAATAGCCTTTTTAACAAATGGTGCTAATACAATAAACTACCCACCTATCAAAATAAACAAACAAACAGGGAAACATAGCAAACCTTTATTTCATAACATATATAAAAATTAACTTGAAACATCCAAATGTATCATAAACATAAAGAGCTAAAATAATACAACTTTTAGAAGAAAAGAGAAAACTTCAAGACTTTGACTTAGGCAAAAAATTCTTAGATATGACATCAGAAACATGATCCATGTAAAAATAATGATAAATTATATTTCCAAAATTCAAAATATCTGTGTTTCATGAGATTTCATCAAGAAAATGAAAAGATAAGCAACAGACTGAGATAAAATATTTGCAAAACATTTATCTGACCAAGGACTTATATCCAGAACATACAAAGAACTCTTGCACTCAAAAATAAGACAAACAACTCTATCAAAAATGGCCAAAAGATTTAAATAGACATTTTATCAAAGAAGATATACAGATGGACAATAAGCATATTAAAAATTCTCAGCATTATTATTCATTAGGAAAGCACAAATAAAAATCATAATGTGATATTATACTCACTAGAATTTTATACACACTAGAATGGCCATAATAATAAAAAAAGACAATAATACTGGGGAAAATGTGGAGAAACTGGATCCTGCATACACTGCTGACATAAATGTAAAATGGTACAATCACTTTGGAAAACAGTTTAGAAGTTCCTCAAAATGGTAAATAGAGTTACCCAATAACCCAGCAACTCCACTCCTAGGTATATATCCAAGAGAAATGAAAATAATATATATCCACACAAAAGCTTATACATGAAAGTTCTTAGCAGCATTATTTCTAATAGCCAAAATTTGTAAATATATAAATGTTCATCAACTGGTGACTGATTTCATGAGTAAAATGTGGTTTTCCCTTATGATGGACAATGATTAAGCAACAGAAAGGAATGAAATATGGACACATCACAACATCGACAAAACAACAACAAAAAATTATGCTCAAAGAAATCTGCTACAAAAGGCCACATATTATGTGATTATATGATTAAATTACATGGTTCCATTTATATGAAGTGCTCAGAAAAGACAAAACTACAAAAACAGAAAGCAGATTAGTGGTCTATAGGGATGAGAGGAGGAGCAGGGTGTGAGATGGATTAACAGCAAATGCAAAAGAGGGACCATAAAGGGATGCCAAAAAATCTTCTAAACCTCGTTCATAGTGATGGCTACACAACTTGGTAAACTTACTAAAAATCTATGGACTAGGATCCTGGAGAAAGGTGAAATACCTGAAATACCAAATTTTAAAAAAAATCAAATCTTATAATCTGTCACTTAAAACACTACAAAGTCTGGCTTCATCCTACCCAGGACAATTGAAAAAAAAAAAAAAAAACTTTGTTGGGTATGAGTGTGGACTCTAGAATCAAAGAGATCTGGCTTCAAATCTCACTCTACTACTTACCAGCTGTGTGACTTGAGTGATTTCACCTCTCTGAGACTTACACTTTTCATCTACAAAATAGAGTTAATAATGGTGTCTCCTTGCCAGATCATGGTGACAATTAGAGGCAAGGCATGCAAAGCGCTGAGCAAAGTGGGCACAAAGTGCTCACTGATTGGTAGCTAGAATTATTAGCTACATCTCCAAATTATTTGGGAGAGGTAATGGCACCCCACTCCAGCCCTCTTGTCTGGAAAATCCCATGGAGAGAGGCGCCTGGTAAGCTGCAGTCCATGGGGTCACGGAGAGTCGGACACGACTGAGCGACTTCACTTGCACGCATTGGAGAAGGAAATGGCAATCCACTCCAGTGTTCTTACCTGGAGAATCCCAGGGACAGAGGAGCCTAGTGGGCTACCATCTATGAGGTCACACAGAGCAGGACACGACTGAAGCAACTTAGCAGCAGCAGCCAAATTATTTCCATGCTCTTTCAAAATGAGCTCAGCTTTAGCTCCTTTGGTTAAGGAACTTCCCTTAGATATTCCTAATTGTCATATTGTATTATTATAATTTTCTTCACTAAAGATTGCTACCCCTCCTACCCTCTCCTCAAAAGTACTTATTCTTCCAGTTCCACTAATTCCTATAGAGCATTCCATTCCATTAGGGATACTGTTCTCCTAATCTCTTCTCTTTGTACATACATCTCCTTTGTCTATGTACAACTCCTGTGATTCAGAAGCACAAAATCACATGATTGCCACCTGTATTTTCTTGAGTGTATAATCTGACTCCTGTGCTACCATACTCCCCTGCGGCCTGAAGCCATGGACGATATCATGGGATTTTTGTCTGGCAAGTTGAGATGAAACTTCAGTCTTTCTGTACCACACTTCCAGATAGCCACAGTGATATGTGGTTTGATATCCTTACTATCCTGCATTGTGAATCAGTTTTTATGAAAATACATTTACATGAAGAAGTGCTCAATGACTGCAGAATAAAAAAATTAGCTTAACAAAGGTAAAAGTCCCATAAAACAGATTCAAAGAAATTAACTAGGTTGTTGTTCTATCTTCTTTGGCTGCTAGACGAAGACCCAAATCTACTGCTTATTACTCTGTTTTCAAAATGTTCACACCCAAGAAATGGACTCAGTAAAAACAGATAAGCACAGGAGTTTAGGTGTGTCACCTTCCTAAATTATAAAGACATGCCAACTCTCTATATATACTGCAAACACAAGGTAGTGTTTTTCTGAATAAAGCAATGCATGACATCGCAATTAGTCTTCTTTAATAACAACTTAACAACTCTCAATTTCTGAAAAACAGAATCAGACATTGTAGAAAAATTTCCCCTTATTTTACCTCCTATAGTTCTTTCAAACAAAAAAAAAATCAGACATTTTCCAAGAATTTAAACATCAAAATCTCAACCAAAAGACCTGTCTTTATCAAAAGAAATAACTGCTCTTGCTAAGATCTTCATTCTTCAGAAGATTTCTAAATTGCCCCCTTCCTTTTTAAAAAATACATTAGAATAGATAATGACCTACATCCTTCCACTTTTGTCACTTTTGATGGGCTCTTCTCTTTTTCGGCTTCATTCGTTACTCTTGTCTCTATCAAAATACCACTTATTGAAATTTCCCACAAAATTTCTGGTGGTACTAGTTGGAGGTTGGGAGCAGCATTTTCCTGGCCTTGCATCAATACTGACCATGTGTGCAACCTGACGAGGTAAAAATCTCTCAAAAATACAGGGAGGTGGTCCCGTGGTTGGGAATCTGCCTTCCAATGCAGGGGATTCAGGTTCGAACCCTGGTTGGGAAACTAAGACCCCACAAACCATGTGGCCACTCAGCCTGTGCACCACAGGGAAGAGCCAGAGGTGCTGCAGCTAGGACGCAGCGCAGCCCTAAGTAAACACATAGTAAACAGGGGTCAGAATATCCAAGCCGCCTGCCTCGAAGGCGCGCAGAGAGAGTGAACCAGACCGCGAGCAGGAAAGCCCTTCAGTGACTTTTAAAATTCAAAACCATCATGAGGACCATTAAATGTCTTCCTTGGCTCTGCAGGGGTGGAATCCACCAAAGACAAATCCCCACCTGACCCCTGAAATTCAAAGGAACCACTGGATTAGTAGAGTCAATCTTTTCTTTTATTCATTAAATAGAGGAACAGCCATCACACATTAACCTTGGATCTTTCTGTTTGGAAGGAGGCAGAGATTTGGGGCAAAAGGTTTATTTTGAATCCTGGCTCCAGTACTTAAAGCTTTGGCAGTCTGGCCAGTATCCCCATCTGCAAAATGGGAGTGCATATCAAAGGTTATAAAATCCTTGAGTGCTACTCAGATGTAAACCCTTATCAAATATTTAGTAACTATGTTTCAAAAAAGAAATACATGTTCAATATTTGAAGAGCTCTAACACCTATTAGTTCTATTCTTTATTCCACTGTGTCATTCTAAGTAAGCTCTCTCCTGCGTTCTATCCTGAGCAAGAAATGAATTTTCAAAACTGATTAGCTTTGCAGGAACATAGAGAGAGATTTACAAATACACCAAATTTGAAATGTGATTTCTTGAATAACTTGCCTGTCATTATAACAGAATGTGGGATAAAGGGATAAAAAGAAAGCTTCATTACTGTCCAGACCAATTTGACTCTTGCAAAGCTAATTAAACATGTCTTGAGTATATAAAATATATCATCCTCAGATAACAGCATACTGTTAAGTTCTTCATCTTATTAAGAGCTTGCATTAATGCTCCTTCAACATAAATTTTATACCCAGACAGGTACTATTTGAGAAACCTCACAATAGGAATGACCTAAATTAGGGTGACAGAGGCAAAAGATGGATCACCAGGGCCTGTCTCAACAAGAAGAGGAATGAGGATTCGATCTTACATTATTGTCCAATTCTAATGTGCTAACATTATCTTCTGAAAAAAGCTTCCTTCCTCAAGCCATCAGCCCCTCTGGGGCTCAGCATCAAGGTAAGGAATTTCACAACCCAGAGGACTAAGCCCCATACCTCAGAGTCATAAAGTCAATGCTGAAAGACCCTTAGAGGTCCTTGAAACTTAATCCTTTATAAACAAGGAAAAAGAGGCCCAAAGAGGTGACATGTCTGAAGTTATAGATTCTGATATGTAGCACAGCATCTTTTTGAGAGAAAAGAAAGTTAATGTAAGATAGTCACCAGAATGTATCTGAGTACTAAAAATAAAGCTTTAAAGATTAACCAATGACTATGAGTCTGTTTCTGCTTTATAGATAGGTTCATTTTTCAGACTTGCAGTTGCCAAGGGGGCAGGGGGAAGGGAGAATGATAGACTGAGAGTTTGGGGTGGTTAAGTGCAAATTATTACATTTAGAATGGGTAAATAACAAGGTCTCATTGTACAGCATAGGAACCAAACTCAATATCCTGAGATAAACCATAATGGAAAAGACTATCAGAGAAGAATATATATAATATGTGTATAAATGAGTCACTTTGATATATAGCAGAGATAGGCACAACACTGTAAATCAACTATACTTCAACAAAAATAGTAATCAGTGGATTTCATCAACTGATCTGATGAGCCCATGGCTCTTACTTTCTATCATTTCCGTTACTGTCCTAAGGCACCATCCTGGCTCATGTGTGAGCCTTAACATTTGGATATATCTCTGCAACACATTGTTTCCTCCAGCCTATATTCAAATACCCTTTTTTCCTTTGGTGTGAATGTCCCCATTTTGGGGTGCTCTCTCTCCAAGAACCAAAACTGAACCCAAAGTTAAGAAGAGCAGCACAACTTATAATCAGAGGCTAAAACTGATATTTTACCACAATAAAAAATGCCAAAAGATTTTTTTTTAATCACAGGCACATAAATATACATTGTTTTCCCTGATAAGATTATCTTCAGGCTATTAAAAGCCTTTTTATATTCTTTCTTCTCTTTCATGTTCCCCAGATGTAGGCTGTAGTACAATGGGAAATTGACCCAACCACAAAAGTCTTCCTCCATAATCTCTGTTGCAGTGAATTGGAGCCATAGGAAATGCCCAATGACCTGAAGAGCTTCCCCAAACAGAAACTCCTGAGCATTAATGGGTAAATTTTCAGTATCATGGTAAAGTTGCTATAGAGTTGACATTTGATTGATGCTGTGACAGCTTTTTGTACCTTACATACTGTCAGTGCAACCATATTAGGGACCACTTTTGACTTTGTAAAGCCATTTTTAAAAAGTTGGGGGGGGTGAGGATTAAAAAAATACTTCACTGACATCCCAAGGGCATATATACCGACAGAATAATGAGCCCCCTTTCAGGATCATTCCCTTGGGAGGGAAAAAAAAAAGTGAGTGTACATGTACACATATATATGTACACACACACGCACGCACACACCTTCTAGGGACACTGCAATTCTAGGGATCTGCAATTCCTTCAGATTCATTAAAAGGCCAATGGAATGGCGACTTTGCATACATTTATGGTCTGTAAGAGATACTTTTACTGAAATTCAATTGTAACTGTGAATGCTTCAGACCAGATACAATTTTAACACTTTCTGCTACTGGAGTGGCAAGACCAAATAGCTATTTCAAATTCACATTTCCCTTTTCCAATTGAACGTGTCACTCCCCTGGAACGCCCATATGCCACAATACCTCTAGCTTTCCAATTCATTTTCACTGGAAAAATCTAAACATGAAGCAATCCCTTCTACTCTACCAGTCACTGAGGTTCCCCTTAGGGTGTTTTTGTGTTGAAAGAAGTCACTGAGTATCAGACTGATAGCTTTTTGTCTTCCGAAGCTCATTGACTAAGAAAATAATACACATAAAGACAGCCTATTCCAACAATATCCCAAGGGGAAAATAGTCCATTGCCACCCACTTTTACTGATAGTTTAGAAAGGGTTAGAGAGTTTTACCTTGAGGGTCTACAGAAGATAACATGCCAGTACTCTATGTTTTGAGAAAAAAAAAAAAAGACGGGAAAAAAAAAAGTGCCTCTTTAGGAAATGTAGAAAATATTCACTGTCACTTCTGATTAGAAGAGAGTTGGGGAAAAAGATCCCTTAGTAATAGATATTTCACTGAATGTGTACAATGCTTTACTAAATGAAACTCCAAAAACCAAAGGGGCATCAAATAACACTTAGGTATTCAAAGAACACAACCCATCCACACTTGCAGGGATTGCCAGTTCTCAAAACCATACACTTGAAAAGGTAACTTTAAAATCCTCCCTCGAACTGTTTGATGACATTTGTTTCTTGATGTTATTGCCAACCAAGCATTCAATTTCAATGCAGAAATATAAAATATGAAGGATAAACATATTTCTGCATCAGGTGCCATAACCGTATCTTATTTTATAAATATTTTCACTTTCACCTGCTTAAAAGCAGTATAATTAGGAAAAAGACTCAGGCAGCCTGGAATTATATTTCTGTTTACAATTTTATAAACACAGCTATATTTCCTTTCAGTGCTGTGATCTACAGCTGTAAAACATCCTTAACACTATTAGTTAATAATCTGATTTTACTTACAAATGCTTCCTTCCTCCTCCACATCTAGTTCTTAAAAAATGTATTTGTACCTGTTTCAGAGAAACAGAAAAACAGTTCACTCGTGTCCTGAAAGACAAAGTTTCCAGGCTTTGAGTTTAAAATGATGATAATATTAAGAAATATATAAAACAATGAGTATATGAAGAAAAATAAACTATTTACTTGATTATATGATGGGGGTATAAGCAATTTTGTCTTAGATTTCTTTCATATCAATATTATATTTTAAAGTAAAGTAAGACTTTTAAAAAAGTAAGTTCTTTTTAAAAAAGAACAATCACAATACCACGAATTTATGTGGAATCTGTCCACTGACTGGGCTTCCCAGGTGGTGTTACTGGTAAATAATCTGCCAGACAATACAGGAGACATAAGAGATGCGAGTATGACCCTTGGGTTGGGACGATCACCTGGAGAAGGGCATGGCATCCCATTCCAGTACTCTCGTCTGGAGAATCCCCATGGACAGAGGAGCCTGGCAGGCTATCATCCATTGGGTTGCACAGAGTCAGACACCACTGAAGTGACTTAGCACACACACACAATGATCACAGACCAAGTGTTTTAATATCTTTTTATGTTCCAAAGACACCATCAAGATGAGCCAAGTAAAGATTATTGGCCCCATTTTATGGATGAGGACAATGAAGCTCTTAGAAACTGAACAATGAAGTTCAGAAAGGAGTTAACACATTGCTTTAACCTGTCAATTCACAGGACAATTACCCATAAGTGGTTTCAATGGGAATCCCTATAACTCAGATGAACAGGGTTCTTCACCCTGAGAGTGGCAATCATCTCCAGTACCCAGCTGCTTTCTGCACTCCTAGAACTAGCCTCATGGGACAGCACTCAAAGGTATCAACACCCCAAAGAACCCGATCCCTCTTCAGCCCTCTTCAGTCCCAAAACATCCCTCATCCAAGATTCTGGATTTGAAAATCGCAACTTCCCTTTGTTCCTCCAGTCTGAGGGCTGACACCTGCTAGCTGTACTTCCTTCTGAACCACCAGTCTCCCCATGCTGCTCTAGGAGTCCTCTCATACCTTCTCAACCAGTTTCCTTTCTGAAATTTCTCTGTTGCAATATAGAAAGTGATTCTGCTTTCCTGACTGGACCCTGAGCAATACAGACAGGTTAACCACAAAATAAGAAGTACTGATTTATACATTTCTCTCTCAATCTAATAACACAGAAAGTCTTGTTTTCAAGTCTAGCCTGACTCAAGAAAGTTAACAGTTCATTCACATCATTTTATTCTTTTGAGTTCTTGGAGATTTGCTATGTGCAGGCTTCGGTGGGAGAGCAGGTACGCACCTGGTTTCTTGTGATTCAAGTTCCAGTGCTAAATGGGCAGAAGGTTTTTCTCATGGACATTTTAGAGGAAGCCTCCCCATCACTGAAATGAAAACACCAATACTGCATGTAGTTTACTTTCACTCCTGTCCTTTATAACTACTTCCAAATGTGTGTATTGCACCCAGGGCCACAAGGCAGGTAGTCCTATTTTGCCAGGACAGTAAAAGGAATCTTGTCATCTATTACACCTTTAAACCACAGGCATTTGGGGCCAAGTTCAGAAACAAAGCCAAATATGGTTCAACTTTTCTAAGCCTCGGCTTCGTTTATATTTTGTTGTGTTTTAACTAACATCCTATTTCTAAGGATTTTAAGAGGTACGTGACACTTGGACAAGAACTGGTTCCAGCAAAATAATATTCTGATGAGTTAAGTGTAAATGAATCAGAAACATACAAACTATATTTCCCTTGAAACACACAGGGATTTAAAAGTTAATGGAAAAGTGCTGGCAACCCACATTTAGAGTTTTTATTGAAATCAGGATGTTTGAATAAACGTTAGACATTCAAATAACTCAAACTGAAATGGGGTTCACCGATCCTTAATTAAACAGTGCTTTAAATGATGAAGAAGCATGTCACATTCACATTTCAGACTTAAAGCTTTACTTGGCAGACATGCTTCTGGTTCAAGAAACCTCTGCAGTCATGTTATGGCAACCAATTGAGATATTAAAACAGACAGTGAAGTTTTAAACTCAGTTTGGCAAGCACCATGAGAAAACAACTACCAATTGGAACATTAAAAAAAAAGAGTGTCAGGAGTGTAATAACGAAGTTTTGAAAGGAAGCTGGAGCCGGACACAGAATTTAGAAAGAATATGCCTTCTTAAATGGGCTAATAATGAGCTAATCATATAAGAAACTAGAGAGTGGTATGTGTCAAGGTTGCTCTTTTCTGTTTTCGATTGTAAGTTAAAGCTGCAAATCAAAATGGCTTATAAGTTGGAAATGGACTGAAGTGTAATGGAATTTTAATTTCTCTGATGCCTAATGCTGGAATTAAGCTAGCAGTTGGCTAAGTGGACTTTCTCTGACCCACTGGTCAGCTTGTAACCACATAATATGAATTTCCAATGGATTAAAAATAACCCTTGGGGTTGTTCAGAGACCTGTGTGAAATTAGTCAGAAGCAAAACTAATGATATCATAGATGCCAAACTTCAATATGTATCAGATAAACTTTAGTTTGCATTAGAATCATCTAGAAGGCATACTCGACCCTACCCTAAGAGTTTATAATTGAGGAAGTCTGGGTGGAGACCTACAACCTGCATTTTTAACAGACTCCCAGGTGAGAAGCTGATTCTGTTGGACTGGGCAATTCTCAGAAAGCCTCCAAAGCATACATGATGGCTCAGGACTGCTCTAAGCCCCCTACTAACTGTGGAAGCAAGCACACTAGTGCTTTATATGAGCACTTTCCATTACCACCCTAGAAAAGGGCTTCAGGCCTCTCCCTCTATTTTTCCCCTAAAACACCAGAGCTGCTTAAGGAACTTGCTGGAATATAAATAGATCAACCATTTTAAAACAAGATCATCATAAATGTTTTCAAATGAGATGTGCACACCTATAAAAAAGATTTCTAAAATAAACAGAGTAATTCTTTCCATCCCACTTGACCTTATATTGGAGGCAAATTTTTCAGACATTCAGATTAGTCTGACAGATCAGCGTCAGAACTATCAGACTGATTCATCTCTGAAATTATTGTGATTGCAGCTGTTCTTTGTGAGAGACAAACTGATGCATAGTTTAGCCAATCTGCATTATTCCTCACCTTGCAACAATAGATGATGTGTCATCCTCTGGCTCCTGCTTATGTCACAGGATTGCAAATGAATTGACCACAGAAATCTAATGGAACATCTTACTTTCTGCAATAACCACTACAATAAGCTCTGGGCAAGAGTTTTCATCCTTTGCTTGGGTGTCTTCAAGTACAGGAAACCAACCACCATTCATGGCAGAACACCTTTTCCTTTTTAGGGTGAAAGAACATGGTGGAGGCCGAATAACAGACTCCTGCCTCAATAGGAACACGTAATTTTCACTCTCAACAAAGGCCTCTTTCTCATTCCTTGCATCAAGTGGGCCTCCAGGTCCTTTTGTTGGTTTAACTGCTTTAATATCCACTACTTTTGTACCGGGGCTTCCCAGGTGGCTCAGTGGGCCCAGTGGGTAAAGAATCTGCCTGCAAAGCAAGAAATGCAGGATATTTGGGTTTGATCCCTGGGTTGGGAAGATTCCCTGGAGGAGGGCATGGCAACACACTCCAATATTCTTGCCTGGAGAATATCATGAACAAAGGAACCTGGCGGGTTATAGTCAATGGGATCTCAAAGAGTCAGACACAACGGCAGCAACTGAGCACACACGCGTGTACCTTTGTACATATCTCGGATGTTGTCCCCATCTCCATGCTAATTTGCTTTATTAATCTGCCATAAAACTAACATTTTTAGTGTATACTACTATGAATTTTAACACAAATAGAGACCTATGTAACCACGACCACAATCAAGATACAGAACAGAGCCAAAGCCACAAGAACTTCCCCGTGCTTGTAATCACACCACTTCCTCACCCTTAACTTCTAATTTCTTCTCCATCACTACAGCTTTGTCTGGTCAAGAATATTATAAACAAAATCATGGAGTAAATGACCTTTTGAGATAGACTTCTTTCCCTTGGGATAATGCTATTGAGATTCATACAAATGGTTACACGCTGTCAATAGTCTGTACACTCTATGACTGAGGAGTATTCCAGCGTATCGTTTTACCACAGTTCATTTATCCATTCACCTACTGAACATCTAGATTCTTCCTATTTTGGGTGATCATGCATAGATCTGTCATAAAAGCTCATGTATAGTTTTTTGTATGAGACTTCTTCCATTTTATGGATTCTCTTTTGCTGTAATGTCTAAGAACTCTTTGACTAACCCCAGTTCAGAAAGTTTTCTGCTGAAGGTTTTATCATTCTACACTTAAATCTATGATCCATTTTGAGTTAATATTTGTATACAATGTGAAGTTAAGGTCAAGGTTTACATTTTTGAATATAGATGTTTGATTTTTCCAATACTTTTTGCTTAAAAGATTGTCCTTTCTCTAAAGAATTGCTTTTACACCTTTAAAAAAATTCAACTGGCATATTTGTATTGATTTCCTTCTGGACTCTATCTTATTTATCTATGTGTGATCCATGAGCCAATAACACACCATCTTCATTATTCCAACTCTCCAAAAAGTTCTAACTGGATAGAGTGATACTTCCAACCTTACTCTTTTTTTTAAAACTGTTTCTGTCTATTCTA
Source organism: Capra hircus (assembly GCF_001704415.2). NCBI lineage: Eukaryota > Metazoa > Chordata > Mammalia > Artiodactyla > Bovidae > Capra > Capra hircus. Next base: position 31,361,487 of record NC_030829.1, read on the forward strand.
GATCCTTTACTTTTTCGTAAAAATTATAGGACAGCTTTTTATATTTACAAATAAATCATGACAGAATTTCAAGTAAAATTGTATTAAACCTATAGTTTACTTAGAAATGAACTGACATTTTACCATGGAGTGAAAAACTATTTTGATATGCTAAGTCTTTCAATCCCTGAAGAAGGTATGTGCTGCTAAGTCGCTTCAGTCGTGTCCGACTCTGTGTGACGCCATAGACGGCAGCCCACCAGGCTCCCCTGTCCCTGGGATTCTCCAGGCAAGAACACTGGAGTGGGTTGCCATTTCCTTCTCCAATGCATGAAAGTGAAAAGTGAAAGTGAAGTCACTCAGTCGTGTCCAACTCTTGGCGACCCCATGGACTGCAGTCTACCAGGCTCCTCCATCCATGGGATATTCTAGGCAAGAGTACTGGAGTGGGGTGCCATTGCCTTCTCAGAAGAAAGTATGTATTTCCACTTATTTAATTCATTTTTTATTTATTTCATCAGTGTTTTGTAATTTTCAGCATACAGATATTACAGGTGTTTTGTAAGATTCATATCCAACTATTTCATTTTGTGGCAGGATTATAGGTGGTAATTTTTAAATTGTTATTTCCTACATTTTATTGATAGCATCTAGAAACACTACTGGTTATTATGTTGGCCTGGTACCCTATGTCTCTGATAAACTCACTTATTATTTCTGGGAACATGAGGATATTCCTCAGAATTTTCTACATAGATGATCATATCATCTGTGAATTTCCAGTGTGAGGGTGAGGGAAGCAGACATCCTGCTTTGTTTTCTGTCTTAAAGGGAAGTCACTCCTTTTTAAAATAAACTGTTGTGGATGTTATGTGTAGGTTTTTTGTAGATTCTCTTCATCAGATTGAGAAAATTCCTTTCCATTACTAGTTTGCTGATAGATTTTTAGTATGAATTGTTGTCACTTTTCTGTATCAACTGACATACGGTTTTTCCTATTTAAAGTATTAACATGGTAGACTGCAATGATTAATTTTTAAATATTGACTCAGCCTTGCAGTCCCAGAATAAACTCTCCTTGGGCACAGCATATTAATTTTTATATATTGCTGGATTTGATTAGCTAATTTTTTTCTGAGGATTTTTGTATTTATGTTCATGAAAGACATTTGTCTATAGTTTTGGTTCTACCTTTGACTTTTAGTATTGGGGTGACTCTGGTGTTACAAAATGTATTTGGCAGTGTTTCCTGCTCTTCTCTTTTCTCAAAGAGACTGGATATAACTGACATTATTTCTTCTTTAAATGTTTGGTAGAATTAGCCAGTGAAATCACTTGAACTTAAAGGTTTCTTTTTCAGAAGATTTTCAACTATGTATTTCCTTAATAGTATAATGCTATCAAGGTTACCTAGCTCTTATTGGTAATATTAATAGTCTGTAGGGTTTTATTGACTTCCCTGGTGGCTCAGACGGTAAAGCATCTGTCTACAATGTGGGAGACCTGGGTTCGATCCCTGGGTCGGGAAGTTCCCTGGAGAAGGAAATGGCAACCCACTCCAATACTCCTGCCTAGAAAATCCCATGGACAGAGGAGCCTGGTGTCCATGGGGTCGCAAAGAGTCGGACACGACTGAGCGACTAAAATGGCTGGGTATTAAATGTTGTGGTATTCCAACTATTTGAAGTATTCCCTTATTATTCTTTTAATGTCTGTAGTGATATTCTCTTATTCCTGATAGTAAGAATTTTGTCTTTTTTCTTTGTCAGTTTTATTAAAAGGACTGCCAATTATACTGCTATTTTCAAGAACCAATTTTTCTTGAATTTCTTTATGATTTTTATTTTAAACTTCACTAACTTCTCCTATCTTTATTACTTACTTCTTTCTGCTTCTTTCTGGTTATTTTTACTCTTGTTTTTCTAGTTTCTTAAGGCAGAAACTTAGATTATTTGAGGCCTTTCTTCTTTTTAGCATAAGCATTTAATGTTATAAATTTTCAGGTCAGTACTACTTTAACTGCAACCCTCAAATTCTGTTTACATAGGATTTTATTTTTTTAAGTTCAAAATATTTTTCAGTTTCCCTTAATATTTCCCCTTTGACTCATGGGTTGGTTCTAAGTATGTTGCTTAATTTATAACTATTTGGAGTTCTTTTGTCATCTTTCTCATACTGGTTTCTAGTGTAATACATTACGATCGGAGAGAATATTTTATATGATTTTAATTATTTTAAAGGTGTTAAAAGTTTGTTTTATGATCCAGAATATGACCTCTCCTGGGTAAAACCCATGTACTCTTAAAACAAATAGCTCAGAAAAGAAAAGAAGGAAAAGGCAAAGGACAAGGGAAAGATATATCCAACTGAATATGGAGTTTCAAAGAATAGCAAAGAGAAATAAAGTCTTCCTAAAGAAAAATGCAAAGAAATAGAGGAAGACAATAGAATGAGAAAGACTAAAGGACTCTTCAAGAAAATTAGAGATACCAAGGGAATACTCCATGCAAAGATGGGCACAATAAAGGACAGAAATGCAAGGACCTAATGAAGCAGAAGAGATTAAGACAAGGTGGCAACAAAAAAAGAAAACTACAGGCCAATATCACTGATGAACATAGATGCAAAAATCCTTAACAAAATTCTAGCAAACAGAATCCAACAACATATAAAAAGATCATACATCATGACCCAGTAGGCTTTATCCCAGGGATACAAGGATTCTTCAATATTCATAAATCAATCAATGTGATATACCACATTAATAAATTGAAAGATAAAAACCATATGATTATCTCAATAGATGCAGAGAAAGCCCTTAACAAAATTCAACATCCATTTGTGATTAAAAATCCTCCAGAAAGCAGGCATAGAAGGAACATACTACAACATAATAAAAGCCATGTATGATAAACCCACAGCAAACATTATCCTCTATGGTGAAAAATTGAAAGCATTTCCCCTAAAGTCAGGAACAAGATAAGGGTGCCCATTGTCACCACTACTATTAAACCCAGTTTGGGAAGTTTTAGCCATAGCAATCAGAGAAGAAAAAGAAATCCAAGGAATCCAGATTGGAAAAGAAGTAAAACTCTCACTGTTTGTAGATGACATGATCCTCTACATAGAAAACCCTAAAGAAACCACCAGAAAACTATTAGAGCTAATCAATGAATACAGTAAAGTTGCAGGATATAAAATTAACACACAGACATCCCTTGCATTCCCATATACTAACAATGAGAAAACAGAAAGAAAAATTAAGGAAACAATTCCATTCACCATTGCAATGACAAGAATAAAATACTTGGGAATAAATCTACCTAAAGAAACAAAAGACCTATATATAGAAAACCATGAAACACTGGTGAAAGAAATCAAAGGTGACACAGATGGAGAAATATACCATGTTCATGGATCAGAAGAATCAATATAGTGAAAATAAGTATACTACCCAAAGCAATCTACAGATTCAATGCAATCCCTATCAAGTTACCAATGGTATTTTTCACAGAACTAGAACAAATAATTTCACAATTTGTATGGAAATACAAAAAACCTCAAATAGCCAAAGCAATCTTGAGAAAGAAGAATGGAACTGGAGAAATCAACCTACCTGACTTCAGATTATACTACACAGTCATTAAGACAGTATGGTACTGGCATAAAGACAAAAATATAGATCAATGGGACAAAATAGAAACCCCAGAGATCAATCCACGCACCTATGGACACCTTATCTTCGACAAAGGAGGCAAGAATATACAATGTAGAAAAGACAATCTCTTTAACAAGTGGTGCTGGGAAAACTGGTCAACCACTTGTAAAAGAATGAAACTATAACACTTTCTAACACCATACACAAAAATAAAGATTAAAGATCTAAATGTAAGACCAGAAACTATAAAACACCTAGAGGAAAACATAAGCAGAACACTCTCTGACATAAATCACAGCAGGATCCTCTACAACTCACCTCCCAGAGTAATGGAAATAAAACCAAAAATAAACAAATGGGACCTAATTAAACTTAAAAGCTTTTGCACAATGAAGGAAACTATAAGCAAGGTGAAAAGACAGCCTTCAGAATGGGAGAAAATAATAGCAAATGAAGCACCTGACAAAAATTAATCTCAAAAATATATAAGCAGTTCATGCAGCTCAAATCCAGAAAAATAAATGACCCAATCAAAAAATGGGCCAAAGAACTAAACAGAAATTTCTCCAAAGACATACAGATGGCTAACAAACAGATGAAAAGATGCTCAACATCACTCATTATCAGAGAAACTCAAATCAAAACCACAGTGAACTACCATCTCATATCAGTCAGAATGGCTTCTATCAAAAAGTCTACAAATAATAAGTGCTAGAGAGGGTGTAGAGAAAAGGGAACCCTCTTACACTGTTGGTGGTAATGCAAACTAGTACAGCCACTATGGAGAATAGTGTGGAGATTCCTTAAAAAACTGGAAATAGAACTGCCATATGACCCAGCAACCCCACTGCTGGGGACACACACTGAGGGAACCAGAATTGAAAGAGACACGTGTACCCCAATTTTCATCACAGCACTGTTTACAGTAGCTAGGGTATGGAAGCAACTTAGATGTCCATTGGCAGAAAAATGGATAAGAAAGCTGTGGTACATATACACAATGGAATATTACTCAGCTATTAAAAAGAATGCATTTGAATCAGTTCTAATGAGGTGGATGAAACTGGAGCCTATTATACACAGTGAAGTAAATCAGAAAGAAAAACACCAATACAGTATATTAACACATATATATGGAATTTAGAAAGATGGTAATGATGACCCTATGTGCGAGACAGCAAAAAAGACACAGATGTAAAGAATAGACTTTTGGACTCTGTGGGAGAAGGCGAGAGTGGGATGATTTGAGAGAATAGCATTGAAATAGGTATATTACCATATGTGAAACAGATCGCCAGTCCAGGTTTGATGCATGAGACATGGCTCTCAGGGATGGTGCACTGGGATGACCCTGAGGGATGGGATGGGGAGGGAGGTGTGAGGTGAGTTCAGGATCGGGGCCACATGTTCACCCATGGCCAATTCATGTCAAAGTATGGCAAAAACCACTACAATATTGTAAAGTAATTAGCCTCCAATTAAAATAAATAAATTAATTTTTTAAAAAAAGAAGAGGTGGCAAGAATACACAGAGAAACTGTACAAAAAGGGTCCTAATGACCCGGTGTGGTCACTCACCTAGAACCAGACAACCTGAGTGTGAATTCAAGTGGGCCTGAAGAAGCATTACTATGAACAAAGTTACTGGAGGTAATGGGATTCCAGTTGAGCTATTTCAAAAGCTAAAAGATGCTGCTGCTAAAGTGCTGCACTCAATATGCCAACAAATTTGGAAAACTCAACGGTGGCTACAGGACTGGAAAAGGTCAGTTTTCATTCCTATCCCAAAGAAGGGCAATGCCAAAGGATGTTCAAACTATCATACAACTCAACTCATTTCACATGGTAACAAGGTAATGTTCAAAATCCTTCAGGCTACATTTCAACAGTATGTGAACTGAAAGCTTCCAGATGTACAGGTTGGATTTAGAAAAGGCAGAGGAATCAGAGATCAAATTGCCAGCATCTGCTGAATCAAAGAAAAAGCAAGGGAATTCCAGAGAAACATATACTTCTGCTTCACTGACTACACTAAAGTCTTTGACTGTGTGGATCACAAAAAACTATGGAAAATTCTTAGAGAGATGGGAATATCAGGTCACCATTCTGCTTCCTGAGAAACCTGTATACAGATCAAGAAGCAAGAGTTAGACTGTACAAGGAATGACAAACTGGTTGAAAATTGGGAAAGGAAAACTGTTAAGGCTGAATATTGTCACCTCACTTATTTAACTTATATGCAGAGTACATCATGAGAAATGCTGGGCAAGATTAATTATAAGCTAGAATCTAGTTTGCTGGGAGAGATATCAATAATCTCAGATATGGATATGATATCACCCTAATGGCAGAAAGTGAAGAGAAACTAAAGAGCCTATTGGTGAAGGTGAAAGAGGAGAGTGAAAAAACTGGCTTAAAACTCAATGTTCAAAAAACTAAGATCATGGCATCCGGTCCCATCACTTCATGGCAAATAGATGGGGAAAAAGTGGAAACAGTGACAGACTTTATTTTCTTGAGCTCCAAAATCACTGTAGACAGTGACTGCAGCCATGAAAGTAAAGAATGTTTGCTCCTTTGAAGAAAAGCTATGGTAAACCTAGACAGCATGTTAAAAAGCAGAGATACCATTTTGCCAACAAAGATTCATATAGTCAAAGCTATGGTTTATCCAGTAATCATGTATGGATGTGAGAGTTGGACTGTAAAGAAGGCTGAGGACTGAAGAACTGATGCTTCTGAACTGTGGCACTGGAGAAGACTCTTGAGAGTCCCTTGGACAGCAAGCAGATCAAATCAGTCTATCTTAAAGGAAATTAGTCCTGAATATTCATTGGAAGGCCTGATGATGAAGCTGAAGCTCCAATACTTTGGCCACCTGCTGCAAAGAGCTGACTCATTGTAAACTCTGATGCTGAGAAAAATTGAGGGCAGAAGGAGAGGGTGGTAACAGAGGATGAGATGGTTGGATGGCATCACCAACTCAATGGACATAAGTTTGAGCAAACTCTAGAAGATAGTGAAGGACAAGGAAGCCTGGCACGATGTGATCCATAGGGCTGCAAAGAGTCAGACACAACTGAGTAACTGAACAACAACTTAAAAAGAACATTATCTGCATTTTTTTTCTTTTAAAATTATACATTTTAGGTTTTACTTCACTGGGTCTTCATTGCTGTGCACAGGCTTTCTCTAGCTGCAGTGAGCAGAGGCTACTTTTCCTTGTAGTGCAGTCTTCTCATTGTGTTGGCTTCTCTTATTGCAGAGCACACGGCTTCAGTAGTTATGAAACACATGCTCAGCAGTTGCAGCTCACAGGCTCTAGAGTATGGGCTCAGTTGCTCTGCAGCATGTCAAATCTTCTCAGACCAGGGATGAAACTCATATCTCCTGCATTGGCAGGTGGATTTTTGCCCACTTTACCACCAGGGAAGTCCTATCTGTTATTTTTGGATAGGGCATTCTATAAATGCCAATTAGATTCCAAACAGTTAATAATGTTTATTCCTTTTGCATCCTTGCTGATTTTCTGTCTACTAGTTTTATCAACTACTAAGGAAATAGTGACGTCTCCAACCATAACTGTAGATTTTTCTATTTTACTTTTCATTTCTGTCAGTTTTTACTTCACACATTTTAAAGCTTTGTTGTTAGGTGGATCCAGTATGTGAAAGTACACAGACGGGGATAATTTCACAGGGTTCCCAGGGACCAGGAGTCATGGCTACAGTAGTACTGATCTCGAACAACCAAAGTTTCCTTGAGAAAGAAAAACTGAGCTGGAGGAATAAGGCTCTTTGACTTCAGACTATACTATAAAACTGCAGTCATCAAAACAGTATAGTATTGGCACAAAAACAGATACACAGATCAATGGAACAGCAGAGAAAGCCCAGAAATAAAGTCATACACCTATGGTCAAATAATCTACAACAATAGAGGCAAGAATATACAATGGAGAAAACAGTCTTTTCAGTAAGTGGTTCTGGGTAAACTGGACAGTTTACATGTAAAACAGTAAAATCAAAACATTGTCTAACACTATACACAAAAATAAACTCAAAGGGAATTAAAGACATAAATGTAATGCCAAGTACTATAAAGCCCTTAGAGGAAAACATATGCAGAACACTCTGTGACATAAATCACAGCAAGATATTTCTTGATCCATCTCCTAGAGTAATGAAAATAAAAAGGAAAATAAACAAATGAGACCTAATTAAACTTAAAAATTTTTCCACAGCAAAGGAAACCATAAACAAAACAAAAAGACAACCTACAGAAGGGGAAAAAAAATTTGCAAGTGATGAAACAGAAGATTAATCTCTAAAATATACAAACAGCTCATACAGCTCAATATCAAAAAAAATCCAATCAAAAAGATGGCAGAAGACCTAAACAGAAATTTCTTCAAAGAAGATGTACTGATAGCCAAAGTGAAAGTCACTCAGTCATGTCCAACTCTTTGTGACCCCATGGACTATACAGTCTATAGAATTCTCCAGGACAGAATACTGCAGTGGGTAGCTTTTCCCTTCTCCAGGAGATCTTCCCAACCCAGGGATCGAACCAAAGTCTCCCACATTGCAGGCAGATTCTTTACCAGCTGAGCCACAGTGGAAGCCCAAGAATACAGGAGCGGGTAGCGATGGACACGAGTCTGGGTAAACTCCGGGAGTTGGTGATGGACAGGGAGGCCTAGCGTGCTGTGATTCATGGGGTCGCAAAGAGTCGGACATGACTGAGCGACTGAACTGAACTGAGCCTATCCCTTCTCCAGCAGATCTTCTGAGCCCAGGAATCAAACTGGGGTCTCTTGCATTGCAGGCACATTCTTTACCAACTGAGCTATCAGGGAAGCCAAAAGGCACATGAAAAGATGCTCAAAACAGCTCGTTATTAGACAAATACAACTCAAAAATACAACGAGGTATTACCTCAAAGCAGTCAGCATCAGTTCAGTCGCTCAGTTTTGTCCGACTCTTTGAGACCCCATGAATCAAAGCACACCAGACCTCCCTGTCCATCACCAGCTCCTGGAGTTCACTCAGACTCACATCCATCGAGTCAGTGATGCCATTCAGCTATCTCATCCTCTGTTGTCCCCTTCTCCTCCTGTCCCCAATCCCTCGCAGCATCAGAGTCTTTTCCAATGAGTCAACTCTTTGCATGAGGTGGCCAAAGTACTGGAGTTTCAGCTTTAGCATCATTCCTTCCAAAGAAATCCCAGGGCTGATCTCCTTCAGAAAGGACTCGTTGGATCTCCTTGCAGTCCAAGGGACTCTCAAGAGTCTTCTCCAACACCACAGTTCAAAAGCATCAATTCTTCGGCGCTCAGCTTTCTTCACACTCCAACTCTCACATCCATACATGACCACTAGGAAAACCATAGCCTTGACTAGACGGACCTTAGTCAGCAAAGTAATGTCTCTGCTTTTGAATATGCTATCTAGGTTGGTCAAAACTTTTCTTCCAAGGAGTAAGCGTCTTTTAATTTCATGGCTGCAGTCACCATCTGCAGTGATTTTGGAGCCCCCAAAAATAAACTCTGACACTGTTTCCACTGTTTCCCCATCTATTTGCCATGAAGTGATGGGACCGGATGCCATGATCTTCGTTTTCTGAATGTTGAGCTTTAAGCCAACTTTTTCACTCTCCTCCTTCACTTTCATCAAAAGGCTTTTTAGTTCCTCTTCACTTTCTGCCTGGCCATCATCAAAAAGTCTACAAACAATAAATGCTGGAGAGATGTGGAGTAAAAGGAACACTTCTACACTATTGGTGGGAATGTAAACTGGTAAAGCCACCATGGAGGGACCTAGAGGGGTAAGATGGGGGGGGGGGAGGCTCACAAGGGAGGGCATACACACACACACACACACACACACATTAATTATGACTGATTGATAATGTTGCATTCAGCAGAAATCAACACAAAATTGTAAAGCAATTATTCTCCAATTTTAAAAAAAGACTAAAAATAGAATAACCTTATGATCCTACAATCCCACTCCTGGGCATACATTCAGAGAAAACCATAAATCAAAGTGATGCATGCACCCCAATGTTCACAGCAGCACTATTTATAGCCAAGGCATGGAAGCAATCTAAATGCCCATCAACAGATGAATGAATAAATGTGGTATGTGCATACATGCATGTATGTGTGTGTGTGTGTGTACATAGAGAGGGAGAGAGAGGCTTCCCTAGTGGCTCAGAAGGTAAAGAATCTGCCTGCAATGGGGGAGACCTGGGTTTGATACACACACACACACACACACACACACACACACACACATATATATATATATAAACTGGAATATTATGTGCCCATAAAAAAGAATGAAATCATGCCATTTGCAGAAATGTGCATGGACCTAGACATTATCATACTAAGTGAAGTAAGCCAGACAAAGACAAGCACTGCATAACACTGCTTAGATGAGGAATCTTAAAAAATGTTACAAATGAACTTATATACAAAACAGAAACAGATTCACAGACATACAACAAATTCATGGTTAACAAATGGGAAAGTGGGGAAGGATAAATTAGGAGTTTGGATTAACATACACACACTGTGTGCGTGTATGCTCAGTCACTTAGTCATGTCTGACTCTTTCTGATTCCATGGACTGAAGCCTACCAGGCTCCTCTGTCCATGGACTGGAATGAGTTGCCATTTCCTACTCCAGGGGATCTTCCTGACCCAGGGATTGAACCTGCATTTCCTGCACTTTCTGTATTAGCAGGCAGATTCTTTACCACTGTGCCACCTGGGAACTATATATATATATATTTATAAATATGTGTGTTTGTACATACCTATATAACTGAATCACTGTGCTGTACACCTGAAACTAATGCAACATCATAAATTAATTATATTTCTATTTTAAAAATGTAAAGAAGGGAGAAGAGGGAGAAAAGCAAGAGGTAATAGGATAAAGGTGAGGAATAGATTACACAATATGGCAATAAGAGGCAGTTGGTGGGCACTGGGGAGTAACTGAAGACAGTTAAGCAGAAAATAATATAATCAAATTGCTCTTTCATTAATATAACTTGGAAAACACTATAGATAATGTACAGAGTTCCTTAGAGAGAAATGAAAATGCCAATTAAATAAATAAAAGTTAAACTCTAACTAACAGACTCCAGAATTCAAGACAGTAGGAGTAGAAAGGATGTGATTTATTCAATTTAGGTCAGAAAATCTTTCAGAAGGAAACAGATCCTGTATATACACAACAGTCCTGAAGCCTACTGTAGTTTTTTCAGTTATGGATAGAAAGCGGACAATTATTTCATATATTGCAGTTTGGCATATTCATTATAAATTTAACATTAAAAGCTTAATGTAAAGGCCAATTTGCCAATTTGCTGCCTGTCCCTGTGAGTGGCCTTATTAATGAATAATGCATATTGTTTAATGAGAAAAATGATGGGCAAGGTAAAAATGTAAAACATTTTAATGTGATGCCTTTACAAAAGGTCACTGCCCTTTCTAAATATTTTTTGATGATTTCTTCTACTTAGGAAAGCTGTATTTAAATGCACATACTTAACAGCATACAGTTACTCCAACAGCAAGAATATCTAAGTGTACCTGGATAGGAATTCAAAGTTGTCTCCCAAATTGCTTAGCAAGAGGCTTAATTATGGTCCACTACTTATAAAAACTCTGAATAAGAACCCTAAAACACTAGTTTTCATGAAAAAAAAAAAAATATATATATATATATAAGGCACTGTCCTGGGGCAAGACAGCAAAAAACACCACATCAAAGGAATGCTGGAAAGGACTTGGGAAAATAATTTATTTACAAAGATGTGGGTAAGTGTCAGGGAAATTAACAAGGAATGGTGAGGCACAGCAGAGAGCTTACTCTGATCTGAAGGGTTAAGGGGAAGGAGTGATTTCCAAATATGTCCTCCAAGAATACCTACAGTTGAAGAAAATGACACCTTTTAATGCCCTCTCCACCACCTACCTAGCCAGGTGTTAATTTACTCTCCTAGCCCCTGCCCCTGCCACTGGCCAAGCCAAGAGAAAGTGATTTGATTCATAAAGGTCAGTCCCCCAGGACCCAGAATTGGGTGCGAAAAAATGTAGAGAGTGGATGGGGGACTGGAAGGGGAGTAGGACAACTGAAAGCATTAATAGGCACATGAAATCTAAAAGAAATTTCCGTTGGGCAACTTACAATTGAAATAATTCCACCTCCACTACTAATTTTAGAGATACACATGCACACACACACATATCCTCACATGTACATTCCCTTACTGGTTCTACTCATTAAGAAGATATTTTTGGGTCTCACATGCATAATTTCTTTCACTAGGATTCAAAGCATTTGATTCTCCTAGTTTCGGTTGAAAGATAGATGGTGCACATTAGAATTCCTAGTCCAGATGTTTCATCACACAGAGAAATTATGCTACTTTCTAACACAGTACAAGAACTATACTTGCATTCTGTCCATCAACTTAACTGATTGGGCTTGGAGTTGGGACTGCAAATAGTCAAGCAACAAGTCTGAAGTTCCATAAGTGCATCAGATCATGCAACTCTGAAAGGAGCTAAATGTCTCAGTGATTTAAAGTGCTTGAGGCTTTAAGTGGTTCATTCAGAAGGCACACGGAGATAATTCTGAGTCCTTGTCTTTTTTTATCATCACTTGATCACAATCCCTCTAATGAGATGAAGGGCTTCCTCTCAGTGAAATAGGGACTCAAGCATGCTTAAAGCAATTGAATTATGTTTCTTTTGTAAAGGTGCTTCACAGATTTGCTACCTTTTATATCCCTCAGGCTTTGACTGGGCAGGAACCCAGTGGTCTTTTTCATTACTGACCTCATTCATATAGGGCTTGCTATATAATCAAAGTTCAGAGGATGTTTTCGAATAAATTAACAAATGAACTAAACAGGCAATATGGTACTAGGAAGAATAGTGAAATCTGATCCAGGACTTATCCTAAGTCCTAGCTCTAACGTTTGTGTGGTGTTATCACGGAGACCTTTTAACTTCTCTGAGTCTCAATCACATCAGCCATAAAATAGGGATAAAATCCATTCTATACGGAGTTGCCAAAGAACCATGGGAAATACTGTTTTTGAAACTATTTGGAAACTGCAAGACATTCTACAGTATGCACTATTTTTCCTACCAATATTGGTTAGCAAACAAAAAATTATGAGAATTTCATACTAATACAGATTTAAAGTGCCAAAAAAATACTTTTTCTTCTCAAAACACTGAGAGAAAACAACACAAAACAAAAAGTCGTGATAATATACAACCCACATGCTCTTATGTTTGAACTTCACTCCAAAAGAAATTCTTGTATCTATTTTAATTATGGGTATCCATGTCTTTGACTCAGCACCTTTACTTCTGGTACCTTCTATCCTATGGAAATGAGTATATATAAGGACTCCTAGGTTTATAATGACAAAAAACAACTAGACACAATCTGAATATCTATCAACAAGCAATACATAACATATGTCAACTATACAACTACACTGTCTAATACAGCAGTCTTTATTAGCAACATGTGGCTATTAAGTCCTTGAACTGTGGCCAGTTCAAGTCAAGACACACTATAAGTACAAAATGTACACTGGATATCAAACACTATGAAAAATAAGCATGTAAAATGTCACATAAACAATTTTCATATTATTGCAATGCTGAAATAATACCTTAGATGTGCTTGGTTAACTAAAATACAATATTATTAAAATTAAAATTTTCTGCTTTTACTTTTTAAAAATATGTCCACTAGATAAGTTATAATTACATTTATGACTTGCATTGTATTTCAATTGGACACTGTGCCATAGATCAGGAATTGGAAAACTCTTCCTATAAAGAGCCAGATAGTAAATATTGTAGGTTTTGCTAGCCATAGTTTCTGTTGCAACTATTCAGCTAAGCTGGGACATTATATAAACAAATGAGTATAACTGTGTCATAATCAGATGTTATTTATGGACACTAAAATTTAAATTTCATACATTATTTACATATCAGGATATACTTTTCTTTATTGTTTTCCCAGTCTTAACATATTAAAAAAAAAATTCTTAACTCACAGGTGGCAGGACAAATGAGCCCAAAAGCCAGTTTGCCAACCCCTGCTTTAGACCACTAAGCAGTATTGAGAAGAATGGATTAGGTCAGTACAACATGTACTTTCTCTAAAACAAACTGCGGCAGAATAATATATAGAATGAGATTTCATACGTCTAGAAAAGAAAAAAAAATTATGTTTATATATTTACCTAATTTTAAATGACCAGAGGGCTATGGAAGGATGAATATACACCAATCTATTTACCTAACCTGTTACCACTGGACATAAGATTAGAAGCAAAGAGAAGACATTGTCTGTGTCAAGTTTCCCAAATCAATGGAATCAATTATGACTCATAATTAAAATCCTGATAAAATGTAACTAAATTCAAAAGAAACCCACAAAAGGTAAATCATATATCCACAAAGACTTCATATTGAAATGTTGATCAGTTCAGTTCAGTCACTCAGTTGTGTCCAACTCTTTGCGACCCCATGGACTGTAACATGCCAGGCTTCCCTGTCCATCAATAACTCCCAGAGCCTGCTCAAACTCACAACCATCAAGTCAATGATTCCATCCAACCATCTCATCCTCTGTCGTCCCCTTCTCCTCCTGCCTTCAATCTTTCCCAACATCAGGGTCTTTTCCAATGAGTCAGTTCTTCCCAACAGGTGTCCAAGTACTGGAGCTTTGGCTTCAGCATCAGTTATTCAAATGAACATTCAGGACTGATTTCCTTTAGGATGGACTGGCTGGATCTCCTTGCAGTCCAAGGGACTGTCAAGAGTCCTCTCTAACACCACAGCTCAAAAACATCAATTCTTCAGCGCTCAACTTTCTTTATGGTCCAACTCCCACATCCATACACGACTACTAGAAAAACCATAGCTCTGACTAGATGGACCTTTATCAGCAAAGTAATGTCTTTGCTTTTTAATATGCTGTCTAGGTTCGTCATAGCTTTCCTTCAAAGGAGCAAGTGTCTGAATTTCATGTCTGGGGTCACCATCTGCAGTGATTTTGGAGCCCAGGAAAATTGAGTCTGTCACTGCTTCCATTGTTTCCCATCTATTCACCATGAAGTGATGGGACTGGGTACTGTGATCTTAACTTTTTGAATGTGGAGTTTTCAGTCAGCTTTTTTACTCTCCTCTTTCACTTTCATCAAGAGGCACGTTAGTTCCTCTTCAGTTTCTGCCATAAGCGTGATGTCTTCTGCATATATGAGGTTAATGATATTTCTCCCAGCAAACTTGATTCCAGCTTGTGCTGCATCTAGCCTGGCATTTCTCAAGATGTACTCTCTATATAAGTTAAATAAGCAGGGTGACAATATACAGCCTTGGTATACTCCTTTCCCAATTTGGAACCAGTCTACAGTTTGTTGTGATCCATACAATGAAAGATGAACTCCCTGGAGATCAGCGGAGAAATAACTCCAGAAATAATGAAGGGATGGAGCCAAAGCAAAAACAACACCCAGTTGTGGATGGGACTGGTGATAGAAGCAAGGTCCAATGCTGTAAAGAACATAGGAACCTGGAATGTTAGGTCCATGAATCTAGGCAAATTGGAAGTGGTCAAACAGGAGATGGCAAGAGTGAATATCAACATTCTAGGAATCAGTGAACTAAGATGGACTGGAATGGGTGGATTTAACTCAGACGACCATTATATCTACTACTGTGGGCAGGAATCCATTAGAAGAAACGGAGTAACCATCATAGTCAACAAAAGAATCCGAAACGCAGTACATGGAAGCAATCTTAAAAATGACAGAATGATCTCTGTTCATTTCCAAGGCAAACCATTCAATATCATGGTAAGCCAAGTCTATGCTCCAACCAGTAATGCTGAAGAAGCTGAAGTTGAACGGTTCTATGAAGACCTACAAGACCTTTTAGAACTAACACTCAAAAAAGATGTCCTTTTCATTATAGGGGACTGGAGTGCAAAAGTAGGAAGTCAAGAAACACCTGGAATAACAGGAAAATTTGGCCTTGGAGTACAGAATGAAGCAGGGCAAAGGCTAATAGAGTTTTGCCAAAAGAACGCACTGGTCATAGCAAACACCCTCTTCCAACAACACAAGAGAACTACACAGGGACATCACCAGATGGTCAACACTGAAATCAGACTGATTATATTCTTTGCAGCCAAAGATGGAGAAGCTCTATACAGTTGGCCAAAAACAAAACCGGGAGCTGACTGTGGCTCAGATCATCAACTCCTTATTGCCAAATCCAGACTTAAATTGAAGAAAGTGGGGAAAACCACTAGACCATTCAGGTATGACCTAAATCAAATCCCTTATGACTATAAAGTGGAAGTGAGAAATAGATTTAAGGAACTAGATCTGATAGTGCCTGATGAACTATGGATGGAGGTTCATGACATTGTACATGAGACAGGAATCAAGACCATCCCCTGGAAAAAGAAATGAAAAAAAAACAAAATGGCTGTCTGGGGAGGGCTTACAAATAGCTGTGAAAAGGAAGAGAAGCGAAAAGCAAAGGAGAAAGGGAAAGATATACCCATTTGAATGCACAGTTCCAAAGAATAGCAAGGAGAGATAAGAAAGCCTTCCTCAGTGATCAATGCAAAGAAATAGAGGAAAATGACAGAATGGGAAAGATTCTTCAAGAAAATTAGAGATACCAAGGGAACATTTCATGCAAAGATGGGCTCAATAAAGGACAGAAATGGTATGGATGTAACATAAGGTGATGGAATTCCAGTTGAGCTATTTCAAATCCTAAAAGATGATGCTGTGAAAGTGCTGCCCTCAATATGTCACCAAACTTGTAAAACTCAGCAGTGGCCACAGGACTGGAAAAGGCCAGTTTTCATTTCAATCCCAAAGAAAGGCTATGCCAAAGAATGTTCAAACTACCACATAATTGCACTCGTCTCACATGCTAGTAAGGTAATGCTCAAAATTCCTCAAGCCAGGCTTCAGCAATACATGAACCATGAACTACCAGATGTTCAACCTCGTTTTAGAAAAGGCAGAGGAACCAGAGATCAAATTGCCAACATCTGCTGGATCATCGAAAAAGCAAGAGAGTTCCAGAAAAACATCTATTTCTGCTTCATTGACTATGCCAAAGCCTTTGACTGTGTGGATCACAATAAACTGTGGAAAATTCTGGAGATGGGAATACCAGACCACCTGACCTGCCTCTTGAGAAACCTGTATGCAGGTCAGGAAGCAACAGTTAGAACTGGACATGGAACAACAGACTGGTTCCAAATAGGAAAAGGAGTACGTCAAGGCTGTATGTTGTCACCCTGCTTATTTAACTTCTATGCAGAGTACATATTGAGAAACACTGGGCTGGAAGAAGCACAGCTGCAATCAAGATTGCTGAGAGAAATATCAATAACCTTAGATATGCAGATGATACCATCCTTATGGCAGAAAGTGAAAAGGAACTAAAAACCCCGTTGATGAAAGTGAAAGAGGAGAGTGAAAAAACTGGCTTAAAGCTCAACATTCAGAAAACGAAGATCATGGCATCTGGTCCCATCACTTCATGGCAAATAGATGGGGAAACAGTGTCAGACTTTATTTTGGGGGGTTCCAAAATCACTGCAGATGGTGATTGCAGCCATGAAATGAAAAGACACTTACTCCTTGGAAGGAAAGTTATGACCAACGTAGACAGCCTATTAAAAAGCAGAGACATTACTTTGTCCACAAAGGTCCATCTAGTCAAGGCTATGGTTTTTCCTGAGTCAAGACTAGGTTTTCCCTTGTGGCTCAGATGGTAAAGTGTCTGCCAACAATGTGGGAGACCTGGGTTCGATCCCTGGGTCAGCAAGTTCCCCTGGAAAAGGAAATGGCAACCCACTCCAGTATTCTTGCCTGGAAAACCCCATGGACAGAGGAGCCAGGTAGGCTACAGTCCATGGGGTCGCAAAGAGTTGGACACGATCAAGCAACTTCACTTCAAGGTTTTTCCAGTAGTCATGTATGGATGTGAGAGTTGGACTATAAAGAAAGCTGAGTGCCAAGGAATTGATGCTTTTGAACTGTGGTGCTGGAGAAGACTCTTGAGAGTCCCTTGGACTGCAAGGAGATCCAACCAGTCCATCCTAAAGGAGATCAGTCCTGGGTGTTTATTGGAAAGACTGACATTGAAGCTGAAACTCCAGTAGTTTGGCCACCTGATGCGAGGAGCTGACTCATTGGAAAAGACCCTGATGCTGGGAAAGATTGAGGGCAGGAGGAGAAGGGGATGACAGAGGATGAGATGGTTGGATGGCATCACGGACTCAATGGACATGCATTTGGGTAGACTCCGGGAGTTGGTGATGGACAGGGAGGCCTGGCGTGCAGCGATTTATGGGGTCACAAAGAGTCAGACACGACTGAGTGACTGAATACAGTCAAAGGCCTTAGTGTAGTCAATGAAGAAGTAGATGTTTTTCTGCACTTCTCTTGCTTTTTCTATGATGCCACAGATGTTTGCAATTTGATCTCTGGTTCCTCTGCCTTTTCTAAATCCAGCTTGAACATCTAAAGTTCCCGGTTCACATACTGTTAAAGCCTGGCTTGGAGAATTTTGTGCATTATGTGCTAGCATGTGAGATGAGTGCAACTGTATGGTTGTTTGAACATTCATAGGCATTGCCTTTCTTTGAAATGAATGATTCTATGAAGAGCTACAGGAACTTCAAGAACTAACACCAAAAAAAAGATATCCTTTTCATCACACGGACTGGAATGCAAAAGTAGAAGTAAAGAGATATCTGGAGTAATAGTCAAGTTGGCTTGGAGTACAAAATGAAGCAGGCCAAAGGCTAACAGAGTTTTGCCAAGAGAACACACTGGTCATAGCAAACGCCGTCTTCCAACAACACAAGAGATGACCCTACACATGGACATCACCAGACGGTCAATACCAAAATCAGGTTGATTATATTCGTTGCAGCTGAGGATGGAGAAGCTGTATACAGTCAGCAAAACAAGACCAGGAGCTGACTGTGGCTCAGATCATGAACTCCCCTGGAAGGGTTGTTACAAAAGAGCAAAGTCGAAGCTGTAATGCCTTTTCTGGCCTAACCCTGAAGTTGCAAATCCACAATTTCCTAAGGATATACAGGTCAGTCCTACTTAAAGGTAGGAGGATACTATATAGAACATGAATACCAAGAAGCAACTGTCACTGGACACCAACTTAGAAACTGGCTAACACAGAGATTCATGGGGTCGCAAAAAGTTGGACACGACTGAGCGACTGAGCTGAACTGAACACAGAGATAGTCAAAAACATTTCTAGAGACACTCAGGAGTATGGTTAAATCTAGCTATTGACCATGTTTTACAAATAGAAATCTGATTTTAAAAGTATTTGAATTTTGTTGGTAGGAAAAAAAAACTTTGTTACATTAAAAGCACACAACTATAAGTTGTCAAATACATGACAACCAACAAGTCAGTGTTTTTAAAACAATTAGATAACACAGGGAATTTTTTATACAAGCATATTGTTGTTTAGTTGCAAAGTTGTGCCCAGTTCTCTGTGACTCCAAGGACCTTAGCCCCTCAAGCTCCTTTGTCAATGGGGTTTCCCAGACAAGAATACTGGAATGGGTTGCCATTTCCTTCACCAGGGGATCTTACAGATCCAGGGATTGAACCTGCGTCTCCTGCAAGAATTGACAGGCACATTCTGTATCACTGAGCCATTAGCTATCTGAATAAATTCCATGGGCAAGCGAGTAAACGTAACAGGGCATCAGTGCAAAAACTTTCTATTATAAAAATTGCTTGCTTTAGCTTATTATTTTCTTGACAAACTAGTATAAAATTAAAAGCACAAAAAACAATTTGTTAAAAATTCAGGTTACTAACCAGTATATAGAATATATTTTTGAATAAAAATATTTATGCATAGAAAAAAGACTGGAAGTATACAAATGACATCAAGAGTAGTCTCTGAGTGTTTGGATTGGACATGACTTTTTCCTTTTGGCTGTGGTTTTATTTAGGACATCTGCAGAGAACATGAATCAATCACTTTTATAATGAGAAAAGACTCATGTAAAAATGCTTATAGTCTATTTTTCTGGCTGGCATTAAGATATGTCTGTTACCTAAATTACCTTCTGAAGAATTTTCTTTGAGATCCATCCATCACCCTTTCTTACAAACCAAAAAAGGATAAGTTACCTATTCTAACATTTATTCCTGAGGCTACTGGAAACTAATTGTGAATAGGTGAAATAAGAAGTAAATTTCATTTACATTATTTTACTTTTATGTTCAATAAGGTCAAAGGTAAAGGTTTTGTATCTTTCTGGTCCATAAAATATGGATTGCTGTTTTCAAAGTACATCAACAGTGGTAATAGCTATTCCCATTAGTCAGTCCTATAATCTTATGAAATATTGACATGATAAAACAATGTAACTGAGAAAAAACCCAATAGAGCACAGGTTTTATTGACAAATAAATGCAGAGGCTTAAATTGTCTCTCACCAGCTTTATACTTCATTGACACATTATCAGAAAAATAAAGATTCAAGCTAGCCAAGATCAATGATTTCAAAATGATTCTTTAGTGCTCCATCAGATAAAAAAACAAATTCAATCCAATCATAATTCATATTTGGGTTCACGCCACCCTGACAGTTACATTTTATGGCAAAATGTACTTTAATTTTATATTCAAACCTTTTCCCAGATTTTCTTAGAGAATTCACTTTTTAATTTATGATACTTCCTTGCTCAATTCAAGCTTCATTCACTTTTAGATACTTTGGAAAGATAAATAACTGACATACTCTGCCATTCATGAGTAATGTACTGCCTGTAACTTAAGAAAATAAAATAGGTGGCCAAAGATATATATTTGTTTTAGAAATAAATATGTATCATATGTATAAGTAATAAAATAACAATAAATTATAAATATGTTATAAAAGTGCTTTCCTATTTTACTGGGTTTAAATTATATACTGTTATATATTGTTAGGTCATATACATTTTAAGAATGAAATACCTTAGCTGTGGCTTATGCTGAATATGTAACTACATTTGACTGTAAAGCCTGCAAGTTTAGCCATATGTTTACATATTATTACAGACTGCTGTTTCCAGTATATATCCATTGAGAAATATATTCTTTATTCTTTCTTTCTTTTGGTAAAATACTATGTGTCATAGAACTCTAATTAACAAAAATCTTGAAAAGCAAAGATTTCTCCAAGTAGTGCTTTAAACTTTTCTCCATGTCCCAGTCTGTGACATAATGAATTCAGTTCAGTTCAGTCACTCAGTCATGTCCGACTCTTTGCGACCCCATGAATCACAGCACGCCAGGCCTCCCTGTCGGTTACCAACTCCCGGAGTTTACCCAAACTCATGTCCATCAAGTCAGTGATGCCATCCAGCCATCTCATCTGCTGTCGTCCCCTTCTCCTCCTGCCCTCAATCTTTCCCAGCATCAGGGTCTTTTCCAATGAGTCAGCTCTTCGCATCAGGTGGCCAAAGTATAGGAGTTTCATTTTCAGCAGCAGTCCTTCCAATGAATACCCAGGACTGATCTCCCTTAGGATGGACTGGTTGGATCTCCTTGCAGTCCAAGGGGCTCTCAAGAGTCTTCTCCAACACCACAGTTCAAAAGCATCAATTTTCAGCACTCAGCTTTCTTCACAGTCCAACTCTCACATCCATACATGACCACTGGGAAAACCATAGCCTTGACTAGACGGACGTTTGTTGGCAAAGTAATGTCTCTTTTTTAATATGCTATCTAGGATGGTCATGAATTTCCTTCCAAGGAGTAAGTGTCTTTTCATTTCATGGCTGCAATCACCATCTGCAGTGATTTTGGAGCCCCAAAAATAAAGTCTGACACTGTTTCCCCATCTATTTGCCATGAAGTGATGGGACCAGATGCCATGATCTTCGTTTTCTGAATATTGAGCTTTAAGCAAGTTTTTTCACTCTCCTCTTTCACTTTCATCAAGAGGCTTTTCAGTTCCTCTTCACTTTCTGCCATAAGGGTGGTGTCGTCTGCATATCTGAGGTTATTGATATTTCTCCCAGCAATCTTGATTCCAGCTTGTGCTTCTTCCAGCCCAGTGTTTCTCAATATGTACTCTGCATAGAAGTTAAATAAACAGGGTGACAATATACAGCCTTGACGTACTCTTTTTCCTATTTGGAACCAGTCTGTTGTTCCATGTCCAGTTCTAATTGTTGCTTCCTGACCTGCATATAGGTTTCTCAAGAGACAGGTCAGATGGTCTGGTATTCCCATCTCTTTGAGAATTTTCCACATAATGAATAAGCTTTATAGAAACCAATAACAATAATCATTTCTTGAGGATTTTCTATGTGTAGGAACAATACACACATATTATTACTTCATCTAATCTCGTAACCTCCTGTCAAGGTAAAAAATATTATCTCCGCTTAACAGATGACGAAACTCACATCCATATATACCAAAAGCCTGGATTCTGAACATCACTTCCTTAAATACGGACCCTTAAGCATATTCCTCCTCATCTTAAGACCTGTGAGCCAAAGAAGCAAGTTATCCACCCTTGATACATCCACCATCCAATGGTGGGACAGACACAGAATAACTGCTAAAGATGGTCCTTATTCATGAGTATAGGACAGGGGGACTCACTGCCAGCACTGCTCCACTGCAGGTCCAAAATTAATGCTTTCTTTGATTGGACATTAGTCCTAGGAACTTTTTATTAATACTACAACCTTTAGTTCCAGCCTTGAGGTCAGATTTCTTTTTCCATAAAATGGAGGCCACGTTAGCAAGAAGGAAGCCTGCTTCCTGCCTACAGAGTCTAAAGCTCCCTTTTTCACTTTGTACTTACTGTGTCTGTCCCTCTCACTACAGACTGATTTAATTCTTTTAAAATTGTTGTTTATTTTTATGAATTAATTTATAATCCACTCTGTTAGACAAAAGTTGTCGTACTTACGTATCTCTCAAGATGACCCATTCTCTACACTTGGGTTTCCTATAAGGTTGGTACGAGATAACACCTTTAGGACCCTTAAAATTCCTACCGTTTGTTTGAAGTACCACTTCAAACATTTCTGAGGTCTTAATAAAAGGCTTCATAGTTACACTCTCGCTTATATCTTTATGATTTTTTTTACATTATCCTGTATTTGATTTCCACCATTTGATTAGGAAAACATCTTCTAATCTTAGAACTGCAGAGAGTATGGAATAGGAAACAGTTTAATGTTTAAACTTAGCAGTCTTATTCCTTAATGTTTCCCCTGAAATGTCACTTGAAAACTCAACAAGCTCATTAGGTACATTTCCAATTTTGCACATTAATCCAGGTGTTGATACAGTTTCTACCACAATACAACAAGAGCTCTTGATTTTCAGCTTTCAGTGTTATTTTCTTCACTTTTTAAAAGACCTAACCAATAGCTTCCTCAAGGGTCCTAAGACTTCCACTATCCATATACCCTGTCAAAATCCTCCTAGAGATCCATCATGTTTGCACTAAGAGCATCCTCATGGCCCTTCAAACTCCACCTATTACTTAGTTCCAAAGCCACTTTCATACATTTCAGATTTTTGCCATGGGATCTCCTCACTACATTACAAAACATATTCCTATTATTACAGTTAAACGCTTATTTACCCCAAACTTACTGGCATAAAATAATTGATTATTGTGCTAACAGAAATACAGTAGGACACAGCAGAGATGGCCTGTCACTGCTCCGTGATTTCTTGGATGTCATAAGGAAGACCCCACGATTAGAGGACAAAATCACCTGAAGGTTGACAAGTCTTAACTATTTGAGAATTAATCCTGGGCTGTTACCAAGGATACTAATACATGGCTTTTCCACATATTCTGTGCTTCCTCACAACATGTTTCGTGGATTCTAAAGCAAGAGTCTTGAGAAAGAGCAAAGCCGGTCAGAAGTCACATCCCCTTTAACGCAAGAGCCCTTTTACTGAATTAGACAGAATGTCATGTTCGCTATTATCTGTCGGTTGATTACAAAAGTCCACCCAGTTTAAAGACGAGAGAAGAAAGACATCACCCATGATGGAATGGCATCTGTCTCATACTGTAAAAATAGGCATACAGGATGAAATATATGGAGATATGGCCATTATGGAAAGTGCAATCTGCTAGGACAAGCTTGGAGATCTGTTTGATTAGGAACACTTTTATTTCTATACACTGTAATTTATAAGCAGCCCCAAAATCGCTGAATAAAAAACATGGGGCAGATTAAAGACCTGCATCTGCCCACAAACCAGGTCATCCAGAAAAAGATTCTATTCCTCTGCAGGTCTCAGTATCACTACTTATTTAAAAACAGAAGTATTATTTATAAAAGATTGTAAACAGATGATCTCTAAAATTCTTCACATGTCAAATATTCTATAATGCATCTATTTTAACAGATGGGCGAATGTTTTCCATCAGGTGCTGTGTGATTCTTGTTCCTTGTGCTTCGTGTCCAACTCTTTGCAACCCTAAGACTGTAGCCTGCCAGGCTCCTCTGTCCGTGGGATTCTCCAGGCAAGAATATTGGAATGCATTGCCATTTCCTCCTCCAAGGGATCTTCTCAATCCGGAGACCAAGTTTAAATACCAGAATCTTCACCTGCGAAATGACTATAACAATGTTTCCCTCTTAAGGTCATTATGAGAATAAAATAATATATGTAGAAAAGCTTAGAGTAAAACCTAAACTATAATAAGTACTCAATACATATTGCCTGTAATTTAATCGAATATAAAGTCGCCATACTAGTTTGGGAAGCAAATGTTGTGAAAGAGGTGACTTTTATCAAAATGTTAACTGAGATGCATACAAATTTAGTCTCAAATAAATGCGAATAGAAATTATTCTTTGCTATTTTTAATAGTAAATATTTATTGATATCAGGAGTGGTATTAAAGATTTACACATATTTGATGCTTACATAAACCTGTAAGACAGTTTTTAGAGTTAAAAATTGCTACTTCTCCCTATCCTATGAAATATTACCTTCTACATTGCTATATATTCTCCACATGTTTAATACTTTTTACTTTTCTGCACTACCAGATATACCAGGCAAGAGTGGTTATGAGATACTGAGGGTTATTAATAGACAGCATTAGTAATAAACTACAATGTTAATTTCATGCCCCAAATGCCTCTTATCTGCTCCTGATTGAAAAGAATTCCTTGTCTGGCCCTCTCAGCCTCATGTCACCCCAGAGCACAGCCAAGGATTGGTTTCCTTTCTTAAAGAGTTAGACAATTTAAAGGAGAATAGAAAAGGGCAACCTTTCTTTTTCAAATGAGGATTTCTAAAATTTGAGAAGTGGATACCAAAAGTAGAGGGACACAGAAAAATCTTGTCATGTGATAGCCTTATTTCAATCCTTGTTGTTTCAATTACCAAGCTACACTTTTCCCTTTAAAAAAAAATGAGGTAAAATTAGTATATAATGTTATATGTTTCAAGTTACAGCATTATAATTTAACATCTGTGTCGAATTACACTACAAAGTGATAACCACCAAAGGTATGTTACCATCCATCACTGTACATTTGACCCCCTTCAGCCACTGTGAAACACAGTACAGAGAACCACCAAGCTACTTTTCAAAAATACAAAAAGTTAACAAAATAAACTGGTTTTCTTACCATAGGACCTTTCAGAGCTAACATCTGAGAGTCTCCAAGGAGAGTTCATGAAGAATTTCACAGATATATTTAACCTTGAAATTTATCTCCTAAAGGAGATCAGTCCTGGGTGTTCATTGGAAGGATTAATGTTGAAGCTGAAACTCAACAATATTTTGGCCACCTGATGCAAAGAGCTGACTCATTGGGAAAAACCCTGATGCTGGGAAAGATTGAGGGCAGGAGGGAAAGGGGACAACAGAGGATGAGATAGTTGGATGGCATCACCGACTCAATGGACATGGGTTTGGGTGAACTCCAGGAGTTGGTGATGGACAGGAAGGCCTGGTGTGCTGTGGTTCATGAGGTCACAAAGAGTCGGACATGATTGAGGGACTGAACTGAACTGAAATTCATTTTTATTTTTCTTACTAGATTAGTATTCATTGGAATACTAGTTTTCATTCACAGAGTGCTGGGATGGATTTATCAAGAATTCACACAATGATGTCAGATAAACAGATCTGGTAGAAATGGTAGTTTTGATTTGGAAAGACAGTAAGAGGCATGGAGGCATTTCTGCAGTAGAGAGTCCCAGATTAGTTGGCAACTAGAAATACCCAGACACTGGTATCAACACGAAGACAAGAATGTCTGCAAACTGGGAACAGGAAGAGGGAAGGTACCCCAGGTAAGTTTACTCTGCTTTACACTATTTTCTTTCATCCTGCAACTTCTCCAGGCCATTCAGCTTATTCAACAAGTGAACTCTAAAAGTGCTCCATTGAGAGACTTCATCCACAGCCAACTAATCCTTGTATTCCAGAGTAAGAACCATCATCAAAAAACATGCAGCACAGACTAACTCAAGGTCAAGTAAGCTTTATCTTAATTTG
Organism: Capra hircus; assembly: GCF_001704415.2. Lineage (NCBI taxonomy): Eukaryota > Metazoa > Chordata > Mammalia > Artiodactyla > Bovidae > Capra > Capra hircus. The sequence continues at coordinate 31,387,758 of NC_030829.1, forward strand.
TCACTGTTGATCAATCACAAGCACTTCCTTTTTATTAATAATACTTTTTTAAGATGGTGAAAACTTCTATCTCATTTGTGACATGTCGGGAAGTAGAATCACTGTCATACACTCACATCTGCCTTTGGTTCAGGTGGAGAATGTGATAACATATGGCCTTCCTAGCTGCTATCCTGCACTCCAGCTCAGTCGCTCAGTCGTGTCCAACTCTGCAACCCCATGGACTGCAGCATGCCAGGTCTCCCTGTCCACCACCAACTCCCGGAGCTTGCTCAAATTCATGTCCATTCCATCAGTGATGCCATCCAACCATCTCATCCTCTGACGTCCCCTTCTCCTCCTGCCCTCAATCTTTCCCAGCATCAGGGTCTTTTCCAATGAGTCAGCTCTTCACATCAGGTGGCCAAAGCACTGGAGTTTCAGGTTCAGCATCAGTCCTTCCAATGAACACCCAGGACTGATCTCCTTTAGGATGAACTGGTTGGATCTCCTTGCAGTCCAAGCGACTCTTAAGAGTCTTCTGCAACACCACAGTTTAAAAGCATCAATTCTTTGGTGCTCAGCTTTCTTTATAATCCAACTCTCACATCCATATATGACCATTGGAAAAACCATAGTCTTGACTAGATGGACCTTTATCCTGAACTAGGGGTCCGTTAAGTTTTGACTGTTTACAATGATGAGCCTAATAAACCCACAGACAGCTCTTCTCTGGATTCTGTCCCAAAGTCTCCCTTATAAGAAAGAACATAATGAATGGAGTCTAAAAGTTAAAAATAATAATAGTGACAATAAAGCTTTGGCTATAAACACTTTATTCTTCCTTTTCAAATAAAAACAAATGACATATTACTTGCAAAATTTTGGATTAGATACAAAAATTCTCAGAGACATTGAAGCTCACTGTATTCAGAGGTATTTCTTGTTATTATTTTTGTCTAGTCAGTCGTCTCCAACTCTTTGCAACCCTGTGGACTGTAGCCTGCCAGGCTCCTCTGTCCATGGAATCTCCCAAGCAAGAATACTGGAGTGGGTTTTCAGTATGCCACAGGGATCGAACCCATGTCTCCTGCATTGCAGGTGGACTCTACCACTGAGCCACCAGGGAGCCTGTATTCAGGGGGATACTCTTGGTCATTATTTAAAACACTCATTCACATAGGGATAACATACTCTATCTTTGACATTTTAAAATGTTCTACTTAATTTTACTTGATTAAGATTGTCATTTTTTTTCAGCCTTGCTCAGCTTTACATAGTTGATCTTGCCACATAAAGCTGTAAGTCCAAATAACTGAGAGAAGGAGAAAATTTTCAATCCAAAACAATTATATGAAACTTTCTTCTGATAGATAATTTTTACAGTAAAATGTACTTAACAAGATGTCTATTTCTAATATACTCACTTTTAGGCAAATTTCATAGAGAATTGGACCTTCAAATTTGGCAGGTACAGTATTTTAATAGTCTAATCATAAAAGAAAGCTTATGTGTTAGATAAAAATGTTCTCAACTGACATTAGAAGACTTGGACTTTTATATGTATGTGTATATAAGACTGTGTGTGTGTGCGTGTGTGTGCGTATATATATATGATTCTCCAGCACCTACTGAATGAACTTTTATATATATATATATATGTTTCTTTCCCAAATGGTGAAATTTGTGCTTAGTCACGCCTCTAACTTAGAGGTCTATTCATTAATTCGTTCGGCATATATTTACAGAGTTATCTATTCTAAGTCAACTACTTGGATATTGATTGGGATTGAATAGAAATTCATTCATTCATTCAACAAATTCTATGAGCTTGGCTCCATGCTACATGCTAGAAACAGAAGGGTGAGTAAGATAAGATAGAGTCTGGGGAGAGTCATGAACAAATAATCACAGTGATGAACCCAAGAAATGAAAAAAAAGTCTAAGCAACCAAAACCAAAACAATTAGGGATTTGACCAGGGCATTAAGTTAGTTGGTGAACCAGCCCCCTGTGCATACCTCCCAATCCTGTACAGAGGTAACAAAATTAATAATGTTTCCCACAGAGTTCCAGGTGCTGGCTGTGTGCCCATTTCACCCCTCAGATGATGATTCCATTTTACTCTGACAATGTCTCAAAACTATTCTGAAAGAGAAATCTTCAGAGGCCATGTAGAGCCTCCAGGCTTTAACTTTTCTGTTCCTACCCTCCTCCCCTGCCCCCCAAACCTGGAGGCACCTTAATTTTTAACCCTGGCTAAGGTCCCTGACCAGGTCACATGTGAGTAGTTAATATCCTAGGGAACTATCACCAGATCACTGGTTTCCAAGCCTGGCTGAACACCAAAATCACCTGGGGGTGTGCGGTGGGGTAGTGCTTAAAAACAAAAATTTCCCAGAAATGCACAATCTAGGACAGAGATAACTAAAATATTGTCCCCAGTCCAGCAGTATCAGGACCATCTAAGAACTTACCAGAAATGCAGAAGCTTGTCATTCAAAAAGATACATGCACCCCTATGTTCACAGCAGCACTAGTGACTATAGCCAAGACATGGAAACAGCCTAAATGTACACTGACGAATAAGGAAGACGTGGAACATAAATAGAATGGAATACTATCCAGCCACTAAAAAGAACGTGATAATGCCATTTGCAGCAACATGGACAGACACAGAGATTATCATACTAAGTGAAGTAAGGAAGGAAGAGAAAGACGAATACACAATATCACTTATACATGAAATCTGAAATATGACACAAATGAATGTACCTATGAAACAGAAACAGAATCACTGGGGGTCAGGAGAGGGATGGAGTGTGAGGTTGGGGTTAGCAGATATAAGGCCTTTTATAAACAATGGATAAGCAAGGTCCTACTGTACAGCACAGAGATCTATATTCAACATCCTATAATAAACCATAATGGAAAAGAGTATCTTTAAAAATGTGTGTGTATAACAATCACTTTGCTGTACAATAGTAGTTAACACAACATTGTGAAGCAACTATACTTCAATTAAGAGAAAGAAACATCCAAGAGAAGGAATCTTGGGCCACACCTCAGATGCCCTGAATCAGAAAATCTGTGGGTGCAGCCTAGTGATCTTCACTCTAATAAGCTCTCTAAATGCTTCTGAGGTACTAACCATTTGATCTTGAATTTATGGGGTAGGCGCTAGGAATTATTTTTTTAGCACCACAGGTAACTTTGAAGACAAATGAGTTTGGGAACAAAAAGGAGAGTACCCCTCATGGCTTCAAACACTATTTGGAATGTCTCAGAAAGGTGAGATAAACAATGCACAAAACAAAATAATGGAAAAAATCTTGAAGAAGGAGAGAAATTTGCCAAAGAATTCACAAACTGAAAGGTATTGCTATCAATAGTAACACATTCAAAAGTTACACTATGTTTTTAAGAACGCATTTATTTCACAAATTGAGCCTATTTTGACACCTACAAACCTAATCTTTAAAAAAATTATCTATTCTAAAGCCATGATTTTTAAAATAAAACAATTTAAAGAATACATGCCTGAAATAGTAAAAAAAAGAAAAAAAGAAAAATGTTCTCTTAAATAAATGTCCTGATAAAAAGAGAGCTTTTTATCTTGGATAAAATGTGTGGCATTTTATTCTATTTACATTTAACACTAGCTTAAAGTATTACTGTATTTTAAATGTTTATAATATGAGTATATCTCTGTTAATTAAGCTTATCTGTGCTTTACATTGTTTAATACCTGAAAATTAATAGGAAAGAGGTAAGAGCTAGAAAGACCATCACACTCTTGATTGTAGACTGCATATAGTAAAGGTGAAAACAAAATCTTTAATGGTTATGACTTTTTACTGCTTGTTGACTGCAAATAGATATCCCGCAGAAGCACGCTAATAAGCTATGCTTTGGAACCCAACAGACGCTTGCTAAATCCCAGGTCTGTGGAGCCCTGTGTTAAGAACATGGTCCCTCTGAGTCTTTTATAGTTTCATGCCTTGGGTCTGGACTGTGTCAAGTGCTTTCATGCATAATTCTCCACTCCCACCCCTACACACACACACACACACACACACACACACACACACACACACACACGCACGCACATGCACACACGCACACACACACACACACACAAAATCCACTGTGAGTGCTGGATCATTAGAATCCCTACCTCAGGTAAGAGAACTGAGTGTTAAAGAGGCTAAGCCACTTGGCTGCCTCAGCTGACCCTAGGCAGACTTTATCCAGCCCATGTCTCTTCCCCTCCTTGAAGCCTAACACAGTACTAGGAACACAACAGATACCAGGAATGCTCGGGAAATGCAGGGCTGTTTTGTTTGCTGTGCACATGGCTTTCTGTCTGGCCTGGCTTAAGACTTAAAGAGTCCCAAAGTACTGAAAAGATGACCTATTTCCAATGTTAAAACTATACTCAACTATAAACTAAGCCTACGAAAGTCCAAAAAGATTTTTATTTTTCTCATGACTACTACTCTGTTGCTTTGTTAAAAGATCAAATGTAAAAAATCTTTAAAATAAATGTTTATTGTTTTGGCTTCACTAGGTACACTAAAAACATGCATACAACATGATCCAGGGCTGGCCTATTTCAACCTGATTCACTGAAGAGGGTGTTAGACTTTTCTCCATATTTTTCCAACTCAGGGCTTCTCAGAAGTATGGCTGGCAAGGGAAGAAGGAAGTCTGTCTTTCTGTCTATCTTGGCTTTAATACATCCTTGACTAAGCTTCCACGTATCACTAAAAATCTGCAAGAGGGAGCCAAGTGCTAGAGCCTTCTCTCCTAAGTGTGAATATTCTAAAACCAATCCAGGTTTAACTAGCTTAGTCAAAAAGATCTTGGGAGTCTCAGCACCAGGCCATTTGCTTAAGCATGGGAGCAAGCACTGTCCGTGTGTGTATGTGTGTGTCTGTGTGTATGTGCATGTGTGTGTGAGTGTGAACTCCAGCTGGCACTGGTGTAAGAAACAACTCCAAAGTTATGAGCATAAAGCAGGCAACTACTGTCATCAAGATAGGCCAAGAAGAAGAAATCAGGCTTTGACAATAAACTGAATGTAAAAGCCTGTATGGTTTGGTTTTCTTGGGAAAACACAAATTCCTCACCGCAGCTTAGCACTCACTGATGTGGAGTCTATCAGCGCTTTGCCTGACCAACTCGCCTTCTAACACACCAGTTCCTAAATGTTATACACACCCTAGTGCTCCATCATGAACTCCTCACCTTGTTCTGAAGTTTCCACGGGAGACGTCTTTTGTGACAAGGGTGGGGAAAATGTAGCGAAGAGTTAAAAGTGAATCTCTTACCTCTTTGAACTGTTTTCTTCATACTTTGTGTACACAGATACACTTTTGATGTGTTAACTAGAAAATCTGACTAGAAAAGAACAAAGCAGCTGTCACTGGGAGGAAGACACTGACAAAAAAAAACTACACAGCCCTTTATTGAAGAACTGTCAAGCCCGTCCTACACTGCTGGGGTTGTCTGTGGCATTTATCAAAGACCTAGATCTGATGCAGGAAATTAAAAATAATAATAATAATAAATCTGTCCACTGGACATTTATTAAAAGAGTCTAAAATTATATTACATTTAAAATAACAAAAATTGATATTTTAACAATTCAGACACAACGTTGTTTTTATTAAATTTATTTATATAGATATATACTTGTATATACATGTACATGCTTCTCTAACCACAAAAATATCCAAGTATGCATAGAGAATTACAGTACACATGTCAATAACAGGTCTATATAAAAATTAAAAGCATATATATTTTTCTCACCATGAAGGAATTCTTAATGAATTTAAATGCTTTTTCTCAATGTAATTTTCACTTGAATATCATAAAAAATTGAATCTTTTTAATATTCTGAAGAGATTAGAACTTAAACAAGGTCCTTAAAGGCAAATTGATGTCTTCACGTGCTCTACTGACTTACAATTATTTTACTGAGCATCATTCCTGGCTTTAAATAATATACAGACTTTGCTTGACTCCAGGTTTTTACATAATGGTTATAAATCTGGGCTCAGTTCTAACTACAATACTACATGGAATTTAGTAACCTTTTTCTAAGTAAATATACTGTATGTAATTAGTGTTGTTTGTTGTTGTTTTTTTAACAAAATCCCAATAGCATGGACATGAGGAAAAAAGAAATCCATTAAGGAGTACACAAGAAAAGAACTGTTCAACATAGAAACTATACATGTTTCAAATGAATGTAGCTCCTTATACTTTCAAGTCACAGTGACAGAGTATGATAAAGCTTCAGGCTTCAGCCTTCAAATCTTACCTCAATATCACTGAAGAGTTGCATGACCATAGGCAGGTTATTTCACTTCCCTGAGTTCAGCTTCCTCCCATCTGTAAGACCTAACAGGGTTAGGTTTTACCTAACTAGGGTTGTTCAGATTTTTAAAAGGCAGGGAGATGTTCTCATGGTTAAATAAGCTGAGAAGATGCAATACCAAACAATTCATTCTGCATTGAACAATGGTAAATAGATGGCAGAAAAGAATGCAGACCTTCTCAGAGCCTTTGACAGGTTCAGGTATCTTTTTAATCTCAAGTACAACTCAGTGTTTAGAATGCCACAGAATTATTTAAACTGGAACATTTTTATGATGAGTATTTCTAGAGATTAGCATTTCCCCAAACACAGTTTGAAACATGGTGGTTCTAAGGGACATCTTAAGTCAAGTGAAACCCTTTTATGGCACACTTCAACTTGTATATGTAGACCAGGTCACAAGAACTGGGAAACTCTTTGCTAACTCTGGTCACTGTTGCTTCAGTTGCAAAATGATTTCCATGGCCTGAAATGACAAGTTTACTTTTCCTATATCCATTAAGAAGAAACTCTCTGGAGGATAAATTATTAAGTAAATACATTGTTCAGAATTATTTTTAAACTAAGATTAGAGACTCCCCAGGGTGGGATTATGGGTACAAAATAGGTGAAAGGGATTAAGAAGTATAAAACTCCAGTTGTAAAACAAATAAGTCACAGAAACATAATATGCAGCACAAGAAATGTGATCAGTAATATGGGGACACGTGGTTACTAGACTCATTGCAGTTATCATTTCATAATGTACATAAACGTCAAAGCAATATGCAGCACACTTGACGCTAACAAAATTATGCATGCCACCTATATCTCAACCGAAAAAAGAATTTGAGATGTTGTTGCAAGTGGTTTATATGCATTTATGTATCCAAACATTTATCAAGTTGGACTACAGACCAAGCAGGTATCTAAATTTAGGATAAGCACTGGGCAAGATGGCCAGTGAGATGAGTTTTACTATATTTTCCCCAAAAAAATGAAATAAAAGGAATATTTTCAGGCAGGTATAGCTTAAATCCATGATTTCTTGTTTATTTTTGATTCTCAAAAGCTAAAACATTGCATTGAACAGGGCTTTATCAATCTAATTTAACTTTTCGATCCTTTGAAGACAGAAAGAATTGATGATTAACTTCTCTCCTTTTTGAAAATTCTGTCCTCTGAAAATTCCAACATTTTCAAAGGATCTGATAAATAATACCAAGTTCACTGGCATTTCAAACAGACAAGACACATCTATTTTAAACCATTATGAATGTCATATTTCCATTCAAACTTGAGAAGATCACATTTTCAGCTACCAACCAACTATGGAAAAATCTTTCAGACAACAATAACCTCTTAATTGAAGATTTCTCTTAAAATTATTTTTATAGAATAATGTGGGAGTTCTCCTTCTGAAAAACAAAATTACTTTTAATGAAGCGGTTCAAAATCAGGGCAGAGAAAGAGCAAAGAGTTTCCTTGAGGTTCTCGTGACAGTTTACATAAAAAGATGTTTTATTTTCTCTTTGCAGGGTGTACACCATCATTTTGTCTTATTATTCCTGACATTCAGTTCATCATATTAGCATCTTTGTGGGAAACAAGAAAGCAATTAAGGTTTTAGCTCTTTATTCTTTGGGAGACAGATTTGCTTTCCCTCAAAACTCTTAATGATGAGGCAGACCTGGTCAAACACCAAATGCAAGGATTTTTAATGCAATAAAGATGGAGCTTTAATAATTTTCAATTACAGTTATTCTGCAATAATGTTAGCAAATCTCATCTAAAAAGTAAATTATTCATTGAATAGGAAATGGGAAAGTCTCAGGATTGTGTGACTTTCCCATTTAAAGTTTCACTAAGATTCTCCTTGATAAAGTCCTTTTAAAAGATTACATATTTTATACTTTGTTTCTATCCTTTTTCTTCATTCTTGATGCTGTTTCTACTTTTTAATATACTTTTCTAACAAAACACAGTAGTTATAGAGCAGCCATTCAGAGAGATCTATTCAGAACGAATACTCATTCACTTGCTGCCAGAAATACTGATAATATGATATTTTTTATTTAGTTTTAAGAATACATTTTTCATTTTAAGCAAATGAAACCTAGAACCAAATTTTTAAAAAAGTCATTGACTTTCATTAGAAAATTGGTAGTAAAAAGTCTTTCATGTTACTTTTGCATTTCTTACTTTTCACATAAATAAATACATCATTTATTGAAAATTACACAGAATAGAGCAAAACTATAGAAAATAATTTAAGTTAAAACAAACTTGAAAAAAAGGCAACACAGTTTTCTTTAAAAAAAAAAAGGCAGCAGTGCCTTTCTCATTGAACTTGAAAATATGTTATTAACTTAGTCACTTTCTATATTCCCTTTGCAATAATTTCCAACATTTATGCTCAGATAAATGTTAGATTCTTTATAATCTACCTCCTCACTCTTTCTCTAGACAGGAATTTAGCTACATTTGTTTAATCTTCATGTCTTAAACCTGAAGGGGGAGTCCCAAATTTAACTTGGTGACTAGCTTTGTACAATACTCTTTCAACGAAAACTCATGACTGGAACACTTTGTGTTCAGAATTCTAGAACATATTATAATACAAATTTGCAGAAGATTTATGGGAAGTGTTCTTGAGTTCAGTAACACAGAAATCTCAACTTTTCCTCCAAAGGATATCACCAATTTATCTCACAAACCAAAGCCAACATGTTTGAGATGGCAATGTTGTGGAAACTGTGAAGGCACATGTCAAATTCACTGCTTTCTGACAATTATTTTAAGTTCCTCCTCTTCTGTTTGTTTTAGATTTTGTTTAAGGAAAGAAATTGTTTCTCCACTGTAATAGGAAACTAGATTAGGGCAAGAGTAAGTGAATTAATTCCAGTATCTGTGAACACTGTTTCAGCTGGGATAAGAAATACCTTCTAACAGCCACATCTATTACCTTCAATCATGCCACTTTATAAAATGCTTAGGGTTTATTTCAATGACAGATACTTTAATGACAAAATAAAAGAAACAGAATCCACATTTTTTCTTAAGGAGCATCTTGCAGCACTGCCTCTCTAGATAAGATATGGATGCTTATATCTTCATGAGTTTAATTTAATTTACATAATTAAGTATGTATCAATGCATAAATATTAGAGGAACAATCTTGTTCATGAAATTATTCAAGAAGAATAGTTGTAGTATTAACTTTTATTTTGGAAACCATTTTGAAAAGCCCTTTACTGTTGGAATTTAGGTAGAACTAATATAGCAATATAGCTGTTATGGGCTTCCCAGGCTGCACTAGTGGTAAAGAACCCATCTGCCAATGCAGGAGATGTTAAGAGATGCAGGTTCAGTCCTTGACTCGGGAAGATCCCCTGGAGGAGGAAATGAAAACCCACTCCATTATTCTCGCCTGGGAAATCCCATGAACAGAGGAGGCCTGGTGGGCTACAGTCCATTGGGTCGCTGAGTCAGACATGACTGAAGCGACTTAGCACGCACAATGTAGCAATTACATGCATGGTGCTTAGGGTCTAAGAGACATAGGTTCAAATTCATGCTTGACCAATTACCAAAAAGCTTTAACTTCACATTTCTGGAGTTCTATTTCCTTTTCTTGGAAGTGGAGATGGCAATAGTAGCTATCTCATGGATTCTGAGCTGTCTAAGGCAATAAACATATCTGAAACTCTCAGACCAGTATCTGGCACAGAGCAAGCACTTAAGAACAGGAGCTAATGACTAGCAAATTGTTGCAATGAATAAGCAGAAGTAAAAAGGCATCTTTTCCAATCTTGTCAAAGTTGACCTGCATCAACAGAAATTATGGTCTTATGTGAAATTTAGTCTCTTTCAAATCCAGCACTGTATATTTGATTCCATAATTCTTCATATGATTTGTACGGTTCTGTTATTTATTGCTCTCTATCTCCCTATCTCTCAGTTCAGTTCAGTCGCTCAATTGTGTCCAGCTCTTTGCGACCCCGTGAATTGCAGCATGCCAGGCCTCCCTGTCCATTACGAACTCCCAGAGTTCACTCAAACTCATGTCTATCGAGTTGGTGATGTCATCCAGCCATCTCATCCGCTGTCGTCCCCTTCACCTCCTTCCCCCAATCCCTCCCAGCATCAGAGTCTTTTTCAATGAGTCAACTCTTCACATGAGGTGGCCAAAGTATTGGAGTTTCAGCTTTAGCATCATTCCTTCCAAAGAACACCCAGGACTGATCTCCTTTAGAAAGGACTGGTTGGATCTCTTTGCAGTCCAAGGGACTCTCAAGAGTCTTTTCCAACACCACAGTTCAAAGGCATCAATTCTTCAGTACTCAGCTTTCTTCACAGTCCAACTCTCACATCCATACATGACCACTGGAAAAACCATAGCCTTGACTAGACAGACCATTGTTGGCAAAGTAATGTCTCTACTTCTTAATATGCTGTCTAGGTTGGTCATAATTTTCCTTCCAAGGAGTAAGTGTCTTTTAACTTCATGACTGCAATCACCATCTGCAGTGATTTTGGAGCCCCCCAAAATAAAGTCTGACACTATTTCCCCATCTATTTGCCAAGAAGTGATGGGACCAGATGCCATGATCTTTGTTTTCTAAATGTTGAGCTTTAAGCCAACTTTTTCATTCTCCTCTTTCACTTTCATCAACAGGGTTTTTAGTTCCTCTTCACTTTCTGCCAAAAGGGTGGTATCATCTGCATATCTGAGGTTATTGATATTTCTCCCAGCAATCTTGATTCCAGCTTGTGCTTCCAGCCCAGCATTTCTCATGATGTACTCTGCATAGAAGTTAAATAAGCAGGGTGACAATATACAGCCTTGACGTATTCCTTTTCCTATTTGGAACCAGTCTGTTGTTCCATGTTCAGTTCTAACTGTTGCTTCCTGACCTGCATGTAGGTTTCTCAAGAGGTAGGTCAGGTGGTCTGATATTCCCATCTCTTGAAGAATTTTTCCACATTTTATTGTGATCCACACAGTCAAAGGCTCTGGCATAGTCAATACAGCAGAAATAGATGTTTTTCTGGAACTCTCTTGCTTTTTCCATGATCCAGTGGATGTTGGCAATTTGATCTCTGGTTCTTCTGCCTTTTCTAAAACCAGCTTAAACATCTGGAAGTTCACAGTTGACATGAACTGTGAACTTGCTGAAGACTGGCTTGGAGAATTTTGAGCATTACTTTACTAGCACGTGAGATGAGTGCAATTGTGCGGTAGTTTGAGCATTTTTTGACATTGCCTTTCTTTGGGATTGGAATGAAAACTGACCTTTTCCAGTCCTGTGGCCACCGCTGATGTCTGGGGAGGCTTACAAATAACTGTGAAAAGAAGAGAAGCAAAAAGCAAAGGAGAAAAGAAAGATATAAGCATCTGAATGCAGAGTTCCAAAGAATAGCAAGGAGAGATAAGAAAGCCTTCCTCACGATCAATGCAAAGAAATAGAAGAAAAGAAACAGAATGGGAAAGGCTAGAGATCTCTTCAAGAAAATTAGAGATACCAAGGGAACATTTCATGCAAAGATGGGCTCGATAAAGGACAGAAATGGTATGGACCTAACAGAAGCGGAAGATATTAAGAAGAGGTGTCAAGAATACACAGAAGAACTGTACAAAAAAGATCTTCATGACCAAGATAATCACGATCGTGTGATCACTCAGCTAGAGCCAGACATCCTGGAATATGAAGTCAAGTGGGCCTTAGACAGCATCACTACAAACAAAGCTAGTGGAGGTGATGGAATTCCAGTTGAGCTATTTCAAATCTTGAAAGATGATCCTGTGAAAGTGCTGCACTCAATATGCCAGCAAATTTGGAAAACTCTCTATGTCTAGAGAAATATTAACATAAGTTTTGTTGATATGACAAGATTATCATTGGTTACTATGAAAGTGTTCAGCAAAAACATGAAAATAAAGCACTACCTGCCAACATTAAAAGGAAGAATCTCTTAAAGTAAGCCTATTTTTAAAATAAATTTGAATATTTAGTTAAAATCTCCACTTGCATAATTAACATCTTTACATATAGTGTTACTTTGAACTCCATATTATACTTGAATCACTATTCAAATTCTTTATTGCAGAGATCACTGTTTATCATTTCTACTTGGCTTCATCAAAGATATTTTCTTAAAAATCTTTTCCCAATGTCTTGATTTCTAAAAAAAAATTCTTCTTTTCCCTGACATCATTTTTTGGCTAAGAGGTATGAATGAGAAAAACACTAAACAGAGGCACCCATGAGCACTGATATGTATTTGTGGGCATTTTGTGAAACTAAATGACTTCTACCCACTTTAGCTTAAATGAGTGCCTTGACAAATACTCTAAATACAAAAGTTACTAAAAATGCCTTTGATTCATGTTTTTGATGCCCATCTGCATAAACAACTTATGTTTGACTACTTTCCTTTCAATTTTTATTTATGTTTTTCTGTATTTACAAAGAGGTTTAGTTGGAGAAAGAAAATTACCCAATATTTTCTACCTGAGGTCAAAAGGAACATCCAGCTATGAAAAAAATGATCTAGATGTCCCATCAATTCCTCTTGAGAGTCCAATAAGTTGAGAAACACAGGGTAACCTACTCATTGTAACACTCAACAAAATATAAGGTAAGATCTGGTTTCAAACATTCTCATCAGGAACATACACAACTAGACCAGCACACATCAGAGATTTAGATTCAAGGAGTTCACTGGCTACTCAAGGTTCAGTTCTTCTTCCCACAATCTCCTATGGTGGGTATAAAACTGAGATGAATGAATTGGTGCCTCCAATTTGATCTACCTTCTGATCCCAACCTCATCAGGGTGCCCTGTTGTCTCAGTCAGCTCAGGCTGCTAAAATAAAATACCACAGACCAAGTTGCTAAAACAAGAGATACTTATTTTTCACAGCTCTGGAGGATGGGGGTCCAAGATCAAGATGCTGACGGATTCAGTCCCTGGGGAAGATCCTCTTCCTGGCTTCCAACCATGGGTTCACAAGGCAAAGAAAGAGAAGCTCTGATCTCTCTTCCTCTTCTTCTAAGCATACAAATCCCATCATGGGAATTCCACCTTCATGACTTCATCTGAACACAATTATCTCCCAAGACCCTCACCTCCAAATATCATACTAGGAGTTAGAGATTCAACATATTAACGGGGTCAGGGGGACAAACATTCAGTTTATAATAATGTGTCACCGTACCATATCTCAATTCCAAAACTCATAGCAGGAGATAAACTCATATATATCATTTTTCATTTATGAGTGTGCTAGATCAAATCCCTTGGGTTAGCTCTTCCTACATTAGTTGAATCAGTGGTCAAGCAAAATATAAATAATAATGTCTTGAGATAAAAACTTAGTGAGACTTGATAACCTGCTTTTTCAGTTCATCTAATTTTTCCTCTGTATATATATTGATTTTGGTAATTGTTTGTAAATTTGGCTTGTGTACAATTACATGAATATAACCTGGCCTATTATTTACTCTAGCTTTTAAGAATTATGTACATGATCAAAATATCAACAGCCTAATAACATGGGGAGATTGATTTAGTGAAAACAAGAGAGTTATGTCATAACATAATCACAGATAATTAAAGTCTTCATGCCTTTTAAATTTCTGTTTTATCATTATGGTGCAGTAAAACTTCCTAATTAAAAGAACTCTACCATATGCTGTTATATGTGTCCATTTTGTTCTGAAAGGAGATGTATATGTCCCTTCATATGCTTTACTCTGAGCCATCTGTGAAAACTAATCCTGTGGCAAACACCAACCAGCAGTTTTTCAATTTGATATTATAAAACATTAAAATACTTGGAATCCTACATCTGGCCATGTTCAATTACTATTATTTCTTGTTCATAGAAGGCACCCTAGAACATGGGTCTGTGTGAGTTTTGGCAACTCTACTGTGAAAATGGAGTTTTAGTGACTTTCTTAAGATTCTCAAAGATTAAAAAGAGATCAAGTCCAACTGTGTTTGTATTCAACATCTTTCTTTTGAAAGAGTATATAACTGGAATTTTTTAAGCCAACATAAATATCAGACCATCAACTAGCAAATTGATTCATTTACGTGAACTGTGGTTATTAAAATATTTGCACTTCTTTCTCCCATTATATTTTGCAAATTGTAAATATTTACCATGATTTCTTTTTGTCCCTCCCAAATAAAGAAAATTCTTTGTTAAATTTTTACCATGCTATCTTAACAAAGCATTGAAAATTTTTAGATATAGCCAACAATACTTAAATTCTGCTCATTTTTGTTCTGTTGTGGAATATGGCAGCTTGATGCTGTTTTACTCTCTTTATCATATTAGTCTTTACCCTCAAATCAATATCCGTTTAGGTAACTCCCACCATCTCCCACATCTTGGTTCACCATTGCTTCTTCTGTTCCACCATTTCCTTTCTCCTGAGATTCCATTTTCCTCTTCCTGAAGTCCATCTTTTGGTTACTATTTGGCAAGCTTCTATGAGGGAAGCATGCTTTATATTACCACTTTTACTCCTGAGTAGCATATGACCTGGATTCATAACTGTAGGTTGATAATTATTTCCCTCAGGACTTTGCAGGTATTTTAGTGGTTGGTTTTTTTTTGTTTTGTTTTGTTTTTTTGACACTTGTTACTATTGCTCAGAATTCTACTCTGAATGAATGCTCTGCTCCTTTGTAAGTAATCTGTCTTTTTTCTCTCCCTCTTTATAAGGCTTTCACTTTATCTGTGGCATTTCACAATTTATTTGTTTCTAGGTGTTGATTTACTTTTATTTACCTTGCTTAGGATTCACTGTAACTCCAATCAGGAGATCCATGTCTTTCATTTATACTTAAAATTATCAACCAAATATAATATAATTTACCTCCCAATCACTATATTATTTCCTTCTAGAAAATCCAGTAAATTTATTGGACTGTTTCATTTTCTCTGCCATGTATTTTAATGTTTCTACCTTATTTTACAATTTTTTTAATCCGTCAGGATAGCAACTGCTATAATGCCTTTAAGTCCCTCTTCTCTCTTCCTACCATTCACCTCCCATATATCTAATCTGCTTTTTTACTTACTCTCTGAGGTCTGTTATAGGACTGTATTCCCCTTTTGTGTAACTCCTGATTTTAAAATCAAAATTGCCTATTATTAAATTTATACAGTCCCTCCTCATTCATGAAGTCTTTAATCAATTTAAACTTACTTGTATAAAACCTTCTTATACCTCAGATTCATTTCAGTGTCAATCCTCCTGTTTATAGAATCAGTTTATTCTATTAATAGTTCATTTCCTTGCATGATTTGTCTTTTTCCTTTTCCTTTTTTTTTTTTTAACTGCAAACAGAGGTCCAGCTAAGATTATTTTTCCATGGGAGTTCTATGCACTAGAACAACATAAAAACATCATAAAAACATAAAAACATCATAAAAACAACTCCATAGTATAGTTTTGGGGTTTTGGCAGGTGGGGAGCCTAAACTAAGTTCCCCCATCAATGTTAAGAATCCAGCCTCTTGTCATTAAAGATTATATACAAACTGCTCTCCTGCTAACTACACTGGATAGAGTTCCCTCTATAAATCCCTGGAACCTGGATATTTCCCTCATCTTTCTTTTTAACTCAGCTATAAAATGTTTTATCATTAATTTTATCCAGCCTATCCATATGTTCTCATGTGAGGTAAAAAAACTCCTTCATTAACTCTGTTCCTTGTATTATAAGACCAAGAAGTCCCCACTCCACAGTGTTATATAAAGATCTAAGATCAACAGCACAGTGCTTGGTGATTCATCAATGAGGTTAAACTAAGAGACATGACTTTGATCAAATGAGGAGTAGAGGTCCCCAGGAAAGCCAAAGACATTATGAGCAAATGGATTCAGAGGGTCTTAAATTTGATCAAAGAAAGGTTTCTTCCTATTTACTAATTTCTTATGCTCTGGTAGAGGTGTTCTGCCACACCCAAGGGCTTTCCTTCCAACTCTACAGATAGGTGGCATTTCTTGAGGTGTCTGCCCAGAAAACAATAATTTCCTCTTTCTCTGGGAACTATCTTTCACCACCTCTTTCCTATCTCCACAAGAACAAGTCCTCAACAGCCTTGTTTTCACTGATCCAAGCTGGACCAAAAAGATACTCTCTATGGGAAAATTAGAACTGAAATTGAATGAAGCTAAGTTAGTCTTTACATGTGGCTGAATGTACAGTACCTAAACCTGGGAGGTATAAAGTGGCTGGATTCCACTATGCAAAGAGAAGACACAGCAGTTCTGTAAGAGAAATGGGAATGAACAACTGAGAATTCAGAGGGATTAATATGCTTCTTAAATTCTGTGTGTGTGCGTGTGTGTGTGTGTGTGTGTGTGTATTTGAGAAAGAGCTCTTAGTTAGAACAGTCTATCACAATCAGCATGGGTAAACATTAAAATGTAAAAAATAAGAGGTAAACACATTTAAATCTAAAATGATACTTCTGATTGATTTTAGACTATTGTTAATTAGTGATATAAAGGATAAATACAATTGTTTCTAAAATATTTTTAAAGACTTTACTTTACATACCACAGAGTGAAATTATGATTGAATGAAACTGATGATCCACGGAGATGTACCAGGTTTATTTTGTCCTTCTTATTTTACCAAGATACTGTAGGATGCGATCAACTTAAGAGGCATAAATTCAAATAATTCCCAACTAAACTCCACATCTCTGGATTCTCCCTTCACTACAGTTTATGAGACAGACTCACCCTTCAAAAGGTAGTGCATAGGATCCTTCCTTCCATCCATCATATCCTGTTGATTCCTAGGACAAATCCCTTCCTTTCATAATCTCTTAATTTACAGACTATCAAAATTAATTTGAGTTATTATTTCAAATTTGAGTTATCTCAAACTGATAATTTTTTAAAAAGAAAAAAATATTTGAGAACAATTAGAACATCTATTTGCCCACATATACACACATACACACACACACACACACAATAGTTCAAATGAATAAGAATAAAGAAGTTCTGAAAGGGAAATGAGAATAAGTGGCTTGGGTTAAAAAACAGCTCCCCAGTGACTACTAAAATTCAACCCAAACATCTTTCACTGGATTTTGAGGTCATTCCATTTGTAAACCCAACTTTCGTTTCCAAGGATACTGTCAACCATAATCCCTGCATGAAATCCACATTTCAGCCAAAATGAAACTATTCCCAGTTTATGACACATATGCTACTTTTCCTACCATCTATTTTCTCAAGCTTTCTCTTCCTATAATATATTCTCACCCCAGTCCACACTTCACAGCCTCATTTCTACATACCCAATCTCATAATTCAAGTCTTAGTTCAAATGCTACCCTCTCCATAAGGATTCTTTTGGGCTCTACGATCAGAGGAGCTTTCTTTCTTTCCCTTGAATTCAATTAACATTTAATTTGGGTCTTTATTACATCACCTTAAATAATCTCCATTTCATGCTAGTTTTCATGTGTATACACTGTGTCTCCCTCACTCCACTTACAACGGAGTTTAAGCTTCTTGGTGGCAGATATGCACCTTATTCAATGTGATTCCATGCAGCCCTCAAGAGAATGCACCGCACAAAACAGGATCCAATACTTAGAGAAGTTGCTCTATCTGCAGCTCAGGCTACATAAGTGAGTTGTGGATGTCACTCAGATTGTATGTAGTATTTGCAATTCAATGTGAGCTCTTAGGAAAATAGCTCTTATTAGGCAGGGATTTTTGTGAATCATTAACAAGCAGCAGCAGTACTAGGGATTAATTTTAAGAATATTTCTGTTATAAAATTCAAAGGCTTTCTTAACCAAAATATGTATATCCCAGATAAGTGCACCTGTTGATCATCACAATGACCACAGCTGAATTTTAAAATTCATCCCTTAGTTAGAAAGATACGTGAAGCCTTGCCACTTCAAGTGTGAGCCAGAGACCAACAGCATAGTTCAACCCAGCAGCTTATTAGAAATGCAGAATATCAGTATACCCTTCAGACTCAGTGAATCAGATCTGCACTTTAACAAATATACACAAAGGAAGTTTAGAAGCTCCAGTCCAAATGTTTAAATGGATATTTATTAAATTTTAAATATTCATTTGATTCCATTTATTTGAACATATATTTATGTCCAGATATATTATGTCCGTCTATTTATTAAATGGGTACATAGTTTAGTATATTTAGTAGGATTGAAAATATGGAAGTTAATTGAATGTAATATAAATATAAAATTAAAAAGGAATTAAAATAACACATCAAATCACTGTTTCTTACATTTTGCCTTCAGCTTTCCAAAAAGTAGCACAGAAAAACTGTTCAGGAATGGGGAACACCAGCTATCTAGTGGTTAGTAAAATTTTTCTTCTCATGAAAAAATGAAGAAAAACACTAAATATGGACATGACAGGGTTGGAAGTTGAGTGGTGGCTTCCCAGGTGGGGCTCAGGAAATCCAAACTGTTTGATTCAAGTCTTCAAGGGAAAGAGAAGCTTGTATATAACCTCTGAGGAGAGATCCAGAAGACCCCTGAAAAGAGGAGAAATATGGTCTTCCTGCCACACTGACACCCTTAATTATGGCTTTTGAGCTTTTGATGTTCTGACACATAAATAGCTAAAAATTTGCTTTTTCATTTTGTGCACTTGTAAGTTGGAAATGTCATCAAGTTTCATCAAGATTGAAATGGGGTCCAATTTGCTAAAAATGCCTCATGCATAAGGAAGTTGTGTGCTCTCTTCCACATGGGAGTCAGCCCGCACAATGCATTATGCACCTCGAGCTGGAAAGATCTCGATTATGCCACTCAAATACTGAGAAGGAGGGAGCAGTCACACGTCAGGGTCTTTGCCCTTTCAGGGGGAGGGGTGCTCTTATCCCTCAAATATTCAATCCCCCAATAAAACAGTTCTCTGTACTCTCTATACAAGTACTGTGTATAAATTATGCAATACACAGACTGCTTCCTCTGATTCGTAATTTCTGAAACAAAGACGATTGTTCTGCCATAGCGCACCCCCAAACAAAGGCAGGCAAGCCAGTGGCAAAAATATCTGTTTTATATTCCTTTTACCTTTAACAAAGTATAAAAGCAATAACTTCTTTCTTAAACAGTAGGAAAGCAAAGCGAATTAGTCCAAGAAAGACCACATCCTTAGAATTTCACCTTATCTTTTTCACTGGGATTCCATTTCCCTTGATTCTGTCAAGAATCTCTCTGAGATTCTAGGTCTAGTAACAAACTTTGAGAAGTATTTGAGTCACTCTTCTAGAGAAGTGTTAGTGACTCAGTCATGTCCAGTTGTTTGCGACCCCATGGACTGTAACCCATCAGGGTCCTCGGTACATGGAATTCTCCAGGCAAAAATACAGGAGTGGGTAACCATTCCCTTCTCTAGGGTATTTTCCCACTAAGGGATTGAACCCTAGCCTCCTGCACTGCAAGCAGATTCATTACCATCTGAGCCACCAGGGAAGCCCCACTCTCATGGGCAGACAAATTTTCATTTACTTCTTCAATATTTTCTTTTTCCTTCTGCTCTTTCTCTGAATCCACACATAACCACTATTTTATATACTCGTCATGTGATTCAGGACACTGAGAACCTACAGCAAAGAGTCTGCTGCCCAATAATTCACATTGAAAGGAACAAGATCACAAAGTTGTCAGATTATTTCCCACTGGGACCCCATATCTGAAAAACAGGAACCTGGAAAGCAGGCTTTCCAACCCACCCACAGTCAAAGATATGCACCCAAGGTGTTTGCATACAGCTTGATGTATTACCAAAACTTCTGAGCAACTCTTGTTGCATCCAAAAACTCCTTACAATTCATTTTATTTCTCAATGTATCTGTTTATTTTAAAGATTTTCTAAAAAACATTTTAAGCTCCGTGCCACAAAGTATAATTGGCTCTTGTTAAAGGTTCCTCATGCTTCCAAATACAGCCTGACCCAGCCCTTCCTACCATGGGATTGCTCATACCCTCGTCTCCACACTGAAAATAAAAGGTCTGAGTGATCACAATAGTTTTAAAAGTGTTTTTATGTTGATCAGCATCATCAAAACATTAATAGCCAACATTAATTAAATGCATACTGTATGTCAGGTATTATGGGAACTCCTTACACACACACTCTCATTTAACAGTTAAAATATTCCTACAAGCCAGCACTTTTTACTTCTCAATGTACAGATATGGAAACTGAGGCTTAGAAAAGTTAAATAACTAGTACTTAGTTCCACAGCCAAGAAAATCAGGATTTTGATGATTCCTACAGTTGGTGAAATGAAATCCCTGTGCCCAACACACAGTGAGGCCAAACAACACCAACACGTCAGAGTTGCGAACGGTGAAAGGTTTACTGAGCACCCTGCAAGGAGATAGATGGCTCCTGCCTTAAAAACCCCAAACTCCCCAGAAGCTCTCAGAAAAGTCCTTTCATAGGAAAGGTTGAGGGAGGGGTATGGTAAGTTGCTGCAAACTTCTTGGTGTGAGAGCCTTTGTTCTTGAGGTGAGTCATGGTCAGGGCACAAATGATCCCGTAAATCTCCACCAAACAAAAGTTACTCTCTGTTCTGACAAGAAAGGGCAAGGATCTCAAGGCACAACTTTCAACGTCTGAGACCCAGGTCCTGGCTGAGAGAATGCAGATCTCAGCTAGCAGCTCCCTCAGGGCCAGTCCTCAGGCCCTGCCATTGCTGAGAGAGTCAGGCAACCAGGACCTAACAGGCCCTCAGGTTACTCAGGCCGCCCACACATTGGGGCAAGTCCCACAGACCATGTTCCAAACAGACAACTGCTGCCATTAGGCCTCAGAGGTAGGGATGGGGGAGAGGTTCACCATGGCCTTCAGGTCTGGGCCCGGCCAGTGGGCAGACTTGGCAGGGGCTCTGGAACCCTGCAGGACACAGCCCCCATCCTGTTCCCTGGGCCTTCAGCTCACCCACTGGCCAGAGGCCAGGTGAGCTAGAGAGCTAGGGAGAAGGCCAGGATCCATCTCTTACCTCTCTCCACCTCAGGACCACAGCTCTGCTGACTGTTGACAGACTAGCCCACGAGGTACCTGTTTAACAGTTGGTCGCTTGGGGGAAGGGCCCACTGCAGCACCAACCAGTAGCTGAGCGGGACCACTAACCTTCACTCTTTGACAGATGCTCACTTGGGGGAGGGGCCCATTACCAAGCCAACCAGTGGCTGAGTATGACCACTAATAGTCCCAAGGTAACCTTCCTGGCAATAGTACATGAACCGTGAACTTCCAGAGGTTCAAGCTGGATTTAGAAAAGGCAGAAGAACCAGAGATCAAATTGCCAACATCCGCTGGACCATGGAAAAAGCAAGAGAGTTCCAGAAAAACATCTATTTCTGCTGTATTGACTATGCCAGAGCCTTTGACTATATGGATCACAATAAAATGTGGAAAATTCTTCAAGAGATGGGAATACCAGACCACCTGACCTACCTCTTGAGAAACCTATATGCAGGTCAGGAAGCAACAGTGAGAACTGGACATGGAACAACAGACTTGTTCCAAATAGGAAAAGGAATACATCAAGGCTGTATATTGTCACCCTGCTTATTTAACTTCTATGCAGAGTACATCATGAGAAATGCTGGGCTGGAAGCACAAGCTGGAATCAAGATTGCTGGGAGAAATATGAATAACCTCAGATATGCAGATGACACCACCCTTATGGCAGAAAGCGAAGAAGAACTAAAGAGCCTCTTGATGAAAGTGAAAGAGGAGAGTGGAAAAGTTGGCTTAAAGCTCAACATTCAGAAAACGAAGATCATGGCATCCAGTCTCATCACTTCATGGGAAATAGATGGGCCAACAGTGGAAACAGTGACAGACTATTTTTGGGGAGCTCCAAGATACTGCAGATGGTGATTGCAGCCATGAAATTAAGAGACTTGCTCCTTGGAAGAAAAGTTATGACCAACCTAGACAGCATATTCAAAAGCAGAGACATTACTGTGCCAACAAAGGTCCATCTTGTCGAAGCTATGGTTTTTCCAGTAGTCATATATGGATGTGAGATTTGGACTATAAAGAAAGCTGAGTGCCAAAGAACTGATGCTTTTGAACCACGGTGTTGGAAAAGACTCTTAAGAGTGCCTTGGACAGCAAGGAGATCCAACCAGTCCATCCTAAAGGAAATCAGTCCTGAATATTCATTGGAAGGACTGATGCTAAAGCTGAAACTCCAATACTTTGGCCACCTGATGCAAAGAAGTGACTCATTTGAAAAGACCCTGATGCTGGGAAAGATTGAAGGTGGGAGAAGAATGGGACTACAGAGGATGCAATGGTTGGATGGCATCACTGACTCAATGGACATGAGTTTGAGTAAGCTCCGGGAGTTGGTGAAGGACAGGGAAGCCTGGTGTGCTACAGTCCATGGGGTCGCAAAGAGTCGGACATGACTGAGCGACTGAACTGAACTGAACTAAACCTTCCTGGCAGTGCTACAGTCCATGGGGTCGCAAAGAGTCAGCTGTGACTGGGTGATTGAACAAAAGCAACAACAAACCCTCACCTGGCAATGGGGCACCAAAGGCCGCATGCTAAGGGCTATGCATGGCCACACTCTGTTACACTATAACATACTGCCTGTTCATATTTGTTTTTCACACTACTTGCAGAGACTTTATCAGACTCTCACATTCAAAAGAGGAAACCAATACTTCCAGTTTCATATCATATACTGAATAAGCAGCAGAAGTATCAGTTCAATATCTTCTGACTTTAAGAGTTTCCATTCTACCACAACTGCTAGTATCATTTCCAGTTTCACATTTCTAGAAATCATGATAGAAAAAAGCTTAAATGAATCAACGGAACATGAGGAAACTTAGAGTCCTTATTTTCATGTAAATCGTCTCAGAATGAAGGTCAAGACATAAAGATTCAATGACCTTAATTGTAAAAGAATTAGAAATTCCATTAGTAACTATCACAATTTAATAATGTTCATTTTTTCTAAGAATGGGTGATACTTACAGGAAATTATAGCTACCTCTTAATTTCTAAGACTATTTTTTCAAGCGCATTTTCCTAGTTAAAGATTAGGTGACTTTTTCAGCTGCCAATAACAAAAAGGTTGAGAAAAAAAAATTTGCTATTAAGAAGTTCCCTATCTTCAGACTGCTTCTAATAGGAATGCACAGTGGTAAGTTCCCTGTCCCCAGAGAAACAGGCAGACACTAGAAAAACTTGTCAAGGATGGGATAGAAGAGATTCACAATCTTTTACGTTGACAGACTTTTGGAGAATGTCATAACATTGAGAATGTCATGGACATTTCCCCCACAAAAACAGAGATGTGCAAAATTCTGCATACAGGGGTAAGAGGCTTTGCTCTGCCGCGTCTATATGGCAGGAAATCACTTAGTTTGCAATGACTTCACAAGTGTAGGTATAGAAAACAGTATGTTAACTGGGCAGGTTTTCCATGGGCTTTGGCTCATCTCCCTCCCTCAGCCTGGTTTCCAAATACCTATGGAAAAAAGCAGTTCAGTTGCAACATGGCATATTTTGTATGGCCTACCAGATGATTTATTTATTTTTTTGTTGTTGTTGTTCAACCAAGAGCTGTCACATAAAAAGATTTCTAGGTTCTGATGAATAAAATCAGAGGTTCAAAGTAACCATGGGCATTTCAAGAAAATACCAATTTGCTGAAGCTGAGTGAAGACCAAACCATGCCTTTAGATGAGGCCATGCCAGTGTGCCACAACCCTTATCACCATCTATCATCATCCTCAGCCTGATTTACTGATTTATATTTCTTATTTCACTATGCATTTCAGCTTGTGATCCCTGAAAGAGAAAAATCTTTTTTGGTCCAAAGTTTTCCAAACTGGCTCTCAAAGCAGCTGGCATGCTTCTGCTTAACCAGTGTCTCTCAGTAGAGACACACATAGTACTGAAGGGAGGGGAAAGAGTGAGCTTAGGGCCAAATCAGACATAGGAGCAGAGAAACCTTTGACAAAAGTCTAAGGAACAACCAAATAGACCCATTAATTTTCAGTCCATATGCCCATTTTCTCCTGATGACCAGAAAGAGGTGGTCATCTCCTGATGACCACTTAGCAAGCTTTTAGAGACCAGAGACAAGGTGCAGTTGTTTCAACCAGAAGCTTTCTCTCCAAGTCCACTGACTATGAGCTTGAACTTGGAGCTGTTCATACAGAAACAGGAAACGATTCTCCCTCCTTTGCCCAATTCACCTTGTGTAACAGAGCCCCCAGCTCACTGATCAAGGACAGAGGAAGGATCTGGGAAAAAAGGTAGGGACCTGAAAAGGAGATGCTTCTCCAGGGGCGTTTCCACTAAAATACAAATTGAGATTCCAAGAAAAACTCTGGGGGCACCTACAGAAATGATTACAAATAGTCCTCCAATTTCATAGAACTTTCATGTCAGTACATTGGACATTGACAATTTCAACAGAGTGTTTGGATGCCAGATTCAAGTGTTTTTACATCACGTGACGAGCAAACATCTGCGGCGGTTTCATGATGATTCAGTTACATTTCTCTGGATGGCAGTACATGGCCACTGATTTAGGAGGTGTTACTGTTTCTTGGATCTTCCACATTGCAGGCAGACTCTTTACCATCTCTTTACCCTGAACCATCAGGGAAGGTTGGTTCTTACGTTATTACTAAGAAGACAGAGGAGCAGAGAAAGATGAAATGCTGATGGCAGTAACAAAAATTGTAGATCTGATCACCTTAATTATAGAATCACTAAACAGCATTTCACCTCAACTGAATGCTCACTGGTCTCAGCTGTATATTAACTCTGAAGGCAAAGACCTAATTTCAGAACATATAGAAAATACCAAAAATATATCAAAGAGAGAAACCAATGACTGTAATTAGAAAACTGATCATTTATTTCTAATACTCTAGCATTGGAATGCTGCCAGAACTTCATAATTTGTACTATAAATTCTCATGATTTGTAAGCAGTAGTCAACTTTTCCATCTTCTCCATTTTGCCTACATTTGCAGGAAGGCATTAGGTATGACACCATAGAATTATAATTTTAGTTTTGTTATTAATTGATTTCTCAGTTTAATTCAAGCCACATAACCATTTCTGGTCTGGTTTTTCCTCTCTCAAATGAGGCATTCTATCATCCCAAAGATACTGGAAGGAAAAGATCCAATAGTGGATATCAAAATGTTTAGAAAAGGCAAAGTAAGATACTACTCAGATATAAAGCGCTAGCAAGGCATGAGCGTGTTATGTAGACAGTGCTTGTTGTCTCACATAAAAACCTAACTAATGGGTTGCAGCTGCTCTCCCAATTTCACTATGCTGCCCAAGGACAAGAAGAAGAAACATGCTGGAAACATGGTAAAGAAAGACAAACCTCCAGTGAAAACATCTGGGGGAAAGGCCAAAAAGAAGTCGTAGTCCACAGGCAACGTCTGGGACAAGCTCAATAACCTAGTCTTGTTTGGCAAAGCAAATACGACAAAACTCTCTAAAGAAGTTCCCAACTATAAGATTATAACTCCAGCTGTCGTCTCTGAGAGACTGAAGATCTGTGGTTCCCTGGCCAGGGCAGCCTTTCAGGTGCCCCTTAGTAAAGTACTAATTAAACTGGTTTCAAAGCACAGAGTTCAAGTAATTTATGCCAGAAACACCAAGGATGGAGATGACCCAGCTGCTAGCGAAGATGCATGAACAGGGCCAACCAATGTTACATTTTGAAAAAAGAGAAAAAGATTTATTAAATAAAAAGACAACTCAGAAAAAGTTGCCTTTTTGTCACAAAGACATTAAGACATATTTATTTTATTTTACTCTAAAATCTTCTTTTAAAACTCCTTAAGTTCTCTTTTCATTAAACAATCCCCCAATAGTCTCCCAGGTAACACAATCAAGATGCAATTTAGAAAACAAGTGATTATAAACACTTAATATTCATTTACTTCTTCCATCCTGTCATTTGTTATTGTAGCATTTATAGCTTTAAATATTAGTCCCATCTTATTTAGAACAACATTGAGAAGCGCTGCTCATTTATCTATTTAAGAAAGGCAATTTGGAGGAGGGGTAGCTAGAGTGATAGCAATTTGTCATTAACAGCAGTTCTAATTAAATAACCTCATCTACACACGACTGCACCCACCATCTTGTGCATTTTCCCTAAGACTAAGTATCTTCTAAACCATAATAATCCACCAGATCAAAAATTCAGCTGCTTATGAAAGTGAGAAAATAGTGATTTACATGTTACACTTTAAAAGGTTCATCAAAGCTGTAATAATTTTGTTGGATAAACAATGTGATTCTTGAAATTAATAAGAATTTATAAATATGAACAATATGTACCCTGAGGAGAATATGATTTAACAAGGAACTGATAAATCATGTTGGGCAAATAATCTGCATACTAAAATCTGTGTAATGGAGACAGGAAATTAAATATTGAAACGTGTAAATAATACACAGTTTGGTGTGTTGGGTCTTTTTCCTCCCCTTAGTCAGGTTAAATCCTAGCTTCATAATAACAGACGTCCCAGTGCAGGTCCTGGTCATTTATAAAAGAAAGAAAACAGAGTAAATTGACACGGATCCCAAACACAGATTCACACTAGGCACGAAATAGAAAGTGGTTTGATTAAGCTCCATTTGGAATAGCTATCTGGTAAAGAATGGAAGAAAATAGCTGTGGAATTTTTTTGTAGACTTCAAATCTGCATTTGGAGCTCTTTCCTCTCAATTGAATAAGCGTCTTTGAAAACTGGAATCAATGTTGCAGGTCCAAAAGACCATGGTGATATGGAACTCAATGAAAATACTGCCAAGGCTAAATTAATTAGAATATTTATATAGGACCTGAAATCTGTAGACAAGTGTTTTTGGTAGGCCATTCAGGAAGATCTTATCAGAACTAGGTGACTAGGTGGCAAAGTCATCAGACATTATTTTCTTCTTCATGATAATTATTTCTGGGAGGAGAAAACCTAAAAATTCTTCCCCAGTCTGCACAGGGCATGGTGCAAGTACAGATGCAAGGCATGGTGCAGGGAGGCAAAAACTTTCTGAAAGATTGGGCTGTCAAGACTGATAAATGTTAGCCAAGCCAGGAGCAGTTACAAGCACTTTAAGGAGAGGAAACAGCATAAGCAAGAATCTGGAGGGACGAAGCTTATGTGCCAAAGCATAAATAAGAGGTGCAAAATGTTGAAAATAAAACCTTAGGAGAAAAGGAGGCAAAATTCCCTATGCTTGTATTTTCCATGCTAAGAATTTTAGAATATTTTAACCTGAACACATTGAAGAACAAGCTTAAAGAAGATATGAGTAATATTGGCAAAATGTGTAATTGACAAACGGTTGGTATCCTGAATATATAAAGAACACTCACCAATCAATAAAAAGACAATCCAGGTGAAATATGGACAAAAGCTACAGACAGACAATTTTCAGAGTACAAAGCCTAAATGATTACAAAAAGACACTTACAAAGATGTTTTGTTTGGTAGTAATCAGGAAAATGGAAATTAAAACATAACAAGGTACCAA
Organism: Capra hircus; assembly: GCF_001704415.2. Classification (NCBI taxonomy): domain Eukaryota; kingdom Metazoa; phylum Chordata; class Mammalia; order Artiodactyla; family Bovidae; genus Capra; species Capra hircus. The sequence continues at coordinate 31,415,698 of NC_030829.1, forward strand.
TTTAAATCCATCAGACATAAAAATCTGACAATGTCAAGTACAATGAAATACAGAGCCGTCAGAACTCTCATACACTATTAATGTGCATACTGGTATAACATTCTACAGAAAAAGCAACAGTTAATAAAATTTAAGATATCGATACCATTTGATCCTACATTCCCCTGCTTGTAATATATCTTAGAAACGTCTCACATCATATATAAATACATGTAAGTACCATTATAGTAGCAGTGTTTATATTCAAAAAATATAACTCACCTAAACATCAACAGAAATAAAAAAATGTGTGGCATACTCAGAGTGAAATATTAAACTGCAATGAAAATGAACCAGAGCCACATATATCAAGGGTGAAATCTCCTAAAATAAAATACTGAGGAAAAAAAAAAGAAAAAACAAGTTGCAGAACGATATATACCTTATGATGCCAGTCATATAAACTTTTAAAACATGCAACATAATAATCTATACTATTCAAAGATGCATATGTATCAGTACAGTATAAAGATAGACATGGGATGTGGGAATGATCATTGCCACACTTCACAGAAAATTGTTTTACAAGGTAGAAACAAAGACCCTGAGAGTTTCTGCTTTTTCTGGTAATATTTTATTTCTAAAGCACAGTGGTAGAGATATGAGAGCTCATTATACTATTTTTTGTACACATACATGGACTCTAAAATATGGTATAGATGAACTTCCATGAAATAGAAACAGACTCCCAAACAAAGAGAAGAGACTTGTGGTTGCCAAGGGGGTGGGGCGGCTGAGAGAGGGAAGGACTGGGAGTTCGGAATTAGCAGATACAAACTATTATATAGAGAATGGATAAACAACAAAGACATACTGTATAGCATGAGGAAATATATTCAATATCCTATAATAAACCATAATGGAAAAGATATATTATATTAAATATATATATTTAAGCAATGACTCATAGCCCTGCACTTTCCAAAGAGGGTTCAGCAAGACACTAACTTGACCTGAACTTGAGTCTCAAAATTAACTCAAGAATTCTATATTCAAAAATATCCACAAATGGTTAAATTTGGCAGAAGAGACACAAACTTAGAGATGGAAAACAAAACAGACAACTCAATTAAAAAGTAATACTAAGTTCCCTATGGGGGCGGGGATGGGGACATAATTTAACCTTTCAATCCCTTGCTCCATATTTATTATGTGGTGATAATAATACAGGGGATGTTATGAGGATTAATAAATTCATTTCTCAAGCTTTGTAGATAAAACTGTGCTCCATAAGTACTTTATTTTAAGAACTATGAAATGGTTTGTTTATGCCAGTGTCCTATTCAGCCATTCCATAAACCTTATCTCCCAGTTCTGGGTTTTGAGATGAATATGGGGTCTTTCAAATAATTGCTAGTAACCTTTGAGGATTATGCATTTTAAGCACTGGTTCACAATGAATATGTGACCGGATATATGTCACACAAGAGAAAGTCAAAAATATAATCCCTGAGAGGTTAACAACACAAATTGTATTTAGAGTTTCAATTTGCTACAGTAATTTCAAACACTTTAGTATAAGTGACTTTGGCCTTCATACCCAGTGTTTGCCAATACAAAGACATCCTGATTAGGGGTCTATTAGAAATGTTAGGGTTTGAACTAGAAGGCAGTAAACGAAGTTGTAAAATTCAATGGAAATATATACACTATGCTCTTCATAAAGATAATTAAAGAAGTTTGTGAATAGTTTTCCTAGAAGCAGGCAATGAAGTGTTAGTCACTGAGTCATGTCCAACTCTTTGCAACCCCATGGACTATATATAGCCCACCGGGCTCCTCTGTCCATGGAATTCTCCAGACAAGAATACTGGAGAGAGTTGCCATTTCCTCCTCCAGGGGATCTTTCCAACCCAGGGATCAAAACCAGGTCTTCTGCATTGCAGGCAGATTCTTTACCATCTGAGCCACCGAGAAGCCCCTAGAAGCAGGTAATGGTTTATCCCAATTCATCCACACTTTCTTGCCTAGCCTCCTTCTGGAAAAAAAGAGCACAAAGTTGAAAAAAAGTTGGCCCTTTTTCAATAAAATCAATTTTGAACCAAAAATTCTGGCAATTTTATGATAATTTTAGATGTATTCATTCATCCCACAATTATGTACCAGAGGAATGCTTTTTATACTTGTCTTTTAACAGCCATATTAATACCTATGGTTAGGTACTTACTAGTATTCTAGGTACTTACTATATATATTCTCATTTAATCCTCACAACACCACCTAGGAACTATCACTGTCCAGAGAGGGTAAGAGAAATTTAGGAAAATTAAGAAATTAGTGTGGCCCAAGATTCCACCACTGGTAACTGGCCTAAATGAGTGTTGAACCTCCTTTTTAACTATGATGCACATGGTTTTAACTTGATTCACAGCAACAAGTACAAACTGTACACTATGATGGGTTCTACAAAGAAAAGGTATGTGGTCTTAAGACAGACTAAATGAGATTTAAACCTAGCCGGCAGTAGGAGACACTTGAGCTGAAATCCGAAAGATGACTAAGACTTTATTCGAGAGAGACAAGAATTCCAGGGAGCAAGAAGAAGAAATGACAAGGGCCCTGTGGCAGGAAGGTAGGACTAAAGGCAGAGAAGAGAAATGAGATCACTGGGGTAGAGATGAGACATTGAGGAGAGACTGAGGGAGAGCAGATATGCCAGACCACACAGAGCATCCACACCATATGAAGGAGCTTTGTCCGTTAAGATCAGTAGGTGGAATAGCACTGGAGGTGTTTAACAAGGATGGGAGGGAGTAGGAGGCTCACATGAGCATATCCACTTTTTGAGATGATCTAGACTCTAGAACGGGCTTCCCAAGTGGCTCAGTGGTAAAGAATCCATCTGCCGATGCAGGAGATGTGGGTTTGACCCCTGGATCAGGAAGATCTCTGGAGGAGAAAATGGCAACCCACTCCAGATTCTTGCCTGGGAAAATTCTATGGACAGATGAGCATGGTGGGCTATAGTCCATGGGGTTACAAAGAGTCAGACACACCTGAGCACAAACACACACACATACACACAGAGAGAACAGACTGAAAGGAGTCCAGAAAAGACGTCTGAGGCTATTAGATTGATTCAGTTCAGTTCAGTCGCTCAGTCATGTCTACCTCTTTGCAACTCCATGGACTGCAACACACCAGGCTTTCTTGTCCATCGCCAACTCCCAGAGACTGCTCAAACTCATGTCCATTGAGTTGGTGATGCCATCCAACCATCTCATCTTCTGTTGTCCCCGTCTCCTCCTGCCTTTGCTCTTTCCCAGCATCAGCGTCTTTTCTTTTTTTTTTTTTTAATTTTTTAATTTTTTTTATTTTTTAAATTTTAAAATCTTTAATTCTCAAATGAGTCAGTTCTTCACATCAGGTGGTCAAAGTATTGGAGTTTCAGCTTCAGCATCAGTCCTTCCAATGTCTATTCAGGACTGATCTCCTTTAGGATGGACTAGTTGGATCTCCTGGCAGTCCAAGAGCCTCTCAAGAGTCTTCTCCAACACCACAGTTCAAAAGCATCAATTCTTCGGTGCTCAGCTTTCTTTATAGTCACATGCATAAGTGACTACTGGAAAAACCGTAGAGTTGACTAGACAGACCTTTGTTGGCAAAGCAGATTGGTTCAGGTGAGAGATAATGGTGGTGACCTCATCAAGGAGCTGCTGGTAGGGATGGCAGGGAACTGGCACAACTGAGACCTACTTAGGAGATGAAAAGCAACAGGGATTGGAAAAAGGGAAGAAAGGAAGAGATCAAGGACCGGCAACTCTTAGGTTTCACTCATGTACAGTCTGAATCTTATACAACGTGCACCAACTATGGGCTGATGGTTACATGATTCTCAAAGTAAAAAGCAGTGCCTCAGGAAAAGTTAGCCCCTGGAGTCAGGTTTGTGGTTTCCTCATATATCACAACATAAAATGTAAAAAAACTTACTAGAGAAGGTTAGGGGCTACAAAACATCCCCCAAAGGCACCTAAGGGCTTTGACTGAGAACTTCAATCATTCACTTAAAAATCAAATAGCTTTGGTTTTAGAAAACAGATATTTTTCATGAATAGGGTAATCTGGTTTTGCTTCAGGCATCATTTCAAACATTCTCTGGAGAAGTAATTCTGAGCCTGTTTGCATCTCTAAAGAACCAATGAGATCTGTGCCCTCTCCACCCCACCACGTGGGCTGAATGGCATCTCAAGGACCCAAATCCTTTCTTTCATGACTGTCCAGGATTCTTCTCTGGGCTTGATATCGAAAATGTTCACCCCGTACATAGTGGGCAGGACATTTCTGAATGTCACACTGAGAGGAGCCCACAGTGTACTATCTAACCAAGAAACCAACTTAAAGATAGCTTCTTTCATTCAGAAAGTGGTTATAGTGCAAGTCTAATATGGAGCAGGTTATCTTGATTCCAAGCAGCTAAGCCAAGTCCTGTCTTCAGGTACAAAGATATACAATTCAAGTCAGGGCAATTAAGGCAGCACAATCCTCTAGAGTCTTATGGCTAGTCCAGAGCATTTCTCTAGCTTCTATTTAGTTTTTGTGGCTTCAGTTTCCTTATCTGCACAATGGGTATAATAACAGTCAATGAGAATTGAAAGAAGTAATCATGAATGATACATTGTCTCCAGAATATGTTCTTCATAAATGTTCATCATTATGATTATGCCCCATCTGGTGATATTCAGAAAATCAGGTGAGAACATAGATGTCAGAGAAAAGATAGCCCTTAGCTACAGGCGTTTCCAGCTTCTCTGGTGGCTCCGTGGTCAAGAATCCTCCTGCAAAGCAAGAGACACAGCTTCAAGACGTGAGTTCAAGATGTGGTCCAAGCCATGGGTCGGGAAGACCCCCTAGAGCAGGAAATGGCAACCCACACCAGTACTCGTGCCTGGGAAATCCCATGGACAGAGGAGCCTGGCGGCTACAGTCCATGGGAATGCAAAAGGTAGGACACGACTTAGTGAGTAAACCACTACCACCACCATAGGAACGTCACATTCTAGTGAAAGAGACAGGGACCAAAGGAAGGCATGTAATGAGAAAAATCAGTGGAAAAACCTTGCCAGGCCCCTAAACCTCTGTCCCCTTGCTCCTCACAGTTTTTTCACTATGCCAGTCCTAGGAGGGTCCTGGCACAAATCTGCAGAAGAAAATTTGAAGAACACTGATCTTGTTAAAAAAGAAAAAATTCTGGACAATGCATCCAGAGACTCTTGCCTAAGCACCTGATGAGACAGATCACTAAACTCGGCTGTCGCATGCCACCATTCCACAAATGCCAGGGTCACAAATCTCACCTACACACAAAAGCACATTTGTCTTTATTGCTGTTGTTCAGTCACTAAATCAGTGTCCAACTCTTTGCAACCCCATGGATTGCAGCACACCAGGCTTCCCAGTCCCTCCCTATCTCCCAGAGTTTGCTCAAAATCATGTCTGTTGAGTTGGTGATGTTATTTAACCATCTCATCTTCTGCTGCCCCCTTCTCCTTCTGCCCTCAATATTTCCCAGCATGAGGGTCTTTTCCAATGAGTCAGCTCATCGCATCAGGTGGCCAAAGTATTGGAGCTTTACCTTCAGTATCAGTCCTTCCAATGAATATTCAGAGTTGATTTCTTTTAGGACTGACTGATTTGATCTCCTTGCTGACTAAGGGACATTTGCATTGAGGAAAGGATAAAATGAGATGTTAAGTGAACAGCCATTGAAAAATAAAAGCAATTAACCCAGTGTCCATCTAGTAAAAGCTATGGTTTTTCCAGTATCACACATGGATATGAGAGTTGGACCATAAAGAAAGCTGAGTGACGAAGAATTGATGCTTTTGAACTGTGGTGTTGGTGAAGACTCTTGAGAGTCCCTTAGACTGCAAGGAAATCCAACCAGTCCATCCTAAAGGAAATCAGTCCTGGGTGTTCACTGGAAGGACTGATGCTGAAGCTGAACCTCCAATACTTTCGCCACCTGATTCTAAGAACTGACTCATTGGAAAAGACCCTGATGCTGGGAAAGAGCAAAGGCAGGAGGAGACGGGGACAACAGAAAATGAGATGGTTGGATGGCATCACCAACTCAATGGACATGAGTCTGAGAAAGCTCTGGGAGTTGGTGATGGACAGGGAAGCCTGGTATGTTGCAGTCCATGGGGTCGCAAAGAGGTGGACACAACTGAGCGGCAGAACTGATACTGAACTGATATTAGGCTTCTCTGATGGCTCATCAGGTAAAGAATCTGCCTGCAAGGCAGGAGATGCAAATCAGTGTCACAAAGAGATAGACACAACTGAGCAACTAAGCACCTACTACATGCTCTGCAACGTGTAGATGAATGCAGAGCAGAATGAGTTTACATGAGGTGCCAGTTTGGGGGCAAAGAATGGTTTTTCTCTGGGTGGAACAAGGAATAGCAGTTTTCAAGCTTAACAATACAAGGCAAGATAAAATGATAAATGATGTAGTTGAGATGATCATTTGATAGGATTTTAGAGCAATTAGAGAACAATAAGGATAATGCCATCTGTCCTTTTTAAAGGACAGAGTTGGGTCAAGGAAGATGATCCAATGGAAATTAGAGGCTGTTCCAGGGTGCAAACAATCGGAGTGATGAGCCAAAGGTGGAAACGAGGAAGGCAAATTTGCAGGAAACTGGAGTGTCTATTGTGAATCTTAAAAACTTACACATAGCTTTGAAGAAATTTAATTTTGAAATCCTCACTTAATCATACTTTCATTTCATTGCTTATATTTCAGAGCAGGCATGACTGCATATGGGCAAACTGAGACCAAAAGTTCATTTCCAAAACTAAGGCAAGTAGCACAGTGGAAACAAAGGTCTAAAGCCTGGCTAGATATTCACTTTCTCATTTCTAATCTCCTCTTGGATATTATGTTCTCAGGTTCCATGAGGAAAACAGGAAGAACTCTCTTTTATTTCTTCCAAGAACTAAAAGAAAGCAGTCAGGGGTCCCAAAATGTAGGCAGTTGGAATCGAGCTCAAGATTTAGTCTCTCCCATGTTCCTAAGGAGAAGAGTGAAAGAGCCAGCTTAAAACTAAATATTAAAACAACTAAGATCATGGCATCCAACCCTATTACTTCATGGCAAATAGAAGGGGAAAAGGTGGAACTAGTGACAGATTTCCTCTCCTTAGGCTCTAAAAGCACTGCAGATGGTGACTGCAGCCATGGTATCAGAAGATGACTGCCTCTTAGCAGGAAAGCTCAGACAGTATGTTGAAAAGCAGAGACGTTACTCTGCCAACAAAGGTCCATATAGCCAAGGCTATGGTCTTCCCGATGGTCATATATGCTTGTGAGAACTGGACCATAAAGAAGGCAGAATGCCTAAGAATTGATGCCTTTGGAACATGGTGTTGGAGAAGACCCTTGGACAGTAAGGAGATCAAACCAGTCAATATTAAGGGAAATCAACCCTGAATACTCATTGGAAGGGCTGATGCTGAAGCTGAAGCTCCAGTATTTTGGCCATCTGATTCGAAGAGCCGATTCGTTGGAAAAGTCTTTGATGCTGGGAAAGATTGAGGGCAGAAGGAGAAAAGGGTGTCAGAGGATGAGATGGCTGGATGGCATCACTGATGAAATGGACAAGAATTTGGGCAAACTTCAGGAGATAGGGACAGGGAGGTCTGGCCCACTGCAGTCCATGGGGTTGCAAAGAGTCAGACATGACTGGATGACTGAACAACAACAATGTTCCTGAAAGAATATTTTTCTCCTGATAACCAAGCATGTGCTTTGTCATAGCTAACTTAAAGGTCACATGTTCTGACCTTTAGAAAAATACAGTTTAGTGTTGAAGTCTGCTCTAGCGTCTACTACATGCTTGCCCTCTGAGCCTTTAGTTTCCAATGACATCACCAAATATTTGCACACTGCCTCAAATGATGGTATTGCCAGACCGTTCCATTCAATGACAGTCTCAGAAGGCCATTTTGCTTATTAAGACTGTCCTTATATATTAGCTTCCCCAGTGGCTCAGACAGTAAAGAATCTGCCTGAAATGCAGGAGACCCAGGTTCAATCCCTGGGTTGGGAAGGTCCCCTGGAGATGGGAATGGCAACCCACCCCAGTTCTTGCCTGGAGAACCCCTGTGGACAGAGGAGACTGGTGGGCTATATTCCATGGGGTCACAAAGAGTCAGACATCACTGAGCCACTTTCACTTTTATATATGAGCATCCTTCAATATTCAAAGTGCTTCCTTTCCAGACGCTTTTTCAACAAATTTGAAAGGTAGTTGCTCAAGGTGACTAAGTGGAATTTCAGCAAGTCAGTGAATGACAGGAAGCCAATCCTTACTGATAAAGATCCACTTCAAATTAACAATATGCCACAAAAGTAGACAAGAATTATTCTGGCTTTAGCTGGCAGATATGCTCAGGTGGTAGTCAATCTCTGGTCAGACCTGGCAAACCAAATGAATCCTGCCACCTGAAAATCACTGAGGGCTTGTTTTCATGGAAAGCTCTGTGACTGAGCAGAGATCCGGGAAATACAAATGCATTTGTGTGAAAAGCAGTGGTGACCTATGCCTGAGGGCCTCACACACACAATCAGTTAGGACCCTCATCTCCCAAGTGCCTTCAAATGGCTAGAAATTATGCAGGCTAGGCCATGTTGCAGCCTCATCAAAAATAGACTTGCACATTTTTCCCCCTGAGGTCACATGTTAGGTCACCCAACATAAGGAACAATGCACAAAGCCATCCAAAGCATCAATTCACCCCATTTGTATGTGGCCCATGATGGATGGATGAGGAGAGACTAAATGAGACCCCTTTCTCAGAGGCTAACATAAGTTACAGTTCCACTTACACATCAAGACTAAGTATAACAGTAATATATACATGGATCCTGCATTTTTAGAAGAGGTGAGGGGGAAGGATTTCTAATAATATGCTACTGCATACAAAATTTATCTAAGTAAATAATTATTTTTAAACCTAAGATTTAGGCAGTTTTACTATTCCACATTATGCTAATGTTTGACAATTACTAAGTGTGGGTATCAGCCAGCGTTTTTTTTTTTTTAAGTTTAATTTAAAGCAATTTGACACGGAAAGGTTATTACTTTAGTTGCCAATAAAAGCTGTACTTTTAACATAAGTGTACAGTAGGCCCTAGGGTATGTGACTATTATCTTTTCTGCAATTATGTGGTGTTCTACATAAATGTTAAAAAAAAAACTTAGAAATATCAAAAGTACTAACTTAGATACAATATGAAAGTTCAATAGAAAGAGAACAGAAAATCCGATTATTTTAGATACAACATGGGTTGAGGTTTCCTCCTAGAGGTTATATTGGGATTAGCACCAGCTGGCTTTGAATAAATTAATTCAAAGTATATCTTAAAAACACACACTTAGCAACCAGAATATCGATTTTATGAACATTCTGTCTTGAGATGCAGTTGTTCAATTTCACAAGCTAAATGCCATTAACAGTAAGAGCAAGTCTCTGAACCAATTAACCTATTTTCTGGAGTTGCTGTGCCACCAAAATAAGAAGAACATTTCTCAGATGCTGTTTGCCATCCCAAGCTTTCATACGGCCCCGAGAAAAGAAAATAATTTATTGCCAGTAACTGGGTAATCTAAACCTTTTCTCCTCCCTTGATCTCTTAGCAAGATAGGACTTGAACAAAACAACATACTAATATTTTGTTCTTAAAAAGACAGAAGGCAACCCAATGCCAGCTCACCTCTTTTCACCTCTTTGCATTTATCTTTGAGGTGCTCAGATTTAACTAATGGGGGAAAGTCAAGGAAAAGAGGCTAGAAAAGAATTTAATCAATAGTGCCTGTCAATTTTTCATTATTATGGGATACTCCCTTCCTATAATAGGAAATCACTCAAGAAAAGTAAGGCCAGCAAAGACAGGGACATTCGCCCAGCCATCTGCTTAATAGGAATATTTAATCCATCAAAGGAGGCCCAAGGGGCACCCCCAGAGACAGAGATGGGGCTGGAGGAAGCCAAGTTGCACACTCTGGCTTTGAAGACTCACCCATGGGAGCAAAAGTTATGTGGACAAATATTTTTTTAAATCCTGTGTCTATCATGACTATTATTATTATTAACATAACATTTCTGGAGAACAGCCTTCTCTATAAGTGCTGACTAAACACTTTAAAAGCATTGCCTTATTATCCCTTAAATTAACCCAAAGGGGTAGGTGCTGTACTTAAACGCATTTTCCCTATGATCACGCCAAGATTCCACTGATACTAGAGGTCATACTGGAAGTCCAACCCCATGTGTCTGCCTACAAAATTTCTGGCTTTAGGACAGTAATTCAGTCAGCATCAAGCAGAATAAACTCATTGAAACTACTTCTCTGTGTGACTCAGTTTCCCTATCCATAAACCAGGGATAACTACAGTACCTATGTCATAAATTTGAGAGAATTATATGCACTGATGCATATGAAACATTTAGAAACTGCTGCATAGTGGACATTCACTAAGAAATGCTACTTTAGTAGATAACTACTGACTTTCAGCACAACCTATCAGCCTTCTTTAGCAAATGTCTTCTATGCTTCTCTTGGCACTTTGAGAGACACCCACCCCCAAATAAATCAGCCTTCCAGGCCCAGAGGTGGAATAAAACTCACATACTGATAGGCTATGCTTCCAAAGAATCCTCAGTAGTAAGCGGTTTGTTTTTTGAAGCATCGTCTTTAATTGCCCCAATTCAGTGCAGAAGTGTGTTTTTTTTTTTCATTTAGCAACTTCTATTTTGACTCTTTTGCTCAGTGACCCCAACGATCTGCTTTTCCCCTTCCTGAGATAAGAATTCAGATCACATCAGAGGTTTGTGAGTGAAAAAAAGTCACTTGCTAATGAAGGCATCTAGTTACCTGCCCAGCATTCATCTCCCAGTTCACTGTTACTGATATAAGTTCATCTCAGATCCAAAAGGATCAGTTCTATTTCCTTATCATCTCTACTTCAACTTGAAGGGGGAATCAAACGCCATGGAGAAGTAAGCAGATTTGTGAATAGAAGGGATGAATATAATACCTTGAACAGTTTGACTTCCATCCCATGAACATCCTTCTCATAGTCACACACACACACACACACACACACACACACACACATACACAAACCTATTGTAGAGATATTATCACACACAGCTGCAAAAAAATAAGAAGCTGAAGCTCAGTAACTCAACCACAGTGACTCATTGGTACCAAGTACAACTGTTGCCTTACCTTCTCCACAAAGCATCCCAATTTAACAGAGAAAAGCCTGGCCAAGGTATACACAAGACTTTCTCTCATTTTGATCTGAACTGTAAACTTTGCTTTCCAATTCTAGTTCCTGCCTCACTTCTATTATGGATGCACCATGGTTAACATATGTTATATCTGCCTTCTTTCTCCCTTCTTATAATACAAACCCAGTTTTCCTTCAAAATTATACCTCTTCTGTCCTCAGCTCATGAGACTCAGTAGGACTACCTACTCCCAGCTCCAAGTTTGGTCACTTAGAGCACATGGATTCAGGCAGAAATGCCTGGTTCAGGGACTAGCATGCAGTCCAAGCCGGACTACAGTTCTAGGTCCACTGGAAGCATTAGCAGAGAGAGGCTGTCTTTACCCTAGAGTTACTCCAATCCTAAGACTCTAAGTCTACAGCATTTGAAGATCTTAAGTGAAAAGAACCTACCTGCAAATAAAGCCATCAGAGAGGAAAGCAGACCCAAAACAGGAAGAAAGCAACTTTTCTATCAACATTTGAGTCCCTGGATTCAGCCATGCCTGAAGCAATACTACTCCCTACACTCGTTAGTTATGTGAGCCAGTAAAACCCCATTTTAATTTACATCCAAATGGGATGAGTTTCCTAGCCTTCTCTCTAATACACTCATCCACAAAGGCCTGCATCTATTAGCAGCTTGTCCTCCTTCTGAGTTGTGACCTGTCACAGTGCATGCCTGATACAGACCTGAGGATCTGGAGAAGTGACATGCCCTTGGTTCTCTTTCGATCATTCCTGATACGTCTCTCTGCATCCTCAGGCAGTTTGAATGGTAAATAACAAAAACGATGCATTGCCCAGACCACTCCATTCCTTAAATAGGAAAATCATCTTTCTCTTCTTTTCTGGGCTTGACTGAGTGGGGAATATAACTCAGGTGTTATCTCTGCTAATGAGATCATGCTTTGTTGCTTTACTCGGATGTCGGTGGACTCCACGTGGAAGACAGCCTAGTCCACAAGACTACTCAGGCAATACAGCTGCTTCATTTCAAATCAGGAGTCTATTTCATGCCTATGTATACATACAAAGAAAAGAGTTTGAGGCTGGATGCCTAGGATGTAAGGAATATGGCACTTCTATAACTTTATTTGCATCTATTTGGGGAAACTTTCTAAGATCATTTTCTGTCAAATTAAATAAACCTACATTTATTTGCAGACAGAATTATGGGCTGGGAACTGATCACCCTGGATGGCAACACGTGGTCCAAAGCCAGGAAGACAAGGTCAGAGGCTGGGAAGGTGGGCTTCATCAGCTTGCTGGGTACTAGCTTTTCACTAGTGGCCACTGAAACATTTCTAAGAAACAGAACATGGCAGAGACTCAGTCAAGAGGAGAACTTCAGTGTAACAAACCCTAGGAGTCCTCTAGGAGAAAGGCCAGGGCCAGCTTAAGATGGCCTGAAACTCAGAGATGGAACCTTTCAGGCTCAGAGAAAGCAGCTCTGCACTGTACCAACTTCTCAGTCAGATCTCCATGGCTTGAATCTGGCCTGAGCCATGAGGTCTGCAACCTTGCGGAAGTTACTTTTATCTTTTCTATGCCTCCATTTTCCCCCTTAATGAACTGAGGTGCCTGGTGTGATCATCACAAGTGTTAAAGGAATGAGCTTCTGCTTGTGTGAAACACAGAGGACACAGCTGTGCATACAGAAAATGCTCAATAAACTGGAACTCTGCTATCAGAAATAATCACAGTCAACACAGGTAATTTGAAATACATGGGAAGACTTCACAAACAAGAACATCTGAAAGCATTCCAGAATGATATGGTACAGGACTTGGGGGCCAGAATTTATTAACAAGTTTTTCCCAGAAGGGACAGGAAAATCTGACCAGAACTGGCAGAACTTCCAAGTCAAACCTACTATGGGCTGGAAGTCTGGGCTTCCTGTTCTAACATCTAACCCAGACAGGGATGAATGCGGCAAAAATGAAAAAGCCAGGGCAGAGTGCCTGGTGAGCTTTACCAGGCAAGCCAAAATGAAGCAAGACCTCAACTACGTTTGGACAAGATTCTGAACAGGGCACGCTTAGTTCTCTGTCTTTGTATTTATTTTCTTTCACTTTAGTTTCTGAGTAAGAGATCCTTTTGAAAACACTCAAATTTGCTTTGGCTGAAATGAGGAAAAAATTTTTTTCAAACATGAGACCTGACATAAAGGGAGTGGGGCACCCATAAAGGACAGTTATGAGTCCACAAGACAGAGGTGCCAAGCGTAACTGTAACATCTGAAGATGTGAGAAGAGAGGGAAGGGGAGCCGTGGTCCCTGAACCAGCCTCCTGAAAGGATTTTCTTTGTCAGTACCAGACTCTGCCTCCTTCCATGTTTTTCTGAGTGATAACTGAAATGACCAGCCACACCCCATCAGACTGTCTTGGAAAGTTTCTGGAAATAGTACAGCTGCCATACAAATATATATATATATATAGAAAAGAGATGATTTTAAGAACTGAAGAGTCAATTCTTTGACATTTCTAAGCAAACCAGAGCTCTTAATATTGTTTTCTTCCTTAAAGTCTAAACAGAAAGTCTGGAGTCATAGACTATGTTTGTGGTTTCACAAGGTAATTGGATTATGACTTCTTTAAAGGCATATTCCAGTCTAAAGAACTTGTCCAATGGCTGTGCCTCTCATATTAGTCCTTCTCTTATTTTGGGGAACAAGACCATCAAATTAATAGTAACTACACTATGACCTTGAAGGTTGGTGATATGATATAACTCTTTGGGCTTAAAATGGACCCATTAACAATGGTTATGATGAGATTCTTGTTAAAATATTAACAATTATCACATCACTCTTTAAAATTAGGATATGAAATTTACTTTAGAAAAATTAGGAGAGGTTGGATAGGGTAAAGGGAAGGTTGACCTCTTTCAATATATCAGGAAGAGATTCCCAAGAGTGAACTGAATGTAAACACTGTAGTAGAAAATTCAGTCAAGGTAGGAAATCAATCTAAGTCAAATCAGCACCACTGACCATACAAAGGGCTTCCCTGGTGGCTCAGTGGTAAAGAATCCACCTGCCAATGTAGGAGATGTGGGTTCGATCCCTGGGTTGGGAAGATCCTCTGGAGGAGGAAATTGCAATCCACTCTAGCAGTCTTGCCTGGAGAATTCCATGGACAGAGGAGCCTGATGAGTCACAGAGTCAGACATGACTGAGCACGCACACACGGCTATGGCATAGCTATATGGACCATCCCAAAATGTAGGCAATATAGTGAAAGCAGGGTTTTGCCTTAAAACTTACAAATGCTCAAGCCTCACTGGACTGTTTCCTCTACATTTGTCCCATGTCCTGAGTGGCAATAAAATACCTTGGTTATCAATCAAGTCATTAAGAAAATGATGGCAAAGAAAGAACCCAAGAAGTTCTGCATGGTTTTTTAAGAAGTCTGCCTATACCAACAAGAAGGTCATTAAGCAGATAAACTATTAGTTGATCCTTGCTAGCAAAATATTTTTAAACTAGGAAGTTTAGTGACAGAATGGTCATTTATTCTGAATGTAAGTGATTTCAGGTCAGCACATAGTTGAAAATGGCACCCACTCCATGGTTTGGTGTGAGGGGCCTCTGAACATCTCTACCTACAAAATATGACTTCTTGACCTCTTTTTAAGATATGGTAAATAACCCTCTTCTCTGCCCCCCTCACTGACTTCTGTACAACATCACCCACCCCTACCCCCTCCCCATTTTTAAGGTAAGACATCATTTTTATAAGAACATACTATTAAAATGCGCACATTTTGTCCTGGAGAGATTAATTTGTAACCCATTTCAACAGATTAATTTATCAGTTTGATTTTTTCACTACTCTACTATGGTCCAATTTCTATCTGTAAATTAGGGAATAATAATGGTATTTATCTCACAGAACTGGCTACAAATTCAATAATTCACACAATGTGTCTGGCGTTCAGTAAGTGCTCAACAGATGTTGGCTCATTTTGCCACTGTTGCCACTGCTTGTAAGTGATCAGCTGCAAGTCTCATGGTTATGACTACAGTACCGAGAAATCCAGAAGTAAGAGGGAAAGCAAGTTCTGTCATGCAGGGAGCTGCCCAGTTAGACCACACCGCACAGGGGATGGGGACTAGATGAAGTGTGGACTGGCGTGAAGGCAGGGTTCTTACACCCTTTTTTGTTACTCTACTTCTGAGCAAGTATATCTTCTCCAATCCTTATATATCCTCTGAGAATGCTGGAAGGAAAATAATCTCTTCAAATTTCATTAAATGGTTCAGAGGCCATTTTTTTTTCCCTTCTGAGGAGAACCAGGCTGCATGATTTAAATGCTCCTAATGAAAGATTTTCTCAGCTCTGTTAATTAGTGTCAATTGCAATGGTGGTTTCTGTTTCAAATCCATTCTTGTTCGCCACTTTACCCTTGCATGATGCTACAAAAGGCGGCAGCAGGCAACAGGTAAACCCTACTGAATCATCTCCAGTCAAAATGGTTGGGATGACTTCCTGAGGGCCCCAGTGAGGTATGTTTATTAATCCATATCATAGTGAAAAACAAGACAAAAAAGTGAGAGCAGGTATGTAATGTACAAGCTAACACGAAGTTGTCAGAGTGGAAGGGTGTGATGGGGAACAGAAATGTGTTGAAAGTGCACACGCTGGTATATCTCATAGCAAAGACCAATGTCTGTGGTTAGGATTCTAATTACACGTGGATGATTGAAAAAGCTACCTATGTAAGCAGCATTCATCTCTACTCATTCATTCATTCAACTCATACTTATAGAGCTCCTACTTGGGATGCAGCTCGCAATTTTACTGGAAAGACAGACATTCAAATGAATTATATAAAAGAAGAGATGGATGGATTAATGGATAGATGGATGGATAATAGGTAGGTAGATAGTTCACAGTGAACAGGACTGGGTGACAAATATAAGAAGGTTAACTAAAGATGACAGCCACTATAAAGGAAAGGGAGGTTATGCTGTAAAATGACATGCAAAACTCAAGCCTGAGAGGTCAGTAGCAGAGACCGAGGGAAAGGTTTGGTGAGAAAAGGCAGCAGGAAGAGTGTGAGTCTCCACTGCCGAGAAGCGCATCTCCTCCTTCATCCCCTCAACACCAAGAAGCAGGCAAGGAGACCCAGGAGCAGTAGGAGGAAGGCCTATCAACAAAGGTTCTGGTCCCGTCTTCGGAGGCTGGGCACCACAAGATTTGATGACTAAAAGGTGGCATGAGGTGAAGTAAGGCCACTTCAGCCCTGCTCTCAGTGGCTAGGAGTCACGGCTGTAGGAGATACAGAATCGGTGGAAGAGAACAACTTTCTCGAGTTCTCGTTTTAGTTTAAACAAGAAGATAAATGACCTGCAACACTTTCTGTAAAGACAGGGAGCTGACATGTAAACTTTAAGCTCCAGTGTAATGATATCCCTTCAAGAGTATTTATGTTACCGTCACATGTGGCTTCGGAATGAAAACCAAATGGCACACTATAAAAGTCTTTCAAGACAACCAATTCTGGCAAATCACTAGAATCCTGAGCTGCTTAGTAACAGTGAATGCTGCTTCTTCCAGTTACTTATATGCCCCTGAATGGTTCCACAGAACAACAAAGGCCTTCAGAGTCCTAAACTTCTCAATGGCCAAGGGGATGGCAATGAAGATTATCCCAGTTTCCCTAACTGGACACTCACTCAGCCAGCTGCTTTACAAACTCAAGAGTCAGTAACTAAACACACAGACCCTAGAGCCAGACGGTCTGGAGCTGAATTTTAGCTCCAACGTTGGAGAGCCCAATGTGATCTTGAGCAAGTGACCCAACCTTTTCACCTCAGTTTCTCCCTCTGAGACATGGAGACAGCAACAGCACCTACCTCACATGGATGTGATATACAACAAAATTAACACACAGACACACTGGAGCAGAATCTGCCATCAGGAGGGTGACTAATGCTGATCCTCCCCACACCCCAGAGAGAAAGCTGTTTAATCAATTAAGTTCAGAGAAAAGAAAAAAGATACCTGAAAATACACAGCTAAGCAAGGGGCAGGGCTAGGATTCAAACACAAGTCTGTATTGCTCCATGTTTTTCCCACTGACTGTACTATGTTCCCTGTAAGCACTGGCAAGTGAGTATGCATGAAGGCAAGGCAAGGACCAGAAACAAAAGCGGTGCAAGCACCATCTTCTTGAGAAGACAGGCTGTGAATTTACCAATGATGATTCCCTCACAAACCACATTTCCCACCAATTTGTAGCCCAAGTCCTGTTTATCCTCAAACAGAAGTAATGTAGCAAAGGAAGGGTGCCTTGAAACTTATGAATGCTCAAGCCTCAGTGGGCTGTTCTACCATATCTGCCTCATGTCCTGAGCGGCAATGAAGCCGTTATTTTTGTTCAGTCACTAAGTCGTGTCCAACTCTTTGTGACCCCGTGGACTGCAGCACACCAGGCTTCCTTGTCCTTCAGTATCTCCTGGAGTTGGCTCAAACTCATATCCATTGAGTCGAGGATGCCATCTAACCATCTTATCCTGTTGCCCCCTTCTCCTCTGGCCCTCAATCTTTCCCAGCATCAGGTCTTTTCAATGGGTCGACTCCTCACATCAGGTGACCAACATATTGGACCTTCAGCATCAGCCCTTTCAATGAATATTCAGGGTTGATTTCCTTTAGCATTGACTGGTTTGATTTCCTTACTATCCAAGGGACTCTCAAGAATATCCTCCAGTACCACAGTTTGAAAGCCATCAGTGCTTCGGTGCTCAACCTTCTTTATGGTCCACCTCTTATATCCATACACGACTACTAGAAAAACCATAGCTTTGACCACATGGACCTTTGTCAGAGAAGTGTCGACAATAAAGTGTCTTGGTTATCAATCAAGTCATTAAGATGGAAAAGAAGGAACCCAAGAAGTTCTGCATGGCTTTTTAAGAAATCAGCACTTATCAACAAAGTCATCAAACAGGTAAACTATTAGCTGTTCTGTGCTATCCAAACATTTTTGAATTACGAAGTTTAGTGAAAGTGTTGTCATTCATTCACTGTTTGAATGTACCCAGATAAAAGAATTTGTGGTGTACTACATGCAATCTTAATAAATAAAGTAAAATCTAAATTTTCAATTTTTGATGGGGCATAGTTTCTATAGTTTTTACATAAGAACTAATTTCAGGAAAAAGATCCATGAATATACACTTGTACTTCATAGAAAAGTACTAGATTTATCCAGCTCAAATAGGAAAAGCTTCTGGCCTCATGAAAAACAGGCTGGTAAATTTCTTTAAGTGACTTCACTTATTCACTGATTCACTATAATAATACTTCGTTTTTTTACTGAAGTCTAATTGACTTACAATATTATATTAGTTTCAGGTGTATAACATACTGATTCACTATTTTTATACATTAATGATACAATCACTATGATAAGTCCAGTTACCACGTGTCACATACAAAGTTATTACAATATTACTGACTATATTAGCTATGCTGTATTTTATATGCCAGTGACTTATTTGTTTTATAACTGAAGTTTGTACTTCTTAATCCCCATCACCAGTTTCATCCATCTCCACACCCTAAAAATATTTCTCGAGCCTATACTATGGCACTGTAGCCCTGGAAAGTTGACACATATCTTTTGTGTCCCACCAGCAAGAAAGTCTTTTCAGCAAACAAATCAACTAGAAAATTGTAAGTAGGGATGAAACTACTTTGACCACCTGATGTGAAGAGCTGACTCACTGGGAAAGACCCTGATGCTAGGAAAGACTGAGGGCAAAAGGAGAAGGAGGCAGCAGAGGATGAGATGGTTAGATAGCATCTCAGGATGTGAGGTGAGCTGAGACAAGCAGACTAGCAGGGAAGCCTCTGCCTCCCTCAAGAATGTGGGCCACGAGAAAGTTGCCACGGAACTGCTGAGTTCAAAGATACAGTAACACAGGTATGGCCCAGGGTCAGGCCCACCACCACTGCCACTCAACCCCTAGGAAGTCAGTGAACAGCACAAGGATATGTCTACAAACAAACCCAACATCTTCAGGCTTGTGCCTGCCAGCAGCAGCTGGAGTCACAGGAAAGGTGTTCGCTTCTGTCTTCCAAACACCATCTTCATGCACTTGCAGGGGCCTATTTTCTTTCAGAACCCTAGCTGCAAGAGAGTCAGAGAGTTGTGGATTTTAGCTACCCAACTGATGATCCTAGAAGGAAGATGAAACCAATGCATTCACCATAGTAGGCATTCTGGGAAAGGCTTTATTTGATGAGAACTTAAGGTTTGTCCAACAGGATGAAACCTGTTGGACAGGTTTGAGACTTCCCTGGGACATAGCCAGTTCCAATCCTAAGTCCCTATTGGTAAAGGCAACACCATTCATGGCCCCCAATACACACATACATACACACACAAACATAACTAGAGTGTATGATGGGACTGGTGATAGGAATCAGAAGTTTCTAGCTGAGGGACAGAGGAAAAGATACAAAAAGTTTAACATACAAAGGAAGATTTGCAAGGGGCATAAAGAGTTGGATCAAGGAATGCCAGGAGTAGTAGTGGTTAGTGGTTAGAGTAGTAAAATTATGAGCTCTAAAGCACAAGAGAAGGCAGTCCATCGGTAAGGGGTGAATGCAAAGGGAAAGCTGAGAAAATGCTTTAGATAGGCCTTTACCCGGAGAAGGCAATGGCACCCACTCCAGTACTCTTGCCTGGAAAATCACATGGACGGAGGAGCCTGGTAGGCTGCAGTCCATGGGGTCACTAAGAGTCGGACAGGGCTGAGCAACTTCACTTTCACTTTTCACTTTCATGCACTGGAGAAGGAAATGGCAACCCACTCCAGTGTTCTTGCCTGGAGAACCCCAGGGACGGGGGAGCCTGGTAGGCTGCCATCTATGGAATCGCACAGAGTCAGACACGACTGAAGCAACTTAGCAGCAGCAGCAGCAGCAGCCCATTCACCTTAAGGTAACCACTGCTTTGTTACTATCATATCTATTACTAATGGAAGAAAAAATACTAGCATTGCTCCCTGAAGTCAGAGATGGGTACAGTTAAGTAATACTAAGTATGTTACAAATATACCGTGCACTATAGACTGGAATTCATAATCATTTCCACAAAAAAGAGAATTTATAAGTCAATACAAATGCAGCTATTTCCTTTAAAAATGTTTTGTATTATATGATATACACAAACATATGTTCCATAGATGGGATTATGGATTAAAATAATGAAATACTTTCAAATCCACCATGTAACTTAAGAATTTTAGAGCTGGAGCTGCCTGTGTGTGTTTTCCCTCATATTTCTAACTCATTCTCTTTTGTTATCCCAAAGTTTATAATTTCTGTTTCTTGCTTTAAAAAATATATAATTGATTCCAAATATGTGCAGTCTGAAATTATTTCAAGTTTGCACACCAGTGATTTCCAGGTGATAGAAATTAATACTATTGCTAATGAATATTTGTCAAAACTTACTTATCAGAATTAGAAAACGAACAGAAGTCTTGAATATTTCCAAAAAGGATGGAAAAAAGAAAGGCAGACATCTTCCATGAATGGTTAATTCACCTTGTAATTTGAGCACGTTTTCATTTAAAAAAAGAATAGTTTAATCATAAAATCCTTTTAGATGTGCCAGTCGGCTAAAACAGTGGCTAATTTCAACTGTTTTTCACAATGGTGAGCAAGTTGCAGAGTTAATGAAATTAAGCTTCCTTCATTTCTCTCAAATTCTCCCCACAAAGAAGAGCTGTAACGTACAAAATGCAGCCTTAAGTGTGTGGCCGTGCTGGTTTTCAGGACTGGAGCCATCACCGATTTGTCACACAGCCTCTTAACAACGTATTTGTATTTTGCAAAATGTATAATTTTTTGTAGCCCCTGAACAAATATATTTACATAACTGTGTCTAACGAGAAATTACATTTAACTTCTCAGAAATGACAATAACTAAAACCTGAACTGCCAATTCCACTTCATTAGTGTGGTAGAAATGCATTCCAAATGTTAATAAAAATTCCAACATGCTGATAAATTAGAGCTTCTAAGGAGCATGTGACACCTTGGTTAATATATTCAACCTCAATTATATTTCTCTTCAGCACCCTGTTATCTGGAACCTTTGCTGGCAATCAGAGGTGCTGTTTTTCAGCGGCCAATTTTCTAGATAATGTAGCTTATCAACACTGTGGGTAAACTTGCCAATGGAATCAGGCTGCACTGAACCACACACACGCTAATTGCATCCCTTTTTTATGCATATTTACAGACTGTCACTTCAAAGAAATCAGTGGCCCATTGAGGCACCCAGTTAGCTGGAAGAATTGCCTCTTGCAAATGAAAATTAGCAAACAAGCTAGTGATAAATATGAAATGAACAAAGTATAAAAATACTGTTTTGTTCAGAAACTTCCTTGTCATCCCAATTTATGCTCTCAAAGAAAAGGAGTTGGGAACCTGGGATGTGCCTTTTGTTTCAAACTAAGACAGAAAGAATTCTTCCTTAAAACCACTAACAAGGTAAAAGCCTATTAGCTTTTCCCTCTGCTCCCACGCCACCCCCACCCCAAATTTCTATTCACATAAACAGGTTATTAAATCCCGTATTAGATTTGCCTTGGAGTTTGAATAGACAAATGACATGTTAACACTTCAGAAACAATTAACCCTGGGAACTTAATTAAGTTCTTCTGACTTTAAGGAAGCACATTTCAAAATAATGTTTCTAAACTCTCTGAATTTGTTCAAGAATAGCAATGCTTTCCTTCTCTCAAGTATTCCTAAGTTCAACAGCAGAAAGCTTTGGCTGACTATATATGGATAAAGGTTACGGTGTCATGAGCCTGCTGTAATTTGACTAACTCAGAGTGAGTATTAACAAAAAAAAAAAAAAAAAAAAGACAGGTACCAAAATATAACAATACTTTAAAAAAAATTTTTTTTCCAAAAGTCCCAAACACTAGCCATCTAAAAAAGCGAAAATGATTTTATAACTATGTCCTGGGAACTGCATACAAACAAAAATATTGAAATATGGGCTGTGTTTTTGTCTGAAATCCTTTCCCTTGCTTTTTAGAATAACATTTTGAAACCTTCCACCACGAGGACAATGTTGTGAAGGTAACATTAGGTTTTGGAAAACATGTCATTTTAATACAAGCAGGTCATTTTAATATAAGTTAAAATAAACCACATACCAATTAAACTATAAATACTTTCAAACGTCTTGTGCCAGAGTGAGCAATTTAGAGTGGCAAAACTCAACAAATAAATGGCACTTAAAGTCTTAGCTTACGGCTCAGGTTCAATGATACTTTATTTGGATTGGAGAACTAAACATCAAGCCTGCTGTATTTCACAGTTTCAACAGATTCCTAAATTCCTCGTCACTACCATTAGATATACAATGTCATTTGAGAGCTTTTTTTTTTTTTTAAGCACAAGCAATAATATAAATATTGATACAAACACTGGGGGAAACATTGCTCTTTTAAGAAACACACTACACCTACATGCCTACTGCTCATTTCTTACATGAGAAAATAGAGTTCTTTAGTTAAATTAGTGCTCATCTGTGTGCACTAATTTAGACAATTATTTAGTATCACTTTCTAAACTGACATACCATGGTATGTTTATCTGTCTGTCTCCCTGCCCAGACTGTGAACTCCTTGAAGACAGATACCTAAGCTGTGGAAAAATGAATAAAACAGAGACCCCACCACTGAGAAGCTGAAAGTGTATGAGGGGCAGGAAAGACACTTACTCAAAGTTATTACGTACCAGGGAGAGGAGCAAAGCGGCGTGAGACCCTAAGACAAGACTAGATGGTGACTCTGCCCAGGGCTCCGGGAAAAGAAATCACACAATTGCTGACACTGGAATCACACCTTAAGAGACATCTAACACTTCAATCCAGCAGGAGAGGGCATTTCAGGCACACTGAACCACAAGGGCAAACCAGAAGGCTGGAAGGTGCGTGAACCAGTCATGGAAAAGAGTTTTGGTGATACTAAATCCTAGGCTGGGCGGGCACGTGTGGGAGTGGGGGTGGACAGGAGCATCCACAGTATAGACAGACAGAAAGATCTGAATTCTGTCTGACTCACCTTTACCTTTCCTATCTTTTTGCTCTGGGGAAGACCAAATGTGGGGGAGGCTATGTGAGCACTTTCGAAGTAGAAAAATTCTCATGAATATGGACCAGAAGACACCCTAATTTTTAAAAGTGAGTAACAATTTTAATCTTTAAAGTTCACTTCCCATGCTACCAAGTTATATAAATACATATTCCCCCAGCACCCTCCTAGGATTTGTCTCTAATACAGTAAGACTGATTTCACAAGACACAGATCTTCTTTTCTTCTATACAGACACACTGAAGAATATGTCTCAATCACTCCTGAATCAAAGTAAATATTAACAAATTTCCCCATCTCTTAAAGAGGCTAACTGAAATTTGGCTTAATCTTTAGTCCTCAAAATGTCTGGAGGAAAAGACAGCAGTCGCATCTCATGTGGCAGAGTCTTGGTTTATCCAAAAAACTTGGTTTATTGAAAACAGTTTTGAACTTTAACATTCAAAAAAAACCTGCTTTTTGTGAATGGGCAAAAAGAAAAAAAAAACATCAAAAGATAACGAGTTATATAATATCAAAGTTAGGTAGTTGGTTTCAGAGAAAATTTGTGGATTGATTAATACATCATTCACTATTTCTTAGCTATTTTATAATACAGACACTGCTCCTAGAACATAAAAGGCAAAATAATCATGGTAATAGTAACAGCAATATTTTAGCAGCTAACAATTTCAACACACTATCTGAAAGGAACTGAGCCAGTGACTTACAGTATGCCATCTAATCTCTAGAACCTTCCTTTGAAGGCAGTATTCTCAGCCCTGGGTTTTATAAAAGATTCTTTTCCATTCTCTTGGACAAGACTGTGAACCAGTTAATGGCAGAGCCAGGATTCCAATCTGAGTCACACCCTTCCAAGCCTGGGGTGGTAACTACTGTAAGATGCTGCCTCTTCCTAAATTAATGTGAGATTGTTTCTCGTTTTCAACTTGAGCTAGGCTGAATTCTGTTTTACTTTTTCCACTGGTCCATCTCTCTGGTAGAGCATAAGCTCCATGAGGGCAGGAACTGTATCTGTCCTGGCCACCACAGTAATCCCTACAACAAGCACAGAGTAGGCAAAGAGTAGACACTCACTGTATGAAGAAATAAAATATGTCTCTTTCCCTTTATGACTTGAATATTTCACTTGTCAACTAGCTGTTTTCTTATTCTTGACAGCCTCAAAACATATGCATCAATGCCTAAAACTACAAGGATTGAACAATTCCATTCTCTTGTACCCTTACATCTGCAATCACAAATGATTTAGGTCCAAAGAGTGCCACTCTCCTGTCACCGTTAAGTAAGCCTTCCTAAGTAGGAGCCCTGGGCTCCTGTATGCTTTCCCAAGTTTTTATTCATCTGCGACTGGGCACTGGATGAATATAAATGCGAGTAGAGTCCCTCTCCCTTCTAACTTTCGAAAATGAAATCCCTATAAAGCAGTTGGAGGATAATTCCATAACCGAAATTTCACCACTCTCAACATTCCACAGAGGTCAAAGATCATTTTAATAATTTTTGTAGCCAAAAACTTGTACCCTTAACCCAATGAAAAATGATTTTCAATTGGGCTATTACCCCACTTAATACTATCAATCAAAAAAGCCATAGGCTTCAATATATAAATGTATGTTCTACATTCAAATTTGGAGAAATACATATTTGCTTCATAAATAAAAACAACCTAACAGCAAAAATACATGTCAAGGATGTGCCTTTATCTTGCTGAGTTTCTCACTGTTTATTTTTTTCTTACTCTTCATAAGATACCTGTTTTGTATTGAAATCTTCATTAAAAGGTTTTACTGTTGTTGTTGTTGTTATTTTCCTTTTCTCTCTATTCTCAAGCCCTTTGCTTTTTGGATTAAAGCTGCAATGTTTATCTGTATTCTCAGACTCCCCTTTCACTGGTCCGGAGGAGAGTTTATCTTTGTGTTAGAATTATTCACAGGGCCCATGGAATGAGGGCTGAGTACAAAATAAACTCCAGCTCAGGAAAAAAAAAAAGTGTTGTTTGAAGAGGATGGCTGTGGAAAGTTCACTGAGCCCAGGACGAAATAAACAAAAGTAGAACTAACTTGGGAGCAAGAATATTCTCAGAGCAAGCAGCCAAGCTGGGAGCCAAAGCAAAACAGAGCGTCCTGAACATCTGTTTTGTTTTCATTTCAGGAATGAAGAACACCTTAGTCCTCACTGATTGTTTTGCTCTGAGAGTTCCTTTGGACTTTTGCTAAATCCAGAGAAAACCTGGGACAACTTGGATAAAATGTGAAAATGCAAAGCATTTACTTCATATTTAAAAGAAGGAAGAGAAAAAGAAAGTCAAAGAGATAGAAAAGAGAGAGGTACCTTTCAAAGTTTCAAAACATCAGGTAATATACAATTTATTCTGAATATTTTTGACACAAATCACCCTATAATTGCCATTTCTGCAAGGTGTCTCAATTACAAGAATACGATGTGGTTGTTTAAATGCCTATACATTTGTCTGAAGAAGAGAAAAAGCCACAACATTGTCTATGAAATGTCAGAAAGCCTTTTCTTTCACTATCGAGGGCTTGGACAGAACTCAGGAAATACTTCAACTGCAAAAGAAATGTTAAAAGCCACCCTTCAAGCTACTGGAAAACCTATTATCAAATGTTAAAACCTTTTAAAAAAGAAAATCTGTGACTATCCCAAGGTGGATCACAGATCTTTGTTTAGCAAAGCTTGGCCATCACGGATACCCAAAGTCAGAGTAACAAAGGACGCAATCTACCTGCTCGTTAGGAATTACGATGCTTCAGTTAAGAAACTCAAGAACAGGGATCTGATGACGTTTGTTCTCTGGATGCAGGAACCACAGTTACTTACAGAAAATGCCGTCCGTGTTTCTCTTTATCACATCTCTAAGTCATCATGTCAGCACTTTGGACGCTGCGAGCTGTCACTGTGTGTGAGAACCCGGGGGGTGGGGGGTGAGGGGGAACGGGAGGGGGAAATGAACATAACTTTCCTACAGAAGAAAAACAGTGTGGAGAAATATACATCGTGTACATGCACAGGCAGACAACCTTTCACTTCTTTTTCTTGGTTCATAGGACATAATGAGAATTAATTAGCACATGCCTAAATCATTTGCCCCCATTTCCTCTCTAATGTGTGTATCTATGCATAAGCAAAGATTTTGTAAAGAAAGGAGACGGAAATCAGAAAGCTGAGGTCAGAGGCAGGAGCACAGATGTACAGATGTACATATAAATGGATGTTCTGAGACTGTGTCTCTTTGTGATGCGGAATTACAAAGGATTTTAATTCAGCCCCTTTGATATGAGTGCTCCTTTTTTTCTGTTCTAAATACAGTACCTACAAGCCCCCCAAATTCATCTCTTACAGACTTGGAAGATTTAAAAATTTCTCCAAAATGCCACATGTCAGTCAAAAAAGCAAATGATTGGCTTTTAAAATTATAATTTAAAGCACAATGACGAGAGGGTATATTTTCATTAAAATTTAACCCTTTTTTAAGCTCTTGAAGCTCTGGTGTCTGGGGCTTTGGGGAACACACTGAAAACTTGGGGGTTTTGCCTGCATATCCTTCTGAGTTAAAAAGAACTACAAACAAAAGCACAGAATTACAATGAACTGTGTAGCCCGTATTAACACAAGGCTATGTCCTTCAATATACAACTCAGTACAGGAGATATACAGAAAAATTGAGTCATTTCCATCTGTAAATGTTTAGAAATTAAATCTAATAGGTAAGGTTTAAACCGTACATGTACGGGAACTTTATTTTTTTAATGGAGTCATTTTATACCCTCTGAGAGGAATCATTTTCTATAAAGTGTGACCTTTCTATACTATGATTAATCATTCTTGCATCATGGTAAGAGTCAATTAAAATTAAAAGAATATTCTACTCTTTTAGCAAAAGAGTAATCCCAAAATATAAGAATTAAAAAAAAAACAAACCTGAGGGTTCAAAACATTTTCTTTTCCTTTATGCCAGCATTAAAAAGCATCACCTTTGGGCAGTTACACAAATCTACATGTGTGATAAAATTTCATAGAATTATACAAAATAGTTGTTCATATCGAAAAACTGACAAAATCACATAAGGAACTATAGCCTAGTTGACTATTTTGCACAAGTCACTTTCTCACTTTTGATACGTACTGTGGTTATGTAAAGCGTTACTATAAAGGAAAGCTGGGGTAAGGATATGTGGTACCTCTCTGCTGTTTTTTACAACTTCTTATATATCTACAATTATTTCAAAAGAAAAAAAAATCACCTCTATCCAAGTTTTATAAGTCTGAATTCCCAGACATTATGTTGGAGTTTCACAATGCAAGGAAATCAAATCGCTTTTCACTAAAATTTAGATCTACAGAGCTTTCAAAGAAATCTCTGAAAGGTTCAAAAATGCATCCTCCAATTGACTCCAACTTGAGGGAAGCCGGATTAAGTCTTACCATCTTTCAAGTCCTGATCACAGGCATGTCTCTAACTTTCTCTGATTGCCTTATACCTTTTCTGGTCCTAATTCTATACCTATCCACCTCCCCAGGCAGAAACAATGTCTCCCTTGATCTCACAAACAGTCAAGTGTAGTGGTTAAGAGTCTAGAGTCAGATTGTTTCTCAGATGCTATCTGCTCAACCTTAGTCAAGTTGCTTAACCTCTCAGAGCCTCAGTTTGCTAATCTATAAATGGGGGACAATAACAGTATCTAGTGTATAGCATTACTGTGAGGTTTACATGAAGCAGTGGGTGCAAAAACCTGACATGTAACAACGCACTACACCAATGTCAGCCGTGACCTAGGGTACTGCTTCGTATATACACTTTTACTGTAGGAAGTGAGTAGAGGATAAAGAAGATGAAACCCGAGCCATACAGATCTTTAAATGCTGGCCCCTCCTCTTGTTAACTACAGGATCTACCCTACCTCCAAGCCACAGCTCCCTTGTCTGTAAGAGACTAATGATACCAGGCACTCAGTAAGCATCCAGCACCAGGCTTTTTTTGTTAGTGTTGCATCTACCAGACCATAAATATTTCTCTTGATTCTGTTTTGCTGTGCTATGAAATCCTGATAGGCAAGTCAGAGTCAGCTGCTATTGCATCTTCCTGTCTCCTGCCCAGCATCAGTACAAAAGACATGTCTCGTGAATGCTTTTTAAATTTTTTAAAAGCTAATGATTGAAAAATAAAACTTAAAAGCCACTTGAACCACATCACTAAGGACCCAGAAGTGAAAAAGACATTTACAAAACCATTCTGGTTGCCAAAAACTTTTTCTTTTTACAAGGATGGTACCTCTTTTGAGTTTCCAGAAACTGAATATGTGAAACTTAGCCTCAAGGAGAGTTGTAAGTTCTGGGTTCTGAAGCCGAGGAGGCATGCACCAACAAAAACCCTGCTGTGAACACTCAGGTCCCAGAGTAACTAAGTGAAAGTTACACCTACAGAAGAACACCAGCGATCAATGGGAGGGTCTTACCTGTCTTTAGTAACATATTCCCACGTGCTGCTGGTTAAATAATATGCTTGAAAAGTTGAGAAATGCCCACAGTAATGGCCTGGATGCTATCATTCCCTGTAACGGTGTTAATTCCTGTGCTTTCACCTCTTCATTACAAAGGGGTCTCGCCATCACCCTGAAGTCACTTAAATGAATGGAAAGTCATCTTCATGAAGTAGCTGGTTTTCTATCCTAAGTCCTTATTGACTGTGACTTGAGAAACCCTCCTACAGATAAATCTAACACCCCAATAATTCAATATTTTTCTTCAAAACAAAAACCATTAGAATTTTATTAGAAGAAATATTTCATCTCTCTCTCTCTCTCTCTATTTAAACACGCCACAGATGTAGCACTCTGTGTGGGTTGTTAGAAAGTCAAAGAATATAATTTCTTGATTAATTGCCATACACAGGATCCAAGTTATGCACAATTTTGGTAGTTAACCCCACAACCTCCCATAAGCAGTCTTGCTAAACCTTCCAAATAAGCACATTTCTGATAAATCACTTGCAGCTCTTTAAGTGGATCAGGCTTTAAGTTATTCCTTGGGATAGATCATGTCATTTTCAAAGTGCAAGAACTGCGGGAGAGAGATTCCATAGTAAACCTCTGCTGCGGTAGCTTTGTTTCACTTGCAGGCTTCAGGAGTCTTGGTCAATATTTCTTACTTTATTTTTAACTATGTTGTGGTCTACGAAATGGTTGGCGATTCAGAAATTACATCAAGAGTCTAAAGATAGACTTCAGTAAATGCAGCAGTTCTTGAACAGGAAAAGAAAATGCCTGTTGGTTTTAAGAATGTAGGGAATCCAAGAGCTATTCTTCGTTGGGCCAATTAGAGTCGATCCCTCCAAAAGCAAGTTACTGTCTCTCTTTCAACCATCCACTTAACTGGGTTCAGTTCAGTTTAGTCACTCAGTCGTGTCCAACTCTTTGCGACCCCATGAATCAGAGCACGCCAGGCCTCCCTGTCCATCACCAACTCCCGGAGTTCACTCAGACTCATGTCCATTGAGTCAGTGATGCCATCCAGCCATCTTATCCTCTGTTGTCCCCTTCTCCTCCTGCCCCCAATCCCTCCCAGCATCAGAGTCTTTTCCAATGAGTCAACTGTTTGCATAAGGTGGCCAAAGCACTGGAGTTTCAGCTTCAGCATCATTCCCTCCAAAGAAGATGCATGAATATAAATCGCAGGGATCCCTGGATATTGGAATAGTGCTCAATTCTGACCTATAGATACATTTTTATGAACTTTATTCCCCTAGCACAGGAGGAAAAACAAGTTTTGGGGAACAGTTACCATATTAGCTATTTCACCAACAGAATAACTGATGTGCCCGAGACAGCGGGGCTGATAGCAGCAGCAGCAGAGAAGGTCAGGTCTCAGATGCACCTGGTGGATGCTCTTTTATGCCACCCGACCTCAGTGAATACTGTCCCACGTTTCCACCATTTAGACACTGGCATGAAAATTATTTGCAGGTGATCCTATACCCCTCTTAAGCTCTTCTTTTTCCAGCACAAGCATAACTATAAAAAGCACCTCATCTTATCGCCAACAGAATTAGTCAACCGATACGTAAATGGCAAGCAACTGGCGCATCTTGCCTTCAAGGCCAATTCAAACCCTTAGCCAACTCCTCCATTTCTCTGAAAATTTATCTTCTTTAACACCAGAGGTGTGTTTCCCTAAATGTGAAGTTATTTGGGATTCATCCAGACAACCATTCCTTTGTTAGTTCAAAAAGTGTGGGGGTATACAAGAATTCTGGAATGGATGACAGTCAATTAATCGTGACTTTCTAGTAAAGGAAAAACACGCACTGGTACTCTCCTCTTGAATACCACATCTTTGTAAATCAGGGACAATATATGTTCATTAAAAATAAAAACTGCATTTGTTTTTTGATATTCTCTTTAGTTTATATGATCTAAACGTCCCGTAGTAAGCATGTTCCACTTTTGCAAATACAGATGATCTTTAAAATACATTAGACAAAATTTTCTAAACATATTAATACAGTGTCAAAAATACTGTAAGAATGTCTCCCTGAAGCTCATGCCAAGTTTTGTTCACTTTGTTGTTGTTCAGTTTTGTTTTTGCTTTTTATGTTTCTCTGACCAGCCCAGCTTACTTTATTATTAGACTACAAACCATTCAATAATTGACTCCTCAAAAGTATTTTACTGAATCTGTAAAATGAGAATGAAGGGGAAAAAAGGAAAGAAAAAAAAACATGAACAAAAATGTCCTCTAAGTTTTCCTACACATATCCTATAATTTTCCAGTTGGCTTAACCACTCAACATATTTAAATAACCAACCAACATATTTATTTAACATTCGGCAGATGGACATGATAGAAACATCATGATTTTCAGATGTACTTTCATAACTGCAAGGGTTTCCTCTTGCCAGGATCACAACAGGTTCTTAAGGTAAAGCTGCTCCTACCTGCTGTTTCTTTAATGTCAGAGCAACTCTCAACCTCAACATGTCCACTCAGATTAATTTAAAGCCCTGACATTACAGTGGAAATCAAATCGTTCTCTTCCATCTATTTTTTACCCACAGCATAAAAGAGACTATTTTACATGTTAATAGTAATCTGATGTGGTTGTATAAATCTGATATAAATATGATACTCTGTTTGGAAATGATGCTAATTTAGTTTAAAATGGAGATTACATTTCAACTTGTAAAAAGAGCAGGATGGAATATTAGCATTCATGGCTGTTATATAATTTCCCTTTACACTACACAAGTGTTACTCAAAATCTTTTCTGAGCCTCTTTGTCCAAAGATTTCCCATTCTTCCTATAAGAAAAAGGACCTCTCTATTTAACTATAAGTTAAACAGGTGGTACAGACCCTTGAAAAAAGATTAACAACAACATTATAAATGCATTTTTGAAGAAACATTTAAAGTTACAGTGTAATAAACTGAACAGAATGTCATAAGAATGTCAAACTGGGCACAGTAAAAATAAATGTTATTCCCAAGGAAAATAAAAAGTCTGCATATTTATGTAACATTCAGCAGATGGACGTGATATTAATATAGGGTTTTCAGTTGTACTTTTATAGCTACTAGATTTTCTTGCCTAACTTGGCAACCCGAGGCACCATTTGAGTTTTGGATTTGGACAATACTGCAACAGATGTCCAGACCAATAAAATAAATTCCTTAAGGGCCCTGCTTAATTTGTGTAATTGATCAATTTTGGTTACATAGGCCTCAGCTCACCAGCATGTAACTGCCTTCCACAAAAGCTCTGCAGCGGGGATTTCATTCCATATGTTACGAGGGTTTATGGACGCTCTCTTTGACAATGCTGCAAATAGAACAGGGCCTGGGGTGACACCTGTTGGCAACCAGTGGTGAAAACCAAGAATAGAGCGGATGGATGGTTCTGGGGCACTGTTTGTGAAACTGAGCTCTGTGGACATTTTGGACCAATTCTTTGTCCCAGGCACTAATCCTGTGCATTGTAGGATGTTTACCAGCACCCCTGGCCTCTCCCACTAGATAAACCAAAAATATCTCCAGATTGTGCCGAATATCCCCAGGGTGACATCACCACGCTGGGTGAGAACTCCAGCAGTACCATGGATGCTTCTGGAAGGGCTTAAGATATCTCACATAGTTTTGTAAAACAAAACACAAGACACTCTTCTTTTTCCTTACCTTAAAGTCTTTCAATCTAATCATAGTTTTATAGACAACTCACAAAAATTTTGGCCTGATTGAAGGTAACCATAATATCACTTCATCACTGCACTCAGGCAGATGGTAATTAAGACATGGATTTTGAAACTGAACTCGAAGTGTTCATCACTCACCTATTAAACTTGCCAGAGTTGCTATGTTAATTATCTCCCTGTATCCTTGATTTAGCATAATACGGCCTGCAGCCTGTGACAGAAATTAAAGGAAAGACCAGTGACCTCTTTTGTGATTGTGCTAATAACTACATGATAATAAATTAGTTTTCAATTTTCAGAAGACTTTACATGGTAAAAAAAAAAAAAATGGAGCAAGTATGATACACAAACTTGATAAAAGATGCCTGATCAGCACCAACTTTGAGTCTTCTTAAACTTGTTTCCAATCGATGTAAACAGGAAATTGAATCAGACTGCAGGATTATTTACCTGGCTTATTATTATCCATTACTGAATAATAATAATGATGAGAAAATGATGTCAGTTTATAGTTTATATGGGATATTACAGCAATAAAAGCCTACTCATCTGACGTTTACCGAGGCGAGGAAAACTTGACACATATACACGGCACACAAAGCACACATCCAAACACACAAAAGATTTTTGCAGTCAGACAGATTGATCTGAAAGATTCATACTAATATCCGAATAAAAGTATGCAAAGCAGAATGACTTACTTAACAGTAAAGAAGTACCATGACTTCTTGGCATGTTTTATGCCTTTCTTACATCTGCTCCTGCCTCTAACAGCTTTCTTCCTTTGGCTGACAAAACACAAATAAGAATGTACAGGAAGCAGGGCCCCTCTCCGATGCACAATAATATTTAGCTAATTAGAAGAATCCTCCAGCTCATTATGCTAGGCAGTAGGAAGTAAGAAACGACATGAAAGCATGACACTTGCTAAGCCCCAGGACGGTGTCAGAGCTGAACTGGCATCACTTTCTTCTATTTCTTTATAGACTTGGTTGGGTTGCAAGTTTATTCCTTTAAAATCAGTTTTGACTTTCAGAGGGAATGATCCCTTGAACACTGCACCATCTTCTGGCCAAACGGTGAACTACAAGTTCTTAATTAAAGCATGAAAGTCCCAATTTTCTAAGCGAGTCTGCTGGATGAGTACTTGGTATATTTGATTATTCCTTCCTTCAGACAGTACAGTAGATCAATGAGAAACAGGAAACATTTTCCTTCTAATTAAATGAAAAGGCGGCAGAACTCTGTTTTAAGACAGCTTTGTGCTTCGCAGTCTTAAATAATTGTTTATCTCACAAATACTCATGGAAAGTCCTGTGTAAACTTGGCCTTTCGAATATGCTGACTGGGGCCAAAAGAGGTATACAACATGGTTCTGGCCTTCTGAGAGCTCACAACCTCATCGTACAATGGGTGAATTCTGTAAGAACCCAGACAAGAAGGGCAGTCAGAATTAAGAGGAGGGAATGTGAGGACTGATCTCCCCTGGTGGCTCAGAGGGTAAAGCGGATGCCTACAATGCGGGAGACCAGGGTTCGATCCCTGGGTCGGGAAGTTCTCCTGGA
The DNA here is from genome assembly GCF_001704415.2 of Capra hircus. Taxonomy (NCBI): domain Eukaryota; kingdom Metazoa; phylum Chordata; class Mammalia; order Artiodactyla; family Bovidae; genus Capra; species Capra hircus. Next base: position 31,449,929 of record NC_030829.1, read on the forward strand.
GAAGGAAATGGAAACCCACTCTAGTATTCTCGCCTGGAGAGTCCCATGGACAGAGGAACCTGGTTAGGCTACAGTCCATGGGGTCGCAAAGAATCGGACACGACTGAGCGACTTCACTCACTCACCTCAATCTGAGGACTGACCTTGGTGGAAAAAAATTTATTGTGGACAGGGGTCCGTGAATCACGACACAGAGTGATGGTGTTTCCGCTAATGAAGGCACTGAGCTAAGTCCTTACAAATATTACCTTAATTAATCATCAAAACAACCTCATCTTGCTGACGAGTCTGGAATGGAGTGGAAGAGGATAAGACTGAAGCTCAGGTTCCAGAGCCCACGCTCTGAACTACCTTGCTGTCCCGTCTCCCATGACAAGAATGAGATGCCCACAAAGGATGACAGAGACGTTTCTGGAAGAATGAGGAAGGAATGTGCAGCTGCAGCTCTAGAATTTTCCACCAAAAGGTAACTTAGGATGGAAATCATTTTGGAGGAAAGGAATATAGCTCCGAGACTTACCCGTTTGAAGCTGTGCTCTCAGAGGAGACACAGAGATCCCGCCTAGAGAAACGAAGACGAGCCGGAGGGAATTCTGGGAAGGGCTGACCTCCAGGACTTCCACAGCTGCTGCCACTGAGTCCGTACTCAAAGAAGAGCAAGAAAACCAGTAGGGGGTAAATAGCTAAATAGTTCAGAAGGCAAACGGAGGGAAAAAATGGATTAGAAAAACAGGTTGGGAAAAGATAAACAGGTTCGGAAAGGTAAGAATATCAGGGTTCCAAAAGAATGACGAGTAAGCAGCTGGTTCATTCACTCATGTAATTATTCATTCATTCACAAAATGATTGGGTTCAAGGGCAAAAGAGCATGGGAGGAGCGTAGAGAGAGTAAAGGGAAATGCTGTAGAAACAAGACACCATTGAGGAAGTAAAAGGAGGAGGCATGTGTTTACTGGGTAGAGATTGAGGGCACCTATCTTCAGAAACGTTCCTCTCAAAGGTATGTCAATAATTCAGTCATAACCTGAACAGGGACTGTCAACTCAGTTTTGAGGCTGGGAGTCAACGAGCACGGTGTGCCAGCCAGGTGAAATTAATAGGGAGCAGTGGATGGAGGCAACCAGATGGCATGACCCAGCGAAAGGGGATGGCTAAGCCTCAGCTCAGGCTGCTGCCATGCCAAAACCAGAACCCATAATTGCCAGATGGGCTGATATTCCAAGACAAGCTGAAAAGATGGGTTTCTATATGCAGTCTCTCAATGTGTATGTTGTTAGAAATTTTAAAGATTTTTAAAACACTATGCGAGCCAAACAAAACACATCTGTAGTGCAGATGGGGCTTCAGGTTGCCAGTTGAGAACCTCTGGCTTAGAAGAAAGACGTTAGCGCGGTCCCCAGACCCAGTCATGGTTCTGAGCGCAGGACACACAGTTGCATTCACCAGCTAGGAGGCCCCCAAATGGAGGTTTTGCCAGCATCTCAACCTGAATACCCCCAAATCCAACTTCATTTCCTTTCCTCCAACCCTCTCTTCCTGCTGTGCCTATCTGTCCTAGACCCCATTGTCAAAGCACTCACCTTTGGAATGGCCTTTCCTTTCCTAAACCTTCCACAAGCCACATACTCAGCTCCTGTCCTGTGCAGCAACTGGACAGCCATCCTTCTTTCGGAGCTACCTCTATCATCATCATCCATAGTTGAAGCTCTCATGATTTCCCATCCAGACTTCCGATGTCATCTCCCACCTCCACTTGCTCCCTATGCCTCTCATGCTACTCATATCACTGGACCCATCTTTCTTTTTTTGCCACCCACATCAGCCTCATCCCAGAAACCAGAAATGACTTTCCTCACTCCTTATTAAAATAAGTACAAATGATTTCAGCTCACCTACATCCATTTCTCTTCATGACAAGGCATCATTATGCCATCAAAGTGGGCTTCCCTTGTGGCTCAGATGGTAAGGAATCCGCTTGCAATGCACAAGACATGGGTTTGATCCCTGGGTTGGAAAGATTCCCTGGATAAGGGAACAGTTATCCACTCCAGTATTCTGGCCTGGAGAATTCCATGGACAGAGGAGCCTGGTGGGCTACAGTCATGGGCTCACAAAGAGACACAACTGAGTGACCTACACTTTCACTTTCATGCTGTCTAAGTAGCCCAACATTTCTCCCCAAATGAAATGCCCTTCCAAATCTGTACATATCCTAAACTTTTGCTGGTGAGAACTACTCACCCTTCCAAATGCAGCTTAAGTTTTCATATATGTAGATCAGAGTTTCTCACAGTCAGAACTATTGATATTTGGGGCCAGATAATTCTCTTTTGGCAAGCGGAGTGCCCTGGGTATTGTGAGGCGTTTAGCAGCATCCCTGGCCTCTACAGACTAGATATTAGCAGCCCTGCTCCCGAGCTATGACTGCCCAATGATGTGATGGAAAAACCCTGAGCCCTCTATTTCTCTCAGGATAACCTTCACATTAAGTCGAACTCTAGAGCTTCACCAACAGGTAGCAGAAAAGTTTGCTCAGAAACAGCCAGAGGGGCAGAAGAAGGCTGGCCACTGATTAAAAGTTATGCGTATAAACAGCATATCTTCCTGACTTTTTCGTCTCTTATCAAAGAAAAGAGTGCTTCCCCTCAGGAGGTTTTTTACCACTGAACCACCAGAGAAGCCCCCTCTTCATGTAATTCTTAACAAATCCCAATATTTATTCCTTTCAGACATAGCTCACAATAAATGATCACCATGAAGACACCCTTGACTAATACCAACTGACTATGATCTCGCTCTTCCTGTAAATTCATACAGCATCTCATAGTGCTTCTTACTCATGGCTTTCCATATAGTAGATCCTTCTCACCAGTGAATATCAAGATCTTCAAGAGAGTCTTTATCTTTGAGCTTTTTCATTATCATCTTTAACGATAAATATACAGGTGACAGTTCTAAATATTTGCAGGTGCAATGAATAAATGATTGTTTTATTCACTAAAACAGCTAAAAAGCCAGCCATCACCAAACTGACCCTGGAAACCAAAATTTGAATGTATGATCTCTGTCTAAAGTGCTTACCTAATGTTTTCTTCCCGTATTTTAAAATTAAATTTCTATTGACTCACATTCAATTATTATTTATTCGTACCATAAACATGTCACTTTACAAATAATACTTACAAAAACCTTCTCACCAGCACACATTTTTCTCATCCCACAAGTCTGTGGTCTGGTAGAATAAGTTATTTGTTAGAAAAAAAACAGAGAGCTGTGAATTCAAGCAGCTCAGTTAACCTTCCTGGTTTCCTCAACCCATAAAATGGGTACATTAATACCTACCTGCTGGCATGGGGAATGATCATTCCTGTAGGCGTAGGGTTTGGAGTCCTACAAACCAGATTCAAATCTGTGCTCTTAGTCAATTATTCAATCTCTTTTCCTTGGTTTCTTTAAATATAAAATGAGACTAAAAATAAAACCTACCTATTGTGAGCCATCTATGATGATGTACACTGTTGTTGGTGAGTAGCAAGCACTCCAGAGAAGGCAATGGCAAGCCACTCCAGTACTCTTCCCTGGAGAATCCCATGGACGGCGGAGCCCGGCAGGCTACAGTCCATGGGGTCGCTAACAGTCAGACACGACTGAGCAACTTCACTTTCACTTTTCATTTTCATGCATTGGAGAAGGAAATGGCAAACCACTCCAGTGTTCTTGCCTGGAGAATCCCAGGGACGGGGGAGCCTGGTGGGCTGCCGTCTATGGGGTCACAGAGTCAGACATGACTGAAGTGACTTAGCAGCAGCAGCAGCAGCAGCAGCAGCAGCAGGAAGCACTCAGTGAATGCAAGTCCTCTTTTAGCAGAAAGAAACAAATGAGACAATGTCAAGAGAAAAAAACTTTGGACAAGAATAGTTTCTAGGCATGACCCCATTTCACAATTACTGGAAAGTTAAATGATAAAACCAGTTACCTAATATCCTAAGAATTTTAGACAAAATGCTTACTTCTCAGCCTTAACGGCTACAAAGTCAGCCCTGAGTTCCAGGACAAGCATTATACTTCAAAGTGTATAAATCCTGTCATTTTCTCTCTTGGTCTTGTAATTTTAAGAGATTTACTTTTGTTGTTAAATCTGGTGATTCTGTATGGCATATCCCAATCTTTTCTGAGTTAGTTGGACTTTTACTGCACCAAAACTGAGACAAACTAGAACTGCAGGTGCAAAGCAAGTTGAGCAGAAAAGCAGCTTCATGATATGGAGTGCAGCACCCACTCTGCTGCATAGTCGTGAGACCCTGCTACATCCTGCCAACCGGGCTGGGAAAACTGGGCTGCTTGCTGTCTACCTCTCCTGCCCTCCCTCTGCAGTGCCAGCCGCGACTGCTACCTTTAGGTCCATAGGTCAGCCTTTCCTCGCCTACTCTCTGGAGGCTAAAGAAAATTCAACTAAATTCGTGGGTTAGACGGCATTTTTTTCAAAAGGAAGAAAACAAATGAGGGGATACTGTGACCATTCAGAACCCAAATCTCTTTCATATGGATATTTCATTCACTCAACCAATACTTATCTTCAGCTTGAAATAGCATATAAATGTTTCAGATTTCCTTTTCACTGTGGCTCTGAGGACCTGGATCTTGTTTGACCTTGAACAAGATTTTACTCTCAAATTTCCCATCAATAAAGTAGAGATAATGACAGTATTTGCCCACTGCATGGGGGAATTGTAAAACTTAATTAATTGAAAGCTTGGATGAAGTGTCCTAGCAACACCAACATTCTGCATTACTTCCTGACCTGGATGTGAATGAGTGTTAATTTAAAAAGACAAATTCTCCAATTTCTAGCATGATTGTAGAGTGGAGTTCTACACACACACACACACACACACACACACACACACACACACACACACACGTGCTCATCCATATACATATGTATATGCATATGTATAGCTTGGCATTTATACGAATGTGTGATTTCAGCAGCAAATCAGCCAAAGGAAAAATTAGCTACAGTTTTTTCCAAGGGAAATAATTTTCTGTTCATGTTCTGTTATTTTCAAAAGACTCTAATGCTGTTATTTCAAAACTGAATGTCCTCAAACAAGGCAAAGACAATTCTTCGTTGAATTATGCTTGCGGGTGCCAAAGTTTCAGTGTTGTGTTAAAGTCCTACAAGAATAATCCAAAATTTTTTAAATGTATGTGAAAACATTCTTTTAAAGCGAATTAAAAATATTCCACCCCTTTAGTCTCAAATAACCTTAAAAAGAAGATAAATAAACATTCCCCAAGAGAGAGGGAAGGAAGGCATAAAGAAATTGTCATCACTTCCCTCTCCCCAAGAAAAAGTTACAGATCGCCCACAAAATTTATTCTGCATTCCTGCTGGACTAAAGCTGGGCAGGGTCACTCTGTGACAAAAGAAGAGAAAGGAAGGACGCTGATGTAATTGAGCAGGGGATTAAGAAGCTAAGTCCTCTTCTCTTGGCACAGATCTCTGGCTCTCACGTCCGTAAATTCCTGCCTGCCTTTTTTTGGGACACAAACAGATTAGTTATTTCTTACAGATAAATGTTTTCTCTGGATGCAGCTACTTTCAGAGCTGATTAGTTGACTAAAAGCCATAGTATTTTTAAACTAGTTCATTTATATAGATAAGGCTTTTTTTTCAAGATAGCACCAGCTAACTTTGGCATCAAGATACAGCCGCCTGTCATAGGAAAAGTACATGGAACTGAATCGAACATGGCCTAATATGCAAAGTGGGAAGAACAGATAGCTTAGGGCTGTTTATCTTCCACCATGAATGAGAATCTTTTGTTAATTTCAATAACACTCTGTCTTAACACCTAACGAAGTGTTAGAGGTGATATATAAACATTTGTATTGATATGCTATGAATTTTAATATTATTTAACTGAATTTTATTAAATTATTTTCTACCTCGGCAGCATATATCCGTTAACATTTTTAAGGAGGAGAGAAAGACACCATACGTAAAATAACAAACATGTAGTAAAAAGAAAAGGATAAAGAGTTCTCTCTGAAATCACATACTCAAAAAGAAAACAAAAATAGAAAAATCTAAAAGGGATCATAACTACTGATAAAGAACAGATACAGCTTTTAAGAAGCTACCAAATCCTTCTTTCCATTGTGGAAACCCAGTTTTTATTTATCTTCCTCATTCATTTAAGGCAAATATTTGTGTCTGTTTTGTTTACAACGAGGTTCTAACAGTCTAGAACATGGCCTGACATATAGCAGGTGGTCGACAAATCTCTGCTGAATAAAAGAGCAAAGGAAGCGAGCTTGTCAAGGCAGGATATCAAATCTGAGGTTGGGAAAAATCAATAGGAATTCCAAGAAGCCCTTCATCCATCACTTTCAGGTGTGCTAAGAAGGAGACGAAAGAAAAAGAAGATCAAAATCAACCAGCCCATGAGGCTCTGGATCAGTGCGTACATAAGCCAAGAGTAAGAAAACAAGGCCCCCAAAGGATAGCTGGAATATGATGCTCCTCGTTCAGAAGAGTAAGACCATCTCACTTTCAACAACAACAAAAAAGTAGAACTGAAGTAACTAGAAGAAATAATATCTAAAAATTGCTACATAGTAAGAGGCTCAACAAATATCTCTGAATAAATGAAAGGCTGTCTACCCACACAGGCACTGGCCCAGCACTGCGATGCCAAACCATTAATTGTCCTCAAGGAGCTCACAGTCCAGAGAGGAAGGGATAAACAAGCAGATTCCAATTCCAATAGAAAAGAAAGAAAATGTAAGTAAGAAAGGTGACAAAATTTCAAGAGGTAGGGGACATATGTATACCTATGGCTGATTCATGTTGAGGTTTGACAAAAAACAAAATTCTGTAAAGTAATTATCATTCAGTCAAAAAATAAATTTATTAAATTTTTTTTAAAAAAAGGAAAACTGATCTTTTTCTCAACATATGACACATTTGGAATTTGTGCAAAAATCATATATTTCTTAGAAAAGACACAACCAAACTTCAAACATATACAAACTTAAATATGCACGTATCCAACCATTATCCAGGGTCAAAGTCATTTCATTTATACCTCTGTTTCACTGATTCCCATATCCCCACTCTAACCTCTGGATCATTTTGAAACAAATCTCCAACACTGTGTCATACATCTGCAAAGAGTTCAGTGAGTATTTCTAAAAATACAAGAAGAGTTTAAAAAATGTAACTTTCATGCCAACAGCATGCCCAAAAAGCTAACACTAATTCCACCACATCATCAAATATCCAGGCAAATTTCAAAATTCTCTGATATTGTCTGAAAATTCTCTGATAGCTACACAATAGCATTTTTAAAAATTAGAAATTAATTGTCACGTTTGAAGACAGTATGGCATAGGAGACTATACTCAGTAGTGTATAATAACCTATAAGGGGAAAGAATCCAAAAAGTATATATTTAAATGGCCTTTCCTGGTGGCTCAGACAGTAAAGAATCCACCTGCAAGAGACCTGGATTCAATCCCTGGGTCCAGAAGACCCCCTGGAGAAGGGAATGGCTACCCACTCCAATATCCTTGCCTGGAGAAATCCATGGACAGAGGATCCTGGTGGGCTACAGTCCATGACTAACACTTTCATATATACATATACACACACACACATATATATATATGATTGAATCACTGTGCTGTACACCTAAAACACGATACTGCTGTAAATGAACTAACTACAAATTTTTAAAAGGGGAGGGGAAAAGGAAAGAAAATAGAAATATTTCAGTCAAGTCTAGATTTATGACTTCTCTCTTAACAAAAATATCTGGCAACACTGAGTGCACACTGCAGAGCATTGAGCAGAAACGATGGAGCCGCTTCCCCTTTTAGGCAGGTCTTGAATGCTCCGGTCCCCACACTCCTCACCACCCCTACTGTCTTGCCCACTGCACACTCCACATACCTATATCACTGATCTGGCTTTTGGACACAACTGAGTCTACAATTCTAAATCTAAGCTAATGGAAATTTTGGATGATTGGAACCTCTTCTAGAGCTTTTGGGTAAATGATGTCTTAAGTAGTGGCCACAGCTATGACTTAGCTTTACAAACTTGAGTAAGTCACAGACAGAACAGAAAGGAACAACCCTGAAGACAAATGCTCACATTTGAGGGTCAAACCAGGGACAGAAGAGGGAAGATGCAAAATCAACAGACAAGGAAGCCAAGAGAGGGAATGGAGGAGTTATGAGGTACAGATTGATTTGATTAGTTCAAGAATTATTTGGAGAACCAAATTATGTGTTGGGCTTTCCTCTTTGCAAGGTATTCCAAGACCCAGAGATGGGTAATGTTGCTTTTAAAGGAGTTATGCCAAGTCCAACACTACATAAAGCCTTCCCACCTTCCCTATTCGTCAGTTTTGAAATGTGAGAATGCAAGCCCGGTAGGTTAAATTAAAAGTGTAGTCACTGGGGCGACATATTAATGCTCTTAAAATTGAAACAAAAATTAAAATCTAAAATAAGATCTCTTGCACTCACCTATATCTATTAATATATGTTGACTCCTTCTTAGAGAGGCTGGAATGCTTGAGACTCAATGTAAGAAAATAAAATGGTGTGTGTTTGACAACCAGATGCTATTCAAAATTAAAAGAGCTTAATTTTAAGAATGGTGCAAGAAAAGACATATAATTTGCTTGCTATGCACACAGTAGATTAAAAACTAAAAAAAGGCAATGAGTGTGAAATATTAAATATTTACTTCTCAGGGTATTTTCGTGCACTCTGATATTAATGGGTAATAATAATTACTGTACCTTATCCAAGACACACCTAGACTGAGAAATTAAATTCCCAGCATATGGAGAGATATATCAGTCGATGCACATGCTTAATTCCCATTATGTTAACAGAACCAGAGGAAATGCACCTATGGAAAAAAAGAGATCCCTTCAGAAACTTAATATAATGGGAAATCTGGAAGTATCTCTTCCCCTGAAAGTAGATGAATTAATTCCATTAAAATTTCTCAAAATAAATATGCATCCAGACAGAAAAGTTGAGTATGTAAATGAAATGATTTCACAGAAAATAACTCACAAAATTGATACTTGTCAGTCTCCTTGAAGATTAAAAATGTGAAGATGGCTTGGGACCCTAGGAGGAAGCTCAGTCAAGGAAATCAGTCATCCATCTGAGACCCCCAGCATCACTCACATCTTTAATAGGAGATGTGTTGTCCCTCTGTTCCCTTTTCTGTTTGCTAATTCTAATTCCCCATCAAAGAGTCTATCTGACCACAGGAATAGGAAGCCCAGCGGATATCAGAGCCACGCCTCCATATCACACATGGAAAATGTGATCAGCACTGGAGCAGTGGGTAAGGAAATTCACGATCAAGAGGCTAGAACTGTGGTGCAAGTTCTACACTTTAGCCACTTGGATGACCTTGATCTTGACCTGAGTATTTAAATCCATAAAGAAGGGATTATCCACCTACTTCACAAAATTGAAAGTCTCCAAAAGAATATGTATATGTGAAGGTAACCGCAAATGAGAGAGCACTCTACAACTGCAAGTGCCTTAAGTAATTTAGCGCTGTAGGTTCTGTTCTTCAGAACTCTGCTTCATTATTATTATTTGTTTTGTCTTCTGGCCTTTTTTCAAATATCAAGAGTCATACACATCAGTATAAACAAATTAGAACAAGATAAGCAGACAGAAGAGGGGATGTTAATCATGCTGTCACCATCTCAAAATAATGCCCATGAATATTATACTTACGTATCGACCTCAGCCAGGGTTATCTCCCCACTCCAGGGGACATCTGGCAATTTCTGGAGACATCTTTGGTTATTCACAATTGAGGAAGAGGTAGATTGGATAGCATCTAGTGAGCACTGGCCCGGGAGGCTGCTAAGCATCCTATGGCGCACAGGACAGCTGTCTCCACTAAACAATTATTCATCCCCAAATGTCGCTAGAGCCAAGAATGAGAAACCCTGATTTAGTTTACACGCAAGTATGTGTGTGTAGTTATCAAATGCAGCATTAATGCTAAAGGGGCATTCTAAATTTTCATCAAATTAAGCTGGGTGGGATGGCAACCCTAGAATCCGACATTTAGCCAAAGTCTGCTGCTATAATAACATAAGGCTGTAAGTGAAATTTAATACAGAAATCATAAAATATTTCTCCACATACATTTAAAGGAGGCAAGGTTTATGATAATATGACACTATTTATTATTTACTCTTCCAACTTCTTCACTAACTGCAAGAAGATGCTGGGCTGATAGATGAAGAGAGACAGGACGGCTTTGCTCAAGCAGAGTTAGGAGTGACTTCTTGGTATCCTGATGCTCCAATGACGTCACACTGACATCAGGCTGGTTACCAAGAGTACACAAGAAATTCAAATTATTATGGCAGCACTGTTAAAGTGGAAACATTATTGGGGGTAATCTTTCTTTTTTTGCTTTTCTTATGAATAAGTAGTTATACAGTTAAGGAAATAAGTTTTCTATTCTAAATTCTCTTTACTAAAAGTAAATATTACTTTTGATATGGCTAATAAATCAAACATCAAAACGTGACCAAAATAAAGTGAATAATTAACAGAAAAAGAAAGATCTCAAATAGAAAAGAGGTTCCACAATTTCTTCTTAAAGAACATTGTAGAAAAATATAACAGTTCAATGAGATCATCATGATCAAAATTAGAATTACCGTCTTATTTTTCACTTAATAATATATAATACACATCTTTACATGACATATTTATATATATACACACACACATAAACATAGATGTATCCTTTAATAGCACAAAATACTTCATTGTATGAATGTCCATAATTTACTTAACACCTCACTATACGTATTTTCGGAGAAGGCGATGGCACCCCACTCCAGTACTCTTGCCTGGAAAATCCCATGGATGGAGGAGGCTGGTAGGCTGCAGTCCATGGGGTAGCAACAAGTTAGACACGACTGAAGCGACTCAGCAGCAGCAGCAGCAGCATACATATTTTAATTTCCAGTTGTGCATTAAACAATGCTAATCTGAACATCTTCATTGTTAAGTCCTTTAGTATGTCTTGAATTATGCTGTTAAATTGGTAGAAGGTGAATTAGAAGTCAAAGTGTATGGTACATATAGGCATTTCCCTTCAAGAGATTTTATTGGAAGGCAAAATTCAAGTTACCTTTCTATCTGCTGTTTTACCTTTTCTAACAATGTAACTCTACTTCCAAAAGTCATGCCAACTGCAATTGGTAGTGAGCAGGATTTTTTTCAGTGACACGGACTACTTTATGCAACAAGAGATATCCCACAGCTTCTCCAAAAACTGCCTATATTAAAGTGACTGCCAGGTTCTGATTCAACTGAGTACTGATCACTGAATTATCATTCAGGTAAAAGTTCACAGAGACAGACCCATAGCAAATCTGATTCAGCCATGAGGGGAGCCCTTATTAGCAATTTGTCATTCCTTCAAACTAACCTCCTAACCTCACCCAACTGTCTACGTGTCAATTTAATTTACACACATAATTAATTTTTTAAATGTTGTCCGCAAGCCCCAAGCCTCCTCTTTCTGATGGGTTCTCAGCAAACACTCATGGAGACAAACACTATTCAAAGTTTCTGACCTTGCTTTTGCTGTCCCTATTGTCAAGAATTTTACCTTTATTTTTCTTCTGAGACTTGCTCAGCCAAACTAGAAGACACTGGAAGTGGTTTGGCTAACACAATGGAAAACACATAAGGTCCCCAAGGTCCCCCACACGTTGGTGTGAGGAATTAAGAAATAACTACACTGAGGTTTTTAAAAGTCGTTACAGTAGACCATGTTTGTCCCTGGACATATATGCCATTAATACAAAATATTTCCGACTATGGTGCGACCCCATAGACGGCAGCCCACCAGGCTCCTCCGTCCATGGGATTTGCCAGGCAAGAGTACTGGAGTGGGCTGCCAGTGCCTTCTCCAATTCAGTGGAAAGGCTTCCTCAAGTGTGAAAAGGGCGCCATATTTCAATAATCTGAACGATGATGTCATGATGCTGCAGTTCTCCTCTCTGGCCACTAGGGTGTCATTTTCTACTCCAAAGGGGAATTGGCTAGATGAGGCCTCTAGCCTATAATACCTCCCTCCAAGTGTGAATTTATTCTTTCCCGCCTCGCAAGCAATTTTTACTTTTCCAGCTTGGCACATAGAATCTTGCAAGTCTCCCTGGAAGGTGACTCATATTTAAATATGAATGGGGCAGCTGGCTTCTGTTATCTTAAAGGGTTTCATTATGTCACTGCACATTTTCAACTGGGGTAAAAACAAACTGTGCTCTTTCCACACATCAATTCCAGTAATATATATATTTGTATAAGATCACAGGGACTTATAAAATGTCTGAAATTTTTCCAGCTCCAAAAATTAAGACCAATATACTAGGTTTCTTAAGAATTCAGCAGCTACTAAAGAAATCCCTTTGTTACCTGCCTTGCAGTTTAGGATTATTTCTCTAAAAAAGGATTAATCTCCAAAATATACAAGCAGCTCATGCAACTCAATACTAGAAAAACAAACAAGCCAATCAAAAAGTGGGCAGAAGACCTTAACAGACATGTCTCCAAAGAAGACATACAGATGGCTAATAAACACATGAAAAGATGCTCAATATTACTCATTACTAGAGAAATGCAAATCAAAACCACAATGAGGTATTATCTCACTCCGGTCAGAATGGCCATCATCAAAAAGTCTACAAACAATAAATGTTGGAGAGCGTACGGAGAAAAGGCAACCCTCTTACACTGCTGGTAGAAATGTACGTTGACATAGCAACTATGGAAGACAGTATGGAAATTCCTTAAAAAAACAGGGAATAAAATTGCCATATGACCCAGCAAACCCACTACTGGGCATATACCCTGAGAAAATCATAATTCAAAGACACATGTACCCCAGAGTTCACTGCAGCACTATTTACAATAGCTATGACATGGAAGCAAGCTAGATGTCCATCGGAAGATGAATGGATAAGGAAGTTGTGGTACGTACTGTACAATGCAATATTACTCAGCTATAGAAAGGAATGTATTTGAGACAGCTCTAATGACGGGGATGAACCCGAAGCCTATTATACAGAGTGAAGTCAGTCAGAAAGAGAGAGACAAATACTGTATATTCATGCGTATATGTGGAGTTTAATAAGATGGTACTGATAAACTTATTTGCACTGCAGCAAAGGAAACACAGGCGTAAAGAACAAACTTTTGGACACGGGGGCAAGGAGAGGGTGGGACAAACGGAGAGAGCAGCATGGAAACATACACACTACCATATATAAAATAGATAGCCAGTGGGACTTTGCCATATGACTCAGGCAATTCAAACTGGTGCTCTGAGACAACCTAGAGGGGCGGGATGGGATGGGAGGTGGGAAGGAGGTTCAAGAGGAAGAGAACATATGTATGCCTCTCGCTGCTTCATGATGCTGTATGGCGGAAACCAACACAATATAGTAAAGCAATTATCCTTCAATTAAAAAATAAATAATTTTAAAAAAATTAAAACGATGATGACAATGAAGATATTGACAAGAATAAAGACAATAAAGGTTAAATTGTGTTGACATTCACCAACCACTGAGTACTGGGCCAACAGTTTTCCCTATAGTCTTCAATGCACTCCAAAGAAAGAGATATTCAAATAGTTCCCAACTTCTAGATAACAGTTTAATGGAAAAAGGTCAGAGCTAGAAAATGGAAGAGGCAGGGTTTGAAAATAGCCAGTTTTAACTTCAAAGCCCATACTCTTAACCATTATGATACACATTCAACCTCATTTCTTAGTAAATAATTTTCTAAGGATCTGGTAAGCAAAGCTTAAATTTTCCTCGGATGCATTTCCTCTATGAAACCTTTCCTTGCCACCTAAGGCTAGGTGAGATGCCCTGAACTTTCCTAAGTAGCACACAGTCAAGGCCTTATAAGACCAGGCAGCACACTCTATTTAAACCATCTGTCATCCCTGTCTCCACAGTGGAGTGAGAGTGTCCTTGTGGACACAAATTTAACCTGATGCTTTTGAACTGTGGTGTTGGAGAAGACTCTTCAGAGTCCCTTGGACTGCAAGGAGATCCAACGAGTCCATTCTGAACAAGATCAACCCTGGGATTTCTTTGGAAGGAATAATGCTAAAGCTGAAACTCCAGTACTTTGGCCACCTAATGCGAAGAGTTGACTCATTGGAAAAGACTCTGATGCTGGGAGGGATTGGGGGCAGGAGGAGAAGGGGACGACAGAGGATGAGATTGTTGGATGGCATCACTGACTCGATGGAAAAGAGTCTGAGTGAACTCCGGGAGTTGGTGATAGACAGGGAGGCCTGGCGTGCTGCGATTCATGGGGTTGCAAAGAGTCGGACACGACTGAGCGACTGAAATGAACTGAACTGAACTGAACTGAAGTGCACCCCAGAGAAGGCAATGGTACCTCACTCCATTACTCGTGCTTAGAAAATCCCATGGACAGAGGAGCCTGGTGGCTGCAGTCCATGGGGTCACTGAGGGTCAGACACGACTGAGCTATTTCACTTTCACTTTTCACTTTCATTGGCAACCCACTCCAGTGTTCTTGCCTGGAGAACCCCAGGGACGGGGGAGCCTGGTGGGCTGCCGTCTATGGGGTCGCACAGAGTTGGACACGACTGAAGCGACTTAGCAGCAGCAGCAAGGGCACCCAGTACTTGGTAGGCACTTGGCATCTGATCAAATAATGAACATAGACGCCAATGACATCTATCTCCTCCATAACAGAGCAGTCAAGTTGAATTTCAGTCCTTCAGCCCTACATTCCTTTTCTATTTTTCAAATCATTCTCCATGAAACTGACCTCACTAGAAAGTTATCCCCAGACTTGCCTCCTTCTGAAAAATGGTGAGCATTGGAGTCGGAATACCTAGTTAGAATTCTGGGCCATTACTCCCCTGATGTAGATACAAGGTTTAACCCTCTTGTGTCTGTTTCCTCGGCCATGAAAGGGTTCTGTAACAGCACCTAATCCACACTATAGAGCTGAGAAGAGGATTAAACATAATATTGCAGTAACTGTGACTAGAATAGTGACTGACACAGAACAAAAACTGAGGAAAAGTGAAGTACAGTAGTAATAGCAATAGTACGAATAACTGTAGGGTAACAGAAGTAGTACATTTTGATTGAGTGTGGACTCTAGATTTATTCATCCATTTATGCCTTCTTTTTCTCCCCACACATTCCAAAACTCCCTATTAACAGAATTAACAGAAGTAGTATTAGCAGTAGAAGTATTCCCTGAAAAACTGAGCATGAAGAATGAAGGATGAAAGAGAACCTCAATTTTTAAAAGCTCACATGCTACTTGGTGCTATCCTTGTAAAGGACATAACTACTGCATTAAAAATAGTACGTATCTTTTTTAAGCATTCCTTCAAACAAGTTACAAAATAACAATGCCTCTGTGCCAACGACTATGCTAAACATTTATGTGTGTTGTGTAACTTAATCTCCATAACAACCTTTCAAGGTAAATTCTGCTAACCTCAGTTACTGATGAGGAAGTAAAGATTCAGAGAGGTACAGTCATCTGCCAAGAGTCACACAGCACCAGGAATATGAGCCTGATTTCTTTCATTTACTTGATGACCTGTCCCTTCCACTAGCGTGCCGTGACACAACAGATCACAACTATTCTGTCCCTTATTGTCCTCATAATAGCAATAGGGAATTTTGGAATGATGAAAAAAAATGAATAAATGGATGAATAAATAGTCTAGAGTCTACACTCTTAACCAAAATGCACCTCTTAATTATCTGAGATGAATGACACTTTTGTATAACAAATCATCACCAGCAATGTTAGAAGCTGGCTGAGAAATTCTGTAAATAATAATACAACTTATTGAGTACCTACTATATTCGTTGTTCTTATGCTAGGCCTGGTAAAAATCTTGCTAATGCTTCCATCAATCAACAAGGTAGACATTACCTTTGTTTTAGAGATACTTTGTTACCCAGTTATGCAGGATTTGAAGGCAGGTCTTTCTGAAGCCTTTTTGCACTTTAGGGTTCAAATCTGCAATAGGAACAAAGGTAGTTGTGTGTTCTGTTCACTCTCAGAGTCACATGAGGTTGATGCCAACCAAACCTCAATTAACAGAAGCTTCATAACTCCACTGACCACACCCAAGAAGAATCTTCCAGAACACCAGATTACCCTAAGTGGCCCATGTGAGCTGAACTTGGTTCTGTCCTCTCCCAGTATATTTCGCTCAGAGTTGAAGGGTTGAAACACTCGAGTTATGGACCTTCTGCTGTCTACTTCCTTCAAGGAACAGGTGTATAGGTTTCAATTCTGACTTCTGAGCATGAGCAGTGACTTTATTCCAACACCTGATGATTAGTTTTGAGTTACTGTAGCTTCACTGCTCTGGCAAATGTTACACCAAGCCATGGATTAGTTTATGAATACCAATCAATTCCTGTAAGACCTCTCCATTTCTCTGCTAGTAACCAGTGCTGAAGTGCCTTCCTACTTATGCTAAATGCTCCAAATAATGCCATCTGATGAATACAGATAAGAATCAATAAATCCATTCATTTTCTCAACAAATACTCACTGAGTGCCGACTATACATCCTAGGTGGTCATTTTTGTAAAAGGCACAAAGCAGGCACCAAATAAAAGTGATGGCAGTAACTGCTGTCGCTGTGGGACTCTGCATCTTTCTGTGTACATAGGCAGAATAGTGGTCTCCCCAAAATGTCTACATCCAAATCCTCAGAACCTGTGAATATGTTAGCTAACCTGAAAAAGGAACTTTGCAGATGTTAAGGACTTTGATATGGTGGTTGAGCTTGAATTACCTGAATGAGCCCAACCTGGTCATGTAAGTCCTTAACAAAGCCCTTTCCTGCTAACGTGACAGGCAGAGGAAGATGTGACTATGGAGGAAGAGTCAGATGGGTGCAACCTGGCTGACTCTGATGATGGAAGATGAGGCCATGAACCAAGGAATCCAGGTGGCCTTTAGAAGCTGGAAAAGACAAGGATGCAAATAACCAGCCTCCAGGAAGGAGTACAGCCCTGCCAGATCCTTCATTTTAGCTCAGTGAGACCTAGAAGGGTAATATACTAAATGTATATTGTGGTACTTTGTTACAACAGCAATAGGAAAACAATACACACAGCAAAAGGAAAAGAATACACACAACTTTCAAAAAGAAACAGTTCTCCCAGGCTTCCAAGTAGTAGAGAAACCAAATTTTTCATTCAGGTTTTTCCATAACATCTCACAGAAAAATCCAAATGAATTTTTCAGCCAACCCAATATATTAAGAGTAAATATCAACTTTTACACCTAAAAACTGGAAAGTGCAAGAATATAATTAATAATAAAATAAATATTAGTACTGGATACACTTGGTACCAGCTGCAAAAATACCTACTGCACAAATCACACTGCAAATCTGCCAAAATCAATACACAACATTAGCGGATTAAAATGTGCTCCCTCATCAGTTGGGATAGATGGTCATTCCTGATACGAAGTCAGCAGAACTCCCAACTGCTCACCAAAAAGATCTACAACAATCATTTGATTTTCATTTTTTCACTACAAATATTTTCACTGGTCACATTCACCTGTAAATCTGTTCTTTCAAAAAAAATGTGTTTTCCACTAAGATCACTTCATCCACTGGGAGGGGAAAGGAAAAAAGGATTGGAGTTGTGCCAAACAAGAAAAAAAATTAACTTTCTTGCCATGGAGTATCTTGTTAAAAAGAAACGTCTTTTCCCATGAAATGGATGCTAACACAACACAACAGAATACTAATAAAGCCTTTTCATAATATTTTTCCTAAAGATTACTTTCATTTCAAAAATTGCCTTTTCTATTGCCCCCAAGTGATTCTTAAAAAGATACATCACTTCTGAAAAAGTGTTATTTTTTTCTTTGCATTCTGGTTAACTTACATATGCTTTTGTGAAGTTATCCTCAGTGAAAAGGAAAAAAAAAAAAAAAAACACTTACCAAAAGAAAAGATCCTTTACAGCTAAAAGGAATACTTAGTATGATTTAAAGAAGCATAATAAAGCCCCACATTTTCTCAAGATAACACACATGCATGGCAGGGCCATATTTGTGCTTAACAACTAGGAAAAAAAGGACTTGTGTTTAATATTTCACAAACAATATATTCATTTTATGTGCATTTAATACATGCAATTTTAAATGTAGGCTTCTAAATATTCACTAGTCACTTCATAATGAAAATTGAGTGCCTCATGCTTTGGGGTTTTGGGGGTGGGGTGATGTATAAATTTTTAAGGAAATATGTATCTGCATTTTCCTCCCACAAGAAAAAGGAGGGTGGATAAAGAAAGCGTTGATGGTGTCAGGGTGTTGAACGGCTGGTGAGCAGGTGCGTGCTCTTGAAGGGGCCTCTGGTGAATTGGAAGCTTTTAAAAGAGATTGATTCTCTTGCTTAACTAGTTATTTCAAACATGCTTTTAAAGGTATTAATTACTTTGCGGAAAAGAGTCTCCATTTGCTTCTAAATTGTTTCTTTGGGTGATTCTTTGCTGGCAAAAATGTCTGGGGTAGAAGTTAACAATCTGTCACCATAATTTTAAGCATAACATTTATATAATATATTTAAATGTTATGCTTAAAATTATATAAAATATACTTGTGTCATTCAAGTAATATTTAAAATATATTTATAATACACTGAAAACATTTAAAATTTTCTAAAATATTTGAAATTATTTGTTTCATATGTACAATTAAGGACTATAAAACAACTATATGCATTATTCTATACATAAATATATGTAAATACTAGATGGAACATCTCTTAAAAGAACTTCAGTGTTTGTTTTATTCGTGCACGGATGTGTATATTACAGAATTGTATGAAAACTTCTTAATCTTGTAGAATTTTGTAAATTATGATCAGACACTAATGAGCATCTTTACTCCCTTTAATACTGGTCCCCAGTGCTTCAAAATTGTTTATTCAGGGATTTTTTTCAGTTTGATCTGCTAAGGGTATTTGAATCTGCATCAAAAAAAGCAGCTTTATTTGGCCCCAAATATTTTAAAATACGTTGAAAGTAGTACCACAAGGGTAGACAGTACTATAATTAGGTCTTTGGGACATGAAACATAATGCTATACTGCCTCGGGTTTTAGCAGCCTGGGGCATCCAGGTCTGCAAGAAAAATATTTTTGCAGCCCCTCAGGTACATTATATTCTCCAAGTACAAAAGGAATACTTTCCAGTGACAAGAGGCCATTTTGCCAATTTGCTGTTCAGAACACAGACTAATGAGTCACAGACAGCAGAATAAAGAAACTCAACATTCCTGGCATTAATGAGTTGGGCAAGGATTAGTCATTTTCAATGATCCTTAGTAATACCATAAAGGAAGAAAATAACTTAAAAAAAAAAACAACCCATAGGCTCCTTGATTTTTGAGCAACTTTGACCCAGAATCTGCCAAAATATGTAAAAATATATCCCCTATGCCAAGATGTCTATACCTTTTTCCACATAAACATTTTGAAACCAAAAGAGAAGAGTTAAAAAAAAAAACAGTAATCCTATCAATTATGTTCACTCCTCTTAGATTTTTAATAATGTTACAGCAAATCACCATCACTCATCCAGAGTTTGAAAAGCTTCACTGCTAATGTGAAATATAGATAAGAGAAATACCAAAGGAAAAAAAACGACATCAAAAATGCATTTTTCGTTCACCCAAAACACATTTTAAGACACTGAATGAATATCTAATTGTTAAAACTAACACAAAAGACTGAAGCCTTTCTCTCAATGTTCCCAACAGGATAATGTAGTCTAACAGTTTATAAACACAAGTCGGGAATTAAAATTTAAAACTACCCCAGGTCAGAAATGAGACCACTTTATAATTACAGGAAAAAAATTACTGGTCCCCAGTGGAGATTAAGAAGGAGATGGTTTCTGAAAATGTACATAAGAGGGACAAAAATAAACAACTTCCACAGTCTGGTGGCACAATTCTGTTCCCTTGTGATGGAAACACAAAAAGGAGTCTCTAACAAGCTCCAAAAATATGTGGATGTGTATTTTAAGGAAAATTTAGCTTTCCAGACAACTATGTGCTTCTGCTGGAAATAATGAACTAACATAAAAATGATATAAGAGTGTGTGTTAAAAGGACATTTAAGTGAAACAGGTTGAAGAGCTTCATAAATTTACCAAAGATTAAATTAAAGCTGGATGTGTAAGATATAGTGATAAAACAATTTGGGGTGGTTCCTTCTTGAAGCAAGGATGGTTTGGGCTTTCAGGAAGCAGGCTTGCATAATTAATCAGTGGTAAGACCAGCCCAGGCTCCAAAATAGGAGTCCCAGGCAGCCCCTTGCAATACAGACACGCTCAAAACTCATTATGTTGGATACGCCTTGTTCTTGACCTAAATGCAATAGAAATTCTTCCTTGGGGTGCACGACATACATGAAAAAGTACAACTTCTTTTTAAAACACCATTAGAATATTTTATTGTGTGTGGACATACACTCCTGTTACTCCTAAATGCTATTCTATTGAGTACAGTTTATATTCACTGGCAAAGCGAAATCTCCAGGGATGCCAGAGAGGGGAATGCAATTTCTAGTAATAACAGCTCACAACAGTGAATACTATCCACTTATCCCCACAATTTCCAGCTATTTTGGACTCCTTTCTGAATTAACCTTTCATATCAAAAGGAGCAATTCTGCACACAAGAGACTCCGGTACAATTTCATGCATAATTTATTCACTCAGTTCAACATTAAACGCACAGTCCTTGACTTTGTCAAGGTGGATTCTGTTGGCAGACTTCACAAGCAGCAAAACAGGAGAAATGAGATCTACAACTCAACCTCTTCACCTATTCTGTCTGGTGAGAGATTGGGGGTGGGGGCAGAGGAAAGAGAAAAAGAAGGCAAGATTGTAATAATGTGTTGTCATCCACAGAATCACTTGCAAGCTCACTGTATTTTCACATCAGTCATCTCTCAAAGGTATTTCTTAAGTCCAGAAAAACTGAAACAAGTTTGAATTCTCTTTCACCAACAGATGTCTCGGACAATTTCTTATCTTCCTGATGATTCCACCATTCATGGGATACAATATTTTTATCCTGAGTTGCTTAGTAGGTGCTGTTGGAAGTAATGACTGAAAGCTGTTCTTCAAACAGATCCACACATGGGCTTGAGGTCATATTAGAACAGCTCGTTTTAGAAATTTAAATAACACGACTTTCTGATGAGATCCCAAATCCCCGATTTGCACTCCCAAATTGGTCTTCAAGAACGCAGACATTCATTTTCTCTCTTAAACTACCCATTTGAACCCTCAAATGAGGGATGTGTGCAACCACTTGTAAAAACCGAAACTTGTCCGGATTAAAACCCACAGACTGCTCTATTTCCCGCTCTCACGGATGACAAGCTATTTTGTTCATGCTGTAACAGAGGGGTTTCCTCTGTCGATGATTACAGTATTAGGACTTAATACATACCAGCAACTTCGCTGTCATTATAGAATTTATTCCAAGGAACATCACCACAGAGATGGTGTTATTAATATCCACGAGTAGCAGATACAGAAACTGAGGCTCAGAGATTTCTGAACAACTAGGCAAACCGCCTCCCTTGCAGGCGTCACTCTGACTCGAAAGGCAACTCTGAAACTAAAGGAATAATAAATTAACACTGATTTCCCCAAATACACTAAGCAAAGTGAACTGCTCCCTAACTTTAGCACTTGCCCTTTAAAACCTGACCTCCCAGCAACCACGGCCCACTCTCCAAACCTGTGGATAATATGAGGCCTAGGAGTATACACGGAGACGCCTTTGCAAATGCCAGAAAATGCTGGAAATTTTCATGCAGGACACTTGGCAAAAGTCTTAAATTCAACTTTCTTAGCCAGCTGCCCCCACAGGCTACTTAGAAGAAGTCCAAAGCATTTAAATTGGAGCCTTACCAAAACTGAGCCTTAGTTTTATAATTTGCCTTTAAGTTTATTGCAAGACCATGAAAATTAAATACCTCTGGTACCGTCAAAGTAGCTCGCTGAGAGTTTTAGCCGTCTTTCTCGGTTACCATTCAGCAGCCTTGTTTTTAGTGTCTCGAGATAGTTTCTGGATTGGGACCAAATCATTGAAATCTGTGAAAAACGGGAGATGCAGCAGGTTTTCTGTTTATGACCTTTTGCACCCCCTGAGATGTTTGAGGATTTGCATCCCACGGAAGACGCACCAAAGTGGATGTGAGAAGTGCCATTTTGCTGTGCATCATTGCCCCGCCTCGCCGCGTCACGAGTGCCATTTGAGATGATTGGCAGGTGGGTGGGACTAGGCGGAGCCACGCCCAGCATGTTCCATTTGATTCTAGAAACCACCGAGCCAGAGTGAGTAGCTGGAGTCCCAGAGATTCCCACGGCTCATCACCCTTGCTGTGCATCCGCAAGGGAAGGAATTTCCTTGTACTCCTATCCCTGCAACAGGACCTCAAGCTTCCACGACAACTAAGCCTCAAAGCTTCTAGAATTCGATTTATCAGAAGCCACACAGAGCTTTGTTTCCTGCAGACACTCGGAAGAATGCTCTTTTGTCCTCCAGCCTGGTGACCTGAGGCTCGTATCGTAACCCTTCTGCACCTCGGTTTCCACATTAGGAAAACAGGGAAATAATACCAACTTTAGAGAACTGTTGTGAGAATTTAACCTAAAAAGGATTTTAAGTGGCGTAAGCCACTGCCTGGCACAAGAGTTCAGTATTCACGGGTGACTTTAGTTGCTCTCCGTGCATGATTTCACTTTTAATTTTAACCTTCACAACACATCTGGGAGGCAGTTATTGTCATATTTGTCATATGGATATAGACTCAGAAGCCAGAAGTTACATGTGTCAATGTTGCTTAGCAGGTAAGTTGGCAGCTGGAACTTAACCATGTGTTAGGCTGGCCAAAAGGCCATTCAGGTTTTTCATATTGTCTAACTGGAAAAACCCCAAAGACCTTTTTGGTCAACCCAGTATATCTCTTTGATTTCAAGCCCCCAAAAGTTGAAATCACTAGACTATGGTGCCACATTAATAAATATTGCCAAAAGGAGCTTTGCAAGAACTGACAAAGTACTGTGGAAGGATTTATAAAGGGCCATAAATTTAACTTGCAACTAAATGTTATTCACTACTCTTTTTTCTTGCATCATTTTTCCAAGCACCCCATAAAAGGGATGTCCAAAAACAGGCTCCCTGAAGGAGACTGGGGCTTCACCAAGATCCTGTTTCTCAGCTGGTACATGTAGCCACCAGCTGCTGAGAAGACCACTGCAAAGGGCTATTTTGTGATCTCTGTAAAAAGAATTGCCCTTGGCAGATGAAAGCTACCTCTCCCAAGAAAGAGGCCTCCGGAAGATGTTTCAGTCAGGATTCTCTAGAGAAACAGAACAAATAGAATGTGTATATGGAAGAAATTTGGGCTTCCCTGGTGGCTCAGACATTTAAGAATCTGCCTGAAATGTGGAAGATCTGGGTTCAGTCTCTGGGTTGGGAAGATCCCCTGGAGGAAGGCATGGCAACCCACTCCAGGATTCTTGCCTGGAGAATCCTCATGGACAGAGGAGCCTGGCAACTTACAGTCCATGGGGTCACAGAGAGTCGGACACGACTGAGCGACTAAGCACACACAGCATGGAAGAAATTCATTATAAGGCATTGACGCGTGCTGTTATAGAGCTGGCAAGTCCAAATCTGCAGGGTGAGCTGGCAGGCAGGAGACCCTGGAGAGCTGATGGTGCGTGTGAAGTTCAAAGGCGGTTTGCAGGAGCATTGCCTCTCACTTGAGAGGCCGGTCTTTCCATTGTACACAAGCCCTCAACTGACTGGACAAGGACCACGCACTGTGTTATGGATGGCAATCTGCTTTACTCAGAATTCAGGGATTTAAATATTAACCTCATCCAAAAACATTCTTGGCTTGTACAATTAACCATTGCAGGAGGTTAGCCAGGCCCTCCACTTTCAGATGGCCAGTGACTGGTACAGGATTCAAAGGGTCCAAGCAGGACATCTTTATGGACCAGATTGAGGCTAGATTTTACCTTAGATTATATTGTTGCTTGGATTTTCCCTTTTTCTATTTAGCTTCCATCTCTCTCTTACAGGCTTGTCATAAGAAGCTGGCCCTCAATAATCAATCACATAAAACATAACCAAATCCTTGTCTCAGACTTTGCTTTTGGGGAAACCATCCCAAGACAATCACTATTAGCCTCTGACTTGCTCCTGAATCACTCCATGCTTTTTTGGGTTTTCTTGACTCCTCTATTTGTATTTGTCTCGCCCATGTGTTCTCCTATTATGAATTGTGCCATTCTGACTCTAGCTTCACCTGTCTGACAGATTGCCCCAAACTCACTCTGCCCCTCCACAAAATTTTCATCTGAGGGTCAGGCTCCGTGAGTCCAAACTGAAAACCAGTTCTCTAAGGAAATTTAATTTACTTATAAATTTCCATCACAGGTTTTTGGTATTTACTGGAACTGCATTCATAATGAACGACAGTTACCTGGACCCTCTTTCCACAGCTGTATTTGAGGTCCGAGATCCCAGAAAGCCTTTTGGCATAAACTACCTTATGGTAAGGTCTCTAAAAAGTTTTTACACTCCTCTTGATTGAGGTTAACAAGAAATTACCACAAATAAAAAGCTGGCCAAAATCATTGTAGATGGTGATTGCAGCCATGAAATTAAAAGAGGCTTACTCCTTGGAAGAAAAGTTATGACCAACCTAGATAGCATATTCAAAAGCAGAGACATTACTTTGCCAACAAAGGTCCATCTAATCAAGGCTATGGTTTTTCCAGTGGTCATGCATGGATATGAGAGTTAGACTGTGAAGAAAGCTGAGCGCCAAAGAATTGATGCTTTTGAACTATGGTGTTGGAGAAGACTCTTGAGAGTCCCTTGGACTGCACGGAGATCCAACCAGTCCATTCTAAAGATCAGTCCTCGGTGTTCTTTGGAAGGACTGATGCTGGGCTGAAACTCCAATACTTTGGCTAACCGATGAGAAGAGTTGATTCATTTGAAAAGACCCTGATACTGGGAGGGACTGAGGGCAGGAGGAGAAGGGGATGACAGAGGATGAGATGGCTGGATGGCATCACCGACTCGATGGACATGAGTGTGAGTGAACTCTGGGAGTTGGTGATGGACAGGGAGACATGGCGTGCTGCGATTCATGGGGTCGCACAGAGTCAGACATGACTGAGTGACTGAACTGAACTGAACCATATATCCATGATATAGTGCCAGTCCACAGAAAATTGTATTAGTATTTTAAACTGGCTAGCTCATATCCACTGACCTTTTTTTTCTCAACTGTAGTAACTCTCAAAACAGAGTGTCAGGTTAATATTATCAAACATCTTAATATGATATTCCAATCCCTCCACAAGGTATTAACTTTACCTGACAAACCATCCTTCCACATCAAGATGGACTCATCTGGGCGGCTACAACAAAAATAACATAGGTTGAATGGCTAAAATATCATTTGTTTATCTTATTTCTTGAGCTGAGAAGTCCAAGATCAAGGCACCAGCCGATTCAGTGTCTGGTGAGGACCAGTTTCTGGTTCATAAGCAGGTATTTTATGTTCTCACACAGAGGAAGGGCTAGACAGTTCTCTGGGCTCTCTTTTATAAGGGCACTAATACTGTTCATAAGAGCTCCACCCACAGGTCCTGATGATCTCCTAAAGGCTCTGCTTTTAAGCACCATCACACTGGGGCTTAGTTTTCAACATATTAAGGCATCGTCATCTATCTGATCCAGCTAAAAGGCTGGATGGCAACTTCAGCTTCATCCTCTTTCAGCCTCCCATGGAGTCACCAACTCCCTTGAGTCAAGTGCTCCCACATCCTTCCAATCTGTCCCCTCTTCCTCATTCACTTTCTGAGCCTCCCTTGTTCAACCTCTCTCACCTGAACAGTTATAAGCATCTCCTGGCTAGTATCCCTGCCTCCTGCCTCTTGCCTCTGATCACTGCAGTCCTGGAGATCATGTTCTCTGAGGTCACTTACAAGACAGTGTTGAATCCCTCTTATGCATCAGAAGGCTTTTGACAAGTGATACCAACATACCTCGCTAGCCTCTGCCCCTTATCAGACTCGTCAGCTTTCACACTCTGACGTATCACCATTCCCCACACATCCTGTCATCTTTGGGGCCTTCAAGAAACACTCTATGTCCTTGGTGCTTTTACACCAGATGCTCAAGTTACCAGCAAGGTAACTTGCCTCTCAACCCACCTTTCCCCTCGAAATTCTAACTCACATCCTTCAACTCCTAGCTTAAATGTCGTATTATGTTTCATGTAGGTTCTTCTAAAGGCAGAGCCTGAATTGAGGACCTGTGTCCAGGTAGTTTAGTTGGAAACTAATCACAGAAAGCAGGAGAGCAAAAAGGAGAGAGGGAAGATAGAAGAAACGAAGGAAAATAAAGCTGCTTATCAAGGTGGTTACTATAAGAAATGTCAGGACCTACTGAAAACCACAATGAAAGCTTCTTAGAATTGTTCCTTCTTCTTAGAATAGGGCATTTATCTACTCATCCTTAGGGGCATTAACTACCTGGGCAGTTCTGCACTCACTTCCAAGTCCTAATGCTTCAGGTACAAAGCTGAGTGGCACAGCCCACACTCTCAGTAAATGGGAACTCTCTACTGCCTGAGCAGTGGAATCAAAGGTGGAAAGAGGGAGGTGATGAAAGGCCCTCGGGGAATCTGCTACATTTTTCTCTCTTTTTTGGTAACGCTTTCCCCTGCTCCCACAGATTCAGTTCAATTCAATTCAGTCTCCCAGTCATGTCCAACTCTTTGCGACCCATGGACTGCAGCATGCCAGGCTTCCCTGTCCCATCACCTACTCCCAGAGCTTACTCAAACTCATGTCCATCAAGTCAGTGATGCCATCCAACCATCTCATCCTCTGTAGCCACCTTCTCCTCCTGCCCTCAATTATTCCCAGAATCAGAGTTTACAGAGTCAGATCTTCACAGCAGGTGGCCAAAGTATTGGAGCTTCAGCTTCAGCATCAGTCCTTCCAATGAATATTCAGGACTGATTTCTTTTAGGATTGACTGCTTTGATCTCCTGGCAGTCCAAAGGACTCTCAAGAGTTTTCTCCAACACCACTGTTCAAAGCGTCAATTCTTCGGTGCTCAGCTTTCTTTATGGTCCAACTCTCATATCCATACATGACTCCTGGAAAAGCCATAGCTTTGACTAGATGGACCTCTGTCAGCCAATAAATGTCTCTGCTTTTTAATATGCTGTCTAGATTTGTCATAGCTTGATGGGACCACATGCCATGATCCTAGTTTTTTGAATGTTGACTTTTAAGCCTGCTTTTTCACTCTCCTCTTTCACTTTCATCAAGAGGCTCTTTAGTTCCTCTTTGCTTTCTGCCATAAGGATGGTGTCATTTGCTTATCTGAGGTTATTGATATTTCTTCCAGCAATCTTGATTCTAGCTTGTGTTTCATCCAGCCCAGCATTTCATATGATGTACTCTGCATTACTTTGTCAACAAAGGTCCATCTGGTCAAGGCTATGGTTTTTCCAGTGGTCACGTATGGATGTGAGAGTTGGACTATAAAGAAAGCTGAGCGCTGAAGAATTGATGCTTTTGAACTGTGGTGTTGGAGAAGACTCTTGAGAGTCCCTTGGACTGTAAGGAGATCAGTCCTAGGTGTTCACTGGAAGGACTGATGTTGAAGTTGAAGCTCCCATACTTTGGTCACCTCATGCGAACAGCTGACTCATTTGAAAAGACCCTGATGCTGGGAAAGATTGAGGGCAGGAGAAGGAGATGACAGAGGATGAGATGGTTGGATGGCATCACTGACTCAATGGACATGGGTTTGGGTAGACTCTGGGAGTTGGTGATGGACAGGGAGGCCTGGCGTGCTGCAGTTCATGGGGTCACAAAGAGTCGGACACGACTGAGTGACTGAACTGAACTCTGCATATAAGTTAAATAAGCAGGGTGACTATATACAGCTTTGACATACTCCTTTCCCAATTTGGAACCAGTCTGTTGTTCCATGTCCAGTTCTAACTGTTGCTTCTTGACCTGCATACAGATTTCTCAGGAGGCAAGATGGTCTGGTATCCCGTCTCTTTAAGACAAGAGTTATTCCAAAATCCTCTGTGCTTAGTCCTTACTGAAGCGTCTCCAAAGTTTACTGTGACTGATTACTGCTCACTCCCTCACTCCAGTTACGCTGTGAGCTCCCAGATGTTATGTTCTCCTAGTAAAGAAGTTGGTTGACCCATTCTAGAATTCCTTAAACATTTGTTAAATACATCAATCACTAAAGCCTCTCCTAAGTCATTCCATGATCCTAAATGTCTAATTCTGCATATGTTGGACCCAGATAAAAAAGATGAGATACCAGTTCATTAACAGGAAGTTTAAGATCTATAGCCCTGCTGTCAAAATAAAACCAAATATTTTAGACTCAATTCAAAATGCTATAGTAAAGTTGTTTTCTTCCTGGCTACTGGAGAAGGCAATGGCAACCCACTCCAGTACTCTTGCCTGGAGAATCCCATGGACGGAGGAGCCTGGTGGGCTGCAGTCCATGGGATCGCAAAGAGTCGAACACGACTGAGCAACTTTACTTTCACTTTTCACTTTCATGCATTGGAGAAGGAAATGGCAACCCACTCCAGTGTTCTTGCTTGGAGAATCCCAGGGACGGGAGAGCCTGGTTGGCTGCCGTCTGTGGGGTCGCAGAATCGGACACGACTGAAGCAACTTAGCAGCAGCAGCAGCATGGTTATTTTATTTTTTATTTTTATTTTTTTATTTTTAGCATGGTTATTTTAAAAGAAATAAGTAAAAGAGACAGAGAGCAAACTCTTCTAGGCTGAAGAATTTTAAATTTATATATATATATATATATATGCACACACTCTTTAAGTCACCAGTCAATACATCTTTATTATATTTTTTAAATGTTGTTGTTATAAACTCAATCAACAAAACGTTATCTTTAAAATAATTTTAAGCAAGTGGCTATATTTTTTCTATTCCAGGCCCATTCAACTTAATTCGAATGATTTTTTTTTTTTTTTCTGTACACTTCTCTTCCTGTTTGCTTGATGTGTCCTGACATAAATTCAATACAAATATGGGTGGTTGGTCAGAAAGGCAGCCTAGAAATGTTAATTGGCTGATCACAATAACAGTCTCATCCTAATTCTGGGCAGTTCTCATCCCTGAAAGAATCATGCTCCCAAATTCCTATAAATTCAAAATAATATTACAGTGCCTTTGATTGAGTGTGCCAGTTTGCATTATTTTTCCATTTTATAAAACATATGGCTGGGGAAAATGTGCATTGCACCCAAAAATGTGCAACACTCAGCTCATAAATAATCTTTTAAGTTGAATTATGATGTTGCTGTTGGCTTTGGGTAAAGTGAGGCTTGCCATTCAATCCCTACTTGCTCAGCACATCCCATGTGCTGGCACTGTGCTGCTGGTTGTATTTATAATTAGGGATACAGAGCCATTCTGCCATGTCAGGCTCCAGAAGTCCACAGTGTTTTAATAGTTTATCATCAACCTCTCTTGGAAAGTCAAATTGTTTCCACTTAGCAAAGCTAACTGATATCCCACGAATTATGCACACACCTAAAATAAAGAAGTTTTTCTCCCTTCAAAAGTGTTTACCATCTGTTAAACCTGATAGTCACTACAATTTTAACCAAACTCTATACTTAGATTTACATTTCGGTTCTCACCTAGTCTTTTTTTTTTTTTTTTTTTTGCCCAGAAGTGTTTTACTCCTTTCTACATATATATATATATATATATACATATATATATAATACATATATATGCATTATATAGAATACATATATATGTATATAGAATACATATACAAAATATATATGTATGTATAAAATACGCATAACATAAAAGGTATAATTTTGGCAATTTTAAGTGTACACTTCAGTGGAATTACGTAAATTCCCAGGTTGTGCTAGTGGTAAAGAATCGATTTGTCAATGCAGGAGACGTAAGGGATGTGGGTTCAATCCCTGGGTCGGAAAGATCCCCTGGAGAAGGGCATGGCTACCCACTCCCATATTCGTGCCTGGAGAATACCATGGACAGAGGACCCTGGCAGGCTACAGTCCACAGGGTCGCAAAGAACTGGACATGACTGAAGGAACTTCGCATACATAAAGTGTCAGGCATTCATAACCTTTATTTCCGGAACATTTTCATCATCCAAAACAGAAACTCTATACCCATTAAACAATAACTATTCATTCCCCTCTGCCCCGGCCCCTGCTAACCTGTGTTCTACTTTCTGTGTCTATTGGTTTGCCTATTCCAGGTAACTCAGATAAATGGAATCATACAGTATTTGTTCTTTTGTGTCTGGCTTATTTTACCGAGCATACTGTTTTCAAGGTTTATCTATATTACAGCATGTATCAGAATTTCATTGCTTTTTGTAGCTGAATAATATTGCATGATCCAGCCTATGACTTGATCCTGTCTTACACTGTGATGTGGGTAAGGAGCCATCAGATGAACTTTAGGACACATCAGCCTCTGAGACTTCCCTGGTGATCCAGTGGCTAACTCCATGCTCCCAGTGAAGAGGGCCCAGGTTTGATCCCTAGTGAAAGAATTAGATCCCACATGCTGCAATGAAGACCCAGCACCACCAAGTAAATAAATAAATATTTTTAAATAAAAAAATAAAACACATCTGGTTTCAATATAGCTTAATGGTTTGGCTCATAGCCTCAAGAGCCAGATGGTACAAATGCAGGATCTATTACGTTACTTTGAGCAAGCAACTTATATTCTTGAAGGCCAGACTGCCCATCTGTCCAATGGGCTTAAAAACTGTGCCCACCTCAATCCAGTGGGATGAATATGGAAGCACTCGGACTAGGGCCTGGCGATGCCTAATACATTTTAGAGATGATTACTATTACTATTCAAGAAGGCAACTCTCTTGTGTGGGTATTGGACTTGCATTTCTTTCCCTGGAAAAATATTATATAATCTTATTTTGGCTATGCCTAAAGAATGGAATGATATTAATACTATCTGGAGAAGTTTCATTTCCAAGTATTGAGAAATGATTTGGTCACAGCCTTTGCTGTCTTTTGTACAAACAAGTAACACCACACTGACCAAAGGAATGACTTCTACCAAAATATTCCATTAAAACTTTCATTTTGCCTCCTCAAATTTAGGGTTGTTCCTTTCCCAACTAATGAATAACCAGACAATTTCTGGGCATGGATGTGACAGAACTCTGTGGCACACACAGGAATTTGTCACTCATCCACATATCTTTGGCCAGAACAAGAATCTGCCAGCCACGAATTCTGCCAGTTAGTCCCTCCCTCTGGCTGTAATCATGGGAATAACGGTCTTGGGAGCACACCCCTGCTCAAAGTAAACACTACCTATTCAAAAAGTATAAGACATGTCATATCCACAAAGGGAGACAACTTCAGGTGAGGGATACTTTTTTAAAAATTTAATTTAAAAAAAACTTAACTCCCATCAGGGAAAGCATTAATTGGGTTTTAGCTGAAAACGCAAAGCCATTTACATTTGCTTTAATATTGCCTAAGTGTCTGCTGCAAAGGCCTTGAAATACCGTCTATTTCAATATTACCTCCATGTGAAAATGATTTTGCGATGTCTTCTGTATTCTTTGCTGGGGACTGAAAAGAAATCACTGCATTACCTTGCATTTGCTCTGAGAGTCATTAGCCTTAGACAGCACCATCATTTAAGAAATTTATCATCAGTGCTGTCCTTCGCACAATGTATTAGTGCAATACATTATAAAAGCACCTTACTCTGATGATGTATAGCTCCAAAGATGGCAACATCTGGAGACGAATGGGTCTAAGAATAGATTTGGTCTAATAAATGTATAGGTCCACCTTGGTTGTGTTATTCTGAAATAAACCAGTATCTGTTGTTCTCCACCAACCCCTCAAACACTCATAACAATCTTTACAACTTCCCTGATTTAACAAAGAGACAATTATTAGTGACATTAAATTGATTTTCATGACAAAGAAGGAAGGCTTCTAAATTAGTGGGCTGATACATTGAGGGATAACCTAGCCCAAGCGTGATGATAAATTTCAATCATGGCTTTCAGGAAAACTCTAATTTAGTCCACCTCTCGCTCACTTAAATTTTTCAGTAGATTCTCCAAAGGAGAGAGCGGAGATTAACGTCTGATGTCCTCAAGGGTATTAGAGCAAAATTGAGTCACAATTAATTCGTCTATACCAAATTCTGGCTTTCTACATGGCTGATGATACATTTTTTTCCAAAGCTCAATTGTCCCATTTCCATTCTTCAAAGTCCTGAATGCTGTCCTCTCCATTAGTTTGCTTAAATAGGGCACAAATATTTTAGCTAACTACTGAAATAAATCATTATGAACATTCAACCTCAGAGAAAATGATGGCAAATGAAAAAAATTCAATGGTTCAATCCATGCCTGCTAGAGTAAAATGCAGGGCTATGGACTTCTTTGTTAAAATGGATTCAGTTTCCAAAGTGCCCAAAGAAACTTTCCAGCAGTCTGGAAACTGGTCCTATTTGCTCATTTTAAGCACTGTGCCTCCAGGAATCAGTGTTAAAAAGTGATACTTGCATTCATCAGTGACTCCTGTCATTCAGTGATACTTCCTTAAGTGGAGTTCATCGATACTCCCTGTGCTAAGGAAGAAAAGACTGAGAGGATAAAGTTCCTTGCATGCACAGTCCCACCATTATGTCCAATTAGTGTATTTCCTGCAACTATGGTGACGTCCCAACCCGTTCAGAATATCAGTGTGATGAACTTGGAAGACTCCAGTTCCTTTGACTCTATGACCAGCAACTTGAATTTTGAAAGAGACCTGGGGCTCTCCCTGTCTCTCACCCTACCGTAAGCCTGTTTTATTACCCAACCTTAAAAAGCAAACTATTTCCCTCCCACAGGAAGTTATGGAGGGAGAAAAAAACCATAGTCTAGACCACTTGTCTGTGGTGGCCAGGGACTTGATGTTTTCAATGCTCCTGCAGTCTCTCATCTTTTGTTTCTGCCAAGGCAATACCCTATGTTATTTCTTACAGATTTACCAAACCACCAGGAAATCTTGATTGTGATGGGAAAGAAACAGAGGCAAAAAGAAACACAGACAAGTCAGACGAGAGAGAGAGTGGCAGAAGGGAAGAAGAAATGAAAAAGAAATGGATAAAAGAAATAAATTGCTGTGCTTCAAATTGGTTTATATTTAATGAGCTACCAACTATCTTAAATCAGAAATCCTATTCTTAGAAGTTAAAAAAGAATCTATTCAATGCCTGGAGAGCAGCACTGAATATCATCTTCCAAAGACATTATTTCCTTTCATGAAAGAGAGAACCCTGGCAAAATAAAATATTTAATTAAGGAACATATCATTGTGTCATTGAATAATTTTCCAAGACTATTATATTTCTTCCTTTTTCACTTTGATGAAGAACTAAACTTCCACTGTTTGTTATTTGCGTTATTTTAGTTTGTTCTCCTTTCTATTTCCTGTTTTCTAAATTCTTTCTGAGAATAGGATTTGATTCAAGGTGGCTTTTAACTTATTAAATACAAAAAAATAGAGAGAGAAGGCTCAGTATTATCATAAAACTCTGTATATATTCCAAGATCCTGTTTCTCCAGACACTTTGAAGCAAGTGTGCCCCAAAACCTTACCACTCCCCCAATCCACAAGTGCTATGAAGTTCAGCTGATTTCATTTAAAATTAACACACATCCTCTGCACCTAAGTATAGATATTGGTCCATGGTGTCCTTTGTGGGAAGTTCAAGGCCTTTGTCAGCCCCTTCTTTATCCCTTTCACCAAGAAAGGGACAAGCTCATGACCACAACAAACTTTAGGTCATCTTTCTCACACCTCTTCCCAAAACTGATTAAGCAAATCTGAATTGTCAACTACTCTCCAATTTACTGCCTCTCTCACTCCTTTTCCTCTGTATCTTTCTTTCTTTGTCATCAACGTTAACATCCAAGATATGCATGACATATGGGAAAGCACATGATGTGATTTAATCTCTCATCTCTGGAAAACAAAACACCATGCCACTGGGACCAGCCTAAATGGCAAAATTCTACATTGAAGTTTGGAGGCAAAGTCCCAGTCAATAAAAGAGCATTCTGACAGTTTTCTATGCCTCTTTGTGTATGTGTGTGGGTGTGGGTGTGGCTGTGGGTATGGGTGTGGGTGTGGCTGTGGGTGGGTGTGGTCAGTCATGCCCAACTCTTTGCAACCCCGTGGATCGTAGCCCACCAGGCTCCTCTGTCCATGGGATTTTCCAGGCAAGAACACGAAGGGGATTGCCATTTCCTTCTCCAGGGGCTCTTGCCAACCCAGGGATCGAACCCACATCTCCTATGTCTCCTGCATTGGCAAACGGATTCTTTTCCACTGTGCCACCTGGGAAGCCTATATATATATATATAACATATGTCCTCTTAACATATATCGTATATCTCTTGGGGACCTTGTGGAGAACAAGAGATTAGGATGAAATAAAATTCAGCTGGGAGGCAGCAGAGTATAATGACTGAGTGGTCCTCTGGCATCTGAGACTTTACTGCTTTCTGGCTCTAAGCCTTTGGGCAAACATCCTATATTCTCCATTTTACATTTTACTTGGTGGCACATGATAACTTGTGGATAAATATCTACTCATTTTACCATTGTTCTTGGGATGCTGGTTTAGTATCATTTTCTAGCTTCTATTCTAATCAGAATGGATATGTCGACCTTGTTTTTAATTTAAGGCAAATAGAAGAGGTGGCCTTGAAAAACCAAAAGGATAAATCATTAAAAAATTACAGCCAAGTATTGTGCTTTGACCATGGTATATCAGTAAAAGCTGGGAAGTCATGCATTGGTTCCATTAATCAGATTCTTGTTTAATATTAAGCACCTAATACCTTTCTAAACTGTGCCAGTCACTGTCAGAACACAA
This sequence comes from Capra hircus, assembly GCF_001704415.2. Classification (NCBI taxonomy): domain Eukaryota; kingdom Metazoa; phylum Chordata; class Mammalia; order Artiodactyla; family Bovidae; genus Capra; species Capra hircus. Next base: position 31,485,114 of record NC_030829.1, read on the forward strand.
AAGAGGTATGGGGCCTGGATTTTTGAGTCAAAGAGCTACAGATTTGGTGGAGGAACCAAGATGGACATAGAATGATGGGATCTGGTATTTTTAGTGACTGAAGCACATCTGAAGTAAAGGACAGACTAGTGTGGGTGACCATAATCAGGAAGCTGACATAAAAAAGGAATCTGAACCAAGCCTGATTGGGAAGGTCAGACTAACAGAGCCAAAAGGAAAAAGTGTGGGTATCCTAGGAGGAGGCCTCAATGTGAGTAGAGAAACAGAAACAGACCTGACCACAGTGACAGCCAGAAATGGGGAACAGATCTTGCTTCACGATTATTGGAAATTACTTGGTAGTTTCCACTGAAATTAATAATGTTCAAAGAGCCAGTTTCAGAAGAGAGATTATGAAATGAGCTGAGATTTTGTAATTCTGATGTCACATAAGATGTTTCAGAGGCTAGTGGAATTTAAGAAGGGTTGGGATTCAATTTCTCCACCCATTTTCTTAATCCAAGGCAGTCATGGGAAGATATCAACCCAGTTTTTTCTTCACAAGAGACGTATGCATGCAATCTTTCCTCCATCTCCAGAATAAAAAATAAGTAAATAAAAGCCATTTGAAACTGATGGTAGCTACCATTATGTTTCAAGATGAGAACGTTAAACCAAATTGAACTATAATCGTCTTACAAGCCTTTTAGTTGCGCACCAGATCAATCAGCATCTGTGAATTCTTTTATAATATTCTTGAGAAACACCCTGGGAAGATGAAATGAAATGGTGAGATGCTTACATCCAAAGGGTCCTTACTTCATCTGGTCAATTAGAATTGCCTTTGGAATTTATGATGCAAGCCAGAGGACTACATAGATTTTGCAGTAAGAAATGAAATTAGCCTCATAAATGTTCCCAACTGAAAGGCCAAAAGAACTGGAGGGAAAAAAAAAAAAAGACTATTAGAAATAAACCAGTCGTCTTACTCTCTTCTAAACTGGCTCTCACAATACAATTCCTTAACAAAATCAAATTATATATATTTGGGGGCCAGTGGAGGACATCATGGTGTCATTTGAGTCCTCTGAGTTTCTGTAGAGAACCAGTTTTGCAGAAACTTTTGTATATTCCAGCCTCAACTCAAGGACAACAGATGATTGGAGGAACAAAATCTTTAAGGTTGGCAAAGACAAAAGGCTCTTCTTGTTAATATGTTGCCTTCCAGCAAGCACTACTTCTCAGCAGGCAACATGAGACTCTGTCAGCTACCATGATGGCTAAACAGGTTTAGATCTCAAAGTCTTTCTTCTCCTTGATAGAGACTTCTTTAAAACTGTTGATGAAGATTTCACAGGTTTCTTTGAAAAGAATTATTAAAAAAGAAATGGCTCCCAGGCTTTACCCACGCATAGCAATAAGCAAGTTTTTTAAGTCAAGAATTTTCATTCCAAAACACAGCTTTGTAGAAATACATTTAAAAGAAAAACCTTATTAATTGAAGCAGGCTACAGGCCAATTATTCCAATGGCTTAAAAACAACTCCAAAATAATAAAATATACAATAGTGCTATTTTTTCCTGTAAATATCACCACAATCTTAGAAAATCTTTGAGGCATTGCACGAAAAGTAACTTGGATCTTTAATGACTTTTTTTTTTTTTGGTTTTGCCACACGGTGTGTGGGATCTCAGTTCCCCAACCAGGGATCAAAGCCAGGACCTCTGCAATGGGAGCACAGAGCCTTCACCACTGGACTGCCACTGAAGTCCTTCTACTGACAATTTACCAAAAATCAATGAGGGAGGTTTGAAGAGTAAAGAAAATGTAACCAGGTATAGTGTACATTCATTTGCATTATTTAAATAAGCTATGTTTTTCTTAAAGCTCATTTAGTATTTTGCCACAGATGTTTTATTTTATAAGTGGATAAATTTTATCATTTTCACAGACTAAAATTTTTAAATGTAAGATAGGCAAAAAGGTTACCTACTGAATGAGAGGAGATATTTGCAAATTATATATCAGATAAGGGGTTAATATAAAAATATTCAAAGAATTCACAAAATTCAACATCAAAAAAAAAAAAAAAACAGGCAATGGATCTGAATAGATATTTTTCCAAAATACAGATGGCCAACAGGCACATGAAAAGATGCTCAGCACCACTAATCATCAAGGAAGTATAAATCAAACCCACAATGAGATACCACCTCACACCTGCCAGAATGGCTATTACCAAAAAGGCAACAAATAACCAATGTTGCTATGGAGGAAAGGATACCCCTGTGCATAGTTGGTGGGGATATAAATTGGTGCAGCCACCATGTTTTTAAAAAGTACGGAAATTCCTTTGAAAAACTGAAAATAGAACTACCATAAGATCCAGCAATTCCACTACTGGTTATTTATCTGAAGAAAACAAAAACACTAATATGAAAAGATAAACATGCCTCTATTTCATTGCAGCAGCCTTTACAATAGTCAAGATATGGAAACAACCCAAGTGCCCTCAAAAGATGAATGGACAAAAAAGATGTATGGTATCTATATTATATATATATATGTATATCTATGAAAGTGAAAGTGTCAGTCACTCAGTTATGTCCAACTCTCTTTGACCCCATAGACTGTAGCCCACCAGGCTCCTCTGTCCATGGAATTCTCCAGGAAACAATACTGGAGTGGATAGCCATTTCCTTCTCCAGGGGATCTTCCCAACCTAGGGACTGGACCCCAGTCTCCTGCATTGCAGGCAGATTCTTTACAGTCTGAGACACCAGGGAAACCTGTGCGTATGTGTATGCACACATGCATGTTAAGCTGCTTCAGTCATGTCCGACTCTTTGCAACCCAATGGACCCTATGGACTGTAGCCTGCAAGGCTCCTCTGGCCATGGGACCCTCCAGGCAAGAATACTGGAGTGGATTGCCATGGCCTCCTCCAAGGGATCTTCCCAATCCAGGAATCGAACCTGTGTCTCCTGTGGCTCCTGCACTGCAGGCGGACTTTTTATCTCTGAGCCACTGGGGAAGCCCCATATATATGTGTGTGTGTATGTATATATATATATATGTATACATGTATACATGTATACACACACATATATATATACACACATATATATGTATACTGGAATATTACTCAACCATAGGCTAAAAGAAATCTTGCCATTTACAACAACATGGATGCACCTCGAGAGTACTATGCTAAGTGAACTAAATCAGACATAGGAAGACAAACACTGTATGATTTCAGCTACATGTGGAATCTAAAAAAAACAAAAGAAATGAATAAACATAACAAGACAGAAACAGTTATAGATACGTAGAATAAACAGGTGGGTGCCAGAGGGAAAGAGAGAGAAAGGAAGGAAGAAATAGGTGAAGCAGACCAAGAGACACAAACTTCCAACTGCAAAATAAATTACTCATGGCATGAAATGTACAGTGTAGGGACGATAGTCAATAACTACATAATATTTTTTATGGTGGCATATCGCAACTAGATGTATCATGGGGATTGTTTTGAAGTGTGTAGAAATTCCAAGTCACCATGTTGTGAAACAGCAATTAACACAGTATTGTAAATCAATTATACCTCAAAAAACAAACTCATAGAAAAAGAAATCAGATATGTGGTTATCAGAGGTGGGGGTTGCATGAGGGAAGAATAGGATGAAGGCGGTCAAAAAGTATAGACAATCCAGTTTTAAGATCAATAAGTAGTAGTGATGTGATGTACAACATGATAAATATAATTAACATTTCTGTATTTTACATACGAAAATTAAGGGTAAATCCTACATTTTGTTTTTTTCACTACAAAATGCTTTTTCCATTTCTTCTATTTTGTGCCTATATGAGGTGATGGTGTTCACTAAGCTTATTGAGTCAATCCATGATGTAAGTCAAATCTTTATACTGTACACTTTAAACTTAACACAGTGCACTATGTCAATTATACCTCAATAAAACTGAAAGAAAAAACTGAGGTAAATAATTACAAAAAGACCAAACAGTTCACAAAGCTAAAAGACAGACCATATACTAGCTTATTTCTTGAAAAGTAAACATATTTAGCAGAAGTAAATGAATACCTAATACCAAAAAAATGCACATTCTTAATTGAAAACAAAAACTCATTATACTAACTGTAAAAGCAGGAGATGTGCTATACACTGCCTCTTATGAATAAGATCCCTCATATCCTTCCTTTCCACCCTCTCCCCAAACACACACACACCACACATACACACCACATAATTACAAGAAATTCTTTCCATGAACCAATGATGTGGTGAAGAAAAAGCTCTCTATAGTCATTTCCCATGAAAAACAAAATTTCCACTTTTAGCTACCTCCTTGAAGCTAAGGCATCAGAATGCCCACGCTGAAATACAACTGTTACACCTCAGAGGGTAGAACACTGCACTCACCATTAACAACTCGTGGGTTTGGTTCTGCCTCTTTGGTACTCAGAAATTTGCACAAGGGTTCTAAATCCCTTCATGGGTAAACAACTATAGGTGTTCATACAGCAATGCAAGTGCATATAGTTGCTGGGGAGGTGTTATGAAATGATGTCCGTCAAGAGCTTGCTTTGCCTCATGCCTCATGAACTGCAGAAGGGGTTCAATCAGCAGAAAATGCTGCTCCCTGGTGATTACCGTTACTCCCATCAGCTAACAGGAAGGGGCAGGACCCAAGCTGGCTCAGTCAGATACATAGTTGGAAGGTATAAAGAAACGCGTAGATGAAAGTAGTGGAAGATGGGCAGTCTGAGAGATCTGGGTCCCTCACTGCACTGGGGAGGGGAAACGTCTAAGATAAAACCACCTCCTGGTCAAGTTCGTCTGTAGCTAGGCCTGACTGGTGGCTCCCCTGTCACTCCCACAGATGCCACCATCTCCAGACTGGTGGGCAGGTGTCTTAGTCCATGTGGGCTGCCACAACAGAAATATCATAGACTGGGCAGCTTATATGCTGCTGAAATTTATTTGCCACAGTCCTGGAGGTTGTAGAATCCAAGATCAAGGTGCTAGAAGATTCACTGACTGATGAAACCCTCTTACTGGTTCATAGACTTCCTTCTAGTGGTGTCGTCAAATGGCAGAAGGGGCAAGGGTGCTCTCTGAGGTTTCTTTCGTAAGAGTACCAATTCCACTCACGAGGGCTCTACCCTTATGATCCAAACACTTCCCAAAGGCTCTGCCTCTCATACCACCATCCTGAGAGTCAGGTTTAAACATAGGCATTTGTGGGGCACGAAAACATCAGACTAGGGCACTTAAGTTAGTAGAAGCAGACCTGTGCAAGTACAGAGAATTTGGATAATTTATTTCTACTCCTTAGACCACTTCCTGGGAACATTAAAGTTGTACTCTTTCACCCAGGGTCCTCACAGGGAACAAAAACTCCCCAGAGAGAAATTTCCTTGATCATTCAGTACATCTTACACAGAGCATTTCATGGAATTAGCAGTCTCCTTAAACACTTGGGGAAATGTTTGGCAAAATCCCAAGATGGTTTTACATCTTTATTTGCTCTTTTTACCTTATTTAGATGTGGTAATCCAAGTTCATATTATCTACTTAAGAGAGAAATTTAGAAACCCTATCATCATCCTTAGTCATGCTGGAATGACGTTTAGGACACAGGGCTCAGGATCTTTAACAAAAGCCACAAGTCCCTGAGAGATACAGAGAGATGGACAACTCATACAGAATCACACACTTCTGTGAAAAAGCCTTTTTCTTACACTCCACTGTTGACTCTTGAAGATTAAGGCCATTAGTTACACTGGGTGTTAGAGGAAGATCAGCAGGACTGATTCTGTGTGTAGCGTATGCTAACTGGCACCCTAACTGGCACCTTTCCATACCTTTGGAGAAGGTGGTCACAGGTGGATGCCACTTTGGTGTGTTCATTCCCACCTCAACCCCACAGAACAGAACCGACGTATCTGGATTTGGCTGGAAGGTATGCCCTCAGAGAAACGTTGTGGTTTTGCCCAGACTACAGACTACTATTATACCAAAGAACAATAAATGTTATGTCCTGAGGAATGAGGGAGCATGGTCCTCAGATACAAGCAGTTTCTCCAAAGTCTCCTCATAGTGGACAAAGGTTGACTTTGCCTGAAAAATGAGGATGTGTTTTATCTTCCTTTTAGATACCTCTATATCTTGAGGAAGAAGATACTGTCTAACACTATACGAAAGCATCTCACTGTAGCCTATATAGATTCCCTCTGTCCTGTAGGTAAAACCCTGGGTGCCAGACCCACACAAGGCCCTAAGAGTGGGAAGCCCCTCTCCCCTTTGGAAATAGGAGATGCTATGGGTCGTAAGAGGGCTTCCCTGGCGGATCAGTTGGTGAAGAATCCACTTGCAATGCAGAAGACCCAGGTTGGATCCCTGGGTGGGGAAGATCCCCTTGAGAAGAAATGGCTACTCACTCTGATACTTTTGCCTGGGAAATCCCATGGACAGAGAAGCCTGAAAGGCTACAGTCCATAACTGAGCCACTAAAGCACCACCACCATGGGTCATAAGCCTGGAACAAAGCCCGTATCATTGCCATCAGAGCAGAGATGCTCTTCTTGCAACTAAAGCCAACACAGAGGGAAACAGACTTGCAAGATGTAAAAGTATCATTTCCAGATGATCGTGCCAGGATACCACTGAAATCTTTTCTCCTTAAGCTAGTTTGAGTTGAATTTCTAAAGCTTCAATAAGAAAGTGACTGAATAATCCACTCCTATTCTTAAAAATTCATGCAAAATTTGCATTCTCCTTCATAATGCATCCATGTTTATTTTAAAAGAAAAATATGTTAAATTATTTACCTTTGAGTAGAGCTGACTTTCTCAGAAGATATGCCATGTTTATACAGTGTCTTCTAACGCCCCTGACTCATTGCTGAGGTTCCCAGTTTTGGGGTTGCCTGATTATGGAAGAAGAATGCAATAGTGCCTTTTTAGTTCTTTCGATCTTAACTATCCTGAAGGCAAAGAAAGGACACATCAAAGAAGATGAAGAAGAATTACATTCTAGGGAGGCTTACGCATCGACTCCTGGCCTTCTCTGCCTGGAATCCCATTGACTGCCATGTGGCTAAAGTTTACTGAGCCCTTACTATGTGCCCTATGCTTTATATGTATTTAAGTTCTCAGAAAATTTGAGTCAGTTACCATTATTATCTCTACTTTATGGATGAAAGGGCATTGAGATTCACTCAGATTTAAAAACAATGTACATGATCACAAACTTAAGAATAGCACCATAATCAAAATCAAACAAATCATCACCACCATTATCACCATGTATATTATGTTCTAGGCACTGCTCAAGTATTTGACATAAATAACTCATCACTTAGAGACTGTTATCCTTACATTACAAATGGAGAGACTAAAGTTAACTGACTGGCTTAAAATGTCATAGTGAATATGTTCCAAAACCAGACAGTCCTGCTCCAGTGCCTACAAATTTGTCTAATGTACTACCTTCTTTACGAGGCCTGGATGAAAAGGAGAAAGAGGGCTTCTTCCAAAGTAAAATAGTCCCCAGCATTCTCATGCCATCCCACCCACCCATGTAAAAAACTAGAACTTCTAAGAAGCCAAAGCAATCATGACTTCCCATTGAAAACTAAGAGTGAGAAGCAGAAAACTTGCCATTCAAAATCTCACCTGTCCCTAGATGAAACTCAAAGTTGCACCTTCTAAACTGCGAGCTGACACCTGTCCTCTGGGTTGACTGAGGCACAGTGAGCTCCTCTTGTAGGCAGAGTGGAAAGGTTGTACCTCTTTTCAACTGCTGCTGTAACAAATAACACAAACTTGGTGGCTTAAAAAAAAAAAAAATCCCTCACATTTATTATCTTATGGTTCTGGAAGTCAGACAAAGAAAATGGGTCAGTAGGGACTTCCCTGACCGTCCAGTGATTAAGACTCTGCCCTTCTACTGCTGGGGCTGCAGATTCAATTCCTGGTCAGGGAAGGAAGATCTCTCATGCTGCAAGGCATGGCCAAAAAAGTAAAAACAAAAACTAAATAAAGTGTAAAAATAAAGGGATTTCTCCGATGGTCTGGTGGCTGGGAATCTGCCTTCTGGTGCTGGAGATGCAGGTTTGATCTCCAGTGGGGGAACTGGGCCCATGGGCCACAACTACTGAGCCTGCACGCTCTGCAGCCCACATGCCATGAATAGAGAAAGCCTGGAGGTTGCAACAAAAGATTATATATGCCACAGCTGGGACCTAATTGGCCAAATAAGTAAATACATAAATATTTTAAAAAATAAAATGGGTTAGCAGGGTTGTGTTCCTCCTGGAGATGCTAGGGGAGAATCTGTGTCCTTGCTTTTTCCAGCTTCTAGAGGCTGCCTGTAGTCCCTAACTCGCCATCCCTTCCTCCATTTTCAAAGTCAGTGGTGTAGAATCTTCTCATCTCTGCTGCCTCTTGCACTTATAATGACCCTGGTAACTACAGTGGACCCATCTGGACAATCCAGGATACCATCTCAAGGTTCCTACCTTCATCACATTGCAAAGGCCCTTTCGCCATGTCAGGTATCCTCTCCACCGGTTCCAGGGATGGTTGCTCTAGAGGAGCTACTATTCTACTCATCACAGTAGGCAGAGGAGGTGTCCGCAGCCGCAGTGGCCCACAGATACTGCCTCTAGAAAATAAGTCCGACTTCAGGATTTCCGCGTTCAATCTCTCTACTCCAACCCTGCATCTTGGGGTGGAACTAGCCAGCCCTGTTTGCTCAGTCTGGGAGGACTCTAAGACAAAGGGGTGGAGACAGTTCCCACAATGATCCTTGTCTCTTCTAGGTCAAAGGTCACACTGCCTTTTAACCCAAAGCACTGCCATTTATGGTTGCCAGGATGCAATCACCTGCGGGAATTAATTTCATCTACTTCTTTCAAAATAAGTTTCCAGAGGCCTCTCTTCGATAACTGTGCTTAAAAACACAGTATGAACAGTGATTATTTCCTTGTCTAGCTCTGAGATCACTGTGCTTTCCACGCTTCATAATAGTAAGTGATTTATCTGTTCTATAGCTTGCTTTCTTGGATTCCCTCCCAGGTCATGTTGAAATGGGCATTATCAGATTTTCCCAGTCTGTTTTCTTTGCTATTAGAGAAATGGAACTGAAATACCCACAGTTTTCTCTTCAGATACTTCTCAACCAATTGACTTCATTCCTATCATAAAAAAATTAATAAATAAATCTACGTTCTTTCAGTCTTCATACAACTCTGAGACCTTTTCCCTCCCTTGAATTTTGGAGTAAATGAAAGCAGAGAGGCTTTTGTTAAGATTACAGACAAATTATGTACATTATGAATGACTAACAGAAAAATAAAGAATAAAAACTCCCCCTACAAATACATTGGACTGGGGAGAAGAAAAGCCCTAAATTTAAGAATTCCATTGGTCAGACTCTTAACTACAGGTACTTTTAAAACTTTTGGCCAAACGCTTATGTATTCAAAGGAGATCTAGAACGGAGTTTGTAGGGAGAGCAAAGGAAAAGTGGATTGCTTTTCCCGTAAGAGAATGAGACACTTGTTGGTTTTATTTTTACTTTTTTAAATCTTAGAAAACAGCTATACATAAATGAAAATACTGGTCTTTCACAAACTTTAGAAAAACAGGTAATGAGCCAGATTTGGCCTGTGGGTCATAGTTTGCTAGCCTCCGATCTAGTTCTTGAAGCTAATAAATTCTCCCCCATTCTTGACATGTTTTTTTCTTTTTTGCTTGAGCTAAACCAAGTCATCGTACTGAGTGAAACTCTACTTCAGTAGAACTGGTTTCCTTTGTATTGCAATTAGAAACATTAATGTGAGGTGTCCGCATCATACTGCCAAGGGATCTGAAACACAAAAAAGGTTAAGAACCCCTGAGTAACACACCAAAGTGTAAAAATGAGTGCTCTGTATATACACTTCTCAGGAACCAACTATTCCTGAGGGATTATATGTGATGAAGTTACAAATAGGGTATCAAAAGTTGGGGAGGTTTAACAGAAACCATAAGACATGAAAACAAGGTCAAAGAGAGTAGCATCCACCCTCTCCTTGGTGCTATCGTTAGAACATCAGTAGAACAGGATGCGCCCAGGGCTAAGCCCGAGTGGCATTTCTCATGGTAAAGCATGATTTTCTTCTGACTGAGAGTCAGCTTGGGAGCAGGAACTCATATGGATTCTGTTAAACACTGAGTCCTTGGCTTGAATCCCGTGTTTATCTCTAGGTAGCTGTGGGTCCTGGGACTACCTACTTGATTTCTGTGAGTCTCAATTTCCATCCCTGTCAAACGTCACACAGCTCGTAAGGATAACAAAGGACAAAATGCAGGTAAAGAAGGGCAGGCACCTCTCTTGCTCTCCTTTTCGCTGTGGTTATTGGTCCCTAACGACTACCGAAACAAGAGGCAGGAGCGTTCCACGAATGTGTCGAAGCGCACAGCTTCTCATTTCGCATTTCAGGTTTTTATTAAGCAAACCGATAAGACTTATATTCTGTAATTGGTACGTGTTCTTCTTTTTGCCTAATGCCACTAATCTGTTTTTATCTGAGTCATTTAACCACGTTTCATGATTAGCACAGGCAAGGTTTTAGGGATTTAAATCATTTGTTTGATGTTTTCGCTTTTAGGCATGTTTGATTATTTATTAAAATCGATAAAATCAGCTGTGTCAACTAGTTATTAAAACTATAATTCTTTTATTGTCTAATACCAGGAGGGCTGAAGCAAATGAAAAACTAAAACATTACATGAATTCTTGATTACAAAGCCAAGCTTCGATAGGGGTGGCCTACATACTTTGCATTAACTGCAGCCTGTTTAGAACAAGTCTGTTCTATCTTTAGTCCATAAGGAAAGGACCAAGTGGGTAAGCATATGCGCGACTCATGTTCTAATTTATGCTTTAAAATAAATACAAGTTTGAAAGAAGCAATGTGTTCTGGTCTTTAGAAAAGAAATATGAAATACTTGCCAACGGAGACTGGTGAGTAGTATCCAAAGATGGCTTCCATCAATCCCTTCTCCCCACTCACAGGCACATCACTCCAACCACCAAGAGGTGGATTCTATCGCCCCTTCCCTGAATTTGCACCTGCCCTGTGATCTACTTTGACCAGTGGAATATAGTGGAAGTGACACCTGACCAGCTTTGTTCAAGGTCTTCAAGAGACCTTTAAGGGCCTCCACTTTCAATGTAGGGAGCCAGATGCCAAGCTCTAAAGATGCTTAGGCCAGAATCCTAAATGAAGAGACACCACATGGAGAGAGAAAGGAGACATGGGGAAACACAGAGAGGCAATGCCAGACAAGGCAGTAACATCTTCTTGTACCTTTTGGCCCAGCCCACCCCATATGGAACAGAAGAACTGCTCAGATGAGCTCTCCCAGAATTCCTGATGCAAATACTGCAAAAGATAATTAATCACGATTGTTTCAAGCCACTACGTTCTGGGTTGCTCGGTTACCCAAAAATAGATAACTTAAATGAAGGCAGAAGGGATAAGGGAATGAACACAACTTTTGATCTCAGTGCTCAAAATAAAATATCTAGTTGAATGAGAATCCCAAGAGTTTTTACTTACCTAGGATTATCTCAACCCTTCAAAGTTACCTCAAAAGAAAGCTCCTCTTATGAAACACTGCTAGGAAGAGAGAGAAATGCCCAAAATGTCAATACAGTTGAGGAGAAGATGTTGGTCCAGGAGTTGGTCCAGGTCCAGTGGAGTCCAGGTTCACTCCAGATCAGAGTGACTAGCAGGAATAATTAGTAACATTAATAATGTGCTTGTCCATATAAAGAGTTAATTTATTAGCCATAGGCAGCACTTAGATGAGTTTGTTTTCTTTGTGTGTGAACAAGAAGCAGATAAGTTACCAAGAGCATCCCTCATACTTTAACCTCAGTTATGTGAATAATGTAGGCTCTCCTCATCTCTGAGTACGGAAAAATGCACTTAACCTTGTAAGAAATTAAGTACCTAAGAAAAGAAAAAGGTAGTAAATATATAAAACATACTCAAATTAAAAGAGTATAATACCACTATCATCTGTCAAACTGGCAAATTAAAAAAAAATAATTTCCAATGAAGGCAAAGTAAAGGCATTTTTATTCTAAAAGACTAAAAGAATTTGTCACAAGCAGATACTCACTAAATAATATGCTGAAGAGGATTCTTTAAGTAGAAGAAAGATCATCCCAGATGAAACAAGATGCAGAAAAGAGTAAAAAGCAACAAAAACAGTAAACATGTGGATATGTCAAAATGGATATTAAAGTTACAAAACAATAACACTCATGTTTCATTTGCTTTTGCAGTATATAAAATTTAAGTGCGTGATGTCATATTAGTCAAGAGAGGGTGAAGTGAAGTGAAGTGAAGTGAAGTCGCTCAGTCGTGTCCGACTCTTTGCGACCCCATGGACTGTAGCCTACCAGGCTCCTCTGTCCCTGGGATTCTCTGGGCAGGAATACTGGAGTGGGTTGCCATTTCCTTCTCCAGAGATCTTCCCAACCCAGGGATCGAACCTAGGTCTCCCATATTGCAGGCAGATGCTTAACCATCTGAGCCAACAGCAGCAAAGTGGTTAACATTAAAGTTCGAATATCCATAAAGAGGTTTAAAATAGTAGTATTTGCCTTTGGTAAGTCAAGGATGGGTGTAATAATCAGATAAATAATGAAAGAATACGAGTAAAACTCAAATTCCTGGAGAAAAATAAGAGACATTTAAGAACTCTTTAGTTTAATTCATCCAATATAACACCAAAAAATAAAGGGAAAAGAAGAAAGAACAGGTTGAACAAAATTATAGAAACAGTCTCCAATATATCAACAACTATATTAAATATATATGTACTAAATGCTCCATTCAAATGACAAAGACCACTCAACTGGATGAAAAAAAAACCAAACACTAAATCCAAGCTGTTTACAAGTTATAAATAAAAAGGGTTGAAAGCAAAGGATTTTAAGGGAAAGAAAAGGTTAGGCCATACAAACTCAAAGCAAGAAAGTTGTGAAGGAACATAAAGTAACTTTTAAGTCAAAAACACTGCTAGAGTTGAAGAGGGACAATTTAAATCATAACTATTTAACTGACTCGGCAAATACAAAAATTTTAAATCTCTGCAACTGATGGGGCTCAGGGCAAGTTGCCTCAAAATATACAAAGGTTGCATACTGATTACTTTGAATTAAATTTACTTAAGAAACAGTTGGTACAAAAAGAACCCCCTGACCCTCCTTTGTTCCCCTGAAAGCAAGAAATCCAGCTTTCACGGGAAGGTATCGTCCCTACGCTAGGAGCATGGGGGGCATCCTCATTCTCCCACTGAGACAGAGAATACAACCAAGAAAGTATATAAGCTGACGTTGTTCTTTCATTATTTTGCTCTGCCAGCTGAAACCCTTCCATCTTCACAAATCCTCATAAATATGATTCGTGGTCTTAAAAGGGATACAGACAGACTACTTTAGTCTTAGGACCTGTACTTATCAGACCTCTATACTTACAATATTAATTTTTTTCTCCTGTTAATATATCTTAAATAAAACTTGCAAACTCCAGGAGATAATGAAGGACATGATGTGCTGTAGGCCACGGGGTTACAATGAGTCATGTGGACATGACTGAGCGACTGAACAATAACATATAAACTTGATTATTATATCAGCTAAAAGAATCTAGAAGGGTAGAGGAATATTTTTGCTCTCTTTGCATATCTAACAACTGAACTTCAAAATATATGAAGCAAAAACTGACAAAATAAGAAGAAGAAATAAATAAACCCGTAATCATGGTTGGAAATGGTAACATATTAATATATTTCTCTATTACTCACAGATCATGTCAACAAAATCAGTAAGCATGTAGAAGGTTTGAACAGCACAATTACCAAACTCAGTTTAAAGAGAGTACAAAGAATACTTCCCTGAAATAGAGAAAGATACACATAAATATAACCAGAATCAATCACGTAATGGTCCTTGAGTCAAGTCCCAGCAAATTTCAAAGGGTTGAAACGATACAGAACATGTTCCGTCACCACTAGCAATTAAATTAGAAATCAGAGAAACAAAAAGTTAAGTAGAAAATCTCATATATTGGGAATTTAAGAAATATATTGAATGGCCTCTATTTCCAGCTATGATGGAATTGCTTGTTGGTAACAATTCTCTTTAAAAACACCCCTAAAATCTAGACAAAAAACAACAACAACGAGTAAATGTAATTCTACCGCCGTGTGTGAGAAAACTATAAAGTGATTTGGCAGCTGGCTTTTTTTGTGTGTTTATATTTATTTTCCAAGTTTCATAAACTCAGCAAGAATAACTTTTTCTATATTCATTAAGAATAACCTTTTCACTTAGCAACCCCAGAGTTACTACAAATAAAGTATAACTACATTTTTTCCATTATTTACGTTTTCTGTCAGTAGTTACAATAGAATGATTATTCTCATGTAAGGGCCTTAGATACCATTTCATGCTATTAAAATTGTACACATCCTTTGAACCAGCAGTTTCATTTATGGAAATTTACCTTCTAAAGTATATTCACACATCTGCCTAAACACAGGTAAACAAGAACAAATATTGTGTATATATGTATATTCTGGAGCATTTGTTGTTGGGATACTAGAAACAAGGTCCACTAGGGGATTGTCAAATAAGGGTAATAAATGGATATAAACATGGATATATACATCTCTCAAAAATTAAAGGATGATCTGTATATGCTGATAGACGGTATGCCTTTGATTAAACATCTTTGGTTCAAACAGCAGAAATCAAATCTGGAGTACTCGAGCCAAAACGAAGGGAACTGGAACATTATGAGTTGGTCCGCAGAATGGCCCAGAGGCTGGAGAGCAGAAGAGGAACTGGCAACCCCAGACCACTCAGGACCTCAGGTATCACTCCATCATCCTCTCGCCTTCAAATGCTTTAATCCTTTAGTCACTCTGGTTGAGATTCACTTTAAAAAGCTCGAGAGAGAGCTTAGGTTGCATATCTCACCCTTGGCTACCACCGAAGACAAAGGACTTCATTTGCATTCCCATGAGTGCAAAAGGAAAAAGAGGTGATCCCACAAAATAAGATTAGGGAGCTATTTGGAAAGGCAAAAAAATATTGTACACTACAAAAAAAAAAAAAAAAAAAAGAGTCTTCTACATAATGTGACAGGAATAAAAAAGGTATGTACGTAGTAAGTCACCATTTGTATTTTTTTTCATGAGAGAATATATATTACAGATATATGTGCAGAAGGTATTCTGAAAAACAAGCAAATGAACAAAACTAAAACCCCACTAGAAACACCAAAGCATCTGTATCTCTCATTAGGGCCCTCAGTTCAATAAGAATAAAACTGTCCTCAGCTGTATTTTCAACAACACACCACAAGGCTCACAATAAAAAGTTTCAGAGTGAATACAAGAATGCAGTTCAAAGCAAGAGAAGAGGGGATCTGGGGGCAGGGGGAGAAAGAGAGAGAGAGAGACTGACTTTTCACACATTAATTTTTAAAAATCAAGTTTCTGTAGTCCTTTCACAGAAAAAAGGGTAAAGAGAATTAGTAATTACAATATACACATCTTTTTATTTGAAAATTCCTTACTCTAGGAAGCTTGGGGATTGTTGTAATGGATGGCCAGCCTCACCCACTCTCCCCTGCACCATCTCACTGTACGCGCCCAGTGAGAGTCAAGCAGAAAAGGCTTCATTGTCCAGTGGAACGCACCAGCTTCAGCAGGGGGAGCGCCCCGCCCCTGCACAGCACATAGGGCAACCCAGTCCCTCCTGGGCCTCAGGAAAGAATGACTGTGCAAAGATAAATAGTCAAGGGTTATTTGGTCATCACACTGGGGCTCCAGCTCTCTGGAAGTCTGCACTGATAGCAAAAACATTGCTGACTGTCTAAATAATTTGAATGATATTAGGAAAGAGACTCTGAAAAGAGGAAAACAATGGCTTCATGACAGCAAGCTGACAGTGGAACAGAATTTTGTGGGCTGAGATGATTGTAGAAGCAAACAATGGTGATATTGTCCTTCTGGTGTTATTGTTGTGTGATGCCGTAATTTATGGATGAAGTGGGATCTCACACAAAATAAACAGACGTGAATTTGTTAACTAATACAGTAAGCATAGAACATTCTGCTATGTGAGAAGAGAAATGAGAATGTTTTCTATACCTCTGCTATCTGCTGAACAGAAATATGTTTATATTTGGCATAAAGTCTTGCTTTCCATTGTTTTCGCTAGCTTTTCAAGAATATCCTTTTTCATTTAATCTTGAAAACAGATATAAAATGTGGGTGAAAGAGGAATACTGTCAACATGTATCACTATACAATTATTTTATAGTTTGACAACTTAAAAAAAAAAGAGTGCATTTTACCAGCCAGAGAAAAATCTGTAAAAGTGTCAACTAATTTACTCTCTTCTTTGAAAATGTAATGCCTCTCTAACCACAGATACTAAGGTAATGTGATAGCAATAACAATAACTATTTCTCTGTCACAAGTAGTTCATGATGTTCTGTTGAAAAATTTAGTTTCAATTACACATAGAAAAGAGGAACCATGTCTCTCTGACCTATAAAAAGTAGGTTTATAGCTCAGTAAGCCCGGTTAGTCGGAGAAGGCAATGGCAAGCCACTCCAGTACTCTTGCCTGGAAAACCCCATGGGCTGCAATCCATGGAGTCGCTAAGTCAGGCACGACTGACCTACTTCACTTTCACTTTTCACTTTCATGCATTGGAGAGGGAAATGGCAACCCACTTCAGTGTTCTTGCCTGGAGAATCCCAGGGATGGTGGAGCCTGGTGGGCTGCCGTCTATGGAGTCGCACAGAGTCGGACACGACTGAAGCGACTTAGCAGCAGCAGCAAGCACTGTTAGTGAAAAATTACCATTATTATTAAAAGTTATTATTATTATTATTATCCATTATTACTCATGGAATTCTTAGATTAACCTTTAATAAACTGGATAGGAGATAAATTATGTACCTTACATATCAATGCTGGGAATACTGCCTGACACATGCTAAGGAGCGGATATTTGTTGAATGAGTAAATATTTGATTTTTCTATGATCAAGGTATTATTCTAAGTTGGGGATACATTTGTCAAAGACAAAACTAAGTCTGAGACAAAATTCACAAAGAGTATTTATTCATAAACTTGAAAGGGAACTTACAAGCTGTCACTTTCATTTCAGCAGGGATTCAAAGGTGCTAGAAAGGAGAGGAAGTTACGTTGCACAAGAAAGGAAAATCTAAGATAGCCTCTGATGGACAATGGTTCTATTAATACTAAGATGGGATTTTCAAAGCCCTGGTTTGGCCACCACTGGGCAAGTAAGCAACACAGGGACACTTATTAAATAGATGCTAGGGGCAGAGAGTTTTCCATGCCAGTAATTTTCTGGCACATAAGGTATTCAAAGTGGTATGCTGTTAATAGTCAAATGATCATGGTGGTCTTGTATGAGAAGCTGCCTACAACCTGGGTCCTCTTTCTCTCTCTCTCACACACACACAGAAACAAATTTTGTCTCTACACAGGCAAAACAAAAAACATAAAACTCCTAAAAAAAGAAAATCTAAAAATAAATAAAATAAGACATCAACTTCAAAATGGAAAATGCCACTATCACCCCCAAATCCTAAATGCAATAAAAGTAAGAATAATATCTCTTCAATTGTTCCTGAGAATTCACCTGATAGAAGCAAATTTGCTTTTTTATTCAAACCTTATTTAATCACAGATGTGGTCTCAAGACAAAGATAAACAATTCTATTTTTTCCTGAAATTTACATCATGTCAGTGAAACATTTTCCTGAAGACAGTAGAGCCTGCTTTCCATAGGTGTTATCATGTTTACTGTGCAAAATAACCACCTTTAAAAAAAAAAAAAAGCTTGCAAACATGATTTAGAAGTTAACCGCAAGGATTCTCAACCTTTCAATGCCTATGTCTTTATTTATTAATTTATGAAAATGCCATAGGGAAGGCAGTATTAGTGACCATGGGAAATTTTAAGAAATTAAATAGACCTCTGGCTTGGTTCCCAGAAAAAAAATGTCAGTCCCTGCAGAGAAAACCAGGCGAAAGATAAAAAAGATTCCATTATATCTATAATACAATCTTCTTATGGCTTTAGTACAAGTTTCTTCTCTGCTAACAGAAGTCCCTGCAGAAGGTTTAAACAATCCCAACAATTTCATTATGTGAGCGTAGCTAAATCCAATAAAGTAAAAAGGCCTACAGAGCCTTCCCATATGCTCAATTCCAGACCTTTTCCTTCTCTGGGAGTCAGAGAACTCACTGGCTGGAAACTGATTCTCTCCCGATTGCCCGGAGCACAAATCTTGCTTTGTTGACATCAACGCGAGCTCTCCGGAGGACACACAAAGAAAAGAAGAAGCTATTAGAATTTCTCGTGACCCTGCTCCGAGCCAAATCCAGCTTGGCTTAAATGAATGAAAATGCTTGTTTCGTGGCCCAAGAAGCTACTTTGTCCATTTGAAAATTAATTAGACCGTAGCTAGATGAACAACCGTAAGATGCTTTCACAATGTTCGTAGATGGATGACCTTGGCAGAGTTCCCGATTTTAACAAGTTTACCCTAAAGCAAAAACATGGCCTTTTGGCTGAGCTAGTGCCTACAATTATAATGCTTTCCTGAGTGGTAGCCAAGTGCTCAGCACAATCCCATCAAAAAGGAAGTTAAGAAGAAAGCAGTTAAAACTTTCACATGCAGTTGTAACAGAAGATGTTCTTGAAGGAAAGTTTATGTCTCTACGAGCCAATTTAGTTACCCATTTCACAGCTGGACTGGGAGAAAATGTTAAAATCTTGTACATACCATGATCCACTCTTAATTAAGACTCCTCGAGGGTAGAGATTCCATTGCTCCTTGTGGTGTAGAGGGACCAGAGGATTGGTAGATTAACTGAAAGAATAAAACACAGACCCACAAGTTAATCTGTTTTTCAAACGTTGAGTTGAGGGTGTTCCTGAATGGCTACGGATCACCTTTGGGTATAAGATTCTGATCCACTCCACTCACAAAGATAGTAACAGTTACTTTATAAAGCAATCTACATTGAGGAAGGTCTTTATTAAATATTAGGTATGACAATATAGAATAGCAAAGAGAGATAAGAAAGCCTTCCTCAGTGATCAATGCAAAGAAACAGAGGAAAACAATAGACTGAGAAAGACTAGAGATCTCTTCAAGAAAATTAGAGATACCAAGGGAACATGTCATGCAAAGATGGGCTCGATCAAGGACAGGAATGGTATGGACCTAACAGAAGCAGAAGATATTAAGAAGAGGTGGCAAGAATACATGGAAGAACTGTACAAAAAAGATCTTCACGACCCAGATAATCATGATGGTGTGATCACTCACCTAGAGCCAGACATCCTGGAATGTGAAGTCAAGTGCCTTAGAAAGCATCACTACGAACAAAGCTAGTAGAGGTGATGGAATTCAGCTGAGCTCTTTCAAATCCTGAAAGATGATGCTGTGAAAGTGCTGCACTCAATATGCCAGCAAATTTGGAAAACTCAGCAGTGGCCATACAACCGGAAAAGGTCAGTTTTCATTGCAATGCCAAAGAATGCTCAAACTACAGCACAATTGCACTCATCTCACACACTAGTAAAGTAATGCTCAAAATTCTCCAAGCCAGCTTCAGCAATACGTGAATCTGAACTCCCAGATGTTCAAGCTGGTTTTAGAAAAGGCAGAGGAACCAGAGATCAAATTAGATCAAATTGGAAAAAAGCAAGAGAGTTCCAGAAAAACATCTATTTCTGCTTTATTGACTATGCCAAAGCCTTTGACTGTGTGGATCACAACAAACTGTGGAAAATTCTGAAAGAGATGAGAATACCAGACCACCTGACCTGCCTCTTGAGAAACCTGTATGCAGGTCAGGAAGCAACAGTTAGCACTGGACATGGAACAACAGACTGGTTCCAAATAGGAAAAGGAGTACGTCAAGGCTGTATATTGTCACCCAGCTTATTTAACTTATATGCAGAGTACATCGTGAGAAACGCTGGGCTGGAAGAAGCACAAGCTGGAATAAAGATTGTTGGGAGGATTATCAATAACTTCAGATATGCAGATGACATCACCCTTATGGCAGAAAGTGAAAACTAAAGAGCCTCTTGATGAAGGTGAAAGAGGAGAGTGAAAAAGTTGGCTTAAAACTCAACATTCAGAAAACGAAGATCGTGGCATCAAGTCCCATCACTTCACGGGAAATAGATGGGGAAACAGTGGAAACAGTGACAGACTTTATTTTTGGGGTCTCCAAAATCACTGCAGATGGTGATTGCAGCCATGAAATTAAAAGACACTTACTCCTTGGAAGGAAAGTTATGACTAACCTAGATAGCATATTAAAAAGCAGAGATATTACTTTGTCAACAAAGGTCCGTCTAGTCAAGGCTATGGTTTTTCCAGTAGTCATGTATGGATGTGAGAGTTGGACTATAAAGAAACCTGAGCACTGAAGGATTGATGCTTTTGAACCGTGGTGTTGGAGAAGACTCTTGAGAGTCCCTTGGACTACAAGGAGATCCAACCAGTCCTTCTTTTTTTTTTTTTTTTTTTTTCCAACCAGTCCTTCTTAAAGGAGATCAGTCCTGGGTGTTCATTGGAAGGACTGATGTTGAAGCTGAAGCTCCAATACTTTGGCCACCTGCTGCGAAGAGCTGACTCATTTGAAAAGACCCTGATGCTGGGAAAGATTGAGGGCAGGAGGAGAAGGGGACGACAGAGGATGAGATGGTTGGATGGCATCACCGACTCGATAGACATGAGTTTGGGTAAACTCTGGGAGTTGGTGATGGACAGGGAGGCCTGGAGTGCTGCGGTTCATGGGGTCACAAAGCGTTGGACACGACTGAGCAACTGAACTGAACTGAACTGATGACAGTATAACTGACGCTGAACTCTGCAACATGGATTTGAGGACAGAGATTATAGGAGGTAGACAAATTGTATGGAAATAAAATTCCCCACTGTTCACAGAGCAATATTTAAAACAGTCAAGGCATGGAAGCAAACTAAATATCCATCAACAAGATTGGATTAAGAAGATATGGTGTATATATACAATGGAATATTACTTTTCCATAAAAAGAGTATAATACTGCCATATGCAATAACATGGATACACCTAGAGACAATTATGCTTAGTGAAATGTCAGAGAAAGGCAAATACTATACAGTATAACTTATATGTGGAATCTAAAATAATATAAATGAATGTATATACAAAACAGTAACAGACTCACAGAGTAAAAAATAAACTCATTGTTACCAAATGGAGGGACATATTAGAAGAATGGAATTAATAGACATATACTATATAAAGTAGATAAGCAACAAGGATGTGATGTATACCACAGGGAATTATACCCACTATATCACAATAGCCTATAATGGAATATCACCTGCAAAAATACTGAATCACTATGAAGTGCTTGTGAAACTAACACAATACTATAAATCAACTATATTTCAATTTTTAAAAAAAAATTCCAGAAACTATCAAAATTACAGACATTTTGAAAAGTTTGCCCAAACCACCACTTTTTATTAATTCATTTATTTTTTATTGAAGGATAATTGCTTTACAGAACTCTGCTGTTTCTATCAAACCTCAGCATGAATCAGCCATAGGTATACCTATATCCCCTGCCTTTAGACGCTCTCTCCCATCTCCCTCCCCATCACACCCCTCTAGGCTGGCATAGCCCCTGTTTGAGTTACCTGAGCCATACAGCAAATTCCCATTCTTTATTGATAAAAAGGCTCGAAAGTTGACTCTGCCCTCATGATAGCTGACTGGGGCAAGGACAGACCTTTGACCTTGACGGAGCCAGTTCCCTGGCCTATGCTGACCAATTACATTCTTCCTCTGGCTTCACTCAGTCTCCTGTGTGCGTGTTTTCTCTTTCTGAGGAACACAGTGGAACATCTTCAGGCATAAAGATGATGAAACAGAGGCACGAGGTGGCCTCGGTGGAGGAGAATGGTTCAGGTGTTGAAAGAAGAACAGAGGTAAGAGATCATGCCAGCTTTAATTTCTTGAGATAGAGGAAAATTATAAAAACTTAAGAAGAACAACATTGAAGCAGGCCACTAGACTCCTTAAGGGATCTTTCCTCTTTTAGTTTACGTGCACAAACAATTAGATGCACTGTTTGGTAGGACAACTCTTTCTGCCTCCCCTAATTCCAGAGCTCTTCTGTGTCCTCTATGACTTAATAATTATCCACCATCATCACTCTATTCACTCCTTTTGAAAGAAACTTATGTAGATCTGGCCTCTGGAAAAATCTAATACATTCAGAAATCTTTAGGTTGTATAGTTCCATAGATATCAGGGAATGAGTGACTCTGGTAAAAGTGTGTTGAAATGCAAATATTAGTCTCTGAGTCATGTTTGACCCTTTGCGACCCCATGCACTGTAATCTACCAGGCTCCAGGCAATAAGACTGAAATAGGTAGACAGTCCCTTCTCCAGAGGATCTTCTTGACCCAGGGATCAAACTCTAGTCTCCTGCATTGCAGTTGGATTCTTTACCATGTAAGCCACCAGGGAAGAGAGATATTAAATACTTCCTCTTGGTGCTCCCAAATTAGAGACTGGATAGAGTTAAAGACCCACTGAATAGAGTTAGAAACATCACACTGTTTCCTCCCCCATGGGAGGAGGAAAGCCACTTGACTTCTCCAGGATAAAATATTTCCTAAGTTAAACAGCAGGATTGGCCATTTTTATGTTATCACAGGAGGTTACCTTTGCTAGCAAGTGAATAATTTGGCATCCTTAAGGCACACTGACTACTCTGGATTTGCAGAGATGTCTTCTATCACTTCCCTGGTGGCTCAGATGCTAAAGAATCTGTCTGCAATGTAGGAGACCATGATTCGATCCCAGGGTCGGGAAGATTCCTTGGAGAAAGAAAGGGCAACCCACTTCAGTATTCTCGCCTAGAGAATTCCATGGACAGAGGAGCCTGGAGGGCTGAAGTTCATGGGGTCACAAAGAGTCGGACACAACTGAACGACTAACACTTCCACTTTCTTTCCTCTATCACTTCAGGGAAGTCCCCTCATAGGCTCACGTGTGTCAGATTCTGGCCCCCTGCTTTCTGCCAATGGTTTGAGTGTTTTCACCCTCCACCCAAAGAACCATAACTCTCACAGAATCTCCAACAAGTATGTAGAACTGTGGATGGCTTCGAGACTCTATGTTCTGTCTCTTTCTCTTCCATTTAGAGGGGAAGTGATCTACAGGATCACTTTCAAAAGGTGGACTGACCCACAAAGAACCCAGAGGAGGCAACACAGAGACCCCCCAGGATGGCTAAAATGGGTCCTGTAACAAGCATGGAAGACAAACAGAAAGCCTGATTTGACAAATATGCAAACAGGCCCATCACAGGCAAAGTAAAATGTGGAATACAAAAGCACAAGTCAGCAGTAATACTAACAGCAATTTCTATTTTCCCAAGATGCTTCATAGTTCTCAAAGCACTTGTGAGTATCTTATCACAGCTAAATATGCAGTTTGCTGTTATCATACCCAGACTGCAGATGAACAAACCAATCCTCCAAGAGGTTAATCAACTTTGCCAGAAGCACAAGGCATAATTGTGGATAAGAACACATGCTGTAGAGGCAGAGAGACTTGAGTTGGAATCTTGGTTCCCACTGTTTATTAAGCGCATGAGAAGACTGGGACAAGTAGTTAAATCTTGCCATACCTCTATTTATCTGTAAAATTGAACCAACTTATAAGAACTAAGCACTGTTCTGAAAGTTATATTACAGATACAATAAACATTCTCCCCAAACTCCTGTAAGATAGAAACCCCATTTTACAGTTAAGAAAACTGAGGCAAGTAAAAATTAAGTCACTTGCTTATGATTACACAGCTAGCAAGCTGCAGAAGCGGGAATCACGCCCAGGCCCAGCTTCTCATGATGATACACTACTGCTGTATGTCTTCCAAATCTCTCTCATTAGAAGAGTTTATGGCCTCACAAGACTGCTGTGTATGGTGTAGCAAGAGTTCAAAACATGGCAGCCATTCATTGCTTTTTTAAAGGAGCTTCTCTTATTTACTGTCACTATAGAATGGAGGCTCTCTAAGGGCAGAGGTGTCCATTTAATCCGCCATAATGGCCCTAGAATACAGAACAGTGCTTGGCACAAGAGGGGCCTAGAAATTACTTGTCAAGTAAATGAAGAGTTGAAGGAATAAGGATCATATTCAGAGGGCTTTGGGGGAGTGGAATAGGGAAGGAGTCAGAATAGAACCTCAGTTATTCTCTCTGAGCATATTTTCAAAAGTGGGTACACTGTCAACATCTTTAAAGAAATACCATTAATATGAAAGTTAAGACTGATGAAAGGCATCTTAGGAAACGGAGTGCAATACACAACTGAAACTTCAGAGGCCAGACCTTGAGACAGGCAGACAGGTAGGAGAGGGTTGTCTGGGGTACATGGGCGCATGTCACCTGCTGGTGCTGCAAACTCTACAGCCTTCTGCCTCCCCCCTAAAGCCTTGCTGTACCTTCTAGTCCAGCCACTACTCCCCAGAGTTTTGAATCTGGCTGCATCCCTGGACCCACTGAACCAACTAGGGAGCTGAATGGAACCCAAGCCTCCTGACTCCTATCTCAGTTTTCTATCACCCCTCATGACCTTAAACACCCCCAAAGGATTCCATAAATGGACGAGGATCCAAATGAAAGAACTAGATTGAAGGTAGGCAGGAAAGTGAGAGTGTCCTTTAAATGCCAATAGGCACTGCCTTTGGCATAACAAAGGAGTTAAAACATAATTAAGATCTGAAGACCGATTGCAGGAATGTGTATGATTATTTTTATTATTTTTCCTCTTTCTATCTTCGTGATAGGATGTGATCAACCTTGGCCATGCTCCGTTGCTTAGTAGCAGACAGTTAGAGTTTTAATTATATACTAAAATAAGCTAAAGAACAGAAAACTGCTTTATGTCTAATACGTATATATCAAGAAAGGCATGTGACAGCATCTAAATTGCTTTAGTGCCTGATAAAGAGTGCCTCCGGTAGGGTTGTCATCAAAAGATCACAGACGGAGTAGGAAAGTATTATTAATAAAGCTGCTACTCTATTTATATGTCTTCCATTGTTTGTGATTCCTTGTTAGAAGCTAGAAATGAATTTTTATCTACCACTAATTTCATCAGTTTTTTTTTTTTCTCCTAGTCAGAGGAGAGAAAAAAAAAAAAAAAACTTTTATCAATTGCACTGCCAACCGTGGTCCTCCAAATAGAATTCTTTTCACTCCTCCAGATCTTCAATTCCCAAAATATTATATCTCACAATAAAAAACTAAAGAATTAGTCCATTCATTCTTTCAATGTTCAACAAAGTCATGTGCCAGCAGCAAACCCCAGAGGCGTTCTTGGCCCTCACAGAGATTTAAGGGAAGGGAAAGATGATAAATAAGTAAAACAATGAAAAGATAATCACAGATTCTAACAAGGGCTATAAAAGAAATAAAGTATATTATGTAGGATTATGTTTAGCTGCAAGTGATAGAAGATTCAAAATCATTTGGCTTTAACCAAGGCTGTGATTCAGCCCAGTATGTATTTAGGTAGTTACAACAATTTTTTAACGTTGGCATCTATTCAGACTGATCAGTGCCTGATTCTCTTTGGTTGGTTCAGATTCATATGCTGGAGAAGTTGTATATTTGTTGACTATTGATTATGGTTTAAAGAGTTTTTTCTCCCTTTCTCTCATATTAAGAAAGGTTCTTCATAATGGGTAAGGCAGCTTCATGAATTCAGCAAGGACCCAGATTTTGTTGTTCACCATTTTCTGCACCTGGTTCCCAACTCATGGTCTAAGATGACTGCTTGGGTTCCAGCCATTACATCTACACGAAGAACAAAAGTGAAAAGAGAGCCATACCTCCACCGCCTGAGGATAACTTAGTGTTAATCCCAATAACCAGAATATGGTTCATGGCTGCAAGGGAAGCTGGAATAGGTAGACATCATTTAGAAAGGCAAATCCTCACCTGGAAATCAGGCAGAAATTCTACTGCTAAGAAAACAGGGAGGACTTCCCTGATGGGCTGGCTAGTGGTTAAGAATCCACTTGCCAGTGCTGGTGACATGGATTTGGTCCCTCCTCCTGGAAGATCCCGCATGCCCTGGGGCAACTAAGCCCATATGCCGAAACTACTGAGCCTGTGCCCCCTAGACCCCATGCTTTGCCACAAGAGAGAGAAGTCTGCATATTCCAACTGGAGAGTAGCCCCCACTTGCCTCAACTAGAGAAAGCCCACA
Source organism: Capra hircus (assembly GCF_001704415.2). Taxonomy (NCBI): domain Eukaryota; kingdom Metazoa; phylum Chordata; class Mammalia; order Artiodactyla; family Bovidae; genus Capra; species Capra hircus. The sequence continues at coordinate 31,511,540 of NC_030829.1, forward strand.
TGCAGCAACAAAGACTCAGTGCAGCCAAAAATAGATTAATTGCAAAAAAGAAAACAGGGAGCACACATAAAGACAGGTAAGTAGACCTCGCCATGCAGAGTGATGGGCTGCAGGGCGACTGATACACAGAGTGCTGCTTTCAATACTGTAGTCAAACAGGGCAGTCAGGAGGCAACAGCTGAGCTTAAGCCTAGGGCATGCAAGTGACCCTGCCAAGTGCATCAGAGGCAAAGGACTCCAGGCAACAATGATGTCTTATTTCAAAACAGATCAACAGATTTTTACTTCATTTTATAAGGAATATTATGCAACTATGACGTTTTCCTGAGCTGCCTGATAATCCGTTTTCTTCCCTAATTCTTAGTTGTCCAAATCTCAAAGCACGTTACATGATATTTGAGGTTATTGCAACAGAAAACTACTGTCACCTGTAATTCTGAACCTGGGAGGAAGATAGCTGAGAAGGTATTTAGCAGCAAAATACTACTTGATGTATTATTTAGGGGTGCTTCTACCAGGGTGGGGATATGGTAGCCAAGCCAAACAAAATGTGCATCTAGTATGTCTTAGAAACCACCATGAGTGGTGTAAATATCGTGTTAGATTCAGACAAAGCCACTTACAAATTAGGGTATTAAATCACAACTCACATTACAATAACATGATTTGGTTTGGTGCTCACTGGAATAGAACTGATCGTATGGAACTAATGTGATGTTTAGTGCATCTGTCACATTCGTTATGCATTTGTTACGTGATTTTCGTGGGTGCCAGAGTGCAATTCATTGGAATAAACAGAAAAGCCTCACAGCATGAAAGCCTAAGCTGTAAAGGGGAATCTGCCTTCCCATCCTATAATTAAGGTGATATCACACCCAGTGCATTTTCTTAATGAATATCTTACACTGACATCAAAGAGAAAAAAGGAAATTGGTGATAACTGTTTATTTCTGTAGACTTCATGTGAACAAAGGTCATTATAAAACCAATGAATTTCATCTAAATTTATCTTCCAATGGCGCTTCCCAGGTGGCTCAGTGGTGATGAATTCACCTGCCAGCGCAGGAGATGTGGGTTCGATCCCTGGGTTGGGAAGATCCCCTGGAGGAGGAAATAGCAACCCACTCCAGTGTTCTTGGGAAAATCCCATGGACAGAGGAGCCTGGCGGGCTACAGTCTGTGGGGTTGCAAAAGAGTCAGGCATGACTTAGTGACTAAACAACATCTTCCAATGGCAATCCTCCTTACTACAGAAAACAGAGATAGTGTGTATGGAGATGGATGGATATGGATATGTGTGTTTTAAGACTTCTTCTTGAATCTGCTGATCCATCCACAGAAGAAGGGAATTGCCATTATTACATGTTTGGAGGAAGAAGCTCTAAGAATATACTTTTTCTAAAATGACTAGATTCCCTACACATCTTTATGTATCTACAAACATAAGACCTAGTCTATGGAATCAAGAAATCATGTCTGTTCCAAAGCTGTGAGGATGTGAGGCTCATTTTCAAGTGCAAAGACTGTGTCCTTTTTTAACCTCTGTAACTTCAACACCTGACACAATGTTTGACATAGGGTGGTTGCTCAGTAAGGTTTAAATGAATGAATGGTAACTCTCCTTCACAATTTTCACGTACTCTATAGCTCTTTTAAGTCCTTGCCAAAATCCAATCTGACAAAAATCCAATATATAATAAAATTCCAAGACCATGGAAATTAGAATTGATCATTGAGAAACCAGTAGCATATGGGATTCTATTGCACAGATCCCCTTCCCTCTGGAAACCTATCTCAATTCAAAACAGTAAATGCACACAGTGACCACACCGTACTGCAGTATACACATTTAGGTGTGAAAAAAAAAGGAAACTGTATTCCCCCCCCCTAAAATTAGACTTCATTGCTAATTGAAGTTTCCCACCTCTTATTAAGGAGGTGGAAGGATAATCTTTGAAATTGGGGGTTCCATTCCTTTTCTCAAAAGGTTTTGCCTCAGATTCGAGGGACTCTTTAGAAAAGAGCCATTAGGGTAAGCAAAGCTTCAGGTCCAGCCTGCTACTGTCTCTGATCCTTGGCAATGGGCCCAGGTAGGTTACTGATGAGTCGTCCCTCACAGCCTTCTCTGTAAGGTCCTTCCCAACTGGTCATTTTCTTCATTAATGCCAGGCGTTCCTAGCGGGTGATAATGCTGCCTAAAGGCCCTACTCTACCTAAATGCTCCAGGAGTCTTTTTTGTCCTCTACAGAATGGCTTCATCTTTAGGAACTTACCTAGGAAGACCTTCCTGCCCTCTCTGCTCTCAGATCCCACCAAACTACCTGAGATTTTTGCCATCTCCATAGGCTGTGGTCTAAGTAACACTGCACAAGATCTGATTCCTCTGGTGTCCACCAACACCTCTGCTCCCTGACCTTTCCTTTACCCCAAACTTGGGAATCTTTTTGGAGTCTGTTAAAAGAAATTTTTGTATCCAAGTATTGTTCCTGTGCTGTGAAGTCTTTCCTATCTCACTGTGAAGAGACTCCTCTGCTTTCCCTTTTCTGAAGTCACATCCCTCTGTAGGGTCCATGAACACAGAATAATCAAGTACATGAACTTATGGAGCCATCAAGGAGGAGGTTACAGTACAGAGGGAACGCTTGGGTTAGTATGATATGAAAATATGATTCTACCCAGTAAGTTCTCTGTGGGGACATGGAGCTGGAGGCAAGAAAGGAAGTGAGAGCCTGGGGATGGGGATGGGCAGTAACAGAAAACGCTTTCAGGGCTGTGGAAGCAGCAAGTGAAGGTTAGCAGAGATGCCCCAGGGCCCAGATTCGATGGGTTTAGGATTACTTAAATCCTAATCCACAAAGACCCAGCAATCGAGGAAGACCTAGAAACCAGTAGCCAGAAGCACTCCGGTAACAAGCGCTTAATGATGAAACAGAGCCAAATTTATAAGAGGAAACTTTTTTTTAAAAAAAGGAAAAAGACTTCAAATCATTGACACTTCTCCCATCCAGAGGGGATCCACATTCCCCTTCTCCTCCTAAATCAGAGAGGGCCAGTGATTGCTCTGATCAGTAGAGAAGCGGAAGTAACGCCTTTGGACCTGTGAAGCCAGGTCTTAAAGCCATGCAGCTGCCGTCTGGGTTTTGCGAAACACCGGCTCTTGGCTTCCTCCCTCTCAGACACCAGCCACCAAGCTAAGCGAAACCCAAGCCACATGGAAAGGCCACGTGTGGGCACTGTGGTCAACAGCCTCAGCCGAGCCAAGTCTTTGAGTCATCCCGGCTCGGGCGCCAGACTTGGGAGCCAAGAAGCCTCTGGAGGAGTCTAGCCCTCAGCTGCTGAGTCATGGCCAGCTGTCGACATCCTCCCAGCTGCGGCTCCAGACATCATGGAGCAGAGATAACACCAACCATGCCAGCTAGGTCCTATCCAAGTTCCTGACCCGCAGAAGCCATGAGCATAATAGGATGGCTTTTGTTTTATGCCATGATTTCAGGTGGGTTTGTTATGCAACAAAAGATAAGTAGAAGAGTTGGGAAACAGAAACGAGAAAAGCAAGGCAGTGGGCTGGAGCTGCTCATTGCTAGATTGGAAGGTCGGTCCAAGGAAAAAAATTAGCCTCTAGTGCACAGTAAGAGCTGACATCTGAATGTTAGCCTGTGATAAGTGTTTCTGACATGTATTCATTAATTTAGCCTCACAACTGTCTGAGGTAAGGAATATTATTTATGGACATTTTACAGTTAAAGAAAGACAGGTAGAGACATGTTAGATTTCTAGCCCAAGGTTATACGATTGTAAGTGGAGGGCACTGAAATAAAATCCACTGGTGTGGCTTGTGTGGAACTTGTGTGATCATGCAGAAAACTGTAAATCTATTTGAGAAGATTCTGTTAGCCTTTTTAACAAAAGAAAAAACAACTGGTCTTTTCCCTCAAGGAATTCTACTTGAAAGATAACAAGAGAAAAGAAGTTGGATGTTTTTATACTATTTCAGCTCCAATACTTTGGCCAATTGATGTGAAGGGATAACCCATTGGAAAAGGCCCTGATGCTGGGAAAGACTGAAGGCAAAAAGAGAGGAGGGTAGCAGAGAATGAGATGGTGAGATAGTATCGCCAACTCAATAGACATGAATTCGAGCAAACTCCAGGAGATAGTGAGGAACAGGGAAGCTTGGCGTGCTGCAAGTCCATGGGGTCACAAAGTGTCAGACAAAACTTAGTGACTGGACAACAACAACCATTTCAAACACTATTTATGGCTAAATGGAGTTTGGGTTTTATAGATACTAAGATATATTGGCTAATAATAAAATTAATTTATCTGGAGAAAAGACTATTGTTTAAAAGAAAACACTAGTATAAACACAACTGGAGAGAAAATAACAATAACCATCAAGTGTTGTTAAATGTGGAAATAACTGGTTTTTATATTTTGTCTTATTAATCTTCACTCCAGCCCTCTGAGATGGTCTTAAACTATTTACCTAAGAAGCTATTACATATCCTATACCCTTAAAAAAAGGTGAGAAAAATGGCATTTCAGGCTCATTTCCCCACAGTGCATAGCATTTATAGTGTCACTGTATAATTTTTTATTTTTGTCAATGTGTATATAGATAAAATGTCCTCTTTTCAGGGGTTCTACATCTCAAACTAGATATGATTAAATAAAAAGTTCAGGGGACAACAGAAGAAATAAATACCCAAGGCTGTTATTGAGTCTTGTATAATAATCCCAATAAAGAGATTAAATCTGCCAACGGTTTTCACTAACCAAAGTAAGATAGACCTCCCATGTTTTGGTTTACTTTCCTTTTTTCTTTCTTACAAAAGAATAACTATATCTCATAAGCCTTGTTTAGGAAACACACAAAAATCCTTAGATGGCTTTTAAAATTCTAATTCAACTATCCTCATCCAAGCTACAAAGAGGAATTTACATCTGTTTTTGCTTAGGTAGAGGAAAAAAAATGCACTGATTTACATTATTTGAGTAGTAGGCCAGTAAAATATAGTGAAAATCTTTAAGTAACATCATTAAAGAAAAGGATGAAGAGGAAGAGCAGGGAAAAAAGGAGACGGAAGAGGAGGAGAAAACATTGCTTCCTTTCAATAAGCATATAGTATGTTTTCGAGCACAGCCAAGTAATAACAAAAGATTTCAGACTACAGACTTTAGATGAGTCCCCCCCTTTTTTTTCACATACAGTCTGGATATGAGAGGTACAGGGCTGGAGAGCAGCCGTGCTACAGTCAACGTCAGGCAGCTGTCTCCCGGTTCCAAGCAGCTGTTTCAGCTCTCCCTCTTTTCCAGCCCATAGGAAGTAAGACATAGAGGGCTGCTCACATCCTGTTATCCAGAATTCAATGGCATGGTCTCATCTAGTTGTAAGGGAGGCTGGAAAAAAAGAAAGTGAGCAATGCAGCTATGTGCTGAACTAAAATTCAGAGCATTCTATCATTAAAAGGAAGAAGAGAAAATACGGACAATTATCCGTCTAAGTCATGGACCAGAGATTGGAAAATTATGGCCCGAATCTGACTTACCACCTGCTTCTGAACAGCCTGTGAGGTGACTGGCTTTTACAAATGAAGATTTACAATCAATTTGATCAACATTTACAATCAATTTAGTTAGTGTTGCTGCTGCTGCTAAGTCACTTCAGTCGTGTCCGACTCTGTGCGACCCCATAGATGGCAGCCCACCAGGCTCCCCCGTCCCTGGGATTCTCCAGGCAAGAAGACTGCAGTGGGCTGCCATTTCCTTCTCCAATGCATGAAAGGGAAAAGTGAAAGTGAAGTTGCTCAGTCGTGTCCGACTCTTTGTGACCCCATGGACTGTAGCCCACCAGGCTCCTCAGTCCATGGAATTTTCCAGGCAAGAGTACTGGAGTGGGGTGCCATTGCCTTCCCCGTTAGTTAGTGTTAGGAAACACTAACTTCAAACTCCAACTAAGCCAACAGTTATTCCCCTCAAAAGAGAATTCCTTTCTTTTCATGAGTAGATCTGAGCTACAAACACAGTACTCAATTGTTACTATTATACTTTGAGGCTCACCAACAAAACACTTGTGGTAATTTGTTCTCTCTCTTTTTATACAAGTAGTGACATACTTTCCTTGATTTTGCCTCTTGACTTGCAAAGTCCACAGTATTAAATTTCAGGCCCTTAAAAAAAAAAACTTTGTTGACCCCGGTCACCGTCTGAGCTGGACTAAATTTGTGGAATTCCTGCAAAGCACAGAAAGAATGGCTTACCAGCGGCAGAGCAAAACAGAACCTCATGACCCCAAGGAGTCTGGCCTGTGTTTCTAATCATAGTAAAACCTCTTTAACCAGGTCACCAATCCAGGGACTTCTCTAAGCCAAAGTCCAACGGTGTCGGGGGAGGAAACTAGGGGAGAAAAAAAGTTTCTGCAGAGCCCAAATGAAAGCAATGAAGTTCATGCACTGCACATGCAGAGAACACCCAGATCTTCATATTTCACGTGTGTCTTCCTCATACAAGACACACTTCTATAAACTGATAGTAACTTGAGTGGATTAGCAGTTCACTTGAACCCACTGCAAAGTTTTAACAGTAAATTTGAAGGGCTGGGGAAGAAAGAAGACGAGGTTAAGAGCGCTGCTCTCTCAGGCCTTTTCATTTAAAGACCGCAAGCTCCATTCCATCTCTGAAGCCCCAAAGGACACCACTATATCACAGCTCAAGGAAGTAATAACCTTAAAGATGGCCTGTGCCATCAAGCACAGGTTAACATCACATTCCTTATGTTCTGTTTCAAGAGATAGAGAATAATAAAAATGATGAAGATGGACTTTCCTAGTGGTCCAATAGTTAAAAAATCTGTCTGCCAATGCAGGAGACGGGGGTTCTATCCCTGGTTCAGGAAGATCCTACAAGACGCAGAGCAACTAAAGCCTGGTATGCCACAACTACTGAGCCTGCACTCTAGGGATGGCACTGAGCTGTGGAGTCCCTGAGCCACAGCAACGAGACGCATACGCACTGAAAGGAGGAGAAGCCCCACCCTTACCAGGACTAGACAAAGCCCGCACAGCAACAAAGACCTAGCGCAACCCAAAATAATAAATAAATAAAACACTGAAGAGAAATTTTGGCCAATTAGAGAGATTGGTTATCTAGAACCAATTCATAGGGGGCTTTTCTTCTTCCAAGAACTCATGTAAATAAAACATGGTAATGTACTTATAAGGGCTTCTTGGGTAGTTCAGCTGATAAAGAATACACCAGCAATGTGGGTGACCTGGGTTCAATCCCTGGATTGGGAGGGCCCCCCTGGAGAAGGGAATCACAACCCATTCCAGTATTCTTGCCTGGAGAATTCCATGAACAGAGGAGCCCAGCAGGCTACAGTCCACTGGGTCACAAAGAGTTGGAGGCGACTGAAGCAACTTAGCACAGCACAGTACAGGTATTTCCACAATCCTAGCCAACAGATGATTTTAACGTATAACTTTTTTCCAACATTACGTTTTTGGTTTTATTGGCAGTATTATGGCAAGACTTGCCAGTCCTGGTCTACTAGTCACAAATGATTATCTTATACACAAGTGACAGCAAATAAGTTCAAATTGATTTAAGAAGGGAAAGGGGAAGTTGAGGAGAGGGAGCAGAGAGGCAGGGGCTGAAGAGGGAAGAAGGAGAAGAGGAAGAAAAAACAGAAGGAAATGGGGTGTTAAGAAAATACAAATGGAGCTTACTTTATGTTAAGTGGTCAATACTGTCTTCTCTGAGGAGGTAAATTTTAATCTGAAATATAAATGATAAGGAGCCAATTATTGGGAAAGCAAACATTAATGGTCACAGGCAGAAAGGACATGTGAACAAGAGCCACAGGAGGACCACCTTTCAGCTCGCAGGGCTGCCCGTTTCCACTCGAGAGGGGCCGAGTCCACCTGACTCAGGCGGGAAGTATGCGGCCTGCCTATGCCCCACCCCTGCCCACAGTGATTGGTCCAGGAATATGCCTACTGGCCTAATCAGGCCAAGGAGACTCTGGAAGGATGGAAATGCCTTTTCCAGGCTGGGTGATAAACAAGCAAGGGTGGTTTGGGACCACTGGTCATTTGGGGACCTCACAGAGGAAGTCTAGGTAAGAATGAAGGCCAAGAAAAGGGAGCAGAAGCACGAAAGACAGAGGGCCCCTGACTCGGAGGTTTCGTTTGCGCATCTGAAGTCACTACAGCAGTTTTTCTATATGAATCAGTAAAACCTCCCTTTCAGTTTAACCCAGTGGAGTTTGGCTTCCGTCACACGTAACTGAAAGCAACATGACAATGCGGTGGGCTTTGGAAATGACAGAAGTGAAGAGTCCCTGTGTATATAGAGGACTGTATACTTCATGAGTCCCCTGGACATCTTACTGAAAAGCTTGGATATCCATTTTGGGATAGCCATCTGGCAGAGGATTACATGGTGGTGGTGGTTGGGGGTGGGGGACTAGAAAATCATTTATGAAAACCTAGCCACGAATGATGAAGAGGAGGGAGACACAGATATAGGAATTTAATACCTTCCTTCTCTCCCTTTCCCTTGTACTGTGGTTAAGGTAGAGGGGAGAAAAATCCTAAACTGATACACCTGGGAGTAGCAAGAGTTTGGAAAAGGTAGAGCTTGCCCAATCCTCTCCAAACATACAGTGATGAGTATCTATTGTTCTGCCTGCCTGAAGTCCTCTCCGCCGTATTTTTGGAGCCGCGTCACCATCTGGAATCTGGGTGAATCTGACCTCCCTTTCTCTTGGTTCACACAGTTTAGGTGCTGATCACTGAATCTACAGGAGTGGACCACATGACCCAGACCTGGCCATTTGGCATGTTCCACCCTTGAGCCATGGTGGTCACGCTCAAGTAGGCCTCTTCAGAACTAATACAGGGACTTGGCCTTAGCAACAGGGAAGAGGTGCTGGCTTTCAACTGGACCTTGGAACTACCAGGAGTCCTCATGGAGAAGATTCACCTGCAGAGAGGAGGGCAGAGTCCAGAAAACTATAGAGGGTCTTCCCTAGTAGTTAAGACACCGTGCTTTCCCTGCAGAGGCATGAATTCGATCCCTGGTCAGGGCACGAAGATCCTTCATGCCATACTGCACAGCCAAAAAATAGAGAACAAAAACAAAAAGCACAAAAAACTACAGAGAGGCAGAGAGAATGCCTTGTTTAAGCCCTTTAACTCTGGCACACAGGAAATTACAATCACCATTTAGACTTTCTGGTGATGTGAGCCAATAAATTCCTTTCCCATTGGATAGGAATTCTTCTATTCACCATTTATCCCCAAGCAAAGAATGGAAACTGAACAATATGAGTGAAATAAATTTCCAATCTCATTTGTAAGGAGTGGAAAAGATGTGTTAATGTGTTTTCCCTCAGAGTTTGTAATACTGGGACTTCAGGTACCTGATGATTAGTGTAGATTTTCTGGGTTAGCCTACAACCAGTTAGTAACTGACATTCTGAGATTTAACCTACAAGATTTAGGGCTTCCCAGGTGGCCCCAGTGGTAAAGAACCTGCCTGCCAATGCAGGAGATGAGATGCAGGTTTGATCCCTGGTTCGGGAATCTCCCCTGGTGGAGGGCATGGCAACCCACTCCAGTATTCTTGTCTGTAGAATCCATGTACAGAGGAGCATGGTGGGCTATGGTCCCGAGGGTCTCAAAGAGTCAAACATGACTGAAGTGATTTAGCACACACGCACAGGATTTGCCTACATTAAAAAAAGAAATCATTCACAAGACTGTAAATTCTGAATTCTTGCTAACTTCCTTCCACCAAAAAACCAATGAGCAGGACCTAAAGTTATAAACCAACTGCACTGTGACCAAGACCTCCACCCTCCTTCCCAAATTATCAGGTGTCTCTATTCAAAGGAGTAAGAAACATGCATTATAAAGGCCTTTTTTAAAAACCATTCACAGAAAGGGTACACTGAATATGAGCATAACCAGAATTTATATATTCACTAAAAATCAAAACACAAATTACTTTTTGAATCCAAGAATAATGATATCTGAATGGCAATAGATTCCTTAACCAGAATTTTATATTTTCATTGGAAATGAAAACCTAAGATAAAATGCTTACTCATGAATAATAATGTTTTAATGACAGCATTTTCATCCTATTTTCATCCTACACAATAAACAAATGTAAACACACTTACCTTAGGAAAACAGAAGAAATTTTCCTTATCAACTCCATATAATTTCTTCAAAATCTCCTGAATTTTCCAAATGACATTCTTTGGAACTATTAACAAGTATTTTATACACACATACATACACACACACAGTCAGAAAGATTAGAAGATATTACATACTCTTCCAGTCCTGAAAACCCTCACGCACATTTTCATATTTCAGAATGTGAAAAGTCTTGCAGTAGAAAACTATTGTAATTGGATTAACATGGTATTGCCCAAAGTGAACTTTCTGAAAATTAACTATATTTCCTAGTTAACTATATTTCCATTTTGCTTCCTACCCCCACCTCCAAACCCTTATTCCCCAAAGCAACTTTTGGAACAGCTTGTGGAATGAGTTCCATAAAGCAAAGTTTGGGAAACACTAGTTTACTGGCTTCTATCTACACAGATTTTGCTGTCTGAATAATATGTAAGGAACTTTGAGTGACAATTGCACCCATTTGGTTATAACTTTAGCTGACTCCATAATTAGAAATTTAAAATGCAAATTTTTCAAAAGCAAACTGCCTTTACCATTTAGACATGTTGCTGAGATTTATTTGGATTTGGGTACAGTCATATTACTTTCCAGTGTATCTGGTAGAGGTAATAGGCTCCAAAGATCTATAAATATTGAACACAAATAAGATTAGCCATGTCTAAATTTCATATATAAACAAGTCTGACAATTTTAATATGGTAAATGTACTCTGTATTTGGTGGGATGGGGGAGGTATGTGCCTCTTGGGAAAACTGGGAATGGAATGGAAGCTTCTTCATTTATATTCTGCACAAGCTGTACGTGACAGAGATTCATGTTAGCATGGGTGAGGACACGAAACCATGGCTATTGGGCTTCAGAGGTGGCAGCAGAGAATTAAGACATCATTGCCATCTCTCTCTAAATATAATGAAAATCTAACTTTACAACACTCCTCTTAAATGAGCTTTCCTCATGCTACTTGGCTGTGCATTAAATCTTGGCATACACAAAAAAATAAAAACACAGTGGTTCTAAAGGTTCATTTATGTTGGCTGGATTAGCAAGATTAACTCCTCAGATGGTGCTCGAAAGAAGTCATCAAATGTAAGTATAATTGAAAATAAAAACCTGAAAAACATTTACATACTGATAGACACGTGAACAGATAGGATATAGACAAGATACCTTTCTTTAGATACATAACACCTGTGTGTATCATAAAGGATTAAAAAAATAATTCTCTAAGGAATACAATAGAGATTCCAGTTTCAGCAAGGTAGATTTTCTGGAAATAGCATTTCTCAGAGCAGAGGCACATGTGCAGAGCAGAAAGGTTTAAAACAAGTTATATTTTTGGTCATTTGTGCTGAAGATGTTGTCACAACGTAGTAAACTGGATTTATTGCTAGTGCTCTAAAATATTTTAATCCTGGATCCTAGAGACAATAATGTCCTCTTCTCCAAAGTAGCCTGTGGGTTCCATCACCTTGCCAATTCACACAAACATCGGCCATATACTAAAATATAGAGTTTCTCAAAATGTGCATGCTTCTGTTGACACATATGATGATTTGAGGTGACCCGGGAGTATTCTTCCATTTTAATAATGAAAGTGGTTATGATGATAATATACAAATAGCTATACACATTGAACATTTACCATGTGCTGCCAAGCAAAAATTCTAGCTCATTGATTTGAATACTCTTCACAAGACCACTTTGTGGTAGCTGCTTTTATTATTTCCAATGAACAGAAAGAAAATGGAGGCACAGAGAAGCTAAGTAAATTGCTCAAAATCACACAGCTGGAAATGGGCAGAGATAAGATTTCAAATGAGTAAATTTAGCTGAAGTCTATGCTTTGCCATTTCATGGATCAATCTACTTGCTTTTTAAGTCGGTTTGCTGAATAAAGATTTAAGAAAGGTAACTCTTTGCATATGAAATACAATTATACAAGCTGTAGACAAATGTCTGATGTTAAGATAACAATTTGGGGTGGGGAGGGGCGCACAGAGCTAGAGATTGAGGATCCTTATAGATTGTGAAGTGAGTGTGTATGGACAGGTCAGAAATCTGGGTTAAAGTCCAGGTACAGGCTCCCTGAGGTGAAAAGCCCCAACTTTCACCTTACCTGCTTTCATTGTGGTCCAGAAAATTCTCTCATTCAGATAGGAAATCTTCCTACTTTACACGTTTTTTAAGACATCACACAATCACATGTCTATGGAAAATATAAATGATTCAACTAACTCTGAAAAAGAAAAGGCTCGATTATTGTATATTACAATTTAAGGGGGAAAAGAAAAATCAAGCTTAAGAAAAAGCTGACAATCAAATTAGAAATGTTACGGGAAGTTTCTTGCTCATTTTCTCCAGAGGTTAAACCAGATGACTTTTTTTTAAAGGGCAGAAGTTTAAGGTCTAGCTAGGGAATAGAGACATGTTTTGTCTGACACTTTCTAATTCAAATTCAACATTTATCAAGTGATTATTAAGTACTTCAAAAAAAAAAAGCCAGCCAGGAGCTGGCAACCTGGGTATACTAAGGTTTCATTATCACAAATTTGTATTTTAAAAACCCAATACCTTTTTTGTAAATATGCAAGAGTTTCTCTGACAATTTCTCTCTTTGTAAAGCCACCTTTCACTGAAACATTTAAAATAAGCTCCTACATCTAAATGAATTCTTGGCATTTGGGACTTTAAAAACTCCCCAAATTCAGAGTGGGGGAAAAAACTGGATAATTACAGTTCATCTGAGTGCAAGTCATAAAGTAATCAAAAAATAGTATCTTAGAGTGGTATTTAAAATAATTTTTTAAAAAGTACTTACCAGCATTTTAAAATTTTTCACGCAATTTGTTAGTTATTAAGTCAGAAGAAATTGTGCACTATTTTTTTGATAAGGCAAACAATATTCAAAATCGGCATTAACCAAACACAACTGGCCACCACTATGTGAAAAACCAAATGCTTTAATGAGGCTATCAAGAACAACAGTTCAATTATTTCACTGGATACATTAATATTGATCCATAATATACAGTGCTATGGACCATACAGAAATTATTGCTGCATCCAACAGCAGGTGACTAGTATTAACATTACAGTACCAAGCGTCCGCAAGAGACAGTCATTTGTCATTTATTTTTTCAAGAAATAGGGTTTTTTTTTATACTGTTATCAACATCAACTTTCCCCAGTGCATTTTTAAAAAATATTAATAAGTGCATTCCTTTGTGCTTTATTTTATATCTTTTAACTTCCTATGTATTTTATTTGTTCTTATTGCTTTAATATTTTAAAACAACCAGAAAGAACTCTGTCATCCTATGTATGACCAGGTTGGTTGTATGGTTTTTTGGCAAAGTCAGAAGGTTTGGTATTTCCATTGCCATACTCAGAGGCAGGTGTACAAGTTTGGCATTTTGGTTACTCCATACGGAGGCCCAACCCCGAGTCACAATTGTGCACTCAGGGATGGGGGGAGTGGTGTGGACCATTCTCCTTGTCACAAACAGTGAGCCCAAACCACCACCTCTTGGCTTAGCTAGTCCCTAAAACATATGTGCACTCTATTTGGCAAAAAAGAAATAAATAAAACCACCCCCAAGGTTGCAGCATTCTCCTGAGCTTGCTCACCTGTCCCCTCCCAGAAACTGTTAAGAAGGGGATGGAGAAGGAGGCAATGGTGAGCTCAGGAGCTGCGAGTGTCAGGGCAGTGGTGCAACATGCCAGGCTTTCTTTCAACAAAGCTTTCTATAAGTTGGCTTAACCTTGGCCAAATTCCCTGGGCCATGGGTGAGTCAACCTTGCTCTATTTTTAAGAACTCTCACGATCAGCTAAGGAAAACTAGCATCATACCATTGCAATCTTTGACTTTTGCACCCAGCTCCCCTCCCCCCATATAAATATGAAGAGAAAAAATAGACAATGCTATGATTGTATCAATGAACACTATGGTACAATTAGCTGTTCATGCAGATTTGCATCACTATTCTAGGAAAAGAGCTATACAATTAAGAGGGGTTGAAAGAATGGGAACTAATTTTCCCTACCCCCTTAAGTCATAAAGCTATAAAACTGATAGCATCATCAATGTTTCCAAGGATTCTCATTGCCCAACGTGCATGGGAACTATGCAGTTGATTTATTTTCATGTAAGCCATCCATTCATGTATCTGACAATCACTCCTTCCCCCTGAACCCTCCAATACCCATCACCAATTCACATTTGACATTTAAACTGTTTTTCTTAAAAAAACAAACACAAAAAACCCTCCTGAATAAGGTTTCCTGATGAAAGAAGTTGGCACGCTGTCACTAAAATATATTCCATATTAAAAATATTTGCAGGAAAACTGGAAGCTCTTCTATTGTCTACGTAGGCACCATGCTACACGTCCCTCTTGATTATAGATACCATCTTGAAACTTTCTCCTACATTACAGTTCAGTCAGTGCTAGAGACTACTGCTATATTTAAGGCACTTCATTCTGAATGGATATGCTTTATGCCACTTGCTATTCAATCGTAGGCTGCTACTGAGAAATTCCATTCAACAGCCTGCCTCTTAACACCATATGTCATCTGTATAAAACATCTAGGCCTGATAGAATATATGTAACACTACTGTTATTGCATAGGACTATACAAGTAGATAATGCACTGAAACTAACTTTACAACATTGCTGTTTGTTAAAACATTGTTATCAAGTAACAGTAATTGGCCAATACAGTATTTCTCTCTTTAAAAAAACATTCAGGTTTGCTGAAATAAACCCCAATTTAAATTACCATAACAGGCATATTAACGCTATGGTTATCATTCTCCAAGAATATTGCTAGTTTTATATCACTAAAAATAAATATGTAAGTTGTTTCTCTTTTGAAAGCCAGTTTTAGCCTATTTATACTACACCTTAAATGTGTGGAAAAACAGTTCTGAGTGAGACTGTAATATACAAAATATTCACAAAGCTCTCTTTAAATGCAAGACCTTGCATAAAAGTTTTCTTTCATGTGTGTACAAAGAATGCGGAAAACCACTAGTGAGTTGTAAAAATATTGAAAACTTGCCATTTTAAGATGCATTTTCTTACAAATTAATACAAACATAATGAAAATAACAATGATAATAAAGAATCTGTACAAATCAAATGAACAGTAAAACATAATTTAAAAATAAAAATAGTAAAGCCAATTAGAAACGTGCCCAGTTTGGTTTTCTTATCAAAAGTGAAATTGAGAAAAAAAGAAAAAAAAAAAACAACTTTCAGTGCTCCTCAATATTTTGCTTTGAGAGGACATTAATGATCATTGCAAAATAAAATTTATCTCATGAAAAACTGAATCACGTTCACTGATGAGGAAACCTGTCACAGAGCACAGAGTGACGAGCAAGACGAGACTCCATGTTTCAGAGCCTTGGCCTATATCTCCTTTCAATTCAGTTGCACCTAAGGTACTGGTTGTTTTCTAACCAGACAATCCACATGAAAATGGCTGCATTTTTTTTTTTTTTCTTTTACAGAATACAGTATTTCTTTAAAGAATTTGCAGTATAAAGACTAAATGATGCTAAAAGGGTACTGTATCTTTAAGGCAGTACCAATGAATCAATACACTTACAAAATGGAAAAAGGTTAGTACGGATTCCTTTTTTCTTCTGTTTTTCCCCACCCCTCTCCTCTCTGTCTCGCTCTCTCTCCCTTTCGCTCTCTCTCTTGTTTGGTTGCTTTACATTCTTTCAATTAAACTTTACATTTCACTTCCAAGCAAGTTGCAGGCATACAGATAGCAAACCAAGTTTCCCCTGAATAAAAAAGGACAGAAATTTTTCTGACGCCAAAATCCTCTTGCTCTGAAAGCTAAAGTCTGGGTGTATTCAGTTCACAGATACTGTACATGACCGTACAATACTTCGGAGGCATTTGTAGTTGTAAAATAGAATATACAAGTCTGTTTCACAAAATTCTAAAAATAAAATATATCCTGGGCTATTGATAGAGCATGAAAAAAAAATTTTTTTTCATATTAAAAGAAAATGATCAAGAAAACCCCTTTCAGGTAAATTATTAAATCTGCTGATCAAGAAAGGAAGCAGTTTGTGAGAAAACAGAGTAGGGAGAATTTGCTAGCAAGCGTGTTCAGTTTCTTCCATGCTCATACTGCTCCTTCGGCTGCTGGTTTTGGATGCTCCGGGGGACACCGAGGAAAGAAGTGGATCAGTTATGCCAACAGGAGAAAGGGTATCGTCCATGAGGATGTCTTCCAGTTTCGACCCCATTTTTGCAGGGACGCTGTAGGCCTGGCTGCTCTCGGTCCCAGCTCCGAGGCTGTTGAAGGTGATGGTGCCATCTGTGAGATCCAGGGTTGTTGTACACGTGAGGTCTGCGTGATGCTGGAGGAGGTCTTGGTTGCAGTTCTCAAGAGCGGGTTCCTGCTTGATGATCCGACTCACCAGCTCTGGAGAGCAGAGACCCGTGGATGGGATAAGGGAAAGTCCGTGAGCTCGAGCCTGCATTTCAAGTTCCTAAAAGGGCAACAGAAGTCAGACACTTAACAAGGTGGTGCACAGGGGATTTTAGGACAGTGAATATTGAACGTGATATTATAATGATGGTTATCTGTCACTATGCATTTGCCCAAACTCAAAGGATGTGCATCGCTAACAGTCAATCCTTAGGTCAAGTAGTGATAATGGCGTGTCAGTGTAGACTCATCCACTGTTAGAATGTCTCACTCTGGTGGGGGGTATTAATATCAGGGGAAGCTGCATATATGCAGGAGTAGGAGTATATAAGAACTATCTACAACTTTAGGTCATATTTGCTCTGAACCTAAAATTGTTATAAAAAGTAAAGTATTTTTTTTAATCATATACTTGGAAGACAATAAATTATTAAAATAAACATTTTTTTGCTATTTCAAATTAATAAGTGTCATTTTTTTAAGTACAGTGTATCACTGGTAATGTATAAAATGATTTTTAAGGTGGTATATGGATTTATTATATATTAGGTAGGACAGTCTCTCATATATGTTAATGTTCACAGTGAAGATAAGTCAAAAAATATAAAAGCAAAATGTCAAAATGTGAGGTGATTAAAGGAAAATATTCAGTAAATAATATAGTCCCACAGTCCCTAAACTGTGCAGAGATATCCGTGGGTACTACAATAAACTCCCGGGATATTGGGACTATTTTAAAGTTTCAAGGGAAATGCACCTTACTGTGAGAATGATCAAACTCAATATAGTTTCATAGTTCCAGTATGAGATTGTGCTACACTCTTTCCATCATATCATATCAACACAGAGCCAGGTCTCAGATGGTTACTGTGACTCAAAAAGAAAACAAACAGAAAAACCAAGTCCTGCCTGAAAATAAATGGGGAATGGGAAAGAGGGTAACAGTGTCCAAAATGACTCCAAGGCTGGAGAAGCCGTGCCCCAAGAGGCACACACATCTCACTGGTAGTAACATGGTTATTTAAAAATAAAATGAAAATATGATTTTTCTTTCAATTTATACATTTTGTCTTCTGAAATGGTTACTAAATTGTTAAGACCTAACAAGGAAATGGTAGGTATTTCTTTGGCTTAAGGTGCAATGAAAAGGTTACTGTGATACTAAGGGTACAGGGAACAAATAAAGATTGGATAATAATAGCAGAAGTTATGACAGTGCCATACGAGTAACTAAAGTCATATCATTTAACCCATCTCATCAAGGCAAAGGGAGTTATTTTGTTTTAATTCCACAAAAAAGTTCTTACGTGTAAGAGGAACAATCTCTTCCTACAATCACATCCTTCCTGCTATAGACTGAATTGTGTCCCCTCCCCAAAATGACTGGAGAAGAAAATGGCAACCCACCGTAGTATTCCTGCCTGGAAAATCCAATGGATAGAGGAGTCTGGTGGGCTCAGGGGGTCATAGTCCATGAGGTCGAAAAAGAGTCGGACATGACTTAGTGACTAAAAAACAATCACCCTCAAGTCATACGCCGAAATCCTAATCTCCAGTAACTCAGAATGTGACAGTACATGGAGATAGTGTCTTTAAAGAGGTGATTAAGTTAAAATGAGATCCTTAGGGTGGGTCCTCATCATGAGGCACTGCAAGGACACAGAGACACAAACAGGGAAAGCCTTTCAAACAAGCTCCTTCCTGTCTCCCTTCCTGAGTATCCGTAAGTGAAAGTCCCTCAGTCGTGTCCGACTCTTTGCGATCTCGTGGACTATACAGTTCATGGGATTCTCCAGGCCAGAATACTGGAGTGGGTAGCCTTTCCCTTCTCCAGGGGATCTTCCCAACCCAGGAATCGAATCCAGGTCTTCCATATGGCAGGCAGATTCTTTACCAGGTGAGCCACAAGGGAAGCCCAAGATACAAGAGTATCCTTAGATCCTCCATAAAATGAACCGTATAGACAACTGATCCCAAAGAACATTTGCTCCTATGTGCCAATGCTATCTTCCTATGTTTTATGATACAATAAAAATAATAGACTATGTATCTGAAGCAAGACACCTTGCATCAGGAGAGAAGGCAAAGGACACAACAGGTCAAACCTCTCAACCTTTGCCCACGAGCCTAGAAACACATGTCATGTTCAGCCTGTATGAAAGGCTGTCTGATCTCCAAGGACATTCTCTAGATTCAGTACAAGTGAAAGACGGGAGTCTGAGATGTCACAACACTATCTGCATATTCCTTCATGTGATTTCCCGACACACAAGTGTCCCTGGGCATCATTTGAAAACCATGGGCTGTTTAATAATAAAATTCCAGTCCCAGTGATATTAAGGCTTCATGGTCTTTCTTCTGTGAACATTTCTGCATGCATCACTTAGGGTGAAAATGAAAGGAATCCCTTAGGCTCAAGCTGATCACATGCACTACCGTAAATCTACACCCACATGATGAAAGCAGTGCCCCCACGCTTGTAGTATGTCTTAAAAAAAAAAGTTGAATGAATAGAGGCACACGTCTTATTCTAATCTTTTGTTGTTTAATTAAAAATGTTTACCAGCCAATTAAACTTTTACTTAGATTGTTAAATAGTGTGACAAGTCTCATCTAGAAAATTCAGGTTCACTGCATGACAGAGCTTTCCTAATTAATAATGCTTTCCATGATACACATAAGTTCTAACGGCTGCTTCACTGGCACTGGGAGAAACCCAAGACATAGTCACCATGCAATTTCCAATTCATATTTTTCACAGTATTTGTATTTCACATGAATGGATATATTTGGAACCCAAGTGACTAAACAACCACAGTAAAGCATCTGGGCACAACCTTTCACCAACCAATCAACATGTAACTAACTTCATTTTATATGTGTTTCTGTTTAAAGACATCTTGTTTACAATAATATCATTGATTCGTTAAACCTAGCCTCTCTTTCAGAACAGTTATTATATGTTAATATTTGTATTGAGATGCAGATGGTGACTGCAGCCATGAAATTAAAAGACAAAAAGTAAGAAAAGTAATGACCTTGGAAGAAAAGTAATGACCAACCTAGACAGCATATTAAAAAGCAGAGACATTACTTTGCCAACAACAGTCCATCTAGTCAAGGCTGTGGTTTTTCCAGTGGTCATGTATGGATGTGAGAGTTGGACTATAAAGAAAGCTGAGTGCCAAAGAAGTGATGCTTTTGAACTGTGGTTTTGGAGAAGACTCTTGAGAGTCCCTTGGACTGTAAGAAGATCCAACCAGTCAATCCCAAAGGAAACCAGTCCTGAATATTCATTGGAAGGACTGATGCCGAAGCTGAAATTCCAATATTTTGGCCACCTGATGTGAAGAACTGACTCACTGGAAAAGACCCTGATGCTGGGGAAGATTGAAGGCGGAAGGAGAAGGGGATGACAGAGGATGAGATGGCTGGATGGCATCACCAACTCAGTGGACATGAGTTTGAGTGAACTCCGGGAACTGGTGATGGACAGGGAGGGCTGGCATGCTGCAGTCCTTGGGATCACGAAGAGTTAGACACGACTGAGGAACTGAACTGAACTGAATACTTGTATAAAGAAATAACACATTAGTATGAGTTGCTTTTAAAAATAGGTATATATACAAAGTATAAGAGACCAAAAGACCTCTGGCTAATTACATAAAGCAAGCAGCAAAAGCCAAAAAAGAGAAGAGGGCAAGGGGGATTTCCAAATGACATATAACCTCTGTTTCACTACCAAGATTCTAAAATGCTCTCCCAAGAAGAAAACCATCTTCTGCACCTCTGATCCGGGACTGAAGATTACTGCAGTGAAACAAGAGATGTGATATCTGGAAATGTTGACAGTGTTGTGGGGCATTAACAAGATCCGAGATCATAAGTAATCTGCTCTGTTAAGTAAATGTAATGTCGGGGTATAAACATCACTAGATAGCCTTTCAAGTGCCATACTCTGCATTGCTATTCCACAATTATTTGCACTGGAAACATGAAATTAAAAAAAAAAAAAAAGAAACCATTGGTGTATGGCAAAACTGGGTACAAGTAGGTATATCTACTCAAGAAGATAAAATGTCATCAACCCTTATTCATTGGTTGTGTTCAAAGTGAGCAAGTAAAGTAAAATGACTCTTGCCAACTCCTTTAATCATAAGCAAAAAGTCAGTTTTTCTTTCTCCAAGATAGTTTGAAAGGAAGTTGCATCTTTATATTTAGCATGAAGAGCCAAATGACAAAGAACCATTAGGAGCTGATATGCAAGGGGTCCCTCATCTCATGCTTACATTGGTATGTATGCTCCCTCAATGGAATGACATAAGAAGTCCAAGTATTATTAAAATCACTTTTCTCCCTTTAAGAGCAAGTCAAAGATACATATGGAAAACTTCATTATCTGGAACAATTTCTATAATTTATATCCTGATGATAAGATTTTCAAGGTGTCCCCAGGTTCCCTATAAACATGAGCTTGACCATGGACTGCGCCTCCTTCAATACTAAGACACCTTTGTACTTAACAACTACTGTGAGTTGTCATGATTTGCAGTAGTTATAGCTATGGAGTAAAATCTGTGCCCCTGCCCCCACCAAATTCATATGGTGAAACAATTCCCAATAGGATGGTATTTAGAGACAGGGTTCTGGGAGGTGATTAGGTCACAAGCAGGGGCCCTTCACGAATGGGATGAGGCCCTTATAAAAGAGAGATCCCGCAATACTTTTGTAGTGTGAAGTAATACCAAGAAGGCAGCTATCTATGAACTAAGAAGCAGGACCTCAATCCCACAATGAAACGGCCAGGATCAGATTTCCCAGCCTCTAGAACCGTGAAAAATAAATGTTTGATGTGTAAACCTCAGTCTATGGTGCTTTTTATCACACGAGCATGATTGGTCAAAGACAGTTATGTGCCACAGAGCTGCTATGAACACTGAATTAGTGAATGCTGAACCACTGCTCCTGGTGAAAACAGAGGATTACTTTCCTGCAAGCATCTGAACATGAGCTCCGCCAGTGGTTCAGTGGTAAAGAATCCGCCTGCCAAAGTTTGATTCCTGGATCTGGAAGATCTGCTGGGGTAGGAAATGGCAACCTGCTCCAGTATTATTGCCTGGGAAATCCCATGGACAGAGGAGCCTGACAGGCTACAGTCCAAAAGAGTCAGATGCGACTTAGTGACTAAACAACTACGATAAAGCATCCGGGCACAACATTTCACCAACTAATCAACATGTAACTTTATGTGTCTCTGTTTAACGACAACTTCTTTACAACATATCACTGACTCATTAATATTAAACTCAAGGCCAAGAGGACCACAACTCATGCCTGAATGAAACGTATCTCCATAAAGCACATCACAGCCTTGCTGTGCTCAGAAAGATGAGAAAGCACTTCAGGGCCATGCTCACCGGCCACTTTAAATAGCGAATCACCCCAAAACCCCACAAAATTTGAACAACAGGACACTGAAAACACAGCAAAAAGGACACCTGTTTATAGTATGAACTGAAAGAAGAAGACAGAGCATTGTTCAACCTTAACTTGGAATAAACACACCAGCTAAGCCACATTTGCCACTCTGCACGTCTGTGAATGAGCATGTAAGTGTCACAAGAGTCGATTTGAGGGTTTCAAATAACTGTTTTGCACGGAAACAAAAGCACAAAATAGAATCCACAAATAATGAGCACAGACGGTCTCACGTAAGTCAGGCCCTTATGGCTCATTACACCCCATCTTCTCCATCTCCAGTCACCTCCACCCTGCGCATGCCGGGTACCTGTATTCTGAGTAACAAGTGCCGGTTGGCATGCTCCAGCTTCTTCTGTCTGTTTTCAAGCTCTTTCGCACGTTGCTGTTCCCGTTGCAACTTTCGGATATAGTCCACGGAAGCTTTTAAAATGGTTCCCTTGTTCCAGCGCATGTCTCTGGAATGAAAATGGAAGGAAACAGAGTTTTAGTGTTGGATGCTCCATGAAAATTCAATACTCAGAGCATTCAGTTTCTCAAGATGAAATAACAATTAGAAGTTGAGAATCACTGCCATTGACTGAGTGCTAGTTATGTGCTGGACACAGTCTACTCACATCTTCTACTTTATCTTACTTCAACCAGACAGGTGCCTGGCGAAGGAGGGCTACTGGGCATGTGCTGAATCAGAGATGATTCAAATAGCCTTCCATTCCAGAGCTACATGAAGGCAGAGTCAGGACTTAAATTTAGGTCTGTTGATGACAAAGTCAATATTCTTAAACACTATATTCAATAGCAATAGCTTTCTAGGATTATAAAATTAACACAGAATAATAAACAGTTAAAAAAAATTCTGTGAGATCCCACTACTTAATTGTATGCATCATAAAAGTGGCATCCTTGGGTTTTATCACGAATATTCATAGGCCGGTTATAAATTCTCTCCGTCTCCACGTCCTCATCAATAAAATGGTGATGCTATGCTTCTGTGAGCAGCCCCACAGGTATGTTGCTAGAATCAAAGTAGACCCTTTATATGAGTATGCTGAAAAAACTCTAGAATACAGTTCCAACAATGCAGCAGGCACTGTGCTAGGATTCAACATCGTAATTACCACAGCTACCTTTAAATAGCATTTGCTGCCTGACAGGTACTTTTTAAAGTGGTTTTCTGCTCATTTAATCATAACCACCTCAATTGGTAGACATTAATATCATCCCCATTTTATAGACTGAAAAACAGAGGCACAGACAGGTTAAATAATTTGCTCTAAGTATACAGCTAGGAAATGGTCGAGCCAGGAAGCCTGGAGAATCTGGTGCCAGACTCCATCCCCTAAACCACCTTCCTCTCAAGAGACTGAATCCTCAAATCAACTAGACTAGATAGAAATAGTCTGCTCCCCACCCTCCTTTTTTTTTTTAACAGGTAAGAAAAATGGAATACTTGGGGAAAATTTCCTCCCCAAGTCACACATCTAACAGGTTTTCTAATTCAAACGCAGGCAGCCTGAGCTTGGTGCCTTTGGGTTTTTAAACACTATCGTTCTAATGCATTCCTATATGAGAACATTAAAAAAGCCATTAAGGTGTAGGTAAGGTTGGTGGTTTAGTAGCTAAGTCATGTCTGACTTTTGCGACCCCTTGGACTGTAGCCTGCCAGGCTCATCTGTCATTGGAATTTTCTAGGCAAGAATACTGGAGTAGGTTGCCATTTCCTTTTCCAGGGGATCTTCCTGACCCAGGGATAGAACTCGTCTCCTGCATTGTAGGCAGATTCTTACCAACTGAGCCACCAGGGAAGATGTAGCTAAAAGCGAGTTGAAAAACTTAAGAGTGCCCCAGAAAAATCATTAAGAATAAAATTATAACTAAACAGTGATATTTCTATATGCTTTAACCTGAGCTCTTTTATAGAAAATATCCATGATAATAATGACAATGGTAAAGCCAAAAACAATTTTATGTATGGAAAACCTCCTGTGCCATAATCTAAAGCTGCTAAAAGCAGATTGGAAGTATCAGCTGGGACATGTGAATCGTGGTGGTTTAGTTGCTAAGTCATGTCTGACTCTTGCAATCCCATGGACTGCAGCCTGCCAGGCTCTTTGTCCATGTGATTCTCCAGGTGAGAATACTGGAGTCGGTTGCCATTTCTTTCTCCAGAGGATTTTCCTGACCCAGCAATCGAACCCAGGTATCCTGCATTGCAGGCAGATTCTTTATCAACTGAGCTATAAGGGACACCCCATAATCTATAGCTGATCAAAGATCAGAAGTATCAGCTGGGATGTGTGAATGGAGGAACATTAAAACAAGCCACCAAGTAATTGATCCTCACATGCCTTAGATGGAGAACAAAACAGAAGCTCTCCCATGAGATGCTGAGTTACAGCCCCTGGAGAACTCCCTGGGGCTGATCTCTGGGGTCTGGGCACCAAAAATGGCAACCCAGGGAGGTGTCCTGAGATGCTAAGAGTGAGCACAAACCCAACCTGTTCAAGGCTTAAAGGAAAACAACAGACCTGCCTCAGCAGCCAGAGAGAAATAAAATTATACTGAAAGATGCCTTCACTAGGCCAATAAGGTGAGAAACCCGTAATTAAACATGAAAGCAGATACTCTGGTTTTAAGAGGTGATGACTCTAATCACTTGGGCTTCCCTGGTGGCTCATCTGGTAAAGAAGCCGCCTGCAATGCGGGAGACCTGGGTTCGATCCCTGGGTTGGGAAGATCCCCTGGAGGAGGGCATGGCAACCTAATCCAGTATTCTTGCCTGGAGAATCCCTATGGACAGAGGAGCCTGGCAGGCTGAAGTCCATGGTGTCACAAAGAGTCAGAATGACTGAGTAACTAAGCACAGAATTAAAATCACTTACCTTGGGTTTCACTTCCTTGTGAGACCCAATTAATTAATTATGCTTTGGAGTTTTCTTTTTCTTTTTTTTGCAATGAGAGCAATCCTTTTTTTTTTTTTCCTCACACAAGGCAGACCTAGTCTAGGGTAGGAGAGGGTGTGGGGCTGTGATCAGCTTGACTATGTCTCTATAGCAGCCCCAAGGTCTGTGACAGAAACCTGGCTTAGGACAGAACAGATGCGGTCTGCTGTATCTTAAAACAATGCCTACAATTAAAGATTGTTATCAGTTCAGATTATAAACACATAAGTATTCTAATACAATAAAGAAGATATGCAAATAGAGGCTTTCACTGCAGCCCCATAATTTCATAATATGTTGCTAAAGAGATCCATGTGCTGCAGTTTAAAAGAATATGCTAAAAAGTGAAAGCTGATAAAGAACAGGAAAATGGGAATTCAATTTCAACTATCATGCAAGACTGACTATAGGAAATGAAGGTCACAGCCCCTTCGTAGGATGCATTTGTGCTGCAGAACTGAGAATTTGAATGTTTTGAGTTTCAAAACGGCTTTCCTTGAAACCTGGGAAAGTGAAATGTTGATGATGGAGACTTTGCTTGAACATTCATCAAAACCACCTTAGAATGGGCAATGGTTTTATTTTGTCACAAATTCTCTGACAATAATGTGAATAGCAAATTTAATAAGCCTTGCATGAATAATGGTTGATTTCATCTTTACATTTTATTAGGTAGCTAAAAGGTCATATTCAGAGGCTAATTTCATAGAATGCCTGTGGGAGCCATTAAAATGTATACATCTTCGAGCCCTTTACTTCAAATGGGCCAATTTCTAATGGATAAAAATTGTGTATTTGTTGTCCTATTTGCTGACATTGCTGGTAGGAAAATTATCTTTACAACCGTTATCTCTGAAAGAGTGCATTAGAGACTGGAAGTTGAAATCCAAATTAGCTGACCGATGCTTATAAGAGGATTAACAATTTCTTTTTTTCCCCTTGATTGGTAAAACAAACAAAGGGCATATAATTTGGGGGGGGGGGGAAACTGACTTTTTATCTACTGAAGATTGTTAAACTTGAAATCTCCAATATCAGCTCTCAGTGCCTATATTGTATGAGCTTAAAAGCAAATAAATAGCCAACAAATCTTGCTTTATCACCTACTGAAGTCTCTGTCCAGTATGAACTGATAAAATAACTTTTTTAGTAGTTCAGTGTTTGTCAAAGATTCTCAGATTTCAGGAAGCCACCTTCCCACCTCCAAAGCTGAACAGCTCATGTCCAATAATCTTTTTGAACAACTCAGTTCAGGTCTCTTGAGATTTTAGTTTGATAAACCAACCAAAAGAAAGGAGCAGGTGGTATGCATAAATGAAACCAAAGGAAGAAGGGATACGTCTTTAGTTTTATCTGCACACTTTTTGCAACATATGAAAAAACACTAAGGTATGAAAAAATATATGATGCAATTGTACTCACGGATCATTTGACTTGGGAATCAAAGTACCTAGTTCCTTAATACGGTCATTTATGTTAAATCTTCTTCTTCGTTCAACTTCAAAAAAAGAGCACAGGAAAGGGCTATTAGTAATGGTGCCATAGACGCATTTAGCACATCTCATTAAAGGCATGTGTATATTATCTCTGCTTGGTTGGGACAATGAAAACCTGAATCTATATTTCCCAGTTACTTTCCTGTTTTTGGTACTGAGGTTAAAGCCCTTTAAAAGATGAGCTACCTTGGTACAGAACTGTATCATTTATGAAGCCTTGAGATTATAATTTCTCATTTGACCCTAGTAACTCCTGAAACTAGAGCTACCATCCTTAGTTACAAATGACAAAACTACCTAGGTGATATCAGAGAGCTGATGAGGACACAATAGGTGGAGAATAGCCAGTATTTGACCCTGAGCCTCCAGACCAGGGGCAGCAAGTTTTCTGCAAAGATAGCGAGCTCTCTGTAGGCCAAACAGCAAAAATAAGCATATAATTAAGTACCTACACAGCAAAAGAGAAAACAGATTTCCATAAATTTTGTGTTGACAAAATTCAAAATGTACTAATATTAACTGAACACGATTTTCAATGATGCAAGTTTACTGAAAAGAATCACTAGATATTGAAACTTGTATTTTATATAATTTTCACATGTCATAAAAAATTATTCTTCGGGCATTTTAAACCATTTAAAAATGTAAAAAAACATTCTCAGACTATAGGCCATACAAAAACCTTTCCTCCAGTCCAGGAATACCCAACAGAAACATACTGCAAGTTTCACGTGTAGTTTTTAGTTTTCTAGCAGTCTCATTAAATGAGTAAAAACAAAGAAGTGAAATCTGCTTTAATATTTTTATTAAACTCACTATATCAAAAGCATTATAATATCAACACGTGGACTATATAAAAATTTATAAATATTTAACATCCTTTTATTTGTACTAACTTTTCAAAATCCAGCGTGCATTTTATACTCGCAGCAAATCACAGTTTGAAGTAGGCACATTTCAAATGCTCAACAGGCAGACATGTCCACTGGCTACAATAATGAATAAAATCATCCTAGAAGTCAAGCATCTTCAACTATACTATGCATCCTAACAGCATTCTTCTTTTATAAATCCAGTTGTATGTTGAACTGAATAATCATCTTCTTGGGGGAAGGGGGGTGAAATAGTAGGCATATGACTTAATAAATGTTTTAAATTTACCTAGTCTGAAAAGAAATTCCAAATAACTTAAAGTCTAATAAACTGGATTAAAGGTATTAATATTTTACTTTGCATATACAAAACCTAATATATATTTATATTTGACTCACTAACATTCTGCATGCTCAATAAATAGTATTATTCACTACTTTCTCAGTGCATATTATATTTTTTTCTTAGCTGAGTGATTATTTCTAAGATTAAATCAGTTATGCATAACACAGTCTTATCATCAGACTTTTATAAAATAGAAACAGTTAGGGATAATCACTGGCTCTGAAGAAGAAATTTTTGGACCTCTGATCTAGCTAACCTTCCAAAACTCTGAAGCATGACATGTTTTCTTTTTCCAAGCATATAATATTCATAAAAAAATCAAACATTGCTGAAATACATAAAATGAAATAAAAGTCTCTAATGAGCCTGATACCACCACTGTAAAATTTGTTACATATCCTTGGTGATTATTTTTATGTTCTAAGAAAAGCACACACGTGGCCTAGGGGTGCACCCAGGAAACAGATGTTGGGGATCTTCTTAATCTACATTCAATTCCTGGTAACCTCATTTACTATTATGGTTTTGAATACCACATATACAATGATGACTATCGTATCTGCAGCCCAAACATCTTCCTGGAACTCTAGACTCACAAATCTACTACTAGAGACTTATGAAGGTCATATGGAAGTCCTCCATATAAAGGTGCAATGGGCAGCCCTGACACTCCAGACTTCAGCCCCTGATCTTCCTTTTTTCAATAAGCTTCACCCCGGGGCTTTCTTACCTCACTGTAACTCCATCTGTCCAGTTGCTTAGGGCAGAAACTTAGAATCAGTTCTGTAGCTCTATTTCTTCCACATCCTATATTCAATCCATCATCAAAATCTGCTGGCTCTATCTCTGAAATATTTCCAGAAGCTGCCCACTTCAAATCTCTGCTGCTGCCTGATAGAAACCATCAGCATCTCTTGCCTGGATTATTGCAGTCCTCCCAAGTGGTACTTCTGCTTCACCCATGCTCTTCATTCCCTATCCCCATTAGTCTATCTACAATGCATAAGCTATGAAAACATGAGTCAGAGCTTGTTTTGTTTTGTTTTGTTTTTCAGAACTTGTTAATCTCTTGCTGAAAACTCTTCAATCGCTTGCCCTTGAGGTGTCCTACAGGATCTCTGAGTTCCCATCCCTCTGATCTCATTTCTCTTCCTCTCCTCCTCTGATCACGTTTTATTGTGGCTCATCTGTGTTCCTCCTATCCTCAGCTTCATGAGCTTCTTGCTCTTCCTCAACCAAATCAGACACACTCCCCACTTTAGGACCTCATATTGCTGTTCCCCCTGCCTGGAACACTCTTCCCCCAGATACCTGAATGGCTCTGCCCTCACCCTCCTCCAGTAGTGACTCAAATTTACCTATGAGCCCTCCCTGACTGCCTATTTAGAAGGGACCCACCTCCTCCCGTACCCATCCCAACACTCTACTCCCCTCTCTGCACTCTGCCTCCTCATAGGACTTTCTGACATCTAACATCTATATATTTCATTCATTCATTCATTCATTCATTTAATCATAGACCTGTCTACCATCTAACATTTGCCTGTTTCTATTTATTTATATATGCTTAGTCATTGATGCCTTCCAAGTACCCATATGAGCCTAGCACACACTAGGCCTCCAACAACCATGAACCGAATAAAGTATAACATCACTAAAGCAGAATTACACGAAAACCCATTCTGCATCTATCTTTTCTCACTTAACAGCGTATTGTTGATACCTATTATCATCAACATTTGTATGTACTACATTTTATTTTTAATTCAGTGCCTCCCCCCTCAACTATGTTTTTACTATAAAAGTGATACCAGCTTGAAAAAAATGGCAAAACATGCAAAAATGTGTAAAGAAAAAAGTAAAACAACTCTGCACACCATCCAACATCTATATGCCTGAGGAAATTGCCAGTGACAAGGCTGACTCCTAGATCTTCTACACACACACACACACACACACATACACGCATACACAGTGTGTTCCTTTTACATAATGGGATCCTATACATATCATTGTGCCGTTTGCTCTCCTCATTCAGTAATTCGTTGCAGACAGATGAAACAGACCAACACCATTCTTCTTAAGAGCCACTGAGTGTCCTTTATAAGGATATACCATAATTTATTTTTTTACAAATACGCTACTGATAAATATTTAGACTATTTCCAATCTCTTTCTTTTTCAAAGGTATAATGACTACTTTTGCTAGTGGTCACATGTACTTTTTATTCCCCTCACAGTACTTAGCCTATGCTGAAAACACCATCTGCATGAATCTGTTTGCTCTCCCATTCTGTTTGCCCCTGACTTACATGTAAGCTTCTCAGGACAGGGGACAAATCTGCCTGTCTGGTTCACCTCTGTAGAAAAGTGTCTTATACACAATGGGGCTCAAAAAGTAGTTACGCATGAATAAATGAATGTAATCTTTAGCTCATTTTGTCAGGAACTCTTACAAGATAAATTCCTAGAAGAGGAAAAGTCAATGGGCAAGTGAACCTTGAGTATTAATTTCTAACAGTTCAACGAAATCTTAAGACTGCTTTACTGTCCTCAGAGTTGGAACTGATAATATTTGCACTTTACAGACAACCCTGAACTTGAGAGTTCAGGTGACAAAGTAAAGGCGGATACTGTTCTTGCCAACATCCAACTTAGTTTTCCACATTTCAGTATAGGAGAAGCTTTAGAGACTGCCTCATTATCTCATTTCTAATGTATTTTAAAAGAAGAAATATCTTAGAGTAAAGTTACTTGAAAACCAGAAGAGACTTTAGAAATATTAGTCAAAATCTCTTGGTTAATAGGTGAGAAAAGTTTCCTCTAAGTGAAAGGGTAACTGGGAAGAGCAGGATCTATTCAAAGAAAACACACAGACACAACCACCTTCCCCTAAGGACTTAGCAATTCCATTTCTTAGCATTTACCCTGGAGAAACTAACTCTGCTGTACACAGAGAGCCATGTCTGCAAATGTTCGCTGTGGCATTGTTTATAATAGGGAGAAACTGGAAACAGAACTAACACTTAGCAATAGGAGGATTACTAAATATCACAAGTCACATGTGGAACACCATGCAACAATTTTTTTAAAAGGTAGATAGATCTAGATGAGTAATAGCAAAAGGTCTTTAGGACACACTGTGGAGTGAAAAACCAGGCATCAATATGAGACTATTTGTGTTAAATCATAGACAAAATCATTCTATTATAATCTCTGCATGCATAAGGGTGTGTATTCTTAAATACACAGGAAAAGGTTGCAAAGACAAACAACAAATTGGAAAAAAAAACCAACAATGATTATTTTTAGAGCCCAGAGAAGAACTGTGAGCTTATCCTATCATTTCTACATGGACAAAGTGTTTATACATAACTTCATCCTTAAAAATCAATTTAGGAAAAAGAGGACAGGGGATCTTGAGATGAGAATTCACACAGACACAATTTTCTACTTCCAAGCCCAATATTTTTTTTTTGCAGCCTCTTGAACTTGTTTATGTAACAAAAATCTTGAATTTTCATAGAAAAAAGCATAAAGATGTGATCAAGAGTAAATTAAGCATGTAAGAAAGTAATTTTAAATGTTAGAAGACTTCTATTTTTTGTTTTAATGCTTCTTAATTATTAAAAAAAATTAAAATTTTTATTTTATAGAACTGTTAGACTTTTAAAAATCACTTTCTCATAGAAAGTTATACAACAAATCATAATTCTACTGATAGAAGACTTTTTAAAACCACAGTTAAAGTTAGAAATTTGAGAGGCTACCTCACCTCACTCAATGACTCTCCTCCACATGTTTCATTTTTTTTTCTTTTAAATCTCACTGGAGAAGGTGATTCCATAATCCCCTTTTGTTAGTTAAGTTCCAGTGTGAGCAACTTATAATTGGGTAGTCAGGGATCAAGATTCCCTCTTACAAAAAAAAGCAAAAACATCAGTCCTCAAGATACTGAAAACAAGCGTGTGTGTGTGTGTGTGTGTATAATTCACTTTAATCTGAGATTAAAATGTGAGGCAAAGTATATACTTTGGACTCTTCAAAAAACAATTTTCTTCCATAAAATAAACCTTTAACAGGTAAAATCAATTTCTCTTCAAAATGCCTGGAAACTCTTTGATATAAGGGGGAACATCAACTCCAATGTAATAAACATAAAACCAACTTACTCAAGTTGTGATTGTCCTTTTTTTGTCTCTCTTTGGCCAATGCTCTTGCTTCAGACTCTGTGGGAAAAATACATGCTGTGCACATGAATGAAGTCATTAGAAACCAGAACCTTTCAAGGAACAGAGTGGTGTGAACTAAAAAAACACTTCATTGTCTAAACAGATGGATGTTTATCTGACTTAACTATAAATAAAAACAGTTTAAAAATTTTTAACTTTGAATCAAAGACTTCCTTTTTTTTTTTTTTCCAAAAGCAATATATATCCAATAAATGCAAAATTTTAGCTTCTACAAAATGGTAGAAGACCAGTAACAAAGATGTCTGACAGGCTGGAACGACAGGTACGAACAACAAAAAAATAAATAACCAGAGATTATGAGAAGTTGCTGTCAATAGAGTATTGTCAGCAGTCAAATTTTCTTTTCAGGAAATAGCACTTTTCAGTCTTTCTTTGATGTGTTAACACACTGAGACAGAAGCTGAGCCAAGAAGCTCCCAAACTGGATCTCTAACTGGTTCATGGAAATGAACTCATTATTTAAGAACTTTGAGCCAGGTTCCATCAGAACCTGTTAGAATGAAACGATTCAATGACTTCTAGGGCAACTATTTACTACTCTGAGTTTACAAAAATAAAAATAGGCATTTGGGACAGAGGCATTTGGTGACAACTCCATTTGATCTGTTTGCATAGCAACTCTGGTGCGATCTATGCAATAAGGGATTATTAGCTGCCTTACAGAGAGTAAAACAAAACAAAGAAAAACAAATCAGGTTGCTTGACTAATCCTGGGGATTCAGGAACCTCTGTTACTTTCCTTTCAGAAGTGATATAAAAACATTACATTATCATAATCCAGAATTGTATTTTAAAATATATATCTTTTCAGAGAATGCAATGGCACCCCACTCCAGTACTCTTGCCTGGAAAATCCCATGGATGGAGGAGCCTGGTAGGCTGCAGTCCATGGGGTCGCTAAGAGTCGGATACGACTGAGCATCTTCACTTTCACTTTTCACTTCCATGCATTGGAGAAGGAAATTGCAACCCACTCCAGCGTTCTTGCCTGGAGAATCCCAGGGATGGGGGAGTCTGGTGGGCTGCCGTCTTTGGGGTCACACAGAGTCGGACACGACTGAAGTGACTTAGCTTAGCTTATAGCATATTTATTATATTGTTACAATGTATTATATATTATCAGGTCAGATTTGCTGACTTGTAAGCCTCTTTTTTGTGTGTATAGCGTGCTGCTTCCCGAGCTATCAGTGTTCAGAACCTCATTTCCTGTCCCTTTTCTCCTTTTCCTGCCATTTTACCCTTGTCCAGACTAGATTGGTCACTTTCTAAGATACCAGTGACTCTAGAGGTAGTGTCTGTTATATCTGTTTTTCAAAAAACTTAATAAATGTACACCCTCTTTACCCATTTCTTATGTCCTCTTTCCCCTTGTTGCTGTGGTTTTATTTCTGAAGAAACAATCATATACATAATTCAAAACCCCATTTTACACTCAAGAATTTTATGCATGTCACTCTAACCATATTTTATCCTTATTTAAATACAAGTTTCATTTAGCTATGTTTTCTAAAACTTCATTGTATTATTACTTCCTGGTACAATACCTAGGTGTTTGTTGGCTTTTGATGGTTTTTATGTATTAATCATCTTTTTAAAAACCAAATCAATGTCTTTTTTTTTAATGTCTTTCTCCTCCCACAATTTTCTGAACTTTTGTTTTTGTTCTTTCAAAGACACACTTGAATAGAAGAGGAATTTTTTTTTGCACCAAATCTATATTCCATAGTCTCAGTCTATTCACCGAATCCTGTAGGATGCAAGGATCAAATAATAAAAAGGGTTCGGATGAGCTGAAGGCCATAAAATCCAGCAGGGTAGAATGCCAGTTCTAATGCAGTTTCATCGTGTTTTAATGGCCAAATGCCTTCCCTAAAGCGTTAAACAAAAATGGCGAAACAGGTAATTTCACACTTGCCTCAAGAGCAAACGATACCCATTGCTCCATTTGATAAATTATTTTTTCACTCTGTGAGTGAATCTTTTGCACGTGATAGAGCAAAAGTAACAGGAAGCATCTTAAGAGGTAAGAAATATGTCCTTAGTCTGTCCCAGCTGTGGGTCTGAACGTGTGTCAAAGGAAAATTCAGATGAGTTCTCAAACTCAAATGCTACTAAGGGCCAGGAAAAAATCCAGACTGGGAGCCTGCTGCTCTCAGCCCAAAGGGGACAGCGGCCACAGACATAATGATGCCAGTCACAGAGGAATGGGGACCCGATTCCCAGCATCTCAAGTAATACTGGAAACCAGGATTTTCAAGTATAAGTACCTGACGCTAAAACATAGCTCAATGTTTCAACCACTGCACAGACCTGAAAACATATGTGTGTGAGTTGGAAATAGTTCTGGAGGTCACTACTTGGATAACTTTGCTGAACAGAACATGAACAGAAAACCTCCAGCGAGAGGCACATGTGCTGAGTATTTACCTGTGAGCTCCCTTTTTATGTTGGGAAGGTTGGCTGGGCAGGAGTTACTGATGGTGAGGCCTGGGGGTGGCAGGCCTTGATTTCCATAAAGGTCAATCAAGTTTCCAGAGACAGGTAACTGGAAAGAGAAGAAAACAGGAATGGAAGTGAATCACTGAACAATTCCTAAATTAGTCAGCCAAAACCCGTATTCTATTCCAGACTGTATTTACATATATACATCATTGATACTATGTATACAACAGAAAACTAATGAGAACATCACGCTGACGAGCACAGGGAACTCTACCCAGCACACTGGGGTGACCTGGATGGAAAGGAAGTCCAGAAGGGAGCAGACATATGTACCTGTGCAGCTGCTTCACTGTGCTGCACAGCAGAAACTAACACAGCACTGTAGAGCAACTAGACTCCAACAAAAACTGGCTTTTAAAAAAGAAATGATTTCATGTAAAAAAATATTTGTTAATACAGGAAATGAGATGTTTATCATTTCATTCATTCGCAGATATATGGTCTCCTTAGGGGTTCCCTTAGAGACAGGAAAGGAGACAGAATCTCACACACATCAAATCACTATACAACCCATCTGATAGGGTTATCGTGAGCATCGAGACAAAGGATAATGTGGTGGACTCTATCGGAGAAGGCAATGGCAACCCACTCCAGTGTTCTTGCCTGGAGAATCCCAGGGACGCGGGAGCCTGGTGGGCTGCCGTCTATGAGGTCGCACAGAGTCAGACACGACTGAAGCGACTTAGCAGCAGCAGCATTATCTATAGCATCTAGTAGCTTATGGTAGATGTGCAGTAAATACTGGCTATTATTAGTCATGTTCTATGTGGCATAGCTTTGTAGCCAAGTGAGGTTTCGCACCAAAGTCAACTTTCTTCTTTCCTTTTCTTCCTCTCTCTCTCTCTACAAAGCAAAGTAATGAAAAGTGTTTTCTTATTGGAAAAGAAATGATATCCTTACTATTATACTAAAAAGGTATTTTCCTTGAAACTGAAATCTTCCACAAAGCCACAAGAGGGAGCCCACTGACTTTCATAAAAGAACAAAATGTTAACACTTAAAAAAAAAAAAAAGAAATATTGAGCCTTTCCAAATGAGCTTAAGAGTGTTTGTCTCTTGTTCTGAACTGAATTATTTTCAAGCAGTGAATCTGTTTTATTCCAACAGTGACTTCCCTTTGTCACGTATGCATTTCCCTGTGACTAGCTCTCTGCTATGAGTTTGATGTACCCAGTTTTATAAACATATGAGATCCAAGACATTTCCTTTTCCCACTCCCTGAAATAAAGGTCTAAGTATTAATTGTTGGAAAACAGTTAAGTGATCTCACTACTTCCATGGCAGAAACTTCCCATTTCCAGCTCAACTCGAATAATTTGTGAAACTATCATTACCAGGTGAGAGTTTATGTCTTTAAGCCCTTCCTTTACTTGATTATACACTCTGATTTTTACTCCAATCTGAGAAAAGTAAGTGTAGATAGCGCTTAAGTCTGATTAAAATACTCAGGAACGCAGATGTACCTGGTAGAGACTACATGACAATACAGCATGTGCCATTCTTTCAAATAACCACTAACATACAGATTAAAAGATACCATGAAATAAAGATAGACTCAAATGTGTTTCCTCTCATTGGGAGCCACCAGGTATTGTATTCCTGTCATGACTTCTAAATAAACAGTCTATGAGCTAAACCCCTAGGTAGAGAGATGGGGGAAGTTTCCAACAGGTTAATGTGACACTTGCTCTGGTGTGATTGGGGCTGGGGGCTGTTTGAACAGACAGATCAGCAGAGCACATCTCTCTTCTGCACTCAGCCTTTTGTTCCTTTGTGAAGACAGCATCTAAATTATGCATATGAAATGGATTACACATATCTCACTATACGTATACATATGAAAATGTGATAATGTAAAATGCCCTTGAACCATATTTCAAGGGCCTCTAGCTAAGGAACTGATAAATAAGTGACTATGATTACTAGCTGTCTTAGTGGTTTTATATGAAACAGGTCATCTTCTCAGGTCAGCCTTGCCCTGTGTTTAGTTTTATTCTTGTCCAACTTAATACAGCAAAGTGAAAGAGGCTCAAATGTCTCAACACAGCACTGCAGTCAGAGAATCAGGAGTTATAAAGCTGGTGTGACATCTGATAAGACTTCGAGATTCCAAAGCTTTATCTTCCTCCTTTGTTGTTGCTCGGCCGCTCAGTCATGTCTGACGCTTTGAGACCCCATGGACTGCAGCACTTCGGGTTTCCCTGTCTTCCACTGTCTCCTGGAGTTTGCTCCAGTTATCTTCCTATCCTTCTAGAATTTCAGACTTGGAAAGAACTATTGGGTATTAATAAACCAATAATGTGACTTGAGATTCAATGCCACAAGCTAAAAACAATTATTTCCATGGCTTGAGAAATAAAGATCACATGTGCAAACTGTGTGCAAAACATACAACTGGGTTATTATGATAATTTGTTAGGAATAAATAATAGGCAAGTGATAAACACAACTAACTTTCAAAAAACACCTCTAAGTTATCACTGGATCGATACTGAACAGATATGTACTATTATAAACTTCTCCAGGATAAGAATATATTTTCTAACCACAATCTAAAGGAAGATGGTATGTGTACATATACTTAATAAATGCAGACTCACAAAAAGAGAAAGAGAGGGTGAAAAGAATTGAAAACTAGGGATGAGACAAAGAAACACACAAGGGGGTGGGTGGAAACAGGAAGAGAGAGACACAAACGCAAGAGTGGGGGAGAGATGGATGGGCAAGTCGGGTGGAAGCGGGGAGAACTGAGAAAGAAATGGATTGAGTAGGGCTTAAGAACTCCCAGAGAAGACCGTGTGGACTGGCAGCAGGGCTGACCAAAAAGAGAGATGAATTAAAATCTTCGGAACAAGACGCCTTATCGGGCACTCCACTGAGGTCAAACATCATTACTTCCAGTTGAAAAGGCAGCTTCTAACCCTCTGGAGAGTTCTTGAAAAGATTTCTCGCTTCGGCAGCTTTTCCAATCTTGCTGGTTAGGAGTGGGCATCATAGAGCCTGCTGGGGTATTTTGCTGAGAAAAACTTTACTTTGTGGGTGCCTACTCTGAGCCAGGCACAGAGATTAAAAGGCACTCTGTGTAACTTATCACGCTGACTTTATAAAAAGGAACATCGAGGTACTGCTCTGAGTGCAAGTTTTTGATAGGAGGTTCATATCGCATGTTAATTGTATTACTGGGAGGAGGGCAGGATCAACCTGCTGATAATAATCAATTAGAAACTGCAATTTTCAATTAATCTCCAAATGAACCTGAACAAATAAAAACCCGGGTGCTCACTAACTGTGGATACTCAAATTTACAAATGAACGGGGCAGTCATTTACATCCTGGGGTAAGGAGCCAGTGACTCAGGTTAGAAGCTGCCTGTCCCTGACGTGCCAAATGATATTCAACTCTGTGAGGTGAGATGTCCCTCTCTGAAAAAGTAGCAGTCATATCACCCATCTCACAGGGTTTTGTAAAAAGTAGACAAGATAAAGTGGGTGAAACAGGTGGTGCAGTGATAAACAATCTGCCTGCCAATGCAGGAGACACAGGAGATGCGAGTTCGATCTCTGGGTGGGGAAGATCCCCTGAGGAAGGGAAAGGCAACCCAATCCAGTATTCTTCCCGGGAAAATTCCATGGAAGGGGAGCCTGGCAGGCTACAGTCCATGGGGGTCACAAAGAGTCGAACATGACTGAAGACGCACGCACGAGTGAAACAGAGTACCTGCTCTTAAAGTGACTGATAAACTATGTTTCATTGTTCAGTCACTCAGTTGTATCAGACTCTTTGCGACCC
This sequence comes from Capra hircus, assembly GCF_001704415.2. NCBI lineage: Eukaryota > Metazoa > Chordata > Mammalia > Artiodactyla > Bovidae > Capra > Capra hircus. The sequence goes on from NC_030829.1 coordinate 31,549,889, forward strand.
CATGGACTGCAGAACATCAGGCTTCCCTGTCCTTCACTATTTCCCAAAGTGGCTCAAATTCATGTCCAGTGAGGTTTTCCTGAAAGTATATTCTTTGTCTACGGTTTTTTCGCTCAGTGATGTCCACTCTTTGTGACACCACGGACTGCAGCTAGCCAGGCTCCTCTGTCCATGAGGATTCTCCAGGCAAGAATACTGGAGTGGATTGCCATTCCTTTCTCCAGGGGAACTTCCCGACCCAGGGGTCGAAACTGGGTCTCCTGCCTTGCTGGCAGCCTCTTTACTGTCTGAGCCACCAGGGAAGTCACAGTTTTGGGGGCAAACTAATTTTCACTTTGATTAACAAAACTATCCACCATATGAATTGCCAAGCATCCCGTGGATTGCGATGCAGATCTAAGCACAGAAATGAGGGGATGTGTGTGGCTAAAGTGACTACTCCATATTCCAAACCTTTTTCCATTGGGGGTGATTTTGCCCCTTTTCCCCAGGGGACATTTGTCACTGTCTCGAGACCTTCTGAGTTGTCACTGTGGGATGGCAAGGTGTGAATGGCCTCCAGTGGGTAAAAGCCAGGGACCCTGCTAAACATCCTACAACAGACAAGACAGTCTCCACAACAAAAGATTACCCATCACAAATGTCAACAGTACCAAGGTTGAAAGACTGCTCTAAATGATGGCTTAGGTGCTTTATATTAACAGCTGTTATTTATGAAAGCTACTCAAAGGGAGGCTGATTAAAATAATATGGATTTCTAATCAAAAATCAGTCTCCTAGCCATGCAAATTTAGGAATTCAGTGGTTCCCTTTCTCATTTTGAAAAATTCCCCCAGTTACCTTCATTACTAGGTCAAAATAACACTTTTAAAGCTAAGGAAGACATTTGAATCAGAATATGGATTTCTAATTAAAAATCAGTCTCCTAGCCATGCAAATTTAGGAATTCAGTGGTTCCCTTTCTCATTTTGAAAAATTCCCCCAGTTACCTTCATTACTAGGTCAAAATAACACTTTTAAAGCTAAGGAAGACATTTGAATCAGTTCTAATGAGGTGGGTGAAACAGGAGCCTATTATACAGAGTGAAGTAAGCCAGAAAGAAAAACACCAATACAGTGTACTAACGCATATATGTGGAATTTAGAAAGATGGTAACGATAACCCTCTATGAGAGACAGCAAAAGAGACACAGATGTATTATAGAACAGTCTTTTGGACTCTGTGGGAGAGGGAGAGGGTGGGATGATTTGGGAGAGTGGCATTGAAACATGTATAATATATATGAAACGAATCGCCAGTCCAGGTTCAATGCAGGATACAGGATGCTTGGGGCTGGTGCACTGGGATGACCCAGAGGGATGGGATGGGGAGGGAGGAGGGTGGGTTTCAGGATAGGGAACATGTGTACACCCGTGGCGGATTCATGTTGATGTATGGCAAAACCAATACAATATTGTAAAGTAATTAGTCTCCAATTAAAATAAATAAATTTATATTTTAAAAAAAGCTAAGGAAGAGGAAGCACAACTTCTGTTAACATAAATATATTGTGTCTTTGCGGGGTTTTTATCCAGCACATTAACCTGATGGACAAGATTTCACTTCCAGTGCACGAGCTGTACAATGGACAGTAAAAGACACAGTCCCATTAGGACAAATAAAGAGAAGGTAGACACGTGTGCGTATGTTCCCTAAACTTTGTCTGAGTCAAGTTCTTCAATGTTCTGCTCCACCAAAATGAATATTGTTCCAAGTAAATGATAATTGCGAAATGTTATTATTTTTTTTTCTCCCTGGATGGTCCCCTTCTCTGAATATCAATTAAGTACTGTAAGCACAAGGAAACTGGGACTTTTATTCTTTGTTTGCGATGGTACAAGAGGGCCCTTGTGCTCTCAGAATAGTTATTTCTAGACTCCAATTCCCTTAGGATAGTTTCCTCTCTAGGATAGTTTCCTCTCTAAGTGTTCCTTCCACTTTATTTTTTAAAACAGTTAACTTGAAATAGACCATTTCAAAGAATGAACTAAAAGGAAAAAATGTCCAACATACAGAATATTAAGTTTAAACTCCACTGTGGGGAAAAAATTAACATGTTAGTAAGTTGTAGTGGTCCTGTTATTTAATTCTGACAACTAAAGCCCAATTTTATCAAGAATAAGAGCTAGTAACTAACAGCATAGGTTCTCTTGTTTTAGATGCTATTATTATCCCCATTTTCCAGCAAAGGAAAGTGAGGCAAAGACAAACAACTCACTCCAGAGTGCGTACTGAAGTCAGATGTCTGGCTGAGAGTCTGTGTTCCTCGCTTCTGTGTTACTGTGTCTTTCTGCCAGTTGTAAAATGCCGAAACAGTTTCTTGTGGGAAAGCTCTGATGTGCAGAACACAGAAGAGAAATGGGGACCAGGACAAAGTCAGTGACCCCTGAGGGTGCTGCAGGTTACTCTTCTCTTGACTGGGAATTAATCAAAGTCTGCCCTGGGGATTCTTCTCATCTGGGGACTCCCCTGAGATGGTCTCTCTGCTTCTGAAACATCCTTCTCCATTCAAAGTCTGAAGTGGGCTCCTTTTCTAAGCTTGTCAGCCCAGTGAGACCAGGAAGGAGACCTGACTCAGCTGCATCCAAAGCACCTCACCCGGCACTGGTCACATATGAGGCATCTAATAAAGGCCAAATCAATCTTAAAGTGAGTTCAGGAGCAATCGGACTAGGATACCTACTCCACCATAGACTGACCGAGGAGACACGGGTATTCAGTCTAAAGGTCATGTCTTCAGAGGGTTGTCACAGGACAAGTTCTCCGCGGGGCAAACTGGGATCCACATCCACAGAGAGACTCACTATGATAAATATTTCCATTATTGAGTATGATATTATTCTAACATAGAGTCGGCATATTACAGTTGCTGAGTGAATATCACCTGGATAAAATACTATCAAAATCATTTAAACTATAATAAATTATATATAATAATTTAGACATTGTTGAGTACAAGCTATGTTTCCAATGCTAAATGCTGTACATACTTTAGGGTTTCCCAGGGGGCTAGTGGTAAAGGGTCTCCTGCCAATGCAGGAGACAGGGGTTTCATTCCTGGGTCAGGAAGATCCCCTGGAGAAGGAAACGGCAACCCAATCCACTACTCTTGCCTGGGAAATCCCATGACAGAGGAGCCTGGTGGGCTACAGTCCGTAGGGTCACAAAAGAGTTGGAAAGGACTCAATGACTAAACAACAACAATTCATAATTTAGGAGATGACCATGTCAAGGAGAAACAATGATCAGTTCTATTTTACAAAAAAGGAAATGGAGGACTTCAAGACACTAAGTAATGTGCAAGGTCAGGCTGTTAGGATTTGAATCCAGGTCTGATGATAAATCTTCAGCTCCCAACCACTGTGTTACACTGCTTCACTTGTGAGTGTGGATTTGGAAGGTTTCAAGAAGCTGAAAGCCTGATATTTTGGAGGGGAATACAAAGGATATGCAAGAGGAAATTAAGGCAGTGAGTACTAGGTTAGATCAGATGACATCTGAGGTCCTTACCACTGGGGAAAACTTTTTTAAAAAGAACAATTTAAAAGAATCATGTCAATCCTACAGTTCTCCTGAGTATGCGCAGGTATTCATTTGATGCCACTGGAAAATTACCACCCTTGTAAAGTTCTTCTGAAATGACTTGGCCATTGCTAATTAGTGCTGCAAGGGGGCTGCTGCTGCTGCTGCTGCTGCTGCTGCTGCTGCTGCTCCTAAGTCGCTTCAGTTGTGTCCGACTCTGTGCGACCCCATAGACGGCAGCCCACCAGGCTCCCCCGTCCCTGGGATTCTCCAGGCAAGAACACTGGAGTGGGTTGCCATTCCCTTCTCCAATGCATGAAAGTGAAAAGTGAAAGTGAAGTCGCTCAGTCGTGTCTGACTCCTAGCAACCCCATGGGTACATGTAAAAATATAAATTCCTAAGCGTAAGCTCCTCCAAGGTTTTTGCTCCTGTTTGTCCTAGGATTCTGACTACTGACAGGCACCGTCTGCCTCACGGATGCATAAAGCTGAAAGCAAGAGGGTTCCACAGCAGCTGACCCAGGGCTCAAAGAGAGTGGGACAAGTTTGGCATGGGAACATTTGTTAGAAATAATATTTAGTTCTTTCAAAATGGGGGGTGAGTTTAAACGGGTAGTAAATTGACAAAACTAAACACTCTAGAAAAAACTCAGAGGTTTTGAGGGGAGTGCTTACTCCTCAAGACTTCAAGAAGGTGACTTAAAGGACTGGATCAAGACAGAAAAGAAAATGTAACTATAAAAAACTGGTTTTCTAGGGATTTTGGTATAAATAACTAAAAGCTACCACATTCCCTTGCCAAGGAAATTTATCATTGGAATTTAGTCTTTAAAAAAAATTCTGTGGTTAAAAAAATATCATCTAAATTCACCATTTTTAATTATTTTTAAGTGTATAGTTCAATTGCATTAAGTATATTCACATTGTCGGGCAGCACATCTCCAGAACTTGTTCATCTTGCAAATCTGAATTTCTATAACCACTAGCAACAACTCCCTTTCACCCTCTTTAACACCATGGAAGTTAATCTTTTAGAAACCAATTACTACCCTGCTTAGGAAAAGCATCTTAGGAACTTGCGTAGAAATTCAGTTCAGTTCAGTTGCTCAGTCGTGTCCGACTCTTTGCGACCCCATAAATTAGCAGTTTTTAAAAGATGACTCCATCCTGCAACCAATCTTGCTTGCTTGAGACTGGCTCCCACAATCCGAATTAGCTCTGGCCAATCTATCCTGTAACTGTCCTGAACTCACTGGTTTGTGTATACTGATAGATTTGCTCGGTTTGTGTCAAGTCTGAAGTCAAGGGGAGATTCTATCAGCAACCAGAGTCCTCTGTTTAGTGCTGAATGGTAGGTTCTTCCTCCAATTCCAGGGCTTGTCTCCTCAGTGTATAGTTACACCACCCCCTAGATTGTCCAGCTGGTGAATATATTATGCAGTGTTAAATATATTGCATCCTTAAAGCTCTTTGTCCATTTTATTTTCATTTCAAAAATCTGAACAGAAGGCTAGCATATTCTTGAACCCTTGGTGAAATTTAAATGTTAGTAAAAATAGTATACCCCCCAAAACATACTAATTACTAAAGAATATGATAGTCTCACAACATTGCTTGTATAGAAAACAGAAAAGGATGGGACAAGGCATTCAAAGCGGAGAAGACAATGGCACCTCACTCCAGTACTCTTGCCTGGAAAATCCCATGGGCAGCGGAGCCTAGTAGGCTGGAGTCCATTGGGTCGCTAAGAGTCAAGACACGGCTGAGTAACTTCACTTTCACTTTTCACTTTCATGCATTGGAGAAGGAAATGGCAATCCACTCCAGTGTTCTTGCCTGGAGAATCCCAGGGACGGGAGAGCCTGGTGGGCTGCCATCTATGGGATGCACAGAGTCGCATATGGGCTCTGGTCGCACAGAGTCGGACACGACTGAAGCGACTTAGCAGCAGCAGCAGGCATTCAAAGATGTACCGTGTCCCAGCTCTGACACATCTGAGCTGTATAACCTAGGGCAACACAAGCTAACCTTTCCTAACCCTAAAATGGAGGGCAAGAACCAAGTAAGACCCAAATGGAAGGAGTGAAAGAAAATAAACTCTACAGGCAAGGCTCCAACTGCAGAGAGGAATACTTAACTGCTGCTGCTGCTGCTGCTAAGTCGCATCAGTCGTGTCCGACTCTGTGCAACCCCATAGATGGAAGCCCACCAGGCTCCTCTGTCCCTGGGATTCTCCAGGCAAGAACACTGGAGTGGGTTGCCATTTCCTTCTCCAATGCATGAAAGTGAAAAGTGAAAGTGAACTCGCTCAGTCGTGTCCGACTCTTAGTGACCCCATGGACTGTAGCCTACGAGGCTCCTCTGTCCATGGGATTTCCCAGGCAAGAGTAGTGGAGTGGGGTGCCATTGCCTTCTCCGGGAATACTTAACAGAGAAGAGCAAATATGATCCCTGCTTAATGAACTAAAATTGGAATAAATTTGCCATTGAAAAGGGGCAAACTGAACGTCACTTAATCACCTGTCAATGGTAAAGGATCTCCTTTAAAAAGTGCATTACGTTTTCAGGCTGACCAGAAAACCACTGTAAATAATACAGTAAATAATAGCACGCAGTATTTCCCTTGGCAGCAGTATACTAAGTTGGGCATCAGATGTCGAGGGGAGTTAGAAAACCTAGCATGTTATTGAAAGTGAACTTGGACTACAGGGACTGCAGAGCTTTATCATGGAGTTACTGATAAACTCACAAGAAATCCTTAATTTCTAATGTCTGAGTCATTTATCTGTGATCTTGAGATATTTCTCTGCCTCATCAATTAACTTCTCAAAGAATCACTTGCAAAGAGAAACTGAAAATTCAGGAACAGGAAAAAAACATGGGAAATAATATCTCAAGCTTTTCTTTTAGAAAAATAAAAAGATCACCAATACCGTATTTGCCATTTGCAAGGCGGGATCCATCAAGCCCAGGATCTCTTCATTATAACTTGATTCTAGGCTAATGATGTCATCAATTACATCATCCATCTGAGGGAAAAAGGCAATGGAAGAGAGATAGATATAAGCAAAAACTGTGCAAAGCAATTCAAAGCGAGATCCATGGTCTTTCCTGATCTAAAGAAGTAACACTCTTTAGTAGAGTCTAAGAGATAACCGTCCTCTTCCTCTCCAAAGGAGTACATTATTGAAGACCATTAATGCTAACGGGTGATGAGGAGGAGGATATACGCAACCAGCACATAGTGATTACTAGGTGCCAGTCACTGGGCTCGGGGCTTTTTATGGACTAACTGGTTTACCCTGACAATAACCCTACCAGAATAGGTGCTATTATTACAGCAATTTTTCAGGTGAGATACATGGGAAACAGCTTGCCCAAAGTCACAAATCAAAGAAGAGTTAGAGCCACAGTTTGAACTAAACTTTCAATTGTTGTATAAAACCGCCTGCCCTAAACAGGAAAGAGGAACCAGGAAACTTCATCTTGAACGATAGCTGCTTTTTCCTTTTCTCATCTAAATTTACATCCAGTACATTTCCCACACCGTCCTTGGAGTAAAAAAAAAAACCACAGATGGCTGTTCAACCCTTTGTTCCCATAGAGGTGTGGGGGGCACTGTGGCTCCCAGGCCACTGGTTAACCCTGCAGTCGTCTTACAATAACTTGTACACTAAGTCTCTCCTTGTATGCCTGCCAGTGGGCTCGCACTCCCGGAGGAGAGCGCCAGGACGAGGTTATCATTACAGTCGTGGAGCTGACATTCCCTCTAGATCAATTTTATTTCTGAAGTACCAAAACATCAGTCACGATAGTAAACAACAGTGATTACATGTGCATTGCAGCAGTTGCAAAGACAAGTCTGTGAAAACATTTCTTCGTAAACATCTTAGGTATTTGATCTAATTGGTATGTCTGTGTGTGTGGTGTGTGTGTGAGTGTGTGCGTGCATGCGAGCATGCAAACACCTGCTTGGGTCTTAATAGTGCTTCACAAGTACACAGTGAAAGCTCAGAACTCAGAGGGATGCCCCTGTGTGCCTTTTTGCCACAGTTAAAGAAGACAGGCTTCAACATCATGGGGCTTGTCAGAATCTTGGCTCTCCCACTTTCTGGTTTGGATCATTGCCCCTAATCTTTAAGAGTCACAGTGTGCCAATCTGTAAAATGGAGTTAATAATACTCATGCCCTTATTGGATTCTTGTGAGATTTCAGGACAAACCATATGAAGTGCTCACAGTGCCAAGAATAGAGCATACATTCAAAAAATGAGTGTCACTGAGTGACTCCAGAGAAGAATAAATGGAGGTCAGTTTTGAGAAACTGCCAATACTGTTTCCTTTCCAGGTATACCAATTGTATGTCCTATTTAAGAGATGACATTCCAAGTGAATTGCCAAACTGGAAAATGGGCCAGAAGACTTATGAGCAACCTCTCTTTGTAAATGTTTAATCTTTTTTTTTTTTTTTCAGGGAAAGGACATTAGTGGCTTTGGTGTGAGAGAATTTTTAAAATAATTTGTTCTTTTATGAAAAGAGTCATACATGTTGATAAAAAGCAAAAAAAAAATTTCTTCCTCTTATATATCCATGCACACATTTAAAATATAAAATATAATTAATAAATGGATGTAACATAATTTATATATCCATTAAACAGGATGCCGCAGAAGAACTTTTCATTGCTTGGGAAAATATTCATGAATTATCATTAAATGAATAAATAAAGTTTCCAAATGTATTTTTCATGGGATTTCATTTTATAAAACTATAAAACTATATAGATCTTACACATACACACATCTTGGTTTTACAGATATTCTGTCCAAGTTGCTAGCCCATAAATTTGTATGACATACTTTGATGATGGTATCTAAATGAAGTACAGCAGTTTACATCTTATTTATTAAAATTTATGTATTTTAAGCATTGTTTAACACCTTACAGCAACTCAGGGGAAAATGCATTTTAGTATCATTTCCCTAGTAGTTTTTAAATCATGAGACATCATGAAGAAAACAGCACTGTTCATAGCTTTCTCAATTGGAAAAAAAAAAAATCAATGGGGGTGGGGGCAAAAATCCAAAGTCATTAAGAAGGTGTGATTAGCCACAAATATAGATCCTCATTACAAAGTGTTATATCCTTGGGCTGCCGAGTCATTCAGTACCTGCATGCACGATGCTCGTGAATGTGTGTTCATACTTGGGCATTCGCTCTCCGCCCTGTTTTGCTCTTCGAACTTATAAAACCCCTGCAAAAACACAAGCAAAATCAGCCCATGACTTGGATTTGCAAGTGACTGTTCAGTGACATTTTCACACGAGGTTGATGGTGTAGCAACAAGATGAACTAAGCTCTTCAGTAAAGTGAAATGTGACCAAGAAGTGAAATAATGAAGAAAGAACGTCCATCAGATCAGTCTGACAAATGACAAGCATGGACAGAGAAAAATAAGATGGTTGGTTTGGGCAAAAGGGAGAGGATTTAGTCCCTCTAGAAATTAAAATCAACCAAACTTCAGAAGGGTTACCTCTGAAATCACATGAACATTTCAGAGGACAGTCAAACTCCATTAAAATGATGCTCATCATCTCATACTTTGGAAAAAACAGGCATTAAATCACAACTTGCCTTTTAGGTAGGCTTCAAATTTTGGTGCCACAATTAGCTCTGAGGTATATTTGAGTCTTGTCTCCAACCCAGCCTTTATAAAAAGCAGCTTTCACCAGCAGCAGCAATTTATTAAGGAAACCAAATACACCTAGCAAGGAAATCTTTGCTTTTCTGTTAGATTCTCAGGTACTATATTCTTCCAATCCAGCCATGCACCCTCTGTGCTTTTTTCGTTTTTCCTTTCCAGCTCAGGGAGAAATAAAAATAATATTCCAGACACTCACAGCAAGCAGAACTTCTAAACTGCCTGTCCGACACCTTTTCTATTTTTACTATCCCTTTTCCACCTTCCCTTCTCTCCCTGCATTTTCAATGCTTTGTAAATGGAAAGGCACGGAAGAGAACACTCAGCTAACAAGCGGAAATGGGATAGGAGAAAAAGGGTCCTCACCTCCGGGTTCTGCTCCGAGGGGGCCAAGTCCCCTGCCTGGAGCCATAACCCAATAACCCAGTGACAGTGATGGGGACCAGAGGCTGGAGGATGACAGCTAGCATGGGGAGTCTGGGACAAAGGCCGGTGAAGGTGGCCACGCGGACAGACTGGAGTCCACAATCAAGTGCAGGAGGGAGATCCGACAGACAGTCATTCAGTGTAAGAGAAAGGAGAGGGGAGGAGACATGAATTACCTCTTTTTCACAGTTGGAGTTAAGTGTAAGCATAGCCATGGGGCTGTTGGGTGCGCTGCTCCCCGGCACTGGTGGCATGACATGGTCGCCAGGCTGGTTTGGACATGGCAAGCTCAGGACTTGGTTGGCATGTTTATTTGCTAAAGTGGTAGAAAGGTACTGCTTTACCTGCTGCCTTTGGGCTTGCTGTATGTGGTACTTGGTGGGGTTTTCGAGGTGGGTCTGCACCTGAACATAGCCATGGAGGGAAGAGAAGAAAGTGCTGTTATTGGTGAGTTTTGGACAGCTCTTCTTTTCAGGCACAAACATGAGACAAGCCAGTCTGTCAACAGAATAGATTATTAAGCCCCTATTAGGTACCAGGCACTGTGCTGATGGATTTTGCTATTACTGAAGTTTAAAGGCTAACTCTTTGGATTTGGGTTAATACTCTGCCTGGTTTCATTTCCCTGCTAATTAACGGTCCATCTCTTTAAAACCTTGTGCCCTTCTTCTCATGCATAATAGCTAAAAAGCTGCAACTATCTGTAGGGTAAAAATTTTCTCAAACACACCTGAGTTTATTAAGATCAAAACAATAATCTAGAAGAAGGTGTATAACTTATTTCAGTTTTCTTTGGCAAATATAATAGCGTTCTGTTTTGTTTAAAAACACAAAAACAAAACCTCCTTTAGAAACAACTATAAAACGGTTGTAGAACATAAACAGAAACATTCTGATGATTAAATCCACCAGTTGCAGATTAATTCTTCCCACTTTCATTGGGACATGAGTATTCAATATTTTAATTAAGATCTCAAACTCAACATAAAAAGCAGTTCCGCATGAAGTAGTTTCTTTCAAACACAAAAACACTTCCATAGATGTGTTTGTTTGTTTGTTCTTTTTTGGATGTGTTTTTAAAGGCATGTATATTAAGCCACCAGAATATTTTCACCTTGTTTCTTATAAGACATTAATAGAGAATACGAAGCTTTTAAACAAAATCAACGATACTCAATATAGTCACTTTTTACTTGAGAAACACAATTTAATCTTACAAGCTATGAATAGGAGTCATAGGGAGAATACAGCCATGCACAGGGGGGAAAAATCCTACTAATATTTACTCTGTTCAAAACTACATTGGATTCCTGCTTATGGCATCAAACAATAAACAACATTAAATGGGAGGACACGTACCAACTGAAAACTGTGTGTCTACTACAATAACACGAAAAGCTGAAACACTCGATTTATGAATTACATTTCAGAGACTGAATAGAAGAATAAAGCTCACCTGATAGTGATTATATTCTAGCATTTCCAGCATAACCACGTTTTAAGTGGCCCCAATCCAACGAGAAACAGTAGACTATCCGTTCCCTCTACTTTCTGTAATTCCGATTCGTAGACTGGCATAGAGAAAGCACTATAAACAAGGTGTCCCGAGATACCACCGGAAACTTCATCACAGCAGCCCTGCTTATAATAACCTAAGCTAATTAGTTATGCATGTAAAAAAAAAAAAAGAGTTCACACAAAGGGCTTTTTTTTTTGGAAGCCCTACGAGTTTGCTCTTAAATATTGATATCAACCCCCCCATCCCACCCAGCTTGACGTCATGCTTTTTTTTCATAAATATAAAAGAACCTTTTTTAAGGGATGAGCTATCAAAGTCAAACTCGCTGTCAGATCAAGGCCAATTCACTATTCATCTTTAGTTCCAGTAGTATTAATAGACAATGCTATTTCTCTTTCAGCAATAGGTTAAGAGCTAGATGCCCTCTTTGGAGAACACTGCCTAAAAGCTACACATGAGACTTTGCTAATGGCTGAGTAACTCAGCCCCTTCCAAACACAGAAAGAGTGTCCTTTAGTATGCGGGAGTCCCTAATGAACTTTTGAGTTCAGCAGTCTCATCTTGCATCCAGGTCTCAAGGTGCATCTTATTCTTAACTGGATAGATAAGTAAATTTCCTCCTGACCTTGCATTAGGAAAAGGGGGAGCTTTTCTAAATAGAAAAGGAAAAATACATATATCCACAGAGGCACTTTCGGATACATATTTACGTGGAAAATAAGAAATACACATCTCCCCAATTTAGTCCTCAAATTAGGAAGCATAACAATTTTCACTGAAAATCTTTTAATGTAATTTTTGGTGCTAGAGAAGAATATACTTATCATATACACAACTGGTGTATTTGTATATTTGCTCATTTATTCATTCCATTATTTAATGTTATTATGCGCTAAACGCTGTTCCAGGCAAAGAATGTACATTGTGAGAAAGTAGATACAATTGTCAGCTTTATGACACTGAGAGTCTGGGGTGAAGCAAAGGAAGGAAAACACAAACAGATATATATTTAAAATTATGATAATGGCTGATAGGCACTGCTGAAATGGTGAGATATTTTAAGTATAAGAATGTAAAATTCAATAATTTTGTCCAAATGCCCAGGCTAATGAAGTCCTTTAGTTGACAATCTCAAATTGTTTCAAATGACTGATCTAACGTGCACAGAAACATTTTAAGTTTCATAAAGGGTCCAGACATGATAATGATGAGGACAATAGACATTACTAAAATAAACATCAAATGAGGGCAATGGGTGTAAGGTGCTTATTTCACTATTACACTTAAAAAAGAAAGGGCTGCACATTTAAAAATAAATGTTAATTCACTGGCAGATCCTTATTCTTTAAATGAATCAGAATTTCAGGCTTTAGTAAGGAAAAAAGCAACTTGTCTGTTCAGCACTGAGAGTGAGGTCTTTACTACAACCAGGTTGAGGTGGTCAGAGTGGGATATATTGTTTCCCTTCTACTGTCAGTGTCTTTTGAAGTAAGTTAAGAACAGACTGGCTATAACCATTATGGAGAAGACAGAACATCCCCAGACATCACCAATTCAACACCTGAAACAGGTGACATAAAGGAGGTCATGATCTGTGGGGTTATGCACAGACCTCACAGGAGCGGTGAGGTCTGTGGCAAACTAGAGAGTCCACGTGCTTCATGTAAAAAACAAAAAAAAAACAAAAAAAACGCTGACATAATCTGTAACTGACTGTGGCCCTGTGGGAACACCATTCCAGTTGAGTTAGGCTTTTTTTTCAATTTTTCAGTTTAGCCTGCAACCTGAACTTGTTTTTTCAATGCAAACTCCCAGATTACGAAAATGACACCTAATTGTTTGATTTTTCATACTGTACAAGACAAATCAAACACACTTGTTGGTTAGACTCAGCAGAAATGTGGTCTCTGCTCTACACTGTCCAGAAGGAGAATCTTTCTTTCTATATTCTGGGGCCCGGCAGGAGCACCAAGGTTCTTAGAAGTTAGTTCTTCTTCTGAAACATTAGTGTCAAATATAGGCCATTCCATTCCTGGTGCCTCTCTGAGAGGCACATCATGGCTTCTGGCACAGTCAGCCGAAGAATTAAGTATTAGAAACCTGGGATCACATTCAGACCTCGCAACTTACTACCTATGTGACCTTCTGCACGATATTAAGCTTTCCAGGCCTTCGTCACTTCATATGCTCAATGAGGGTGATAACAGGAATTGCCTGCTAGAGCTGTTTTTGGCATTAAGCGAAACCACACTTCTACTAGGCTTAGCAATCCATCTCAAACAACAGTTTTCAAATTTTCTTTTTTGCCTTAAGTAAGTAAGTAAGTGAAGTCACTCAGTCGTGTCCAACTCTTTGTGACCCCATGGACTGTAGCCTATCAGGCTCCTCCGACCATGGGATTTTCCAGGCAAGAGTGCTGGAGTGGATTGCCATTTCTTTGCCTTAGGACCCTTTTAAACTCTTAAGTGTCTTGTGTTTGTATGGGTTATATCTATCCATATTTATCATCTTAGGAATTAAAACAGAAAATTTTAAAACACAAGATAACTCACTAGCATATAGTCCGCTGGACATGAGAACAATGACTTTGTAACACATTATGTAGCCTCTGTAAAACTCTTCTGTATAAAGTTATCCTCGGAATCCACAGGGATGGGTTTTAGGACCTCTGCAGATGGCAAAATCCAAGGATGCTCAAGTCCCTAACATAAAATGGCATAGTACTCTCAGAGAGATGAGCATTTTAAAAAAGGAAAATAAGTTTGTTATTATTATAAAAGTATGTTTGACCTGGTGGAATGGCAGGAGTCCTGGAGACCCCCAGGGTTCCTGGATGATACTTTGAGAAGCTCTGATCTGCCTGTAGCGTTGTATCCAGCCCATCCTAGCCATGCTATTGCCCACTGTGTTGGTGGTGTGTAACCAAGTCACTCACATTCAAAACACTAATAACCCTAATTTCTCATAGCATTGCTTTTGTTGTTGTTCAGTTGTTAAGTCATGTCCAACTCTGCAACCCCAACTACTGCAGCACACCAGGCCTCCCTGTGCCTCACTATCTCTCATAGTTTTCCCAAGTTTATGTCCATTGAATCAGTGATGATATCCAACCATCTCATCCTCTGCCACCCTCTTCTCCTTTTGCCTTCCATCTTTCCCAGCATCAGGGTCTTTTCCAATGAGTTGGTTGTTTGCACCAGATGGCCAAAGTATTGGAGTTTCAACTTCCACAACATTATTATGAGGCTCTATACTATAGTCTTTTGACTGCTTTATTTGGCCATGCTGTACAGCCTGTGGGATCTTAGCTCCCTGCCCAGGGATCAAACCCTCACCCCCTACTAGAAGCACAGAGTCCTAACCACTGGACCATCGGGGAAGTCTCTCCTTTCGCTATAGTAAAAGCCATATAAATGTAACGTTCTGTCTTCAACTGTCCTAAACCATAGATTTTTAGTTAGTGATTTCCCACTCATTCATTTTTAAACAGCCAAACAGGGATGCAAATGAAAACACGTGTCATTAAACATCGGTATGATTTCCTGGTAATTTTTTGTATGTTTTTGTCCTTCAAGCCAACTGTATTATGGAATTCAGATGCCAAAAATTGGGTATTGTTGAGCAGTTGAGGTGCAGACCACAAAATAAAGCTGGAATACTTCTCACTCTATCAAAACACCATACTTTATTGACATAACTTATATTTCACATAAGTTAGTATGGTAGCTATCTGGGTCAAGGGCAAAAATCCAATGGCTTTGAAACTTTTCTTTCTTCTTATTACTACTGTCTTTTTCCCTTTTTCCTTCCTTCATTCAGATCCTGAACTGATAGCAAAAGACTGGGAATGAATCACTTTCTAGCTGTCACCGTTTAGTCTCACCACTTCCCAGGTGACACTGACAGGCTATTTCCCATCAGTTTCATTCTAAAGAGACCCTGGAGCACATCAGTGTAAGAGAGTGCCTGCAGATACCATCAAACTGGCTGACAAAAGAATTCACCGGAGCAAAGAAAAAACCCCATCTGATTGATATCCACTGCACTTCGATTACCTCTACTATTTGTAGATCAGAATAAAATAAAATTGAGTGAATAGTCCCATAATTCTTTTACTTTATAATGGATTTTACTTTTTGAACAAGTCAACAAAACTTTCAGATTTCTCACTTTGTGTTTAGAGAGAGAATGTGTTCTTCTGTTCAGTAAGTAAAAGAAATATTAAAATGGATTATAATTCAATCAGATGCTATCCATTACCACCCCCAAGGGCTTCCTTGGTAGCTCAGCTGGTTAAGAATCTGCCTGCAATGCAGGAAACCCCGGTTCCATTCCTAGGTTGGGAAGATCCCCTGAAGAAGTGATAGGCTACCCATTCCAGTATTCTTGGGCTTCCCTGGTGGCTCAGACAGTAAAGAATCCATCTGCAATTGGAGAGACCTGGGTTATATGCCGGGATTGGGAAGATCCCCTGGCGGAGGGCATGGCAACCCACTCTAGTATTCTTGCCCTGAGAATTCCTGTGGACAGAGGAACCTGGCAGGCTACAGTCTATGGAGGCGCAAAGAGTTGGATATGACTGAGTGACTAAGCACAGACACCACAGCACCCCCCAAACCACTCTTCTCTTCATACTATTTTTACAGGACAATGTACAGAGATGGTCACTAATGTAATCATCATCCCTTAGAATATGATGAAACAGAACATTCTGAAACAGCTAGCATTCTGAAATGACTCACCCAAAGTCTTGCCCAGGGTCACGTATGAGAGGTGACAAGATTCTTTTCAGTCCCACAATTACAATATTACCATGAATGAAAACAACGGCCCAGAATGCAAGTTCTCATTCAGCAATGTTTTCACTGCAACCTGGACAACGTTCTCCTTAATAAAAAAGAAAGACAACAAGGACACAAATCCTGACCTAAGAGAGAAAAATCAAAACCATATGCAGACAAATGCAAATCCCAGAAGAGGGCATGGAGAAAAGGAACTCTCCTACACTGTTGCTGGAAAAGTAGATTGGTATACACACCACAGAGAACAGCATGGAGGTTTCTCCAACAACAACAAAAAAACACTAACAACAGAGCGGTCAGAAGATCCAGCAAAATTACTCCTGGGCATATATCCAGGAAAAAAGAAAACTCTAATTTTAAAAGATACATGCACCCCAAGGTTCGTGGTAGCACTATTTACAATAGTCAAGACATGGAAGCAACCTAAATGTCCATCAACAGATGAAGAGATAAAGATGTTGTATATATATACACAATGGAATATTACTCAGGCATTCAGTTCAGTTCAGTTCGGTCGTTCAGTCACGTCCAACTCTTTGTGACCCCGTGAATTGCAGCACTTCAGGCCTCCCTGTCCATCACCAACTCCCGGAGTTTACCCAAACTCATGTCCATTGACTTGATGATGCCATCCAACCATCTCATCCTCTGTCATCCCCTCCTCCTCCTGCCTTCAATGCCTGCATCAGGGTCTTTTCAAATGAGTCTATTCTTTGCACAAGGTGGCCAAAGTATTGGAGTTTCAGCTTCAATATCAGTCCTTCCAATGAACACCCAGGACTGGTTTCCTTTAGGATGGACTGGTTCAATCTCCTTTCAGTCCAAGGGACTCTCAAGAGTCTTCTCCAACACCACAGCTCAACAGCATCAATTCTTCAGCACTCAGCTTTCCTTATAGTCCAACTCTCACATCCATACATGACAACTAGAAAAACCACAGCCTTGACTAGACGGACCTTTGTTGGCAAAGTAATGTCTCTGCTTTTCAGTATGCTGTCTAGGTTGGTCATAACTTTCCTACCAAGGAGTAATCATCTTTTAATTTCATGGTTGCAGTCACCATCTCCAGTGGTTTTGGAGCCCCCAAAAATAAAGTCTGCCACTGTTTCCACTGTTTCCCCGTCTATTTCCCAGGAAGTGATGGGACCAGATGCCATGATCTTAGTTTTTTAAATGTTGAATTTTAAGCCAACTTTTTCACTCTCCTCTTTCACTTTCATCTAGACACTCTTCAATTCTTCTTCAATTTCTGCCATAAGGGTGGTGTCATCTGCATATCTGAGGTTATTGATATTTCTCCCAGCAATCTTGATTCTAGCTTGTGCTTCATCCAGTCTAACGTTTTTCATGATGTACTCTACATATAAGCTAAATAAGCAGGGTGACAATATACAGCCTTGATGTACTCCTTTTCCTATTTGGACGCAGTCTGTTGTTCCATGTCCAGTTCTAACTGTTGCTTCCTGACTTGCATATTGGTTTCTCAAGAGGCAGGTCAGGCGGTCTGGTATTCTCATCTCTTTCAGAATTTTCCACAGTTTGTTGTGATCCACAAAGTCAAAGGTTTTGGCATAGTCAATAAAGCAGAAATAGATGTTTTTCTGGAACTTTCTTGCTTTTTTGATGATCCAGCGGATGTTGGCCATTTGATCTCTGGTTCCTCTGCCTTTTCTAAAACCAGCTTGAACATCTGAAAGTTCACAGTTCACATATTGCTGAAGCCTGACTTAGAAAATTTGAGCATTACTTTACTAGCGTGTGAGATGAGTGCAATTGTGTAGTAGTTTGAGCATTCTTTGGTATTGCCTTTCTTTGGGATTGGAATGAAAACTGACATTTGCCAGTCCTGTGGCCAATGTTGAGTTCTTCAAATTTGCTGACATACTGAGTACAGCATTTTCACAGCATCATCTTTTAGGATTTGAAATAGCTCAACTGTAATTCCATCACCTCCACTAGCTTTGTTCATAGTGATGCTTCCTAAGGCCCACTAGACTTCACATTCCAGGATGTTTAGCTCTTGGAGAGTGATCACACCATCATGATTATCTGGGTCGTGAAGATCTTTTTTGTACAGTTCTGTGTATTCTTGCCACCTCTTCTTAATACCTCTGCTTCTGTTAGGTCCATATCATTTCTGTCCTTTATCAAGGCCATCTTTGCATGAAATGTTCTCTTAGATTCTCTAATTTTCTTGAAGAGATCTCTAGTCTTTCCCATTCTATTTTTTCCTCTATTTCTTTGCACTGATCACTGAGCCACTCAGGCATTACAAAGAATAATATAATGCCACAACCAGCAATATGGATGGACCTAGAGTTTATCATACTAAGTAAGCTGAGAAACACAAACACCACATAGTATCAGTTATATGTGCTAAGTCACTTCAGTCATGCCTGACTCTGTGTGACCCCATGGACTATAGCCTGCTAGGCTCCTCTGTTCACAGGATTCTCCAGGCTAGAACACTGGAATAGGTTGCCACTTCCTTCTCCAGGGGATCTTCCCACACCAGGGATTGAACCCATGTCTCTTATATTTCTTGCATTGGCAGGTGGGCTCTTTACCACTAGCACCACCTGGGAAGCCGTTATCACCTATATGAGGAATCTAAAAAAAAAGATACAAATGAGTATATTTAAAAGACAGAAAACAGATTCTCAGACATGGGAAACAAACTTACGGTCTTCCAAAAAGAAAAGCAAGGGTTTGGGGGCATAAATCAGGAGTTTGGGATTAACAGAAACACACAACTATACATGAAACAGATAAACAACAAAGTCCTACTGTACAGCACAGCGACCTATATTCAATATCTTGTAATAACCTATAATGGAACAGAATTTGAAAAAGAATATACACATATATTCTTTTTCAGATTTTTCTTTCTTGTACAGCTGAAACTAATACAGCACTGTAAATCAGCTACACTTCAATTTTTAAAAATCATATGCAAAAAAAAAAAATCAGTACTTAAATAAGTGATTACAGTTGATATAGCCAGGTCTTCTTCCCTATCACAGAGATCTGCCCACCAGCCCAATTAGGCCTGCTCTCTGCTTTTGCATGGCCTAAACACTAAGAATAGATTTTTACAGTTTTAACTGGCTGAAAATCATGAAAAGAAGAATGATATTTCATGATACATGAGAATTTTATGAAATCCAAATTTCAATGTCCATAAATAAAGTTTGCTTGGCACACAGCCCCTTCCATTCGTTGACATGTTGTCCACGGCTGCTCCCACACTATAGCAGCGGAGCCCACGTGGCTCCTAGCCTAAAATATCTACTATCTGGGTTTTTGGAGAAAATGTCAATTCTTGCTCTGTAAGAAAGTTTTACCAATCTAGAATTCAGTTTTCCTACTATGTTGAAGCTTCAGCAAGATTTGAAGAATGAGGTGATTTTTTTCAAAAGAGAAATTCAATATGTATAAATAATTTTATAGTTGTTTTTCCAAATAACTGGACAAAAGAACAGAGGATATGCTTAATTATCCCTATTTTAAAGGCTATAAAACACAAACTCTAAAAGGAAAAGTGAAAAGGCTCGCCAGGGTTAGAAAACAACCTCAGGGCCTTGCCTCCTGTGTCCAGTAACAAATGATGGAACCCCTTCACTGCTGATCAATTTCCATCAAGGACTTGAACCAAGTAAAGAGACAAAGATAAAACTACATCCAGAAGTGTACTCCGATATCCTATGCATGCAAAAATATGCATGAGTTTATATTGCATTGTTTTTGATCTGCACAGTTTAACACCACTTCCTGGCTTACTACTCTGTAGGCTCTCTGAATTCAGACGGATGCGTAGTAAATGTGCGCATGAGGAATGGTAAGCAAATCTATTTTTCTAAAACTGTGATGTTGTAACAGAATAAAGTGGACTGACCTACCAAAAGTTCCTAGCAAGCTTCTTATCCTAAACCAATGACCTATAAAATACAGGACTTACTCTAAACTGCAAAGTGGGCATGCTTGGTATTTAGGAAAAACAATATTCAGCAGTCTTTAAAAAAAAAAAAAGGAAGTATGACTGTAAGAAAACTCATAGTATATATATTATTTGTTCTCTCTCAGACTAAAATAAACCTAAGGTCTGAGTATTAAAAGAACATCAAGTGTTTATCTCAGCCAAATAGAAATATGAGAGATTAAAGGGTGGCAGCCATCTGCCTGCAGAGTATGAATAATCCCAGGTTAAAAACACCACTTACAGAATCAAATTCTATAGGAGAAGCAGCAAGACCCAATAAACTTAATCCATTACTCACTTTAAGAGAAAACCATGCATTTACAGGTCCTGCATTCTGAGGACCATATAAATCATTATGCACGGTTATATCGTATTAAATATAGCAGGATTTTTTTTAAAACACAGAAAACAGAATTAGCATTCATTCAATCACAACTGTGTACCATGTACCTGATGCTGTGCATTTTATATTCACTCCTAGCTCAGGTCAATTTAAAATAAAGCTCAGAAATCTCTTGGATAGCTTATGAAGTATTCTTGAAAGCTTCTTCTCACAATTTTTTACAATCATATGATGACAACTGATTAAATACAGAAGGAACTATAGACTCTTCAGATTTTCACAGGTTTAACCTCTTATATTGAATTGCTACTATTCAGAGTATACCCAATTGTCCTCTCGCCAAACACAAAAAAGAACTAAATATAGGGTTGGGTGCAAGTCTTCATGCCTAAATAAATCATTTAGGATCTTATTAAGTGCTGTGTGATTCTGTAGGTCTAGGTAGGGCCCAGGACCCTGCATTTCTAATAAGCTCCCAGGGAAGTCTACCCTGCTGGTCGATAAACCACACCACACCCTGAGCGCAAGGCTTTAACACATTTTCACCTCAACTTCTGCTCCCATCAAAAGAGTTATATCTTCACCATTCACTCACCAAATACTGTCTACCAGCCAGATGCCAGGCAACTGTCTTCATTAGACACAGGCTGTTCAGGGGCAAGACTCACCCAGAAGGTGACATGTAAGTACAGGTCTATAGTTGGGGAAAGAGAATGAGCTAGGAGATGGGTGGAAAGAGCAATCCAGCAAAGTACAAAAGTCCTCAGGTGTGAACAAGCCTCTCGTGTTCAGGGAAGAGTAAGGAGGCTCTTCACACACACTTTCCTTGGCTGCTTCTTGACAGGGTTTGACATTTGCCTGGGTTTTCTCCTGCCCCGCCTCTTTCATCATTTCTTCCCAGTGGCCTTTGCTAGTTTTCTCCTCTTCTCTCCTTCTTAAATGTCAGAGCACCCTAGGGTTCACAGCTTGACTTCCTCTCTCTGGAAGCACAGCCCTGGTGACGAGCCAGGCTCCTGGATTTAAACACCTGGTTCAGATGTCCTGAACTCCACAGTCACCTCCACCAGCCTACTCCATTGAGAGGACTGCAGACATCCTCCCCTCCCAATCAGCTCCTGCCATGCTCTTCTCCATCTTAGTAGATGGCAATCCCATTCTTCCATTATGTCGAAACATATGAAAGTAAAATAAATAAATAACCTTCATCTGGTTCAGCCTAGCTGCTCATTTCCAAAACTGTGGTCAACTTCATCATCTTCAATTCATTTCTTTCCTTCACACCCTACATCCAATCCATCAAGAGGCACTGGTTTTCTTTTTAGGATATATCTCAAATGTAACTAATTTTCATCATCTCTACTGTTACCACTTGATCTAGGCCATCATCATTTCACATTTGGGTGACTGAAAAGCCTCTTGACTCTTCCACCTACAATGTGCTCTCTTGCAGCCTATGTTCAATATACTGTGTGATCCTTGTAAAACATGTCAGATCATACTATTCCTGTGCACAAAGAACCCCTCTCCAATGGCTCCCTATTTATCTCTGAGGAAAATAAAACTCCTTACAATGGCCTGCTGCTGCTAAGTCGCTTCAGTCGTGTCCGACTCTGTGCGACCCCATAGATGGCAGCCCACCAGGCTCCCCCGTCCCTGGGATTCTCCAGGCAAGAACACTGGAGTGGGTTGCCATTTCCTTCTCCAATGCATGAAAGTGAAAAGTGAAAGTGAAGTCGCTCAGTCGTGTCCGACCCTCAGCAACCCCATGGACTGCAGCCTTCCAGGCTTCGCCATCCATGGGATTTTCCAGGCAAGAGTACTGGAGTGGGGTGCCATTGGTCTACAAGTCCCTAAACCAGAGCTGTCCACGGGCTTGTTAGACATGCTCATTCTTGGGCTCCACACCAGAAGTGATGGATCAGTATTTCTGAGCGAGGATCAGAAATTGATGTTTTACCAAGCTCTCCCAGTAGATTCTTATCCACAACAAAGTTTGAAGACTCCAGCCCACTGTGCCCATCTACCCCTCCATCCTGGGGTCATTTCTCTCTGATCTTATCTCCCATAACCATCTCAAGAATTTAGAAACCCCAATCCCCTCCCCACCAGTGGCCCCCACCCACCCCTATCCTGTTCTCTGTGTCCAGAACATGGCCTGGCACATAGTAGGAGCTCAGCAAATATGTAGAGAATCGATGAGTGGAGGCAGTGGGGCTGAAATGCATGAATGAGGGGAGAGACTAGAAAACTAAGGACAAAGGGCATCAGACTGTTTAGGGCCTCAGACAGGTTGGAGGTTAGGGTCCTGGCAGATTCTGGAAAAGTCCTGAGAGAACGGAGAAGTGGCAGACTGATTTTCTTCTTGACTAATTCAGAAAACCCTGGAGGAAATGTCTCCAAGCCAGGCAGATGATTCACAGTGCACCTCCCTAATCTGAGTTACAAAACTTCCTTTTCTGTGAAGGCAGACCCAAAGACTGCCAACTCTTATAGCTCTTATTCATGATGCTTAGGGCCCTGAATGTCTAACACACATGGCCAAGAGCCTGGACATTTGTCTCTATCTCTAGCTTCCTTCATAGCTCAGTCGGTAATCTGCCCGCAATGCAAGAGACCCCAGTTCGATTCCTGGGTCAGGAAGAGCCACTGGAGTAGGGATAGGTTACCCACTCCAGTATTCTTGGGCTTCCCTTGTGGCTCAGCTGGTAAAGAATCTGTCTGCAATGCGGGAGACCTGGGTTCAGTCCCTGGATTGGGAAGATCCCTTGCAGAAGGGAATGGCAATCCACTCCAATATTCTTGCCTGGGGAATCCCAAAGAGAGTAGCCTGGCGGGCAACAGTCCGTGGGGGTTGCAAAAAGTCAGACACAACTGAGTGACTAACACTTTACTGCAGTATTCTGGCCTGGAGAGTTCCATGGATGGTACAGTCCATGGGGTTGGAAAGAGTCAGACACGACTGAGCAACTTTCACTACACTGTAGACCTCTTGATAAGTCACAATTAAGGCAGAAGTCCTGAAGATGGTGGTCCATGGGCATAGTCCACAGGTATGGCTTAATGGCCTACAGACTATTTAATCAAAAATTGGGAGTTTTCATACTAAAATTGGACGTCTGGTTTCTCTGAATATAAAGACCTAATGGCACCCCACTCCAGTACTCTTGCCTGGAAAATCCCATGGACAGAGGAGCCTGGTAGGCTGCAGTCCATGGGGTCGCGAAGAGTGCGACACGACTAAACAACTTCACTTTCACTTTTCACTTTCATGCATTGGAGAAGGAAATGGCAACCCGCTCCAGTGTTCTTGCCTGGAGAATCCCAGGGACGGGGGAGCCTGGTGGGCTGCCATCTATGGGGTCGCACAGAGTCGGACACGACTGAAGCAACTCAGCAGCAGCAGCAGCAGCAGCGGCAATGAACAACCACACAGTGGGCCAGTAGGGGGCAGAGTTGAGAAGCAGCTGCCTTCCTTTGATGTGACTTGCTCTTCATTTTGCCACATTCTTGTTCAGTCACTAAGCTGCGTCCACCTCTTTGTGACCTCATGGACTGCAGCACACCAGGGTTCCCTGTCCTTTACTATCTCCTGGAGCTTGTTCAAACGCATGTCCATTGAGTTGACAGTGCCATCCAACTATCTCATTCTCTGTCGCCCCCTTCTCCTGACTTCAATCCTATTCCCAGCATCAGGGTCTTTTCTAATGAGTCAGCTCTTCGCATCAGGTGGACAAAGTATTGGAGCTTCAGCTTCAGCATGAGTCCTTCCAGTGAACATTCAGGGTTGATTTCCTTTAGGATTGACTGGTTTGATCTCCCTGCTGTCTAAGGGACTCTGAAGAGTCTTCTCCAGCACCATAGTTCGAAAGCATCAATTCTTCAGCACTCAGCCTTTTTTATGGTCCAACTCTCACATCCCATACATGACTACTGGAAAAAAACCACAGGTTTGCCTATACAGACATTTGTCAGCATAGTGCTGTCTCTGCTTTTTAATATTCTATCTAGGTTTGTAATAGCTTTTTCCCAAAGAGCAAGTGTCTTTTAATTCTGTGGTTGCAGTCACCATCTGCAGTGATTTTGGAGTCCAAGAAAATAAAATCTGCCACTGCTTCCACTTTCTTCTCATCTATTTTCTGTGAAGTGATGGGACCAGATGCCATGATCTTCATTTTTTGAATGTTGAGTTTTAAGCCAGATTTTTCACTCTCCTCTTTCATTTTCATCAAGAGGTTCTTTAGTTCCTCCTCGCTTTCTGCCATTAGAGAAGTATCATCTGCATATCTGAGGTTGCTGATATTTCTCCCGGCAATCTTGATTCCAGTTTGTGATTCTTCCAGCCCAGCATTTCTCATGATGTACTCTGCATATAAGTTAAATAAGCAGAGTGACAGTATACAGTCTTGACATACTCCTTTCCCAATTTGGAACCAGTCTGTTGTTCTATGTGCAGCTCTAACTGTTGCTTCTTGACCTGCATACAGGTTCCTCAGGAGGCAGGTAAGGCGGTCTGGTATTCCCATATCTTTAAGAATTTTCCACAGTTTGTTGTGATCCACATAGTCAAAGGCTTTCAGGTATTCAGTGAAGCACAAGTAAATGTCTTTCTGGAATTCCATTGCTTTTTCTATAGTCCAACATATGTTGGCAATTTGATCTCTGGTTATCACTCCTTATTCTGATATTTAAAATGGCCCTGATTTACTCGTTAATTTGCTTGACTCCTGAAGGCATTTAAATTGGCAAACTTCCTTAGCCTTTCACATTCCATATTCCAGGAGGTAGTCCCAAATCCGATGAAATGATGGTAGCATAAGTGGGACTAGAATACACTAAATGAACAATCTCATATGATACAGGTGAGAAAATGAATTGATACT
This sequence comes from Capra hircus, assembly GCF_001704415.2. Taxonomy (NCBI): domain Eukaryota; kingdom Metazoa; phylum Chordata; class Mammalia; order Artiodactyla; family Bovidae; genus Capra; species Capra hircus. Next base: position 31,575,101 of record NC_030829.1, read on the forward strand.
AAGTTTTTAAAAGCACACGATCATCTAGCAATTCACATTTTACACGACTTTTCTAAGGCAATCATCAGATATAAGGGCAAAGATTTAAGAACAGAGAGGTCCAGCAGAGCATTACCTTAAAAAGAAGACGGCAAATTACTGCCTTAGGACCCACTGCCTATTTTTGTAAATGAAGTTTTAGTGGGACATAGCCACACTCATTAATTTACATATAGTCTACAACTGTTTTCAAGCTATTACAATACTAGACTGGAGTTGGGTAATAGACCTTACATCCTTCAAAGCATACGGTATTTACTACCTGGCCCTTTAAAGAAAGTGTGCCAACCACTAATCTCAAATAACAAAATATTGGAAATTAATATCAATACAAAGCAATGCATTCAAGTAATTATGAGGGAGCTATATGAGTTCAAGGTTCCTCAACCTCAGCACTACTGATGCTATTGCCAAGTACTTCTTTGCTGTGGGGCTGTATGTGTATTACAGAGTATTTAGCAACATCCTTGGCCTCTGTGCAGTGTATTCCAATGGAACCATTTCCTCAACACTGGTTGTAACATTCAAAAATGTCTCCAAACATTCTAAATGTCCTTAGGGTGAGGGGGGAATTGCCCTCAAATAGATGGACACAATATAGACAGTGAAATGTGTTTATAAAACTATTTAATGAGAGGAAAAGTTTATCATATAAGTAGGAACACAAAACAAGTTAGAATCACTACCTACTCTGTGACCCTAAACTGAATTAAAGATGCTTTCATTACATATGCACACACACACACACACACACAAACCAGTTACAAATTATTCAACAAAAATCTTCATCATGACTATCTCAGGATGATTAAAGTATAGATGACTGTTATCTTATTGGTTTTTAAAAATATTTTCTATTATGTCACACAGAGTCAGACACGACTTTGCAACTGAACAACAACTACAATATTGTACATGATGATAATTTTGTAATTAAGAAAAAAAATCTATAAATTCCACAAAAATTAAAGTTTGTGGATCTGGACAAATAAAAATATATTCAGGCAGAATTTCTCTACTAAAAATTTTGAAAACCAGAAATAAACTCATGAAGGCATTATGTAATGATGAAATCTGCCTCATTTCAACTGTTTTCTTTAAATACTAGATTAGATTAAGAAGACCCTGCTACTTTTGAAATTTTTGGTCTAACAATCAAGCCCAGACTGTTTCAGTCTGTACAATGTCTGACACATTTTTACGGTTTTCTAAAGGGCTGCAATTACGTGATTGCGTGGTGTTCTTATAATAAGAGCTCATTGTAAGGACTGTCCAGCTGCCCCCACCCCAATGGGAATTGTGAGTGCCGCATTCCACGTGTTATAACTTTTTTTTATGCCCCAGTTTAGCACTGCCTCCAAATTGCAGACGCCTTTTTGTTTCAGCATTTCTCCCCCTAAATGCCCCTATTGTTTGCAGTTTATCGGGTATTAGAGATCATTACGGCACAAGCGGCAAAACTCTTTTTGAGAAGGACAGACACTCTTTAAGAAACTGGCAGTGGTCAAGTTTGACAGAGATGAAAACATTGCCCTAGGCCTAAGCAAAAGGTCAGCCAGAAATGAGAGCTGAACGCTGCCGGTTTGAAGGTCAAGTCCACACGAGCTGAAAGCTGGCAAAAAGCAGCCGCCTCATAATAACACGGACTTCAGGGCCTGGATCATGAGACCAAGGAGGTCCTCCTGGTTTTTGAGGAAATGCACTGTGTTGGGCAATTCCTAAGACCTCTTGTACACATTATGTGATAAGCGAATTCCAGTCTAGAATGAACAACTCCAACAATTGATAGCAGCAGCTCACAAGTACTTTCTGACTGAGAGTTTTATGTGCAGGTGCGTTATAACTACCCCACCAAACAACCTAGCCATTCGTTCAACTAGCATTTACGGAGGCTCAGAGGATAAAGCAGCCACTAAGGCAGAACTCCTGACCCCACAAAAGCCATACTGCAGCTGGAGAAGCAAAGACAAACACGATGGCAACAAGTCAACAAAGAAAGAAGAACTTCACACAGCGATTCAAGTACTAAGCAGAAAAGATAAAGTAAGCCACTTGGAGAAAAGAAGGCTACTCTGCAGTGGGGACATTCCAGCTGAAACTCAAATGATGGGAAGGAACCAGGTATGTTGAGAGTCAGAGGTGCTTAAACCTGAGCTGGAAGTAGCTTGGCATCTTGGACGAATAAGAATAACATCAATATCCAAGGCCGAGGGGCTGGAGCAGTGACTAGGTCAGCACATAAACTGAGACAGGTGGTCGGGGCCAGATATTATAGAGCTTTGTAGGCCTCAGAAAGGAATTTGATTTTTCTTCTCTGCTACTTATGAGAAGGTTTGGGGAGATTTTAGGCACAGAAGTGACAAGACTTGATGAACATTTGTAAAATATCAGTCATGTGATTACATGGATGTAAAGGAACAGTGGACACAGGAGGAATAATCAGGAGGCTCCTATACCTACAGAGCCTCTGGATGAAAGTGAAAGAGGAGAGTGAAAAAGTTGGCTTAAAGCTCAACATTCAGAAAACGAAGATCATGGCATCTGGTCCCATCATTTCATGGCAAATAGATGGGGAAACAATGGAAACAGTGACAGACTTTATTTTTCTGGGCTCCAAAAGCACTGCAGATGGTGACTACAGCCATGAAATTAAAAGACGCTTGCTCCTTGGAAGAAAAGTTATGACCAAACTAGACAGCGTATTAAAAGGCAGAGACATTACTTTACCAACAAAGGTCTGTCTAGTCAAAGCTATGGTTTTTCCAGTCATCAGGTACGGATGTGAGAGTTGGACTATGAAGAAAGCTGAGTGCCAAAGAACTGATGCTTTTGAATTGTGATGTTGGAGAAGATTCTTGAGAGTCCCTTGGACTGCAAGGAGAGCCAACCAGTCCATCCTAAAGGAAATCAGTTCTGAATATTCACTGGAAGGACTGATGCTGAAGCTGAAACTCCAATATTTTGGCCACCTGATGCGAAGAATGGACTCATTTGAAAAGACCCTGATGCTGGGAAAGATTGAAGGTGCGAGGACTAGGGCATGACAGAGGATGAGATGGTTGGATGGCATCACCAACTCAATGGACATGAGTTTGAGTAAGCTCTGGGAGTTGGTGATGGACAGGGAAGCCTGGTGTGCTGCAGTCCATGGGGTCGCAAAAGTCAGACACGACTGAGCAACTGAACTGAATACCTACAACAACAAATAGCTACATGTCAAACTTCCCAGGTGCCTCAGTGGTAAAGAATCTGCCTGCCAATGCCACAGACATAGGTTCAATTCCTGGGTCAGGAAGATCCCCTGGAGAAGGAGATGGCAACCCACTCCAGTATTCTTGTCTGGGAAATCCCACAGATGGAGGAGTCTGGCGAGCTACAGTCCATGGGATCGCAAAAGAGTCGGATGTGACTTAGCGAATTTATTACAACAGTAGCTCCCTATAGTTGATGATACCTTGGACTCATTAGGATACAGTTGGATATGAGATACATGAGCTGCTACCTCTTGTCTCCAGCTGCTTCTTGGCTTCCATCAAATCTAAGAATAAAGAACTTTCTTACACAATGCTATGAAAGGTCTCATATCAACATGGAAAGTAATTATACATGCTGTACATGGTGGCAGAATACCCCACGTACACCTGGTTGGAACACACAAGCTAATGTATGGCCAACGGTCAGTGCAATGGAGAAAGGCAGCCTTGTCTTATATCTGGCTAAAATCTCAGAGAGATTCAACCTCAAATCCTAGGCAAGTTGCTTAAATGCTGTGAACCTCAGTTTTTCTATCTATAAAATAGGTTCACAAATACTACCCACCTAGTAGTTGATCATTTTGTTGATTAGTTTAAGTGATAAAATGCATGAGAAGTGCTTAGCATGTAGAAAGTGATCAATAAATTAATAACGCTCTCCATTATTATTAGTCCTGGATTTTTTTGTTTTCACATTCAAGTAGATCAGTGTTAGATCATTTAACTCATCTGGCTCAAAAGAAAAGAAAGAAAGAAAGAAAGAAAAAGCCACCTGGAAGGAGAAGTGAAGTGTTTGTCACTCAGTTATGTCCAACTTTCTGTGATCCCATGGACTGTAGCCCACTAGGCTCCTCTATCCGTGGGATTCTCCAGGCAAGAATACTTGAGAGGGTTGCCATTCTCTTCTCCAGGTGGAGAGGGCAAAAAGGAGGGGGCAGTCCAGCCTCTTTCAGGTATCCTTTTATCTTTTTCTGATTCAAATATCACTGATGGATGCCAAAGGTAAGATTAAAAGAGGAGAAATAAGAATCTGGGAGCACTGGACATTTGCTGACTGGAGTATCATACAGAAGGCTCTGTGAAATCTTTTTTTCTCTCCCACTTCCAAAGGCGTTAGCTCAAGTACTCTTTCTTAATTGGGGCCTCAGGGAAAGTGGAAACCCCTAAACATTATATGAAAACTTTTGGCTACGATTTTTCTAGAAGAGGTCTAACAAGAAAACATATAAAGATGAAATTACATATATAATTTGCAGGTAAGAAGGAGATATATACAGAAAACAAGATGACCCATTAGTTGAAAACCGTTGAAGCTAAGTGGTGAGTATATAAGGGGCTCATTATATTATTCTCTGCTTTTATTTAAGTTTGAATCAATCTATCTGCATTCATACAGCACAAAGAAATGTACATACCTGATACATCATTTGTACTCATTTTCTATAAAAAGAAAAGTCCTATGGTAGCATATTTACTAAGCAAGCACTTGGTCAATCTATTGATCAGTCTGATATACCTTAAGCTTAAATGTCTGCTGTTTTCTGCTTGCCATTCTGGATCTTTGCCTGAAGCTTTCTTCTAAGGGAGCTAACTCGACATTCAATGAGTAGATCATGGATTCACCATGAACCAGTCATTCCTCTATAGTGCCGTCATCCTGAGCACCTCTGGGAGAAACATTTTGTTAACAGAGCAAGCTGGATCTGCCTGTGCAGTATTCTCACTGACTTATATTTTAGCCAAAAATGAAATGTTTTAAAATTAACTTGTGTGTGTGCTCAGCTGTGTCTGACTCTTTGTGACCCCATGGACTGTAGCCTGCCGGGTTCCTCTGTCTGTGGGATTTTCCGGGCAAGAATACTGCAATGGGCTGCCATTTCCTCCTCCAGGGGATGTTCTCTTAACTTGTGCAGAGGGAACAAAACTCAAACCATACCCTTTTTAGTCAAACTTAGGACTACCTCTTTCAAACCAAATGGCCAGTGGTCTACATTTGTGTCATAGAAGAAAAAAAAAAAAAAACAAACAGGCAACTGAAACTTGAACTATATTTAGGAGGAACTGTATTTTCCTCCTTAGAAAAAAGTTCAATTGCCAAAAAAAAGATTTATCACACTCTACAATGCAAACTCTCAGAGGGATTTAAAATTTGTTACAAAACCATAACAATGTATAAAGATGGGACATATCTATACAAAACCAATACTGTAACTGAGATAGCCCAATGTGAATTTCTTTGGGTGACAAAACAATGGATAAAATGGATAAGGAGGAAAGGGACGAAATACTTCTTTCGAGAACAGAAATGGGAATTTTGAAAAGAGGAAAGAATATGAGAATATACTGGGGTTTCTCAAAACAAAGAAAGACTATTAAAAAGTGAAAATGAAGTAATTATTGAGCACTCACATGGGGTAGTTTGGTCACTAAGTTGTATCTGAATCTTGTGTTTGTCCATGGGACTTCCCATGCAAGAATACTGGAGGGGATTGCCATTTCCATCTCCAGGGGATCTTTCCGACCCAAGGATTGAACCTATGTCTCCTACATTGCAGGTGGATTCTTTACCAATTGAGCCACCAAGGAAGCCCTATATATCCAAGCCCTGTCTATATACCACGTATATACCAGGGAGCATTCGTATATCAGGTGATTCACCTAAGATTTTTCAACAGATTTCCTTATTTAATCTTCACTACAGCCCTATGAGATAAGGGCTGTTATTATTTCCGTTTTAGGGGAAACGGCTACCCACTCCCGTATTCTGGCCTGGAGAATTCCATGGACTGTATAGTCCACGGGGTCACAAAGAGTCAGACACAACTGAGGGATAAGAAATCTGAGGCTGACTCCCAACCACTACACTAAATACTACTATGTGCTGAGTTATCTGCAGAATTTATATTTCAGCATAGTAGCATTGATTGTGAAACTATAGCATGTGAAACTGTAGCTTTGTAGGATGCTTTTCTCTTGAAAACCTGATTTCACACTTTCATTATAAATAAGCTTCTCTTTAACATATGATGATCGCCTGCATGGACGCTAGGCCAATGTTCGACCTGATTCCTAAGTGAATAGAATGAAAACTGAATTTTACAGCATAGAGTAAAGGGAAAATTTCTTATGGGAAAGCTGCCTCAGTACTTGGAATAATTAAAGGGTTGATGCTGCTTCCTTTCCTTCTTCCTTTTCTGGCGGGAGGTGGGGGGATGTGTGCAGGAACGGGGGAGGAGGGGTTGGCAGGCAAAAAGAATCTTTCAGACTCAAAAGGAATTTTTGTTAATCAAAAGCATCTGTATCATGGGATTTTTAAAGGAAAGGTTAAAACAGTGTACAGTATAGTGACTGATGTCTTTTATAAGAAAGAAAATGAGCCACTGTTATCACTGAAATGCCAGTTGCCATATACCTAATTATAAACCCGTATCAGGAGAAAAAAAAGTTAGGGAAGAGAAGTGTGCAGATTACTCTGATTAAATGGCCCAATGCACTATCTGGTTTGGAAAAAAAAAGAAAGGCAATGGGTTAGTCAGTTCCCCAAAGTCTGTATCTTACATGTAGTAGAGAGAAAGAGGGATCTATCCTAATGCGAAAGTAACCCCGTCATTCCTCTCCTCAGCTTACAAACGGAGGGTTAGGGTGGGGACAGAGGAAAGGGAAACCCACACACAAATGTACACATTTTTAGATGGTCCAACCCTTGATAACAGTGGTTTTCAACCACAAGCGATTTTTCCTTTTGAGGAACATTTGGGAATGTCTGGAGACATGCCTAGTTGTCACAGCTGGACAGGGGGTGGCTGCTACTGGCATCTAATAGGTAGAGACCAGCGATGATGCTAATATGCTGCAGCGCGCAAGACAGCCCTTGACAACAGAGAATGACCTGGCCCCAATCCCAATATTGGAGAAGCCCTACGCTAACAGATGCTGTATCGATTCACCACCCCAAACCTCTGAGGGTAGACTTCATTAAAAAAAGGGCAACAAACCAGTCAAGCCAAAGGAATAGTGTAGCTATGTCATAAACAACTGACGTGCTTTCTTCGTGTTCCTGCGTTTCAAGCATGCGTGCGTACTAAGTCTCTTTAACTGTGTCCAACTCTGCGATCCTATAGACTATACCCCGCCAGGCTCCTCAGTCCATGGGATTCTCCAGGCAAGAATACTGGAGTGGGTTGCCGTGCCCTCCTACAGGGGATCTTCCCAACCCAGGGATCAAACCCATGTTTCCTATGTCTCCCGCATTGGCAGGCAGGTTCTTTACCACTAGTGCCATCTGGGAAGTCCATCTGAGTTTCAAAGTCAACAGTTATTTTACGTCTGGTCTTAACAAAGAGTTGACTCATTGGAAAAGACCCTGATGCTGGGGGGTGGTGGGGCGGGGGGTGTTGAGGGCAGGAGGAGAAGGGGACGACAGAGGATGAGATGGCTGGATGGCATCACCGACTCGATGGACATGAGTCTGAGTGAACTCCGGGAGTTGGTGATGGTCAGGGAGGCCTGGAGTGCTGCGATTCACGGGGTTGCGGAGTCAGACACGACTGAGCGACTGAACTGAACATGTGAAGGACACTTTTCAGTTAAATGGAAGGAGGAAGAAATCCTATCATCTCTGTGAAGAACTTAATTCAAAATCTGAGACTTGAGCTCTAGACAGTAACAGGATCGGGTGGGGAGGGAAAGGTAAAATGAGAACTATCAATATCACAAAATAATGATCAACTATGCCCGAAAACTACACAGAATAAAGATAAACATTTGTAATGATTCAAAAAGCACACCGGAAACTTGCTTAGGCATCTGAGTGCACTGGCAACTGTGAGTACCTTGGCAATATCACTTAAAAGTCTTTTCTATCTGATGAATATTAAAGGAACATTACTGCACTTGCAAACAAAGCCAGAGTTCATCAGCTGTTGGTTTTTACAATGTTTCACACAAATCCTCCTTACCCTCCTAAACAACAATAACAAGAAAAATAGTTTTCGTTTATTCATTTCCTATATACTTAAAAAGGAATTATTTTTCAATGTATTTTAACAACATCTGGGCATTCCCTGGCAGTCCAGTAGTTAGGATGCCATGTTTTTACTGCCGAGGGCCCAGGTTTGATCTCTGGTCAGGGGATTAAGATCCCACAAGCTGCGTGGTATAGCCAGAAAACAATATGTGTGTATATAAATAAAACAACTTTAAAATATATTAATTTATAATTTTTATATGACACATAGATTTTTATTTTCTAAATGCTTTTAAAAGGTCAAAATAGAAGTGACGCAAACACTGGTATCTTTTAAAGCTAAATAGTAGGGGAGAATGAGGCTGAATATGCTATTCCTATTTTGATGAATCTTAGCAATTTTCCTTCAAAAAGTCATAAAAAAAGTTTAAATAGTTTTTAGACGTATAAACACACACACAAATGCTGTCCTCAGTGTTTATTAGAAAAAGTAATTCTAATGATTTTCAATTTTGGTCTTAAAGATTTCAGCTCTAGTTTTGTTTTGCTATCTGCCTCTTCATCCTCTACATTGAAAGAAAAAAAAAATTCTGTAAAATACTCAGAAGGATAAACAAACAAAAGCTAAAGTGGAAGAAACTGCACTCATTAAACTCATCTCCAAAATCTTTTGTCTCAAATGATGCTTCCAACACATAAATGTGGCTCTAAATGACCATAAATGGACTCTTAGTTTTAGCAAAATAAGTGATCTCACCTACCAAACTGAAGATGCCTTATATTGTCTGTTTTATCTAATTAGCACTCTAGAAAATTCTTGCGTTGTGATGCCTGAATTTGAGTGTTGTCTCCTCTCCCTTTAGCACTGAAATATGTAATAATGCACTCATATTAATAACTTTACCACTGAATATGTTTGTAAAATTATCATTTGATATACAATGATGAGAGAGAAGGAGGGAGGAGAGGACAGAGGGAGGGAAGACGGACATGTTTTCTTGAAAAAATAGAAATGATTAAGGAAAAGCATGTCATGAAAGGCCAGATAGTGCAATATTTTTTATTGGTTTTCCTTTAGAGGGTGGGTGTGTGGGTGTGTGTGTGGGGGTGTGTGTGTGTGTGGGTGTGGGTGGGTGTGTGTGTGCGCGCGCGCTTAGTCGCTCAGTCATGTATGACTCTTTTGCAATGCCACAGACTGGAGCCCGCCAGGCTCCTCTGTCTATGGGACTTCCCAGGAAAAAATACTGGAGTGGGTTGCCATGTCCTCCCCTAGGGTATCTTCCTGACCCAAGGATCAAACCAGCATCTCCTGCAGCTCCTGCAATGACCCGTGGATTCTTTACCACTGAGCCACTTTGGAAGCCTTTACAATACGATTATTCACTTAACAACAAGCTGTGCAATGTTCCACATTCAAAATGGGAGAGGCTAGGACACTGAGTTTTAACACAATTTTTACCCTCTCTGCTTAAAGAAAATTACAAAAGAAATTTACTTCTGTGGAGCAACTCTTCTGTATAAGGAGCAGGCTCAAGAATTCATAGATGAGGACCTTACTGGGTGTTCATAGCAATGGTAAGTGCTTTCACTCGTCTGGTTTGCAGATGAGGGAACTGAGAAAGGTTAAATAACTAGTCTAATATCACTCACCTGCTCTCACACAGTCAGAGATCTAAGCCCAAGTTTGCTGTGTTCCAAACCAACCAAAATAAGCAGGATACATCGAGGGTTCACTTCTCAGGAGTCACCAATGCCCTGCTACAAGTGATATGGAAAATACGCTTGCTTAAAGACCTCCAAAATTGTCACCACAAGAAGGAACATACCAGAGAAAAACCACTGAGGGGTTGTATTGAATTTATTACTGCCCTCAAGACTAGGGAGGAAACAAATATTTTATCACTTTTATTATTTAAAAATGTAACATGTATGGTTGGAGAAAATTTTAAACATAAAGATGAGAAAAGGGAAGGGAAAGAAAAACCACAGAAGTAATTCCATACTGAGAGATAAATCCTGACAGCATTATAACATCTATCTTCCTACCGATCAAACTAGAATTTTAATGCGGTCACCATCAATGTCAGTAGGACTGGAACAAATGTTATCTTGGTCAAAAAAGACCCAGGCTCCATCTTCCCTAAAGATTTCTCCCTGGGCTCTTAACCCCTAAATCCAATATCCAGATGTAAAAGCTTTAGACATGAACATATTCACCATATTATTTTTCATAATAATGAAAATGTTATCAGTGATCTCCAGCATGAGAAGAATCACAAAGTACATTCGTTTTTATTATTATGCAACTATTTAAAAGGATGCATAAGGGATGTAAACAGCAATACAAAAACACACAATATTGAAAACAAAATGTATATGTAAAAGTATAAAACCTATAATTGTACTGACAAAAAACCTTGATTTTTTTTAAACTAAGAAAATTACATATTACAATACTTTTATATATGAATAATGGAACATGATATTTTCATCTTCTCTACCTTTCAAACTTTCTGGTATGATTATTAAAACCGTTAGCCAAGTTCTTTTGGCTGCAGAGCCAGCCTTCTACTAGAGAAGTGGGGAATCATAATTCTTTTCTGGCCTCTCCTTCAGCTCAGGAGTGGCCACATGACTTAGGATCCACCAATCAGATGTACATGCAGAGGATGCAGGTGCTAGACATAAGTAGTAGGCATTAGCAGGGATGGTCGTGGTGGGAGAAGACTGGGTTCCTGGTGTACCAGGGGCAACAGGGTAGGCTTCCGTGGTTGTTGCTGCTAAGTAACTTCAGTCGTGTCTGACTCTGTGCCACCCCATAGACGGCAGCCCACCAGGCTCCCCCGTCCCTGGGATTCTCCAGGCAAGAACACTGGAGTGGGCTGCCATTTCCTTCTCCAATGCATGAAAGTGAAAAGTGAAAGTGAAGTTGCTCAGTCGTGTTCCACTCTTCGCGACCCCATGGATTGCAGCCCACCAGGCTCCTCCATCCATGGGATTTAAGAGTACTGGAGTGGGGTGCCATTGCCTTCTCCCTCAGTGGTTGTTAGGCAGACCAATTCCATGCTGTGGTTTGAAGTACTGCTTCAGCTTCATGGCTCCAAGTCTGGTTCTCTTATCTACCTAACAACTCTGCAGGACTCCCAATGTGCTGTCAACACATTTCTTTTAAAATTAACCAATGTTGCTTAATGTCACTAGCTATTAAAAACTCTAACACAGAGCTACAGTTTGACTCCTTTTATAAATACATATGTATAGATATGTTATAAATACATATAATGAATACAGAAATAGGTACATATGTATACAGATATATTTATTTACATGTATATAAAGGGGAACATTCACTAGGAACTTCCCATACAAACAGAACTATATGGTATGACTCATTTTTATTATGCCTGGTGATGATGTCCACTTCTTGTGTTCAAAGGAATACAAGCTGTGGTTTAGAAAAGAATTCTACAGTATGGAAAAAATCACAATTGAAGGCATTCCCAAATAACTTCTTCCCGATGGAACCAAGTGAAATGAACTGCTAACATTTCTCCCTGGGCTGCATACTGCAATTAAATGTAATCTATGGAAGCAGGTAGTAAGTATCTCTATTCAACTTCATAGAGAAAAAAAAGAAGAAAAAGAACAACTGATGATGTTCAGCAGCCGTGTTTGTATCTATGTGTTGCACAGCATTTGACCCATGGAATACAAGCATGATTTGGTATATAAGGAAAGACACTTATTTTACGATGTTTCTGTTCCATCAGAATCTACTAAACTAGGCTTTACACCTCCTGTGCCTGGTACAACACAGTGGTCATAGCAGGTATCCAATGACACTGCAAAAACTGAATGGATAATGAACTATCCTGAACTGTTTATGATTTTTACAGGTTAAGGCCCCTGTTGTTGTTCAGTTGCTTAGTCATGTCCAACTCTTTGTGATGCCATAGACTGTGTAGCTCATCAGGCTCCTCTATTCATGGATTTGTCCAGGCAAGAATACTGGAGCAGGTCACCATTTCCTTCTCCAGGGGGATCTGCCTAATCCAGGGATTGAAACTTTGTCTCCCACTTGGCAGGGAGATTCTCTACCATTGAGCCGCCAGGGATGCCTTAAGCCCCCTAGAGGAAGACAACCTTGGGGTTCCTCTTAGTCTCTTACTGAAACAACTGGTCAACTATTACAGTCCACCCATGCAAAAACATCCAGCCTTTAGCAGTCACCCTTGCTCATTTATTTACTCATTAGACACTGCACAGAGATGGCAGTAACTCAATGCTCCCGTGGGGCCAGTAAGCGTCACTACTGCCACTTCACAACTGGACAAAGCACCCCTAAGTCAGAGGAATTGATCATTTCTACACAGACAACAAATATAGAAAAGAGTGTCAAGGTCATCTACTGGAGGGTGTTCAATGTGTGGCCCAGTTTATGTATCTTCTTCTGAAATGCAAAATCTTATTTTGAAAACAAAATGGTTCAATTCTGGTAGCAAGTATTGATGAGTATGGACTGTGTTTGGGTGTGTGTCTGTCTGTCTGATAAAGAAGCAGAAGGGAAGGTAACCACAGTGGAAACAAATGGAGAAGGTCGTGATGACAATTTCTCCCCAAGAATAAGTATTTTGTTAACTCACATTTCAAAAGGAGGAAGAATTCTGTCGTTTAAAGTGCCCAAATCCATCGTGTCATAGTCAATAAAAAGCGCAATATCAAATCTATATTGCATCCATGAAAGCTGGTCACAGCCTTCTTGTCATCCTGGGTACAGAAAGACTGAATAGGCAGCAGCACCAAGACAATTCAAGGGCCTGTTATTTCATCACGCTATTTAGCACGTTTGTTAGGATGATATAACTGGCTTAGTTTACACGCCAGTGACACTCGTGGAACTGCCGGCTCTACTCTCCTGTCCAATGAGCTGTGCTATTGTTTATATCCAAAAACAGTTGGCTGCATTATCAGAAACGAAATGCAGTTCATCACCACACCTGATGCTCAAGTACCTCAAGGGCTGAAAACTGAGTCACCTTCATGCAGACTCAACCATGTCACTGCTCCATTACCTCGGCTCTTTCTTTGGAACTACAGAAAAACCTTACGTTGCAAATGCAGGGCAAATTGGAGCTCTCGAAGAAGAATTTATCTCCTCAAGAAAAACAATAGCATAAAACAAGAAAGCAACACACTCCTTATATTTGGACAGAAACGTCACTCAAACACCGATAACACTACTATGTTGCTCATGAAACAATGATAAAACAAGCTCATTAAAAATCTTAAAACAATAAAGACAAACAACCCACCATTAACATTTACTAAACACTTTATTTGCATGCATAGGCATTATTTCATCTTATATCATATATCTCATATCTCATTATTATTATTGTTGCTTTATGGCATTATTAACTACTTTTGATAAAGCAAACTCAGTTTTATAACTCTCTAAAGATTTCCATCACATATTTTCCATTTTGCCAATGGGAAAACACATCTAGGACATGGGAGAGGCAGAATTCCATGCAATCTGATACCAGTGCTTTTTGCTCACATATTCCTGAAACATCTCCTACACCAAGGCAGAGTTAGGAGTTATGACTTTTAGAAGGAAACTGAGTTTCTGAATTCCAACTCTAGTCAATGGAAAGGACCACTGTGTCTCCATCAATGGCAGTTCAACAATACCACTCCATTAACCACTGGTCAAAAAAAAAAAAAAATTTAAGAAAGAAGCTCCCAGAGATCAGGCTGCTGCTTGAAGTAGTTAAGGAATAAGCTGTCTTCAGAGAAGAGGACCTGATCTGCCTCGTCATCCATGAGCGGTTCACGGTCAGAAGCAAGTCTCTGGCCACAGAAGGGAGTGACTACAATCAATAGGCTAACAGACCAATCACACTCATGACTTTGAATTCTTGGACCCAGTGTTCCAAACCAGACTTTGCTTGTCATCAGAAACTATGAGGGAATTTTTTAAAAAATAAAGATTGAAAGGGTACTTCCAAAGTCTAGGTCTAAATATAGCTATATTTATTTTTAAAACCTCACCAAGCTATCTCAATGATTAGCTAGTTTGGAAATCACTACTGTCAACCATCAACTAGATCCACTTCCTAGGGAAAACTGTTCTTATGATACACAATGAATTTTCATCTCTATGGCTTCAAAATAATTGAAACTAAAACCCAGAAAATGTGGTCGACTTAAAAGGGAAATCAAATTTCTAAACTCTTTGAAGACTCAAGAGATCATAATTTATAATCTCCACAAACAAAATTAGAAATGATGAAACTTCATAGAAAATACCATTATTGCATTATTTTAATTATTCTGTACTTTTGTAAAATGAAAAAGTAATTTTAAAATTCAAAAACAAATCCATTTACATTGAGGTTTTTTTGTTTTTTACCTGAAAACATAAAGTACATATTAAAATGTTACAGATATAATTCCAGCTAAATATGATGAACTGCCAATAAACAACTACAAAGGCAAGATCTTTAAAGGCAAAGACTTGAATGTGTTGCCATTTTGGTGTTCCAGAGGTTATAAGTGTAACAAAGACTGCACAGTAATTAAAAGTAGTATTTTTGTTAGAAGATCAAACCAGTGTCTACTATATTAAAAAAAAAAAAGCCTCAGGCTGGTTTTCAAAGGGGTCTGTTTTATACCAGAATAACCTATGAGCTATCTGTTTCACCCTTCCTTTAGAGGAAAATATAAATCATCCTCACAAGCCCATGGACAGCTAGATCACTCAAACACAAAAATCAAGAAGTAAAGATTGAGTCATGGATTAAACTGAAATTTCTTTCAGTAAATATTTATTGAGTCCATGGTATGACCCAGTACTATTTTATATGCTGAAGTCCCAACAATAAGCCAAGATCCATGTCCTCACGCAAAACTGAACTTTAAGAATAAACATATTAAGTATGCAAAGATCATGAACTTATATAAATGGAAAGATGAGGATGCCTAAGAAAGAACCCATCACTGGAGAAACAGAGGGAAAAACAAGAAAAAGGAACAACTGCACAACATGATGCACTTCTTCCTCACGGATATTATGACTCTGCTGTAGAAGGTTTCAGGGTCACCAACGGCCACCTATCCACTTTTCTTTCCACCAAGCATGGGTAACAAACTACCAGCCAAGGCCCTTCTCCACCGCCAACTGGATTGGGGTCACACGTGTCAATTTCCAACACAAATGGTTTCAAAGCAAACAGCATTCCCACCGCTTGCCCCTACCACGGCAGACTGGGCCAGAGCTCCATTTCCTTCTACTAGGGTCTGCACTGGTGGCCCCAACGGTCAAGAATCTGCCTGAAATGAAGAAGGACCCAGGTTCAATCCCTGGGTTGGGAATATTCCCCAGAGAAGGGAACGGCAACCCACTCCAGTATTCTTGCCTGGAGATTTCTGTGGACAGAGGCTACAGTCCATGGGGTCACAAAGAGTCAGACACGACTGAGTGATTAACCCTTTCATACTTCATGTAGGCACATGTAGGCACAGAGGGGCCAACTCCAAATCAGTAATGCTTGCATTTCCAAGGGTGACTCACACTGGGATAAATTGCTAACTGCCTACAGCATATGAGTTCTTTTTTCTAATTTAATTTTTATTGGAATATAGTTGATTTATAATATTCCATTAGTTTCAGAAGGTGTACAACAAAGTGAATCTGTTATACATATACACATATCCATTCTTTTTTAGATTCTTTTCCCACATAGGCCATTACAGAATACTGAAAAGAGTTCCTTGTGCTATACAGCAGGTCCTTGTTGGCTATCTATTTTATAGGCTAGAAAGCCATGCTCAAAATACACGATGTTTCAAAAACTCAGAGTGCCACTTTGAGTGGCTTTCCTGTAACTCTCCAAATGAGATGGGTGGTGACAAGCAAATGCTTGTTTTCACAATTTAGTTAGTTTCTTCACCTTGTTACAACTTGTAAAGAAGTATGGAGCAACTCACACAACAGGACCAAGCGTCCTAACAAACAGCTGATTAGACCATGAGCGACTGGTTAGTGATAGCTAACCTCCATGGGCTCATGCACTATTCACTCAAAGTGCACTCTGACAAAGCCATTCATAGAGATGTCTGAATCATGCAGGTTGGGAGAAGGACGGAGGATGAACAAAAGAGTAGAGTCAATGGCATAATGGCTAAAAAATGGGTTTGTAAATAGAAAACTGTGCTCAAACCCATGAAATTAATCTTAACTTTGGCAAAATGGAAATTGTAAAAACTGTTATAAAAAACATGACTTAAAAAAAGAGCCAGGATACTTGCATTATTAATAACACACTATTCATATCTAAAGAAAAATGCTGAAATTAAAGTTAAATATTACTAATTTTAACACAGAGGCAAAATCTTCCTGAAGATATAATGGATTTAAAAAAAAATCACTTTGATTCTCATAGCAGCATTAGTTACAACTGCCAAGTATCCATCAAAAGCTGAATCAATAAACAGGGTGTGGGCACACACACAGACACTCGCAAGCCATAAAAAAGAATGAAAGCTTGCAAAGTGCAGCAACACGGATGGACCTGGAGGGCATTATGCTTAGTGAAATAAGGCAGACAGAGAAAGGTAAATACTGTGTGACATCACTTAACGTGTGGAATAAAAAAAAAAATACAACAAATTAGTGAATATAATAAAAAAGATGCAGACTCACAGAGAAACTAGTAGTTGCCAGTCAGAGGAGGGGAAGCAATAGCAGGGTAGAGGAGTGGGAGGTATAAGATATTGGGTGTAATAAAGACTCAAGCATGTATTGTACAACATGGGGGATATAGCCAATACTTTGCAATAACTGTAAACAGAGTGTAAACTTTAAAATTGTATTAAAAAGAACAACAAAAAAAGACTGATCACAAGTTTTTTTTTTTAAATTACTTTGGTTCCTATTACTTATTTGGTTAAAGAGCTATTTCTTTTATCCAGCTGATCTAAGGATATAATGCTTGAAATTACAATCAAAACCCAAGTCATACAGTTACACTGTAACAACTTCACCCAAAGATCTCAGTGTACTTCACACATATCTCATTCCATCCTCACAAGTTTGTGTTTTTTTTTCCCCTTTTAATTGAGACAACTTTTCTGAAGAGATATGCAAAATGGGACTTCTAGTGCCTAACATATTAAATCCACTTTTCCTATGTACGTATTACTTTCCCAGGCAAATTCTTCTAATTTCAATAGTAACAAATGCAGGACTCCCAGAGAGGACTATCTTTAAAGTAGACAGTGTATAATCACTTTTTACTCTGTCCGTCTATCACATTTTTCCCTTAGAGAGCATTGCCCTTCATCCTTTATATGCCTTAATTATGTTATTTTGTTCTTAAAGTATCTAATCAAATATTTCCCAACTATTCAGAACATAACTTCCTATTATTATATTCACCTAAGCTGCTTCGTCCTTAATGAAGAAAGGGCTGGCCGAATACTTCCATCCACCCTTTTTTATCCTCTTCTATCAGTTTTTTGTCAACTTTAGCCCCAAAACAAGGTCACTGGTTTACCAAGTGTCAGCCAGTGTCGCCTCAGGAGTCAACCAGGAGAAGCACAGAGAACAAAGCTGTGGGAGGTGTTTGGATTATCAGCACCAGGAAGGATGAAAAGAAATTCAGATAAAGAAGGCACCACATGTATTATGCAAAACTAATTAAGGAGGAACTCTTGGAAAAAAAAAAAGAGAGAGAGAGAAAGAGGGTTTAGAAACAGGAGAAGATAGGACAAGCAAGAAAGGAAGCATCACATTTTTTACTTTTGTGGAGAAAGACTATCATTAATGCAAAAAAATAACACAGGTGCAACAGGGCTGGGCAAAGTGAGCCTTAACTGAGAGCAGGGGAAGGGGTCGCCCACTGACTGTGATCTGAAAGGTGACAGAGAAAGCCCCCACCACTACCCGCCAGGATCTTCTCTGAAAATCCATCATTCCTCCCTTCCCCCCATGCCAGCAAAAGTCAAGTCCTGTTAACACACAGACTTCTTGGAGGAAATTATGTTAAGTTACTCTCAACAAGCCTTTCTTGATTCATCAGATCTAAAAACAGAAGTACAGAAGTGGGCAAATCTCTGAAAACATGTGTCTGCTCTAAGGTCATGTCCCCAGTTAGACCCCAAAGAGGGACACCACCCAGAGAAACTCAAGCCTAAATAAAGCCAGTGGCCCTTAAAATCATTTCTGTCAGAAGTCACCTGCATTTTTACTTTCTTTTTGCCTGCAATTGGCTGATCCAGAAATCCAGGCCTCCTGAGTTTACACAGTCAACAAAGGCATTCTTCTCTTCAGGTGAATTTTCTCCAAGTGATTCCAAGAGAAACTTTGATGCTGTTCTGCCAAGGCAGCAGGGGTTGCAGAGGAGCTGGTGTTTGCCTGAAGAGCTTCGGTGCACACACTCTCATAGGATGGACTGACCCCCACCCCAGGATGAGACTCCCTCTAAACATTACCTGCCCGTGATGGCTCAGAACGGAATAACAGGATCACGTTCTCTCTACAAACAGGAGACACACTTTCTAAAACTTAAGTCTGCTGACGCTGGCCAACATCCTTCCATGGCTTCTCACTGCTCCTGGGATAAAGACATAAATCCTAAAGATGGCCTGCAAGGCCCTGGTGGCTCTGCCTACCTTTTAGCCTTGGACTGTATAATTCTCAGCCTCACTCTCTGCCCACAACCACCCAGATTTAGTTTCTTATTTCCTGGAGCTGCCAAGCCCTCTGGAACCACAGAGCCTTAAGCTCTGGGACTTCTGGCCATAAGCTTCCCTTTACATCCTGAAATGTGACCTCCCCACAAGACCTCACGGAGTTGACACCTACGCTTCCTTCAGCTCCAGGATCACTTTCAGGGAATTCTTCCCCGCACAAACTCTTCCCCGCTGTTTTGCTATATATGCTCACAGAACCTTCTTTCTTTCCTTCACACTTGAGTTCTAAATTGTCCATTTGCTTTTGGGGAGTGGTGCTGGGAGAACTGTGTGACTAAGTCTATTTCCACAACTTTCCAGTAAGTCTTCTCAAGTTGCCCCAGAGATTCACGATGGCTCCTGGCCCACCAAGTTACATGCCTAAATGTTTTAATAGCAAAGAAGGAGTGGGTGTCTTGGGAAAGGGGTCAGCCAACCATGGAAGCAAAGAGCAAAGGGTCTGAACATGGCAGGGAGGAGAACAAGCACTATGTCTGGTTTTGATCAACACTGGAACCCTATACACAGATGCTCAGTAACTATTTGTTCAGTCATTGAATGAATATATACTCATTTCCCTTTCTTCTCTGTTCATCCTACAAATTGACAGCTCCATCTTTCCTCCTCCACTCCTCTCAATCTATTCTTTCAAAGGTCACAGCTGACCTTCCAGTGAAACAATCCAATGGACGTTTCAACCCTTCACTTGGTGGACACTTGAAGACTTGCCCAAGTGCTACAACTGATCAGCTGTTCTTCCACCTCAAAACTTTTTTGTGACATTAGGTTCTCCAAGTTTTGCTCCAAGTTTTTGCATCTCTTCATAGGTTCTCCATACTTTGTCCTTCTCTAGTTGTGTGTTCCAGAGTTCTTTTCAAGGCGCACATCTCTTCTCACAACACTCTCTCCAGTGAGCTCATAATTCTCTCAGGATAAAAGTGCTAGACTATAGACCACTACATATATGTGTGTGTGTATACACACACACACACACACACACACACACACTACTGAGTATCAAAAGTCTCAAGTTCAGACTTGGCTCTAGAAGTAGATGGATACCTGCATCCAGATCACGAGAACTTTGCCCATCTCTTCACTCTCACCCCTGCACACCTATCCTGTTCTCTGCTGCCACAGGGCCTTTGCACAGGCAGTTCCTTCTGTCAAACTGAAATCTATTCACTCTTCAGACCACAGACCAGGTGAAGACAGGAAAGCCTTCTCTGATTCTTTACACCCATCCTCCCAGCTCCCATAGCACCGTGGCCTTCTCTTGTCTGGTACTTGGTCAACAATGCATCATTTCTGTGATATGATTTACCTTTGCTAGTTTTTTCATTCAGTTATTCACTCATTCATTAAGAGTTGTTTTATGAGGTTTTACTACACACTGAATATAATGTAAAATGCTCAGTTTAGTTCAGCTGCTGAGTCATGTCCGACTCTTTGCGACCCCATGGACTGCAGCATGTCAGGCTTCCCTGTCCATCACCAGCTCCCAGAACTTGCTCAAACTCATGTCCGTCAGGTCATGATGCCATCCAACCATCTCATCCTCTGTCCTCCCCTTCTCCTCCTGCCTTCAATCTTTCCCAGCATTGGGGTATTTTCCAATGCTCAGAGGTGAACAAAAGAGAGAAGATTCCAACTCTAGTTTATTTGAATCCTAGCTGTACCACTACACCATGTACAGAGAATAGCAGTCAGCAAACTTTTTCTCCAAAGACCCAGACAGTATGACCCAACTTAGTGGGCCAAGAATTCTCTGTTGCACTACTCAACCTTCCACTGTAGTGTGAAAGCAGTCATGGCTACATTCGAGTAAGACTTTACAGAGCAGGCAGTAGGCAGAACCTGTCCTGTGGACGTCCTGTAAAGCAGCCCCCCGATTTAGACCAATTTCTTAATCTCTGCTCAGTTTCCTTATATGTAAATGGATATAGCACTATGTTTTCTTCCTTCTCCTTTTTATCTAATAAGTTTCCATTCCCTTTAATTTTTAAAAAAACTAATGCTTTCTTCCTATGTCTCCTAAGACTTTTAGAGTCAATGCTTTCATAATTGATTCCCCCAATTATTTTAATAGCCTCCCCCCACCCCTAGAGCCTCATACTCCTCTAAAACAGATCAATCTCCCACCTCCACCAGTGCCCAGAGACATCCACCTGATATCCGTCCCTCTCTTTCTCTAAAATGAAAATAAGTGAAGAAACACACGAAAACAAACACAAACGCACGTCTTCAGTGCCTACCCAAGACCCGCTGCGCTGGATCCAACCACCTCAGGCCTTTTGTCACGTGGCCCCTGCTCACCCAAAGCAGCTTCACTTCCCAAAGCTCTCTCAGTCTCATCTTCCGCTATCCTTCATGTCACTGCATCGCCCCAGAATCTAGAACACGAACTGCGAGTTCATTCCTCTCCTCATGCCCTTCTGGAATGGCCCTACTTGTTCGCCAAGGTTGCCCTCAACACAAACCTCTCCAAGGATTCGTTCCTCACCTTCTGAGGCAGGACTGCAGGCCCTCTGTGCGCCCAGAGCACCTCCCCACAGGGCAGCCTGACGGGCTTCATCGCTAGAGAGGGAAACCCTGCGGCATTCGAAGGCTTTGAGGGCACCAGCTCATATTTGTGCAGACTTCTTTCCTATTTAGCCTTCAAGACTCCGTGCACAGGCAACCACCTCAGGAGCTGTGCTGCGCACTTCACATACATCAATTCATGACATGATCACAACTCTGAAGTTGAGTCAGGTGTTCCTGCTCTAACTCCATCTATAAGTCCTGGGAAAATGTCACGTTCTGCAGAATCACAAGCTATGAATAACATGACATATAGGAGGAGAGAAGGCGAGGGGCAACTCCTCGAAACCTCAGGACCTTTGTAACCAGAGCATGCATAATGACAATCAGTTAACTGTAATTCCACACTAGCTGGTTAAATTTCTACTGGTGTTTACAGCCACCTTCACAGATAGTTTTCAGCCTTGAGCCACCAGCTTCCCTCCCTTCAAAAAGGTAGACCTTAGGAGGTAAGTATTTCTAATGTAGATTATTTCTTTAAAAATGAAAATCTGATCCTGGCTACAGCCTTTGTTGTGAGTGCATTGTGATAATACAGAGAGAGATGTCTCTACAGCCTGCACTCAAATCTTCTTCAGAGAATGGAGAACCACGAAAAAGCAAGCAGTTTTTGAAGCCTAAATGCTACTATGGCACCCCACTCCAGTACTCTTGCCTGGAAAATCCCATGGATGGAGGAGCCTGGTGGGCTGCAGTCCATGGGGTTGCGAAGAGTCAGACACGACTCAGTGACTTCACTTTCACTTTTCACTTTCATGCATTGGAGAAGGAAATGGCAACCCACTCCAGTGTTCTTGCCTAGAGAATCCCAGGGACGGGGGAGCCTGGTGGGCTGCCGTCTATGGGGTGGCACAGAGTCAGACACGACTGAAGTGACTTAGCAGCAAATGCTACTAAAACTGCAGGAACGGCGGATGCTTTGTACTGAACAGATACTTGGCTTATGGTAAAGTCTTCATCAACAGCTAAGGCTTTCTCTTTAAATATCATAAAGCTTACCCTGCTGCTGGACTGCTTCAAACATTTACACGCTGTGGAAAAGGAACAAAAGGAATTTTGTGTTACAGCAGCATGAGGTCTTTATCTGCCAAAAAGACTGAAGCTATTCACATTAAAAAAACATACTAAACAAAACAGAATAAAAAGTGAAGTTGCTCAGTCGTGTCTGACTCTTTGTGACCCCGTGGATTGTAGCCCACCAGGCTCCTCCATCCATGGGATTCACCAGACAAGAATACTGGAGTGGGTTGCCATTTCCTTCTCCAGGGGATCTTGCCAACCCAGGGATCGAACCCAGGTCTCCCACATTGCAGGCAGATGCTTTAACCTCTGAGCCACCAGAATATACTGACACTATACCCATATTCTAGGTGAGGAAACTAACGTTTAGACCAGAGACTAAATAATCTGCCTCAAATTAACTAATGACAAAGCTGGGGATTCAAAGGCAAGCCAAGTAATTCCAGATTTGGGCATTTAAGGAAAGAGAGAAGGAAGGGACAGCGGGAGGGAGGGAGGAAGGGAAGAAGACAGCAAAGCAGAGGAGACAGGGAGGGAGATTAACATCTACAAAGGTTTCCTCCAAGGGCAGGGAAAGGAAAGACTGAAAAGAAGCAAAGCTACTGAGAGAAAAATAGTCAATTCTCTCTTTCTCTCAAGAGAATTAAAATGAGTATTAGTATGTAAAATAAAAGAAAAAATAACCAAATATATATACAGAAGACTCTACACATAGACATCACCAGATGGTCAACACTGAAATCAGATTGATTATATTCTTTGCAGCCAAAGATGGAGAAGCTCTATACAGTCAGCAAAAACAAGACCAGGAGCTGACTGCGGCTCAGATCATGAACTCCTTATTGCCAAATTCAGACTCAAATTGCAGAAAGTGAGAAAAACCACAAGACCATTCAGGTATGACCTAAATCAAATCCCTTATGACTATACAGTGGAAGTGAGAAATAGATTTAAGGGACTAGATCTGATAGAGAGAGTGCCTGATGAACTATGGACAGAGGTTCGTGACATTGTACAGGAGAAAGGAATCAAAATCATCCCCAAGAAAAAGAAATGCCAAAAAGCAAAATGGCTGTCTGAGGAGGCCTTACAAATAGCTGTGAAAAAAAGGGAGTGAAAAGCAAAGGAGAAAAGGAAAGATATACCCATTTGAATGCAGAGTTCCAAAGAATAGCAAGGAGAGATAAGAAAGCCTTCCTCAGTGAACAGTGCAAAGAAATAGAGGAAAACAACAGAATGGGAGAGACTAGAGATCTCTTCAAGAAAATTAGAGATACCAAGGGAACATTTCATGCAAAGATGGGCTCAATAAAGGACAGAAATGGTATGGAGCTAACAGAAGCAGAAGATATTAAGAAGAGGTGGCAAGAACACACAGAAGAACTGTACAAAAAAGATCTTCATGACCCAGATAAACACGACGGTGCGATCACTCACACTCACCTAGAGCCAGACATCCTGGAATGTGAAGTCAAGTGGGCCTTGGAAAGCATCACCATGAACGAAGCTAGTGGAGGTGATGAAATTCCAGTTGAGCTATTTCAAATCCTGAAAGATGATGCTGTGAAAGTGCTGCACTCAATATGCCAGCAAATTTGAAAAACTCAGCAGTGGCCACAGGACTGGAAAAGGTCAGTTTTCATTCCAATCCCAAAGAAAGGCAATGCCAAAGAATGCTCAAACTACCACACAATTGCACTCATCTCACACGCTAGTAAAGTAATACTTAAAATTCTCCAAGCCAGGCTTCAGCAATACGTGAACTGTGAACTTCTAGATGTTCAAGCTGGGTTTAGAAAAGGCAGAGGAACTGGAAATCAAATTGCCAACATCCACTGGATCGTGGAAAAAAGCAAGAGAATTCCAGAAAAACATCTATTTCTGCTTTCTTGACTATGCCAAAGCCTTTGACTGTGTGGATCACAATAATCTGTGGAAAATTCTGAGAGAGACAGGAATACCAGACCATCTGACCTGCCTCTTGAGAAATCTGTATGCAGGTCAGGAAGCAAGAGTTAGAACTGGACATGGAACAACAGACTGGTTCCAAATAGAAAAGGAGTACGTCAAGGCTGTATATTGTCAGCCTGCTTATTTAACTTATATGCAGAGTACATCATGAGAAATGCTGGGCTGGAGGAAGCACAAGCCAGAATCAAGATTGCCAGGAAGAATATTAATAACCTCAGATATGCAGATCACACCACCGTTATGGCAGAAAGTGAAGAAGAACTAAAGAGCCTCTGTTCTTTAATATAAATTTATTTAATTGGAGGCTCATTACTTTACATTATTGTATTGGTTTTGCCATACATCAACAGGAATCCGTAAAGAGTCTCTTGATGAAAGTGAAAGAGGAGAGTGAAAAAGTTGGCTTAAAGCTCAACATTCAGAAAACTAAGATCATAGCATCCCATCAGTTCATGACAAATAGATGGGGAAACAGTGGAAACAGTGGCAGACTTTATTTCTGGGGGCTCTAAAATCACTGAAGATGGTGATTGCAGCCATGAAATTAAAAGATGCTCGCTCCTTGGAAGAAAAGTTATGACCAATCTAGACAGCATATTAAAAAGTAGAGACATTACTTTGTCCACAAAGATCCATCTAGTCACGGCTATGGTTTTTCCAGTAGTCATGTATGGATGTAAGTGTTGAACTATAAAGAAAGCTGAGCGCCAAAGAATTTATACTTTTGAACTGTGGTGTTGGAGAAGACTCTTGAGAGTCCCTTAGACTGCAAGGAGATCCAACCAGTCCATCCTAAAGGAGATCAGTTCTGGGTGTTCATTGGAAGGACTGATGTTGAAGCTGAGACTCCAATACTTTGGCCACCTGATGCAGAGAGCTAACTCATTTGAAAAGACCCTGATCCTGGGAAAGATTGAGGGCAGGAAGAGAAGGGGACAACAGAGGATGAGATGGTTTGATGGCATCACCAACTCAAGGACATGGGTTTGGGTAAACTCCGGGAGTTGGTGACGGACAGGGAGGCCTGGCGTGCTGTGGTTCATGGGGTCACAAAGAGTCAGACACGACTGAGCGACTGAACTGAAGTGAATCACGTGATCCTGACCTGGTACCCACTCATCAATATGGACACCTTCAGCCTCAATTCATTTCTGCTTAAAATAGAACTAAAAGCTATAGGACATTCTATAACACAAATTATGTCAGAAATGGCTTTTTGTGTTACAGATTTTGGAAACCTAAGAATTAAATATTTAACATGGATTTTAAGATGTCTGTATAAAAAACTAGTGGCAGTTTGTTCAACTTCCTCATCATCTATTTCCAATAAGTTTATGCTGAGAGTCTCTGCTTAAAAGGCCTTCAAGAAAGTCTCAAAGATGTAAGAAGTGATATCCAGGATTACCATCACCATCATATTAAAAACACACAAAGACAAAAGTAATAAAACAACTAAATAACAACAAAAGAGGTTTGTCAAGTGACTTTTTGCCACCCCCAGGTAGAACTGTGAAACTCTAAGCAATATATACACTGAACTGTCTTTCTTGTGTATCTATTATTTAAAACAATTCTAATATTTCTTCCTTTTTAAGGACTTTTTAAAGTCATCCTTTGTGATCTTCATCTTAATGTGAATGAAATTTCGGTCATCTATAGGTGGTCATCTCTCAAGGAAAAAGTAGAGACAGTTCACTAGATGTCAGTTAGGCTCTGAGACCAGCTAGTCCGATGGGGAGACCAGGGCCCAGAAAGGCAACTTCTCCAAGGTCATACTACAGGTCCACACTTGGGCATGGATACTATTCATGGATGTTTGATTTCAGGCCTGTAGTGTCGACTGTTAAGCAGTCGATGTTGTAAGATAGGTTGAAGGGAATGGCCTTTCTTCTTAAGTCAAGAATCATATGTCATAGAAATAAGATAAGTGGTTTAATAACAAAAATAAAGGTCAACAAGCAGTTAGTAGTAAGTACAGAATACTCAAGATGACATGCTTCTGAAAGGTAAGAAACAAAAAAGATTAAAATTATATATGTTATAAGCAATAGGTATTGGGAGAGCAAGATCTTAGACTAGGGGGGAAAAAAGGCAGATCATGTAAAGAAGAAGCCAGATAACCCCAGAGCATATGAATCAAAGCACTTAGAGACTATATAAAAATACATATGCAGTCTGCTTAGTGATGAAAACTTTCTGAACACAGATAATGATTCGCATCAGTTGACTGGCTCTACAAAGTGGGCCCTGGGGCTCAGAGATGAGAGGCTGTGATTAAATGTATTTTGAATCTCTAATTGCCTAAAAATAATAATGCTTACAAAAGTGAACCGCTAATAAAATTTATATGATCACTTATTTTTAATCAGAGTTAAAGATCCAAAACTGATGATTTATCAACCTATAAGGTGAAGTTTAATTTCAGAATCAGAACATTCTCACAGCCTTTGACACCTATTAATATGTCTTCAAAATTTAGCCCCACTTTTAACCACTTTTCCCAGAATTTTCTATAGGTAGGGATTTAACTGTTGCCTAACTTGGCTGTCAATCATCAAATCAAATTCTAAGAATTTTAAGTAATGGGTAAAATCTGGGGAGAAGTTAAAAACTGTGGTCAAGAATTACACTGCCTTCCTTAGGGAAAAAAAAAATCACTGTTAAGGGAACCTGCATAATCAGGTGATTTTTAAGAACAAAAATTCCTTGCTGCTAAAATGTAACTCAATAATCATTGGTCAAAAGAAACTTTATATACCCCATCTACGTCTAGAGAAATTAATTCCAGATCAACTTCCCTCATTTTTTGCTAAAACATTAAAGTTTTGAGCATTTCTCAAGAACCCATCAGTGGTTCAATCACCGAGGACTTAGTGTGTGACTCTGGTGGAAATGCTGATGGCAGTAATCAAAATTAGTAAGTACTGTGCTAGACACAGTGCTAAGTGCTTTGCAAGCATCATGTCACTTACTTCTCACAGTAACCCTATGAGGTAGGGACTTCTACTATCCTTTTTCACTGTGGTTCAGAAAGGATTTGGGCGCTGCCCATCTTACTCCAGGGTTGAAGCCTTTAAACATGTACACAGCAACCAGAGGTGTGGCCTACAAACAATACCTTGAGGCAAGAGTTCTTTGAATCAATTTTAACTGAAAAATGGAAACCCTAACAGAAAAGTAAAGTAGGTGTGGGAAAGAAGGTTCATGATCAGTGCAGAAGTTTGCAAGAGGTATCTTTAGGTTATTTCTGATTTCCTCCTCTTAAGAGAAGGGAGGTAAGAAGATAATCCACGTCTTCTGGTGGAAGACAAGGGCACTGCATGGCTTTTATGTGAGCCATGCTTCTTCTAAGGCTGGACTTCGGTCCATGTGCTGGGTGTGCAAATTAAGGACTCCAGTATTAGAAAGAGTTGGTCTTTCCTGTGGAGCTTCCAAAAATGAAGGTTTGTTTTATTCAAACCCAGGGGGCAAGTTGGCTTCATGTACTGGATATACTGCCTTCCAGTGGAAAACTAATACTGGAAAAAGAAAAAGAAGAGAAAACACTTTCTGTTGATGTCAGTGGCCCAGTGTAAAAGGCCAAGTGAAGACTATGGCCACATCAGTAAAGACCTTTGATGTCAGAGACTAACCATCAAGGGCCTGCTGCTTGTGGATAGATGTTAGGGTCCCTGGGACTCTGAAAAGGGCAGTCTGTGTTGCCATTAACTACATTCAATTTGAAAAAGAGGAAAGTAGATTCCAAAGTAGAGCTGAAGTGACACTTGATAGTTTAAGAAAGTTTCCTAAAAAGAAGTAGCTCTTAACATTTTTTTTTTAAGTCAACTATTTCCAGGCCCTGTTTGATTAGAGTTGTGCTTTCGGTTTTTGCTGATCAAGAAAATGTGTAAAAATAAAGAATAAAATGAAATATATAGCCTTGGTATCAATTTGTACTTTGTTCACTGCAGTGGCATCAATGTTTATTTGAAGAAGAGATGTCTAGGTAAGTAAGGTGGATACTTTATTTATAAATGTTGGTGGACAAATGGATTCATTCATGCCTCAGAGTTCCTACAAAGTTACAATGGTTTCTGCAGCTTAAAATGGGAACCACTGTATAATTTTAGTTTCTTATTATTGTTTTATCCCCAACTCATCTCCCTAAGATTTTGGATGATTAATTTAGTTTTATCAACTTTGTGAAAATATCTGCAAATAATGGGATGCACCCCATGTACAAAAGACTATACAGAGAGCTACTGGATGTTTTGCAACTTCCGCTGATCAACTTTACCAGAGAGAAACATTTCCTTTGCTTGTCTTCCTCTTCCCCTCTCTCCTCAAATGAAGTGCCTACCAATTTTACCACTGTTGGAGATTCTCCATAACTCTTTATATGTTTACTTTAGGTCTAAGAGGCCGACTTTATTTGCATTAGCATTTCTCAATCTTTCCTATGTTTCTTACGTATTAACGTCCAGGTTTCTATAGCACTGATTCTCAAACATGAGTCTGCATTAGAATTTTCCAGAGGGCTGGCTACAGCAAGTTAATGGGCTCTATCCTCAGGGTTTCTGGCTCAATGGGTGTGGAGTGAACTCAGGGAATCTGTGTTTCTAAAGAGTTCCCACATAATGCAGGGGATCCAGACCCCAGACTATATTTTGAGACCCACTGAGCTACGGAGAAGGCAATGGCACCCCACTCCAGTACTCTTGCCTGGAAAATCCCATGGATGGAGGAGCCTGGTAGGCTGCAGTCCATGGGGTTGCTAAGAGTCGAACACAACTGAGCGACTTCACTTTCACTTTTCACTTTCATGCATTGGAGAAGGAAATGGCAACCCACTCCAGTGTTCTTGCCTGGAGAATCCCAGGGATGGGGGAGCCTGGTGGGCTGCCGTCTATGGGGTCGCACAGAGTTGGACATGACTGAAGCGACTTAGCAGCAGCAGCAGCAGAGCTATAGAAAACTTTCCCAAAAACACCTTTTAAAGTTAAGTTCTATATACCTTAGCTTCATGTCAAGCTGAATGAAAATTTTACATCAAAATGAAATATCCTCCCAGAATGTCCTAACTCCCCTGTCTATGAGACATTAGGGGCCCTAAGTGTCAGTAAAAATCAGCACGACATCCCATACTCTTAACATTGTATTATGAATTCCATCAGTGTTTTGTAATTAATGAGCTGGAAAAATTCTTTGGGTATATGATATTAATATAAATTTGGAAAGCTACTGAGAAAATTGAAATTAACATTATGGTACCATGCATGTTTGTTAACTTATATTATTTTAAAATTAAGATAATAATAATAAGTAATAAATAAATAAATAATAAACATTGAGATAATATGTAACTCCAAACTCAGGAAATCATAACTTTTGACAACAGAAAGATTTTTCTTTCTGGAACTCATTGCATGGTTAACATTTTTACTCCTTTGACTTTCTCACTTATGCAACTGAACAAAAATGCAACTTTACAGGCTCTTAGTTTTTATATGAAGAACACATTAAATCTTTCCAACAGAGTTTACTAATTCCAGTATAATCAACTCATTATTTGCATTAAGAATAACAAAGTATCTAAAAATATATAAATTATCATTTCAGATGTGTTTTTTTCCTGGTTTAATAAATGGTCAGAAACTAGTATCAAAACAGAAATCCTGGGTGCCTGGTAAATAAGGAGAAAAAAACGTTTCATGGAATTATCAGCTACGCAGAAAATTCCTAAAAATATACTGCAAGTTAACTGAGAAAAGAAACATCCTCAGCAACATTAACAAAAGCAAAAATCATGTATAAAACTCCTTTAAAAAAAAAAGTAGGTTTCAACATCTTACTTGTTCATTCAGCTACTACGTAATATACATTTAAAGAAGAACTAGGATTAATTGACACCCTTTTCCTTCAATGTCTCTTTCTGTACCACGAACACTGATGAGATGCTTATATGTTCCTGAGGCTTTAGTCAGCTTTAACACACCACACAGGTGCTATTTAAGTGTGATGTGTGTAGGTTTGAGAAGAAACTGGATTTTGAGAGTCTGAGTAAGATGTGTGACTAACAAGTTAAGAGCTGTCACGGCTCAGGCCTGAATGGAAGGTGGTTGGCAGAGAAGGATCCAAATGCAGTATTTCCAAGGGTGACTCTGTTGTGCCCTCCTGGGAAAGGGTGTTTTGACAGAAAATATCAGCCACATCTGAGATACATCAGCTAACCTGGGCTCCAAAGGGTTGTGAGAATGAAAATAATGACTAAAAATGGTTTGATCTTCTTTGGTGGGAAGGAAGGCAGTGGGAAAGCAATCGTGTTGCATAAGTATAATGGCAGCAAATAAAGATGGCAACTTGGAGTTGGCAGTAATAATTACTGTATTAATATTATTCATTATTATACAACGACACAGCAGAATCCTTGATTGAGCATTTTCCATCTACCTAACATGGCACTAAATGCTTTAGATATGTACTAAGACAGAGGCCACAGCCACATGGGCTACTGAGCACTGGAAATGTAGCCAGGGTGATGAGGATTTTAAAAATTCTTTAAAATTTAAAGAATTTCAAAAATTTTTTAATTCTTCAAGAATTTCATTTTAATTTAAAGATTTATATTCAACTTACTTATTGGAAGTCAGTGAGTGGATAGGAATCTAGCTTTTCAACTGTAAATCTCATAAAATCAAAACAGATGGAGTAATTCAATGAAAATGTAGCATCTGAATGGCAATGTCTCTATAGGTGTAAAATATACACTTGATTTTGAAGACTTAGTATGAAGACTTAATATAGAAAAAAAAAGTGTGAATGCAAAAATCTTGGTAATTCTTATATTGATTGTATGTTGAAATGATAACATTTTGGATATACTGAATTAAATAATACACAGGATTAAAACTGATGTCATCACTTTCTTTTTACTGTGGGCTACAGCTCACTGGATCGCAAAGAGTCAGACACGACTTAGCAACTAAACAACAACAACTAGAAGATTTAAATTTATACATGCAGCTCACATCCTATTGGATAGTGCTGCTTTAGGTGAATTATCTCATTTAACCCTCACAGAAATTCTCCAGGTCAGACACTATTACTTCTATTTCACAGATAAGGACACTGAGACCCAGAATGAACAGGAAATGTGTCTAAGGTCACCCAGTTAAGTATTGGAGACTATTTTATCTGCTTCATATGCTCCAATTTTGAGTCATTTAATCTAATCCCAGATTTTTCAACAAGGATGCTGATTATAGTCACATCTCAAAGTATAATGAAGTACATCAGCTGGCATTAAGGGGAATCTGGCATCCAGAGAATAACTTAGTGCAGTGTTTGGATACCAAGGTTACAAGGCTGAAGTCATAAGGTTCTGTACTTCTCATAAATTCAATCTTTTAAGATTAACCTGGCTGTCATAAATATCACCAAACACTTAACAATGCAGGAGGACCAAAGGCCATCACGACAGCCTGTCTTACCAGACGAAGGATTCAAATTAAATTCCATCAAATCACACTGAGTCAATATACTCTGACAAGCACCTCACATCCAAAACCTCTAAAAGCCTGGAATTTTTTTTTCTAATTTGCTCCCCCCTTTTCTTCACCAAGAGACAAAAGAAAGCCCAAGAAAATGCTGAATGGGGTAAAAGAAAATGCAACAAAGTTAATAGGGGACTTCAGAATTTGTAAAAACACAAAAACAAGAGGGCGCGTTTCCATCGCTGCACAATATTGCTTTTGTTAAGAGCCAAGTCTCAGTCTTGAAATGTGTTGGTAATAAATCAGCAGGCATTATTTTAAATCAACTGGTTTTATGAAATAAGCCAAGAGTTGAAAGAGGCAGGACTAATTACCAACATTCCTTGATGAATTACTTAGCGGCGTGTGCTAAGTCAATGTGCGTCTATGTCTTGATCCCCAACTTTATCCCATACTTATTTCCCAGGAGGTAAAAAGAACATGTGGCTAATTAAAGCACCGATCGCCACAGCCAGAAGTACTCAAGGTAGGATTCCTTTCGGGGGAAAAAAAAAAGAAAAGGTTCTTTGCCTGGTACTTATTAATCTAATTTTTACTACTTCACTAGAAAAACAGACCTAATCTTGTCACCTTTAGGCAGTCTGAACTACCATGCAGTGTTCTGAAAAAAATGTTACATATTTGTAATTTAGCCAATAAGAATTTCTTAAGCCTTTCCTAACCAGCAGGAATGTCTCTGGTTTGTCGCTTCTAATTAAGTCTTAACAAAATTTCTAGCTCCTAAATTTTAATTATACAAAACGCTGGGCCAACAGGGCAGATTATGACAAAGTTATGCCTGATGGTAAGGTAGTAGAAATCTGAAGTCTACTTTTCATGTTGGGCCTCTTAACTTTTATTTATTTTTATTTTTTTTTTAT
Organism: Capra hircus; assembly: GCF_001704415.2. Lineage (NCBI taxonomy): Eukaryota > Metazoa > Chordata > Mammalia > Artiodactyla > Bovidae > Capra > Capra hircus. The sequence goes on from NC_030829.1 coordinate 31,608,063, forward strand.
TTTATTTAACAATACTGTATTGGTTTTGCCATACATTAACATGAATCCTCCACGGGTGTACATGAGTTCCCAATGCTGAATCCCTTTTTCACAAACTGGTGATTCAAATCTTTTTAATAACTTAATTTTCAGGATCCTCACACCTTGCTATTTTTCCTTTAGGGAACACATGTAACAGGGAGTTATGCAATGTGCACATGTCTAGTAAACTCACCTAACAGAAGAACTGGGTTGCTCGAAAGACTTATAGGTGAAAAAAACTTCCCTAAGACTCCTAATAAAATGCATTAGAAGCCCACTTAATTATATTAAGAATGTATATGCATACATACACATCTTTAACCCTCGGTTAAAAAAATAAGTAAATAAAGCCTTTGACCACCAACATCTCCAATCCAAAAACTCATTCCAGACGTAACAAGAAAGAACAATTTGGTATAAAACAATCTAGGTCCTTTTCTAGAATATTCTCTAGTTTTTAAAACAGTGACTACAACTCTTTTTCTAGGATCATTCTCTACTTTAGTAACTTCCTATTTTATCTACTTCATATGCTCCGATTTTAATTCATCTCATTTTTGCAAAACTATAAATTAACAGGAAAAAACATCTAACTTTATAAACAAGGTCTGAAAGACTAGTGTATTGTTGGGAGTTAAATTTTTCTTAAAGTTGAGGCTGATGCTCAAAGAAGTCAATAACAAGAGACATATTCAGGGCAAGAGCCAAGATACTACTACTGATTGCAGCTCTAACCTTGTGCAAAACCACTTACTAATTTACATATTTTTAAACACAGATCCCACCCCCTTATTTTAGTAGGACAATGTTAAAATTAGATTTTGCTTACATGTGTTCACCATCTCTGTTATTCAAGAGCATACCTATAGAAGATGGTCTTTCAAATCTAAGTCCCTTTTTTAATTGTTGGGATTACATAGGTAACATTTGTGAAGAAGATTCATGACCTTAACATACAGTGATATAAAATTTATGACAGCTAACATTATTCACTTAAAAGCAACGAGAAAAACAACCAGAACTGAAGTTCCAGTTTTAAGTGCTAAAATACAACAGAAGTAATAATACCGCAGTGAGGTCGGGGAAGAAAAATTCTAAATGCAACCATAATCCCAGCAGAAAATTAATATTAAAACACATGTACTGACTCTACCAAATTGGGTATTTCAAAAATCCTTTACAACAATATAAATGTATTATCGATACAGAACTATGAAAGATATGAATTAGGTCAATAAGATTAGCCTGGCAGACGGGATTTTTTCGAATGCAAATCATCTTGAGTTATGATTTCTGGATGTTGTTATAGAATATCTCAATATTCTGACCAATAATGATGACTATAATGAAACCATAAATTACCACAGTGGTCGATCTGGCTAGGCAGTATTTTTCTATAGTCCAGGTCTGCCATCTGGCATATAGTGGCAATTCAGGGATACACTTTAATTATTCCATATGGATGTCCCCTTACTAATTTCAAACGCTTAAGATCATGTGTCCTTCCATTAAGCCTGTGAGACTCCTCTGTAGTTTCTCTTCAACCTCCCACTTGGCTCTGACATAGTCTGTTACTGGTGATTTTTTGAAATGTTTAGAGGCTGTTCTTGAACTCTGTAGGAAAGAGAGAGGAAGCAAGGTATGTGGTTATAAGCAGATAAGGTAAGCTGATAAGTAGATAAGGTGGGCTTCCCTGGTGGCACAGTGGTAAAGAACATGCCTGCCAATGCAGGAGAGCAAGAGACACAGGTTTGATCCCTGGGTCAGAAGATGCCCTGGAGGAGGGCATGGCAACCCACTCCAGTATTCTTGCTTGGAGAATCCCATGGACAGAGGAGCCTGGCGGGCTACAGTTCATGGGGTGGCAAAGAGTCAGGCACAACTGGGCACACACACATGCAACGGAGGCTGAGGAGTCTAACTGTGTGACTTCAATGACAATCTCTTTTTGCATCAGTTTCCCCATGGGGAAGATTGGGCTTATCCTACTTATCCCACAGGGCTGCTAGAGAAATACATAATATAATTGACAAAAAGGATTCAGCTTAACATCTAATACAGCCAATAATTAATGTCTGTGCAGTCACTGCTTGTCCTCCTCAAAGCTGCTTTAGGTAGTATCAGTTACACCAGTAGTTCCTATATTTGCTGCAGGTACCAGGTTACCATGCCACTTAAGAAACTAAACATTGCTACTTCTGCCTCCTAAACTTTTTCAGGTCATTCACTCTAGGAGAGGAACAACCACCAATGATTAAGCAATTAGTGCCATGAAATCCAACTGAGTTCAAATCCTGACTGTACCACTTGTTTCACCCAATTCCGATGAGCTATTTGACCCCTTCACCTCAGTTTCCACGTCTGTGAAATGGGGATACTAATAATGACTGCCTGATGCTGGACATGCCAACCATGACTGTGAGTCTAACAGTTCTCTGGGAGAAACAGACTAGCTGGAAGGCAGGCGGTACATCCATCAGAGCCTAAGTGTTTTCTAAACAGAACACAAAGAAGGGAGTTAAGAAAGATGCCAAACAGGAATTCAGCACAGAACCGGAAATGTTTCTCAAATCTTTTTTGTTTTTTCATCACCACCCGCTTAAGCAGATGTTTTAGACCTTCTTGTTCCCCCTAATTACCTCTCCCCTAATCCCCAACCAAGAAAACTGTAACAGGTACATATACTGGATATCTGCTTACGTACTATGCCTTTTTAGAGCAGCGGTCCCCAACCTTTTTGGCACCAGGGACCAGTTTTGTGAAAGATAATTTTGCCAAGAGTGGGAAGGTGAAGGGGAAGGTTTCAGGATGATTCATGCACATTACATTTATTGTGCACTTTATTTCCATTATTATTATGCCAACTCCACCTCAGATCGTCAGTCATTAGATCCCAGAAGCTAGGGACTCCTGCTTTAGAGGATCACAAACTATTATAACACCTTATATTTTTTGCCTTCCAAGAGCCAATTTTTGCTCCCCTGGGAGACAATATCAGCCGGGCTAAGAAATACACGTCATATCATATTGAAAAGAAATTCCCATTCAAAGGTAGATTAAAAGAAACAAAAGGCCCACTCCAATTTTCAGTTCTCACTCCAAGGCCCTGGACCTCCAGTTTTAGGATTATGAGAACTTTGTAAATTAGAAGAGATTGCACCTATCAGTATGGCTTCTTTCACCAGCAGAAAAAGAGGGGCTGAGCAGCTGCCCTTCGTGTAAACCCACAAGGTGACTTCAGTGATAGCAAACGAGCCCACTGAGAAGAAAAATCCCTGGCCCTAGAAAGAAGGTGACCCTCCTCCCAAACCTGCATGGCTCAGGTGTCCACTGAACACGGCTGACCCGACCCACACCCTGAGATTGCACCACCCAGATTCTATGAGATCCCTCAGCCACATAAAAATGGCTGTGCACTCATAGTGGAAGAAATCACTTCCATCTTGTGTGCCAATATTACCAAATGAGGGGCTTTTCAGGTGATGCTAGTGGTGAAGAATCTACCTGCCAATGCAGAAGACATAAGAGACACGGGTTCAATCCCTGGGTTGGGAAGATTCCCTGGAGGAGGGCATGGCAACCCACCCCAGTATTCTTCCCTGGAGAATCCCATTGACAGAGCAGCTTGGTGGGCTACAGTCCATAGGGTCACAAAGAGTTGGACACGACCGAAGCAACTTAGCATGTACACATGCATGCACATTACCAAATGAATATGGAATTACAGCTGATATTTCAGTGTTTCCAGAAAAGCGGAATTAATTCGTAGGCTTAGCTATATCAAGGCTGACTGTTTTGTTTTACATAGTTGCTCCCCACAGGGCTGCTCTTTCAAGTGGGCCAGGCCTAAAAATCTAAGCAAAGATGATTTTCTTTAAGCCAGGATTCACTGCTCATTCCTAGTTACTAAAAGCAGCGGAGACAGAAAAGATGTGTGAGGTTAATCAATGCACATTTACTGAGGTGGGTGCCCTACTTAGCCTGGGTTAAGTTAGATTTAGATTTCCCCGATGTAAGGCAACTTTATGGAGAACGTTCTTGTGCCAGCCCGTAGATTACTAACTCCTTACCTACGGTGGTATGGTAGGCATCGCATTTGCATGGGAAGCAAATGGGTCGCCAGGCACTGCCAAGGCAAACTGGAGCACACGTATCACCAGAATGATCTAAGTGTTTCCAGCACACAGGGTAAGAAGTCCCCATTCTGCCCAAGGAACAGGAAGTTTAAAGCAATATTCTCAAAAGTACAGACAAGATACTTCTCTTTCAGAAAGAAAAGAAACTATGTGTCTCACTTCACCTGAAAAGGTGAACAAATAAAGATAGGGTTTACATCTGCCTGATCAAAACTGCCTAATACATTTCTTCAGACCTCGCTCCCACAAAGGGAAAGCAGCAGAAGTCAGGAAAGCTGCGCCCTAGTGTCCTGCTGGATCTCCCTCCACACTGCTTAGATCAGCTTTCAGTTAACAAGTACTGTCTATTATTTTTGTTTTATTTTATTGGAGTATAGATGATTTACAATGTTGTATTAGTTTCTGGTGTACAGCAAAGTGAATCACTTATACATATACATATATCCCACTCCAGTGTTGTTGCCTGGAAAATCCCATGGACGAAGCAGCTTGGTGGGCTACAGTCCATAGGGCTGCAAAGAGTCGGACATAACTGAGCACACACACACATACATATATCCACTGTTTTTTAGATTCTCTTTCCATATAGGTCATTACAGAATACTGAGTAGAGTTCCAACAAAAATGAGTTTTACAGGGAAAGAAAATTACCTTATGTGAACACAAAGTGATAACAATCCAGAGATTCAAAGGCTCTGAGGGGAAGGAGGTTTATAGGAGGATGAAAACATGTTTGTGGAACCTGGAAATTGAATCCCTTTGTCCCCGAGAGATGTGGCCTTGTAGACACAGTGTTTGATCCAAAAACAAAAGGACACCAAAGTTCATAAACAGTCCTGAAACTGATGCTCACAGAATGTTCATGTAAGTCACACTGACCGGTAACAAAAATATATGCTGGCCCATGGACTATGGGATTAGAAGAATTCTCAGGTTTCCTTTCTTCTGTGGTCAGCACCTCTAGCAAGATCCCCTAACTAAGGGGATAAAGGCAAGCTGAACTGAGACACACTGCATCTCTTCCCACTTCTTTTGGTCAATATGATGCTTATAAGGTTCTGTGTTCCTGCCTAAATAAATCTGGAAGAAAATCAACTGCATAATGGGGCCTGGGAGCCGTTCCTTCTTCTAATATAACCTGCCAACTCACTCATAACTCCACACACCTTCTTCAAGTTTCTGTACTATACCTAAAGAATAAGCCATACCTTGACAATTCAACATCAGGTAGATTTCATAAATTACAGAGAAAGGCCAGCAATTCGTTCAGCCACCCTCTCCTCCATTGGTGAAATTTCATGGAATACAGGTTGTCAGACAGGGTGACAAGAAAGCAGAACACCCCTCCAACCTGGGTTGCTAGAATCACTATTTAAATGAGGTGCCACATCGTAAGTCAATCACTGAAAATTACCAATGTGAATTCAGTTCACAAGATCGAGGGCCCTGGCAAAAATGTGTTTTAATACCTGATGAACAGCAAGCATCACTTCTCATTCTGCAGTAATCTAATTCCTTGGGTTATCTGAGATGATTTGGAAGAAAAGAAAAAAAATCTAAAAATAAATTTCTTGAAATTATTTAAAAGATATCCTAAAGTTACCAAAAATATCTATTTTTTTCCTTCAAATTCATATAATCTTTCTCCTAAGGAGAACAGAAAGACTCAATATACAATTTATTCCCAAGAGAATACCCTGGCTTTAAAATTTTTTTAAGTCCAAAGAGAAAAAAGCAAAAAAAAAAAAAAAAAGGAAGGGAGGCAGAGAGGGAAATCCTTGAAAATTCCCTATACTTTTCTAAATAGGTAAATGTTTTCAAACTATAAACTCTTGTTTTCAACTATACACTGTCAGAGTCCATGGAGGGGGAGCAATTCTGATGAACCTGCTAGTTCAAGATCAGAGCAATCAGGTATTTTCATAATCAGTCAGAGTTAGAGAGATGAGACAGGGAAAATGCATGCTTGATGGATGTGCGGATGAAGACGCAGTGGTTGATAATGTGATGCTTCTTCAGCCACGAGACCATGTCCACAAGGCCTATCTCCGGTTCCTCTCTTTGTGTCTAAAAGGAGCCAGGTCAGATTTCAGATCTCAGGTTTGCTTGTCAGTAAAACTACCTGTGGCAGAAACTACTTCTACTAATGGTTCTTAATGATACAGTTTGTTAATCCACAGTGAGAAATACAGAGTGCGTATTTTCACTATTGCGAAATATATACTATGCACTCCAGATACTGGTTAATTAATGACAAAGAAGCATCCTTAAATTATAATACCCAATTGAATAGAGCTGTTCTTAAGAAACCTAGAGGATATATCCACTATGTGAATACATACAACAATAAAATTAACCACTCCATGTCACCTAAAATAAAAACCAATAATAGGAATAAAAAAAAATCATAAATTAATTAAATCAATGTAGAAACCAGAGGCTAATCCTGCAAAGTTTCATGAATTTACGGACTGAATGACAACCATATGGGAAATGAGTAATGCAAATTTCCAATCCCTATGATTTCCAAACACTAGTCCTAAATTTACTAGAAGAGGTCAACAATTTAAAGCATGCTTTATAAACCTTCATATTTTAAGCATAATTCTGCAAAAGAAAGGGGATTAACCAGACAATACTAATTGAGCTTTTCAAAATCATTCAACGCACCAACAGCAAAAATGTTCGTAACATGCGTTTGTGTGTGTGATTTTTCTATCAAGTTCTTTTAAACCAGTGAGAGACGGGAGCGATTTACCCAGGATTCTCTGGCACACGTTAGACGTCTGACTGCACACATCTACCTCCACTGAGAAGTAGGTATGTTCTGTTCTAGCAACTTAAATCTTTAAGACTTAAATGATGAATTTACTGAGACTATACTATTAGAAAAAAATACCTATTCAATATCATCTGTATCATTATGCATAAATCAGTACACTCGGTGCTACTCCTTGAAAATGTATATTCATAGAAATGTGGGTCAACATTAAGCAAATTAACTGCTTTTCTATTAACCATTTACTTCATAATATATGCTTATGATTTAAAAACTATAAAAGAGAAAAGAAAAAAATGACCATCTTTCTCTCACTTACCTTTCTGTAATAAATGATTCATAATATTTCCATCCACAAAACTTCCAAAAATAGGCAAACTATTTTTATAAAGTACTAAGTATTTAAGTACTTGAAGTAATCATGTATATGATACTCTCCTTTAAAATGTAATTTGAAGCTCTTAAAATGCCACCTTATATGGAATCATGTTTCTGCTTGGTCCTCCACATAAGGACACTATACAAAATCTCTCTAAACAGCTACCAAACCTACCCATATTGCTATGCCCTACACCTCTTAACATACTTTGCTACTTTATATAACTGAAGTATAAAAAGTTAGAGATAAACTAATTCCGTATGAAATATACATTCACCATTTGTTCATTTTTATTTAGATTAAGTCACCGGGTTCTAACAATATATTTGCGTTTTAATTTTGGACATATTTCTAGCATAACTGAATTAAGCAATAGAGTTAAGGGCTAGTGTTACCAGGACATAGTAACATTTAAGGAAAAATGGTTATATTATTAAAACCAATTAGTATAGATTTTAATTTTAATCATATCACAATTACATATTTTAAGTAATAAAAACTTTAAAAAATGATGTCCATTTTTCAAATGAAATGGAAATAATGTTTCAACATACTCAGGTAATTTCTCTTTCATCAGATATAATCACCTTAATAGGAACATAGATTTCAACTATTATACTTTAATAACATTACCTTTGATTTAGACATAAACCACTACTAACACAAATCTGTGTCATCTCTTCTAAAATGTTCTTCAGCTTAAAAAAATAGACTACTAAAGTAAATAAAAGAGACATTTCTCTATAATTTATTATTACTTAATTCATATAACTTTAAATAATCTAAGATACAGCTAAAAAAAATTATGATTCTTGCGAACAGCAGACAAATCTTAAATAAACCTTAGGTCTGTAAAAACCCACTGGTTGCCAATTTTCACCCAAGCAGAACAAAAAGTGTAACGTATAATCTACTTCCAAGAGAAAAACTTGCCTTTATTTGGAAGGTGGGGTACATAAAATATACACTAGGTGTGGCAATATTCAGAACTTCAGTCATATTAGAGTAAAATTTTCTGCTAAAGCATTGCAATCTTTTTCATCCTAACAGAATTTTAATATTAGTGTCTCTATGACACAGTTTCAGTACTCCATCACTACATTTCAAGAGTCTTTACAAATAAGAAAACAACTGGCTTAAATTTTGTTTTTAAAGAATCTCTTTCCTTCTTCCTGGTAGAGATCATAGATTGTTTCCCAATTATCATACAGCATCCCATTTGCTCTCATAGTAAACTTTAAATAGTGAAAGATGTCTTTTCTGAGCACAGGAATGATTGCAAAGACCAACAATGAATCCCCGGCGGGTAAAGTTCACTTTGTTTAATGAACAGTAACACTCGGGACTCTTCAGGATGGATCAATTAGGTAATGGGATTTAAAAAATTAAGAAGTAACGAAGTCCCTTTACTTTTCTTTTAACTTCACTTGCATTAGTCACATTCAAGAGTTGGAATGTTTAAAGGAGTACCTCCCAATGTGACTGCAGGACCCATGTGTGAGATGGAATTCTATTCTTAGACTTGTTACAACTTTCCCTAGTAATTAGGAAGCTATATGTCCCGGATAGAATGATGCTAACAAGCTCCTGCAGTTTCTACTCTAGCAAGAAATCAAAGGGACCCAAAACAGACAACTCACTTCAGTTAAAAGATTATGCAGTCTGGTTATTAAAGCTAAACTCTTCTACCATTTTCTATCCAAAGAGATTTTCTAAAAGTCAGATTCTACAGCCAAGATGATTTACTCAAGAAAAAAGAAAACTCAAGAATGGCCATGGAATGTATTTGGGGGAAAAAAAAAATACATATATATATATACACATATATATATATATATACAAGTTATTAGAAGAGGTTCATTTCAGATAACTTGTACATTTTTAAACTTTCCCAAAGAAAGATGGGAAGATATCATTATAAAAACCATCTATAACCTCCTGGTAATTTCTCACGGGACATCAACACTCTTCCCCCATTTAGTGAGGGTTACTATTAAATTTACAGTTAGTTGGAATCTTTCTTTGGAAATACAAAGCCATGTAGGAATCAATGGAGCTGACATTTACAAATATGTTTCAGATAGGTCAATATAACCAAATAAACATGATGAGACAAATAAAACACCTAGAAAATGGAAAATGTTGAAGAAGAAGGCTTGGCCCAACCAACAAGAGTGACACTCACATACCTTAAGGACTTCCATCGGCACCTGGGTGGCAGAGGGGAGGGTGGTGGGCACGCTGACGTTTATGGCTGGAGTCTGACTCACAGGCACTCTCTGTTGCATGAACTGGGCCGCCTGCAGCTTCTGCTGCTGCTCCCTGCGTTCCTGCTCCTGCATCTGCTCACGCATGAGTTGCTGGCGTAGCAAGATGCGTGATGTCATACTGGAGGAGCTTATCGGAGGCTTGGAGGCCCCAGGATGCTCCTCGGAACTGCTATGGGGAAACAGAAAAACACACATTGAGTTCCTAATGAGACCTTTCATTTGCATTTTGGGGTATCCTAAATCGCACCAAACTATGAAATGAGCCTGTGCAAAATATAATCAGATCGCAGAGTAGTATTCCACCTAATTGAAAATCAAGAGCTGACAGGATTTAAGTCATCAGTAGTTGAATTAAAATAAGTCGGCTTGATTGCATCCAGGCATTTTTATCATACAGCTTATTTTTTTTTGACATTTTATATCGCCTACTACTCATCACCACCAAATATAGTGCTGCCATATGAAGTGCCAAGAAGCAAGGGATCTTAATGGTACCCGGAGTTTCACACTTAAAAATAATTTGCTTGATTTCCCTTTATAGTCGAATCTAGCCAAATAACTACTCTCCTGTACACTATCTAAATTCCTTGAAGATATCTAAACTGTTTACTAACACCCAATAGTTCAAAGAAAAGGCGAACTCTATCATGGGGAAATTTTTCTACGATACAAGTGAAAGTCATTAAAGAAGCCTTTGGACCAGAATCTTAACACTGAACTCAACCTCAGTCTTCAAGAAAGAGGGCAGAAGACAAGTTAGTTTGGCAACTCCATTCTTCTTCGCCTGGGTTTCTTTGTGCAGTCTTTTCTTCTGATTCTTCTTGGCAAGTCCTATCCAACACGCATTCTAAGAGTTCCCCATGAGGCCTGCCTCTAATGGTGCTGGCGCTTACTCTACCCAAAATCATTTAAAAAGCTTAAATACTTGTCACAAGTCAAGAAGAAAGGACTTTTTGATTTTCCTAAATACAGATTTCTATTGTTTATCTTGCTAGATCTACGACATCAACAATAAACCTCTCTCTGCCTTAGTTACCATGTCTGAAAAAGAGGAATAACAATATTTTAACTTACTTATCCATTTATCAAAATGGGAGATGCTTTTAAAATGTCTTTTGTATCATTTATACTCTAAAGGCCTTCCTCTTAGGAATTTTGTGAGGATTAAACAAAATAATGAATGAAATAATGCACACAAATCCCTTAATACAACGAGCGCTATGCAGTACTGCCTCAATAAATGTTTGTTGCTGCAATTACTATTATCTAGAAATTTTGCATCTGGTAATATCATTTTCTTAAAAAAAAAAAAAAAACAGTTTAGGGCCAAGAATATAAAAACTTAATTAGTACCTGGAAACAGAAAAAAGAGTAATATTTAGGAAGTACTTATATTCAAATCAAAGTTATTCTTCCAGAGAAGTATCTTTACCTTTAAGCTTCTTTCCTTGAATATAAATCCCAATATCATCCTTATCTTCTAACAAAGGCAAAATAAAGCCTTTAAATTATTGACCAGCCTTATAAACTCCTTAAAGATAAAAATTTTCAAATTCTTCAGGTTAAAAAAAAAAAGTACTAAAGAATAAAGAAATGTTTGCATTTCACCTTCACAGAGTTCCAGAAAACTATATAATAAAAATTATACTAGCATTTGACTCATTACTCAGCACAGAAACCTGGTTCAATAGACTGTGATAAGTTCATATAAAATAATGCTGTTCATATATAGCCATAAAAAATGGTATAGAGATATATTTATGGTTGTAAATTAAAACTATACAATATATTAAATGTATTGTAATTATACAATATATTAGAAAGGTATGATTAAACTTAAAAAAATGTTTACTACAAGAAAAAGTACAAAGATAATGCTACCGTGAGCTGTTGCTGGAATATAATACCACAATCCTCTAATATTATCAATGTCAATATTATCTAATATTATCAATTATCAAGTTGACAATACTATCAACTGATTCAGAAATTTCACCGATAGATAACTTTCCTAGGAAAATAATTCAAAACGTGGAAAACCTAACATTACAAAGCTATTGACAAATTGCACAGTATTCTGTCCCCTAACATGGGCGTGATTATGTAAATTATGAGGGAAGATGTGACTTAAATAATACAAACTTTTAGTTACAAGATGAGTAGGTTCTGAGGATCTAAAGCACAGCATGGTAACTATAATTAACATTACTGCCTCGTACACTTGAAATTTCTGAGAGAGCAGATCTTAAGTGTTCTCATCACACACAAAAATATGTAAGTAACCACGTGAGGTAACACATGTAAAAAATCATCACATTGTACATCTTAAATAATTTTGTTAATTACACCTCAATAAAGTTGAGGAAATAAATAAAACCATTCAAAAGATTTAAGCATAAAACAGGTTTTAAAAAAAGTAAATTATGGACTTCCTTGGTGGTCCAGTGGTTAAGATTCTGCATTCCCAATGCAGGGTACACGAGTTTGATCCCTGGTTGGGGAACTAAGATCTCCCACGCCACACAGTGCAGCCAAACAACAAAAAAAGTAAATTATGATACATATAGATTTGATAATATACCTTTTTTTAAAAATTGCTCAGCACACAGCAAAGTACAAAATCCATGTCCTAAGACAAATTAAAAAGTAAAATCAAAAGTGGATGTCCATTCTAATCTAGAATAAGTAGAGTATACGTATGTACACAAATACACACATGACTAGCGAAAGGATGAGAGTTGCCAAAGTGGGAGTGGGATTATAGGTAAATTTCTTACCCTTTACTCTTCCCCTATAAACCATAATGTCACCATATTTTTTCAGTGGCAGGATATATGCCACAAATTTGAAAACATGAGGAACATGAATTAACTTATAAGCATGAAAAAGTGACTTGAGTGATCAAAGTCACCATTTGGCTAGAAGAGACTAGATCCATCCTAGACAGCATTTTGACAATAGGATAGGGAAGTGCTGACTTGTATCCAGCACACTGGTTCTTTTGGAAGTCCTCAGCATCCCAGAAGACTTAGACCCTCTTTCCTTTATAGTTTCCTACAGATATACAAAGACTGAAAATGCTAATACCCGGTTTATTACTTTCATATCATGCATTCATCTACACCATAAAAATACCCCATCATTTCTCAAAAACACTCCGTTCACCTGCTCAGGTTCTGCTAAAAGAGCACCAAAAGAAAATGTATTTCTCACTTTTGAGTATGTGTTCAAACGTACTTTCCTAAACCCAGAAAAGAAGGCTATTTAAAAATAAATAAATAAATAGATGGTCTTGCTATTCAAAGCCTGTCAGGTTAAAACATTCCCAGAGAGACTGATCCTTTTGATAAAACCAGGAGCAAACCTTTGTGCCTTGGCAAATGCAGCTGTGGAAAAATCGCACTAATTAGCTGCTCAAGACAAGCCATTGGCTGTGATACTGGGGGAAAAAAAATCCTTTCAATTAACAGTAAAGCATTCTTGAGACATCTTAAGTTAAAATTACTAGTCATCAAACTCTAAGGCTGCAGACTTTCAAATCAACAACAGTATCATTTAAAACATTTACTGAAATATCCTATTAGGAAAAAAATTACATATTTATATGGTAGACCCATATAAATAAATTAAAACCCCACACAAAAAAAATCTCGCAAGGTTCAGCTAATTGACATTTGAAAAAGTCTTCTCAAAGAACAAAAAGGAAAAATAGTCACTTCACTGCACACGTACCCTACTGGATATTTCCATGTTAAAGATGACTCTCAGATTGTCAGCTTTCCTCGATCTTTTAAACATTACTTCCTCTTAGAAATAATTGAATCTGCAATTATCACCCTATCGACAAAAACAAAAATACCTACACATCAAAATGTTAGCAGGTCACATGAGCAAGTTTTAAACTCAAAGTCGAGTTTTATGTGAGAACATTACAGGTAGCCAACAGCTTATTTTTAAAATGAGGACCTGATGCTTCAACTACTAATAATAAGAAGAGTTGCCTCAAGGTATTTGGTTTTAAAAGCTGACCGAACTCATCCAGGGCCCATGAACCTCAATGTGCATTAGGTAATCCTAATTTCATCAGTCTGATTCCTTTTAATCAGATTATTTAAAGGTCATTTATTCAACAAACGGCTATTGAGGGTTTCCCCTGTGCCAGGTGCTGGGAATACCTGGTTTCTAATCTCAATGAGTTTAAAAGGCAGGGTCATGTAATTATTTTTAAGATGCCTTAAAATTAAGTCAGTTATCTAGATTATTGGACTCTTATCTAGTTCCATGTGGGAAGGTATATATCTCACCACAAGAAGTCACCCTTTGAAAGACAGCTGAAGGGGAGGCAAATGCCTTAATTGGCACTTACCCACATCACTAAGACCAGGCAACTTCCCTGAAAACTGGGAATTGCTCAGTGGTGACTCAAGGAGTATGGCCATCAATGGGACACAACTTCTAGTTGAGTCACTGATGAGCAATCTGATCTTTAATGAGCCACTCAACTTCTCTGAACCTCTCCAAAACCCACCTCCTAAACGTACAACAATGACTGAGGGAGCGAATGCCAGCTAAGTTAGAGTGATAACACACCAGATAGAATACGGACACTTAGCTAAGTAGCCATAAAAATGACGTGAGTTCCTAACTTGATGGCTAAATTTACATTTTTAACCTTCAAAGCCTGACCCTTCTCTGTGATGATAAGAGACATTTGGACATGTGCTCTGTGAATCACTGGTATATCCCTAAATTCAAAGAGTTAATTCCTCTGCCTTCACCAGCGACTTAAATTTATCAGAAATCTCATAAAATTCAGTATCTCGCCATCCAAACAACACTTGTCTGACCAACCCTCACCTTTCACAGGGATGCCAATACCCCTTCACCAGACCTTAGGAATCAGTCTTTGGTCTCCATATCACAATCATCCAAGACATGAATCTAGCTGTAAGCTGCAACTTAGCTTCTAGGCTCAAGGAGTTGATGAACTTTCCCTTGCCTTACCTTTCATCAGTTCCTCAGGCAGAATACAGTCCTGGCCTTTACTAACCTGTGACGATGGCCAAGTCAGTCAACGTCTTTAAGCTTTGGTTTTCTTTATGTATAGATTGTTTAATACATTTGCCTCTCAGCATCAGAAGGAGGATTAAAATTTGTAACAGAGGTAAAAAGCTTAGCACAATAACCAAAACACAATTCGGATAAACTGAAACAGAGTTAAAAAAAGTAGTAGTCAGAAAACATGAAACCATGAACAAGCTACTTCTTTTTTATGCAAGAAAGTGAATTTTTATAAGCCTGTATGCAAGCTTGGACCATAGCATATCTGCTTTTTAAGATTTAGGCAATCCCTTTTTGATTCAGAGAATTTGACAAAGTTTGAAGGGGTGGAGAGAAGATAATCTATCCTGCAATTCACTCACAAGATATAAAGTAAAACTCCTAGTATTTTTTTCCAGGAAAAAGGCATCTTCATTATAATCATTCAGTTGATAGAGCTCAAAGCCTAGCATCTGCCTGCACTGGATACAATGTAATTACATCCAAGAAAGCACAGCGGCTGATGTTCACACAGACAGTGAAGACACAGGAAGGCATGATAATTAACCTCATGCACAGGTAAGAAAGCTATGTCAGAGACAGGTTAAGCTACTAGGGTTTCCAAATGCAGAAGGCTGACTGCCACAGGATCAGCTGAGGACCCTGCCTAAAGCCAAAATGCCCAGGCTCCATTCCAAGAAATTCTGACTTCAGGTTAGGTAAAGCCCAGGAATCAGTATGTCTACAAAAACTATGCCACTGATTTTGATGCCAAGTTTGGAAACTTGGACACCCAAGATCGTCCATTTGTTTGGTAGGAGTACTGGGACATGAACTCACATCTTTCATTCTTAGACCAGAACACTTTCTTCCATGTCTGAGGAAATGCACATTCCATTCCCAGCCTCTGATAACTCCTACAAGAGCTCTGAAGAGTCCTTCTGATGCCGAACCCAACATGTGAATGGAAGGAAATAGGAAGGACCACCTACTCCTGCCAAATGGGCTATAAAACCAACAAGACAAAAAATCTGTCCAGATACTGCCAATGAATCATTATGGTTACAACATAACTATTCTATCATAAGGAGGATTACATAAGAACCTACAGGCCGGACCTACAAAAGTGCTGTTCTGTCAGCAAAAAGAGACTGTTAAGAGTCTTTAGAAAGTAAGTCCAAAAAAAAAAAAAAAGAAAGTAAGTCCAAGTGTATAAATTACCAAAGTAAGAGTCAGTAAACAGATATGTCTTTTTAAATGGCAGTATGGATATCTAACATTTTAATATTTATTTTATTTATTTGGCTGTACTGGCTCTTTAGTTGCGGCACATGGGATCTACTTCTCTGACCAGGGATCAAACCTGGGCCCCTGCACCAGAAGTACAGAGTACTAGCCACTAGACCAAGCAGGAAAGTCCTAGTATTTAATGTTTTCAAAGGATCAGTTATTTCCATTATCTTAACCTTTACCTTCTTTCCAAAGTCATTGCTCTATAAGTGTAGAGATGACTTTTTCATCATGTATGGCAGAAGCAAGTACCAATAAGAATATATATTGGTACTTGTCTATATGATATATATATATATAAGAAATATATGGTATATCTGATAAATGATACATATGATAAACATATATCTCATTTAAAATAACTGAGAGTATAACTCATGTAAATGTGAAAGAATCAGATTTCACAGTTTGGCTTCAAAAGTGGAAATCTTGTGGACTTCAGCCATCACCAACCTTGGTTGCAGTGGTCAAGAAAAAAGAAAGAAAACATGCCAAATGCCCAGCTTTTCCTGGTAACACTATCAGCTCAGACAAGAAATGCTACAGGTTTCTGGCACAGAGGAAATAAAAAGGCTTGCAAAGTGCAGCTTGTCTTTCTCCTCTTCTTTCCTTCAACAAATATCTGAAGGTCTTCCAAGGGCCCTGTTCTGCTAGACATGAGGCCGGCTTGGTATCTAGAGAGGACTGCACGCCCATCCTCTGGAGTTCTTTACTCTTTGTTGTGCATAAGGAGGAAAGTGTTCTAAAAAAGCAAGAATTGCCAAGTTAAAAATCCAAAATCGTCACTTTTCAACACCTGGAATCCAATTAGTTTGAAAGAATCGTAGTCTCTCTGAATCTATTTAGGATTAATACTCTTTAAGCTGGACCTTTGACAGGCACCAGTAAGAGTAACTTCAATAACTGATGAGATAAAAATCAAAAAGAAGCATTGGAAGACTTATATCAGTATTTTTCAAAGAAACATAATATACCAACAATCTTCAAAAGAAGGTACAAAAAGATTCCCTGGAGTACAGGAAGAAAAGATTGAAATTTATATAAAATTTACCCATCATTTTTATTTTCTATTTTTATATATGTTGTATATTATAATATTGGGCTTTCCTGGTGGCTTAGACAATAAAGAATCTGCCCAGGTTTGATCCCTGGTCAGAAGATCCCCCGGAGAAGGGAAAGGCTACTCACTCCAGTATGCTTGCCTGGAGAATCCCATGGACAGAGGAGCCTGGCAGGCTATAGTCCGTGGGGTTGCAAAGAGTCAGATACAACTAAGCAATGAACACACACGTATCATAATATAGCATCAGTATAGTGACACATGTATGAAATTTATAAGTAAATTAAAATATGTTGAGAGAGCCAGCTTGAAAAAACTTACTTTAGGAGATATGGCCCAAAAGGTCTGAGACCTCTATAATATTAGCCCAGTGTCCTTCCAGGCAATATTCACCATCAGATTTTTTTCAAGCTGATTATATGCACCCCTCCCAAACAGATTTTCTTACTTCTATACATTCCAACCAAGGAGTATCTGTTACTGAAAGCTACTTTCAAACAAGGATATGAGGGTGCCATTTCCTCCTTTAAGGCCACAACTGTCCTCCATTTCCCACAGATGCCACCGTGGCTTTCCACACTCTTCACTCTCAATTCCTTTCTAAGAAATTATTTCTGGCAGCCTATCAAAAGGTCATAATGCAGATAAAGTAGACAGCCCCACACTCAACCCTATCTTTCCTATCCAGCTGCATTTCATTAGATCACACTCTAGAATTCCTCTTTACACTGTCCAACCGTGGAACCTCATTCACATCTAGATGCCATATTTTAAAAGACTGAAAAATCCATTCCTTACAAGGTATAAGTAATTGATATGGCATAACAATATAGCCCACTTAGAGCAATTTAAAAGGAACAAACTTTTATCCAAAACTATAGTTGGTAAAGAATCTGCCTGCATTGCAGGAGACCCATTTTCTATCCCTAGGTCGGCAAGATTCCCTGGGGAAGGAAATGCAACCGACTCCAGTACTCTTGCCTGGAAAATTACATGGACAGAGAAGAGCCTGGAAAGCTATGGTCCATGGAGTCACAAGAGTCAGACAGAACTTAGTGACTAAACCATCAAACCACCATGACAATCTAATGAGAGAATTCAGACATGAGTGTGAAGTAATTGGAAGGATCTTTTTAAAGACTCAAAAGCCTTCTATCTCTACTCGAACAATCGCCCCAGTCACAGGTATGCTCTGTCCATGTGTCAAGATAGCAACACAACAGGTGAGAGAAGATTCAAAAGCCTTAGACTGCCATCACTTAGCAATTACTACATGTCTAGGACATATCAACCAAGATGCAAAGTTTGCAAAACTGTAAAAATCAAGACAAAAGTACCAATTATGATCTCAGGAGCAGGGAGTATATGCACTTGTCATGGTCTAAAAGCCAGCCTTACAAACAGTGGTAATGATTTATGACGGTCACATGTTACTTATGCTGGCTCACCATCCTGTCTCATTTCCTTGAGAAAGTACCCTAATTCCACCCTGAAAAACCAGCCCCTTCACTTTCCATTCATGAGGCAGGTTATGGTGGTGCTACTAACTCCAGACCTAGAAACACAACATGGGTTTGATCAATCAACATACCCATCGAATGGGCTTGTACTCTAAAATGATCCAATAAGAGGCAGCCCAATGCCTCTGACTAGAAGTACTGGGGTAAAAGACCTCTATTTATACTAAGGTTTGAAAAGATGGTAGGATATAAGTCTGGAACTTCCTGGACCTATGTGGAAAGAAAGGCAAACTAGAGGAAACAGTGATGTGAACTGCAAGAAGGAACCGGGGCCTAGAAAGACGGAGGAGTGTAGAAGAAGCCAGCATGTGGATGACAAAGAGCATCTGGATCAAACCATCCCTGAAGCCTTATAACCCTGGACAGCGGATACACTGATGTACAAGGGAATCTCAATCTCCATTTCTGTTTAATCCAGTTGGATGTGCTCTGTCAAACCATAATACATTTTTGCGTCATTTTAGAAAATATCAGTTATTTGTTAAAAAAAAAATCAATGTTTTGGCCTAAGAACTATAGCTGAAACAATCTAGCTACCCATTCTATTTTGCCCTTGTTTTGGCTGATACACTGCCACTCACATTTCCCACCTTTTCAGGGGGTAGACTAGCTTCATGACTAAGTTTTGCTAGTGAGACTTCAGCAGAAAGATCACGTGGTTTGTTCAAAGATTCTTCCTAAAGAGATACCCATTTTGCCATCATGTCTCCTAGAATTTAGTTGTAATGGCTGCAGGTCTAGCAGCCACTTTGGACCATGAAGATGAGACCCAGCCTTAAGGATAGAGCTGGAACATTCCTATCCCCTCATGACCAGACAGAGCTAGCTCTATGAAGGCAGAGATTTCTATGCTTTATTCAGCAGCACCTAAATTCCTCAGTACCTAAAAGAATATTTAGCACATAGTGGGATGAAATAAATATCTATCCAAAGAGTAAATCTGGTATCGCTATCCTAACAAATAACCCACCTCCTAAAATCAGGTAACACTAGAACCTTAATGCTGGAAGACCTTTAATAAAAACCATTGCTGGAGTCATCCAGTGACAGAGAACAGTCTTTTCCCAAAAATCTCAGTTCTAGAGACCAACTGCATTAGTTTAATTATGACAAACTTTTCCTCCATATTTTTAAGGTTTCTCAAGTCAGAATATATCACATATATATATATATATATATATTTTTTTTTTTTAGTAGTAGAGCTTTCTTCTCCCCTAAGCAGTCATCTTATCATCAATAGTAAATCAGATACAAGGAAACCCATTTGATGGACAAATACTATGACACTGGATTAGTCATAGCCACTCAAAAGCACAAAGGAGGTACAGTTTGGATAACTCAGAAATCTGAGCATTGGAGAAATACAATTAAAAGGCCACAGGAAGAAACACCAATTCAGTCAGTATCTGAAATGAAAATCCATTGAGTGGAAAAGAGAAAAGCAGAAGCCACGTACCCAGAATACCTCTGTTAAAATTCCAGCTCTATCGTTTCTCAGCGATAAGACGTGGCCAGGATCTTTCACCTGCCCAAACCTGAATTTTGTCATCTACAAAATGGAGGTAGGAGAAAAGTACTTTTGTCAAAGAGCAAGTATGAGAACTGAATATGCTAATGCAAGTAAGATTTTTAGGACAGTAGTCAGCACACCCTGCAGACAGTAAGTAAATGTTAGGCAATGGATTCTTCTGTGCTGGGCTTGAATTCCCAAATTGGTACTCTGAGCTTTCTAATAACTTGGAACTACTGAAAACTGAAAAATTATTCTCTAGGAACCCAAATTCTTATAAGGCTGCCTTCTGCTATAATGTTTCTTTGCTTTCCTAGAGGAAAATACAAAAGAAACAATTAATTCACAGAGTGTACCCTCCCCAAAAGAAGAGGCAAGAAGAAGTTAATGAGCAACAGCTCAGTGAACAAGTTTTGTCAAAGATATGTGCTAAGAATTTCCTTCTCAGACTTTATAAAGGGAAGCATGGTCCTATGGCCAGTATTTTAGTCAACCATAAAAAAAAGAAATCAATTAAATAAAAGTAATTGAAATTAAGCATTATTTTGGATATAAATTCAAGGATGACATCACCACTATCCTAAAGCTAAATGGCATGCTTTATCCATTTATAACATCCATTAATTTGCTTAAAAATAATAGTTCAAAAATTACTAAGTTATGGAGGACATTCTTGTGTGATATAAACCACAGAGAACTAGTATCTGATTTACAAAGGATAAAATTATAACATTCCTAACCTAATGACATTTTAAATACATAATAATGTATATACTCTGTTCATAAAATGTTCTATCACTTTAGAGAGATGTGTAATTAAACTGTTTTAATGGCATATACAACTTAAAAGTCTATAAAAGCAAACCATACAGCAAAAATAGAACAAGACATTAGAAAACAATTTAAATAATTATAAAGTCTTTTAAAGATGTATCCACTGAACATTAGGAATTTTACCACAATTACATTTACGGGAATTTTATTTTTTAAGAATCAAATTCTAAAAATAGTTCTGCTACTTTTAGTATTTTTCCATTATTCTTGCCGTCTTTAAACACACCTTCACAAGCTGCTGAACATAATGCTTTTCTGACTTAATCAGAACCTCTCTCATGACCCAGGAACGTTCAGTAAATAATTATTAAGCTCCAGAGGTGGCTTTTGCTTAAGTTGATTTGCTTGAATGCCTATTCACTTAGGGACATGGCTTTTAGTATTGTTTTCAAATCTTATCACCTAACATTGAAAGTAAATATTGAAGGAAATGGGGGGGGGGGGGTGGAATAGGAGAAAGCTGTGATCCATTTAGCATTTCTCCATCTTAGTATTTCTTTGAAAGTGCCAATTTCAAACTCGTTCTACATTTCTATGCCAGATAGATGATTCTGATGTTTGGATGTTTTCTTTTCCTCTCAAAGAGATTAAAAAAATCAATATAAAGAAATGCAAATGAAATGTTTATTAATGCAAGTGTACTACTCCACAGTTTGGGGTAGAGAGGAGAGGAGAAAGCAAAAAATCCAAAGTGTCTGCAAGGGGACAATTCTGACCAATGTCACTAAGCACACCCGTTTTCCTGAAGAAAATCCTTTTTTAGTCATCGCAAAGCCCAGCTTCAGACTACCTTAGTAATCATAAATCAAGCTCTGTTCTCACTCAGAGCAGTGATTTTTCGAGCAGTCATTTTAGGGGCATGATTAATTTAAGACCAACATTCCATTTCAAATGAGAAAGCAGAGCTAATGGACTAGCATTTCAATCCCCCCACCCCACAGATTAGTTGTTATCCTTGTCACAGTCACCTACCAGAGGTTACAGCTGAAGCCGATTAAAGCCACATCACAGAGTAACAGTTCCAGAATTTTTAACTCCCGATAAAACCTTCCCTTTCTCTGTTCTCCCCTTAAAAACAAAAAATAAAAAAACAAAACTCCTGCCAAGTGGTCCCAGGATTATTTCCAGAATAAAACTCCACTTACAGATAAAAGCTTTCAAAGGAACAAGGCATGAACATCTGAACTCTAAGCGCCTCCATCTTTTTTCCTTTAAGGTGTTCTGCAAGCCCTTGGCGAAGAGTGAAAGTCAAAGTTAGTTCTGGCACTGGCTGTGTCACTAGGGGTGGCTCCTGATAAGGCCCTGGAAACTCCAATCCAAACACAGCTCGTGCTACAACGGTGCCCGGTGTCTGTCTGCAACAGCAGACCTGTTTAATCCAGTACCTACTGTACCTGCAGGACAAAAAACTGCTGCCTCACCCTGCAACAGGGGCTTCACGAGGACCAAGGCACCACCGGAAACCCAAGCCAGCAGCCAGGCGACACCTGGGATGCTCACTTAGCCCTCTCGAGCACCAGTACGGGTACCGGTGGGGGCTTGCAGTGACTGCGCGTTATTAGAGAACATAAAGGCAGAGGTAATTTTACATCCAGGTGAATTTCCAACACCGAAAAGAACCACAGAATCCAGGTGGGCTGTGGGACAGCTTGTTCCCGTCTCAACTGGGGAGACCTCTGGCAGCAGCTCATCACACAGCTCGAGCTGCTTTGCATCTGTGCAAAAGCATTTTTGGAACTGGAGGTTGCTCACTGAACATGCTTTCCTGC
Organism: Capra hircus; assembly: GCF_001704415.2. Taxonomy (NCBI): domain Eukaryota; kingdom Metazoa; phylum Chordata; class Mammalia; order Artiodactyla; family Bovidae; genus Capra; species Capra hircus. Next base: position 31,630,671 of record NC_030829.1, read on the forward strand.
TGACAGGGTCAAGATCTGGACAGCATTCCTTACCCTCAGACCCCAAGAATATAAGGAGTGCTATCCCTTGCTCAGTTTTGGTGGAAATCAGACACAAGCTGCTTCTTACTGTGGGCAATATCTTTTAGGACATCTTTAGCCCATACCTCTGCATATTCTTAAATTGTCATCTAATTAAACTCTGAACTCACTGCAATAATAACAGATACCCTCAAAAGACACTTTAAAATTCTGACATGACAGCGTCAATAACATCAAATATTGATGCAGCTTCTACAGACTCAGCACATTAAAGATGTCCTGGAGATTTATGAAAATGTCTGTTCCTCCCTACACACAATTCAAAGGTCAGAACAAAGACATCTGATATGGACTAGCTGGGTATCCTGGACAAGTTACTTCACTTCTCTGTGCCTGAGACTGTCCTCAAAGTAAACAGGTGGAAAACAGTGCAATCTCGATAAGCCATACTCAAACTTGAATTTCATGCGATGAAGTGATCTTTCTTTAGTTTCCCTTTAATAATGGGAAATATCCAGCCAGAAGTTTCAGACAAGCTATTCCTGGCCCTTTGTATTCTTTGTCCATTTTTCATTTTTTCTTTCAGTGAATAAATATTTATGGAACACCTTCTACATCCCAGGCACTGTGCAAAGTCTTGGAGCTTCAAGTCTAACGGGACACATCTTAAATAATCACCCAAGTATTTAATGTAACTTGTGATAAATACGACAAGGAACTGGGAAAGCTTGATATGTAAGGGTCAGGAAAGGCTCCCCTTAAGCAGGGACCTCTGGGCTTCGATGTGTGTGGGGTGTAGCAGTTATGAATTCTGGGTGTGAAGGGGGGATGGGAGAAGAGTCCTCTAAACAGTGGTAAAACATGTGCAAGAACCCTGAAGCGGGGAGTCAGAAGGAAGCTTCACTGTGGCTGGAGGTCAGATAGCAAGGGGAATCATGCGGATCCATGAGACTGAAGCAGTGGCTACCATCAGACCATCAGGACCTGGGAGACAAGGGAAGAGTCACTGATTTTCTTCCAAGATGAAGAGGAAACCATTGAGAGGTTGTAAGCAGGATCAGATTTGTGTTTCTAGAAAGGTCCCTCTGGCTGCTGTATTGAGAACCACCCAGAGGAGCAACAAGATTAGCTACTGCCATAGTCCTAGTCAGAGGTGACGATACTTCATGGAGGTGAGGGGAGGCGATGAGGGGAAAATGGACAACAGTGGAGAGAAATGGATGAAAGCAGGTAGACTACTGGTAATGCTAAAGACCAATATGCAGAAGGAATGCGGGTGGGGTGGGGAAATCAGATCCCTGATGAAAATAATCGTGCTCATTATTAACAAGTTACTGAGGACTTTCTACATACTGGATATTGTACTGAGTTCTAGCGTTAACAGATGACTAAGATGCAACACTATTCCCCTTACCAACCTACTCCACACCTTGCTTTTCCTCCCTCTAGCACAGTAGAGCAGATGAATCAAGAACACAAGTTTGGGTGTCAACTTATTCAGATTCAAATCCCACCACTTCCTAATTCTGTGACCTTGTGCAAATTTACTAAACTTCCCATGCCCCAGTTTCTTCGCCCGAGAAAGGGGAAATGATAAATGGCTATCCCATAGGTTATTGTTAAAACTGAAGGAAATAATATATGAATATATGTAACATGCATGGTACAGTCTAAGGAAGCAAGCTGTACCCTTGCTCTCTGCCCTCCAGCCACAGTGGAATTTCCTTCTTTGACACATATTAAGCTCTCATTTTAAAAAGTAGCTCTTACGATTATGATTCAAACTGTCTATTCTGGATGCACACCGACTAACCTACAGAACCAATGGAAATTCAACAGAGTAGGGGGGGTGGGGAAATTGAGAAATTTGAAGATCAAAGAAAACAGAGAGGTTAGGAAATTACCAAATCAGAACCTTTAGGTGATGATTTTTTTTTAAAAAGACCAAGCTGGACTCTCTCCCACCTTGGACACTATTTGAAGCTGAATTAAGTTACACGGTTCCCAGTAAGTTTTTGAAATGAAACCCTGATTTATTACATGCTTACACACAGGGAAAATCTGTGCCCTCCGCAGGCTCTCAAATGTTCATCGTGAAACCAATGGCATCAATTCCAGCCATTCCAACAGGGACACCACATGGTGCCAAATTCTCCCCTGGCAGCTTCTGCCAATGACATCACCTGATATTTTGTCCTGGACAATCTACCAACCCAAGGAGGCTATCCATTGACCATTTACATAAATTTTTAAGTAAAATTACTTTCACAGGGCATGTGTTCAACTTATTCATGGTACCTACAGAAATACCTATATCACGCAAATGTTCTTGGGGAATCTCCCTGAACATAGCAATGAAATACCTGTCAGCAAATGGAATAAAGCTTGACATACACCTCTGACAAAAGCTATAAAATTCATGAAACGTTACATACATTTCCACAATCCTGTCCCTCAAGCAGTCACACAATCATTTAACAAATGTCTTCTGAGTGGCAGTAACCATATCTGTTCAGTTTACCACTGTATCCCTAGAAGATAGTAGAATAAACAATCCACAATTGACGTTCAATAAATACATTGACAATGAATTAATCTATAATGTGTAAGCAACTCTCTTGTTCATATATGTACTATTCAGATATATATGCTAAGTGCATATACACATATAAATGTATATGTGTGCATACACACAGACACATAAAGAAATATATACACACAAACCCTAAAAGTTAAATACAAAATAAACTGGTAACAGAGACAAAGGAAAAATAATACTTTTAACATGAAACACTGAGTGTAGAATAAAAATATTACCTGTACTCCCATATAATTCAAATCTTAACTGCTACTCCTTGCCCCAAATTCCAGCAAATCAACTAGAGTCATCAGAATTCTTACTGACCTTTTCCAAAGACAACTGTAACAAAAATGGAACTTAAAACTATCAAACATCCAAGTGACAGCCAATTTTTTTTTTTAACTAACTTTGGGCCTCAATCTTTTTGGAAGGAAAAACTCAATCACTATGTTGAATGAGTTAGAGAAGAGATAAGAGGTTTTACTTGTTATCCTGTCCAAAACTCAGCTGAAGAAAAGTAGAACCACTCTTTTAACACAGTTAGAATCCTTCTTATTTTATTTGGGTATCAAATGTTTTATTTTCCCCAAAGCACATCATTGTCTTACATCTTTCCTTCTGATAGCTATTGCTTTTTTCAATAAACTACTTCTCATCACCCTAACAATAATTAACAGTTGAAGACATCTAATACATGCCAAACACTATACTGACTCATGAACTACCTGCTACATACAATTTAGGAAGCATCTACCCATAATGTTTCCTTATGATCCCAGCCAATGGTTCACCAAACCTGCATTTCTATCAGAAAGACCTAGGGACCATTCTTCCCCCATCATCCCTTTAACATCAACTGAGGAGCATTTAAAAATACAAATGTCAAAGATCTTCCCCTAAATAAATGACTGAATGAGACTTTCCAAAACATTGTTTCAAATTCCAATCTTTTAAAAAGATTCTCATAAAAGACTAATATGAAGTCAGGCTTCAGAACCACTGCTATGTACCGTATTTCAACATACATAATTATATATAATATGTTCTATGAAAATTATCTCTGCAAGAGTGACAGGAAAATACCCAAGATTCTCAAGTTCCCTTTATCTGTTGAAATAAGAAGTCTTTACTTGTATAGTCTGATGGTGTAAAGTGTCCGCTTGGAATTATTATACAATGGATATGCTTTGAATGTTAAGTGAAAGTATTATGAGGTAATTAACAAGTATCGTGAAAGTGGCTGCAAAACTCAAAAACTTCTGTCCAGAGTAACAAACACATCTGGCTCTTTTCCCCACATGCCATCATGCTCACATTTTGGAAAGTCAGATGTCACCAAAAGGCCCTTCTATTCAAACATTCACTGATGTGGCCAGCATTTGAGAGATGTTTCTCAGTGCTGTGGGGAAGATAAAGAAGAAGATATGAGAGCTTCTGCTTCTCTGGGGCTCACCCCAGGGAAACGCCAAACTCACATACACAGGCCCATGGTTAAGAGTTAGGAGTGGGGGACAGAATGGCAGTCTCAGGGGTTCCTCTCCACCTTTCAGATGAGGCCTCATGGGTTTTGTGCCTCTTCCCCAGGGAGGGCTTCCTCCCCAACGCCATCCTACCTAGAGAAGCAACATCCACTTCTGCGTCTTACTCTCTCAGCAAATGCTTCTTTTTCTGTAGCACTTAATCCCACTCATAACCATTTGCTTTGTTTGTTTGTTTGTCGCTCATCCTGGAGGGAAGGGTCCTTCGTATGTATTACATTCTCAGTGTCTGGCATATGATAGGTGCTCAAAACACTTTTGTTCAGTGAACGATGGATGAGTGGATGAGTGGAAGGAAAGATGAACAGAAGGGAGAGTGACCAAATAAAAAAAGATCAGGTAAGGACGGAGTAATGAAATGTAATTTGATGATAGCACTTAATTAATTAGGAAGTCAACAGGCAGTAGTGCAGCTCACGATTGTACACTTTTCATTTGGAAGCTTCCAGTTGCTGAACACAACTTATTTTCATGGATAAAGTACGAGGATACAAAGCTACAGGAATTGGCAGCCCAGTAGTTCTAATTTGAAAACACTCACAGCAGGACTGAGGGAGATTTTTAATGACTATGTGTCTGCAGAAATAAGTGTTCAGTACCACTCAATCAAGTTTATCTTTTTCATTCTGTTTCTTTCTTTTTTTTTTTTTCCTACCAAGAACATAATCTCCCTATAACAATGATGGGACAGCATCTTCTGAAAGACTGCTCATTGTACCGAGCTCACAAAGCCCTTTAAGGGCGAAAAGGAAAATGCACACAAGACCAAGATGACCCCAGGTAAATTTAATCTAGGCTCCTGTTGCCATTATCAAAGAACTCTTTAGATTTAGAGGAAAAAAAAAATAATGCTTTTCCAAACTATTTAGAAAACTCTGTCCTGAGAATACAAAATATAATCTACAAAAAGAGGCACTTCAAATGCTGGCTGAAGTAAACTTTTAAGCAATTAATGAAGGGAGAAATATTTGAAATAATAGTTGGTCTTTCATAAATAATCAATACAAGAGATTAGTTCCTTACCTTGAGCTCTCTGATATTATCTGTTAGAGTTCACTTCAAAAGAAATACTTGCTCTCCATTAAAGGCAATTCGGAGGCTGTTTCTTTGCTATCTATCAATGGCAGTGGGGTATTTGCAATAAGCAGAACATTATCCACAGAAAAAGCCAAGTTCGTGAGGCAACACAAACTTGAAGAAGGAAACACGGATGGAGATTATGCCACTTTGATGGCATTTTCTCAAAAAAGAAATTTAGTAAAAATGCAATTACTTTCCTTATCAAGGTAAATAAATAGAAAAAGATAAGGCTGTTGCCGTGGAGGCAGGGGTGCAAAGTTATTCACACCAGGATTTTATAATAAGTCAAATCTTCCACTTCAGGACTTCAAAATCACTTTGAGTGTTTTCCTCTCAATTCAGTGGTGAACTCTTAACTTATTTAAAAAGAAAAATACAAATTTCTCTTTCACTGTAGTAACTCTTTTCTTTTTTTTTTTTTTAAGTAATTAAACTGAATAGCAAAGAAGCCCATAGAGTCTCTGCTTATCCTAATGGTGTTGAGAATGGAAACAGGAGGGTGCGACCCTGTGGTCATCATGAAAGACATCAGTTTCATTCTTCTTCCCTAGAGTCAAGATATTCAAATATGTTAAGACAAATTCAGCTCTGACAAGTGGCCTCCACACACCCTCTGGGCTGAGGTCCTGGCTACGGAGGCAGGTGAGTCCTCCCTTCCCCAGATTCTCACTCAGGATATCAGCAACTGAGAGAACCACCTGACCCTTTATGGCTCAAGGGGAACTGGAAAAGCGATGAAGACAGAGAAGACACAGGCACTTTGCCAATTAGCCTTTCTGTTCCATTCACAGAGGTTTCCTATTTGTATTGTAAAACCTGAACTAAAGGTAGAGATCATTTTTTTCATGGACAATCACAACACTATGGTGCAAGGTGGTATGAAAATGCACCAGGTGTGATAACTCTTGTCTGTACAACGTGTGGTAAGAATCCAGGACACGGTCTTTAGCCTGTGAGGGGTCCACTATTTCATAAATAAGTGAATAGTTGCTCAAGTCTCTCTTGCTTAACGATCTAAACTTAGCATCATCTTTCAGCTGGAGACAGCATTGTGTGGCGGTGGCCTGCAGACACACACATACCCCACGCACTATGTTCACCTCGTAGCTTATTCCTGGGCAACTCACTTCATTTCTGAGTCTTGAAATCTGCATCTGTAAAATGGAGATCGCTATTATATCACCTGTTTAGTAGGGTATGTGACTAAATGAAGTGAGGTATGAAAAGTACCTAGTCCAGTGCCTGCAAAAAAAATTGCACTCAACCAATATTATGCAAGGGAAAAGGCCACTTTCAGAACACTAGGGCACAAGAAGTGAGTCCTTGGAGCCTCAAAGAACTTCAACTTGTAGGACAAATAAAAGTTATTATTAAGAGACAAAAGTGAAAGGGCGCCCCCGGTGGTTCAGTGGTAAAGAATCCGCCTGCCAATGTAGGAGATACAGGTTCAACCCCTGGACTGGGAAGATCCCACATGCCACGAAGCCAACTAAGCTTGTACCCGACCACTACTGAGCCCGTGCTCTAGAGCCCAGGAACTGCAACTACTGAGCCCATGTGCCCCAGAACCCGATCTCCACAACAAGGTAAGTCACCACAATGAGAAGCCTGCACACTGCAACAAAGACTAGTCCCCCTCTTCACAACTAGAAAAAAGTCCGTGCAGCAACAAAGACCCAGCACAGCCAATGTAAATAAATTATTTATAAAGAGACAGAAGTGAAAATGTTTTTGAAACATGGTATTTGAAGATGGTGTGCCAATTGAAGACAAATGTAAGCTCAGAAAAGGTCCAGAGATATTTGTGGATAACATATTCATTCATAATGAAAAACCAAAAACTAAGACATTGATGGGGATCTGAAACTTATTCTGATAGTTTACAACTATTGATGCCTTTTTAATGGTTGTCTTAGCTACAGACAAAACTGCTAGCCCAGGAAACCTTCAGTTCTGACAATGTGTCAAATACTTTTTTAATTTGTATTTTAACTTTATAAACATATTCGTAAGTCATGAAGGAAATAATGTGCCTAAATAAGCAAAATATAACAAATCAAACTTCGGTGTTCAAAAGAAAGATCTCCATAGGTTAAATTTATGTCAATAGTCAAAATTTCCCAAACTTCCAAAGCATCTCAATACTTGAAGTGAAGTCGCTCAGTCGTGTCTGACTCTTTGCGACCCCGTGGACTGTAGCCTACCGGGCTCCTCCGTCCATGGGATTCTCCAGGCAAGAATACTGGAGCAGGTTGCCATTTCTCAATACTTACCCTCCACTAATGACATCCTGTTTCAGTTATGCTGAGCAAATAGGATTTGAAATGAGAAAAATAATATTTGTGCCGGAATCCTTCCTGTATGTTGATTAAATCTAATCAATCACAATAAACTTGATACACAATAGCATTCTGCATCTAACTTACACTCTAAGGAGTCTTGCCTATAATCAAAGTGTATACTTATGTTATAGTAAAATGTTAAAATAACCAATATTTTAAATTAATAGCCTGTGTAATTTCAAGTAATACTGCTATGTAGTGATACAAAGGAAAAAAGACATCTTTGCTAGACAAAATTAAGCTATATGTCCTTAAAAAAAATAATGCCTATCAGAGCTAATTCTTGCTTTGACATTTACCAAGTACTTATTACCTGCCAGGTATTACAGATGAGGCTGGTGATGGAGATGCAGAGAATCACCACCACTTTCAATCAAGCTTATTAATAAGCTCCTGATATCAAGTAAAACTGGTTCATTTTTAAAAGATAAAGATATAACATTGCAAAGCAATTATACTCCAATAATAAAATGCTAAAAATTTCAGAACAAAGAAAAAACATACATATGGGCAAAATTATGAATAAAAGCTAGAAAAATCAAAAAATTCTTATTAAAACTCATTCATTCAACAAGTCTTTATCGAGCACCTACTTGTCCCAAGCACTATAGAATATGCTTGAGATACATTAATGATACACCATGGCGCTTAGATTATGAAGCCAGAAATGTTTTGGAGTAACTCTGAATGCTCAAATCATGTATTAATTTCAATAGGTAATTTGGAAATTGCATGAATTTACCATCTTAAAGCACCATCTACAACGACATTCCTATTAACAAAAACATTTGCTTTCTAATACTGGATCAAGGATCAGTGCATTTTCATTTCCTAGTGAGCCAGGCAGAAAATTTGAAAAATCTGAAAAAATCATGAGATCATGTCTCTGCCTCTTTTTTACAAAAAGAGACAGGGGAAGAGAGAAGGTAGAGAATTCATCATATCATCACACTGATAACTGTGCCTTTTATTTGCATATCATACCTCATGTTTATTTAAATGAAGAAACAGAGGGAAAGGGAGTGAGGTGAGTACCTTGCTCAGAATCAAAATGTTGATGAACTGCAAATTCAGAGTTTGAAAACTCCAGAGCCCACATGCTTCTCACTATGGTTCTCTGCTCTAAGTTTCTGTGAGCCACTCAACAATCACAAAAGCAAACTAATTCTAAAATTAGAACCTTGCACTGGAGTTGCCTCTTTAGTTGTCTGCTCCCCACACCCTACACTGGTGTCTGAATTCCAAGAAGGAATAACCCATTCTGTTTAGTTCCCTCTTCATTCTTTAACCAGACACAATTCCAGATCCAGTGAAAGAACCCAATAACTAGTTGTCAGTGGGTTAAGTGAATAATGAAATTGATCATGGTGCATTTTCTGATCACTTTTGACTATGATCTACCTTTAAAAAAACACAAGCAGGAAATGAAGCAGGCTTCCCTGAATATTTATACCAAACATGAGTTAAAGTAATGGCATTCACTAGAAACAAAAAAGAAAGACACACTGCTTGTCCTCAATTAACTTAATCTAGTTGGGAAAGAGAGTGAGAAAATATGAATATCAGCACAATTTCTTCTTGTTAATAGAAGTATAGCAGTGCTCAGAAAATAAAGAATTATTGAAAAAGGCTTTTGAGGGGAAGACAAGCTTTGGACTTTGGGGGAGCATGACAAACTCCTCTGGAAAAGATGGCAAATTGTGAGCAAAGTTTCTCAACGTGTGGGATACAGGATGATCTCAAATGGAGACACAAAGACTCCACATTAAATGACCATGGAATTACCCAGGGAGAAAGGCCCTTTCAAATTTCTTTTCATCCCACGAAAAGTGTCTGTTTGATGCTATCATGTCTTCAATCTTGCAATACTTGCCCTTTGTAACAAAAACAGTTCAGATCTCAGACTCAGGCCCTTCTTGACAACACATCCAGTAAGGATCTAACTGTTTTCTTCCAATTTCATTATATTTATTTTACACATGCATCCATCTGTCATTGCCATTTAATACGGCATTTCCTTTCAATATGTATTTTTAATTTATTTAAGCCATCATATGGAATGTGGGGGCAAAGGTCATGAAGTTAGGATGAGTATGGCTCAAATTTGGGAACCCTGATTAAGAGAAATGAAGAATGTGCCAGAACCCTTCCGTGGAAACCAGATCAAACACAGCCCACAAATAGTGGCTACTCTATTGCAGTGAGAAGCAAACAGCTACAAAGAATTCCAGTCTGATAAAGGAAATCATGTAGGGCTCTGAAATCACAGTACATGGGCCTAGCCCTAATCGCTTCCTAACTGTGGGAAATGAACATGACTGGCAGATAGGATTCCATACAGGAAAACCAGGGGCCAGGCCAAGGAGGACGGAGAATATCACAATGGAAGTGGACAAGCCACAATTGTTGATAGTGCCTGTAAACAAGACCTCCGTCCAGAAAAAGAAAAGGCAAGGCTGTTAGAACAAAATGTCAGGCATGCTGGATGTTGATGCTTCAATATATTACAACCTCTCCTCTCACACTGTGAAGGTCACTTTGGCCTGCATTATCTCCTGGGGCACAAATACAGCTTATAGCCCATCTTTGTTTTCGTTTACCTTTTTAATCTAATTTCATAATGAAGTACCAAAGGAGATCCCCAGAATGGAGTTGTTGGTTTTGGTTTTTTTTTCTCCCCCTCTAGCTGTATAATACTTTCATACACTAGATGGAGCCAACTTTATAATGCTTTGGGATTCACACACAGGTTTGTGCTGGACATGAAAAAATATTAGCCCATGCATATGGAATCTAGAAAGATGGTATTGATGAACATACTTGCAGGGCAGCAATGGAGATGCAGACATAGAGAACAGACTTGTAGACACAGCGGGGGAAGAAGAGGGTGGGACGAATTGACAGGAGCATGGAAACACATATATTATCATATGTAAAATAGATAGTGAGTGGGGATTTGCTGTGTGGCAGAGGGAGCTCCACCTAGTGCTCTGTGACAACCTAGAGGGGTGGGATGGACAGGGAGGTGGCAAGGAGGTTCAGGAGGGAGGGGACATATATATACCTGTGGCTGAGTCATGGTGATGTATGGCAGAAACCAACACAATATTGTGACGTGATTATCCTCCAATTAAATAAAATTTTAAAAAAAAGAAGGTATGGGAAAACCATATACCACCTAAATATATTTAAAATTTTGAAGATCACAGTTTTAAAGATCAAAAGGTCCCATCATTTCACCACTCTGCCTATTTCCCGTAACTCTTAAGCCCAAATTAATATCAAACTATTAACGAAGCTATAAAAATATGTCTGAAATATGATCATCTTATAGTTCACTGGCACTTTTAATTTTGGTTTAGTAACAAGTATTTATTATAGTTTTTTAAACTGGTTTCCCAAAAAAAAAATTGTTTTTTTCTTTGCTTTGGGAGAAATGGAAGCAATTTATAAATGCAGTAAGCATGACTCATCAGACCCAAAAAGTTGACCTCTAGGATAGGAGGGGTAAGAGCAAGGGAGCGGCAAGTACACAGATACTACTTCTAGGCTCTCACAGTCCCTGAGCGGAGAGAAAGCACACACCAGCACGAGGTCAAACGGCCAAGGCACTTGTAAGAGGAAATGGCTGATCTCCAGGACCAGGGAAGGTCCCCTGCCAACCGACTAGAATATTCTTCTATCTAACCTGGAGCCCGGATGGGGCCACAGGGAAGCAAGAGGAAGGTTACAGTGATGATTCTCACCTGTCAGTCGTGGTACCTCAATGCCTTTTCACTGAATCCTAATCTTAAAATTGTGGCTCTCCAAAGAGACACTGTTGTCCCCAGGGGACATCTGACAATGTCTAGAGACACTTTTGGTTGTCACAAATGGGGACACAGGGACTTCCTTGGCAGTCCAGTGGTTAGGACATCGCCTTCTAAGTGCAGGGGGCAGGGGTTCCATCCCGGGTTGGGAGTTAAGATCCCACATGTCTCCTGGCCAAAAAAACCAAAACATAAACAATATCGTAACAAATTCAATACAGATTTTTTGAAAACTAGGGTGACAGGTGTTATGAGCATCTAGTACATAGAGACTAGGGATGCTATTAAACACCTTACAGGGTCCCGCACAGCCCCTACAGTAGAGACAATCCAGCCCTCAATGTTCAATACTGCTGAGGCCGAGGAACTATTTTAAATTAAGCAGCTCTGCCAGACAGGAGACAAAGGAGCTCCAACTCGTAGACGTCAAATAAATAAACCAAAATTTCGGGGTGTTTACCAGACAGCTTTTAAAGCCAGTAGGACAGAGTACACTGACCCATTGCACTTAACTCTTCAGACACTCCTTGGGCTGCCTGTCTGGAGTCAGAACGTCACCCAACCCCAGTCCCCCGAAAACCACCTATTGTTCCATTCCCGCAGCTTTGTCTTTTCCAGAATGTCAAATAAATGGGATCATTTAAAACATAGACTTTTGAGTCTGACTCCTTTCCCTTAACAAGTATATTTGAGTTCAATCCATGCTGTGGCAGGTATTGGTATCTATTTGCACATTAATATTCCACTGTATGGATGAACCATGGCTTACGTGTCCTTTAACAGGTGAAAGGACATTTGGGCCATCTCCAGATTTTGGTGATTGTGAATAAAGTTACCATGCTTTTTAAGACTTTTCTTTTTTTTAAGAGTATTTGCAAATAACTCACTAAAGGTCATACAGTTACCAGAGATGTAAAGACAAAGTATACACTCCAAAAAAAAAAAAAACTATGGGAAAATAGGAGTCAACAATTTTTCTCCTTATGTCAATGCACCCCGCTCACAATACATTTTCTGTAAAGAGATTTCACTAACTGCTTTTTCTATATTTAGTGACCATTAATGGGCCAACTAAAGCACTTTTCTAAAGGCTGCTTCTTGCCAACATGACCCTATGGCCACACTACTATAAATAACATGTAAGCCGTGATCTGTGTCCAGCTACTCATCAGTGCTATACGTAGACTAGTGATTATGCCCTGCTGGTCTCTGCCTTTCATCTGACCTACTGGACTTACCTGAGACACACAGAGGGGACAGTAAGTGACAGGTTTGGCACTCAGGGGTTCCAAGAACATGCAAGGAAAAAAGGCTACTGCAACGATTATGCAGAAGGGTGGCTACAGCTGCACTTTTTTCTGTTGATTTAAACACAAAGAAGCATATGCCCAAATCCTCGGGGGGCAGAGTGCCCACATCACAAATTTCCATTAGCTGGCACTTCATGAACCTAAGACACTACACAGCCAGGGTTGAGGCCAGGGGGAAAGGAAATGCCCAAGAGCAACATTTCAGGGAGGTCTCTGAGCTGAACCTGTCACCTTGACTAGAGAAAGCATGCTGGTTTTAAGCTCTGAAAACGCAAAGTGGCATGATAAATATTTTTGTAATATTACCATGATAGTAACTAGAAAAATCAAGAGAAACTCATCCTCTAGCCCATTTCAAAGTTCTTCAGTAATAATATTAATAGCAGCTAATTATAGGTAGTATGCAAAGTACTCCTGTGCTAGGCATTTTACACAGCACGCCTTGAGGTATTCCTCAATAACAACCCTCTAACAGCAACACGATTATGATGTTCCTTTTACCAATGAGAAGAGTGAGGTTTTGAGGTGACTGTATCACTGGCTAGACTGTTTGCAGAGAGGAAATTCAATCCAAGGCACAGTCTGGCTCTAGATCCTCTGTTCTTAACCTCCAGGCCATATCCCCATGGTCTTACTTTTAGAGACATTCATTTATCCAGGTGCTCGGGGAAAAAAAAAGTATCATTATAGCCATCCAAGAAAATAAATACAAATCAGATATGCTCCTCCCCTCTAGGTGCTCATTACTTGGAGGAAGACAGAGAATCCTATAAATAATATCTCATCTTTTTGGTCAAATACTTTTCTGAGACTCATGAAAACTATGGACTGTCTCAAGAAAAAACATTCACATAGGCACAGAACAAAAATGAACACTGGGGGCCTAGGAATCCCTGGAATACTTAAGTAGCTGACTATTAGCTGCAAAGTGTTTTGATTAAGAAAGGAACAAAGTATTGTGAGAACTCAGAGAAGAAAGCTCAGGATATGGAAGTCCAGAAAAGAGTCCACTAGAAAAGGAAGGATGGAAGGGGGACTTCAGTGAAGCGGTGCATGCATCAGAAGGCTGGTGGCAGGAAAAAGACCTAAAAAGGAAAGAGGAAGAAAGCAGGGAAATAAGTAGCAGATCGCTAAAATATTCCAGTTAGGAGTTTCCTATTTCTAGGAAGGATGTGGTGAGAATGAGCTACCCGACCAGGCTCTGGGGTCAGAAAGAACTGGGTTCACATCTTAGAGAGAGACAGACTGTGTGTGTGTGTGTGTGAGAGAGAGAGAGAGAGTGTGTGCGCGTGCGTGTGCACGTGTGTGTGTGTGCACGTGCATGCGTGCCTGCGCTCGCACGCAATGGAATACTACTCAGCCATAAAAAGAGATGAAATCTTGCCATTATCAACAACATGGACGGATCTTGAGGATATTATGCTAAATAAAATAAGTCAAATGGAAAAAGACAAACATCATAAGATTTCACTCGTGTGTGAAATTTTTTCTAACATGAACAAACCAAATCAAACAGAAGTATACATACAGAGAACAAAGTAGTGTTTACCAGAGAAAAATGGGGTACAGGGGGAGGCAAAATGGGTAAAGGGGCCAACAGTACGGTGACAGATAGAAACTAAACATTTGGTGGTGAGCACACTGCAGTGTATACAGAAGCTGAAATACAATACTGTATATATGAAAGTTATATTATAGACTAATAAAAATACACAAATACAGGTAGACCTCAGCAATACTATGGGTTCAGTTTCAAACAACCGCAATTAGGCAAATATCACAATAAAGCAAGCTACATGAATTCTCTGGTTTCCCAGTGCATACCAAAGTTATGTTTACACTATGCTAGTCTATTAAGTGTGCAATAGTATTATGTCTAAATAAATATATACAAACCAATTTAAACTGTTTTATTGTTAAAAAAAATGCTAGCTACCACGTGAACCTTCAGTGAGTCAAAATCTTTTTTGCAATAGTAACATTAAAGATCACCATAACGAATATAAAAATAGTGAAAAGGTTCAAATATTGCAAGAAATACCAAATATGACATAGACACAAAGTGAAAAAATGCTACTGGGAAAATAGTGCTGATAGACTTGTTTGATGAAGATTTGCTGCAAGCCTTCAGTTTGTTCAAAAAAATATTATACATATATATATATATATGTTTGCAAAGTGCAATAAATCGAAGTACAAGAAAACAAGATTTGCCTATAAAGCCCCCTGCAAAGAAAGATTTGCCTATAAAGCCCCGTGCAAAGAAAGAAAGAAGGAGGGAGGGGGAAAGGGAGAGAAGGAGAGAGGAAAGGAGGAAGAGGAGAGAGAGGAAGGAAAGAACAGAGTCAAAATCAAGGCCTGCCCCCTCTCATTAGCTGTACAGCCAGGGGATAATCAAACCACTCTAAGCCTCAGTTTTTTTGTCTGTAAAATGGAGAGAAGAGTCCCAACTTCACAGGTGGTGTAAGACAATCCATGGAACAATGCACCTTGTGTACTTGATACAATGAATATGTGTGAGCATTCAATACAGTGTAGCCATTATTATTAACAGTATCAGCACTGCCATTTTCACCCCAGCCTGACGCAAACATAGACTCCCACAGAGAACTCCTCCAAAATAGTGTCAGAAATGAACTCCCTGATTCATGTCTGGGACAATCTGCTACATTCTTAAGACACATGAAGCACTGCAGAAGAATCTCTGCCCAAATAAAGCCCCAGTGCAAAAAGTCACTAGTAAAACATTGTCCTTATAAACTCCTTATACACTTCTACTCAATTACTCATTCTCATTAATCACACAAATACGTGAGAAGCACACTATAGAGTAGGGGGGAAACAAAATCTGACAACTGTTGGGATAAATGGGGGGAGGGGGTTGTTTTGGTTTTTAATATCACCAGTGTTAGCTTTCTTCTTAGGTGAGAACAGAGATTATCAACAGCTACACACAGACATTACATATCATTGTCAACACTATCATGTCCATAACAAGAGTATGAAGACATAAATTCTTGCACAGCCTTTCTGCACGCAGTTCATCTGTATCACCATTCCTGGCATGGCATTACTGTATAGAAAAGGGAAATGGTACAAAAAATTATACCCTACTCTTCTCAATCAATGTGTTTTCAGTAATATTTTATTTTAGATTCTTTCACACATAGAGGAGCTAACGTAAAAGCAATACACTGGAACCCATCCATGAATGCTCGAGGAACTGTGTGGAGAGTATTTTGTTTTGATTCCTCAGCCATGGTAATAGACAGAACACTTATTAAACCCTTGCACTTAAAAATGTTCCACGGCCAGCCAATATTTGCCAGAATGATACTGCCATACAGTCAGCACTGGAAAAATAAAGTCATGAGAAAACACAACCATTCTCCTCTTCCCCAGAAAGCTGGCCAGGATATCTGCTTCCCCTTGCCATCGAGGCTGACACCTGCTACAAAAATCACAACTTTCCCCTCATTTGAAAGCACACGTACACAGGAAAACAAAACAGGGGTTCCAGTGGTCCTTCCCGAACTCAACAGATGTCTAGAAATTCACCAAGCTTCCTTCCACCTTTAAATCTGTTCTCCTTCAAAAGCACAAAAGTAATAAATCATTTCACACCACTGAAAATGGAAATAAGCAGTAAAAAACCTAACTGCCCTAGAATAATACTAAAGTAGAAGAGTTTGTTCATGAACTGGGGACAGAAGGGAGGAATCGAGGCTGACAAGAGGACAGCGTTGCTAGCACATCGTTAAACATGAATGCGATAGCGAAAGCTGATAGGCTATGAAGCAAGAGGGATGTAACTGTCACACTTAGAAATCATCCACACGTTAGTGGAACAAAACGAGGATTCACGTTAGGAAGGGGTTCCCACATGGCTTTCAGAAAACCTGATCAATCCTCCAGAAACTGCACGAACGCAGTCTCTGAGGCATACACAAACTAGGTAAGTGTGAGTTACAAAGCAGACCCCTCTCTCCATCTGAAACCTGTCATATATGAAACTTCCAATAGCATTAAAAGTCATCAGTTACTAATGCCAATATAGTGGAGCTGAATTCCTTTCATACCTCTGTTTCTGTATCTGCTAGTTATTCTTCCCTACACGTGACGCATTCCAAGAGTAAGAACACAAGCCCTGAACTCACCCTAACTGTATCTGCCACTAGCTCTAAGCCTCCACTTCCCAACTGCAAATGAAGAACGTAAATAAACGAGTTGAAGCAAAGCAAGTAAGACATTAAAGCTCAGTCTGATCCTGACACTGCTGTGGTCTTTCTCATCTTCTCTAGTCCTAGTGTATCTTTCTTGGGAAGAAAACAGGCAGAATGCAGTGTGACTCCAACACTGCTTTATGAAAGAAGTGAAAATGTATGCCGGCTTTGATTTTATTCACTCTTTAACAAATGTTCATTAAAGTCCTACTGTAAGCCCACAGGCACTCTGCTAGGAGGCAGGACATACCAATGAATAGTAACAGATACAGCAACACAGACACAGTTCAGGCCCCTTTCCTCCGTCATATATATTCCTCAGTGGTACTCTGTACGTGCAGCCTGCTGAGCATAAAAACTGTGGAGTCACCATTAAAGAGAAACTCTTAGCACATATGCTTCAGAGCTGGTCATGTTCATTGTCTTTAATCTGTGAGCCTGTGAAATACACTTAGCTAAGACTATGCTTTTGAGATCCTTCAAATCCTTCTATAATGATATATGTGGCCATCTGTTAATTGCATATATATTTACTCAACATTTACCAAGAGTCAAAGACCAGACTTGACCTTGGGGAGAGACTAATGAGGAAGCCACGTTCCTTCCTAAATGTGGAAACTTGCATTTTAATGTGATTTTTTTCTATTGAAGTGTAGCTGATGTACAATACTAGTATTTAGTTTCAGGTGTACAGCATAGCAATTCATTGTGTGTGTGTGTGTGTGTGTGTGTGTGTGTGTGTGTAAAGATGAGATTCCATTATTGGGTATAACTCCTGTGCTATACAGTAAATCCTTGTTGCTTATTTATTTTATGTACAGTAGTTTGTGTCTGTGAACCTCATATAGAGTCTTGCATTTTAGAGATGAGTGCACAGATATGGTCCAGACGCAAATGCAACTGACCCTTATTTATACCATTAGGAAGCACAGCACTGAAGTAAAAACCATGCCTAACACCAAATGCAAGTATGCCCCTCCTCGGGGATCTTACTCTCACTGCTATCCCCTTGGTCTACACTACTCAGCGAGTGAATTCATATCTCTATTCAAAAGGGACCTCAGAATTGAGCTCTAGCCTATGAGCCCCAAATGAAACAGGAACTCTTCCTGGCTTTCTTCTTCACAGCAGTTACCACCACCCCTAACAGGATGTAAACTCCAGTAGGTATGTATCTGCGCCCATTTCACTCACTGCTCTATGCCTAGCATAGGAACAGCACCTGGCACACAGTAGGTGCTCAATAAATGTGTTGGGTGCACAAACACAGTGATCTTTTGAACTACACTTTTAGGCACATCCATACCATTCCTGCCGGAGAAGGCAATGGCACCCCACTCCAGTACTCTTGCCTGGAAAATCCCATGGACGGAGGAGCCTGGAAGGCTGCAGTCCTTGGGGTCACTGAGGCTCGGACACGACTGAGTGACTTCACTTTCACTTTTCACTTTCATGCATTGCAGAAGGAAATGGCAACCCACTCCAGTGTTCTTGCCTGGAGAATCCCAGGGATGGGGGAGCCTGGTGGGCTGCCATCTATGGGGTCGCACAGAGTTGGACATGACTGAAGTGACTTAGCAGCAGTAGCACACCATTCCTGCTGAGGAAGTTTGCAATTCTGAGACCGGGGAGAAGAGAGACAGTGATCAAAATTCAATTCACAAAACACGAATGCCACGGAAAGAGCTGAGTGGCTTGGGAAGGTGACTACCACAGCAGGAAAACATGCCACAGTGTGGTTTATGCTAAACAGCAGATGAGTTAGGGTGGTGCGTTGACATGGCATTAAGCAACAACAGTCACATACAGAGAAATGGAGGGACACCGGGGACACGGCATTCATCGTCAGAGTCACCCAGACAAGAGGTAGTGGGAAGGTGTGGTGAACTAGACATAAATCCATGCAGGGTGAATGCTGGCCCATATGTTTGGGTCTCCAGATTTTTCGAAGAAGTATGTAAACACTAAAGAGAGTATAAAAATTAATGATACCACATTTTGATCGTCCAGAGTTGTTTTCAACACTATGCAGGCTACACTAACATCTAACAGCCAGATTGAGAACAGAAGGTCCCCAGACTAGCAAAGACTACTGACTTCTCTGACCCTGTCCCCGGAAGTCACAGCAGTGCCACAGGCAGGGTGCTGAATGGCACCTTCTCGGGGTCTTTGCACTTGGCAGATAAACTCTAGAAGGTTCATGGTGGCCTAATCTTCCCTCTTAGAACTGCATGAACAAATATTCTGACTTACCTAACTTTTCAGTTCTTTTTTAAAAAAATTTTATACTGAAGTTAAGATGATTAACAGTGCTGTGTTAGTTTCAGGCACACGGCAAAGTGATTCAGTTATACATTACCTGTATCTATTCTTCTGCAAATTTTTTTCCCATTTAAGTGATTATAGAATATTGAGCAGAGTTCTCTGTGCTATCTAGTAGGTCCTTGTCGCTTATCTCTTTTAAATATTGCAGTGTGTACATGTCAATCCCAAACTCCCAATCTATCCCCACAATACTTCTCCTTGGTAACCATAAGTTTGTTCTCTGGGTATGTGAATCTGCTTCTATTTTCGAATTTTTGGAATCTTAAAAAATGATACAAATGAACTTATTTTCAAAACAGAAAGTTTTCAGTTCCTAATGCACGATGATGGGAAGCCAATGAATCTTAGGTACAAAACAATGCTTTCTCAGAGTCTCTGTGAAGAGTTACCAAAGCAAAACAAAACCCTAACAAGGAACTGCAGAGCTCTGAATGGTACTAAAAGCAAGGAAATTCTAAAATAGGTCAGAAAAGAGCTGAAATTGTTTTAAATTCTTACCAGGCAAAAAATAAAAATAAGACGTTCTGAGGGGGAAAGTCACTCTTCTATTTTTATTCATTTCTACCTTGTTTATTCCCCCTCTTCAAAGACTTAAGGCAGCTTACATAAAAGCACACAACCCCACAAGATAAAACAGCAGAAAACGAATGTGCATGGATGAAGAAAACAAGATGAAAGAAAATTCAAAAAAAAAAAAATTAAATGACCCTAGGAATACATTAGCTCCCAAAAGGCAAATAGGAGCCTGCCTGTTTTCTAAAGGTAAGTCACAAATTGCTTTCAAAGCCACCGGGCACAGAGTCCAAGGTCTACCAGGGCCGGGCAGTTAAAGTAAGGAGGTAAAACAAAGGTAAGAGTGCCTGCTCTGTTGTAAGGGAAATGGCATTGCTTTATTGGATCCCACGGTTGCCATGGAGACACGTGATCCCAGCACTGCCAGATCT
This sequence comes from Capra hircus, assembly GCF_001704415.2. NCBI lineage: Eukaryota > Metazoa > Chordata > Mammalia > Artiodactyla > Bovidae > Capra > Capra hircus. The sequence goes on from NC_030829.1 coordinate 31,650,844, forward strand.
GATTTTTCAGTAAATGCTGGAAATCCAAACACACTTGTGAGAAATCTCATTTTCCAGTGTTGGCAAACTAGTTTTTCTTTTGGTTAAAAAAAAAAAAAAAAAGTATGGGTCAAAGAAAACATGCCTGTGGCCATAAAGAGGAAGAAGACATGATCAGTTACATGACTAACTGTATCCATAAAACAAAAACCCAAAGTTGAGTAGAAGTACAGTCATTTGTGGTATAAAAACCAGAGAGACACTTCTTCCAAGAATCTTCATAAAGAAGACACTGGAATATCCATCCACAAGACAAGTACCCCACATAATCAGGATTCATGGGTTATATCTCATGATGACCTTCCAGGGGGGTTAAGAGTATCAAATACTAAGTGTCATGTAATAAAACTAACTGCTGAGGTTGACGGGGAAATGGGGGCAGGACAAGTTCTCAGGTTTAGAGATTCTGCTAGTCTAGATTATTTCAGGTACAGATATTACAGTAGATTGCCCTTACCTACTTTATAACCAATGAATCCTTCTGATAAATATAAAACTCTCATGCTTTTCTTTAACATTATTTGACAAATCAAAGTAAAAGCTACCTTGTGAAATGGCTTTTTTAACGACACTGCCCTCCTTCCTCATTGTTTCAGAGTATTCAGAGTAACAGATGAACCTCTATCCTTCAGACGGTAATCCATAAATGTTGGTTTTTCACAGAAGCAATTTGAGAAGCATTGAGTAGCATCATGTACAAGGTTAGATTCCCTGGTGAGGACCTGGAATGAGGTGCCTGTTAAGTTCAAGGTCATTTGCTTTACCAGACAGTCTATCTAGTAATAGGACTGAAGTTTGTGAATGTTGAAGAACCTACTAGCCACAAGCCAAGGAAGGATACAATGGTACAACCAAATGTTTCCACAAAAAGAGTAATTAAAAAAAAAAAAAAACAAATTGTCCTATATCTCTTCCAGGACATGAACAAAAGGACACACAATCTCTAGGCCACACAATGATGGTCCCCGGAATCACTGGGGTGCTAAAACGGCAGTTGGGTTCCAGAGTAGGCTCTTGACATGCCTAGAACTGGTGCAACTTGATTTTATCTATTTCATATAGAGCTAGATCTGTTACGATGCTCATTTTGAAAATGCAAATCTGCTCAAACATGACTGATACATCAGAGGGCAATCTGAGCATAACCCACGTGAACTTGGTTTGGTCACCAAGCAACAGTAAGTGAACACAGAAAACCACACCCCACTGAATCAAGTAGTGTACGAATACACAAGATGTACACACTGCAAACATCTGCCTGCTACTTCAGTTACCATGTGTATTACAGACCACAACCACCCAGTACTTTGCTACAACTTCCCACTCAGTTTCAGACAAGCCTACTTATACCGCTTCACTAAAGTATACAAGCTGCAACCCTTCCCACAACTCCCTTCACAAAAAAAATACTAGGTCTTTTCAAGGCAAAGCTTGAAAAGTTGTGTTGTATTTGCACACTGCTTAACCATTTAGCAATTGTAAAACTGTTTTTCTAAGGTTCCTATCTTTATGTTCCTGAGGAAGTTTTTGACTATTGTGCACCTATAGACTATAGGGGCCACTATAGACTCTGTATTATCTATTGTATGATTTCCCATTATCTAGTGGGTTTTGTTTGTTTAAGTCTTTTTTAGAAATGTATATGTTTTATTAGAGCAGATCATACTGGGATACTAAATGTTATTCAAGAAAGAAAAAATGATTTCACTAGAATATAAGTTTTCCTCAAAGCTGTTGTGTTGCCCAACTCCAGGCAACATCACTGACATCTGATGTGTATCATTTCCATTATAAATTAACTCAGCATTTAACAAATTATTATGTAAGGCCTAATATGTGCCATGAAAGGACTACATTTCAAAGGATGCATGTGCTCACTTTGGAAAAATACATGAAAGCAAAAAACTGTATAAAAAATAAAAATCATTCATCATCAAGAGTAAACATTTCGATGTTCTTCCTTTCAGTCTTTTCTCTTTGCACATATAAACACCACTACCCTTGCTATATGCACTATTTTGCCTGGCCTGTTTATCTTAACTAGTCTTTAAAACTGGCCTGCCACTTCTTAACTAAATATGCTTCAGTTCAGTTCAGCTCAGTCGCTCAGTCGTGTTCGACTCTTTGTGACCCCATGAACTGCAGCACGCCAGGCCTCCCTGTACATTTCTTTTAAAAAAAAAAAACAAAGTGTTGCCAAGTTGACTCAATTATTTAAAGTTAACTGAGCATGCACTAACTGCTGAGCAATGTGTTACATGCACATTAGAATATTCAATAGATTGGGCTTAGCCATCCAGAGACTTTCTTAAAGTTTCCAAATCTGGCATAGTTGCAACATTTCTTACCCTTAAGATTAATTACTATTTTTGACCTAGTTCTAAGATTGGTTAAAAATATAAATTATATAAATAGCACATTTGGAAAAGAAAATGGACTTGTTATTATCAGCCACCTGCAAATTACAGCTATAAGAATTGCATTCTGCCCTTGTATCTGTCACCTTTTCAAATATTGTACCACCAGAATTAATGATACAAAACAAAGCTGTATTTGAATATTTCTAAGTAGTAAATACACACATTAAAATGTCATGAAGACTGCCTACTAATTTTCCCCTCTTTATTTCTTCCAGGAAGGTTATTTTAAGATTTTATTTTGCGCGTGTGTGATGATGGATTTAAGAGTTGAGTAAATTACGAGGAAGATAAAGATAGATACAGATACACCTAAATATCTGTGTGTGTGCATCAAAGACTGTGCTCAAATATGTGTGTGTATGTGTATGTATATATTTTCTTGAGTTTTCTTTCCCACAAATTGAAACATATATGTCATTCTACATATTTAAGTTGAATTCGCTAACAAGCAACTAGGTGTGGAAAGCTGTTTGGGGTTGCATCTTGTCAGTTGATGAGATGCTGAAAAAGACTAAGAAATGAGGGCAACAAGGGACAAAACTCAAAAGAGGTGAGATAATCCAGACACATAATGTGCTCTGAAATCACTGATTTTACTCCTCTCTATAAAACATTTTTAAAATAAAACAATTATAAGTTTTTTTAATTGACTACTTAGCTAAACCACTATTTGAGGGAGGGAACATTGGCAAAGGTCACAGGGTTACATATTCAGGTGCCATTCAGGTGCCAGTCTTCACCACACTTCATGCTTCTCTGTCTCTCTCATTGAAAAAGGACCAATGTCTTATTATGATAGCCATCCAGGTGGTAGCGAGCTAAGCCTCTAGTCAAGATTCCTGTTCCTTATAAAATACCCATGTGTGTGTGACATGGTGGATTAAATATTCCAGCTCGCCCCCAGGCTTTTCTCAAACCTCATACCAATTCACCTTGAATACCCATAGAAGCAGTCTTGGAAAGACTGCGTTTGCAAAGGGACGAACGTGAACCCCATAACTTTTGTACCAAAGCACATTTCAGCCGAAGAGCCACATCCTTGCAAGCCCCTGGAAGGAAGGCCTAGGAGAATGGTCTGAGTTCACCATCAGCAAGGGAGAGGTCTCCAGGCAGCCTCACATTTTATCTCACACTCTGCTCTCTAATATCTCCTTGCTTTTATCGGCAGGAAACAGTTCTTAAGTTACTGACTAGTTGAATTATTGAGCCTTTTGTGTCTGGATCCCAAATATTTGAGAACTATGGATGCTCTGAAAAAGATGGGCCGTATTAACCTACAACCCCATGCAGCCCTTGGCACTAGGTTTCAGACTTCCCCTAAGAACATAAATGCTTTGATTTTTTTAAAGCTCTAATGTGCATGTTTTTTAAAAAAATCAACTCCAATCCCTTTACTCCTTTTTATCTATCAGTGTTTCTTGAGAAAGGGTTATATGTAGAGCATATCAATTTTCCCCTTCATGGGTACTAAACATTAATGGACAGAAATCTTGAGGCACATCCCCTTCTGAGCCCACAGAGATGTCTCTGCCACTCGGAAAAGCTCTCAGCCCCGGACATGCCCCAGTCCTCACATCACAGTGACCTCCTCCAGCCTGAGAGCTGGAGAGGCAGAGACATGGGCAATATAGCCACAAGCACGCTGGGCAGAGATGCAGCTGGCCTCCTCCAGCCCCTCCAGCCCAGGCTTGTCGGTACCCTCCTCCATTAAGAGAGCTATTCAGACCCCATCATTCACCAGAGTGTCCTAAAAAGATACAAAAAAGATAAAGTCCTTAACTGTGCTAGATACCGGAAGAAAAAAAAACAAGAGAAAAAAGGCAGCCACAAAATGAAAACTGCCTTTTAAAAGTAGCTACGGTTAAACATTTTAAAAAAAGGAAAAATCACATGCTTTTGCTCCCCATACTACAGCTAATGAAAAGGGGCATTTAATATCTAGTGGGAAAAGCAATGTTTTATAATTTCACCAGCAACTACTACAAAGCTCATTTGTAAGAGCTTGGCAAATCCTTACTTCTTCTAACCTCAAGAACCAAACCTTCTCTGAGGTCAGAATCCAGGGACTTATTCTAATGTTGAATGTTCTCCTGAGTCCCTTTAAAAGAAAAAAAAAAAGGAAAAATGAACTTCACATTGACTGATGCATGACATTGTTTTAATCCAAAAAAAATGTGCAAGTCGAAACCATTATAACATGTCATAAAGCATCAGTAATAGCCACTCAGCAAGAACTAAACCATTTTTAAGGTCATAAACAGGCACATACAGCACGCTACGCTAATTTATTAGAAACATCCTCTTGAAAAGAAAGGGTCACTGAGGGCTCTGGTTCAATCACACTGCTCTCCACACGCCAGCCGTAGAACTTACATATGACCTTTGCAATTCCCCTTGCAAATCCTTTCAGCACTCAAGACATTTCACTTTAAAAACTACGGGGAGGTGAGGTAAAGCCATAAAAACCAGTAGCAGGAACACCAGAACATGCTGGAATAAGATAAATGTCTTTCTCACAGAAAGAAACACAGGCACTGTTAACAAAAGCAATCCAGTGCAAAAGGCAACGAGTCAGCTCTCCTTGACCACGTATATTTTAAACTCAGAAAAGCAAAATCAGACTTACCCTGGGAAGCCATCCTATAGGCTGACTCAGTAAAGTAGCCTGTCGACAAGCCAAAAACAGCTACAAACCAGGGCTCCAAAAACTCACGGGGTTTAATCCTCTCATCCACCTACTGACCCCTGCTAGTACGTATGCATCTGGCTTTTGTTGAAGCCACTTCTGCAAACGTACAGAGGATGAGTAATCGTTCAGACTTCGTAAAACATGCCAAACCCATCACTAATAACAGTAGATTCATTTACTCATCACATTTTTGAGTGCCTTGATTTTATTTTTTTAAGCAAAATTAGTGTTTTTGCTGATGTAAATTCTCTGTCACTAGACCAGGCATACATTATCCAAAAGGCAATAGGCTGCATGGTGTGTGCATAACGTTTTCTGGGTCCCTGCCAGCAGAGAGAAATACTGAACTAATTTGTAAAGGCATAGCCTGTTTGATAAACTAGCCTTTAACATGAATAATACCACTACTTTCCTAAATAAAACCTCCACCCAATTCTACTTTTTCATTGAAAAAGGCAATCACTTTGTTATAATAATTAGAAATATTAAAGAAGAAGATATTCAAGCATAAATTCATCTTTCACTGTCATCCCCATCCAATCCCTTCTCTTAGAGATAATCACGATTAACAATATTCAATGTATTGTTTCAGAAATTTCTATATACACAGTACACATCTGTATATATATACACACACACAAACATTCTTCAGAATAACTCCTGGGGACTGATGAGTCTTGGATGTCAGAATTTTCTAGATTTTGTAACACATTAAAGTATATACAGAGTGTGATATCCCTAGAGACATCAGGGCAACAGCTCATAATCAAATGTACTAATATTTCTGCCAGAAAATATGAATATTCAATTAAGTGAGCTAATAAAGACTATAAATACCCTCATGTCATTTCAGGTCAGGTAATTCTTCTAAATGAGATTAAAGACAAATCATTCAATACTCAGAAACTTTTGAATTTTGGAACTGTGGATAAAGGATTCCAGCACTATAGGTTTTCTTCCAGTTACTTACCAAGTTTTGAAAATTTTTTTAATAAAAACGGCTCATGATAAGAAATGTTTAAAATGTTTATGAATAAAATTAAAGTGACATGTAAAAATCCCACCACACAGAGAACTGAGCTTTAATTCACTCATATATTGAGTGCCTCCTGGGAGTACAGACTCAATACTCTTAGCAACTGAACAATAACACACTAAAGAATTAAGGCAAACACAAATCCTATTTTCTTTCTGAAAAAATTTTACTGGAGCATAGTCGGTTTACAATGTTATGTTACTTTCAGGCATAAAGCAAACTGAATCAGTTTTTTTACATTCTTTTCCCATACAGACCATTACAGATCATTAAGTAGAGTTCCCTGGGCTACACAGTAGGTTCATTAGTTAGCTATTTTTATATAGGTAGTATGTGTATGTCAGTTCCCACCTCCCCATTTATTCTCCCACCCCTCATCTCTTGCTAACCATAAGTCTGTTTCCTACATTCATTCTTCTCCTTGTTTTTAAGTTCCATTTGTACCTGGGTTTTCTTTTAGGATTCTATATATAGGCGATATCATGTAATATTTGCCTTTCTCTGACTCACTTCACTCAATATGATAATCTCTAGGTCCATCCAAGTTGCTGTAAATGGCATTATTTTGTTCTTTGTATTGCTGAGTAATATTCCATTGTATATATGGACCACATCTTCTTTATGCAATCCTTTGTTGATGGACATTTAGGTTGCTTCCATGTCCTGGTTACTGTAAACAGTGCTGCAGCGAACACTGGGGTGCATGTATCTTTTTAAATTTCGGTTTTCTCTAGGTATATGTCTCGGAATAGGATTCCTGGGTCATGCGGTAGCTCTACTTTTTGCTTTTTAAGCCACCTTCATACTGTTCTCCATAGTGGCTGTTATCAATTTACATTCCCACCAACAGTGTAGAAGGGCTCCCTTTTATTATTTTTTTTTTTAAATAATAATATCTATCTGGAAAAAATGTTCCTGAGAAAAGATATGAACTCTTTCATTTGCTCATTCATTGATGCAAACATTTATTTGAGCTTCTATTATATGTCACAAACTGTGCTAAATACCAAGTACTTCAGTGGCCAAATGCAGCATATAAAACTACCAGATATCAGATTAAATCTGAGTTTCAAATAAACCAGACATATTTCAGTATAGCATGTTCCACATTTGAGACATACATTTTTACAGATATAGTTTTTAAGTATTTGAGATATACTCACATTTTTTATATGTTCCATATTTGGACAGATTTATATTAAAATATTACTCATTTTTATCTGAAACTCAAGTTTTACTGGATATAAGTCATGTACATGAAAGAGGCAGAGTCCTTGTCATCATGAACCCTCAGTCTAGCATTAGGAGTGGAGGAAGGCAGGTGGACAGGTAATAAATAGGCAAACAACTACACACAGAGTGTAAATAGAAAAAAAGGGCTATGGAGGTGATAGTTGAGCAATTAAGATGGAAATGGCTTCCCTCGTGGCTCAGTGGTAAAGATTCTGCCTGCCAAGGCAAGAGATGCAGGTTTGATCTCCAGGTCGGGAAGATTTCCTGGAAAAGAAAATGGCAACCCGCGCCAGTATTGTTGCCTAAGAAATCCCTTGGACAGAGGATCCTGGCGGGCTACAGTCTATGGGCTCATAAAAGACTCAGGCATGACTTAGCAACTGAAGATCAACTACAAGATGGAAATAAAGAAGGACATGTATTTAAATATAGAGTTGTTAAGGAAAGGCTTGTCTAGGAAGCAAACTGAGGAAAGATCATGCTGAAGGAAACAACCTCATCATAGTAGAGCAGTTTGCATAAGTCTGTGCCCGGTAGATGCTCAATAACTGCTCATTTATTCCTTGGCAGTGTCAGAACTTCATCTCCTGACTCACCCTTGTCTGGCCCTATGCCTTGAGATTAAGAGAGATTGTTAGAAAAGGTATTTATTGACGGGGCTTCCATGGTGGTTCAGACGCCACCAGAATCTGGCACAATGTGGGACACCTGGGTCCAATCCTTGGGTCAGGAAGATTCCGTGGAGAAGGAAATGGCAACCCGCGCCAGTATTCTTGCTTAAAGAAATCCCATGGACAGAGGAGCCTGGCAGGCTCCACTCCATGGGTTCACAAAGAATCAGACACCACTGAGCAAATAACACTTTCACTTTCACACATACGCTGACCACCAACGGTTTCCTCCTTCAGAAAGTCTGGCAGCCACCATCTGTCTGCAAGCTCATGAGAGGTCCAGAGCCAGGACATCCCAGGACAGCCCCCTTGAATGCCTGACCCACAGAAACCATGACAGATAATGAGACGATAGCTATTATTTTCAACCACTACGTTTTACTATGATTTGTTATGCAGTAATAGTAACCAAGTGTTGGCAAGAATGCGGGCCACTCAGAACTCTCAGCCCCTGCTGGTAGAAATGAAAGTTGGGGCAATTGCCCTGGGAGGGTGCTGGTGGTACCTAAGAAAGCAAAAAAACACACGCCCAGAGCACCACACCCTCTTCCACTCCCAACGTCACTGCTACACTTTTGGTTCTCACCATTTCCCACAATATAGCCCCTTCCTCCCTTCTCTGCTGGATTTGCAACATCCCCACCACCACTTACATACACAGCCCCCAGAATGATCTTCCTAACGCTCACCATTCACCATGCCAATCTGCAGCTACAGAAGTCTTCCATATATAAACTTAATAAACATTTGCTGGTTGATTACTTGTAAGAATCGAATCTAGGCAGTTTTATTAACTTGGCATTGAGGATGAAAAGACAGAATGCAAATAACCCAGGCATTCAGAGTTTACAAGGCAGCTCCTTGAAATGCCCTCCAAAAGAAAAAAAAAATGAAACCATTGCCAGAAATTCCAACTGTTGTGAAATACATATGTGGAAATACATCTCAAGGACCTATTACTATCCATTCAAATAGAATGTCACCAAAAAAAGACTTGAGTACTGTTATCATGGTGACAACCAAGATCAGATTTGCATAGTGAAGAATAAATTTCAAACCTGAAAGCTCTTCCATCACATGGAAAGTGTAGACAAACAGTGTATAGAAAATGAAGAGGAAGAAAAAGAGAAAAAGGAAGAGAAGGGAGGACAACCTTTAACCTTCTCCAGAACGTTCTGTTAATGCTCTGCTCTTTGATGACTGTCTGGGACTGAATCATTAGTGGTGGTAACAATGGGAGGTAACAACAAGAACTGTCATTTACTTTGTTCCTGCCACATGCAGACATTATGCTGAGCCATAATATACTTATACTGTTATCAGAATTAATGCAATCAATAGTTATACCAGACACAGTGCTTTCCATTTTGCAAGGATCATCTTATTTCATCCTCACAGCAATCTTACAAAGTTAGATATTATTATTATTCCCATTATACGGATGAATAAACTGAGGGACAGAGATTGCTGGCCTCTCCAGCTTGTCTAAGGTCTTAACCATGAACACTTGGAGGGTCCAGCATAAAATAAGATTCAACAAACAGCGAAAATCAGTAAGAAAAAGACAAAACTGCCTCATGGGAATAACTGACACATGGAAAGAAAAATAAAATATTGAAAACACTGAAAGTTAATATATGGCAACATAAGAACTGAGATTCATGAAACCACGACCAACAGGACTGAAATACACATAGAGCAACACAAGGAATCTCAGCTAAACTGGAAGAACTGAAACTCCATGTTGTATACTTTGAAAGGAAGAATCAGACCCCATATTTATTCATCATATTATTCAATGTATATCAAATATACACTGAACATATACTATGTGTTAGATACTGTTTGAATGAAGCACCAGGGATACAACAGTGAAAGAAAGAAAGTGAAGTTGCTCAGTTGTGTCCGACTCTTTGGGACCCCATGAACTGCATGGATGTGAGTTGAATATAAAGAAAGCTGAGCACCGAAGAATTGATGCTTCTAAGCTGTAGTGTTGGAGAAGACTCTTGAGAGTCTCTTGGACTGCAAGGAGATCCAACCAGCCCATACTAAAGGAGATCAGTCCTGGGTGTTCATTGGAAGGATTGATGTTGAAGCTGAAATTCCAATACTTTAGCCACCTGATGCAAAGAGCTGACTCATTTGATAAGACCCTGATGCTGGGAAAGTTTGAGGGCAGGAAGAGAAGGGGACGACAGAGGATGAGATGGTTGGATGGCATCACCGACTCAATGGACATGAGTTTGGGTAAAATTCCGAAGTTGGTCATGGACAGGGAGGCCTGGCATGCTGCAGTTCATGGGGTGGCAAAGAGTTGGACACAACTGAGCAACTGAACTGAATTGAACTGAACTGTAGCCTACCAGGCTCTTCCATCCATGGGATTTTCCAGGCAAGAGTACTAGAGTGGGTTGCTGTTTCCTTCTCCAGGGGATCTTCCTGACCCAGGTATTGAACCCAGGTCTCCTGCATTGTACACAGATGTTTTACCATCTGAGCCTCCAGGGAAGTCACTATACAACAGTGAACAAGGAGACAAAAGTTTCTACTTATATGCAACATTTGGGTGAGAAAGGGCATAGGGACAATAAAGTTAGTAAATAACTAAGTCATCTAAGACACTAAAGACAGCAACATCTGTTAAACACAGCAACTGCCAGGATAAAAATAAAGCACTAAGGACCAAGATAGGGACAGGAGAGGGATGTTATTTTGAACAGTAGTCAGGGTAAGCCCAGAGTGTAACAATAGGGCAAAAGCTTAAAGGAGGAGAGGAGATGAGCTCTGTGGATGGGTGGAGGTCAAGCATCTCAGATGGGGCCAGGCCACACTGGAGCCACACTGAGGAAGCAGGTCTAGTCACTGCAGGAAAAGACTAAGGGAGAAAAGAAGAGACACAACCAGATGAAATAACAGGATCCAAACTGCAAAAGGCTCTTGGCCACTGGATATCCGTGATTCTTCAGCTTTGAGGTTCATGAATTACTTGTATAAGCTGAATAAAGCTAGAAGACCTCATCCCAAAAAGTGCATATACCCTAAATGCCTGTCCTAATTTCAGAAAGCTGACATCTCTGTCTTAAGACTCCCAAGATTTGAACAACATTTTACAGGAGATCGTAGTTCCTCCAGCTAAAACAAAGAAACAGCTTGGAACAAACTCTATATTTAATGACATCCCAAAGGCGGACAGCATTTCAGGACAATGGGCACCAAGGTTCCTCCAGGCTCTGAGGCTTCACTTGCTCCATTATCCTCACCAATTTGGGGAGGTCATGCTCAAGCACCAAGAGCCCTGGGAGAAGCCAACTACATGTGTCCGCTGGGGACTTTCTGGTAGTCACAGGGTTCAAACACAAAACTACATCAGTAGTGACCTTAATACCCACAGAGCAGAGGAATGCATGCAGCCATAGCCCAAGGGGAGCTGGGTGCACGTGGACACAAGCAACCGCCTTGCAGTTCATACGTGTGTGTGTACACAAATGTGTACACACATATTGATATATTCCAATTCTTTTCATATAAGCTAGAAGAGAAGAGAAATTGTTTTTTGTTCTGTTCCATTTTGTTTTGTTACTGATGAATTCCCAATGCTCAGAACAGTATCTGGTCCACAGTTAAATGCTCAATAAATAAAGAATGGCTGAATGAATGATTAAATTTTTTGGACTTATTTGCAAATAATTTGCAAATAAGTCCAAAGAATTTATTTGCAAATAAATTTATTGAATTTATTTGCTTCTTTGCAAATCACTCTAAGAAATCAGAGGCTCAAAACGTTACAATTAAACAGACAGAACAGCTACATTGGAAATGTTAGGGGATGTGGTTAACTAGGGATTAGAAAAGCTTGATGCAACAAGAGCTCAGTATTCCATGTCCTAAATCACACCTATGTAAGAAAAGATACAATGAGAAAAGACAATCTCTTTAATAAGCGGTGCCGGGGAAACTGGTCAATCACCTGTAAAAGAATGAACACTTTCTAACTCCTTACACAAAAATAAACTCAAAATGGATTAAAGATCTAAATGTAAGACCAGAAACTATAAAACTCCTAGAGGAAAACATAGGCAAAACACTCTGACATAAATCACAGCAAGATCCTCTATGACCCACCTCCCAGAGTAATGGAAATGAAAGCAAAAATAAACAAATGGGACCTAAGTAAACTTAGCTTTTGCACAATGAAGGAAACTATAAGCAAGGTGAAAAGACACCCTTCAGAATGGGAAAAAATAATAGCAAATGAAGCAACTAACAAAGTATTAATCTCAAAAATATAAAAGCAATTAACGCAGCTCAATACCAGAAAAACAAATGACCCCATCAAAAATTGGGAAAAAGACATAAACAGACATTTCTCCAAAGAAGACATACAGAGAGCTAACAAACATATGAAAAGATGCTCAACATCACTCATTATCAGAGAAATGCAAATCAAAACTACAGTGAGGTACCATGTCATGCCAGTGAGAATGGCTACTATCATGGAGTCTACAAATAATAAATGCTGGAGAGGGTGTGGAGAAAAGGGAACCCTCTTACACTGTTGGTGGAAACACAAACTAGTACAGCCACTATGGAGAACAGTGTGGAGATTCCTTAAAAAACTGGAAATAAAACTGCCATATGACCCAGTAATCCCACTGCTGGGCATACACACCAAGGAAACCAGAACTGAGACACGTGTACCCCAATGCTCATCACAGCACTGCTTACAATAGCTAGGACATGGAAGCAACCTAGATGTACATTGGAAGACTAATGGATATGAAAGCTGTGGTACATACACAATGTAGTACTACTCAGCTATTAAAAAGAACACATTTGAATCAGTTCTAATAAGGTGGATGAAACTGGAGCCTATTATACAGAGTGAAGTAAGTCAGAAAGAAAAACACCAATACAGTATATTAACACATATATATGGAATTTCGAAAGATGGTAATGATGACCCTATGTGCGAGACAGCAAAAGAGACACAGATATAAAGAACAGACTTTTGGACTCTGTGGGAGAAGGCGAGGGTGGGATGATTTCAGAGAATAGTACTGAAACAGGTATATTACCATATGTGAAACAGATCACCAGTCCAAGTTTGATGCATGAAACAGGGCACTGAAAGCCAGGACACTGGGCAACCCAGAGGGATGGGATGGGAGGGTGGTGGAAAGAGGGCTCAAGATGGGGGACATATGTATACCCATGGCTGATTCATGTCAATGTATGGCAAAAACCACCACAATACTGTAATCAGCCTCCAGTGAAAATTAATTAATTAATTTTAAAAAGATTAGAAATTATACCACCTTTCTGCCTTGGTGGAAACCTCTCATGGAGGTTTCTCACCAATGTTTCTCAAACCATTTGCAATTTGTGGTTTGCATCACTTTATCTGTTTTGTTTTGTTTTGCTTTTATTTCAAATCCAACACAGACCAATACTTTTGTAAACTACAATAAAACTGAATTCTAAGACAAATGAAAAACAAAACACACACACAAATACGCAAGCCCAAATCTGTATGAGAACCAAGAGACCTAAAATCACTCTCTCCAACTGCTATAAAGGTTTTTGAACACTCAATACCTGTTCACAGTTCACTGATGACTGACATGCAGTTCATGAACCACTCTAATCCATGGATCACACTTGCAGTAGCAAGACTCAGACCACTAAACACACAGATAGACATACATGTATGTTGGAGATTTCAGCATGCAATTCAGATGCTAATAACGCATTTGCTTTTCAGCTGATAGAGAAAAATAGTGTTCTGCTTCTTAATACATTTCTGTCAGATACTTATTTCAACTATCTAGGAATAAAATTAACAAGTCCATGATGCTCATAATATCAAACTCCAAGAATACATTAAAACGCTGACTACACCTCACTTAAAATTATCCCAAGATTTAAGCACAAAAATTAGAAACAGATTGTTCACTTTATAACATATCCTATATTATATAGAATGATTATAATGAGATGTATTTTGTATATTTAAATAAGATGGTGATTTTATATTAATACATTTATAAATATTGTCTTTATATATTTATCTTCTATATTTATATCTGCAGTTTTACAGAAACATATTTATTGTCCAAACTAGTATAAAGAGGTTTTTAAAATGCTACTAAAATGATAATCAAAACATTTGGCCAAAAAAACATTGGGCCACAAATGTTTCCCTTTACCGATTTTAAGCTTGTTAACATTACCTATTTGAAAATTATCATATATACATACATATAATCTAAATAAAATAGGATTAAATATAATTTATAAACAAAACGGATGTATGACACTCCTAAGAAGTCAACAGGCTGTCCTTTCCTGTTTTCATTTAAATAGCTTAAGATTGATGAGGGATACTAGCCAATCTTCTTAAATTATCCTTTGTCTAAAAATATGACCTTTGAAACTATATAAACATAATCCTGAAATTTCTAATCATTCACAAAGCTTCCTTAAATCAGGATGAGTTAATGATTGTCACCAAAGTCCAACTAAACAATGGATTAGTACAATCCAGAGGAAAGCCTATTTGAGGCCCAACACGAAGTCAGTACTCACTGACGGGGCATCCAGGCAAGTAGACTCTACCTTTGGGCCAATTATAAATGAAGGCGAGAACAATCCTGACAGTACTCCTAACGGGAATTTTCTAGAGGTGGGATTCAAGACAGTTGCCTTCAAGATCCACAGCGTTTCTATCATATCGTCTGGCAGGAAGAGTAAATGGTTATTGAACTACAGAAGGAAACTGTTGATTTCTCATTTCTTACAGGTCACTGAGGCTCAGGCATACAAACCTCTTATTGCAAGGATTTTGCATCTTTGGGCAAAGCGAAAAAGAAAAAAAAGCAAATGTTATTCTAACGGTAAGCCTACATGGCAAAAACTGAGACGGTAACTCAAGAAATCTGCTAGAAACTCTTCTTCAATCCCTGCCCCTACACCTGGATTATAACAGGCAGGCAATGCGTATAGCGTGGAGAAAGGAAGAGAGAAGATAAAGAAGACGCAAACAAACAAGCACAAGCTCTGAAAAACATGATGCACAAGCAACAGAATGCAGACAGTGAATTATCTTGAGGCTTTGTTACAATTTAAAAAACATTAACTTGAAAAATACTAACAACTTCTATTCTTTGAGAGCTTACTATATACCAAGCACTGTGCAGAGCATCCATCATTTCACACAATTTTTTTCCAAAATTCTGAAATACTAGTCACGATGGTCATTACAAATAAGGAGACAGGCTTAAGGATGTAAATAACTTAACTAGGATCAAAGTTAGTATGTTTGTCTAATTTCAAGCTTTTGCCCTAAACCTCACACTTATCTATCTTCTAATGTCAAAACATTAAAAAATAATAATGAAGACAAATGTTCATACTTGTAAATGCCCCAAACTAAAAAACTCCCTAAATACCCATCAACAGGAGAATGGGTAAATCTCAAAAAAAAAAAAAAAATGTATTTGAAGGAATACCATATAATCATGAAAAAAACCCAACTCTAACTACCCACAGTAGCCCAGATGAATTTCTCAAACATAATCATGATGAATAAAGGTCAGGCACAGGCAAGTGCCTAAATATGACTGAATCCATTTCTATAAAGCACAAAACTGCAAAATCAATCTATGCAGTTATGAATCAGGGTGGTGGCTACTGTAGGGCGGGGTGATGACTAAAGAGTACAAGAAGGGAGCATCTGGGGTGCAGATATCATGTGATTAATTGATCTGAGAGCTGGATAACAGGAGTTCAATTTACCAAAAAGAAGCCATCATTCTATACACTTACAATAAGTATGCTTTTCTCTACATACATTACACTTCAATAAAATATTTTTTATCAAAAGAAGATGTACCTCCTTAAGGCACTTTCTACTTTATCCTTTTAATGTATTTAGGCTCAAATATTCTTTAATAAAGCACTCTATATTTTCCCATGCTTTAGAAATCTTAAATACAAATATAAGAAAATAAATCATTTGAAGAATGATATAATACCATCTATAGCAACATGGATGAAGCTAGAGATTATCATATCAAGTGAAATAAATCAAAGACAAATATCACATATCACTCAGATGTAGAATCTAAAAATAAATGCTACAAATGAATTTATTTACAAAAAAGAAATAGACTCACAGACACAGAAAACAAACTGATGGTTACCAAAGGGAATCGAGGAGGGAGAGGGGAAGATAAATCTGGAACGTGGGATTAACATATACACACTACTATATATATGAAACAGATAAACAACAAGGACCTACTATATAGCACAGGGAACTATATTCAATATTTTACTAACCCATTAGCGGAAAATAACCTGAATGTATATGTATATGTATATAAATAACTGAATCACTTTGCAGTACACTTGAACACAACATTGTAAATTAACTGCACTTCAATTATAAAGTAATTATTTAAAAAAGAAAAATAATTAGAGATTTGAAAGAAAATAAATTGGAGTTGGGGGGAAAACAACTGATTAGAAGTTAAAAAAAATATCTGTCTTGGTGTATTCCCCTGCTGTCTCAGTGCACACTCTTGAGAGGAAGGCATTTAACCTCACCTGTGGTCAGCTTCCTCATCCAAAAATGGAAGAAATCAGACCCAATAATCCTCAATGGCACCTCATTCTAGTCCTTTTTTCCCCTGAGCTGTACTCTTGCTCGTATCACACTGATGCAGCATTCACTCAGAAAATGGGAACTGCCTGCAACCCTATCACATGATACAAGGGTAGAAGGAAGCAGACTTGACACATACATTTAATCAACCTCTGATTATCCATGTAGATATTACAGCTCGGCAGACAATCCCCAGGAACTGAATTAAACCACTCACCACGGGGTCCCACAGCAGCCTTGTTCACATATCCTGAAGCTCCCACACAAAGCAGAATGGCCAATAGGTCCAACAAAGCCTTGTGTGGATTTTTAACTCTAGGATCATCAGCACAGTCCACAGGGTCGCAAAGAGTTGGACACGACTGAGCATGCACGCACGCACACACACTGGCACCACCGGCCTCCACTTTTACCACAGACAATTGCAGACTTCCAGTTTTTCCTAAGATTTGGTCATTCAATCAGAAGAACACAGAGAAAGTAACAACAGCTTATAACATTCAGATTTCATGCTCCTTTGTACAAATTCATTAGACTCTCCTACCTACCTGCTTCATGCAGAGCAAGAATGAAACCTAATTCTGATGATGGAACACTGTATTAGCCAGGATCCAATCAGGAGACAGCAACCAGATAAATTTGAATGAAGAAAGGAATTATTAACTATCACAGAGAATTAGCTAATAAGAAGTAAACTCTGATATAGGAATAGCAGACATAAGGAGCGGTCACGACCCTTAGGGCTCAGGGTCCTCCTCCCCAGGGCTGAGATCCAGGAGCTCTCAGCATGGGGGGGAATTCACTGTGGTCCTACACTTACAGAACTTATTGAACTCCATCCTCTGGAGTGCCTGGGAAGGCTATTCACAGAGAGGTGGCCCACCAGAGACACTGTGGTGAGCAGACACACCTGCTGCGGAAAGGAAAACTCCTTCGCCTTGCACCGTCTCTCCAGCGCCCTCTCCTGACAAAGCTTAACATCGTGCCAACTGGCAAAAGAAAAACATCTGCAGAGTCCAGATCCATTTTCACACAGCAGGCAATAAAGGGTGAAAGTCGACCTCGGAGACAATAAACTGATAACTAGAACACATCCTACAGCAAGCAATTGCAGTAAGTTCTCATAACCCAACACTGTCCACGCAAGCCACAGGTGCTAACTTCATCCTATAAGAACTGTCCTGGCTAAAGGTGACAAAACTGATCTGGAAGAAGGAAAAATTCTTTGTCAAGAGGCAAACAAATCTGACAACAACAGCAGGATAACAGAACTACTTCCACATCAGGTGCAGAGTTCTTGTCTCCTGGGATACACCTAAACTGTCTTTTTTTTTTTTTTTCTTTTCTTTTTTACTATATACTGAGCTTGTCTCAAATCATTTTTTAGAGAGTCCTTAGCCTGGCACTGTTTTGATAATACCAGTCTTCTGACAAATGATGACAGACTTTGAATATCAAATCACTCTCTGAGCCATAAATAATGTTGCTCATATTTTTGACCTTTGCTTAGCCATTCACACGAACGTGGTAACTGTTCTGTAATATGATAATTTCAGGCCTGTGTTTGTGTGTCACTCATGGCCTTTTGTCCAAGCTCTGGTCATTTTGCCAACCAAAATGCAAAGCTGGAGTGCATCTTTGGAACCAGAAAAAAAAAATCATACTCTTATCCTCAGAGCAGAGGATTAATGATCAGGTAGTGTCACGAATGATTCCAACAACAGGAAAGATTCAAAATAAAGGATATGAGCAAACACTGGCCAATAACTAACTCACTTTGGTGCAGATCACAACATGCAGGCTTTTGAGGGAACATCAGATCTGGAGAAAGACCCTGATGCTAACAGAAATAAAATAATCGTAAGCCGTATTTCCAGAAGAGGGGAGAAAAAAGCATATAAGACTAAGGTTCAAAACAGAACTGTATGGAGCATACGAGCAACTACCCTTAAGTAGGAGGGTGCAGAAAAGCTGACTGAAAAAGCAGAATGAAAATAAATACTTCCTGTGAACATCAACCTAATTTAGGACTCAATAAGCCTGAGCTGAATAATCAATTTCAACTGGGGCAAAAAGAGACTTTTGAAAAGACATAAAACAGACTAGTAAGGAAATCACAGGGACAAGCAAAGAATGTTTTATGTTGGTGGGTCGGGGGTGAATTCAAAATCTGGTAAATAACTTCGTCACCGTTTTGCAGCACAGTCTGGGGAAGGAAGAACAGAGGCTGAGACGCGTAGAAGCTCCTCTGTTGCTCTCTACCTGTCTTAGCTGTTTTCCCTTCCTGGGATTCAGTTGTCCAGTTTCTTATTTCCATTAGATTTGGTTAGGTTTAGTCTTTTTTTTTCTCCATAGGAAGGTAAGCTCTGTGAAGGTAGCAATGTCTCTCTTTTTTTAAACTTTATTTCCCCAGTATCTAGGACAGCGCTAGGAATGGGACAAATACTCAAGAAATATCTGTTTGGTGAACTGACACAACCCAAGAAAGGAATTTTTATATTGGCTTTTGATTGATTGTATATATAAAATTTGATTGATTATATATCCAGTATCAAGTGTTACACAGCAAACATTCTAAACCAAGAGTCAGTAGTAATTTTAGGCCTCGTGTTGCATGTTTTTTTGTTTTGTTTTACCTTAAGTGGTTGAGAACAAGTATTCATTGTAAAAAACCATTCTTAGTTCCCTAACTAATACAAACACACACACACAGTCAAAGCAATCTGGCTTGTACTTCTTTCATGGATAGATTTTTTTTTTCTTTCCTATTCTAAATAGAGAATTCAGGAGCTAATATTAGTCTTGCTGCTACCTATTTACACTTTTTCCTAATTTTTTCAATCTAATTTGATCCTGTTGAAGGGAAACAATAAATTCAAGGGCCTGAAACAATAAAATGCAAAGTGAGCAAGTTCAGGACAGCAAGAGAGAAGCCATCTTGAGACTAAGTGTATGGTTCCTGCCATCTCTCCTTGTTTCCCATACGTCCTACTCACTAGATTTTAAGTTTCAGCAACCTCATTAATTTGTCAAGCTTTATGACTCAAGCTTAGGGGGTGGGGGAGAGGGCAGTGACCCATGAAACAAAGACTTCAATGTCTCCAGAAGCTGAGAAAATCCCAGCATTGTCAGGGCAGATACTATTTATAATCCAGTTAAAGTGTACGCTCCTAAATGCATTTTCTACGGAGAATATCCGACCCACACTTCTGAATTCCTGGCTTCCTCAATGGTGAAGAAGGCAAGCAGCTATAACTCTGAGGACTGAGAAGGGGGAAAAGTGAACTCCTTGCTCTTACTATTTTATAACATCCGGCATCATGTGATAGAATTAAAAGGTTCCTGTTTTTGACTCACTTTTGACAAGAAAGTGCCTCATTGCTATGAGCTTTGAGTTTAAGTTACTGGAAACATGTGGGGTTGGAAAATATCCTACAACGCACACTTTAGGAGAGAAAAAAAAAAGTTATGGAAAACTCCATTTAACTTTTTTCCAGAAAAATGCACCCACACAGGACTAGATGCCAAGCCACTTTATTGAATGTGTATATGTGTGGCCCATCATTGTGCACATACTCTACGGTAACACTTGTCTCTACGGCACAACAGTAGGGCTCTTCGGGAAAGGGGTATCTTGCCCTGCTGCTGTCCAAGGGGCCGGGTGCTAGGCAGCCCGGCGTTGCTACAGGGGCTCTGCGGTGATTGATGACGACGGACTCTGCAAGCCCTGCACATTACCTCCACTCCACTCATGGATCCCAACCAAATTAATTTTCTCCTGTGCCAATTCCATCACATCCCTTGGGTTTACAAAGAAGTTTTTACCAGGCCATCAGAACCCAAAAGGGAATGAACATTTTCGTCCTGGCAGGAACTTAAAATAGAGCTTAAAAATAAAACAATGGGAATGAATTTTTAGCTCTGCAAAGCTCTTAGTCTCTAGAAATTTCTTGTACAACTGAAAAAAAAAAATCCTACTCCTGCTTTTACTGCTCCATTTAAACTGCAAGTTATGAAGAAACTAATGTAGAAAGTCCAAGGTTTTCATTCCAGATCTGAACTGACATATATCAAACTAAACAGTCATGTCAAAGTGGAACCAAGTTTCATGTACATCCCTGGTTAAGAGTCTAGCCCAAACAGTACTGCCAAGCAGAAATATAAAGTGAGCCGCATATGCAAATTAAAATTTTCTAGTTACCATATTTTTTAAAAAAACGAAGCAGGTGAAATTAATTATATCTTACTTCACCTAGTGTGCCCCAAAGAGTATTTCAACATCAATCAAAAATATAAATTACTACTGTCATATTTTACATGTTTTTATGTTTTTGTTTACAAAAACAGGTGTGAATTTTATACTCAGAGAACACCTCAGCTTGAAATAGTCACAAGTCAAGTGCTCAAGAGTCACGTGTGGCCTGGGCTACCATATTGGACAACAGAGCTCTAAAAGCTTCTCTTATGTTTCATTAAGTTCACTCTTCCAATCCAGAAAGTTCTAATTGCAACAACAAAGCTATCATTGGCAGGAGAAGATATTCTGAGCAGAGTTTCAACTTCTTGGACAAGTTCACACCTGGGCTTCACTCTCTGACACGTCCACACTTGGGGCCATCTGTTACAATGGAACGATGCCCATGAGAAAGAGGTTACCAGCTTCTAGAACCAGACATGCAACCACAGCAAGAAGATTCTCCTAGCTTAAGCAAGTTCCAAATCCTGAACTTCTGAACTTCATTTTTCCCAGGTGCTGCATCTGGACATTTAGCAGGGCTTAAATTAGTACCATTTTTAAGATACTGTCTTTGAAAGAGAGGAGGGAAAAAAAAACAGGGCTGAATCTTTTTTAGGATGGGCCTTTGAAGAAGAAGGTTAAAGGAAACACAAGCTAACATTGGAAGAGGCACTGTGCCCTTCATATGCCATTTAAAAAAAAAAAAAAATCAAGGCTTAAAAAGTCCCTTCAGTATGAACTGTTTATTCCCATCATACCTTCAACTGAAGAACTGTAGTCACATTTCTGAGAACACTGCAGTCTTCTGATGCACGTACATATATATCTATTTCTTCTTGAAGGTGAATCTTACTGAAATTTTAATCTATTAATATCACAGGATTAGAAACACAAAGCTGATGAATGCTGATTTTCATTTGAAACACTCACTCTTCTTTGATTTTTTTTTCTAAACCATGCGCTAGTTGTTAGAAAATTTAAAAATCAATTTTTAAAAGAAAATTAACCTATTTTAATGCCCACAAATTCTAATATTACTTCTCTGACTTTAAAATATACCTTTGACTCCAAATGCTCTTAATATTTTATGAAAATAGTCATAAAATATTCACAAATACTTTATTAAAATGCAGTATTTTCCATTAAAGAACTTAAATATCTAGTGAGAATATGAAAGCCAAAAGCTCAAACTGTACTTCATTGATGTATTCATTCAACAAATATTTATTTAGTGGCTACGTTACACCAGACACTACATACATACTACAGAGGTGCTGGAAAAGGAAAACAAACATGGTCTCTCCTTAGTGGAGCTTAAAACCTAAGCTGGAAGATGAATAAGTAAGTAATAACCGTCAGAATGTGGGCATCAATATTGGGGAATTACAGAAAGCAGACAGATGAGAAAGAGAGAGACGGAAGGAGGGAGGGAGGGAGGCAAGAAATTAAAGATGATAGACAGATAGACAGCAGATAGACGTGTGTGCATGCTCAATTGCTAAGTCATGTCTGACTCTTTGCAACCCCACAGACTGTAACCCACCAGGCTCCTCTGTCCATGGGATTCTCCAGGCAAGAATACTGGAATGGGTTGCCACACCTTCTTCCAGGGGATCTTCCCGACCCAGGGATCAAACCTGCATCTCCTGAGTCTCCTGAATTGCAGGCACATTCTTTACCATTGAGCCATCAGGGAAACCCAAATGGATAGATACATAGGTACATACACACATACATACATAAAGACCTGAGGCATATATAAGGGAGTCAGCCAAGAAAATTGAGAGAAACAGAGAAGGAGTTACAGATGAAGGGGGAAATTAAGTGGAAACAGATGAAGTAGTCACATGTCAAGCCAGGGAATGAACAGGAAATCTAAGAGATAACCAAAAAAAGAAGAAGAAGAAAATAAGTAAAGTGCGGCTAGATGGCAAAAAAAAAAACAAAAAACAAAAAACAGTAGATGATGTTTAGGAGAAGCAATGGAGTTGGATGCAGAAGGGAATGGCAACCCACTCCAGTATTCTTGCCTGGAGAATTCCATGGACAGATAAGCCTGGCAGGCTACAGTCCATGGGGTTGCAGAGTCAGACATGACTGAACCACACAGGCACGCAGGGAGTTGGGGGGTTTCATATGTCCCTTTAAGTTGTACAGACTACATCCTAGCAGTGAGACACCAACTCGGAGTCTGAAGATTCGAACAGCTCAGAGGAGAGGAGATTAGATGGAGCGCAAGGACTGGCCCATGACTGAGTGTCTGCACACCCATACCGAAAATTCACACTGAGGTAGACTTACCTAACAAATTTTATCCTAACAATAACCTCCGCAAGTATATGCACAGATGGAGCAATATTTCTGGCCCCAAAGCCTAACCTTATATTCTGCAATTGTCCCGCAGTAAGACGATATCTAATTTTGTAACCATATTCCTGGAAACATTCCCCAAAGTCTTGATAAAACATGAACTAAGACACTGAAGCAGAGTTTTAGTTCCAACTTGAACACTGTTGTTATTATATTTGTTTTTAAGATAAATATCGAACAAAGACTGTAACAAATTCTGGTATAAGCACCATTCAGATCTTTAGATGTTATTCCAATATCTGATTCAATTCTTGTCAGAAACAAAGCATCAGGGATTCAATTCAAGGCTTTTTTCTACCCCTACCTGTTCTCCCTCACATCCAATTCTCTCCTTAGAAAGAAAGTGCTTTCTTGAACCGCTGTTTTCTTTCAGTGTTTTCATGCACACATACACTCAAACACACACACAGTCAAACACACACACAAACCCACATTCATTATAAATACAGGGTAATGTTCTGCCCATATTTTAAAACTTGACCTAAGTGAGACCTATCTTACCCATCATACTGCACTTTGTGTGTTTAATTCTATAGTTTTTTAAACAAGCACGTCAAGATTATGTGAAGGGGTAAGACAGGTTTTTAAAATTATGAATCGTATCAGCTGCACCAAATGAAGACAAATATAATAAACACACCTATCACACAGCCGAAGAAGTAAAACATTAAAGATACAATCAGGTTAGAAAAAGATGTAATCAGGTTAATTTTCTTCAGGAATTTTGCATCCCTATATGAGTAATTTCAGAACAAGCATCAACTTATGTGACTACCATACCTACAAATCATTAATGCATTTTTCTGTAACTTCTCTGACAGTTCTTCAAGCAGAAGGATGGAAAATGTCCATGTTCTCCTTGATCCTATCACACTTCAGGGACAATTAACTGCCACAAGAAACTCAGTACCTTGAATTTCTAACCTAATAGCATTTTCTTCCCATGTAACACCCTCACTTAATGGCGCAAATACAGCTGAATACCACTACCATCACTATCATCATCATCATAGAATGAGCTTTAACATGTGTCAGGAGCTATACTAAGCATTTTACTTGCACTATCAAAAATAATGCTCATAAAACCCTGTGACTTAGATACGCCTATGTCTATTCTGCAGATAAGGCAACCAAGTCAGAGAGATGTTAACAAGTTGCCAAAGATCAAAAGATAGTAAAAGCTGGAGGCCAAACTTAACATCTACATCAACTCCTGATCTTAACTATTACATAAAAACTACATTAGAAAAAGTAATGCTCAAAATTCTCCAAGCCAGGCTTCAGCAATACGTGAACCGTGAACTCCCTGATGTTCAAGCTGGTTTTAGGAATGGCAGAGGAACCAGAGATCAAATTGCCAACATCCACTGGATCATGGAAAAAAGCAAGAGAGTTCCAGAAAAACATCTATTTCTGCTTTATTGTCTATGCCAAAGCCTTTGACTGTGTGGATCACAATAAACTGTGGAAAATTCTGAAAGAGATGGGAATACCAGACCACCTAACCTGCCTCTTGAGAAATCTGTATGCAGGTCAGGAAGCAAGAGTTAGAACTGGACATGGAACAACAGACTGGTTCCAAATAGGAAAAGGAGTATGTCAAGGCTGTATATTGTCACCCTGCTTATTTAACTTCTATGCAGAGTACATCATGAGAAACGCTGGACTGGAAGAAACACAAGCTGGAATCAAGACTGCTGGGAGAAATATCAATAACCTCAGATATGCGGATGACACAACCCTTATGGCAGAATAAAGAGCCTCTTGATGAAAGTGAAAGAGGAGAGTGAAAAAGTTGGCTTAAAGCTCAACATTCAGAAAACGAAGATCATGGCATCTGGTCCCATGACTTCATGGCAAATAGATGGGGAAACAGTGGAAACAGTGTCAGACTTTATTTTTTGGGGCTCCAAAATCACTGCAGATGGTGACTGCAGCTTACTCCTGGGAAGAAAAGTTATGACCAACCTAGATAGTATATTCAAAAGCAGAGACATTACTTTGCTGACTAAGGTCTGTCTACTCAAGGCTATGGTTTTCCCTATGGTCATGTATGGATGTGAGAGTTGGGCTGTGAAGAAGGCTGAGCACCGAAGAATTGATGCTTTTGAACTGTGGTGTTGGAGAAGACTCTTGAGAGTCCCTTGGACTGCAAAGAGATCCAACCAGTCCATTCTGAAGGAGATCAGCCCTGGGATTTCTTTGGAAGGAATGATGCTAAAGCTGAAGCTCCAATACTTTGGCCACCTCATGCGAAGAGTTGACTCATTGGAAAAGACTCTGATGCTGGGAGGGGTTGGGGGCAGGAGGAGAAGGGGACGACAGAAGATGAGATGGCTGGATGGCATCACTGACTCGATGGACGTGAGTCTGAGTGAACTCCAGGAGATGGTGATGGACAGGGAGGCCTGGCATGCTGCAATTCATGGGGTCGCAAAGAGTCGGACATGATTGAGCGACTGAACTGAACTGAACATTAGAAAAAAGTTCATTTTCAACCGTGCACAGGAACCTGTACTACATTATCTCTCCCATTGTAATTAACTAGAAAATTAGACAAAATATATGAAACAACAGTTTCCAGTCAATAAACAATAAGCAATTTGGGACTGTGATTCCTGAAGGAAGAGGAACAAATGAGATGAGAAATATAACCACCTAAGAGTTCTGCCTAGAAGTATTTTCCAGACTGTGAGACAGAGAGGGGCAGCCTAGGCAGAGTAGAGCCTCAATGAGCTGAGAAGGAAAGTTTGGAATATGCGGAGAATCAGGTGGGTAGAATATGTAGGACAGAGTCAAGGAAAGGAAGGAGCTATGCAGTAATAATAATAAACCCAGAAAATGTCCTTATAGATCTCCTTGAGTCTCTAGTTAATACACAAATGCAGAGAGTCAAACTCTGTCGGGCTGAGCAAAGACTAGCTACCAAAGTATGACCACAAGGAAAAAAACATCTACTGGGAAGCTATAAGCAAAACAGCTTTCAGAGCTCACAAAAGACTGGGAAACAGTCAAGATCCAACCTGCCCGAGTGGAAAAACTTCATTCAACACCTGCTTTATTCAGTAGAGACTTCATTCTGGAGAATAAACAAGGCCTACAGGAAGACTACTCAAGATCCACTCTCACAAAAAAATTAAAACAACATCAAAAGAATCAAGCTGATCCCTGGGTAAATTACGGTGACAAAATCCAGAGATACACTGTAATACTCACAATGGCGATCATCAAATAAAATATTACTAGACCTGTGGGCAGGAGAGACTTAACTCAGCAGGCCTGGGTTGCTCAAACCCTGCACATTTCAAAGGCAGGGCTGTCTGCTGGATTGATTTTCACTGGCTTCTAGGAGATAACCTCTGAGCCCTTGGCACAGTGTGCTTAATAAGAGTGTTTTTGTATGTCATGAGAAATGCTGGGCTGGATGAAGCACAAGCTGGAATCAAGATTGCACAGAGAAATGTCAATAACCTCAGATATGCAGATGACACCACCCTTATGGCAGAAAGTGAAGAACTAAAGAGCCTCTTGATGAAAGTGAAAGAGGAGAGTAAAAAAGTTGGCTTAAAGCTCAGCATTCAGAAAACGAAGATCATGGCATCCAGTCCCATCACTTCATGGCAAATAGACAGGAAAACAGTGAGAGACTTTATTTTGGGGGGCTCCAAAATCACTGCAGATCGTGCTTGCAGCCATGAAATTAAAAGACACTTACTCCTTGGAAGGAAAGTTATGACTAACATAGACAGTATATTAAAAAGCAGAGACATTACTTTGCCAACAAAAGTCTGTCTAGTCAAGGCTATGGCTTTTCCAGTAGTCATGTATGGATGTGAGAGTTGGACTGTGAAGAAAGCTGAGTGCTGAAGAATTGATGCTTTTGAACTGCGGTGTTGGAGAAGACTCTTGAGAGTCCCTTGAACTGCAAGGAGACCCAATCAGTCTGTCCTAAAGGAGATCAGTCCTAGGTATTCATTGGAATGACTACTGTTGAAGCTGAAACTCTAATACTTTGGCCACCTGACACGAAAAGACTCTGATGCTGGGAAAGATTGAGGGCAGGAGGAGAAGGGGACGACAGAGGATGAGATGGCTGGATGGCATCATCGACTCAATGGACATGAGTTTGAGTAAACTCCGGGAGTTGGTAATGGAGAGGAAAGCCTGGCGTGCTGCATTCCATGGGGTCACAAAGAGTCGGACACGACTGAGCGACTGGACTGAACTGAACTGAACTGTATGCCTGAGGTCTTAAGCCACACTGTCTTGGCATAATCATCTCTCTCTGTATGCCTGCAGCCACGTGCTACGGTATACAGTGTATCAGAAAACTTTACCCTAGAAGAGGTTTCCTAACTTTTGTTACCTTTTTAAATTTTTTTCCCTAACTTTTGTGATTTAGGGTGAATACTTGTTTTTGCTGGGGGGAGGGGGAAGGTGGAGCTTTGGGAGGAGTAGGGTAAAGTCAGAGCAACTGAGACCAGTCACAGGGGCACAACATGACCCCCCAAAAATTCCAGTACACCAAGGCTCAGGTAAACATCTTCAGTTGGCAACACTTTGTATGTGTTACTACATACTGGTGCTGGAAAATTAACTGAATTCCAATATGGGAAGGGACACCTGAAAGTGTGTCCCCTGCACTGAAAGTCCCTTGCACTTGTTTCCACATGAACCAGTAAGTTAATAGCTGGCACATTTGGATATAAAGATACCAACATTTTAGACTACAGAGAAAAAGGAAAAGACTTACTGAATAAATCAATGAATCAGTACTTAAGTGATACTTTATAAAAACATACCTCAAGGCTGCTGCTGCTAAGTCACTCCAGTCGTGTCTGACTCTGTGCGACCCCACAGACGGCAGCCCACCAGGCTCCCCCGTCCCTGGGATTCTCCAGGCAAGAACACTGGAGTGGGTTGCCAGTTCCTTCAAAAGCATCACACTGGGAAGATGACTGGAAGTCTACAGAGAATTGATTCTTTGAGAGGGAAATCAGCAAGCTGCCCTGTTACCCAATGATCTGACAAATGGTCAGTAGTTTTTTATCCTGGTTTATAGGAGCCAATCATATATTATTTAACCCATGGACAGAAGGTTAAACGAAACAATACTCAGTCACAATGTTGATAAGCATCTAATATCTTCCAGCAGCACTTAAATACTTAATAGCCCTCCATCAAGTTACTGTAGTTAATGCGTCCTGAAAAAAGAACGAGTCAGCAATCCTCTTCCAGTGCCCTATTACAGAACTTTATCTATGATCCTTCAGCATTTTCACTTTTTGCTCATAACACTAACCAAAAAAAGGCACCCTCAGAAAATAACTGATTTTCCACTACACTTCATTCTATAAACTCTAATCAACTTGCCAGAAAGTCTTTAAAAAGAAGCTGTGCATAGTCCATTCATACTTCACTGGACATAATAAACTTAATACCTCTTAAAGAAATTTTAAATACTTGGCAATGAGAAAACTCCATAAAAGCTGCTAATGAGTCAAGAAACTTTGTGGTCCAATGTCAGATCCAGGAACAGCAGTTGGTGATCTTCCTTTTCTGCTAAAGCAACAGAAAACAATCGGGAATGCAAGGAAAAATGGCATAGGGAAAAAAATCTATCAAAACTCCTGATGTTGCTTCTGATATAAACTGAATTTATAAGTGGCTCCAAGAAAGGAATGATGTTCATGCCCAAATATATTAGGAAAGGTAACAGTACTTCCAGAAGGGAAAAATTATCACACTAAGTGTAAATATGTATATAAATGACAGGAAAGACTTTGTATACTTTCTACCTACTACCAACCCAATCATCCTTTTATTTTACTCTTTCTTAATTACTCAACTGTGTCAATGAAAAGTTATTTTTTAGAGTAATGAGGAAGGATAGGAAAATCCTGTCTGTGCCAGGCTAAGTATGTTTACTGCAGGGCCAATTTCCCTCAGTCATGAACTCTGGACACCCTTCTGATTTCAATCGTAAACCTTTCCCACTGTCTGGCAAGCCCACTGAGTGGGAGACAACAAAATGATTTTAGTATGTGCCAACTGAGGATAAGAAGGAAACCAACAAGCTAAAGCCTTCGCACGCATGACCCAATCCTTGCTCTTCACTGAAGCCAAAGAAAAACAGTAACTTCATCATTAGCTCATAATACACAGAACTGTTACCCATATTCGCTACAGAACTTAATGAAAAAAAAATGAATTGTACCTAAAAATGTGTATCAAAAAACCCTATCAGACAATTTAGGCAACAAAAATTTAGAAGTTCTAAGAATGAAATA
The DNA here is from genome assembly GCF_001704415.2 of Capra hircus. Lineage (NCBI taxonomy): Eukaryota > Metazoa > Chordata > Mammalia > Artiodactyla > Bovidae > Capra > Capra hircus. Next base: position 31,680,497 of record NC_030829.1, read on the forward strand.
ATAACCAGCAAAAGAAAAATTAAGCTGTGAAAATAAAAAATTGACAGAAGGGAAGAAATAGTTCGCGTGTGTGCATGCTCGGTCACTTCAGTGTGTCCAACTCTTTGCAATCCTATGGACTGTAGCCTGCCAGGCTCCTCTGTCCATGGGATTCTCCAGTGCACTGCCATGCCTACTGGAGACCCATATCTCCATGGAGTAGGTTACCATGCCCTCCTCTAGGGGATCTTCCTTACTCAGGGATTGAACCCCCGTCTCTTATGTCTCTTTTATTGGCAGGTGGGTTCTTTACCATCACTGCCACGTGGGAAGCCCAAGAAATAGTCTATTGAGAGTTAAATCAAATATCAAAAAGCTTGGTCATTCAGGCATATTTAATAACTCGGCCTCTCTTCTGTCCTACCTCTTGTCTCTGAGAGCAAACATCTCAAAACTTGCTAGCCCCTCACTGACATGCCCCTTTACCTTTCAAAGCATTTCTGTAAGTGTAATCTAACTTTCATTACACCATGCCTATGAGACTGCACCATTCCCATTTTAGACCAACCCACTAGTGTCAAGCACCTTGGATAAGGTCACCGAGCTATTTTGGGACAGAGCTCTAACTTACTCTAACTTACTATCCTCATTCTTTCCACAATATTGCACTATTTTGCTATTCTCCTTACCCCATTTCTATTTTTATCCTTGCCCCATTTGTTTCTCCAAAGTTTCTACTAACCAAATGGAGAAGGCAACGGCACCCCACTCCCATACTCTTGCCCAGAAAACCCCATGGATGGAGGAGCCTGATAGGCTGCAGTCCATGGGGTCACTAAGAGTCGGACACGACTGAGCGACTTCACTTTCACTTGTCACTTTTATGCATTGGAGAAGGAAATGGCAACCCACTCCAGTGTTCTTGCCTGGAGAATCCCAGGAACGGGGGAGCCTGGTGGGCTGCCGGCTATGGGGTTGTACAGAGTCGGACACGACTGAAGTGATTTAGCAGCAGCAGAAGCATATGGGGTTACCAGGGACAGAAACCCACTGAGGGGAGTACAAGGAAGGAGAAAGAGTAAGGACACAGCAGGCCACCCAACAGATACCTGAGGACAGCAATTTTACAGCTAGGTCCCTGGGGACTGGAACTGGGATGAGGTCAAAGACAAAGCTCTCCTTGCCGTGTCTTTCATGAATCGTCTCACTGCATTCTCAGGACATCTGTGCTTCGCTGCACACACCCACCCCAGTTCGTCTCACTTTACACAGTCAGCCTCAGTCTACACATGGCCCAAGGTAATCACCAAGCTCCCCTACCCCTTCCTCATCTTTCCATGCTTCACAGACTGTAATAACATTCATATCTTTACTCAAACTCTCTCAAGAGTGAGTTAGCTGTCTCTTCATCAGATGATGGCCCGGCTAACTTTGGTTGGGTGTCCACCACTGGTTTGATTAGCTATGGGAAAGGGAAAGAACAATATGGCAGGGCAGGAAACCATTCTGGCAATAGGTAGTTCATAGACTCGGGCATTAAAGTACTACATTATAACAATTGTTGAATGATAGTACGGACATTTAACCAAATTCCTCCTTTTAAAGATGAGAATACAGAGGTCTGCGTGGTAAAGTGACTCAACTAAGGCCACAGAGATGCACCGTGGCAGTCATGCCTACAGTCCACATATCTGATTCTTTGAAGCCACATATTTTACTCTGAAACCTATCATCAAAACTGGTCAATCCATAGTTAATGACAGAGCTCTCGCTCACATCAAGCTAAATATCCTGATAAGTCAATAGCAAATCTATCATTAACCACAATGTATAAATACTCATGAAATATACCTACCTTTAAAGCAGTACACCTCAACCATGGCTGCCCAAATCATCTGAGGAGCTTCCTAAGAAATGCCAGTCCCCATGTCCTGCCCTAAACCAATTATATCAGAATCTCTGAGGGCAACCTCCTGACACTGGTTCTGTAGCTACTAAAAAGCTCCCCAGGTCATTCTAATATGCAGAGTTCAGAATCACTGCTTCACAATCCTAAAATTAATGTGCAAATATATCTACAGAAATTCTTCAACATCTCTAATCCAAATTCAAAATCAGACAAATAGTAATTTAACAACATACATTAGATCACAAGTTTTAAACAAAACTTGGATATCAACAATTAGTTACCATGTAGTATTCATCTATATTCTTAACAAATATGAAGCAGATGATAAGCTCCATTGCCATTCTCTGTCATATCCCATACAGCACTTTGCACTGTTGATGCTTAACAAATGATTGGTGATCATACAAATAAATGAATAATATTATTTATCTCTCATAGTGGCCCTCGAAGGTGGGCATTATTAATTCCTTGTCACTAATGAAGATTTTTAAGCTAAGAAAGACTCTAATACAGTCAGAGTGACACATGTGCTCCACTTATCATAAAGAAAATGCCAAAATCATATGTCTTTTCAGAGAATTAATCAACACTGATCTTTTGAGCAAACATCAAAACTGTTATTTCATACAGATGGCCAATAGGCACGTTAGAAAATGCAAGCAAAACTATAATGAGGTATCACTTCAAAATGGTCTGAATGACCATGATTAAAAACCTACAGATAATAAATGTGCTCAACCATAATGCATTTGCAACAACGTGGATGGACCGAGAGATTACCATACTAAGTGAAGTAAGTCAGAAAGAGAAAGGCAAATACCATGTGATATCACTTAAATGTGGAATCTAAAGTATGATACAAATGAACTTATGAATAAGGCAGAAACAAACTCACAGACATAGAAACCAAACTTATGGTTCCCAAGAGGAAAGAAGGTGGGGGGTGTAAATCAGGAGTTGGAGATTACAGGATATAAATCACTATATATAAAATAGACAAACAATAAGGACATGATATACAGTACAGAGAACTATATTCAATATCCTATAATACCATTATGGAAAGAATGTGAAAAATAATATATGTATATGTATAACTGAATCACTTTGCTATATACCAGAAACGAATACAACATTGTAAATCAATTACATTTCAATAATTCTTTTGAAAAAACTGATACATTAAAAAAGTCATTTTGAATACTAGCTCTATTATTTAATTTCAAAATCTGAGCATACTGCCACCAAATAAATCTTTCGACTGTCCAAATTCACACTGGACAGTAATCCAGGAACTCCACTTATGGCAAACATAGTTTAAACTCAAGCCACGTATCTAACTCAGTGTGCAAAGTTTTAAGAACTGAATGGAAAAAATTAACCATGTTTAATCTAAACTATGACTCAAAGCTTAGTAAAAGAATAAGTTGGTGAGCAGTAGTCAATAATTTAGTAGTCACCTAAATTATTCCTAAACATTAGTTGTTTTCAATATCAAACCCTGCAAGAAGCTGTCAAAATCTGGACTAAGCTTTTGAAAAACAACATAAAATTCTCCTGGCTAGCAAACACCAGGCTCAGGATGAAGGACCAAAGGTAAATGAAGCTGCTTAATATACTCAGCTCTAAAAATAAAAGAAAACCAGAAAGGAGGTAACAGTAGAAGAAATGAAAATTCCTAACATATTTCCTCATCTCTAATCATTTGATCAAACAAATGAATGAATAATGCTATTTATCTCTCATAGTGGCCCTTTTCAGAAAAAAAAAAAAAAACTTCTAATAGAAACTGGATCTCTTGCATAAAATAGAGCAAAATCTCATAATTTGCTGAGATTAAAGAGCTAAAAACTAAAGAGAAACCCATGCAAGAACCTGTGCTTCTTGACTAATTGAAACAATATTTTTGGAAGAATATTCAAGATATCATCTTAAAATTTTCATAATGTTTCTTATATTAATATTATTGCTGATTTTGGCAGTACAGTATCTGAACTAAGATTTTGCAAGATGGCCCCAGAAACTGGCTTGGTTCTGCTTTGCTAAGAAAAATATGCCCACATATCAGCAATAAAGGCAGAATGAATGAGACATAATCCAGGGTGTACAAAAGAGCAAACTGCTACTTAACAACTACTATTTCGTCATCAGGCAAATACATAAATAATGACTTGAGCCTGGTGTTACGCCACATGCAAAAGCAAAAGTCTTCTTCTACCCACAACATTATGTTCTACAGAGAAAGATATACTTAGTTCCCTGGTATTTATACACATTCACGTGACCCTGTGGGTTTTTATTTTTAATTCATAAGCTGTGTTACATCACACTTTAAGATGAGCAACAGCCTTGTATAAGAACCACGTGATAAACCAGTTGGGTCCAGTGTCTAATCTGATCCAGCACCCTGATCATAGATGAAGCATCTAGGCATCCTTACTTTAACCCCTTCAATGCACCAGGGTATTATTTAGAAAATTATTGTTCTAGTACCCTAAATGATACCTTAGTCATGCTGCCCTACAGGCTGATTGAAGAGAGATCTGGATAAGAAGTCAATGACACAGCATTACTGGTTGGGATCATTCTATAGCTCAACTCTTGCATAAGAATGTAGAGAACTGTACTCTCCCCCCCACACAGCTCATTCCACCACACACTACAGAGTACGCTGATGATGCCAAATAGTTAAGATATTTTCTGAGTCTCTGACTTCTCAGGAACTATCTCCAGTCACTTCTCAGAAGTCAGTGAAGCTAGCTCTTTCTGTTCTGTGGTTTCTGCTCAGTGCTGCTGATTTTAATTTATAAAACAGGCTGAGTGGACACAAGAGAACTGTGTATCATCACAGGTGGGCACAAAACAACTCCAAACACCCTTCAGTGCCCATAAGACTCTGTTTCCAAGTCCTTCTGAGTTTTGCTCCTAGATACCTCTCAGATTCACTTTAAAGTCCCCATTATCTCTCAGCTGGACTAACACAGAAACTACCTCACCACTGTCCCCAGATTTTCCTCTTGCCACTAGCCTTGCTTTACCCCGGCAATCCCTGCTCAATCTCTTCACACTGCAGCCCGAAGGATCTTTTCAAAATCCAAACCTGATCATATGATCCTTCTACCTACTTGACCCCACCCCCCACCACCACCACCATTTTAAATTCTATAACAGCTTTCCATTTTGGTTGAGGTAAAGATCTAAATCCTTCCAGGGCAGTCAAGGCCCCAGGTGGTGGGGCTTCTACCAAGCTTCCTAGCTTCATCCTGCACGTGCTCTACATGGAGCCCCATGCTTGCATCACTCCTGTCTTACTGTTCCTGAAACACACCACACTCCCTTCCCACCCTAAAGCTTTTTGCACATGCTTTTTCCTTCTGAAATAGTCTACCAGGACTTCTACCAGAACTCAGCATAAATTTTACCTCTTTAGGAAGGCCTTCCCTAACCCCATGACCAGGTCAAATTCCCTTACTCTATGGCCTTCTATAATTTTTTCACAACTATCAATTGGTACTTAATATCTGATTATTGGATTAACTTTCATTCTCTTCATTGATTACCTGCTGCATGAGGACAGAGACTATGCCTGTGTCAACTAAGGTAACCCATTAGTCCCAATTTTCATGGAATAGTCCCAGTTCTTGCTGCTGCAGAATAATTACTAAGTGTACCACCTTTACCTTCCCAAAAAACCCTATTATACTAAAACATATATGGTTGTCTCAGTTATGATCATCACTGAACTCCCAGTAACTACCGCTACAACAGCTATATAAAGTAATCAATGAATACTGATTGAACTACTAATGAGTATAAAATCTAATGTAATCTTGAGATATATCAAGAAAAAAAAGATCTGCTAAGTAGCTTTCCAACATACCAAACTGCTAAACAGAGACAACTATCAAAGATATAGCCAAGTCTTAATAGCCTTTGGCACTGAGAATATTTTTGCTTAGTTACACACAATACTTCAGATCAACTCTAGAGAAGCACCATTGTGTCCATATTATTCCAAAACGGGTCACTGGAAGATCAACTGCTTTGATGAGGTCCGTACCCCAAAGGCTGTATAAAGAACACTTTGTATCAAAGTGGTTTTTCTACCACAGAACTGCAGTAAAAAAACATGTTCTGCCTTAATTATTGCACTTAGTAAATGAAGGTGTTGTCTGTATATATGTCATTGTAGGCAATCAAGACTCCTCATATTCAACCATAGTGAGGAAGAAATTAAATTACATCTCCATGTATTAATTGGCTTTAACCAATATAAAAGGCCTTTGTTGAACAACCATCTTTGACAAGGGAAATGTAGAATTAAGCATAGGGCATGTAAATATCTGCTTTGGGCACTAGCCAGCATTTGATCATTAAATCCATCAAAGCAGTAACAGTTTAGGAGAACTATCTCCTGACTATAGCTCTGAATTCCCCACTAATCAGACTGAAAGAAGTAAGAGATCCACAGACTGCCAAAGGCAATAAAATAACATCCAAGCATTCCTCAGGTCTGAGGTGTGTTATGGCATCCCTAACACAGCTCCAGAGAGCTACAGTGCACCACAGGAATTTTATATAAAAGAGAAGTCAGGAAATAAGACCACCAATCAACACACTGGGGAAAATCATAAATGTTAAGAGAGAGAATCTGGCCCGGCTAGAAATAATTTTGGGAGGAGCTTCCTCAAGAAAAGGCAGGCCACTTCAATAGTTTTTCTTTACGTTGAAAATTCTGAACAATCCACGTAGCCAAGATAAGAATCTTCAACAGAGAACGAGACAGGGATGAACGTGTAAAACCCTCTTCAAAAGGAAGCAGGACATCAGAATTTCCTTGCATTACTCATTTTACTGGCTTATATTTTCTTCCTGCCTTAATTACGCATAGAACGAATCTAACAATAATTGTGATTTTAATTACAAGTCCATAGGCTCACAGAATTTTTAAAGAGTTCCATCTTCAAACTCTCAGAGGTTTGTTATTTATACAAAGCTTCAGAGAGAAAAGCCTGAATTTTCTGCATATGAGTTCAAGGACCTACATATAAAGGTCCATTAAGTCTTATTGTTACATGCACAAATTTATAGCAAACTAAATATATTTTCTCAAGATAGAATCTTTAGCTTTAAATTATAAACTGCCTCTTGACCCTCAATGTTAAGAACATTTTATTATCAAATGAATTCAACATTAAAAAAAAGAAAAAGCCTCTCAGTTAAAAACATAAAATCTAAATCCCTCAGTTTAAGAAAAAATGTTTAGTACTACAAACAGATAATCTATACCCAAAACTTGCTTCTGCAAGGTAGTTTTTCACGTAACTAGCTTATATTACATGAACGCATTCATTTGTAAGGGACTTACTGTACAGTGAATAAAATTAACATTCTTCTTGCCAGCATAGCATGTACTGTCAAGTGGAAGAGATGACAATACACAAGCTAATAAGTAAATGATGAAAATACATGATCGCAGATATTCTTAATCACTTTGAAAGAAACCATCAGGAAGCTGTGATTTAGTACAGCATCAGGGAGTCAGGGAAAGGCCTCATTCTTTTTCCCTTCACCCCAGAAAAGGAGAATACACTTGTAAATCATCAGAGTTCATGGGGACTATAGAGAGCTTCTTGTTCTTAGTTAGAGTACTTTTAAAATACTAAGTCAGATCTTCAAAAAGTATAGGTAAAATCATGAATATTTGTTAAAATATTACTTTAAAATTCTAGTTTCTAAACAAGAACAAAAAAAAAGATCCCAAATGGGGAAGAAATCCAGAGGATGTTACATGTGTGGCAATAGAATGAATGATTTTTTTAGTTTGAACTGGTGAGCTAAGAAGGCAAAAGGAAATTATCAGGTCAGAAAAAGGTATAAGATAAAATTATGTCATTTCATAGACTCAGTTCTCAGTAGCTTAAATGAAACAAGCTTGAAAAGTCGGAGAGTGATTCCGGTAACATCTGTCTCTACAATACACCCAGAAACTGGCAAGCTTTAATTGAAAACTAGATTTAGAATCACCAGGAGTACACATGTACTACAGCTCTGAGGCCTCCATGCATACCCCACTGTGCTTTCCCTGTTCTAATAAGTAGGACAAAGTTGCTTCACAAGTTTTCAAATTCAAGGAATAAGATTTGCATGGTGAAGTCTTAGGACGACACCACACCACCCCTCCACAAGACAGCCAACACCCCAGGGTCTTTCGTGGACTCAGGACTTCCTCCCCAAGGATGGTCTCTGCGCCTGGAGCCCGTGAGCTTTCAGGGGCTCTAGAAACGCAGAAGAAAAAGAATTTGCAAGGAGACACGTTATTCGGCATTATACCATTAAACCTTGCCCTCATAGGCTACAAGTGCAAACCACATTTTGAAACGATCAACTGTTAACTACACGTGTATATAAACTTTTCAAAATTCCAGGTAAAAAATATACACAAAAATATCAAATGCTAGTGTGTATTTTTTTATTAAGAGACTTAAACATTAAAACATACACACACACACACACAACAACAACATTTTCAATGTTAGACAATGGAAGAACCACAGAAGAAAAAAAGGTAAGTGGTAAATAATGGGGAAAGGTCTGAGGGGACTCAAAATAAAAAGGGGGGTGGTGGGTGGGGGCTCAATTCCAAAACTGTGCAGAGAGTTCAGAGAGATTAACTATTGACATGAGGGGCAGGAGGAACAAACCAAACTAGCAAAAATTGATCAAGAAGCAAAATAAAATACCGTAGTCATGAAAAATGGTAATGTATTTTTAGAATTCCAGAAAGATCGTAGAGTTGGCCATCTCAGTGAAGAATTAAGCCGTTCAGTGCGTATACTTTTAAACTGTTTAAACAGCTCAGACTACAAAGGAGTGACCAATGAAACTGCTCCGTGGTGCTGACTCAGTCCTTCCTTCTGGATGGGACAGGGTACATCTGCCTCACAGACTCTTTCTTCTATATAAATTAGAAAAGAAACAAACCAAAAAAACAAAAAAAATTAGCCTAGCTCATCCATGATAAACATACACTTCTAAGAAGGGACTTCCCAGTATCCAGAAACTGTCTGCCTCTTCATCACTATGGGAAAATTTGTGGTTACTTTTTAAAAAATGAGCTATTCAGTCAATGAAATTCTTAATAATAATGCAAGCAGTAATTCTTGCTTTTTCATGGTATAAAAGTACAAACTGTTAAGAATCAAGGTTTGCTTGTTTGTTTGTTTTATTGAGGCTTTCAATGGCTAAGTCAAAGATCTCTCTTGGTAAATGTGTCACATTATACTTGAAAATATATGGGTTATTTTCACATATCTTTTGATACTGATTTCTAACATAATGCCACAGTAATGAAAGAACAGTCTCTGTATGATTTCAATATATTTAAGACCATGAAACTTTTGCACCTTGCTTTATTTCCCTGGATATGTTTCAATGTCTCCTCGTTTATAGTCTATGGGAACTTGAACAGAATTTGTACCCTGCTGTTGTGAAAAAAAAAAAAACTGTATAAATCTTAATTATGTTGAACTGGTTCATAGTGCTTTTCAGGTCTACTATATCCTTCTACTTTTCTATTCTTTCTATTGATTTTTGAGAGCTTGATATTGAAACTCCAAAAAATTCTCATCTACTAAAAACAGTATGTAATATATAGTAGAACTATGTGTAACTTTGCTCTGTGTTTTCCAAGTCTCCTGTAAGTATATTATTATTTTATAACTTTAAAAAAAAAAAAAAAACAAGAATCAAGGCTTTTGATGTATCCCTTTGAGAGTGTGTGTGTGTACACGTGTGTACATTCGTTTTCTGTCATTAAAGGAATTTCCCTCAGAATACAGGCAGTTTTTAAAAGACACATTTGTTTTATTCCAATCTTTTTTAGAAGTCAGGCAGCTCTTTTTTTTTTTTTCTTGAGGGAAATTAGGTATTTTATGACACTTCCCACAAAGCCCAGCAAACTCTTTCATACTAAAATAATTATTAAGAGTAAACCACAAGGCTCATTTGATATCCAAGAAAGACTCTTCCTTCCCCCAGCAAAAACCTCAATTCAAAAGCGGTCTGAAACACAGACCAATACATCTTCTGTTTCTAAAAAGATGTTTACTGGTAATAAGAATGATAAAACTGCAGTTTCTTTCTGAAGGCTATATAAAGATTTATGGAAAGGTCACCCTGGTGGCTCAGATGGTAAAGAATCTGCCTCCAATGCAGGACTCAGGTTCGATACCTGGGTCAGGAAGATCCCCTGGAGAAGGGAATGGCAACCCATTCCAGTATTCTTGCCTGGGGAATTCCATGGACAGAGGAGCCTGGAGGGCTACAGTCCATAGGGTCACAAAGAGTTGGACACAACTGAGCAACTAACACACACACAACAGAAGACACACTTTCTTGAGCATAAGTACCAGGACCTAACACAGCTCCTAGCAAGAAGATACCATGGATACATGCATTTATTTGAGCAGTCCATGAACAAATAGATTAATGTAAGGGTTCAAGTGAGACAAGTTCATAAACTAGATTTTCTAATACTGAACCTTTTTTTTTTCCACTTCTTATACAACATTTCAGAAATGTTCTCTTCCATTTCCAAGCTGTCTGGCTAGAGGAATAGAAGTTGCATGAGAATACAGCCCACAGTGCTCAGTAAGCGTGTGGAGAATTAATGACTGACACATGAATTAAAACATGACTAGCAAATCAATACTTGAACGAATGAACAGTGAAAGAATAAACGGATGGTGGTTCCCTCCCACATCACCTCACTTTCTTTGGACTTGGTCTGTCACCTTCTCATGAAGCTGTATTTGAGTCTCAAGCCATTACCCCATCTTAAAGGGACTTGTCAAAACTCACTTTATGTCACTCCCTGTATTCTCATGAAGAGAAGTTTCGGGGGAAAACAGAAACATATGGTTGAGAAAAGTTGGTTCAAATTCTACTTCTCTTCCTAAAAGCTCCGTGACTCTTGGCCAGGGTTTCTTCATCTTGGCACTATCAACGTTTTGGGCTGCGTAACTCTTTGTCACAGAGGCTGTCCTGTGCAATGTAGAATGTTCTGCAGCCTCTTAAGCCTCCACTCACCAGATGTCAATATCACGCTGTACCCCAGTTGTGACAACCAAAGTCACGTCTCTAGATGCTGTCAAAAATCATCCCCAGGTAAGAACCACTGTTGTAGGCAAATTCTTGATAATTTAAGCCTCGTTTTTCTCATTTGAAAATGTGTGTTGGACTTCCCTGATGGCGCAGTGGAGAAGAATCTGCCTACCAATGCAGTGGACATGGGTTCAATCCCTGGTTTGGGAAGTTCCACATGCCACGTAGCAACAAAGCCCATGTGCCACAACTACTGAGCCCACACTCTAGAGTCTTCGAGCCTCAACTCCTGAGCCTGTGTGCTACAACTACTAAAGCCTGCATGCCTCAAGCCTGTGCTCCAAAAACAAGAGAAGCCCGTGCATGGCAACTAGAGAGTAGCCTCTGCTCACTGCAACTAGAGAAAGCCATGCAAAGCAACGAAGATGTTATAGAGCCAAAAATAAATAAATAAATATTTTTTAATGTGTATAATACCACTTTTCTTAAGTAATGGTTGTAATAATTATATGTAAAATAACTATAATTACAAAAAAATCTGACAACAAGAAGACTATAAATATTATTAGAGTGCCCATTATGTGTCAGGAACCAAATAGAGGGAGTCCTTTAAATTAATCCCCTTCAATCCTCACAACACCCCTATGAGTGACTGTGGACACTCATTTTCACCATAATCTCAGAAATGAAAGCTGTCACATCCAAGAAACAAACTGAAGCTATCTGACTTCCCGAACCCAAGCTCTCACCTACCATACTCTGCAATCAAGCTCCAAACACAGCTTGTCATTCAGTAGGCCATTAACAAGTATCTGTACGCTTCCAGTGTTTTCCTAATTTTCTTTCCCCAGAATAATCAGAGTTCGGTGTTTCCCTACTGCATGAAATCTGGAAATGATGTCTTAAAATCCTGTGTCAGTTATATCTTCCATATCAATTATATCATAGCTGCCTCTTCCATCCTTAAAATTATTGAGTGCCTCCTGCCTGATATATGCTGCAAACACTTTGTGTCTGTAGCATCTACTGGCATCAATGCTCTGTACTCAGCTGTTAAGTTCCTAAAGATCAGAGATTGGTTTCCACACATAAAAGAAGTCTCATTACATGTTTATGGGTGATGGTCTTGATCTTATACTAGAGAATAACAAAAATATATTTCTATTGATTTGACACTGTCAAGGTTTACAATGAAAAGCCATATAGAGAACATGAGAAGGGGTTAAGACAGCTGAATGTCAACTGAAATTGAGCAATTTTATTTTTTCAAATACTAAATTACATCTAAGGAATAAAAGGAAAGAGAATCTATAATTGTTTAAGCTTCTCAATGCTGGGCCCTTGGCCATAATGCTTCCATTTGAAACAACAGAAAAAAAATCGGGTTGGCTAATATTAGCAGAGCTTTTTCTGTAGGATTTAAAAGATCTTAGAAGATTAGTCTGTACATGAAAAATCACCATAGTAAGAGCATATGAAGAATAAGAATTTAAAGTTTAAAAAAATAGTTATACAAAGAAAAGAAACCAAACCAGAAGACACACGCAGTTTTATTACCAAATTTCTTTTTTTGACTTTTCTGTATAATAATATGTTTCTATAATTTATACATGAGAATATTTACTTGAGGCTTACTTTAGTAGAAAAAAATCCTAATTTGTAGGCCATAATTGCTCTTTTCCAGTTCAGTTACCTTCTATAAGCATGCTGTTTCCCAATTATAAAGTAGTATTTCAAATACTATTCATGATTCCCTCAGTTCTAGCAAAGGTTCATTTCAAAAATCTAATCCTAATAAAAATGACAAGAACAATAACCTTTTTTTTTTTTTAATGAAAGAGACAGTGTGGGGGTCAGGGAAATGATCAAGTCCCACAGAAACTACCATTTAAAAAGTCAGACATTCACTCAGTCGTGTCCAACTCTTTGCAGTCCCATCAACTATAGCCCACCAAGTTCCTCTGTCCACGGAATTCTTCAAGCAAGAATACTAGAGTGTGCAGCCATTCCCTTTTCCAGGGGATCTTCCCAACTCAGGCATCGAACCCAGGTCTCCTGCAGAGCAGGCAGACTCTTCACTATCTGAGCCACCAGGGAAGTCCAAAGATCCCTTCACACACCCTAAAATGACTGTAATTAAAAAAAAAAATCAACTGAAAATAAGAAGCATTGGCAAGAATATGGAAAAACTGGGCACTGGAAACTTAGTACATTGTTAGTGGGAATGTAAAACGGTACAGCTGCGGTGGAAAACAGTCTAAGAGTCCGTCAAAGCGTTTAACACAGACTTACAATATGACACAGCAATCCCACTCCTAAGTAACTACCTGAGAAAAATGAAAAATAAATTCCAATACAAAAACTTATACACAAATGCTCAGAGCCTCATTACTCATAACAGCTAAAAAGTGGAAACCACTCAAATGTCCATCAACTGAAGAATAAAAAAAAAAAAAAAATGTGGAACAGTCCTATGATGGAGTATTACTTGGCCACAGAAAGGAATGAAGTCCTGACACATACTTAAAACAAAGATGAACCTTGACAACTTAATTATTAAGTGAAAGAAACTGGATATAAGAGGCCATATGTTGCCTAATGCCACTGATATGAAACATCCAGTAAGCAAATCCATAGAAAGTAGATTAATGGTTGCCAGGGGGCAGGGGAAAGGAAAGTTGGAATTAACTGCTGAAAGGTACAGGGCTTCTTAGGGAGATAATGGAAATATTCTGGAATTAGATAATGGTAACTAGTGCACAAGTTGTCAAACTAAAAACCACTGAAGTGTAGACTTTAAAATAGTGAATTTGATCTTCTGTGAATTATATGTTAATTTAACCTAACACTAGAAAAAAAGGTTGGAGACTAAAAAAGAAAAACACTCAAAGATAAGCAGTTAGTTCTTCATCCCTGTAACCACCCAATACCCGACAGTGGTCTCAGCAGAGCTTTCTGCCCTGAAAAATCGCTCTGTCATTAGTGACATGAACAGCTGAAATGAGAAGTCAGTGCTGAATCTTTAAACATTAGAAATGGGTAAGGGGAGCCAAAGGAGGGGATTTAAATCCATTTCAGAGTAGAGAACCACACACACACACACACACACACACACACACACACACACAAGTGCACTTTTGACAGAAGAAATACGAAGATAGAGAAAGAAACTGACAAAGAGGAGGAAGAGTTCATCGTATGAAGGGAAAACGACATCAAGTCTGCACTGCCATTGTCCCTGTGCTCATTTCTAGTGTATCGGTTTGTCTGTGTAAATAAACTGATATGGCATCCTAAGGGGGAAAGAAAAGAGAACGCTACAAATCAGACTCAAAAAACACAACCAAAGGCATAAACCAGAAAAATAAGAAATACAGCAGAGGAAATACATGCACAATTTTCTATCAAGTCACTTCTCAGCTATTTCCTCTTTCCAATCCTCCACAGCTATTTCCTGCTAAGCTTCTTCCTTCCTCTCTGCATTTCTTCATTTGCACGGTTTTTCCTCCCTGCACAAACACACTGCGCTTCCTCGGTGGCACGCCAGACCGTGAACTAACCTGAATTCCCCAGGGGTGAACCTCACACCCCACGGCTGCCTCTGCTTCCTCAAATATTGCCCAGTTATTTTCTATTCCCACCTCAGTCATGCATCCAGTCATCCACTCCCTCCCACAACAAATGCATATGAAGGGGAACTAAATCCAGAGCCAGTGGTGATCCCAGTCTGACAGTATCTCTCCTCTCTCAGAACCTGTAGCTGAGGATGAGGGTGAGGGATGGAATTCACTGAGTGAGCACAACAAAATGTAACATGACAAGTGACTTAAAGAATTAAGTATAAGCACCTATGAAGGTATTTAATAAGGGGATGAGGAGGGAAGTAAAGAAGAATAAGGGAAAGGGAAAAGAGGAGAGGACTAGCTCAAGAAGGAAAAATAGCTTATGCAAGGGCCCTGTGCAAGAAAGTAGTATAACATGTGGAAAGAAATAAACAAAATCTGTAGAGGCCAAAGCACAGAAAGATCTATTGCAAAGCAAGTGGGGATTTGAGGTGGGAGGGGAAGGGCAAGGCCAGATTATGATGAAGGGTCTTCATCCCAGCATCGGGAGAAGGGTTAAAGGGCTATGACAGCAACCCAGGAAGAGCTAACAGTAGCTAGGCTATAGAAACGGTAGCAGAAATTCTGCAATATATACACATTGTCAAATAATAAAAATGATAATAACGACGACAGTGACAACAGCAGCTACCATTTGGTAAATGGCTATGACATGGCAAGACCTGTGCTATATACTATAAAAACATGGTCTTTTTTCTTCACAATTCTGAATGGTAAATATTAGTATTCTTATTTTACCATTGAGGAAACTGAGACTCAGAGGGAGTTCACTGACCTCGATGAGATTCCATGCCTCTGATACGTGATACAAGAAGGACTGAATAAATCTGCCTGGCTTCCATAGGCAGATTAACAAACACAACACAGTTTATTTACCATAAAAGTAACATAAAAATATCCATTATTAAGGAGCCAGAAACAGGGCTAGCATGTTAAAAAGCAGTTGGGTTTTGAATCTTTCCAACAATTGTGTCAAATGGGCAGCAGCATCACCACTTTACACATGGGGAAACTGAGGCAGAGGCCTGTCAGCTGTGGGCATAAACGAGACCCATTAACAGCTTCCAGCTCAGTAAGCCGCAGAAGTGGGATCTGAATGTAATGAAGACAGCCAAGTTTGAGAGGGTCTTTCAGTCAAGATAGAGATTGATTAAAAACTAAAACTGTGAGTCACTGCTGTATCTATAATCTGTTTAAAGGCCTCTGGAAAATATAGAGTACACGTTGTTTCAGAAATTTACACTTGTATTTTTATTGTAATCTCTGACCCACAGCACTGGGAGTCCCAGATTTGTATCATTACATATGCCACCACAGCCCTGACAGCTCATAAAGATAACCTTGGTTATAGATGAAAAAATACTGAATATTTCCACCAAGATAGGCAGAAGAAATGATCTTGACAATTAAAGCGATATGTGGAATTATATTATTTTTCACTATTTGTATACTGAAAGTAAAGAGTTTGCCTGCAATGCAGGAGATCCCGGTTTGATTCTTGGGTGGGGAAGATCCAGTGCAGAAGGGATAGGCTACCCACTTCAGTATTTTAGGGCTTCCCTTGTGGCTCAGCTGGTAAAGAATCCACCTGCAATGCGGATACCTGGGCTCAATCCCTGGGTTGGGAAGACCCCCTGGAGAAGGGAAAGGCTATCCATTCCAGTATTCTGGCCTAGAGAATTCCATGGACTGTATAGTCCATGGAGTCACAAAGAGTCAGACACAACTAAGCGACTTTCACTTACACTGAAAGTATCAGCATTTCAAAATCAAACTGAAAATAAATGTTACTTATAGCCAAACAGAACAATGTTAGATCATGAGAATTTAAGAAAACAAAAAAGTGTGAGAGAGGATCCCTGAATTCCTAATTATTCAACTATCATGAACTGTATCCCTTCAAATACAGAAATCTGCAACAGGATTGTTTTTCCCTCCCACTGAGTCCAACAAAACTGAATACTCTTCCTGTTTGGCCAAAAGAATCCTTTTTTTTCTATAAATTATTCACTCCCCCAAATTATTTAATGAATGATTCTTAGTATAATAGTAGATGCTATAAGAAATGTTCATTTATAGGATTTGTAGATATCACCACCCAGACAACAAGTACCTCTGTGAACATGAAGACTGTGAGAGCGCAGGTTAAAAAAAAAAAAATACTTAGGCACAAAGATTGGCATTTTATCTTTCCCTGTGTCACCCTAACCTTCAGCTGCTGTGACAGATCTAATCCAGTTTTCATTCGCATGGCACTAAACTGCTTTGAGGAAAGCCAAATAAAAGAGGTATGTGTTATCCTTTGGGCCAAAATACAGTGCAAATTGCTGCATACTGCAATTAAAAGTAATTTCTCAACTTAGAGCAGAAGACTTTCTCTTTGCTAATGCATCTAGTGTTTATCAGAGACAGAAAAACCTACAATAAAAACCTCCTAAAAAGTGGGTATTTTTTCTGCAACCTTTATTGTCTAAATGAGGTCTTGGTGCTTCTGCTTTAATAGTGTAACCCCCAAGCATCACTTGTTTATGGCATCTGCCGAAGTATTTTTAAGTGTTTAGTTTGTTGTCAAGGCAACAGATGCAGACTAAGTAACAAGTCAGTCTGTCCCAGGACTTGTTTCACAACCATCCCAAAGAGCTGTTGCTTGTCAGCTTCACAAACTACAGTGAGTCCAAAGGACATTAAAGGTTTTACTACCTGGAAAATCATTTCAAAAGATTCCTCAAGGCACTGAAAGAAAAAATCCTGTCAGATCATATCTCCTTTTTCCATTGAAAAGAACGACTGCCATACTCTTCAAAGGAATACCAACTAAATTCAACCTTAGAAAATAACAACAGATAATTAAAATTATTTCATAAACAAAGGTGATGAAATGTATGTGATTTATGACGTAAGGCAACTCTGTTCTATATAATATGGTATGGTATGCATATCAGCAAAAATAAAGAGAAATCACATCACCAAAGAAGACATACAGATGGCCAAAAGCACAGGAAAAGATGCTCAACACCACTAGTTATTAGAGAAACGCAAAGCAAAACTACAATGAGATATCACCTCACACGGTCAGAATGGCCATAACCAAAAAGCCTACAACGACCACTGAAGAGGGTGTAGAGAAAAGGGAACCCTCCTACACTGTTGGTGGGAATATAAATTGATAAGCCCCTATGGAGAACAGTATGGAAGTTCCTTAAAAAAACAAAAATATAGCTACTATTTGATCCAGCAATTTCACTCCTCAGCATATACTGGGGAAAAAAACATAACTCAAAAAGATACATGCACCCTGATGTTCACTGCAGCATTATTTTCAGTAGCCAAAACATGGAAGCAAGATAAAATGTCTATCAACACAGGAATGGATAAAGAAGATGTGATACATATATACAATGGAATATTACTCAGTCATAAAAAGAATGAAATAATGCCATTTACAGCCACATGGATAGACCTAGAGACTGCCATACAGAGTGAAATAAGTCAGAAAGAGAAAAACAAATGCCATATGATATTACCTATATGTGGAATCTAGACAAATGTTACAAATCAACTTATTTGCAAAGCAGAAACAGAGTCAAGATGTGCAGAACAAACTTATGGTTACCAAGCAATGGTGGAAGAGAAGAACTGGGAGACTAGGATTGACATATATACACTACTATGTATAAAATACATAACTAATAAAGACCTACTGTATAGCAGAGAACACTACTCAATGATCTGCAGTGATCTAAGTGGGAAGGAAATCTTTAAAAAAAGAGTAGATATATGTATACCTATAACTGATTCACTTTGCTGTTCAGCAGAAATTAACACAACACTGTAAAGTAACTAATAACCCCAATAAAAACAAATAACAAAAACAAAAAGCCCTATAACTTCCCTCTTCAAATATCACACAGGGTAAAGGTTTTTCAAAAATATATATATATATATACACACACATATATATATATATGCAGTTAAAATAAGCAACGCTATTTGTTTAGTGGGGGGTGAGGAGGAATCTGTAAACTGAATTAATCAACGGGGGATTTATATGAAGAATGATAAAATCATACTATGAAATATACCACACTGAAAATAACGATTTTTAGGTAAAGGTACTGATTTGGAGAGATAGCCACAAAGTAGCGTCAGGTGAGTAAAGTTACAGCACACAACATGAGGCCATTTCTGTGAAAATTCTAACAAACAGGACTTCCCTGTTGGTACAGTGGATAAGAATCCCACTGCCAACAGAGGGGACATCAGTTCAGATCCCTGGTCCGGGAAGATCCCACTTGCCCGCAGCTACTAAGTCCCTGCGCCCCAACTACTGAACCTATGCTCTAGGGCCCTTATCCTGCAGCTACTGAAGCCCATGCACCTACAGCCTGTGCTCTGCAGCAAGAGTAGCCTGCACACCACAAGAGCAGCCCCTGCTTGCCACAGCCAGAGACAGCTTGCACAAAGTCCCAAAGACCTAGTGCAGCCAAACATCAACAGATTAAGTAGTTTCTAAAAATTCAAACAAACTTTTCTATCTACGGATCTTGTTTGCCTGAGCAAGGAAATGATTGATGATACACAACAAATTATTAATATTATTTCTCTAGCAGGGCTGGATTCAAGATGGTGAGGAAGAAAATTAACATGTTTTTCTTTACGCTATTATTCCTTTTGAATTTAAATATATATATATAAAATTGAACTGAGGAAGGGAGGGAGGGAGAGAAAGATCAAAGAAAGGGAGGAGGAAGAGAAAAGAGGGGAAGGAAAAAAGAGAGAGAACAACACTACAGTGTAGCTGATGGCAAAACCTGAATCTGTTGTTCCTGTTTTTTACCAGTGAGTGCTGCTGTTGACCAATTTAATGGATAAAAACAGGGAAATCAAATTTGGGAAAGGAACTCCAAAAGTCTGTCACTTTGTTTACTTTCGGGTCCCTTCAGCCAGCAAAACAGTGTGGTTTAACTGGCTTGTTCTGTTTGATTTCTCTGATCTGCTGCTCGGGGTGAAAAATTCTGCACCAAAGAGTGATGGGATCAACTACAGTCATATCTCATTTCAGTAACAGAGACACCCACTTCTCTAAATGACAGCCTCACTTCTGGCAAGCGGAGATAAGGATTCAGAGTCTCAGGGCACAGCAACTTAATTACCTTAATTCTCATTATCAGAAAGTTCTCCGAATACCTCCACTCTACTGGTACTGGAGACTAAGGCTCCTCCACTGCTGCTCACTATTATTCAACACACGAAAATGAATTTTTCAAGTTCTATGACACAAACAAAACAGACCCAGCATGAAACATACAGGCATTTCTAATAATGCTCCCTGCATATACACTCACACAGACACACACGAATGTTATGCAGGGAGTAGCTTTGAAAATTTTGGCAACTGATGCATCTCGAGTATTTTGCCCCTCCTTACAATGGACACTACTAGCCCTATCTTTAAAGAGTAAATAATTAGATTTAAAAGATACAAGATTTTAAAAATTGGGTCAGTCTGAACTTTCCAATAACCAAAATTTTTACACTTTGCACAAGTAACTATTTTTAATTTCATATAAAGAGGCAGGCCCTTGGGTCTCTAGATTTCTTTCAATAGACAGACATTTCCTTACTGATTGCACATGAAAAGATCAGAAAAAAATACGATTTGTTTTTGCTTGCAAAAATTATTTATGACCATACTATTGATAGTAATCCAGCACTAGTAAAATGAACTAAGGAACACGTACTTTTCTAAGTTATGACATTCAACGAATCACCACACTATTGAGAAGAAAAACAACTTGGAGAACTTTCCAGGGGTCAGGGAGCTTCTTTCCACCCCGAGCTGAATCACAGTGGCGAAGGCGGATTTCACAATATCCCCAGGGTCTGTAAACACTGGCGCCAATCATAGCATTTGCCCTGATTAGCAAACTGGCTTCAGACCCATCAAAAACTTTCACATTTGAAATTTAACACATCTATATTTAGAACATGACTGGTAGGACATTTGCTGCAAGCAAAACAGCTAAAGGAAAAAAGGGAAAAAAAAAAAAAAAAAAAGCACTGAGTCTATATTGTTCTTAAAGACAAGAGATCAGAACTCTCAGACCTAAAACAGAAGAGGCTACTTAGGAAAGGCAGACACTGATTAGTGGAGGACATGCAGAGCTCGCACAGTACAGTATCAGTAGTACTAGGGCATTAGGGATTAAGGAGTTTAATTTAAAACCAACAAACAGACCAGGAAGTTAGCAGTTGACCCTTGAACAACATGGGTTTGAACTGCATGCGTCCACCTGAACTTTTTTTCAATAGTAAATACTGGAGTACTACACTATATGCGGTTGAATGAATCTGCAGGTGCAGAGGGGCAATTTTAAGTTATATATGGGTTTTCCATAGTGTGGGCTCTCCTAACCTCTGGATTGTTCATGAGCCCTTGGACTTGATATAAGGGGGAAAAAAAAGGGAATGAGAAAAAATGTTGCCTGTTTCATGCCCTGTCTATATAGAGGTTGGCTGCTCCTTAGTTCCAATCATTTGTTGACTAGACAAGGCCCAATGTACAGATTTTTCAATTTTCCAAGAGAAGCTTAGAAGCAGAGATTTTTAATGTGAAATTTCCTAATTCTTTAAAATGATGACCACTGGTTCACATTTTATCCAAAAAAAAAAAAAAAGATTATGAGTCGATATGAATAATACCTGTGATCCATATTCAGCCTGTAGGCTCAGGGTTTATCACTTTAAGATGTTCAAATAACTCAATTAAGTACTTAAATCAGTACCAGAAGATAAATACAATTTTTTTCAATTCTGATTTTAAAAACACACATCATAAAATTTACCATCTTTTAAGAGTTCAATGGTGTTAATTATGTTCACAATGCTATGCAACCAATCTCCAAAGTTTTTTCATTTTGCAAAACTGAAACTTAATACCCACTAAAAAAATCCCCTTTTTCCTCCAACCCCTGGTTACTACCCTTCTACTTTCTGTTTCCAGGAATTTGACTATTTTAGATATCACATATAAGTGAAACCATATACTATTTCTCTTTTTGTAACTGGCTCATTTCACATACCAGTGGCCATCAAGGTTGTAGCACGTAACAGAACTCCTTCATTTTTAAGGTTAAATAGTCTTCCATTCTATGTAGATACCAAACTTTGTTTATCCATTCATCCATTAATAGACATGTGAGTTGTTTCTCTCTCTGGGCTATTGTGAATAGTGCTATGCACATGGGTGTGAAAATCTCTCTTTAAGACTTTGCTTTCAATTACCTTGGATATATACCAGAAGTGGAACTGCTGAATCATATGGCAGTTCTATTTTTAATTTTTTGAGGAACCACCATACTGTTTTCCACAGCATCTGCACCATCTCACAACCCCCTCTAATAGTGTACAAGATATCTAATTTCTTCACATCCTTACCAACACGTGTTATTTTCTGAGGTTTGTTTTTTTTTTTAAGGGGTGAGGGGTGGCTGGTTGTTCGCTATTGTTTTTAGTAAAAGTCATCCTAACAGGTGAGATGTGATCTCTCACTGTGACTTATTTGCATTTCTCTTAATGACTAATGATGTTAAAGAACTGTTTCCATACTTGTTGGTCATTTGTATGTCATCTTTAGAGAAATCTCTATTCAAGTCCTTCATGTATTTTTTAATTGGGTTGATTATTTTTGTTGTTGAGACATTCTTCATATATTCTGGATTGACCTCTACTAGATATATGATTTGCTGATATTTTCTATAATTCCATAGCTTCTCTTTATAATCTATTGATTATGTCCTTTGATGCATAAAAGGTTTTAGGTTTGATGCAGTCCAACTAGTTTATCATTCCTTTCCTTGTCTGTGCTTTTGGTGTCATATTCAAGAAATCATTGTATAGTCCAATGTCATCAAGATTTTCCTCCATATTTTGCTTTAGGACTTTTACCGTGCTGTATCTTATATTTAGATCTTAGTTTTTGAGTTAATTTTTGCATATGGCAAAACACAACTTCATGTTTTTGTATATGGACATCTCCCAACACAACTGGTTAAAGACACTGTCCTTTCCCCATTTTGTAATCTTGGCACCCCTGTTAAAGATCATCTGACCATAAATGTGAGGGTTTGTTTCTGAGCTCTTTATTCTATTCCACTGGTCAATCTGTGTGTCTTAATGCCATTACCATGCTGTTTAAATTACTGTAGCTTTGTAGCAGACTTTGAAATCAGGAAGTATGAGTCTTCCAATTGTGTTATTTTTCAAAATTGTTTTGGCTATCAGGGAAAATGCACATTTGTTATGAAAAACTCTGGTGTTTTTCCAAGATCCATGCTAGGAAATGCTCTTTTTCAATCCTCTACCACGACTAGTCTATAGAAGCACTAACTTCAGAAAGATTTAAACACATAATGCAACTTTCCCAACATTCCAAATTAACATTGGATGTAATATCCTGGCTTTGAAACTAGTGGAGGGAACAGTGATCAAGAGAACAGGACTCAGAGTCAAAAGATCTATATTTTATCTCCACAGTTTTCTCTCTATGTGAACTTGTACATATTATTTAATCTCAGTTTCCCCAACTATAAAATGCAAGTAATGATAGCATCTCCCAGGGCTACTGAGATGAACAAACAGAACATTGCAGATAAAGCCCTTAGCGCAGTGCCTTCCTGTCCCACAGTCAGCACTCAGTACACTTCCGGCTGCTACTATCAATCTTGGAATTTATGCCTCTCAATATTAATGACTTTATTTTTAATGGTGGCATAATTTTTATGAAATAAAATGTAATGTCAGGCATCCAGGAGACCAATGTGGAAACAAATATCCTTTATTTAGTAAAGCTTGAAGTTCAATGTCAAAAGCAAGGAGCAGTCACACTGAGATCAATAGGAAGAAGAGAGTAATAAAGCTAGGGTCATTTATATTGCCTTAATGAAACCTCAGATTCACTCACCCAAAACACATTTGGTATTAAAAACCACTGGCAGACAGAGACTCAATTTAATGCTTTACAAATTAAAAACCAAAACACCACACTGTTCAACAAGCTAAAAAGAAGAGAATCCCTCAATTTGGTCTGGTGTAGCCTGTATTACTAAGAGAGAGAGAGAGCTTGAAACTAAATCCCTTGTAAGTTAAATCTTGACCTAGGTCTTTTATTCATTAACTGGCCAGTTTCACATGTAACTGCTAACATGAGTGTCTAAGAGAAAACTGTCAGGTAAAGTGTGTCATGAGTCTCAAAGTTTAACCCTGCGTCCATTCTCACTTATGTGGAAACCATCTGGTTTTCCATACCTCCTTTGCAAAGTTACATGCCACCTCAGAATGGAGGAGCAGAACATGGCACAATCAGTCTAAAGCCATTCCTTCATCAGAGGCATTGGCTGATGTATGGGAACATGATCTAAGTTTGGGTAATAAGAAAGGTTTGATCTTCTTTCTTGCTGTTCAGAAACAGCCTCCAGAACTAATCTCTCAATCTCTCTCATCTCTGGATGTGGAGGGAATAAACTGCCTCAGGAATATCTGGCAGACATCTGGACATGAAGTAGAACCAAAAATAAACTAAAGGGAATTAGTAGCCTCAGGAATATCTGGTAGACATCTG
Organism: Capra hircus; assembly: GCF_001704415.2. Taxonomy (NCBI): domain Eukaryota; kingdom Metazoa; phylum Chordata; class Mammalia; order Artiodactyla; family Bovidae; genus Capra; species Capra hircus. The sequence continues at coordinate 31,704,732 of NC_030829.1, forward strand.
GACATGAGATAGAACCAAAAAAAGACTAAAGGTGACATGTCACCATGAAGGCACAGTAGATGCACAGAAATCAAGCCCATGACACTAACACCAGGCCTCTGGGTCAAAACCATCCCTAAGCTCAAACCAACCCTAAAAGGACCTGTACTCTTCACCTCAAGGAACCAGTAAATCTCCTTTCTTGCCTGAGCTGGATTTTGTCATTTACAGCTAAACGGATTTTTACCTAGTACACTGATAAAAACGGATTTTTACTGGTACAATCATACAGCTAAAACAAAACTTTTAAAAAAGCATACACTAGCAAGGATGCATGCCCAGACATATGCATTTGGGTCTCTGGCCTCAGATATTTGGATCTCGGAAGGACAAAGTCAGTCACACAAACATAAGGCTCCCACAGTCTTATGGGGAACTCAACATCAACATTGCTCCTGTTGTAACCAAGCATCTCTGCGCTAGGCTATAAGAGCCTGAAGATTTGACTCTGGGGAGTAATAAACATTTTGCAGATCTATCTTCTTCCCTCCCTCTGATGCGCTAAACTAGTTAATCTGTCCTGCTAGGACACACATTTATTTTTCAAAGTTAACCAAAATGAAGGAAGTCTGGATATTTGATGTGACATCATGAAGACCCTGGACTTCAATAGTGTCTTTCTTTAAAGCAGCTCAAAGAGTTTTACGGTCATTTACTGTCAAGATTCCCATAAAGTAGACAGAAGCAGGTATCCATGCCCCTGGGGGAAGCAAGACGGAGCCCTGATGAAGGTCACCAAACACTGGGCAGTTACAGAACAAAGCCACATTCTCAGGGAGTCTGCTCTGTTTTGAAAATAAGTCATGTCTCAAAACTGCACTGGGGAGGAAGCAAAGTCAGAATAAAATGATTCTCTTGGTCGTCATTTCCCCAAGTGCACACACACAGGTATTTTCCCTTCATTCCTCCTGCTCCTCGACAAAGGCAGATGAATTCTGTAGTGAAGTAACTCTGAGAAACACTGGACACAGATTAACAAGTGTGTTGACTGCTGGACACTTCAGAACCTTTAATATGCTGATGCACATTATGATGCTTGAGAAGGTTAAACAGGTAAACAAAAACACACACAAGAACTAAGGCTGGGGCCTGGCACATATATTCACGCTCAGGAGATGTCACCAGAAGAGGCACTAGGAGGGGGAGTCCAGTGCCTGAGGCCAGGCTGCTTCGGTTAGGCTCCCACCTCTGCCACCCAATAGCAGGATGACCTTTCTCCATCAGTAAAATTGGGACCAAAATAATATCTTACAGCGCTGGTACAACAAAGAGCTTAAAGTGCACACAGGGAGCATTCAGTAAGTGTGAGGTGCTCTTGGTGTTTTGGTTGTTGGTGCCTTTTAACTGGATGTTAGAAGGTAGTTTACCTAATTTACTTGACCAGAGAACTTTTTTTTTTTTTTTTTGCATAAAGTGTCCCTTAGCATTATTACCTGGCTGACCTCTGAACTATAATCTTAAATTTTACTTAATGTCCCTCCTGCTCCTCTAAGGAGATACAAATCTCCCTGGATGTGTCTACCTGTCTACCTCTTTCTCTCTTACCCAACCCTCCCCCTGACAAGCTTCCTTCTATCCCTCGAGGATTCAGTAAACGGACATGGTCTCAGGCTGAAGGTCATGCTCAGTTTCCCAAGGCTGCACTTTCCCTCTCACTTAAAACCTAAACTCATGAAAAATAAGGAAAGGGAGTCATCGGTCCCTGGATTACTCAGTAAAAAAGTTGCTAAGTAAAAACTGACTATGATGTGATTTAAGAGGGGGTGGGGAAGCTAGCAACAATGTGTACTTCAGTCAGAAAGAATGTAGTGTGGCTGTTAAATGGACACGTGTGGCCACCCAAGAGATCAGAGTTCAAGTTCCACTTCTACTTCTTACTAGTCTCCTGTCTTTGAGACAATTATCTGTAAAATGGAGATGAAAGATGGAGCTTAGTTCATGGACTACTGCCAATTAAAATGCTATTTAACACATGTGATGGGCAAGGTGGGAGCATCAATAAATGCTCAACCAGCCACTGCTACTAAATTGTTGCTGCTGCCACAGCTGTTATTTCAGGACACCAGTACCCCAGCACACCGTGACTCACTGCCATTGAGTCCTCATGAGAAACGCTCAAACCCCTCCCAGGACAACCCAAATTACAGTCAGGGCCACGTCCATCAGCCCAGCTCTGCCACCAAGGGTTCTCTGCCAGCACAAAGCTTTCATCAAAGAGACACAGCAGGGAGATAAGAGATTTGTACCATTAGGGGGGGAAAAAAATCCAACCACAGCACTTGGACAAAAAAATAACAGGTTGTCACTTGTATTAACCAGTCCAAACAAACAAACAAAAAAAAACAGTGAGGTGCAAGAGCCCACAGTCCAGGCCAGTCTTTCCCAGGCTGGAATACAAAATACTGGAGATTAACCTGAGGGTCTCTAAGAGGAAACAGACCTTGAATCTGACACTTCAGAAGGAATCACCACACAGTTTCTCTACTTTGTAACACTGAAGTGATGATTTTCCTTTTATAATAAAGAAGAATATTATAGAAGAATCTGCTTCTAACATCACTGTGTGGATTAGACAGTGGATAATCCACTGTCTGGATATCTTTAGAAGCATCCATCTGAGTCACCTGGAAAATTTCTACTCTCTTGGAATCCAACAAGTTATTTACTACGGATTAAAGTGGAGACAATCTTGCTAGTTCAGCTTCACAACAAAGGGATTTCTCTAATACGGGAGAGGAAGGGAGGGAATTCACCTGTCAGGAATACTTTTGGTTAAAAATGTCCTATTACTAACAATCCATTAAAACCTCTAGTTTTATGACTCTTTCATATACTTAGAGGCCTAAGTTCTTGACACCATACACTGAGGGAGTTGTGATGGCCTATTCTGAGATCCCAGAAAATCCACAAAAGCATTTCTCAGAGAATTCTGATTCCTTACACTCACCCCAAAAAGCAGGCTCTAGAAACTCGGGTTTTCCAGGTGGCTCTAGCAGTAAAGAACTTCTTGCTGATGCAGGAGACTTAAGAGACACGGGTTCTATCCCTGGGTCAGGAAGATTCCCTTGAGAAGGAAATGGCAACCCACTCCAGTAATCTTGCCTGGAGAATCCCACGTACAGAGGAGCCTGGCGGGCTACAGTCCATGGGATTGCACAGAGTCAGACAGAACTGAAGAGACTTAGCATGCACGCACGCACTAAATTCTGGGATTTATAAAAAGGATGAGTCATAAGTTGCTGAAACCATTGATGACAATATCCACTATCAAAGAAAGCCACGGTTCATCCTGAGAAAAGAACAAACAGCATGTTGTTCCTTCCTGGAGATTTACTGTGGAGAATAGTGGGCATTTAAAAAAAACCAACACTCTTCCCCAATGGCGCCTTTTGTACACACCACAAAAGGAAAGATGGAATCATGATATTGCTAAAATAAACAAAAGACGTTTATGAACAATTTTTAAAAATACACCATTAGAATGGCTCTTGAAATACTTTTAATATATTTGATGGAGGGGGCGGAAGACAAAAGACATGAAATAAGAAGACAAAAAGAGGAAAATGAACCAGGACAGAGAAAATTAAATTTACTCTTTATTCTCCTGTTAATACATTTCACATCATGGATCTCAAAGGATGGTGTGGTGAAGAATCACAAAGGAGCCGAACAAAATGCAGTTTCCTAGAAACCCAGAATGAGTGAGGCTGGGATACTAGGACCAGTGAGATTGGAGTGGAAGAACCAGTAAGGCTGGAGTACCAGGACCAGTGAGGCTGCAGTACCAGGACCAGTGAGGCCTGGAGTACCAGGACCAGTGGAAGGCCTGGGAGTACCAGGACCAGTGAGGGGCTGGCCAGTACCAGGACCAGTGAGCCTGGAGTACCAGAACCAGTGGGGCTGGAGTACCAGGACCAGTGAGGCTGGAGTACCAGGACCAGTGAGGCTGCAGTACCAGGACCAGTGGAGGCCGTGGGAGTACCAGAGACCAGTGGAGGCTGGAGTACCAGGACCAGTGAGGCTGGAGTACCAGGACCAGTGAGGCTGGAGTACCAGGACCAGTGAGCCTGGAGTACCAGGAACCAGTGGGCGGCCTGGGCAGTACCAGGACCAGTGGGGCTGGAGTACCAGGACCAGTGGAGGGCTGGCAGTACCAGGACCAGTGGGGCTGGCAGTACCAGGACCAGTGGGGCTGGAGTACCAGGACCAGTAGTGGAGGCTGGAGTACCAGGACCAGTGAGGGCTGGAGTACCAGGGACCAGTGAGGGCTGGCAGTACCAGGACCAGTGAGGGGCTGGCAGTACCAGGACCAGTGAGGCTGGAGTACCAGGACCAGTGAGGCTGGCAGTACCAGGACCAGTGAGGCTGGGGGGGGGGCTGGAGTACCAGGACCAGTGAGGGCTGGAGTACCAGGACCAGTGAGGCTGGAGTACCAGGACCAGTGAGGGCTGCAGTACAGGACAGTGAGCGCAGGACCAGTGAGGCCTGCGAGTACCAGGACCAGTGGGGGGGGACAGTGCGAGTACCAGGACCAGTGGGGCTGGAGTACCAGGACCAGTGAGGCTGCAGTACCAGGACCAGTGGGGCTGGAGTACCAGGACCAGTGAGGCTGCAGTACCAGGACCAGTGGGGCTGGAGTACCAGGACCAGTGAGCCTGGAGTACCAGGACCAGTGAGGCTGGAGTACCAGGACCAGTGAGGCTGGCAGTACCAACATGAGGGACCAGTGAGGCTGGAGTACCAGGACCAGTGAGGCTGGAGTACCAGGACCAGTGGGGCTGGAGTACCAGGACCAGTGAGCCTGGAGTACCAGGACCAGTGAGGCTGGAGTACCAGGACCAGTGAGGCTGGAGTACCAGGACCAGTGAGGGCCTGGGCAGTACCAGGACCAGTGAGCCTGGAGTACCAGGACCAGTGAGGCTGGAGTACCAGGACCAGTGAGGCTGGAGTACCAGGACCAGTGAGGCTGGAGTACCAGGACCAGTGGGGCTGGAGTACCAGGACCAGTGAGGCCTGGAGTACCAGGACCAGTGAGGCTGGAGTACCAGGACCAGTGGGGCTGCAGTACCAGGACCAGTGAGGCTGGAGTACCAGGACCAGTGAGGCTGGAGTACCAGGACCAGTGAGGCTGGAGTACCAGGACCAGTGAGGCTGGAGTACCAGGACCAGTGAGGCTGCAGTACCAGGACCAGTGGGGCTGCTACCAGGACCAGGGCTAACCAGGGACCCAGTGAGGCTGGCCAGTACCCAGGACCAGTGGGGCTGGGAGTACCCAGGACCAGTGAGCCTGGAGTACCAGGACCAGTGAGGCTGGAGTACCAGGACCAGTGGAGGGCCTGCAAAACAGTACCAGGACCAGTGGGGCTGGAGTACCAGGACCAGTGAGGCTGCAGTACCAGGACCAGTGGGGCTGGAGTACCAGGACCAGTGAGCCTGGAGTACCAGGACCAGTGGGGCTGGAGTACCAGGACCAGTGAGGCTGCAGTACCAGGACCAGTGGGGCTGGAGTACCAGGACCAGTGAGGCCGGAGTACCAGGACCAGTGAGGCTGGAGTACCAGGACCAGTGGCGGGCTGACCGGGGCGAGTACCAGGACCAGTGGAGGCTGGCAGTACCAGGACCAGTGAGGCTGGAGTACCAGAGGACCAGTGGAGGCTGGAGTACCAGGACCAGTGAGGCTGCAGTACCAGGACCAGTGAGGCTGGAGTACCAGGACCCAGGAATTCATATTTTGACCATGCCCCCAGAGATTTTGACGCAGGTGATCCTGGGAATACACTGTGTGAAACGTTGCTTTTAGACACATGGGGTGAAACATATTCTGGATTAGTCCAGACAGCCTTTATCAGAAACTTGCAGATAAGTATAATAAGTTATCCCACAGACCCTGACAAATACTTCAACTAGAGTCGGGAAATATTCAGTTCTTATGGTCTGAAAGCAACATTAGCTGACATGCCATTTTAACAAAGACTTATGCGGATATGTGTGTATGTATATGTATGTGTGAATACATATATACATATGTGTTTCTATGTAAACAGATGACTAGGAATACTGTAAGCAAATAAAGCACCTCATCTTTCTTTCCTACCTGCCTGACTTGAACTATCAGTCAAGGATAACACGGATTAAAAAAAAAAAGATAACTATCATACTGTCTGCAATTTAATACAGTAGAGATGGGCAAGAGAGATGAGAAGCATCGAAGCAAAATATAATTTTTGGCACTTGAACTTGCCAAAAACCAACAGGGGCTTCCCAGGTGACTCAGTGGTACAGAATCTGCCTGCCAATGCAGGAGACATGGGTTCGATCCCTGGGTCGGAAATATCCCCTGGAGAAGGAAATAGCAACCCACTCCCATATTTTTGCCCGGGAAATTCCATGGACAGAGGAGCCTGGTGGGCGATAGTCCATGAGGTTGCAAAAGAGTTGGACACAGCTTAACAACTAAACAAGAATAAAATAAACCATCAGAGGATACCAAGTCTCTGCTTCCAAAACAGCACTGTTCTCATACTTGGAGGAAAGAACCCATCTATCTACATGCATGGATTTAACTGGACTATCACTCTGACAGAGAAAGAGAAATTGTAGTTGCTACCTGGGAAAGAAGGAAGAAAGCAAAAATGTGTTTTTCGAGAGAACTGGTCTCCACTCTCACCATATAGCACATTATACTGAAAGCAGCATAAATGAGATGAGAATAAATTTCCTTATCAGTACTAGGGAATTCTCTAGTGAGGTTTAGGGCTCTATTCTCACCAATGTCAAGGAAATGAGTTAACTTTTATGTTCTCTTAAGGATCTCTTAAAAAACATAGCTAAAATATAATCTCTTCTACCATTTACCATTTGTAATTTCAATTAATTCAAATTGAAAATTCCTACACTTACTGAAGTAGATAGAAATAAAACCTATGGAAGGCCCGGTGGTTACTCTGAAAAAGGTTAAGAATCCTGAGTCAAACAAACATAGATGGAGAATATTTCATTAGGATGATCTAGAAAAAAGAAAAGGCCCATGATAAAACAGGCTTTAAATGGTGAACTGTTACATGCAAACATTCCTCTAAAAATACAGGGTGCACCCCCTGCAATGTTGCTTGGATTTGGAAATCAGACAGAACTGGATTGAAATCTCAGCTTGTCATTTAATTAGCTATGTGACTATGGGCATGTCACACAACCATACCTGATCTCAGCGTCCTCACCTGTTAACTGGAAGAATAACCGTAACTATCTAATAGAGTTGTTGTGAAGATAAAATTAGATAACACACGCAATTCTTGGCACATAATAAGCATTCAATAAATGTTAGCTTATTATTATTCTATTGTAAGGGTCAGGAATGTAGGCATGACAATAATTTGACCTTCGCATCTACTGATTGACAGGGATGATTAAAAAAAAAAAAATTTAAGAGCTTATGATGCTCCCGGTCAAGGGCCCAAACAAGTAATTCAAAGTGGCTCATGTATTATTAAAAGTCAGCTTCGCAAACACCTCTCTTAACTACTGAGGTTCTTCCAGGGCAAGCCCTCCATGTAGGGCCACTTGGGCTGAGCGGTACAGAATGCCTAGAGCTGCCATTCCTAAATCACAACTGGAAAATACCCCTTATATGGGTTGAACTGTGTGCCCCTCAAAGTTTTATGTTGAGGTCCCAACACCTCAAATGTGACCTTATTTGGAAATAACATCCCTGCAGATACCATTAGTTACGATGAAGACAGACGGGAGTAGAATGGGTCCCTAATCCAATATGACCAGTGTCCTTCCACAGGAAGGGAAAGGTGAACAGAGAGAAGCCAGGTGAAGACTGCAATTACGTCACCACAAGCTAGGGAGCCACCGGAAGACAGGAGGGGGGCCGGGAACAGATCCCTCCCTGGAGCGTTCGGGGAGAGCACAGCCCTGCTGACACCTCAACTCCAGATTTCCAGCCTCCAGAACAGAGACAACACATTTCTCTGGTTAAAGCCACTCAGTCCATGGCACCGTGTTTCGGCAGCTCTCATAAAGGCATAAACCCTATGAAATTGGGCAATGCGGCAGCCTTATCTGGAGTCCACCGGCTGCCTCCCAGAGATCTTGATCCCCAAATCCCCAGCATAACAAATGGGGCTAATATCTGTTTCAAAGGAATGTAAATGCCCATCGCTTGCACAGGTAATCTATTCTGTATGCTTCAGAAACAGAGTTCAGTAAAAAGGGAGACAACCTGTGAAACGCTCAGCCACATAGACCATCCCCACAATGCTGGTGTCCCGGGAATTCAGGAATCTGCATGGCAGAATGTTCAGCCTAATGTCAGCCAAGACCAGTTGCTGTGGCCAAAAGGTATACTGCCTGCTTGGGAGCAGAGGGCTGTTCAGACACAAAGCTTCCACTTTTTCTGATTTGTCTAAGCAGTGCTTCTAAAACTTTTCTGCATGTCAGAATTGAATGAGAATTTGACTAGAGTCAATGGTTCTCTTCTGGGAAAACATACTTTAAGGCAACATTTGCACACATGTTCAAGGGGCTACACAAGGCCAGCCTGGTGCACAGGTACGCAGTGCATTGGGCCTGGGCTTAGTTTCATGATCTGCTGTCACCATCTTAAAATTCTTACTTTTAAAACCAGGGGTCTCACATTTTCATTTTGTATTAGGTCCTGCAAATTGTATTGCTGCTTCCAGGAATACTCAAAAGTGTCATAATAATGGACAGCTGTCCCTACTGGTGGACAGTAAAGACTTGGGATTCTTATTCAATGGACTTTATTTGAGGGCCTCCTTCCTAAAAGGATACATGATCAGAAAATCAACATTAATTAATAAACTGCTGCATATCTGAAAAGCACACGCTCAACCAAAACCAGAATCAGCCTGTCTCATCACTTAGTAGTAGTAGTATTTTTAAAGGGCTAGAAAGCAAATAACTACAAATGACTTATGGTTCCAAAGTATGTCATACTGAAAATTAAATTTCTCCAGAATCACCGATACCATAAAAGAAACTTAGTATCAGGAAATTCTCAAAAACTTCAGAGGAATAGGGGCTGGTAAGCAGGAGAATTTGCCCTGATCTGCCAACTTATCTTGATCAACACAATCCCCAGTATCTGGGTATCGAGACTTCAGTTGTAGGTGGTCTCTAAAAACCATAGTCAGTGAACAAACAGGCCTGAGTGTTCATGCTCCTGTGTAGTTTCCTCCCACAAAAAACCTGGGCTGGCCTGAGACTTGCATTAACTAAGAAAAAGAGTGATGCTTTGGCAATTCTGGACCTAACTTCGGTGAGACTGTTAGCTTTCTTTCAATTCTGGAACATTTACTCTGAAGATCTTCTGAGTCACCATGTAAGAAATCCAGTTACCCTGCTAGAGAGACCACAGGGAAAGGCTACCAGAGGCCCTGAAACTATAGGCAGGAAGACAAAATTCCAATTGTATCAGGGCCCAAGACAGATCTCCAGATTGCTCCAGCCCTGACCATCATATGCCTACAACTAAGCAATACCTCTATGAGGGACCCCAAGTAAGACCAGCAGAAAAATTGCCCAGGTAAACCCAGTCAACCCTTAGAAGTGTGAGAGATAAAACAGCCATAGTTTTAAACTGCTACATTTGTATAGTCAAATCTATCGTCTTTCCAGTAGTCATGTATGGATATGAGAGTTGGACCACAAAGGTTAAGTGTCAAAGAATTGATGCTTTTGAACTGTGGTGTTGGAGAAGACTCCTGAAAGCCCCTTGGACTGCAAGGAGATCAAACTAGTCAATCTTAAAAGAAATCAACCCTGAATATTCACTGGAAGGACTGATGCTGATGTTTAAGCTCCAATAGTTTGGCCATCTGATGTAAGGAGCCAACTCAGTGGAAAAGACTCTGATGCTGAAAAAGATTGAGAGGAGGAGGAGAAGGAGGCATCAGAGGATGAGATGGTTGAGCATTACTGACTCAATGGACATGAGTTTGAGCAAACTCTGGGAGACAGTGGGAGACAGGAAAGCCTGACATGCTACAGTCCATGGGGTCCCAAAGAGTCAGACACAACTGAGCAACTAACACACAGGGTGATTTTGTTACACAGCAGTGGATAACTGAAATAAACCCTAGACATTCCTGACATAAGCTCTAAACATCCCACTGAGAAAAGAGAGGCTAGGAACTGGCAATAATGAAGTCAATCAAGCCCACAGGTGAATGCTAATTGTTTTTTTTTTTTTTCAAGTTGTACTAGGTAATATTTAAAAATTGGGAGATCTCACATAAAAATCTAGATTTCTAGCTTCTGAGAAACCAGAATTATCAATCACAATGGACCTACATTCCCACGTGGTCATAACCAGCAGAAGCAGAGTGGCAGTTATCCCCTCTGCAAAGCACTCACTATCCTGTCCCAAGCAACACAGCTTCACCAGCCCACCTCCCCTCAGTCACAGTGCCTGTTCTCTTGTCAGCTCACCTTTCAACCCGATGTTTAGCAGAGACTGGTACACAATTAGTCCTCAATACCTACTTGCTGAGCAATTGCACAAGGCATCAAATGCGCTTATTACCCCCATATGACTGCCAAATCCTATTATTACTACTTCAGGTATCCCTTCCCATCCGATCCTTTCACCATGGTCTTTACGTCCTCTTTTAGATCATTAACTTCCAAAGGATCTCCTAGTCTCCACGTTGTACCTCCAATCCATTCCAGGCCATCACTACCATGATCACCCATTTAAAACACAGATTCGGACATATCGTGGACTGTTCTCAAAAGTCTTCAGTGGATTTCTGGCTGTGATATTATACTGCATGGTACCACTGGGGAAAACTGGGCAAGCACCCAGGATCTCTGGGTGTTATTTCTTAAAACCACACATTTTAGGAATCTACCACAATCTCAAAATATTTAATTTTTAAAATCTATGGACATCTTAAATGCACAGATTCTTTGACCCACAAAATCCACTTCTATCAAAATTAAACTTGTATGAATTTTTCAAGTGTCTGTGGTTGTTCCCCATTACCTAGAAAGCAAAGTCCAAACTCAGAGAGACTTCCAAGGCTCTTCTCAATCTGTCCATCATTGAAAACAGAAAGTCTCTGAAAGCATCAAACACACGCTGCACACCATGTCTATGTGCCCAGCCTGGGGCCATCCTCCACCATCCTGTAATCCCTCTGCATTCTCCTATTAAATACATGAGCTTCCAGTCCTCTCCTCCAAAAGGCCTTCTTAGAGTCTCCCAGCAGTCTCCCAGTTTCCTTATCCTACTCCCCACTAGATATTACTTGCATCTTCAGGGTACCCAGCCATCCTTGTTGCAGCTGTTTTTTCTATACTTACGTGGTAGGGACCATACAACTATCTCCTGCTCTCATCCCAAATTTCATAGCATCTATCAGTTCAGAGAGGTTAAATTCTATTCTCAACATCACATGGCATAGTGGTAAGCTTGAGAAGCCTTTTTCCAAAATCTCTGCACCTCCTGCCCTACTTCAGGGACAGAAAAGTCCCTTATTCTCAGAACCACTCTGAGCTAAAGCAGTCACTAGGAGAACTCTGCATATATTAGACGGGGAGACTCTCTTGAGTTAAACGGGAAGAGAATAGAGGACAAATATTTGCATCTTACGATACCCTCAATAACCTTACCTTCAGAAAGAGTGAACAAACATTTCCTCTCTCTAGTTTTAAACACAGAATAATTATATCCTTCACAGATACAAAAGTCATAGTAAAGGGGATGACATTTTGCATCACGCACTCCCTGCTTTTACACGCAATGCATATCAGTAAGTGAATACCAAACAGAATTTTCCTCATTGGCTCTAATCCCAAAGGGGTCCACTGAGAGAGAGCTTAAGGAATTAGGAAGATATGGAATAAATCTGAGAACAAAAGTCTTCCACAGGTTAAGAATTTTAATCAGATAAGGAAAAGGTTTGTTTATATGTTTTAAAGACAATTCAGAGTTATATGTGTTTGAAGGTAACAAACAAAAATATAGTTAAAGCTGAAACACACTTCATAATGTACATGTTAATAGGAAACGGTGGGCGTGTCTATGTACATATTTGACTAGGTATACTGTAGTTAAATAGAGCATCTCATCTTTCCTACCTGACCACTGAACTGTTTAGTCAAAAATAACCAGGATTTTTAAAACGATGACTCTATTGCAGACTCTAACGATGTCTGCAATTTAATACTGTACAGATGGGCAAGAAAGACAAGAAGCATCCAAACAAAATATAATTTCTGGCACTTGAACTTGCCCATAAACCACCAGGGGATTCCCAGGTGGCTGAGTGGTAAAGAATCCGCCTGCCAATGCAGGAGACCCCAGTTTGGTCCCCGGGTTGGGAAGATCCCCTGGAGGAGGAAATGGCAACCCACTCCAGTATTCTTGCCCGGACAATCCCATAGACAGAGGAGCCTGGCAGGGTACAGTCCATAGCGTCACAAGAGTAGGACAGAACTGAGCACTCTGGCATTCATTCTGAATGCCCAGAGGAGAAGCAGCCATCTTGCAGTCACAAGAAGAAAAGCAACAGAAGAAAAGCCAAGATAAATCACTACAAGGATGGTTCTGACATCATGGAACCACTAAAAGAATGGCAGGGGTCACAGAGGCCTGGGTTTCTTGTATGGGAGACAAATGGATCCCCGTCTGTTTAGGTGAATGTTGGCTGGCTGTTGCGTTTCATGCATGAAAATGTAAACCTGTCTGAAATACTGACTCTACCCCTAGAATCATGCCTGTCTCAGTGCTCTCTCAAGTGTCAGTTATTCTATCTCATACCCCATGCACAAAGAAGAATATCCACTCTCCCCAAACTCTTTCTCTTCCAAGGGCTTCATCTCTGTAAACAGCCCTAGTGTTCTACCCACCTGCCCATGTGAGAAATCTCAAAGCCATCTTTTCCTCCTCACTCTCTCCACTTTATGTCCAACTGATCACCCAGGGCTGTGCTTCTTCATCCCCAGTGTGTCTCAGCCCCAGCCATCTCTACAACCGCCACGCTAGTCCAGGGCTGTATCATCCCCAACGTACACGACTCTCAGTTGGTCTTCTTTGTCACCACCTTCTGCAATCCATTCTCTATGGCCCTGCCACAGAGCCTTTTCAGAAACACAAACAAGATCCTTTGGCTCCTATTTAAAATTTTTCCAAAAAAATAAAATAAAATAAAACTTTTCCAAGCCTCCTCACTGGCCATTGAATAAAGACCACCCTCCTAATTACGGCTTAAAAGATCCTCCATTGACACTGAACTCAAATTAACTTTCTCTCCAGAATGCATCCTTCAAACCAACCAACACTCTCAGCAGATATCCGCACACATCTGGAAGAAGTTCTCCCACGTATTTCTGATTGAATAGCTTTACTCATCCTTCCAGAATCTAGGAATTCTATTAGCACCTCCATACTTTGACTTGAGAGTATCTACAACCTAGGTACAACCATTTGCATTTCTCCATGCATCTGACTGCTCAGAGCAAGTTCTCACCTTCCATTGAAACACCAGGCACTCCCAGGTCAAACATAACACAACACCCTGCTTTTCTCAAATCCCATTTATAGTTCTGGATTACAAATGATGTTGTTGCTTCCCTACCTTTTTAGGTTTTATTTCTTTTTTAAAAAAGGAAGTTGAACTTAAAGATCTATTGCAAAACAACACAAAGGTGTAAATATGGATACTGTAGACACAGTGACCCAGATGACTAAAGTGGAAAATGTTACCAGCACTGGAATCAGTACTTAATTATTTCCGGTGACGTGTGTTATAATGTATGATTATCAGCCCTAAATGAGATTTAACAACAGAAATTCACACAATGTCAAAACTTTATGAACACAATGCCAGTTAGGATATGAAATAGACACAGACTCAATTTAAACATGGTTTAAGAGATGGCTTTTTTGTCTTTTTATTATGGAAATTTTAGTTCCTGACGTTTCCTGTGAGTCATTTTCCATGAATATAAAACTGTCCACCTAACATTGACCCTGACTAACTTTGACCTTTCGTGACCCAGAAAATTGTAAACACACGATTACGAGGCTTTTACTGAGTATTTTCAATTTGCTGAAATAGCTCCACTTATAGAAATATATCAACAAGAGACCTCAACATCATTTTCCACATGTTAATCACATTGATTTCCATAGAGGGTTTGTGGAATTCATTTTAGAATAAACATTTTATATAAGACAGAAACATATTAGCCATAAAAACTTTTTAATGGAAACAATCAAGTGACAGTGATAACAATAACAAAAATCTTTGCTGTGCCTCTTATTTACTGCGTATTTCCCATGGTCCTTTTCTCCTTTGCTTTTCACTTCTCTTCTTTTCATAGCTATTTGTAAGACCTCCTCAGACAATCATTTTGCCTTTTTTTTTTCCAGAAAAACATCTAATTCTGCTTTATTGACTATGCCTAAGCCTTTGACTATGTTCAGTTCATTTGCTCAGTCATTTCCAACTCTTTGCAACCCCATGAACCGCAGCATGCCAGGCCTCCCTGTCCATCACCAACTGCCAGAGTCCACCCAAACCCATGTCCATTGAGTCAGTGATGCCATCCAACCATCTCATCCTCTGTCATCCCCTTCTCCTCCTGCCCTCAATCTTTCCCAGCATCAGGGTCTTTTCAAACGAGTCAGCTCTTCACATCATGTGACCAAAGTATTGGAGTTTCAGCTTCAACATCAGTCCTTCCAATGAACACCCAGGACTGATACCCTTTAGGATGGACTGGTTGGATCTCCTTGCAGTCCAAGGGACTCTCAAGAATGACTATGCAGATCACAACAAACTGTGGAAAATTCTTAAAGAGATGGGAATACCATACCACTTGACCCACCTCCTGAGAAATTTGTATGCAGGTCAGGAAGCAAGAGTTAGAACTGGACGTGGAACAACAGACTGGTTCCTAATCGGGAAAGGAGTACGTCAAGGCTGTATATTGTCACCCTGCTTATTTAACTTATATGTAGAGTACATTATGAGAAATGCTAGGCTGGAGGAAGCACAAGCTGGAATCAAGATTGCCGGGAGAAATATCAATAACCTCAGATATGCAGATGACACCACCCTTATGGCAGAAAGAGAACTAAAGAGACTTTTGATAAAAGTGAAAGAGGAGAGTGAAAAAGTTGACTTAAAACTCAACATTCAGAAAACTAAGATCATGGCATCAGGTCCCATCACTTCATGGCAAATAGATGAGGAAACAATGGAAGCAGTGAGAGACTTTATTTTGGGGGGCTCCAAAATCACTGCAGATGGTGACTGCAGCCATTAAATTAAAAGACGCTTACTCCTTGGAAGAAAAGTTATGACCAACCTAGACAACATATTAAAAAGCTGAGACATTATCTTGCCAACAAAGGTCTGTCTAGTCAAAGCTATGGTTTTTCCAGTAGTCATGTATTGATGTGAGAGTTGGACTATAAAGAAAGCTGAGCGCTGAAGAACTGATGCTTTTGAACTGTGGTATTGGAAGAGACTCTTGAGAGTTCCTTGGACTGCAAGGAGATCCAACCAATCAATCCTAAGATCAGTCCTGAATATTCATTGGAAGGACTGATGTTGAAGCTGAAATGCCGATACTTCAGCCACCTGATGAGAAGAACTGACTCATTTGAAAAGACCCTGATGCTGGGAAAGATTGAAGGCAGAAGGAGAAGGGGAGGACAGAGGATGAGATGGTTGGATGGCATCACCGACTCAATGGACATGAGTTTGAGTAAACTCCGGGAGTTGATGATGGACAGGGAGGCCTGGCGTGCTGCAGTCCATGGGGTCACAACGAGTCAGACACAACTGACCGACTGAACTGAACTGAACTCCCATGGTCCAGGCCCTATGCTAAGCACTATGTACATACATTATCTCACTGATCTCTAACAAAACTTAAGACTGCAATTAGAATCATCCATATACTACAAAAAAAAGAGAAAACAGAGGCTCAGAGAAGTTAGTAACTTCTTCATAGTCGCATATCTGGTACACGATGGAACCTTACTTATAACCCTAGACCATCCGTCAGCAGAAGCCAGATTTCTTGATCACAAATGCAAACATCCACATAGCATTTATCGTGTAGCAGGAGCTGACAAACAGTTCATCTTCACAACAACCTGAAATAGCAGGTATTATTATATTCTCATTCTTCGTATGAGGAAACTTTAGCATGAAAGGTCAAGTTATTAGCTCAAAATGGTCCAGAGGATAAGCTGCAGAGATTCAGGATTCACACCCAGGCCAGCACCTCCAGGGTATAAACCTTTAAACCATCACCATGTCCTCTGTTGTCCCCCAAGTAATGACATCTCCAGGGCATGTATCACGTGCTAGGCATTGTGAAACTTTCCATATATGATCTCATGAAATCCTCAGATAATTCTGAAGTAAGTGGTATTTTTATCCCCACTTCTCAGATGGAGGTTCTGTGGCTCAGAGAAGTTAACTCAGCTGTCTAGGGTCATGCAGCCAAGTGCCACATTGGAGGATACAAAGGGCAACGGCTGGGTTTTGCTCCCCACCTCTCCAGTTCCTTTCCTGAGGCATGAATGGCTGGGAAACAGTATGCATCAGACTTTCCGCCTCTGTAAAAAAACCATTCAGTTCGTATAGTCTAGGGTGTGACTATTCATAGGTACCTTTGAGCTAATCTACTAGGAGCCTGTGCAACCACAGTGCATCATACTACAGAACAATGCATGCTTTCTCTATAAATTACACACCCCAGCCTAGCTTGGGGAAAGACCATCTTTTCAGTACGAACACTAGGAATAATTTGGTTTTAAAAACAGAGAAAGTCTACTGTTGTTGCCTTTTTTTTTTTCTGTACAGTTCGAAACTTTACTCCTTCTTCTACAGAAAGTACCTCTTGGTGTTCCATTCCTATCCACTTAAAAGTTCCATCATTTAAACCCAAACAAATCTCTCCAAAAAACACATTATGAATCTTATTAAGAAAAAGCAATTGTTTCATTATTCATTTTTAATAAAAAATGAAAGGAGTAGTATCAAAAAAAATTAAACCTCATTTCTGGAAACAGAATTAAGTAATAAAAAATGCAACTACAGCAAAATAAACTGATAAATCATGGCCTAACATGTCAGGCCCACACAAATTAAAGAAAGCTGATTTGTGTGTGTCACTGGGTTTTTGGTTTTTGTAGAGACGACTTTAATAAAATTCCACAAGGCCACAGACTCATCTGGAGACAAAAATCACATCCTCAGCATCCTCAATAATATACAAAGTCAATAACAGTTGTTACCCTTAGCCAGGATAGGCACAGACATTTAATATGAAGAGACAAGAGAAAATGCAGTCTGCCTTTTAATCATTCTTTCATTTATGGACTCATTTAATCAACAAATATTTATACAATGTCTATTCATGGGCTAATCTCTGGGAACACAATGATGAACAAAAGAGCCGCACTCGCTGACTTCATGGACTGGGAAGACAAGACATTGAAGACATGGATGAATACAGTATCATTATGTGAGTAATTGAGTATGTAAGTAACTAGTATGAAGGAAAAGATCAGGAAGCCATAAAAGAATAACACAGCAAGCTAATTCAGATGAGGGGCAAGGAGGTGGCTCAGGAAGCAACCTTTGAACTGAGACTGGACAATGGAGCAGACAGTAGGCAAAAGAGTGCTCAGAAAGTGTTCAAGATGGCAGAAAGAATGTGTGCAAAGACATAAGGCAGAAAAGACGAAAAGGAAACAGTGCCGTGGGGGTCAAGACTTCCTGGCTCTAGTTCCAGCTCAGCCACTAACCTGGCAAAGTCGTTTCACCCTTCTGGGCCTCAGTCGCTCCAAAAGTGTTCACTGGCACAGTCAGCGGCCTCCTAAGCACCACCATAGGGACAGCTTAGTTGCTAAAGAGATGGCCTCATTCTTCTCAGAGTCCTGGCACTGGTAACTATGCTAACTCCCGGTGGCAGAAGCGCCTCCAGCAACCCACTCCCAAAAACGCACAAGGAGACCTCAATCGAAGGACCACTCTGGCCAAGCAGCAGCCCTGCTGCCTCCTGGGAAGTTGCATCCAGAATCCTCAACCTGGAAACTTACAATATCCCTAGACTATCCAAGACAAGGGCAGTTAATAGAACACCAGGAATACATTGTGTCAGTGGGTAAAAATGCCTGGGGCTCCAACTGACTCGACAAAGAGTTCAAATGGGAGGCCTGAGATAAGCCAAGGCTGGGGCGATATTTCCCCACAAGGGAGACAGAGCAACTGACCAGCCATGCACCTCGCAGGGGAACCTGTCTATATAAGATGCTAAAACAACAAAAGAAGTGGAAGAGATATTCTGGTAGAAAGGAGGAGGTTGAGATGCCCCAAGGACATTCTCCAGTCATAAAAGACGGTTCCTATACTGCCTCCTAAAGGGGGTTAATTGTAAGACCTTGAAACTCTTAAACAGTGTGATGCAAGTTTGGGGCAGAAACAAGTTGCTTGGGGCTGTAGAAGAGAGGCTGCTGGCCTCTGGCACCTCCCACCTTGCATAGCACAAAGTCTAACTGGATGGTGCAGACAAACTGAAAGAATACTAGTGTGAAAGTTCACCTGGTAAGTCTGCAGAGGACTCCCACGGGCCTCAGGCTGACCATGACTTCCTGCCCTCTTTCATGAACACCGCCTTGCACGGTACTTTTTTAACCAGACCTGTCTCCTCCTCCTCAACTCAGTGAGCACAGAAACTGTCTCCTGTTAATCACTCTACCTCAATCGATAGGTCACTGTAACAGTGAGGTATTAATAAATCAGCTCTATGCTGTGTAACCAAAAACTAGTATTAAGGCTATATGATAAAGCATTATAACCCTGAAGTGTTAATTCAGGCTAAGAAGTCTGCAAGCCATCTTTAACTTCAATAAATAAAACTACTTCATAGTTTGCAAGGTTTTCAGTGTGAGATGCTTATAGAAAAATTTCCTGCTCTGCATATACAGAAATGTAATCAGCCACAAATAGGAAATACGCAAACACATGAAGATGATGGGGAGGGGGAGAAAATCGATGAACGTAGAGAAGCTATATCAAACCACCGGGGAAGGTCATTTGCAATTATCTACTCCACCAGCCTTGTTTTCATAAGGAGAGAAAAAAAAATTTTGAAGCTCAGAATGCTGAACGAAAATGCCCCTACCTGGTGACAAAACCATGACTTAAATGATCTCTGAGTTCTTAGATCATTGTTTTCCCCAGCACACTGGGCTGCCACTTCAATGAAATCACATCATGTTACTCCTCTAGCTGGAATCGGCAAAGGCTCTCCATTTTTCATGAGTAAGTGGCAAAGTGTGTACAAATGTCTACAGGGTCTTCCTCCATTTGGATCCCATTTCTTCTAGTGCCATTTCAGCCACTTACCCCTTTGCTCAGCCAGTCTCAGCCAATCTCAGCCAAGAGGACAGTCATGCTGTCCTTGAATCAGGCACCCTCTTGCCCAGGGCCTACATCCTAATCCTTCCCTCTGTCTGCTGAGCTTTGCCCCCAGATACTGGCATGATCCATTCTCTCTATCTCCTTCAGATCTTTCCTCCAATGCCATTTCTCAGTGAGGCCTTTCCTCGCCCACACAATGCTAAATTACAAGTCACCCTAAACCCACCCATGCTGTATCTTCTCTATAGCATGCATTGCCATTTAACATTTGTCTTTTACTTACTTATGTATTTGTTTCTACAGCTCTCCCCTCCCTGACATGTAAGCTCCTTGAATACAAGGATTTTCAACAATTTGGCTCACTGCTCTGTTCTTCAAACCTAGATGGGTGCCTGGCACACAGTAAAAACCTCATAAACATATGTTGAATAACTGGTTATATGGATTGATGGATGGAGTTCAAAAGAAGCTCAAATTCAGAGAATTCAAGAGCTGTGAAATGCCTCACAGGGTCTGGCAGCCCCTGGGCAACAGCCTGTGGCCTGGGTGTCATCTACCATCACTATGTACCCACTCCAGAACTGGCATCCGCTGATACTGTGGGTGAAGGACGGTAAACGAATGAAGTGACACGAAGACTTGTCAAAGCAAGTCCCTGTGAGGCTGCATGACTCCTGGTTAGAAAGGCAACTAACAAGCCAGAATTTTTATCAGCAACAAGACGTTCTTACATGGAGAGATGCTGAAATCACCTCTGAATTGCTTCCCTGTGCCCCTCAGCTTAAGTAGAAGGGGATGGTTTGCTCAGATTGGACGTCCCAAAAAAGAGACCATATTTCAAAAACTTTCTGGCGTGAACCAACATTTGCCATGAAGCCTGAATGGCTGGCACAGCTGAACCTCCATGCATCATTCTAAATATAAAACATCAAGCTTCAATTATAACTTAATGACAGATATATAAAGGAAGATACTAAGAACAGCCAAAAACAAGGCAATAGGAATCAAGGCGAGATATTAAAACTGCATAGTATCTGGCCCACTCATCAAGAAAGGAATAACAATGACAACATTCAGACAGACTCAAGCGAACGTAAGCAGTTATGGTCTTTCATGTTTAAGAATCCAATAAAGGTTTGCATCCAGGCTGTATTTTACCCACTAGAACCTGAAATAGCAAAAACATCCACCAAGAACTACCTGTCTGAACTTGAAAGACACAGGCTAACCCTAATTCACAAACATGAAATCCCAGGGATCACTAAACACCTTGCTAATTTCTAGACAGCCCAACAAATAGATAAACTGAAAACTAAAGTTTTCCATCCCCAGTCTCAGTGGGCCCTCCTGTGTGCTGGACAAGCTACCCAATCCAATGCTCTTCATGAAACGCCTTTTTATGATCTGTTTACCAATGTGAATCCCCTGTTATGCTTTAATTAATTTCCTGGAGAATCAGGGGTGATCTCTATAATCACCAAATGAGGGAGAGCCATTTTTTAATAGCATTAATTTCTTCAGAATCATTTCAGAGAAAGAAAAAAAAAAAAGGCAAAATTGTGAGAAAAGAACTGTTGAAAAAGATTCTAGCATTTACTGAAATGATAACTCTTACTTTCCAGTTCCCCATATTTCCATAGTTAAATCTAAGATGGGGATAGCTCTTCTCTTAAACCCACAAAGGCTGAAGCAGGTGCGTGTTTATAATATGCCATCTGTATAAACCTCCCCACTTGCTAATGGTGCACTGCTGGAGAACCATTTGGGACCATTCAAAACCATTAAGGCTATTAACTCTGACTATGGCCAAGTCTAGTAAACAAATGCCATCCCAATAGGAAATGAGTTAAGCTGGCCTCCAAAATCACATAAGCAAATATTCCCGCAAGTCAGAGGGCCTCACAAAAAGCTTCTCATTGAATTCTTCTGCTGTTGGTTTTGCCCAATTGAAACCAGAGATATCGCTGGAAATGCTCATGTCAGGAAAAACCCACATTTAACTGGAGTGACTTGCGGCGCATTTGAAGTGACTCACAAGAGTTGCTAAGTGCTGCCCGGGTCTCTCAGGCCACCTCACTCATAGCAACAGCAGGTGCACAGAAAAATATTTAGGGAACCCTCATGGACTGTGTCCAGCTCCTCCTACATGAAGTCAAGTTCCTGATCTGGAAATTCTAGACCATAAACAGTCTCACAAAAGAGAAGAGGTCACAGCCAGTGGCGGTGCTAGGTATATTTTTGTCAGGTCCAAATAATACATTCTTTTCAAAATGGAGCCGCCTTCATGCTAAGACTACACCTAGAACACTTCATTTCCCAAATGAAATCATTCTCATCTTTGAAAAGTTCTCTCCAGTATGACCCTCCAAGAAGCCCTTCTTAGTACAGCAGGATCCATCCCTACTCCATTTGCTTTTCAGATTTAATCACTGCTTACATTCAGCCATCTGAGGTCTGGCTTTACTAGCCCGGATCCTGGCTTTAGTTATTCTGTCTTGTGTCATAATGGTTACTGCTCCACTCAACACTAAGGATCTGGGGGAACTTTTTCAATTCCTTGCTACCCCTATGCAGTTGCTTTACAACCAAGAGATACTATAAATAAATGCTGGTTGAACGGAAAGTGTCTTAGTCTTGGATTTAATTTTCTCAACATCTCCAACTAGTCTAATAGCTTAAGAACCAAACCTACTTAAAAATTAACTTCAGTTTTAAGTATAATGAAATCACTCTAAGTTATTAACCCAACCACTCCATGTGTTTATTTTCCTATTTTGTAAAAGCAGGCCAGCCATTGGGTATGATCATCCCTAGGTAGGCAACTCTAAGACTAATGAGGTAATTTCCTTCAATGATGAGGTCTTCAGGATTCTTTGGAATTCACACCTCCCCATTAGTGTGTCATGATTAAGACCCAGTTCCCTCTGGGGAGAAATGACACAAGAGCACTTCAGAATTTTCAAGCAACTCCTCACTACAGACTACTCAGGAGTCACCATAATCTCAATGTGATGGTCCCATACTGTTAAAGAATTAGGAGAGAGTTTACTACAGACAGGAAATGTCCCATCAGATTTGCGTAACTAGTTCTAAACTCATGTTCCAAGTGAGTAAACTCACTATGTTTGCATAAGGATTCATATACTTTTCAGTGAGTTAAAATAAAAAAAAAAGGATGACAGCATAAAAGGGGTATTACCCCAAAACTCGGGTTGCAAGATCTTACAGATACAAATATAGAATGTCCAGTTAAATGTAAATTGAGTGATCAAATAATAACTTTTTGGTATAAGCATCCCATGAAATATTGGCAGAAAGTTTATACTAAAAATTATTCTTTGTACGAAATTCAAATTTACCTGGACATCCAGAATTTTATCTGGCAATCCTACTCCAAACTCAGAAACGGTATTTTATTTTAATTTTAAAAAAAAGAGAGAGAGAGAAAGATAGAAAGAAAGAAGAAACCACAGAGCAATGAATGTGTTTGGTGATGGCTTAATTTTCAGAAAGAATACAGTTAGTCATCAAATAGCATTACAGAACATTTCAGAACACTCGAGATAATGATGCAGGAAAAATAACAAGTAAGTTATACTGAGTACTATGTGTTGGGTATTATGCCAAATCCTTATCTCATTTAATTCTTACTCCCTCCTCAAGAAGTAGTAACTATTACTATTATTACTATTAATGAAAGCAAGATACAAGGTAAACAAGTTGCTCAGTGTCACAGACTAGTAGACATAGAGTCAAATACAGACAGGTTTAATGAAAGGTCTTACCTGCTTAATAGCTGCCACATTTTACAGGTGAAGAAACCAAGAATCTTAGCATTTTGCCCAAACTCACACAGCTGCTCATCAGTGTGGCTGGGATTTAAAGCTCGCAGTGTCTGTATTCAGTCTTAGCCCTAACAAAACACAACCTCTCCAACTCATGCAAAATGGAGAAAATCCCTTTGCCACTTAAAACCAGTTGCAATTACCACTGTCATGTCAGAATGCTTCATCTTCAAAGAACAGTGAGTGCTTAAACCCAGAATGGCCTCCTCGGAATTCTTATCAGACCCATCCAGCTGAATTTTGACTCCTTATAATCTTAAATGTTATCCTGAGTTAGATGGAGAATGTAGAGAAGAGTTCTAATTGGAGAAGAATTTGTTGTTACTGTCATTTCTGTACCAAAACATCTCTTTTAAAGAAGCCACTTATCTGATGTCAACTAGTCTTGCTGCCTAGAGGCAAATTCTTCCTCCTGTACATGAATCCCAAACACAGGCTATAACCTGGAACACAGACGAAGCAGCCACCAGAGCCAGCTTCAAGATCCAATTATGTGTGGAGAGATCACAAGAGCGAAGACTTTTCTGCTTGGATCTAGAACTAAACAAACAGGATTACCACATGTAAAACATCAGAGTTCAGAAAATATCAGAATGTATCCAGAACTTTACCTGTAGCAGACTTACTATGGGAACTCTCATATGCCTTATTTGAAGTGTTTGTCTACCTCTGGAATGAAGACAGATGTCTTAAATCAGAGAAAGAGAGAGGGAGTGTGTGAGTGTGTGTGTGTGTAAGCATGTGCGATACAAGGTATATATAATACAATGTTTATCTAACTTTACCCTCAAAAGTTCCTACAGGGAACAGAAAACATGTTGATCAGAATATGAGTTGGCTGCAGGAAAAGGAGAGGGTGTCTATGGAAAGAACTGACACAGAATTTTTCTCACTTAACTTATAAATACATAATAATCTATAACCATCTGAATACTAGACTGTGTCTTCCGTGAGAATATCGACTTTTTGAGGACAGACACCATGTCTACTTTATCCGCTATGGTGCTTCCCGGGTATATGGTACAAAACAGGCACCCAGTGATGTGATGGATAAATGAATGAATGAGCAGTCACTGTTGTCACCAGTAAACAGTGTACACACAAATCTTACTCCTGTCCTCATTGCCCTTAAAATCTGTGACCAAGGTATGTATCCTCTCACAATCATGACCTCCCTTCAGAGTTAAATGGTGCGTGTGCATCACCATTTCTCACAAAGGCTATTAAGCTGGAACCATCCTAACTGGCCTCCGTGACACCAGACCTTGGCCACCCTCCAGCCTACTCTTCATCTGGCAGCCACAGTGCTCTCCGTCTGCTTAAATCCACCCATGCTCCCTAGTGCTCCAGCCACACTCAAAAGTTTACGACGTCCAAAAGGCAAAATGCTGGGCTGTATTTCCAAGCGTCCTGTCTAGAAGGCTCTCCTCTCATCTGCTCGGCCATCATCTTTCGACAACAAACTTAAACTTCCTTTCTTCTATGAGATTTCACTCTTTCCTTCTCCCTTCAGAGGAACTGACCCCTCCATCTTTTGTCCCTAAAGCTATAATTACAGACCTAACATCACATTCACCTTGGTGAGTTACAAGAAGGTAGAACCCATGTCTTATGGACTAGCCATTGTAACCCTAGCACAGTGCCTGGAAGGCAGTCAGTACCGAACAAACCCTTCCTCAAGGGATAAATGGGTTGTAGAAAACAAACGTGGAAAACTCTGTTAAGCTAATCATTTCTTAATCTCTTATTCCACTGGAGGAATATTGTCCAGACTCATTCATTAAGTTCTATATTTATCTGCTAAATCTACCAGAACAATTATTGAAAGGAGGGACAATGGTGTGTGCTACTGTTGTTTTCATTGTTTAAGTGAACACCTGCTGACCAAGAAACTTCACAGAATGTTGCCTACTTGTACTCGGGATTGAGGTGTCAAAAACAAACCAAGGAGCCCCAAATCAGGAGCCATAGTAAAGGGACCTCAGACAGAAGATACTTCTGAGAGAGCAAATAAGTTTCGCCTCTAGTGTCCATGGTGAAACATGGAAGCCTAGAGCAATGAATTCAGAAGGGCCCAAGGCTCCTTCTAGGTTCATGGAACAAAGAAAGGTGACTGTAAGTAACATCTACTGAGGTGCAGTTGGGGGAAGGAATCAACAGAGCACCACACAGCTACCATTGTCCAGTCCTTCCCCTTGATTAAACATAAGAGGAGACTGTGTGTGTGTGTGTGTGTGTGTGTGTGTGTGTGTGTGTGTGGTCACTCTGTTGTGTCTGATTCTTTGCACACCCCATGGACTGCAGCCCACCAGGCTCCTCTGTCCATGGGATTTCCCAGGCAAGAATACTGAAGTGGATTGCCATTTCCTACTCCAGGGGATCTTCTTGACTCAGGGATCAAACCCACGTCTCTTGTGTCTCCTGCACCAGTAGGCAGAATATTTGCCATGGCTCCTCACGAATGGTTAGCTGAGGGTCACGTGATTAATGAATGGCACAGCTGGGCCTGGAACCAGGCCTCCTAATACGGGCATTCAGTCAACATTTATTGAGTGACTGTTAGGCTCTGAATGGTGCCATTTGCTGAGATAAAATGATGAACAAAAATATTCAGAGTTATCAACCTAGTGAAATTCAGTTTCCTCGACGCCTAATCTGTGACTCCTCCTACCACTTCATAATGTTTTCAACTTCCACCTCCCCACTAGAAAACTCCCATTATATGTAGTGACACTGCCCTGATAATATAAAAACTCTTTTTAAAAAAAATACCTAACTCCAGGTACTTTCCTGGCAGTCCAGTGTTTAAGACCCCACACTTTCAACGCAGGAGGTGCAGGTTCAATCCCTGGTTGAGGAATTAAGGTCCCACATGCTGTGCACCAAAAAAAAAACCAAAAACCTAATTCCAAATATTTCACCCATATTATAACTATTCTTTCTGTCTCTTTATTCTATTTATCCAAACTTTTAAAAACTCATATTTAACCAACAACCCCACAGTGATATTTGAAATATTTTTCAGATAGCTATATCATTCCCAAATCTTATCATCAAAGAACTTATCACAATGTTAGAAGGAAATGTTAGTTAAGCTTACAGAGACCCTATAATTCATGTTTTCCAGAGGTTAAACAATTATCTTAATACTCAGGAACTCAAACCAGTGCATAATAGTTCTTACAGTAAGGAAGTTCTATTTTTAAACCTAGTCCAAATCTTACCACTAAAAGTTAAACTAAATCCACTGTATCATCAAAGACAACAAAAAAACCAGTCACCATCTTACATAAGACGGTGGAGTTAATGTGCTTTGGGTCTGCAATTTCTCAGTTTAATCTTTTTCTCTTTAAAAATGAGAAAAAAAAAAATTAGTGGGAAAGTTAAGCAGCAAAAATGACTGCTCTGAAATCCTAAATAATTCAGCCAAAAATTTTCTTTTTTCTTCAAGGAAAGTAATTGACCCAAAAAGAAGTATTATCTACCTATAATTTTCACTAAAGAGTTTCCATTTTGACTATGAAGGAAACACATGATTTTTCAAATTCATGGTTTGCAAAATCCCAAGGCTCCAAGGAACACGTTATTTCCATAGAGTAAAAAGACACATTTGGGTCTTATTATAAAAAGGACATCAGAAATCAAAACTAATACTATGAACAAACAAATCTTAGCTAAAACTCATTGAAATAATCCAAATGGTTTCCATTCCAGGGAAAATAGTAAGTCAGCAGTTTGCATACGGCTGCCTTTTCTAAATACACAAAATAAGCAAAAACACCACCAGAGGAAAGTGCAAATGCTGAACCCTTTCTATTTCTGTTTCCATGGACTGCAATTCGATCAATATTGCCGCCTGCAGAGCTCCAGCACCATTTACGCACACATCCAGGTGGCCTCCAAAGTCCCGCCCCAAAGACTCCTAGACAAGGTTCAGGGAGCCCTCAATCAAGCCACAGAGTGACAAGACATTCTGGACTCCAGGCTCCAAACACTAGAACAGGTACTGCAAAGCCAGAAAAATTCATCTTTGAAGGTAAGGAGCAACCAAGAATGCTTACCAAGAACATTCAGATTCTAAATAAGAAAAGAATGGGGACAGAGGCAGGCATTCCTTAAAGGACAAAAGACTCTGGAGGAAAAAGAAAAATCAATGCATCATAACCCTTCACCTAGTACCATTAACAGTCTGTAGATGGTGAAGGACTGTTGAGTAAAAATATTCTATATAAGGAAACTTAAGGGAAGTATTCAAAACCCTTTACCCAGGAGAGAAGACAACTCGATGTGCAAAATCCTAAGTGGGGAAAGTCTATCTGAGATTAAGAAAGAGTACCATTAGGTAGGGAGTATCCTAAAAATCAAACTATCTTTGAAAAATAACAAAAACAGAAAAGTGCTGTTTTAACATCAAGACAGAGAACTTAATTCCAAATCCCCATCTTCCTACAGAACTTGAAAGGACAATAATTAGTTAAGAAAATAGCAAAATGAGGAAGTGGTATTCGCTTACAATTTCTGTTAATCCCCACCAGCTGTAATTTAAGAAATTCAGTGACATCAGCATTTATAATGGATCCAGCAAGAATGACAGAACTGCGGATGGGGAATCATATGAGAGGGGGGAAAAGAAACTTGGGGGCAACTGGAAAACACATCTGAAGATGTGGAAAATTAATTCACTTTGCAATGAATCACTTCAACAGCTTCAAACACCATCACTGCCAAAAATAACAGAAAAAGTGGAAAAGGAAGCAAAAGCACTCCAAATCTAATCAAACGATCCAGTGGAATATCTGAAAAAAAAAATCACTGAAACAAGTGAAGTAAACATTTCTGGAAACAAACAGAAAGTAATTTAACTATTCATGAGTGACAAGAACCAAAGATTTAACATTACGCAAAGAGTGTCACTTTTCAAAAAACATTCATGAACGACATGAACTTGTAAAAACGAAGTCACTTTGGTTATTATTTACATTACCTTCTTTGAAGACTGACAAAGAGTCAATTCCATGGTCGCCTTTTCCCCAGAGAGAGAAAACAGCTTCTGAGAAAATCATCCCAGTATTTTCACAGTGTCCCATCTGACTTCACAGATGGATCCGGAACAGGTCTGAACTCCCCACACAAATGCCAACCAAGAGGTTTTACTGAGGCCAGAGTCAGAGGGAGAAGAAAACCACACCAAACTCAACTGACCGAACAACCTACAAAAGAGTTGAAAAGACTCACCAGGGCTGCCTCAGCCCTTTGGCTGAACATTGAGTCTGCTGAACTGTCGCAAAAAGGAGATGATTACGGAGATGTGACTGTAGCTGCTTGGCCACACGCTTACATGCACCCTCTCTCAACACCAAGAAGACTAAATGAGAGATGAAGTGATAATTAATAGGATTGTTGGCAGCAGAAGCCAACTTCTTGAACAAACCAGTAATTGCTGCCTGCTTAAAATGACAGGGAATCCAGCCAGCAAGGAGGGAGGTGCTAACAATGGGAATCATAAAAGGTAAAAAAAGACTTTACATCAACAGGTTGCTTGGCTCCCATTCAAAACAGCCTCCTTATCTACACATTCAATGAACAATGATAGCAAATAAATTGAGAATCACATATAGGAGGACTAGAGATCAATAATCCTTCCAGAAATATTACCACAGATGTGAGATTTCCCTTCCACACACTCTCCAACACCCAAAATATCATATATTGATCTTGAAGACAATTATCGACTTGTAAATGATATCACACTGGAGATGAACATTTTTCCCATAAGTGCTACAGTTGACTCGGACACCCTTTGAGGATAGCCAGTCTGTTGAGAAACTTTCAACAGCAGCCACAGACATAATTTATGCTCTCTATTTTGAAATTAAAACAAGGTCTTGGATGTAACTTCTCTAGGAAAGAAAAGGTATTTAGCTCAGAAGTTTTTTACCAGAATGACTGAACATTTCTGGCAAGGCAAAGGACAGGTAGCACACAGTGGCTCCAATTTAAACCACTCGATCTCAAATAAGAGAGTGCTGATAACCAAACACTCTACTAAACAATGTTCCCCTGTTCAGTTCAGAGAAGACCAGCACACACTCAACACTCTCTAGCAAGAAACAGACAAATATAACTCTAACATCTTCTGATGCCCAGAGACATGAAGAGACAAGGATTCCATCTTCTGCCATGGAGAGATGTCTACAGAGATAAATCAGGGCAGCAGGCACATAGTTTCATAATGACTAATGTTGACCAAAACTCTTCATAAAATCAACTCAACAAGGAAAGACCTACCTAGCTCATTTGCTCAGGAAAACCCTGGCTCTCTGATGGTGTTGCAATGGATGACCTGACACTCTCCAGAAAACAGATCATTGCGAGAATACGGGCTTCCTGACAAGACGCAGCCCAGAAGTCCTTATTGATAACATCTCATGGAAATCTCCAACACTTTTTATGGCAGTTAAAGATACATGTGAGGTACTGAATCAGGAGCAGAAGCACTGAAAACTCAAATGGTTTTCATTTTTCTTAGTATACATGAGCATTAAGTGCTTTTTCCTTTTATTGTTGGCCTTTCTCCTCTCCCACTAATAAAAAATAAAAATGCCTTTACATTCATTCTGAGAATCTCTAACCCATTGCTGCTGGAACCCACTGTGTATATGGTTCATCGTTAAAGCCATCAATTAGAATTTTTATAACATCTTCCTCTCTATTAGATCATTATATCCTTTTATTGAAAATATTTAACTCAATACTTTGCAATGACTAATGTTCTTAACACCCACATGTCAAGGCAGAAGTTATGTTCATTACACAATATTATGATGTTTCAAGACCTTTGGCATTCAAAGATAAACAGTCCAGAACGTAATAGACTGGCTACAACTTCATAAAGACATACACGAAAAGCAATTCACAAGTCAAGTTAGAGGGGGAAAAGAGAGAGAGAGACAAATAGAAAATACCAAGATGTTAGGAACTATATGTGTTCAGTGGGAGACCACAAGGATGGGCATGTAGACAAGACTTTTTGCTGTCACCAACTAAGGTCATTCAAAGAAGATCTTTAGTGGGGAATGATAAAAATTTACAACTTACACACCACAGCCCTGTGAATGACTACGTACACACCATCCCATCTTTTGCTACCTTTCTTGAAGCCTTCACAGCCTACCTCTTTTCAATCATCAGAAACAGCTTTGAAAACAAAGGACAAGGCAGCCAAGCATTCGGTGAGCACCTTTAATAAATAGATCTATTTATCTTGGATTAAGATGTCCAACCACACCCAGAGTCTCTCTTTACTTCATCAGACACCTAGTCCTGTTTCTCTTCCAAAGTCAACATGAGTTGTTGCCCCTGATCTCTTCCTATCCAGCCTTCCCTTCCATGCCTCAATATACACAGTAACCACTGCAGCAGGGTGAGCAGAGCTGACCTACTGGAAAAGACACTGATGTTGGGAAGGACTGACGGCAGGAGGAGAAAGGGACAACAGACAGTTGGATGGCATCACCAGTTCAACAGACATGAGTTTGAGCAAACTCTGGTAGGTAGTGAAGGATAGGGAAACCTGGCGTGCTGCAGTCTGTAGGGTCGCAAAGAGTCAGGCAGGACTTAGCACACTGAACAACTACTGTAGCAGGGCAGATAAGAGGGGAAGCTTTGAAGTCAAACAGTCCTCCAGTTTAAGTCTTGGTTCTGCCCTTATTTCAACGACTTCAGGCAAGTGACTTACAATGGCCAAGCCTAAGTTTATCTATAAAATGGGATCCTACCTATCTCATGGGACTTCCCTTGGTGGTTCAGACGGTAAAGAATCTCCCTGCAATGCAGGAAACCTGGGTTTGATCCCTGGGTTCGGAAGACCCCCTGGAGAAGGGAATGGCAACTCACTCCAATATTCTTGCCTGGAGAACGCCATGGACAGAGGAGCCTAGTGGGCTACAGTCTATAGGGTCACAGAGAGTGAGACACGACTGAGCAACTAAACACACATACACTTACCTCACAGAATTAAATTATACAAAGCATTGGAAATGGAGCTAGTAGATGTCTCAATAAACTTGTAAGTAAACTAGATCTGAGCTATTCATTACTGCTAGTTCGGCTTCTTACTTTTCTAATATGTGAAAAATACAAAAAAAAAATTACACAGGTAACTTCCTTATCCCAGGACTAAGACAGAGAGACAAAGGGAGACACACACATACACACACACACACAAACTATTAATAAGAAAGCCATTCTTTTTATAATACACAAGGATACATTATAAAAGTGCAAAAGGTACAGATGGAACACAGAAAAAGATAGCAACGTTCAACACTTTAACTCTATTGTTCTAGAACTTTCACTTTAACCCCAGTGGGTTTCAGTCTCCAAAATGCAGATGAGATTAAAGCACTGACACAAGACACAGTCTGTAGTAAGGACTTTGAAAATGCTAGGTGCTACTGCTATTATTGTTTTTGTTTGTGTTTCTTTGTTGTTATTAAACTGTATGATCTATCTGCTGTGCCACTCGAAACTACTGGACCTACTGAAAACAATTCTTTTCTTCCCCCCTTCTTAAAAGAATTCCAAGCATTCTCAACAAGCACTCAATTAATGTTTACAATAGTGACGGTGCTTATAATTAAAATATGCTAATTTCCAATACACTGGGAAGTCAAAAGCATCACCTTTATCTTCTAGGCCATGACTAAACTGAGCTTGGTTACTTCAAAAACTGCCTGCAGAATTTCTAAGCCATCTTTATTGCCTTCTGCTGGATTCTGTAGCAGTGGTCGCCACCATTGTTCTGTACTCTTTTCCCTGGTCCCTATTCTCACTCTTCATCTTCTAAAGAACAACAGAAATTATATAAAAATAAATTATATCAAAATACATATCTGAACAGCCCCACCCAACTTTAAAGATCTGGAAGTGATAAACCATTTTTATTGTAAATAAACTCATAAAAAGAGAAGATCAGGTGCCTGGAAAAGTTTCATTATTGTGGCTTCAAGTTTAGTCCACAACAATTTCAGAGCAGACAGTGTTTAAAAATATGTTCCCCAGTGAGATGCTTTTTAGATCAGAGAAAGAACCACTAGAAAACAGTTTTTAATACAACCACTCCTCATCATTCACGGATTCCCTATTTGCAAATTTACCGACTCACAAAAACTTACTTGTAACCCCAAAATTAATATTTGCAGCATTTTTACAGTCATTTGTGGACAGAGAAGTGAGAAATCTGAGTCACGCACACATGCATTTCCAACTGAGGTCAAACAAGGCAACACTTGGCCTCCTCGTTTCAGTTTTCACAAGTGTCTTGGGGTGGGGGTGGGGTTCATTCAGCACTACGCTATTTGCATTCTTTTGTTTTCTGTTGGTAACTTTACCAACAACCCCCAAGTTTTGTGGTGGTTTAATCCCTCAGTTGTGTCCAACTCTTGTGACCCTATGGACTGTAGCCCACCAGGTTCCTCTGTCCTGGGATTTTTCCAGGCAGGAATACTGGAGGGGGTTGCCATTTCCTATTCCATGGGATCTTCCCAACCCAGGGATTGAACCCCGGTCTCCCACACTGCAGGCAGATTCTTTACCATCTGAACCACCAGGGAAGCCCCTGCTAGGGCCGAGGTGTCCTCTAGTGGTGCTGAGAATGAGAAGACTGTGAGGTATCTTATGGAGAAAGCACAGGTATTAGATAATCTCATTTCAGACATGACTCTGTTAGCCCTTAGTTCAATGCTATGGTTTAGTCACTAAGTCATGTCCGACTCTTGCAACCCCACAGACTATAGCGTGTCAGGCTCCTCTGTTAATGAATCTATCTTTTTTTTTCTTTTTGGCTATGCCCTGGAGTGGATTGCCATTCCCTTCTCCAGGGGATCTTGCCGACCTAGGGATCAAACCTGGATCTCCTATATTGCATGTAGATTCTTTACTATCTGAGCCACCAGGGAAGCCCATTTATATTGGTCGTTCTTTATTCAAGAAATTGTTATTGGACATTCACTATTCTGTAGGTGCCCAGGGAATTTACAAGTTACATGTTTCCTGGGGCCTCTTTCAGGTGACAACTGACAGAAATAAAATAAATATTTCCTATCAACATATTTATAGGTAGAAGATGGTTGATTTCTTAAAATACACGTCCTTTTTTAAATAAGGGCTTCAAACAAGGTGACAGCTAAAGCCTGTCTTCAGTGAAATCAGTTTAAAATATGTTTCTCACTTACACTATACATGATCTCTTACATTATCTATGATCTCTCTTACATACAGAACCTTAAAAAAAGGGGGGGTGGCTTCAGATACAGAAAACAGAATGTTGACTGCCAGACACAGGGGTTGTGGGGGTGGGCAAAAAGAGTGAAGGCAGTCAAAGAAAAAAAATTTCAGTTGTAAGATAAGTAAGTCATGGAATGGAATGTACAACATGGTGACTAGAGTTAATAATACTGTATTATAATAAGCAACAAGGATATATGCATACCACAGGGAACTATAGCTATTATCTTATAATAACTTTTAATGGAGTATAACCTGCAAAAATAATAAATCATAATGCTGTATACTTGAAACTAACAATATTGTAAATCAACTATACTTCAATTTTAATTAATTTTTAAATAAAAATTAGAAAAAAACAAAAAATACTGTATTGTATATTTAAAAGTTGCTAAGAGAATAAATCTTTAAAAACTTCTAATCACAAGAAAAAAATTTTTAGAAAAAAAAATTTTGTAACTATGTATAGTGATGGATATTAACTAGATTTCTTGTGGTGGTCATTTTCCAATATACACAATTATCGAATCATTACATTGTGTACCTGAAACTAATATAATGTTATAAGTCAATTACACCTCAATCAAAAAATAATATTTATATTGACTACATTTTGACTTGGTAATAACTGGATATATTGGATTAAATAACATATTGTGTGTGTGTGTTCTCAGTTACTCAGCACGTCCAACTCCTTGCAACCCCATGGACTGTAGCCCGCCAGGCTTCTCTGTCCACGGGATTTTTCCAGGCAAGAATACTGGAGTGGGTTGCCATTTCCTTCTCCAGGGGCTCTTCCCGACCCAGGGATCAAACCTGCATCTGTTGCATCTCCTGCAGGGGCAGGCAGATTCTTTACCACTGAGCCACCTGAGAAGCCCCAAATAACACACTACTCTCCTTTAATAAATATGTCACTTAAGCATATTTCTTTCACAGGGTAACTGAGTCCAAGTACACTCCTTTCTTCCCCGCCAGGAAGGGATCCTCTGGCCGAGGATGATCTGCTGTGGCTTCCGTGTTAGCCCTGGGCAGCCATGCATGTGCCAAAAGCAACAGCAGTTTAAGGTTGACCCTCTTTGTTCACCATCATCTCTAGACTCCACAGTGGACTCAATAAATATTTACTGAATATCATTTTACCTCATGGGAAAGGAAAATTTGCCCAAGGATCTTCCAAATCATTCCCAAACCATGACTCTAAGAAAATAGAGGAAGAGTTAGATCTCTTCACATCCATCTGTTGAGACACCCAAGACATAAATGTACTCTGAAAACTCCCCAAACTGCCTTGCCCATTTCCTCTTCCCTTTAGTTATGCATGTCTTCATTTTCCACTCCAGCCTACACAGCCGATTCATCCTGTTCGCTCACTAAAATGAGGCGCTCAGAAATCCATCAGGCTGGGCAGTTTCTGGCCATCCTTCTCAGGCTTCATCCTGTGCTATGCTCAGGAATTCCCCAAACACACTGGATCTCACCCTCAAGTATCCAACTCACCACCTCTTTCACTTCTGCGGGGGTGTGAGTATGGATGTGGTGCGGGGGGGCGGGGGGGGGCGTGGATTTCAATTACATGGAAAGAGAGAAACTGTCATTTTCCCTGTTTCTTTATAAAATTCAGGAAAGGGACTGTTGAGCAGAGAACCAAATTTCAAACAGTCCAGACAATACCACAAAAAGGCTGCAAATACCCTGAAAAATGCTGCCTTGAGAATTCCATATGTGTTTGTATGAATATATGTCTGGTTTCTGGTAGGAAATGTCTCCCACTGATTGCGAATCAAACTAATTCCCATTCCTCTGCACACACACAACAGCTGGGGTAAGGGGTCAAAAAGACTGTTGGGTGACAACCAAATGCAAGTCTAGGTTTGAAAACTCACTGCAAGAATCCCAAACACATGAAAACTGACTGTATGTGCTTAATGGTGACAAAATGATGGTAGTGTCAGCAGCACCTGTACAGATGAACCACTTCTCTGTTTCCTGTGTAAACTCCTAAATTATAATGGCAATGACACCAGTAGCAGCACTCGGGTGGAGCAGGAGGCAGAGAGTAACAGTAATGCAGGTACAGCAGCAGGTACAGCCAGCATCCACTGTGCCATTACTACAGGTAAGCACTCTCACTGCCTCACCAAACCTTCCCAGCCAGCCAATGAAGCCGGGACCCTCGTTACCCAGGTAACAAGTCTAAGCTGTAACTGATGAAGGCATCCACTTATGTGGACGAGATAATGGTGATTCTCCTCCAGAGAAAGATGGAAGTTCTTCAAGCTAATCTCCCTTTCTGCTTCCCAGTGGTTGGTTTAGCCACAAGTTTGGGGGAGAAACTCTGTGAGGCTCAAGCAAAGCGTGTCATTTGACCGTGGTTGATTGTTCCACAATGTATACACAGACCAAAGCATCATGTTATACACCTGAAATATATAAAATTCTTATTTGTCAATCACACTGCAATAAAGCTGGAAAAAAGAAAAGAAAAGCAAGCTATCATGTTGGTGTGGATATTTAGTCTCTAAAATAGCTACGTGGTGCTACTAGGACAGAAAAAATTCTAGAAGAGTGAAAGATACAAAGATATTGAAATTTGAGAACATGAGGTATTACAGCTTTTACTGGATAAAGGTAACTGTATAACGAGGCTCTTGTGAAATGTGAAAAGCTACAGCAGGAACTCACTACAGGCCAAGTCGAAACGTGACAGTTAGGAATGACAGACGCCCGTGTGGACACAACCGTGGAGTTCGGCTGCTGCCCTACACAGCGTTGTGAAACCTAAGTTAGCGCACCTCATTATTTATTCCTCCACCTCGCTGGCCTATCATTACGATGAAAGGAAACATGTTGATAAAGGCAAAGATTGTTCTGGCAACAAAAGTAATCCCTAACCCGTAAACAGCACGTGCTGTCTTTAAATACCTCTCTGTGAGGCATCCCGGAGTTTACCACTGTTCAACCTGCAGCTACTCCCAAAGTTCCTCATGCTAATCCCTGGTGGCTCAGACAGCAAAGAATCTGCCTGCAATGCAGGAGACCAGGGTTCAGTCCCAGGGTGGGGAAGATCCCCTGGAGCAGGAAATGGCTACAACTCCAATATTCTTGCCTAGAGAATCCCATGGACAGAGGAGCCTGGTGGGCTAAAGTTCATGGGGTCGCAAAGAGTTGGACATGACTGAGAGACTTAACATTTTTAATTTTTCACTTTTGAGAATCACGGGGTTAGTAGATTTAGAAGCCCAGGGTCAAGCCAATATAAGACTCTGAAGAGCAAAAAAAGGCAGAAGAACCCTACAGAAGAATCTGGCTAGAGTTGGCCTGGGCTGGAATGATGGTTCTGGATCATCTAACCAAGAGATAATCTAGCCCCACTCCCCTTCTGTTCTGTGAACCCTCTTGTTTTCCTGCTCATTGCTTTTGAGTCATTTTACCTTAGTGCAGTGTCTCAAACTAAAAATTCATTTCAAGTCAAAAATTCATTGCATTGCACCCTGCTGGTGCTGTGGACAAAGATGGAATCACAGTGAGAGCCTGGTTACTGAGCACAGGCTTTGGGCTGGGGAATTAAGTCAAGTATTTCTTTGTAATTCACTCAATTATCCTACAACTTAGATCATACTATTATCCACTCACCCCACTTAGTCCTCTGTTGAAACAGAGGCTACAGGAATAACTTGTTCAAAGAGGAAAAAAAACTAGTAGCTGGTCAAACTGAAATTTAAGTTAAAAATCCTTCTTACTCTGAAGGTTGAACCCAGAACTCAAGACTTCTCTGTTTACAGCTCTTAACCAGTTTACAATAAGAAGAGATTCTTTGCCAAAAAAGCATCAGGGCTTTTTGTCTGGAGAAGGTCAGCATGCAGCAAAAGAAAAAAAAACAAAAGAATCAGAATGCTTGGGTTTAAGTGGATTAAAAATAAGAAGAGGTTGAATTTCTTGGTAAGTAAGAAGTCCAGATCTACCCTATAGGCCCTGCTTATTTGACATAACACTGGCCTTACCATGCCCTCTCCTCTAGAGAGAAGGATGGCCTGGTGAGATTCAGAATGAGGGGGACAATCTGTTATGTCGGGACACCCTAACATGCGACTAAACAGAGGCTGGCTGGTCGCAGTCACCCCGCCCCTCTGTTTTGGAAGCTCCCACATTCTACAAACTGTCTGGAATTCATTACAACAGGAAAACAGGCTGACAGTCGTATTTCAAATTTTATTCAGCAGAAGTTCTGTGGAAAACAATTTGGTCATGCGGGCACACTCAAAACCACCATCACTGTTTCTCAACCAAATCATTCAGTCAAGTGACTGCAGTGTGCTTCAAGTTTCACACTTTGCAAATCTCTGATAAACTATAGCCCTCTGAGACCTGGGAGAGGGCTCCTTATGGAAGCACAGCCAGGTTAACTCCAAGTCACTCAGAGCTCTCATCTGGACAACCCAGCACCCTACCAGGTTTCACTGATATACATCTGATCACTAACATTCTAGAGGGAATTTTCCTTTTTTCTTTTTTTAAAATCAGTATGTGATTATTATCAATGACCCTCTCTAGCCTGACCATAACAAGCAACACCCTATTTTTTTTTTTTAACAAAATATATTCCAATCCAGGGTATTTTTCCTATGTGGAGACACAGGACTTATGGTAAAAGCATTAGGGAAGTGTGTGCACATCAGCATGTCCTGGGGGCCTTACTGAAAGACACAGACTGCTGGGACTCCCCAGCCACAGTTTCTGATTCAGAAGGTCGTGGGTAGGGGCTGCAAATAAGCATTTCGAACAAGTTACTAAGGGACACTGAAACTGTTGGTCTGGAGGCCATATTTTGAAAATGATTGCACTAAGGTGATGGTGGTAGTGGTGGATGTACTGTTGTTGTTCGGAAATGGGGTGGTGATTTTAATCAGTGAACTGGAAATAGGAAGCAATCAATACAGAGAGGTGGGGCTCAGACAATGAATCAGCGTGGGTGGCCCTCATTGGAGTGACAGAAAATTTAAATTAACCACGTTTAATCAGAAAAAGAAGATATAAAATAAAATAATAGAAAAGACCAAGGATAAACCTAAGCAAAGATAGGCACAACTCGATTCAGAAGCCAAAACCTTCCTACTAGGACCATGGTGATGATGGCTAGCTAACCACCAAAAGTGGGTTCTCCTTTCTAAGTTAGAGGTTTTGCTGCTCAGCTGGGGTCTCTCTTTCCCAGTTCCCACCCCAGCATCCAGACCTAGATATGAAACTGGACCTTGCCAGAGAATCTGAGCAGAAGTGATGCCTGTCACTTTGGGACTTAACTTACGCCTTCTCCTCTTCCTTTCCACCACCAGACACAAAAGATGCCAGGGTTCTAGGCAATGACAGAATCAGAAGATGGAAGGAGACTGGGTTCTTGATTTGTCACATGGAGGAAAGCTGTCTGCCTACCAGGAACTACTACTTATATGATTATCATCTGCCACTTTGTTATAGCAACCAACATTAACCCAAAAGAAGGACTTAGTTTTCCCTGCCTCCAAGTTAGGGCTTCATTCTAAAACACAACAACCTTCCCAAGTTCAAGATCAATGGAAATAAAAGGAGACTCTCTGTGAGCATCCAAGCAAATCCTGGGATTCATTACGTTAGGCTTCCCTGGTGGCTCAGAGAGTAAAGCGTCTGCCTACAATGCAGGAGACCCGGTTTCGATCCCTGGGTCGGGAAGATTCCCTGGAGAAAGCAATGGCAACCCACTCCAGTACTCTTGCCTGAAAAATCTCATGGACTGAAAAGCCTGGTAGGCTACAGTCCATGGGGTCGCAAAGAGTCGGACACGACTGAGCGACTTCACTTTCACTTTCACATGTAACTCCCTGAAACTGATCCCTGTGATACAGAAGAGAGGCGAGCCTGTATCGATTTCTCCACCCCAAAGCCATGAAACTCAAGGGGCTGTTACAAGAATTTGGAAAAGTGACTATGGGCAGGCAAAATAAAGGTGCCCATTAGGGGAAACACATGAGGACAAGGGAGCTGGCTGCCAGTGAAATCTGATTAGAAAGATGACAGGTGTATGAAACCAAGAGTGAGAAAGAGGGATACCTCGGCCAGCAGAGTGACATGTGTATCACTGACTCCAGAAACAAATCCCAATTAATTGCTCTTGCCATTCAGCCCCTTGCCATTAAAGCATGCATTTTAGCAACTGCGATACTATGATCAAGCAAACGGCATCAAATTCTCTCTCATTCACTTCTAAATCAACAGTGATATAAAGCATCCACATGCTATCAATATCGACAGAGTTGCATTTCACAACCCCGTCATTTAGCATTTATACCTCTAGCCTTCATCTCGATGTGATTAGTGTTTATTTACCTAAACACCAGTGGATAAATGACCATGCCAAGGTGATGCAAGATGTGGTTCCAGAAAGTCTACCATCAATTGTCCCATACACCACAAGCCAGGGGCCAGTTTCTCTCACAGGTTACTCTCTAACCATGCTTCTTTTGAGCAAATGGGCAAACTTTTATTTGGAATGTCACCAGGAATCGTGCCAGCTGTTTATATTTTTAGAGGCTCTTTTACATAAGCTATTGTAAACTCTACCTTGGAAAATGAACAGACTTTTCAAGAATGCATAGTTGGTGTCATCCTTTTCCCTTAAAAGGAAATGATCCTAACTGGCCAATACTATTTTAATGTTTATTCACAGTCATTATGCTTATTCACAGCCATTCTCTGCCCCAAGTATTATAAATTTGTTGCAAAGGGTTCTATTGGCTGAGATGCCAATTTTCTCAAGTTATACAGTTATTTGAGACTTATGAGTTATTTGAGTTTGAGTTATTTCTCAAGTTATTTGCAGTTTACACAGAGCAAACTGACCCTGAAATAATACCTTTTCATTTTTTGCTAAAAGATTTCAAATGCAAAAAAAAATTAAACAGAAGTATACTCAGTCCTCTTGACAGAGAAGGATTGTTACAATATTGGAGTGCCTGTGAATACCACCTCCAACTGTTTAGGTTCAGGCAAGAGGTTCAAGGTGGCCACATCTCACTGAGGTGCACAGGTAGACTTTATAGAGATTGCGCTAGGTTCCAAGTTAAACAGGAAAATCATCCTTATGTTTTCTGTGTGCTTTTCCCTTCATCAAGTTTCCAATCTCCAGTTATAAAAATAAAATGTATGTTTTGAAAAGCATGCTTTTTTAGGACCAATTAATATTCAGGAACATATCACAGAAAAGGTACCGAAGTAAGCACAGCATTCCTGTCTATTTTATCCTGATCTGACATACAACCTCAACCACGGGGCTCAATAACTTTTCTCTGCCTCAAATCTTCTTCCCATGGAAGCAAGTTAAGCTTCCCAGAAAGAAAACCTGTCCTACAAAAGCTACACACGGTCCCATCAGTGGGGACGACCACCCTTCCCACCG
The DNA here is from genome assembly GCF_001704415.2 of Capra hircus. Taxonomy (NCBI): domain Eukaryota; kingdom Metazoa; phylum Chordata; class Mammalia; order Artiodactyla; family Bovidae; genus Capra; species Capra hircus. The sequence goes on from NC_030829.1 coordinate 31,745,756, forward strand.
GCTCTTGACCTTGCGGGAAAGTAGGGGAATGTGTGTCAATGTGTCAGCAAGTTCTCCCACTCGGGGGTGGGGGTGGCAAGGGCGCAGGCCACAGAAGCCTTCCTGAAATTGCTCAATAGCCCACAATTTTCTTATAGAAAGACACGATTTTACCAGTGCCTTCCCTAAAATTTCAACTTACCACGTTTGGATTTAAAATATTTGCTCCCACACAACCCAAGACCTTTTTCCCATGGACACTTGAATCAAAGAACACAGTTACTGACATTTGAATGCTTTGAAGATTTCTTTCGTAAAGGAGTGAATTAAAACACGCCATTGCCTATGGATGTCAACTCTGATGGAAGCTAGAAGTAGTGTGTGGGAGGAGAGGCTTCTTCTTTTACTTTCTGCAGGAACACTGACATTTTCACATCAGTGTAGACAGGAAGTGTGTGACCCAGGGGCTGAAAACAGCCCAGGGAGTCAGGAGTTCTACGTGGGTCATTTCTTTGTGGTGGGCATGTGTATTTGCTGAAATCGATCTCAGGCTTTACTTCTTAATCCTAGGTGACTTGGCCCTCTCCTTTGCACCAAAGATGCAGCCAAAAACTGTTCCTAAACTAAACATAAAGGAAGAATGACCCGACCAGAATGATCTCAATGCAACAAAAGTGAAATGAGCAAGGGGACCATTCAAGTAAGGCGATCCTGGAAGAAAGGAAGGATAATAAAAATATCAAGACCCATCTCCACGTTTAGTCCGGGGGTAGATTTGTAAAGACAAGCATAAATCTCTGACTCCCTGGACATTAGAAAAACATTTAAGACTAAGTTATAAACACTTATTTACAGTAAAGATTAATGCCTGCATGTCTTTCTCCACTGTTCATTTAGTAACTCTTTTCATGCATTACCTTTCATCTTCACAGCAGCCTTGCAAAGTAGTTCTCACTCCATCTTACAGAGGAGGGAACTCAGAGAGGTTGGTGAGCTTGTCCAAAGTCACACAGCTAGCGAATGGCAGCGGCAAGATCTGCGCTTTTAACCCAGACATTTGGTGCCTCAAAAATCACTTCCTCTATGAGGTCATTTCTAAAGACCCATCCAATAAAGCACCTTCTTTCCCAGGCCCTGTCTATCAATAACATTCTATTTCATTTTCCTAGCATGAAAACTTGTCTTATTCATCTATTTGCTTCATTATCAGTTTATATCTCCCACCTCCAAGATGACAGCGCCATCTAGTTTATCTGATTCTACTTTTGATTCCCTACACCAGCAAAGAGCTGTCATAAGATAAGCACTTAATAAATAAGTGTTGTAAGGAAGGAGAGAATGAGGTAGGTACAGAAAAGAAAAAAAAAAACAAATCTACGTCCTTCTGACCCCAAAGTTATACTGCCTTTGCTGAAAGCGACTGAGTGACATTTGAGAAATGACCTGGGGAGGACAACGGGGGCTCATGACTTTGGGGTATCATTTACTTCCTAGTGGGTCTTTCTCTCACCATTGTCTCCACTTCCTGAAGCACTGCATTCCTCTCAGCCTGCCCTGGTTCAACCTCTGTGCGAACACTCCAAAGGTGTGTGTCTTTAACCTTCAGAGCATGCCTGAAAGGCCACAGGAAGGAAGATGCAGCAAAGAAGGAAAGAAGCCATGTTTAAGACCAGACCTAGAGACACAAGGGGCCTGGTCCCCAGTCCTTAGGAACAGAAATAGGGTGTGGGTGTTTCAACAGAGATCCCAGATCTGCCTGCTGGTCCTCTCGCCCTCAGCTGGCTCAGGAAAGATGCAGCCTTCATGGCTTGCTGTAATTCCTTGCCCTCAAGTACACACTGTTCACCAGACTCACAAAAACCTCCTTATAAACGCTACATTTGTCTTTACAATATGAAAAGCTTGGGGCAACTACACTGACTATCTCTGACCCGCCTTCCTGACTGTTTTCTCCAAATAATGCATATTTGGAGATGAGTCAAACATATTTTTATAATTTACTTTGATTGAGACAGACCTAACAGCAAAGTACATTTCATACTTAAAACACACACACAAAACAAATGAAACTCTTGCTTACCGTCCTTGAAAAATGACCAAAAAAACACAATTTAGCCAAAATTTTCTCCTATTATTTATCCTAATACTGCCAGTTCTGAAACAAAGCAGTTGGAAGGGGAAATTTAGTAACTTTGATTTGTCCCAAGATACATTTTTTTACACTGAGGTCCTATTCCTGACAGTAAGCACATGTGACCTGTTCTAAAAAAAGGATATTTTCCACTTCTTGCACAACTGGAGCAGATATAAACATCAGCCTGTGCAAACGGCACTGCAGAACTCAAAGGGAATTAAACACACACACACATACACACACTTAAATAATTCTATAAATAGCAGTACTCGGGAAAAGGAAATCTCCAATAACACACAAAACCAACACTTAGAATCCCACTTTAATCAAGTTTTCCATCTAATCATACCACACAAGCAATCTGCATAATAAGATCTGAACATCTGCCAGGTTAACGTACTTCAATCTTGTCTATTTTGCTTCAGATACATAATTCTGCACTTGCCTTAGTGTTGATGCGGAGGGGGAAAATTGTAATCATGGTAAAATAGAAGAGAAGGAATTGATATTACTAGCATATGCTAGGCACGCTACAAAGCACATTTACACATGTTATCTCAGTTTTAAAATTTCCACCAACCCTAAGAGGACACTTCTGTAGATTCCACTTCACAGGTAAAGAAATTGAGAGTCCAGGAGGCTAAGAGTCCAGCTGTGAACACAGACACATCAGTTAAGTGGCAAAGCCGCGGGCACTGTGATTAATTAAGCATGGCTACTTCTGAACCTGTCTATGTGCATCCATTCTCTGCCACCCCAGGTGACCACAGAGCAAGAGGAAGAGCTGGGACTCTGGTGAGAAGTATAAAGGCAGGAATGTATCTGGGGGTGCAGTGGTTAAGACTCCATGCTTCCAATGCAGAGGGTGCGAGTTTAATCCCTGAACGGGGAGCTAAGATGGAAGCAGTATTATAACAAATTCAATAAAGACTTTAAAAATGGTTCATATAAAAAAAAATCATGCCTTAAGGCATGTAACATTTTATTTAATGTTATAAAGAACTATGCTTTGAGTATTGCTTGACATTCAATGCCAAAATCGAATCCCCTTATTTACTGACAAAACTCCACCCCAGTTTCCCTTCCTCTATTACGTTCCCATGGCTCATGCCCCTGATTATCACACTCCGTCCTGTATGTTTGGCTGGATCTGTGTGTTCCCTTCCCTCCCACTACAGAGGCGAGTTTTGGAGAAGGCGCAGCACAGGCAGGCCCCGTGCCTTTCACAGGGCAGCCCAGACTAGTGCACTGGAACACAGGACCAAAGCCAGAACCAGGCCCATCTAATCATGATGCCTTGGTTTCCTTCTCTTAAAATGTCAACAGCAAAAATACAAGCACCCAAGGTAGAAGTGAGACTTAACTGAGTTAACAGAAGTAAAATACCCAGAATCATTCCTGGCATGTAGTAACCACTGCATGTTACTTGTTTTTAAAATTATAACCACAACATTATTGCTCTTATTTATTATTATCATCTCAAGCAGGTTGTGCAAGTTAACACATGTAAAACCACTTAGGACGGGGGCTGGCACACAGTGCAGCCTCAGTAAATGTTAATAGCATTCATCGGTATGAATTTGCAGGTACTCAATATATACGTGTACAATATGAATCTGTATGTATGTGATGATGCCACAGATGTTTTGTTTGTTTTTTTTTTAACCAGCATAAAGAAACTATTAAGGACTGCATCAAAATTATAAAACACAAAAGATTTATCTGCAACACCTCATTAGAGGGGGAAGCAAAAAGATTTTACTAAACTTGGGATAATTTTATTGCATAACAACGCTGGCCTTAGAGAAGAAAGCCAGAGTCAACCAAATGCAAACACATTCTGGAAGGTCAGGACTCACTGCTAAGTAATAGAGAAGTAACAAGAACATCTGCTAACATTTACTGAGCACTAAATATGTGCCCAGCATCATGCTAATACGTTTCCATAGTCAATGTCACAATTAATGTCCTTAAGACCCTTAGGAGGCAGGCCCCTCAGTTGCCAGATGAAGAAACTGAGTTTAGAGGTCATCCAGCCTCCCCAAGGTCACTCAGCTTGTTAGGGACAGACAGAAATGACAGAACAATCCTCTTAAATCTCCATGTAAAGTAATTCTCTACAGATCAGACAGAAAGAAAAATCAAGAAAACTTTCCGAAATCAATACAAGATGGACAGTTCCGTCTTGCCAAGAATGAACAATCATTCATCTCATTTTATAAATGAAAGGGTATTTTTAATAGGAAGATGTGGGTGCATGCAAGGTCGCTTCAGTCGTATCCGACTCTTTGTGATCCTATGAACTGTAGCCCCCCAGGCTCCTTTGTCCATGGGCTTCTCCAGGAAAGAATACCAGAGTGGGTTGTCATGCCCTCCTCCAGGGGATCTTCCTGACCCTGGGATTGAATCTCTTATGTCTCCTGCCTTGGCAGGCAGGTTCTTTACTACTAGTGCCACCTGGGAAGCCCAGGAAAAATCTCAGACTAAATCCAAGAAATGGTGGTGACTTTACATGGAAATTCATGCATGTGAGCATGAGTTGGACACAACCATCTTTTCTTTTCATCTGAATACAAATCTACAACAATTTCACACACCTCTCTCTGAATCAGCATCTGGGAACCATTGCTCTATCTCATCCTGCCAATATAAACCTAATACTCATTTTCATTCCCATTTCTAATTTGTGGGAAGTTAAAGAACCATTATCTAAACCATTATTAAAACTTTGAGAAGAGGAGAAACTGGAATTAGATTAAATAAATTCTGAAGTCCGTCTAGGAAAAGGGCATTAGCAGCTACAAAGCCACAGAATTTAGCACCAAGTTGAGAGTCCCTTGGACTGCAAGGAGATCCAACCAGTCCATTCTAAAGGAGATCAGCCCTGGGTGTTCTTTGGAAGGAATGATGCTAAAGCTGAAACTCCAGTACTTTGGCCACCTCATGCGAAGAGTTGACTCATTGTAAAAGACTCTGATGCTGGGAGGGATTGGGGGCAGAGGAAAAGGGGACGACAGAGGATGAGATGGCTGGATGGCATCACCGACTCGATGGACATGAGTTTGAGTGAACTCCGGGAGTTGGTGATGGACAGGGAGGCCTGGCGTGCTGCGATTCATGGGGTCACAAAGAGTCGGACACGACTGAGCGACTGAACTGAACTGAACTGAAACGAAACAAAAGAACTATGAACCTGAAAGATGCTAACATTTTTTTTTTTTAATTTTGGGGGGACCTAAAGCCCTACAGAGAGTCCCTTCCCTGATGGTTCAATGGTTCCACATCTGACCCTGACCTGACTGTGCCCATGTGCGATATCTAGGTTCATCCTCTCATATCTGGCACCTTTCCTCTGCCACCCACCATTCGCGGCTCATTTCCAGGAGAATATACCAAGGTTTCAAAAACCTTTGGGGAGGAACCAAACTGCAAACATTTCTTCAGGAGACCCTTTTCTCTTGTGTCTCTCTATGACACCGCTTCTCCAGTCACTGTGACCAAAGTGGGGTTCCATCACCTAAATCCACTGGCTTCACATTCCTAAAGCCTAGGAGGTCTGGGTTAGGAATGAAACTGTCTTTCCTCATCAAACACTTGCACATCTAAGCCTAGTCCAGATGAAGAATATATAAACTCCTCTTTGGAGACAGCATGGTGGATACCTATTTTAAAAGGAAGGCAGCCTTAAATGCAAAAACCAGAATCAAATGGCCCATCCAGAATGAAATACAAAGGGAGAAAATAACACATAGTCAAACAACAAAACACTATTGTGCCAGGCATTGTTCTAGGCCTGTTCATCTGCAACAGGGGTGAGTCTGTGTCCCATGGACATTTGGTGGCATCTGGACATATTTTTGGATGTCACAACTTGAGGAGGGATGCTATGGCCTTGAGCAGGAAGAAGCCTGGGATGCTGTTAAACATCCTGCAACACCCAGGACAGCCCCCACACCAAAGACCTATCCAGTCCAAAGTGTCAACAGCACTGATGATGAAACTCTGTTCTAGGTCCTGGGGGCATCACAGTAAACCAGGAAGACCCAAAAATCCCTATCCCTTTGGACCCTGCAATTTAGTACAGAGAAACATAGCATAACTGGAACCCATTAGAAAATGATAGACTAGGTCATAATGTAAGTACTGTGGGAAAAACCGAGCAGGGCAAGGGACACTGAGAGTTTAGACGGAGAGCCACAGCACAGAGCGTGCTCAAGGCAGGAATGACATTTAAGGGAAGACATGAAGTCGGCTGGGGAGGGAATGAACGCTACTGCTCTCCGGACAAAGACAGAAAGTGCACTTGCTGGCCCCAGCAAGTGCAGCTTACAAAGGGCCAGAGGTGGAGAGGTCTGGAGTGTTCCGGGAATGGTGAGGAGGCTGGCTGCAGCAGAGGGAGCCAGGGGAACAGCAACAGGAGACCCACAGTCAGCGCTGACAGGCAGCCCGCCCATAAAGTGGTCTGCCTTGGACCACTTTAAGGGTCTCGAGTTTTACTGATACCAGGGAGGGTTCTGAAGAGAGAACATGATGTGATAGATTTACCATGAGGTTTCTCAACCTCAGCAGTAACAATCTGGGTACAGATAATTCTTCATTGTGAGACTGTCCTGAGCACTGGAGAATGTTCAGCAGCATTTCCATTCTCTACTTACTAGAGGCCAGTAGTAACTCTCACCCATTGTAGCAACCAAAAATGTCTCCAGACATTGCTGAATGACCCCTGAGTGGGGCAAGCCACCATTCAGGTTGAAAACCAGTTTTAACATAGACATTGTGGCTCCTGTGTTGAAAAATCCACTGAGAGTCAGCAAGGAAAAAGGCAGGAGAACAGGTAAGAGAAAATTAGCCAGCGAGGCCAGGTGGCAGTCTGAACCAAAGTGGGAGCAGAGGAGTTGGTAACAAGTAGGCAGATTCTAGGGGCATCCCTGGTGGCTCAGATGGTAAAGAATCTGGCTGTAATGCAGGAGACCCACGTTGGATCCCTGGGTTGGGAAGAGCCCCTGGAGAAGGGAATGGCAATCCACTCCAGTATTCTTGTCTGGAGAATCCCAGGGACAGAGGAGCCTGGCAGGCTACAGTCTATGGGGTCGCAAAGAGTTGGACACAACTGAGCAATTAACAGTCTTCTTTTTCAGGAGGATTCTAGAGATATCTTCAACTCCAAAAGACAATCCAGAAAATACATCTGATAGACAAGGCAGTTGCAGCCATCTTCCCCTTCTGATTTCAACTTTTTCCAACCAAGATTACAAGAAGGGAGGTGCCCAGGCAAAGACTTAAGACAAAAAGCCACGAGGAGGAGGCCCTGAACATGCAGCCCTTGCAAAGTCACACAACAGATGTCGATGACAATACATCAGAAAACTGTGGAAAACTGTACTATAGGGAAATTTTGCCAACCCCATATATTTATTCACAGATTTTATTTCACTGGTTTATTTCAAAGAGCATGTGTCTGCTCCACAGACAAGTTTTACAACTTTTTTCATTTAGCCTTTCTCTGTGCACCGGTTCCATCCTGCACCTGTTTCCAGCTTCAACGTGTGAAACCAGCGCTTCCCACGTCCCCGAAATTTTCTTTACACGTGCAAGCTAGCTCCTGAGGATGCTCAACCCTTGCAAGTCTTTTTTTTTTTTTTTTGCCAACTCTGAAAAAGAACAGGCCCCAAATCCTCCAACGTGAGTTTCATGGCATTCATTTGGGTTTTTCCAGATGGTATTTTCCTCACTCTCTCAAATTTATTTAATGTTATGTATCAGCTACCATCAAAAATGTTCCAAACAGTCCGGTTAATTCATTTCTTTCAGGACTACACACACACACACACACACACACACACACACACACACACACTCCCTCCCTCATTCTGGCCATGTAAGCATTTGCTTATAGAAGCAAAAGCAGAGACTGCTCGGTAAAACACTGGTCCCTTCAGCCGAATACAGATAAAGCCCCAATGAGCATAACCAACAATACCCTTTACACACTATTACTCCACACCCCCAACCCCCAACACACACAATCTAGGCTCACACACAAAACAGCCATTATGAAGAGAAACCACTAACTAAAGGCTGGTTTTAGGCAACTAACTGCATAGGAGGTTTCCTTCCAATCTCCCTGAAGCATCTGCCAAGAGGCTGCTTCAGCCACCCCGTCAGTCGGTGTGCTCTCCGCAGATTTTCTTCTCCAAAGTGGATTCAGAGTCTGACACAGCCCTGAAGGAAACGAACCTAACTGCACAAGTACCAATCCCCCATGCCCCAGCAGCTATGCTCACATCCCTTCACTCCGGATTCAGTCCTTCCTTCACCATGATTTCTGGACCCTCTCCCCCTCTGCCAGCCAGGCCCCTTCACCCAAACACTATGGACAGTGAGGGGCCGGCAGGAAGGTTTGAAACGGATGCAGAAGCACTGCTGAAGCTTCTAGTTCCAGCCTCATGCTACCTCACAACTGAGGGATGGAACTAAACCCTCTCTACTCTCAGCGCCTCAACTGACCACCTCTCTCTTAGTAAACACTGGAAATGTCCTGAGTGGCCACAGGACAGAGAGGAAGAAAGACAACCAAACTGCTCCAACGGACAAGTGGGAGTGGAGGCAGCGTAAGAAGTGAGCACTAGGGGTGATGGGATGCCAGACCAGCAGGTGTCTTTACTCTCCTCCCAAACAGTTTTAGAAGTGCCCAGAGAATTAAAGACACGTCGCGGCCCAACAGCGGTCACTCGCCAAATCTCCGTCTCAAGGTTTTTTTTTTTTTTCCCCCTCCAGGGAAGGCCTGCATTTGAATGGGACCCCAAAGCCCGGGACAAGGAGACACACCCCCCCACCTCGCACCCCGCCCCTCCCGCACAGGGGTGCCGCGGCCGGGAAGGTCAGGGGCGGGGCTGGGGAAACCTCACCTGGAGGCGGCCCGAGGTCGGTTTTCCCAGAGGGGCCCGACTCCTAAGCCGCCAACAACACAGGAGCTAATTGCTTGTCTCTAACGTCGCGCTCGATCCACCGTAAGCTCTCCCTCCCCCAAGTTCTCAGCACGCTGGGATTTTCAGAAAAGGGGTTCACTCGAAACTAGCACTGACCGCGTCCCGGCCCGGCGCTCCTTCTCCCCCACCTCCGCTTCGGGGCACTCCCCAGCCCCCACCCGCTCTCCGCAGCTGGTATCCCCAACCGAGGGATCCCCTTGCCCTCGCGGGCTGTCCGGGGCTGTCCGCCGCACCCCCAAAATGCGCTCGGGCGGAGACCCTCATTGGTGCACCGGTCCGGCCGGCACGGCCCCCAACTGCGGGGGTCAGTTCGCCCTCTGCCCCGGGGCAAGGGCACGGGGTCCTTGTCCCAGAGTCCGAGCCAGCTGCTTTCCTCGCCTCAGAGTGGGCGGCAACGGGTCCCCCAGGTGCGGGCCGCGCCTCCCTCCAGCTGTCACCACTCACCTGCTCTTCAAAGGTTGACTTTTGAGTTCGTAATAGGTTTTGGGCTCTTCGTGAAACTCCTCCCCGACTTCGAAATCCGGCACGATCCCCGATTCCGACTGCATGGCTCCAGCTTCCCGTCCTCGCACTGTTCCAAAGTGAGAACCGAGCCCGGGGTCGGAGTGGAGGTGGCGGGGCCTGGGTCCCCCGAGCGGTGCGCCCCCAAGCCTTGCAGAGCTCAGCCCGCTGGCCCGCGCGCGGCCGCCCGCCCCGGCGCCGGGAGTTTACACTCGAACCGGGACGGGAGGGGCGGCTGCCCGGCGCCGTCTGGGATCTGTAGTCACAGCCGGGCCGAGTATACCCGACTTGCCAGGGGAGCTGCTCGCCACAAAACTACAATTCCCAGAAGGCTATGCGAGGGCAGAGGCAACGTGGTAGACACCGCTAGTGCAACTCCTGTTTGGATTCATTGTCAATGTCAGCAGCTCCTCTCCCTTCTCTCTCTCCACTAGCTTCAAGGGTACAGACTTGACCATTTAATATTAATAAGAATGGACTCAGCTGTGTTCTCCTACCATCACTCCTCCAAGCTCACACATTCGCGAGGGCACGCCAAGTCCTTGTTAAAATATATATACATATAGTAAAGGGTTTTGGCACTAGAAAGTTTCAGCCTTCAAGTCTCTCTTAAACAGACTTTATATTAGGCTACATGTATTACAGCGCTGCTGCGGCAAATCAACCTGTCCTCGATTTGGAACTGCGTGGAGGAACTTTCCTTCACTCTCTAAGTAAAATAGTACTGTTCTTGTGCGTCCCTTTCCTGTAACTAACTCAGTCAGGGCTTTTACAATACTTTTCATCCAGCTGAATGACTCTCCTTTATCGAATTAGCCACTTCTAATCCAAAGCGGCACTTGAAAGGTGCAGTTAATTTTAAAAGGCACAAAGTTACAAAACGGCGTCGTCACTGTCTGCTTTTAATTTCTCAGTTGGCTGGGACTTCAAATGAAATCGTCTTAACTTTACAGGAGTGAAGCTGTAGGGCACATAAAATGTACAAGTGTCAACTCCCCCCACCCCCACCACAGCTTCCCGGCACTCAGTTAGGTAACAGATTAACAGACACTGTTATGGCTCATTTGAACTTCCAGTCTTTCCCTCTGATTAGTTCCAGGAGGGTATTTTTCTTTCTTTTAAAAGTGTTTGGAGGTATCAGGGAGGAAGTAGAGAGTTAGAGGGTGGCTTTTAAAGTTCTAAGACCCACAGTTGAAATCCCCAGTACTTCTCTAAAGTGCTGTGTAATCGTGAGCTTGTCACTTGATTCCTAGAAGCCTTAATTTCTTCAACTATAAAAGAGGAGATTGCAAAATCTGTTTTTTGAAGATGTTTCGAGGTCAAATGCAACAGAATGATCTGTAATCTATAAAAATGCTGCTCAATGGTCATTGTTTTATTTGCCAGATCTTGAAGATATTTCGTAGACTAACACTTCATTTGTGAGTTTGTCCTTTCAAAAGTAATAAATCATCATCCTGTGAGAAAATCCTAAGGAGGCTAGACTAATGACTGGTACCTCCCAGGAGTTGGCTGTTTGCTAGTTCGCCTTGGATGAAACATCACATTAGGTCCATACCAGTAAAATATTACAGAACCTGAACACTCCTGTGGAAAATAGGCATTTTGTGCTCATGAAATAGGATCCCAGATTCCATGATAGATACTACTGGAAATTAGACATTAAAGTTAAAAAAACAAAAAAGTTATTCTCTGCCAGAAAAAAGAGGAAACGTAAAACATGCAAGAAACACTGAGACTATACTTGTGGTCTCATCTTGTTTCTCAACTATAGGTGACTGGAATATGGACTTCCCTGTAGCTCAAATGATAAAGAATCTGCCTGCAATGCAGGAGACCCGGGTTTGATCCCCGGGTTGAGAAGATCCTCTGGAGAAGGGAACAGCAATCCACTCCAGTATTCTTTCCTGGAAAATCCCATGGACAGAGGAGCCTAGCGAGCTACAGTCCATGGGGTCTCAAAGCATTGAACAAGACTGAGCAACTAACATTACTGCTACTAGAAGGGGATGAATATCATAATAACATGGAGGTGTTACAGGAATTTAAGGGGTATGGTCTAGAGACTCTTTATGTCTTGCACAATGACAAACTTTCTTATCTAAATATCATCCATACCTGTATTGAGAAACACTGGAATCTTCTTAATCATTTGGTTCACTGGAAACCTTTTAATATGAGGAAAGCCACTGATCTGCTCCACAGAAAATGTGGATGAAAACAAGATTCTTGTGCCTAATTTTAGTCCGTTGACCTTCAAAGGCTATCAAGGACTTCGGGTTCAGTTCAGCTCAGTTCAATTGCTCAGTCATGTCCGACTCTGCAACCCCATGGACTGCAGCACGCCAGGGTTCCCTGTCCATCACCAGCTCCCGGAGCTTACTCAAGCTTATGTCCATTGAGTCAGTGATGCCATCCAAACATCTCATCCTCTGTCATCCCCTTCTCCTCCCACCTTCAATTTTTCCCAGCATCAGGGTCTTTTCTAGTGAGTCAGTTCTTCTCATCAGGTGGCCAAAGTACTGGAGTTTCAGCTTCAGCATCAGTTCTTCCAATGAATATTCAGGACTGATTTCCTTTAGGATAGATTGGTTGGATCTCCTTGCAGTCCAGGGGACTCTCAAGAGTCTTCTCCAACACCACAGTTCAAGAGCATCAATTCTTCGGTGCTCAGCTTTCTTTACAGTCTAACTCTCACATCCACACATGACTACTGGAAAAACATAGTTTTGACTAGACAGACCTTTGTTGGCAAAGTAATGTCTCTACTTTTTAATTTGCTGTCTAGGTTGATCATAGCTTTTCTTCCAAGGATCAAGGGTCTTTTTGAATTATAATGAAATAGTCCATTTTGTCATTATATCCCACAGTGACCTGCTAGACCTAAGGGATCTAATCCAAAAGGGAATAAACTGTCAGGAAAGCTAAGACACCTGAACTTAGCTCCAACTAAGTAAGCTTGCCCTGAGGTACACACAGATAGCTGCTATTTTTTTCTCCTTCATTTTTTGTTCTGATCTCATCCTACTCGGTCCAGGAAGATGACTCTTTTCATCACCTATGGTTGGGTTATTGATGACAGTGCCATCTGCCACCCTGTAGGAGTAGCTATGAGACTGTTCCTGGCCCATCAGGGGGGCCATTTTCCTAGCCATGGTGATTCCTGGAGGGATGGACACAGTGTCCTACCGTGACTAGAAGTCCTCCTTGAGACTTTTCTTCTGGGGCATCTTGGGAAGACTGTCTGATTCTTGGAAGCATAGTGCTGGAGGTAAGGAAATCTAGAGCTTATTACTTATGGTCACAGAATAATGGCCATTTTTAATCAGCAGTGAAGCTGATAAAAAATGAGAGAAAATGAGACAAGATCAACAAAAAGAAGCAGAAACAAGCAAAATTGAGAAACAGAAAATAACAATAACATCGTTTCAGCTCCCCATTCCAACCACATCTGAAGTCAGATATCCTTGGACTTTTCAGATATATGAACCAAATTTTTTCTTTCTTTTTGCTGTAACTGTTAAAAATGTTCAAAGTAAAATGCACTGCTTATGAACATGGTATTATGTTAGGTACCCAGACTACAAGAATGTATCTGACTTCCTGCCCTCAAGAGGCTCAAAGTTCAGGAGCTGAGTCGGGGCTTGTAGCACAATGAGAAGCCACACCCAAGGTGGCAAATGTTAGGCAGCAGATAACTGGTGTGTGATTTATACTTTATACTCATTTATCCCAACAACTATTTGTGGAGCCAACCACATTATATGCTAGTTATGGGGGAAACGGCAGTAATGAGCCACCTGTATCCCCTGTACTCAGGATAGGGTCCCTGACTTTTTAGGAATAGTAGTGAAAATGATCTCATGGATAAATAAAGTGATAGGTAAATTCTACAAGTGTCTGAAAAAGAAGCAACCACTGAAGGCAAAAAAAGAGATAGTTCTTGGAGGAGAAGGGACTAAGCAACAAAAGAAAGAAAGAGTCGGGGAAGAAGGAAAGAGAAAAGAAAAGGAGGAGGAGAGAGAGAGAAGAAGGACAGAAGAGAAAGAAAAAAAGGAAGGGAGAGAGTAAGAGAAAGAAACCTATGTATAAACTATGAAAACTACCACCAATTTCCAGGGGGAAAAAAAGAGAGAAATATGTTAATAATACCACAAGGATTCAGAAATTGAGAAATCTACAAGACATTGAGAAATCTTAAAAAAAAACAAACAGCATGAAATAAAGGGGAAGGAGGAACTGCTATACAGATTTTTAAATATTTAAAAGACATATTAGGTACATGAGTTAAATCTCATTTTAAAAATGATTTTGGAAAAAAAGAGACATATCACTCAAACATTTTGCAGGCTTTATCTGAGTTCTGATTTGAACAAAGCAAAGAAGATGATTAATAAAAAATCCAAGGCAAAATTTGTGAAGCTTAGGTCTGAATATAAATTGCAACATAAATGGATTAGGAAAAGACTGGCTGAGGTATGAAGGGCGATTTAAATGAATTTAGGAAAGGAAATCTAATGAGTCTCAAGAATAGCTGATTGCCGTGCAGCAGTTGAAGAGCCACCAGGGTTAAGAGCTAAGCAATGAGTTTGAAGAGAAGCTTCCCTGGTGGCTCAGGTGGTAAAGAATCCCCCTGCAATATAGGAGACCTGGCTTCAGTCCCTGGGTTTGGAAAATCCCGTGGAGAAGGGAACAACTACCCACTGCAGTATTCTAGTATTCTGGCCTGCAGAATTCCATGGACTGTGTAGTCCATTGGGTCACGGAGAGTCAGACATGACCAAGCCACTCTCACTTTTACCTTGTTAAGAACTTCTAAAGAAAAATTATTCTGGCACTTACTAAAGAATAATAAGCCCAACATGATTCAGGGGGACTATTGCCATAGGTGTAGGAACAACAGCAATGGGTGAGGTTTTGCAGTAGAGGAAACACACTGGACTCAACTTCAAACACAACAAGAAAAAGTTGGAGATTTATATCCAAGAAACAGAATGTGTATTGGGGTGTAGAAGGTGGTCAGTGGGTAGTAAATCACTAAAAAGGTAGTGTAATTCTTTGCTTAAACTGACCTAACAGGATTCTTGCTGAAGGCAGGCTAGGTAATCAGATATTTCCTAGGGGATGGTAGGGATGAAGAAGGTGATCAGATATCAGGGTTGGGGCTGCTGGTTAAACTGACTTGACTGGATTCTTGCTAAAACTGGTCAATGCTAGTGGAAATCCAAAAGTCAAGGTCTAACTGGGAAGAGAATTCAGAGGCAACTAACTAAAGTTTAGTCCAGGAGAGAGATTCAAAGCAAAGAAGTGCCTTTTACAGGGAATAAATCCAATATTTTGTAACAACTTTAAATGGAGTATAATCTCTAAAAATTTTTAATCATTATTCTGTACTCCTGAAACTAATAAAATATAAATCAACTGTACTTCAATGGTTTAATTATAAAAAAATTGTTTAATTATTTTTAAAAAAAAGGATGCCTTTTGAAGCTCATGAGCCCCAAAGCCCCTACAGTCCAAGGAGTCACAAAAGTTGGACACAACTTAGTGATTAAACAACCACGACCATGTTATTATTACATATTTAATTTCAAAAAATATTCAGAAAAATATCATACTGAATATACCATTTCATCACATACTTTTCCCTTTCATGTAATATAAGTAGCTTTCCTTGCCCACGACATCATTTCCATGTTTTTAAAATACACTTTCCATTCAGTAAATTTGCAAGACCTTATTTTTCTAATTTCTGTATTGCTGGACTTTTAGATTGTTTTCAATTTTTCACTATTTTAGGTAATTTCACTCCTATCCAAGTAACTAAATCTTTGCTCCCATCCACAATAATTGCCTAGAAATTAAACTGCTAGGCCAAAAAGCAGGTGTGCTTTTGAAATTTTTCCAAGAGGAATCGTTTTAAAACACAAATCTCATCTGGTCTTTTCCTTATTTTAAAATTTGAATATGCCAGGCTATTTCTGTCTGGAGTACCTTTATCTCCCCTTTTGCCCAACACACTCCTTCAAGACTCAGCTTAAATATTACCTTCTCCAGGAAGCCTCGCTTCCTTCACCAACCTTCACCAAGTTCCCAGATTGGTTTAAGGGTCCCATCCCTAAGTTTACGAGATACGCTATCTACAGTACCCAGTCCTGTAGTCATCTGCTTAACTTCTGTACACAGCTCCCACCACCCTAAAACCCCTCCTTCCTCCATCACCACCACCCCCCTACCACACACACACACACCCAGTGCACTCCTCTCCCTGCCCAGACAATGAGCTCCCAGAACGCTGGGTCCATGCCCACGATGAATGTTTAAAAATTGTCTAATGCTTACTCCTTGGAAGAAAAGTTATGACCAACCTAGATAGCATATTGAAAAGCAGAGACATTACTTTGCCAACAAAGGTGCATCTAGTCAAGGCTGTGTTTTCCAGTGGTCATGTATGGATGTGAGAGTTGGACTGTGAAGAAAGCTGAGCGCCAAAGAATTGATGCTTTTGAACCGTGGTGTTGGAGAAGACTCTTGCGAGTCCCTTGGACTGCAAGGAGATCCAACCAGTCCATTCTAAAGGAGATCAGCCCAGGGTGTTCTTTGGAAGGATTGATGCTAAACTCCAGTACTTTGGCCACCTCATGCGAAGAGTTGACTCATTGGAAAAGACTCTGATGCTGGAAGGGATTGGGGGCAGGAGAATGAGATGGCTGGATGGCATCACCGGCTCGATGGACATGAGTTTGGGTGAACTCCAGGAGATGGTGATGGACAGGGAGGCCTGGTGTGCTGCAATTTATGGGGTCGCAAAGAGTCGGACACAACTGAGCAACTCATCTGATCTGATCTGATTGAATAAATGAATGGATTACCTATCATGTGAAAAAAAAATGTTTTCTAGCAAACACACATTGTTCCTTTTTGTAATGATAGCAAGGATATTGCAAATGAAAATAGAATTTTTAGTAGGTTTTCCACAGTGTCCATTTGTACTTAGGCAAATATTGATGGAACAAAATAACTAATTTCTTCTCCAACACTAATGCTCTATCTTAGTCTGAATTGATTTATCAAAGCAGAATTTACCCTGTATCCCAGTGGCACGGTTGATAAGGAAACTGAGATTTCTTCATTAGAGCAACAAGCAAACACGTTTAGACTTGCTCATGGGAGATTTAGAAAAATATGCTGGAAAATAACTGAATGAATCATATTTAGCACTTATTAAAGGAACTAAAATCAGAAATAAAAATAAGCCAAGATACATGCACATTTCCTGTTGTGAGGGTTGCAAGGGTAAACCTCAAGGGATCTGATGTTCCCAACCAAGTTAACACAAAACATTGTCAAAAGTTTTAAAAGACAAGGACTCATTTGTCAGGTTGCAAATGAAAATATATTCGTCTTTATTTCCTCCTAGAACTCAGTAAGGAGTAAGGACTCAGTGTGCTGTTGCTGAACTGATATGTCAAAAGTAGTGTGCTAAAATATTAAGCCCCGGGGATCAAAGGTCAAGTAGCTGGGGAAAAAAAAAAAAAAAACAGAAAACTTCCAGCCTAGGAGCAAATAAAGAAGAAGAGGTCCCCAGGGACTTATTTCTTAGAGATGAGGAAAGGAATTAATATTAATTCCATAGGGATTAATACTTGTAAAATACATAAACCAGTGGTTAGCATATGACATACTCCATATAAGACTTTTATATAGTAAGTAAAATAACTAAATCTTTATTTCTTTATTCATTTTAAAAATATCTTTGTAGTACTTACTCTGTGCCACTCATATACTGAGAAAGACTGGTTGACTGATTCACAAAAGGTTTCCAAAGTTTGTTCAACTTAGACAAAAACAGGTTTAAATGTATACTAAACAGTGACTGTAGCCACAAAAGTAGAAGATGTTTGCTCCTTGGGATAAAAGCTATGACAAACTTGGACAACATATTACAAAGCAGAGACATCACTTTGCCAACAAAGTTCCATACAGTCAAAGCTATGGTTTTTCCCATAGTCATGTACGGATGTGAGAGTTGGACCATAAAGAAGGCTGAGGGCAGAAGAAAGGACTCTTTCTAGTTGTGGTGCTGGGGAAGACTCTTGAGAGTCCCTTGGACTGCAAAGAGATCAAACCAGTCAATCCTAAAGGGTATCAGTCCTGAATATTCATTGGAAGGACTGATGCTGAAGCTCCAATAATTTGGTCACCTGATGCAAAGAGCTGACTGATTGGAAAAGATTCTGATGTTGTGAAAGAAATAGGGCAAGAGGAGAAGAGGGCGACAGAGGATGAGATGTTTGGATGCCATCATTGACTCAAAGGATATGAGTTTGAGTGAGTTCCAGGAGATAGGGAAGGACAGGGAAGACTGGCGTGCTGTGTGCAGGGGGTTGCAAAGAGTCAGACAGGACTTAGTGATGGAACAACAACAAATACTCTGACCTCCTTTTCTGCATCAGAAGGGCCACTGGCTGGCTATGATCTCTGGCTCCACCAGTAACCAGCTGTGTGACCTTGAGTAAGATACCTAAAGCACCCTGATTCTCAATTTTGTTTTATGTAAAAATGGGGTGATAGTACCAAATTGGTGTTCAGTTCAGTCACTTAGTCATGTTCGACTCTTTGCAACGCCATGAATCACAGCATGCCAGGCCTCCCTGTCCATCACCATCTCCCGGAGTTCACTCAAACTCAGGTCCATCGAGTCGGTGATGCCATCCAGCCATCTCATCCTCTGTCGTCCCCTTCTCATCCTGCCCCCAATCCCTCCCAGCATCAGGGTCTTTGCCAATGAGTCAACTCTTCACATGAGGTGGCCAAAGTACTGGAGTTTCAGCTTTAGCATCATTCCTTCCAATGAACACCCAGGACTGGTCTCCTTTAGAATGGACTGGTTGGATCTCCTTGCAGTCCAAGGGACTCTCAAGAGTCTTTTCCAATACCACACAAAAGCATAAATTCTTCAGTGCTCAGCATTCTTCACAGTCCAACTGTCACATCCATACATGACCACTGGAAAAACCATAGCCTTGACTAAACAGACCTTTTTTTGCAAAGTAATATCTCTGCTTTTCAATATACTATCTAGGTTGGTCATAACTTTCCTTCCCAGGAGTAAGCGTCTTTTAATTTCATGGCTGCAATCACCATCTGCAGTGATTTTGGAGCCCAAAAAAATAAAGTCTGACACTGTAGTGAGAATTAAATAAGCATCAGTATAATACTCTTTGGTTTATATTGTCTGGAGCTCATAAGAATTCTTGGCTAACTTTATATTATTAGGAATCCACTGATGTCTGTTTAGGGACTTCCCTGGTGGCTCAGACGGTAAAGTGTCTGTCTACAATGTGGGAGACCAGGGTTCAATCCCTGGTTTGGGAAGATCCCCTGGAGAAGGAAATGGCAATCCACTCCAGTAATATTGCCTGGAAAATCCCATGGACAGAGGAGCCTGGTAGGGTACAGTCCAAAGAGAACAGAACACTTTCTGTTTCTGTTTTAAGATCTCTTCTTGCAATTATGAAATAAATTACAGTTTGGAAAAGTACATAAACCACAAATGTATTCTTTTACAAATAATGATCTTTGTCCATTTATATCTTCTACCCTCAGAGAGGTAATCACTTTTATAGTAATCATTCCTTCTTTTCTTCTACAGTTTTAACACCTAAATATGCCACCCTAAGCCATACAGTCTATTCTTGTCTATTTGGGGGCTTTAGATATATGAAATTAGGCTAGGCAGCTTCCAAGATGGCCCTCCAGTGATTCTGGTCTCCTGGTGATCTCTCCCTACACTGAATCACGGCGGGTTGTGTGATTCATCTCTGGGGCTATCAAAAAAGTTAACTGCAACTTGTATCTAGGTCTTTCAGATTGTTGAATCTGTGCGGACCATGAGGAAAGTACAACGGACCCATGTACACAGGAACTGAAGTTTCCCACCATGAGCCAACACCAACTAGCCAGACTTGTGACTGGGCCACATTAGAAGTGGATCCCTAGCCCAAGCCAAGCCTGAAGAAGACTGTAGACCGAAAGGACTTTGGCCACAACATCATGAGCAACCCTGAGCCAGAAACGCTCCAAGCCACTCCTACAGCTCTGACCCACAAAACCATGAGCAGTAATAATGTCTGTTGTATTAAAGCAAGAGGTTTTGGAGCCATTTGTTACAGATAAATAAATAATAGATAAATAGATAGATAAATAATCAGAAATTATACAATGTGAATTCTTGTGTATCTTGATTCTTCTACTCAACATTTTTTAGAGATTCATTTAAATGGTACTGTGTGTAACTTTATTTCTATGGCTGAATAGCGGCTTATTGTATGGATACATTTTAGTTTGGTTTTTATAAACATTTTTTGTTGTGGTGGGGAAGATTCTGTAGGGCTTGAGAAGTGGTAATTTTTGATCTGGAGATAGTTCATGGGCATCCCTGGTGACCCAGTGGTAAACAATTTACCTGAAATGCAGGAGATGCAGCGAGAGCTGCGAGTTCGATCCCTGAGCCAGGGAAGGTCCCCTGAAGAAGGAAATGGCAACCCACACCAGTATTCTTGCTTGGAGAATTCCACGGATAGAGGACCCTGGCAGGCTATAGTCCATGGGGTTGCGAAAGAGTCAAATACTACTTGGTAACTAAACAAACAAACAAACAAAAAGCTCTGCAGTTAGGGGAACGGAGGATAAAACAGCATTTGCACCTTTGAGGCCAAATTTACCATTATGAATCCAAATATCTTGAATAACTCAAAACAAGAAGTTTTTGGAATGATCTTATCTCTTTGCACTATAAACACAGTCATTCTGAGTGACAACCTTTCTTGTCCTTCATATCGTCTGACATCGACTCTAGGCTCCTCTGCCTCTGAAATCGAGCTAGAGGAAAGGACAGTGTGCACGCTTGCACCCCCTGTAATATCCTTTCCTCTGACAATTAAAGTAAAGCAGACACGCTTTCAACCTGCTGCAGACTCAGAAAGTCATGTTTTCTTAATAGTTGGGCTGTTGACCAAGCAGGAATCCTAAGTACCTCCAACCCCCAGCCACCTGGTATGACTCAGCCCCTTGTACTCTGCCACTGTTTCTGCAAACCTGTTACATGGGGGGAAACTGAGAACAAAAATTCCATGGCAAGGAATCTATATTACAGAAATACTCTCACAAAGGTGCAAAGATGTGTACACATGAATTTTCACTGAGATGTTTCTTATTATTTTGAAAAACCGGGACTATGGCAAAGGGGCGGTAGATAAATTATGATGATTCTTACAGCTGAATTCTAGGCAAGTGTTAAAAATAATTGAGACTGAGCACTATGAGCAGACAGAGAAAGAGGTCCAACATAAATTTTACATGAAAAAAAATCACACTGCAATCAATATATGTCAATTCTATTTTCATTTAAGACACAAACTGTGTGTGTGTAATGGTGTACATAAATTAAACCACTAACAGCTATTATTGGGGCTGAAGAAGGAATTATTAAAAAATTCACTTTCAAAATCACACATTTTGGATTATCTTTAGTGCTTGACATAGGACCTTCTTTTACCCACGCCTCCCAATTATTTCTACCATTAATCAAAGAGCCAGGAAAACCAGACAGCATGAAACAGATGAGCCATAAGTGATTAAAGTATATATTTCCTTTATCATAGTCCCTTTTTAACAATTTCATGAGTAATGTATTTTCACTTTTGAAGACTAGAAGGAGACTACAATAATCATTTAAACAAATTATCTGTAGTTGATCTACCAGAGGGAAATACACTTATCATTTGCCTGGACAGTGGTCCAAACTTTTGTCCAAATGTTACTATACACACACACACACACATGCTAGCCTCTTCTTTTGTAGCTAATTTCTCTTCAGTATATTCTGAACAGCATTTTATATTAAAAATAAACTCATAATAATGATTAAACCTAAACAGTATTCCATTACATCAAGAACATATCAAGTGGTTGTTCATAACAATTCTTGGATTTAGAGGTAAATTTTTACTTGGTTTACAAAATACCCAAAGCATTTATGAGAAATTATATGCACAATGTACACACATTTTTCCAGAAAGGGAGCCAGCAATTATTCTCAGGTCCTCCAAAGATTAAATAATAATTAAAGAGGGAAAAAACAGAGTTGAGTGACCCTATGTTATAGCTATACAAGAGATGTCTTGACTATATAAACAACTCCTTCTTGATCATTTTCTTTGTATCGAGTTTGCACTGTTACAAACAGTGCTATAAGTAAATCTAGGAGTTTTCAATTCTGATGTTTAGGAAAACATGAAAGGCATCAGTCAGTCAGTCAGTTCAGTCACTCAGTCGTGTCCAACTCTTTGCGACCCCATGAACTGCAGCACGCCAGGCCTGCTGTCCATCACCAACTCCCAGAGTTTACTCAAACTCATGTCCATCGAATCGGTGATGCCATCCAGCCATCTCATCCTCTGTTGTCCCCTTCTCCTCCTGCCCCTAATCCCTCCCAGAATCAGGGTCTTTTCCAATGAGTCAACTCTTCTCATGAGGTGGCCAAAGTATTGGAGTTTCAGCTTTACCATCAGTCCTTCCAAAGGACACCCAGGACTGATCTCCTTTAGGATGGACTGGTTGGATCTCCTTGCAGTCCAAGGGACTCTCAAGAGTCTTCTCCAACACCACAGCTCAAAAGCATCAATTCTTCAGTGCTCAGCTTTCTTCACAGTCCAACTCTCTCATCCATACATGACCACTGGAAAAACCATTGTCTTGACTAGACGGACCTTTGTTGGCAAAGTAATGTCTCTGCTTTTCAATATGCTATCTAGGTTGGTCATAACTTTCCTTCCAAGGGGTAAGCGTCTTTTAATTTCATGGCTGTAATAACCATCTGCAGTGATTTTGGAGCCCCAAAAAATAAAGTCAGCCACTGTTTCCACTGTTTCCCATCTATCTGCCATGAAGTGATGGGACCAGACGCCATATCTTCGTTTTCTGAATGTTGAGCTTTAAGCTAACTTTTTCACCCTCCTCTTTCACTTTCATCAAGAGGCTCTTTAGTTCCTCTTCACTTTCTGCCACAAGAGTGGTGTTATCTGCATATCTGAGGTTATTGATATCTCTCCCAGCAATCTTGCTTCCAGCTTGTGCTTCTTCCAGCCCAGTGTTTCTCATGATGCACTCTGCATATAAGTTAAATAAGCAGGGTGACAATATACAGCCTTGACGCACTCCTTTTCCTATTTGGAACCAGTCTGTTGTTCCATGTCCAGTTTTAACTGTTGCCTCCTGACCTGGAGTACTGCAATATTATTGAGACTCCTTGTGCTGAAAAACAGCTGAATGTGCTCCAGTTCAAACATCAATACAGAAGACATTTTCTTAGAGTCCTCAAAGTAGAGATTAGAAACCCCTAGATACTGAAACCCAACAAACTCAATTATACAAAGCCTGTCACTGACTGCCAAACCTAAGACAGTGATCGGCAGAAGAAAAGCAGAAAACTCACAACAGAAAAGAAGAGAGAAAAAGATAGGAACAGTTCAGCCATTAGGGAAAGAATGAAATAATGCCATTTGTAGCAACATGGATGGACCCAGAGATGATCATACTTACTAAGTGAAGTGAGTCAGAAAAAGAAAGGCAAATATCATATGATATTGCTTATATGTGGGATCTTAAAAAGTAACACAAATGAACTCATTTTCAAAACCGAAACAGACTCACAGACAGATAAAACAAACCTCTGGTTACCAAAGTGGAAAGGGATGGGGGATAAACTAGGAGTCTGAGATTAACACATATACACTATTATATACAAAACAAATAATCAACAGGACCCACTGTATAGCACAGGAATTATACTCGATATCTTATCATAACCTATAAAGGAAAAGAATGCGAATCACTTTATGTACACCTGAATCTAATACAACATTGTAAACCAACTGTACTTTAAAAAAAAAAAGAAATGGAAAAAAAGATAGGCACAGGATGGGGGAAAAGAAATTAGTGCAGTTTTTTGAAATTACAACCGTTTTTTGACTGAGTCAGCCTTCCTTCCTTTCTACCTTCTTCTCCTAAGAGCACCTCCCTTTCCCTTTGGGGAACTGCCCCACCTCCATCACAGGTGGTATTGGTACATCTGTCAGTCAACAGTACCCAGCTCACTCTGGTCAAAGCAGTGAAGTGCTGTAAGCTAGGCCAAAAAACTTCTCAAATCCAGAAAGCCGAATCTCCTACAGAAATCCCAGGAAGGAGGACAATTGGAGCTGAGTCAACCAATAACAGTACCCTACAAAATCAATCCATGGGTTCCTGCTACAGAGATTCCCCCAAGAACCCCAGGTTCCTGCCCTTCCCCAGATATGATTATTTGACTCTTCCTTCTGGTCTCCAAGTCTCAACAATATTCTTCCAGTTAATTCCGTCTTTTTGCTTTAGTTAGTGAGAGTCGGTGTCTATTGTTCGCAACAGTGAAAACACAAGTCCTGATACAGTTAGAATTAGACCCGTGGACACAGTGATAATACATGGCCCATGGCCCACCCTTTTTTTTTTTTTTTTTTTTTGCTGTTTAAAACGCAAACACACACACAGGCCCAATAATGCCAAGACACCTGCTAAGGTCTCACAGCTATTGATGACAGAGGCAGGACGAGGCACAGATCTGTCCTCAATAGAATATAAAAGTCTTAGGAACAGAAACAGGATCTTGTTTCATGGTGAGAACCCCATCCGTAAAACAGTGTGGTGGACAACTTAGCTATTCAATAAAAAATGAATGCTGTTACTGTTGGGTAGTCATTGTTTTTGTTTCTTGACTTAAACACAAGGAGAAGTGTCCAAGATATACTGTTAAATATAAAAACACACTTTGCAAAATGCTATGTACTGTGTGATCTTATCTTTGTCATCTGAAAATGTACTGTAATATTTATAATTGCATTGTGTAAAAAAAAAAAATTACCTGGAATTAGGCTCCCCCATTCTGTTAAGAGTGGTCATCTCTGGCAGAAGAAAGGAAAAAAGCATTTAAAAAAAAATGTTTCAGTGTTATTTGAATCTTTGCAACTTAAATATATCACTTTGTGATGAGAAAATAATTGCTTAAATTCAGGAAAGAGAATAAGGAAAAAGATACAAAAAAGGATGAAAAAGACATAAGGATAAGAAAGATGAGAAGGAAGAAAGTAAAAAGGAGGAAACAGAAGAGGATTAGAAGGCAGAAGGACAGTGACATTCCCTCGGGCACTCTGCCATGGACTCCTTGCTGATCCTCAGGATTACTCACCTATATTCCATTTTCTTCTTTCCAGTTCAGTTCAGTTGCTCAGTCGTGTCCGACTCTTTACGACCCCATGAATCGCAGCATGCCAGGCCTCCCTGTCCATCACCATCTCCCGGAGTTCACCCAGACTCACGTCCATCAAGTCCATGATGCCATCCAGCCATCTCATCCTCGGTCATACACTTCTCCTCCTGCCCCCAATCCCTCCCAGCATCAGGGTCTTTTCCAATGAGTCAGCTCTTTGCATGAGGTGGCCAAAGTACTGGAGTTTCATTTTCAGCAGCAGTCCTTCCAATGAATACCCAGGACTGATCTCCTTTAGGATGCACTGGTTGGATCTCCTTGCAGTCCAAGGGACTCTCAAGAGTCTTCTCCAACACCACAGTTCAAAAGCATCAATTCTTCGGCGCTCAGCCTTCTTCACAGTCCAACTCTCACATCCATACATGACCACAGGAAAAACCATAGCCTTGACTAGACAGACCTTAGTTGGCAAAGTAATGTCTCGGTTTTTGAATATACTATCTAGGTTGGTCATAACTTTTCTTCTAAGGAGTAAGCGTCTTTTAATTTCATGGCTGCAGTCACCATCTGCAGTGATTTTGGAGCCCAAAAAAATAAAGTCTGACCCTGTTTCCACTGTTTCCCCATCTATTTGCCATGAAGTGATGGGACCGGATGCCATGATCTTCATTTTCTGAATGTTGAGCTTTAAGCCAACTTTTTAGCTCTCCTCTTTCACTTTCATCAAGAGGCTCTTTAGCTCCTCTTCACTTTCTGCCATAAGGGTGGTGTCATCTGCATATCTGAGGTTATTGATATTTCTCCCGGCAATCTTGATTCCAGCTTGTGTTTCTTCCAGTCCAGCGTTTCTCATGCTGTACTCTGCACAGAAGTTAAATAAGCAGGGTGACAATATACAGCGTTGACGTACTCCTTTTCCTATTTGGAACCAGTCTGTTGTTCCATGTCCAGTTCTAACTCTTGCTTCCTGACCTGCATACAGATTTCTCAAGAGGCAGGTTAGGTGGTCTGGTATTCCCATCTCTGTCAGAATTTTCCACAGTTTATTGTGATCCACACAGTCAAAGGCTTTGGCATAGTCAATAAAGCAGAAATAGACGTTTTTCTGGAACTCTCGTGCTTTTTCCATGATCCAGCAGATGTTGGCAATTTGATCTCTCGTTCCTCTGCCTTTTCTAAAACCAGCTTGAACATCAGGGAGTTCACAGTTCACATATTGCTGAAGCCTGGCTTGGAGAATTTTGAGCATTACTTTACTAGCATGTGAGATGATTGCAATTGTGTGGTAGTTTGAGCATTCTTCGGCATTGCCTTTCTTTGGAATTGGAATGAAAACTGACCTTTTCCAGTCATGTGGCCACTGCTGAGTTTTCCAAATTTGCTGGCATATTGAGTGCAGCACTTTCACAGCATCATCTTTCAGGATTTGAAACAGCTCAACTGGAATTCCATCACCTCCACTAGCTTTGTTCGTAGTGATGCTTTCTAAGGTCCACTTGACTTCACTTTCCAAGATGTCTGGTTCTAGATTAGTGATCACATCATCATGATTATCTGGGTCATAAAGATCTTTTTTGTACAGTTCTTCCGTGTATTCTTGCCACCTCTTCTTAATACCTTCTGCTTCTGTTAGGCCCATACCATTTCTGTCCTTTATCGAGCCCATCTTTGCATGAAATGTTCCCTTGGTATCTCTAATTTTCTTGAAGAGATCTCTAGTCTCTCCCATTCTGTTGTTTTCCTCTATTTCTTTGCACTGATCATTGAAGAAGGCTTTCTGATCTCTTCTTGCTATTCTTTGGAACTCTGCAGAATGTGGTCCACTGGAGAAGGGAATGGCAAACCACTTCAGTATTCTTGCCTTGAGAACCCCATGAACAGTATGAAAAGGCAAAATGATAGGATACCAAAAGAGGAATTCCCCAGGTCATTAGGTGCCCAACATGCTACTGGAGATCAGTGGAGAAATAACTCCAGAAAGAATGAAGGGATGGAGCCAAAGCAAAAACAACACCCAGTTGTGGATGTGACTGGTGATAGAAGTAAGATCTGATGCTGTAAAGGGCAATATTCCATAGGAACCTGGAATGCCAGGTCCATGAATCAAGGCAAATTGGAAGTGGTCAAACAAGAGATGGCAAGGGTGAACGTTGACATTCTAGGAATCAGTGAACCAAAATGGACTGAAATGGGTGAATTTAACTCAGCTGACCATTATATCTACTACCGTGGGCAGGAATCCCTTAGAAGAAATGGAGTAGCCATCATGGTCAACAAGAGTCCAAAATGCAGTACTTGATGCAGTCTCAAAAATGACAGAATGATCTCTGTTTGTTTCCAAGGCAAACCATTCAATATCACAGTAATCCAAGTCTATGCCCCAACCAGTAACGCTGAAGAAACTGAAGTTGAACGGTTTTATGAAGACCTACAAGACCTTTTAGAACTAACACCCCAAAAAGATGTCCTTTTCATTATAGGGGACTGGAATGCAAAAGTAGGAAGTCAAGAAATACCTGGAGTAACACGCAAATTTGGCCTTGGAATGCGGAATGAAGCAGGGCAAAGACTAATAGAGTTTTGCCAAGAAAATGCACTGGTCATAGCAAACACCCTCTTCCAACAACACAAGAGAAGACTCTACACAGGGACATCACCAGATGATCAACACCAAAATCAGACTGATTATATTCTTTGCAGCCAAAGATGGAGAAGCTCTATACAGTCAACAAAAACAAGACCAGGAGCTGACTGTGGCTCAGATCATGAACTCCTTATTACCAAATTCAGACTCAAATTGAAGAAAGTAGGGAAAATCGCTAGACCATTCAGGTATGACCTAAATCAAATCCCTTATGATTATACAGTGGAAGTGAGAAATAGATTTAAGGGCCTAGATCTGATAGATAAGAGTGCCTGATGAACTACAGAATGAGGTTCGTGACATTGTACAGGAGACAGGGATCAAGACCATCCCCATGGAAAAGAAATGTAAAAAAGCAAAATGGCTGCCTGGGAGGCCTTACAAATCGCTGAGAAAAGAAGAGAGGTGAAAAGCAAAGGAGAAAAGGAAAGATATAAGCATCTGAATGCAGAGTTCTTTCTTCCAGGCACGTGGTAAGATTGAACTTCCCACACCCATGAAGTTAGACTGAGCCACCTGTCTTGCTTTGGCCAAAGAAATGTGAATGAAAGCAAGTCATGTCACAGTACCCAGCTCCCTCTGGTCAAAGGAAGTGAACTGCTGACCCAAGCTAGACCAAAAAGCTTCTCTCATCCAGAAAGCTGAATCTCCTACAGAAACCCCAGGAGGGAGGGGAATTGGAGCTGAGTCATCCAATAACAGTACCCTACAAAATCAACCCATGGGTTCCTGCTACAGAGATTCCCCCAAGGGCAGAAGCTTTTAATGGTAAGTGATTTATCACATGCTTTCCCCTTATCTATAGGAATCACTGATGGTAGCCACTCCTTATGGCCTGGGTCCCCAAGTGAGGCTGACAGGAACACAGCCTCCCCTCAACTCCAACCCATGATGGATATGGAGCATAAGAGATCTCTGTTATAGACAGAATGTTTGTGTCCATCCTCCACCTCAAATTCCTATGTTGATGTCCTGCCTTTGGGCAGTAACTGGGTTCAGATGAGGCTGTGAGGGTGGGGGCCTCATGATGGGATTAGTGCCCTTCTGAGAAGACAGCCCTCTCTTCACCTCTGTCAACTATGCGAGGACACAGCAGGAAGGTGGCTTTCTGTAAACCAGGAAAGGAATCCTCATCAGAACCCAACCATGCTGACACCCTGATCTGAGACTTATCAATCTCCAGAACTATGAGAAACACATTTCTTTTGCTTAAACCACCCAGTCTATGGTATTTTATTGTTGAAGTCCAAGATTACTATTATAGTCTCCTACCGAAAGTCAGTGCTATGTCAGTGCTAAGCAAAGAGTCCAGGGCTATTTCTCTAGCACTGCTTGTGCCATTCTCTCTCTCACCTCATGTACTACCACCACACCCACCCCATTCTGCTGAGCTTATACAATTCTATTAGAAGTTGTCTGAGTGTTTCATGATGCTACAGCTATATTTTTCACTCTCTTTTGTAGGCAACCAGCTCCCCTTTTTTTCCCTTTAAAAGCAGCCTTCTTGAACTATTCCATCTACCCATATGTAAGCCTAACCTAGATCTCCTTCCTAAAATGTCTGCTGTCACCCAGGGCTTGTCACTTTGCACATTTTTTTGTTTGGTTTGTTGGTTTTGGAGAACTTTTTTAGGTAACTTTTTAAAAAAATTTTTGCATAGTACCTAGAGTTTCCGTATTGCATCCACTCAGCTTCCTCTTATGTTAACATAGCCATGGTACATTTGTCAAAATTAAGAAATTAACATTCATATAATACTATTAATTAAATCACAGACTTCATTCAGATTTTCCCAGTTTTCCTACTAATGCTATTTTTCTGTTCCAGGATCTAATTCAGGATATTACAATGCATTTACTCATCAAATCTCCTTAATCTCCTAAAGTCTATACAGCTTCTCAGTCCTTTTCTTTTCTTTAAGACCTTATAACTTTTGAAAAGTACTAGTCAGGTATCTTGTAGAATGTCCCTCAATTTGGGTTTGTCTGCTGTCTTCTCAGAACTAGTCTGGGATTATGGATTTGGGGGAAGAATATGACAAGGTGAGATAAGCTTCTCATCACACCACATCAGGAATATACGACATCAATATGATTGATCATTAGTAATGTCAACCGTGATTGCTTGGCTAAGCTGATGTCTACCATATTTCTTCACTGTATTGTTACTATTTTTCCCTTTCCATATTTTTTTCTTCGAAAGAGGCACCAACTCTATCACACACTCTAAAGGAGAATTAAGGTCCAACATCATTTTGGGTGGGGCTCCCCTGGTGTCTCAGTGGTAAAGAAGCTGCCTGCAATGCAGGAAACCCGGCTTCAATCCCTGGGTCAGGAAGATCTCCTGGAGGGGGAAATGGCAACCCACCCCAGTATTTTTCCCTGAGAAACTCCGTGGACAGAGGAGCCTGGCAGGCTGCAGTCCATGGAGTGGCATAGAGTCAGACATGACTTAGCGACTGACAACGGCAACAACAATCATCTTGTATGCTCTCTCTCTCTCAGCTTTGGGGGGATGAGTTACTCCATCGAGTAAGCACCCCAGTGAAGAGCGTCATATGGCTAGGAACTGAACCCTCTGCCAATACGGGTGAATTTGAAAGTGCATTCTTCAGTCCCTGCTGACAACTTGACTGTACACTCGTGAGAGATCCTGAGTCACAAATACAGTCTCAGATTCCTGAACCCTGAAACTATGTGAGCTAATAAATGCTGGCCATTTGGGGGTGACTTATTGTACAGTAAGAGATAATGGGCTCACCGAAAATACTTTCACCTCTTTTGGCTTTTCTAGCCTTATCTTCTTTGTCCTTTCCTCTCATTTCATGTCATTCCTCAACTTCTTGCCCTTGGCCGAAATGGCCCCTGAACATCTTCCTCAAGCCACCAGACCACCCTGAAGAACAGTCTCTCAGTTGTAAATTCTAGGGACAGAGAAACCCATTGACCCTCGATGGGTCATGTGACTGACCACTCTGGTCCACCTCACGTGGATAAAATCAAGTTGTAGAAACATGGCTGCCTGGGGTCCAAGCTGCTGCGTGTATGGAGACAGACACTTCTCAGAGGAAGAGGGTTAACATGGCCCTGGCAGACACACCTCCAGCATCCAACTCTACCTGCCTCACACTCTCAAAGGAGTGAGAGATAAAATATACGTTTTCTTCTGGACCCCAAATTCAGGAACTGATGATGAGAGACAAAAGTGTGCAGAGCTGGTGAACCTCCTCAGGTTCTTCCAAAATAGGCTATACCTACATCCACATGGCTAGACTGATTCCACCTAGAAATGGCAGGAAGGATCCTTCCAAAAAAGGGATGACTTCAGAGACAAATGTGTGAATTGTAGCATGTTATGTTATAAACAATGGAGTTCACAGCTATGTAACCTCCGTCTCCGTGGACATCCAGGGATATTTTCAGTAAGTCTTTGATTTGTCAGTAAGGTGAGAGCTCTTCCAAGGATTGGTTTAAAAATAAATACACTGTGGGTGAACTGCTTGAGGCAAAGCGTGAACAAAGAAACAAGTGTCCGGATGAGTTAATACTAGGCTTGGAAGGAGGCCCCTTAGGGTTTCCAGATGTTGAAGACATCTAGCTCACTTTACTAGTTGGGGTCCAGCAACAGCAGGATATTAATGACTAGTACTGTTGAAATCTAGCTCTCTGCCAGGAGGCAATGGAAATGGCAAAAGCTGTGTCATAAAGTAACAGTCTACAAGAAAATACAATTTCTGACACTGCACAGAAATACTAAAATTAGCTTTTACAATGTGAGAACTGCCTGGGATTTTCAATTGCTTTGATATTTTAATATAGATATGATTAACACACACATACATCAGAGCAACTGGAAAATACATAACATATCCAAATTTCAGAATCCATCACAAACACAGGTTGTGTGAAAACACTTATTTCAAGACTGTTTAAAATATCCTTGAGATAAAGGATGCAAAATTAGGGGCTTCCTTTGTGGCTCAATAGTATAGAATCTGCCTGCCAATGCAGGAGACACGGGTTTGATCCCTGGTCTGAGAGGATCCCACATCCCATGGAGCAACTAAGCTGTGCACCACAATTACTGAGCCAATGCTCTAGAGTGGGGGAGCCACAACTGCTAAGCCCATGTGCCGCAACTGCTGACACTCAAGTGCCTAGAGCCAGCGCTCAGCAACAAGAGAAGTCACCGCAATGAGAAGTCCACGGGCATCACCCTCTAGTCTCAACTAGAGAAAAAATGCCCGTGCAGCAAAGAACACCCAGCACAGACAAAAATAAATAAAATGTAAGTAGGACGTTAGAATTAAATTTTTCAAAAAAGGATGCAAAATGAATCCCTCCCAAGTGCAAAGTTATCGTGTTCAGCTCACAGCTAGACTCTTGCTAATCATCCCCTCCAGATTCAAAAGAGGGCTGATCACATCAATAATAAAGACTGCTAAAAGAAAAACCTCCCCAAATCTTCTGAGTCATCAGGTTGTAGCTGGAAAACATCAGACATAAGCTGCAGAATTCTATGGGTTTAAAAATAATCCTTTTTACTTTTAAGCCTGTCCTCTTGAATTTGACTAAAGAATTTCAGTACTCCTCTTCTCATGGCTCTTATCTGTAGAGAGAGCATCGCACCACATCAGAAGCAATAATTCACGCATTCCCTGGTGGCTTAGACAGTAAAGAACCCAACTGCAATGCAGGAGACCCAGGTTCGATCCCTGGGTCGGGAAGATTCCCTGGAGAAGGGAATGGCAACCCACTCCAGTATTCTTGCCTGGAGAATCCCATGGACAGAGGAGCCTGGTGGGCTATAGTCTATGGGGCCACAGAGTCAAACAAGACTAAGCAACTACCACACACCACGAGGATAATGCTTAACCAGAGAGGGAACACTCATCAGACACCAGAGATGACACTGAGTAGATGGCTGGGCTCTTGTTGGTCCTGTGCCTTTTGCTCTCAGCTCCATTCCTTAGGCAACAACATTCCTCAGGCTCTGTTGCCCTCTGGCTTTCAAGCAGTTTGGCCAATGGGAGGCACTGGCGCAAGGCCGAAGGACTAGAGGAGAGCTAAGTTGCTATTCTTTCCCTGGACTCTCTGAGTCACAGGGTACCTCTGATATGGTTGTGTCTGCTCTATAGCTTCCTTTCTACAGGAAAGCTTCTCTATCCCTGACCCTAGTTCCTGCCTGGCAGCCTATTATGATTCCAGCTTCCAGTATAAGGCCCCAGATATTGGGTTCTACTAACTTATACCAAATAACTTATGTGGAAACTTTCTCTCTCCAGTCCTAAGGCTAGGACTAGCTTCCTACCTATTTCTAAACTCGTGTCCCCTCTATCATTTTTCAGTTATTTCATCACCTGTGTAACCAATCCCCTCCACTAATTCCTCTGTTTGATATACCTAGTTGCTGTTGTTCAGTCACTCAGTTGTGTCTGACTCATTGCGACCCCATGAATTGCAGCATACCAGGCTTCCCTGTCCTTCACCATCTCCCGGCGCTTGCTCGAACTCATGTCCATTGAGTCGGTGATGCCATCCAACCATCTCCTCCTCTGTCACCCCTTCTCCTCCTGCCTTCAATTTTTCCCAGTGTCTTTTAATTTCATGGCTGCAGTCACCATCTGCAGTGATTCTGGAGCCCAAGATAATAAATTCTGTAATTGTTCCCATTGCTTCCCCATCTATTTGCATGAAGTGATGGTACCACAGGCCATGATCTTAGTTGTTTTAGTGTTGAGTTTTTAAGCCCACTTTTCCACTCTCCTCTTTCACTTTCATCAAGAGGCTCTTTAATTCCTCTTCACTTTCTGCCATAAGTGGTGTCATCTGCATATCTGAGGTTATTGATATTTCTCCTGGCAATCTTGATTCCAGCTTCTGCTTCATCCACCCCAACATTTTGCATGATGTACTCTGCATATAAGTTAAATAAGCAGGGTAGCAGTATACAGTCTTGACCTACTCCTTTCCCAATTTGGAACCAGTCTGTTGTTCTATGTCCAGCTCTAACTGTTGCTTCTTGACCTGCAGACATGTTTCTCAGGAGGCAGGTAAGGTGGTCTGGTATTCCCATCTCTTTAAGAATTTTCCACAGTTTGTTGTGATCCCACACAGTCAAAGGCTTCAGAGTAGCCAATGAAGCAGAAGTAGATGTTTCTCTGGAACTCTCTTCCTTTTTATATGATCCAGCGGATGCTGGCAATTTGATCTCTAGTTCCGCTGCCTTTTCTAAATCCAGGTTGAACATCTGGAAGTTCTCAGTTCACGTACTGTTGAAACCTAGCTTGGAGAATTTTGAGCATTACTTTGCTAGTGTGTAAAATGAGTGCAATTGTGTGGGAGTTTGAACATTCTTTAGCATTGCCCTTCTTTGGGATTGGAATGAAAACTGACCTTTTCCAGTCCTGTGGCTACTGCTAAGTTTTCCAAATTTGCTGGCATATGCAGTGCAGCGCTTTTACAGCATCATATTTTAGGATTGGAAATAGCTTAGCTGAAATTCCATCACCTCCACTACCTTTGTCTGTAGTGATGCTTCCGAAGGTCCACTTGACTTTGCACTCCAGGATGTCTGGCTCTAGGTGAGTGATCACACCATCCTGGTTATCTGGGTCATTAACATCTTTTTTGTAGAGTTCGTCTGTGTATTCTGGCAACTTCTTCTTAATATCTTCTGCTTCTGTTAGGTCCATACCATTTCTGTCCTTTATTGTGCCCATCTTTGCATGAAATGTTCCCTTGGTATCCTTAATTTTTTTGAAGAGACCTCTAGTCTTTCCCACTCTATTGTTTTCCTCTATTCCTTTGCACTGTTCACTTACGAAGGCTTTCTTATTTCTCCTTGCTATTCTTTGGAACTCTGCATTCAGATGGGTATCTCTTTCCTTTTCTCCTTTGCCTTTAGCTTCTCTTCTTTTCTCAGCTATTTGTAAGGCCTCCTCAGACAACTGTTTTGCCTTTTTTTCCTTGGGGATGGTTTTGATCACTGTCTCCTGTACAATGTTACTAACCTCTGTCCACAGTTCTTTAGGCACTCTGTCTATCAGATCTAATCCCTTGAATCTATTTATCACTTCCACTGTATAACTGTAAGGGATCTGAAGAACACTGAATAGTCTAGTGTTTTCCTTTCCCTACTTTCTTCAAGTCTGAATTTGGCAATAAGGAGTTCATGATTTGAACCACAGTCAGCTCCCAGTCTTGTTTTTGCTGAGTGTATAGAGCTTCTCCATCTTTGGCTGCAAAGAATATAATGAATCTGATTTCGGTATTGACTATCTGGTGATGTCCATGTGTAGAGTCTTCTCTTGTGTTGTTGGAAGAGGGTGTTTGCTCTGACCAGTGTTCTCTCTTGGCAAAAATCTGTTAACTTTTGCCCTGCTTCATTTTGTACTTCAAGGCCAAACTTGCCTGTTCCTCCAGGTATCTCTTAACTTCCTACTTTTGCATTTCAATCCCCTATGAGGAAAAGGACATCTTTTTTTGGTGTTAAGTTTTAGAAGGTCTTGCAGGTCTTCATAGGATGGTCCAGCTTCAGGTTTTTCAGCATTAGTGGTTGGGGTATAGACTTGGATTACTGTGATATTGAATGGTTTGTCTTGGAAATGAACAGAGATCATTCTGTCATTTCTGAGACTGCATCCAAGTACTGCATCAGACCCTTTTGTTGGTTATGAGGGCTACTAACCCCTCTTTTTCTTCTAAGGGATTCTTGCCCACAGTAGCAGATATAATCACCATCTGAATTAAATTTCACCCATTCTGTTCCATTTTAGTTCACTGATTCCTAAAATGTTGATGTTCACTCTTGCCATCTCCTGTTTGACCACTTCCAATTTACCTTGATTCATGGACCTAACATTCCAGGTTCCTATGCAATATTGTTCTTTACAGCATCAGACTTATCTTCCACCACCAGACACATCCACACCTGGGAGTTGTTTTAGCTTTGGCTCAGTCTCTTCATTCCTTCTGGAGCTATTTCTTTACTCTTCTCCAATAGCATATTTGGCACCTGCTGACCTGGGGAATTCATCATTCAGCATCATATCTTTTTGCCTTTTCATACTACTCATGGGGTTCTCAAGGCAAGAACGCTGAAGTGTTTTGCCATTCCCTTTTCCAGTGGACCACGTTTTGTTAGAACTCTCCACCATGATCCTTATGTGGATGTGGATGTGGATCCTTATGTGGATTATCCTTATGTGGATCCTTATGATCCTTATGGGTGGCCCTACATGGCATGGGTCATAGTTTCATTGAGTTAGACAAGGCTGTGATCCATGTGATCAGTTTGGTTAGTTTTTTGTGATTGTGGTTTTCATTCTGTCTGCCCTCTAATGGATGAGGATAAGAGGCTTATGGAAGTGCCTTCCTCATGGGAGGCACTGGCTGTGGGGAAAAGTGGGTCTTGCTCTGGTGGGCAGGGCCATGCTCAGAAAATCTTTAATCCAATTTTCTGCTGATGGGTGGGGCTGTGTTCCCTCCCTGTAGTTTGGCCTGAGGTAAGGGTATTGGTGGTAATGGATATACCCAGAATAACTTCAGTTTTCTTGTCTAGACCCTAAATGACGCAGGGACACAAAACCAACATGCATGCATTCAAAAGTCAAAAGTAACAAAACTGTATGATTAAAGGAGTAATTTGGATAGTCCAAAAAGTGTTCACAGAAGGCAGAAACTAGAGAAGTCTAAAGATTAAGTTTTCCTGTGGTGCATCATAGTTCCTAGTGTGACCCTTCTTCTACATCTTGACCTTATAGCTTCAGTGCCTACAAAGAATGGTCTTTTCCTCTTAGTATGAGTCAGCCAAATTTCTAAGGACTTACTAAGTTATGACATTGTTGGCACAGGATGCTGCTTTCCCTTACTCATGGTCTGGTCAGCTCTGGCCCCAAAAGAACTGAGCACAACAATAATGCTACCTGACATGCACTGAACAGTAAGTCTGGGTAAGGAACCTTTAATCAGTTACCTCATTTATTTTACCTCACAACCTCATAAAGTAGGTACTATTATTTCCACTCTTAAGAGGGGGATTTCCAGACTTAGAAATTAAACACGCCGTCTCTGAATACTGTTGTCTACTGCTGCATCTTCAGGGAGGATTGCACCTTCACTGGTCCTGCTCCTCCTAGAAGTCCAAGGGAGGGAAGGTTCCAGAAGATACTGAGAATAGTGGCGGATCTAGAGGAGGTACAGTCCATGGGGTGGCAAACAGTTGGACACAACTATGCGACTTTCACTTTCACTTTCAGAGGAGGGAGCCTGGCTGTGGAAAATTTTGCAAATAAGGCTCAGGAGGTACATTTAAAAATTGGATTCTCTGCTAAGGGGATGATGTTAATATAAAGCATAATCTTTGTTGTTATTTAGTCCCTAAGTCATGTCCAACTCTTTGCGACCCCATGGACTATAGCCCGTCAGGCTCCACTGTCCACGGGATCTTTTCAGGCAAGAATACTGGAGTGGGTTGCCATTCCCTTCTCCAGGGAATCTTCCCAACCCAGGGATCAAACCTGCATCTCTTGCATTGGCAGGCAGATTCTTTACCATTGAGCCACCAGGGAAGCCTTTGTAGGTGGTAGCAACTGATTCAGTTTGGATTCCTTTTATAAGAAAGGCCTTGGCCTACTTCTAGAGGGATCTGAAGACCTTCTCTTATTTAAAATAAACAGTATTAATATTGTGTTCAGAGTCTCCACATGAGCATAATTATTTGAAGCCCACTGACAATTCCCATCATTAAAAAAAAAAAAGGAAAGTTACCAAATTTAGAAACTGAACAATCACACTCTCCTGAAGTAAACTCATTACCATCTACCTCCTCCTCCATAAAAAAATGTATAGAAAAACAATTTGGGTTATTTTTATTGCATTCCTAACCACAGCCCAGTGCATTGCAGTGATCTTTCTTGCATGACATGTTGAAAAGAGTACATACACAGTTTTCACAGCGTGATAGGTAAGATCATCTTCCTATACAGATATCTGCTAAAGGTTTTTAAAATTTTAATTGCACCTGTTCAAAATTAGGACCTCTGAGCTTTTGAATGGGTCAGCAAAAAGCAAAACTGAGCCCAGGATTCAAATCCCCTACACACAGATGCACATACACACGTGTGCACACACACACACACACACACACATCCATTCATACAGTTGTATGCCTCCATTTAACTTCCTTGATGGAAGGCAGAAAGTGTAAATCTATACCTCTACCCAGGGATGAGGATCTGGTCTGGAGAATGAAGGATTAAAATGAATAATTTAAAAATTCTGCACAATGAGAACAGCAACCTCTTACAAACCCTGGCTGTGCAGAACTACAGGTGGTCCATTGAAGTCATGCAGCCACCACTGACATGAACCCTTTATAGAGTCCTGCCAGCTCCATGGAAAAGAGCATTCCTGCAGAAGGGTGCGGCTCAGGGTTGGAAAACAGAGTGCTGTGCTATGCTCAGTCACTTCAGACATGTTTGACTCTATGTGGCGCCATGGTCTGTAGCATACCAGGCTCCTCTGTCTGTGGGGTGGAGTGGGTTCCAGACCCAGGGATTGAACCTGTGTCTCTTGCATTGTAGGTGGACTCTTTACCGCTGAGCCACAGGGGAAGCCCTAGAAAATAGGGAAACCCACTTTAATATTTGATATACATGAAAAAAGAGAAGAAAAAGTATCCTTTCTCCCCCTCGTAAGTAAAAAGTCTAATTAAAATGTCAGAGGTCAATTTGAGCACCTTTGGCTAGGAATCTAAATGCAATAATGTGCCATTTCATACTATGAAGAGGAATTCTGAGGAAGGTAGAAAATGATCTGAATCTGGTTTAGTTTCAAAATTCAAATTGATTTCGTTAATTTCCAAATTTGATGGTGCTGTAAACAGAGTGCTATGGGAAAATCTAAAGGCTTATCTCTAACTCTGCAGCCTTGGGCCCATTATTTGATCTCAATTTATAAAATGGGCATATTAACCCTTGCCTTACAGGCAGGGCATTATTTAAGAGTTAAACTGAAAAGTTTTATTTTTCCATCATGATACTTTCTAAGGTAAAATGTTATTTACTCTATTTCCTCATGAAAATTACGTTCTTCAGATTTTCTGAATACTTTAAATTTTCAGTATAGTGAAGTGAATGTTGTTCAGCCATGTCGACTCTTTGTGACCCCAAGGAATAGTCCATGGAATTCTCCAGGCCAGAATACTGGAGTGGGTAGCTGTTCCCTTCTCTAGGAGATCTTCCCAACCCAGAGATCAAACCCAGGTCTCCCACATTACAGGTGGGTGCTTTACCAGCTGAGCCATCAGGGAAGCCCAATTTTCAGTATATATTTTTCTTAATTCTTAAAGATGAACCTAAGAACAACTGCTTGGGGGAAGCGGGAATTATAGCATGATTTTCTTTCTGCTTTTTATAGCTGGAATAAAATTAATATAGCTAAGGCTAGTGGGGAAAATTTCAGGAGTTACACATTTTACAAAAATAATAGTTAAGAAGCATATATTAAACTTGCTTATATTTGATAGTTAGAATGATATAATATCTTCAGGGACTGGGTTTGTGTCAAATATTTCTTCTTATTTTTAATATTTAAACAACAAAAAAGAAACCCAAAGTGCTACAACCTAGACAAACCCTGAATAATCCTCCCAAATGTAGCATGTTATAAACTTCATTGTTTTTTATTATTGATACAATAGTTAGGAATATACTCCAAAGGAAACATGATAAAACAATTCCCAGGGAAAGCAAAGACTTTGAGTTTCCCTTTTTTTGTGAGTCCTTCGCTCAGTACATACAAAGGGAATGCAGCCAGGCAGGTCCCTCAGATGTTCATCAGCGCTAATGGGAGGACCGTGGCCAAGGCATGCAGGGTCAGCGTGCGGCTCTGGAAGTGCTGGGTTATTTGGACAGGATAAGAAGCATCTGAGTGATCAGCACCTTTAGCATTTGTCATCTGGGGACTTCTTCTTTTTCAAAGAATATATTCCTGTTATTTTTTTAACTGGTCTTCATATTTTTTTGAAAGCAAAATACTTTTCCAGAGATGAATAAAATGGTAGATTATTTTACTATAATTACCAGACTGGTGAAAAAATTGAGTCCTTTCTGTATTCCTTTTAGATTCAGAAGGCAGGTTTGGAAAAAAAAAAAAAAGGTGTCATTAAAGAACCAATAGCAGAGTCACTTGGACTTTGTTTTAGAAAGTCGATGACAAACACAATTCTTCTGCCAATGACTTTGACTGATCTCTAGAGTCTAGATTTGGTGGAGACCACTGCTGGCAACATGAGGTTGGACCAGATGACACATAAGATCGGACATAAAAGTACAGATGAAAAAAAAGAAAAAAAAAAAAGTACAGATGAAGCCAAGTGTTCATGTTCTGATATGGCCTCATGACTCATGATGTGACCTTGAATAACTCCTCCAACACAGCTGCTCTGTCTGTCCAATGGGTAACAAATTCATACTTCACAGAGTACTGAAACTCTATTAATTTATAAGATGAACTTAGAATTGTTCCAGCAATGTTTGTTCATCAGATATTCAGATTTGGAAGCTGGCAAAGACATTCTATCCCACCACATTCTGAATTATAGGACAAAGAACCTTAAGCATTTTGCAAGTACCTCAAACTACGATGTGGAGAAGGAAATGGCAACCCACTCCAGTATTCTTGCCTACAGGATCCCGTGGACAGAGGAGCCTGGTGGGCTGCCGTCTATGGGGTCACAGAGAGTCAGACATGACTGAAGCGACTTAGCAGCAGCAGCAGCAAATTATGATGGCTGTTTATAGTCTTACGTGTTTTCACAGTTGCATCAATGACCATAACCTTTAATGAGAATCAACTACAACAGATATACCTTAATGACCAGTGCTGGCCCTTGATGGAACAAATGATGCTTTTTGATAACCTAAGTGATTAGGCCTGTGTAGTTCTATAGATATGATGACATATATGAATTCAAAATAGGAAGCTTCTTGTGTCATGAATTTGAGGAAAACAATAACTAGAGTCTGAAAATGTATTATCTAACATTGGAAGTCAGTTTCTTTGATGGCATAGCAGATTAAACAACAAATTTTTAGGGGCTATCTTGTGCAAAACTTTTTCTTTGAAGTAAAGGGAATTGATCATTTTCTGTTTGTTGGGCGTGTGTG
Organism: Capra hircus; assembly: GCF_001704415.2. Taxonomy (NCBI): domain Eukaryota; kingdom Metazoa; phylum Chordata; class Mammalia; order Artiodactyla; family Bovidae; genus Capra; species Capra hircus. Next base: position 31,786,479 of record NC_030829.1, read on the forward strand.
TGTGTTTGTGTGTCTATGTTTGCTGTGTACACAGGTTGAATTTGCTTATGTTACAACTCCACTGTAGATACCTGGAGGACAAGAACTGTGTTTCTAATGCCCACTACATAGGAATAAGTACTCAGAGGGTGCTTATTAATGGGTTTTGTTGTTAGTGCAAAAACTAATTGCAGCTTTTAACATAATTACTGTGTAGAGCAGCTTTGAGCCATTGAACAGAAATATGCTGGGTCAGTGGTCTGGAGTCCTTGACAAACACATGGAAGGATTGCTACCAGTCTTCTTAGCCTTGATTCTGAGTCCTTCCTCTCAGCTCTCTGCCCTCCTCCAGGCTGACAAAGTTCCTGTCCCACTCTCCCCGTGCAGTGGCCATCGTGAGTCTTCTGGGAGGCAGACACCGGTAAGCCATTCCCTCCAGTCTGGCCTGGCCCACACTCCAGTTCATCACTCTTCCCTTGTGACTCCATAGCCACACCTGTGATTTCATGTACCTAGTTCCACAAGCCAGTCTGAAACCTGCTCAGCTCTCTTCATCTGCCAGCGTGGGGTGTGCTGCCCTTGGGAGTGTGACCCACAGACCTCCAAGTGGAGGGCGGATTGTTGCCACAGCCTCAGCCACTGTATCTGACACGCATCACTGTGTTTGGGCTGATGCTGTTTCCTGTGGCCAGGGACCGAGTGTGGAGGGATACTGAGGCAGGTCTGTTCATGGAGGCCACAGAGCTTCTTTGATGGGCAACTTTGGCTCAAGGGCTCCTGATGGTCTTGCCAAAGTTTCCTTGGAACTGCATTTAGAACCTCTTTCTCTTTTTCACTGGGACCAGATTTGCAACAAGGTCACCTATCCTCTCCATTCTCTCTCATAGACATTTCTCCTAATGAACTTTGTCCATTTAATCCTGCTTTAGTACTTGTTTCTGAAAGGACCTAAGCTGACATACTGAAGGTGGGCTTTTACATTAAGATGGCAAATTGTATGTGGGGATGTCAATCTTATGAGGAGTTCTGGAATGAGAACAGCCTTTCAGAGTTGCCCCCTGCCCTGGCGGTGTGGCTCTCAGAGCCTTGAGTTGAGAAGGATTCTGAAGACATGGGCTTTAGGCTAATGCGCAGCCACTCCTCCTTTCTGTACCCATGACAGATACCACTAATTGATCATATGTACTTATGAACCAGAGCAGTGCTGAGTGAGCAATCAGCCATCAGCACAAGTGCTTATGGATGTCAGGCTCTTGTCATTATGCTTCAGACCTGACTGCAGAACCTAAATGTGAAAGTGGTGTGTGATGACTGTTTGACTTTGGGAGGTTCACTCCTTCACCAGGGTTTCTTTGTCAAGGTTTTCCAGCAACTCTCGGAATGCTTTCATGTTCCACGAGTCTGGGCTGGTTAATGCATGCCATCTCCATTAGTCATCCAGTTCTGAATGTCTGCACTCACCACTTGCCACTACCATGATGGAGAAGGCCGTTTTCTACTACTTCTAACTTTTTTATTACATGACTTCGAAAATTGTGTATTAAGTGAATACATGTACATAACTTGAAAAGTCTAACAAAGGTAGTCCTTAAAGTTTTAAAAATTTTAAGTTATTCCTTGCACTGTCCTTCATTTCTGACCCCCAGAAGCAATGCCTCCTTAACTCTACTAGCTGCCTCCCTCAATACTTACTTCCTTATTTCTAGAATTTTGCATGTACTAAGGTATCCACTGACTTTTATACACTTATACACACATACTTACACTTATACACACATACACTTATACCCACTCTACTCCAAAACCAAGCAATAATACATAGACATTATAGGAAGCATAATCTGCAAAGATGAAGATTTTCATTGAAAAAGATAGTCTTATATGTTCTCCTGCAGAACAGTTAAAATCCTCAAGACCCTCCAGGAAGGGTCTTCCATCACATTTGTATATCAATGTTTTCCCCCTAACCAAGGGACATTTAGCCACAAAATAATGGCAAGTGTCCATCTCCTGCAAACAGAAAATGGCTCCATTGGGAACATAGGATTTGTTTTCCGATGTACTAGAGCCTAATATTTATAGCCAATGACTGTGAAATCAGTCATTAATGGGTTCAAATTCCAGCCATGTAACTTTCGAACAGTGAGTCCTTGAGACAATTATTTTTCATTTCCTATGCTTCAGCTTTCTTATCTGAAAATGGGAAGAGTTGGAGAACCCACCTTAGAGAGGGGTTGCTAAAGTTAGCTGAGGAAATTCATGTGAAAGATCTTCACACAGTGCTTAATTCAATAAATATTAACCACCATTATTATTCATTAAAAGTGTGGCTGTCTTTTTTGCTTCACAGTTACAATACATTGAGTAATTCATTACTTATTAAGATAGGACATGAGTGATGTAAACTGAAAAATCTAGGCTGCTATATGGAGACTACCAATTAAAAACCATGGATGTCAGAGGTCAGAGTAGATGTTTAGCCCCAGCTAGTAAGATGATCCCCTTATGTGGCTTGAATCCCATTTCAATGAGTTAAGAAAGAGGCCCCCAATTCTGCAGGGGGGTTTTTTGGTGTTGTTTTTTTTTCTTTTTTCTTCTTCTACTGACATGAGGGAGAGGCTTCAGGAATCCTTGGCCAATTTAAAGCTTGACCAATTTAAACCTGACAATTGCCTGCCAGTCTGCACTGTTCAAAAGATGAGTGATAATGAGGAGTTTCCTAATTACCAGGGTTGCAAGCTTGTCAGATTATAAATCTCTCCGTGAGATGTAGCTAATTGGTACTGTCAAGGAGAGAAATTTAGAAAGACTTAGATAATAAGCAGATATTGAATTCAGTTCGGATGACTATTTTCTATTGTTTCTGGTCATAGCCCTGTTATATAATACATCTCCCATCTCTCTGCTCACATGTTGGAGGGTTTTGTCTCTCCTCCTTCTTCCTCAGTGGTACACTGGTAAGAAGTGAAATTTGTGGGATATTATTCCTCCTTGTCTCTGGAGGGTTGAAAAAATCTAAACCTAAAATCATGTAGACAGCATTTCACTAGATTAGTTTTTAAAGATCAAGAACCACGTTTTGTGAAAGAACCCTAGATTTTTAAAAATGGAAGACAAAGTTCCAGGTCTCATCTTGCTGCTTTATAACACATGGGAATAGGAGTAGCTTATGCCCCTCTCAGTCTCAGATTCCTCTCTGTAAAGCAAAGAAAGGAACATCCATTTCACAAAACTTTCTAAAAGTTAAATTAGATAAGCACATAAGCCCAGTGGCTGTCCATAGGAGGTGGCTGGTAAACTTTTTAAATTAAGAAAGTAGAACTCTTATTAGGTAGGGTGTTTTTTTTTAATACAATTTCCACGCACATTTTTTGGCTCTGAAAAATAGAAAAATAGTGTTTTTATGGCTTAAAAACTCTTTTTTTTTTTAGTGGTGAATAATGTTCCATTTCTGAATGTACACAGGTTATTATTTTTCCATTTGCCCACTGAAGGACATCTTGGTTGCTTCCCAGTTTGGGCAATCATGATTAAAGCTGCTATAAATAGCCGTGTGCAGGTGTTCGTCTCTTCGGGTAAATACCAAGAAGCATGACTGCTGGATCATATGGTAAGGGTATGTGCAGCTTTACAAGAAACTACCAAACTGCCTTCCAAAGTGGCAACTTCAGAGAATTTTTGCATTATCATGAAATCAAAGTCAACTTTTAATTTCTTTTCTACAATTTAAAATACAAAAACCATTCCTTAGTTGTATAACATACAAAAACTAGTGGTGAACTGGATTTGCCTATCCTAGACTAATTTGTTGACAGCTCCTTTGTCATCTAATTTAAATGACTTCTTCTTTTCCTTCTTCGTCATTAGACAAACATTCATGTTAGCATCAGAGTTCTCATTTTTAAAATGGAATGGTCAGTGGACCCAATATAACAACTGCTTGAGAATTATGTTGAAAGATCTATATGGTGCTCTTCCATCTCCATACACTAATACATGCACATTTTCTTGGTGTTTTATGAGTCAGGATTCTTTCAAGTGAGCGAGTGAGTGAAAGTCGCTCAGTCGTGTCCAACTCTTTGCGACCCCGTGGACTGTAAGCCCACCAGGCTCTCCTCTGTCCATGGGATTCTCCAGGCAAGAATACTAGATGAGTTGCCATTCCCTTCTCCAGGGGATCTTCCCAAAACAGGGATCAAACCCAGCTTCCCTGTTTTATCTTTTTTTAGTTTTGCTTCCTTTTGGTCTTTACCCTCTAGGGTCTTTGGGAACTGTGTGTATGTGTAACAGCATCTACCATACTGCTTCATTTTAGCTTAGGCTGGATTTGAAGAGCCAAAACAGGAAAACACTCAAGGAGACCTGAGACTCTCAGAAAGAAATAAATTAGAGCTGCTGTTTCTTTTAGCTTTGCTTTCCTGTTCTTTTTTTTTTTTTTCAGTGTAATCTCTCCTTTTATCAAACTTCATTTCATACTGTAAGAAAATGAAATCACTAAAGGCAAATAACCATATGAATCTGCTGAGTGTGAAGAGAAAAGACCGTGGTACAGATGAACAGATTAGAAGGGAGACACTTAACTCTAGGGGTGTATGACTTAGGATTCTTTCAAGTGCAGGTAATAAAAATCCAATTCACACTGACTTCAACAATAAAGAATATCTGTTAGCTTATATGGGCCTTCCATGGTGGCTCAGACGGTAAAGAGTCTGCCTGCAATGTAGGAGACCTGGGTTTGATCCCTGGGTCGGGAAGATCCCCTGAAGAAGGAATGGCAACCCACTCCAGTATTCTTGCCTGGAGAATTCCATGGACAGAGGAGCCTGGAGGGCTACAGTTCATGGGGTTGCAAAGAGGTTGGACAGGACTGAGCGACTAACACTGCTCCCTACACTGTTAGCTTATATAAACAAAAAGCTCAAACACAGCTGTACCCAGAGGTTTAGGAAAAGTCACCGAGAAGAGATCCCTCTCCATCATCCTTCCATGCAGTTTTCTTCCTTGTTGACCGTACTGTCAGACATCTTCTCTTCCAAGGATGGCATCTGGCAGCTCCAGGCTTACATCATCCCAAGTTTCCATTCAATGTAAAAGGATCATGTCTCTTCTTCAGGTGCTCAAGCAAAATGTCAGAATTAGCTATGATTGAGCCAGACTGGCCTGACATAGGATAAATATTCACCTTTGACTATATTACCATGATTGCATGGATGTGATATTCTGTGGTTAGGGTCTCTGTCACACATCTACTCCTGGAGCAAAGGGTAAAGGCGAGGTGAAAGCAGCTCCATTCAACAACACAAACTAAGAGTGGGAAGAAGATGCTTCTCCAAAACAAAATTACCATGCTATTATCTGATTAAAAAAAAGAAAAATGGACTTGGGCAGCAAAACTCACAAATATAAAGTTCAGAGTTTTTAATCACAGATTCTGATATCATTGAGAGTCTGGCCTAATTTCTTGCCAACGCCACAGCAATGAAATGAGAGATATTTGCATAACTGATGATTCTGTTTTTGTAGTTGTCAATTTTATTGGGTGTTTTGCAATGTTTCAAAGAACTGTGTCTTTTCGGTCTTTAGTTGTTTGTCTCTCCCAAGAGAAATGACTTCAGAGAGTTAGATTGCTAAGGTTTAATCTCTCCCAAGAGGCCTAAAATGAATAGCACTCTCCTCTCTTGCACCATTTCTTTATTCTCAACAACTTCCTTCTTTCCAATAAGTCCAATAGACACTGAAAGCTCAACCACAGAAAGTTTAAGCTTTCTGATCAACTAGCAGGCATTTAGTGGGTATAATAAAGAGAAGAACAGACCTCAGAATGCTGTTTCATCCACTGCTTTCAGTAAGAATACAGTTATATCACTCAAGACAGCCTAATGTTTTTCTTCAGGGAATTCCCTAGTGATAGTCCAGAAACAAAGTCTGAGATTTAATAAACACATAAAACCCTATAAAATATAACCATTTGTTGTAGCAGGGTTGACTAGGGTATTTCTTTAAAATCTCTGCTCTTTTTTGAAAATCTCTAACAACCATGCTCCAATTAAAAATAAACATGTTCTTTCAAAAAAATGGACCCAACCTTGGTTCTTTTCCTATCTGTCCAATTGGTCTGCTTCCTCTCCTGTCATGCCCTCATTCTTGCTTTGTATCTCTCTCTAAATCATGTTCTTTCTTCTCCTCCCTATTTGTCTTCTCCAGCCTCAGAGCTTGTCTGTCTATATACCTGCTTCTTTACTTATTTCATTTGTTGTCACATTTCAGTGATCACTTCACTGGAGCTGGGGTCTCTGGACTGATTACTCCCCACCAGGAGCTGTATTGTCCATTTGCTCCAGTGAGCAATATACTCACCATTTTTCTTATGTGCCATAATATGTAAAATTTGGGAAACACAGCTGTAACTGCCTTCTATCCAGCTTTCTTACCATCACCAGGCTAATTCTTTTTTTTTTCACAAAGCTAATGGTTTCTTGCTTAGAAAACTACCTCATATTTCATTCTTCTCTCAACATCTTAAGTTTCCCACTGTACACAGTCCAAAAATTCCTACCACCTGATTTAAACTTGCTTTTTAGTTTTCTGCCCAGACCTCTGCAAAAAATACACTTCTGACAAGTGGATTGACTTAGCATCTTCTAAGAATGCCTTATTATTTCTGCCTCCCTGTCTCAGGATAAGTCTACCCTCCTAGAAAACTTCCAAACCCCAACTATCCTTCAAATCATTTCAAGTTCCTCATCCTCCATGAAGGCCACTGGACTATTCTGATCCATAATAATGTGTCTGTTTTGCCTCTGACCTCCAAGAAGATACTCTCTGTAATACTATGCTGTCTAATAGAATAGCTATTAGTCTTGTGTGACTATTTAAATTTAAAGAAAACTAAAATTCAGTTTCTAAATCACACTAGCTGCATTTCTGGTGCTCAGTAACCATGATGACTAGTACCCACCATATTGGACAGCAGAAATATAAAGTGTTTCCAATCACGGCAGAAAGCTTTATTGAAAAGCTAAGTTTATGCTGGCTTCCCTGGTGGCTCGGATGGTAAAGAATCCTCCTGCAGTGTGGCAGACCTGGGTTCGATGCCAAAAAACTGAAGTTGAACGGTTCTATGAAGACCTACAAGACCTTCTAGAACTAACACCCCCAAAAAGATCTCCTTTTCATCACAGGGATTGGAATGCAAAAGTAGGAAGTCAAAAGATACCTGGAGTAACAGACAAGTTTGGCCTTGGAGTACAGAATGAAGCAAGGAAAAGGCTATTGCCAAGAGAACACACCGGTCATAGCAAACACACTCTTCCAACAACACAAGAGAAGACTCTAAACATAGACATCATCAGACAGTCAACACCAAAAATCAGATTGATTATATTGTTTGCATCCAAAGATGGAGAAGCTCTATACAGTCAGCAAAAACACTGGAAGCTGACTGTGCCTCAGATCATAAACTCCTTATTGACAAATTCAGACTTAAATTGAAGAAAGTAGGGAAAACCACTAGACCATTCAGATAGGACCTAAATCAAATCCCTGACGATTATACAGTGGAAGTGACAAATGTATTCAAGGGATTAGATCTGATAGACAGAGTGCCTGAAGAACTACAGACGGAGGTTAGTAACATTGTACAGGAGGTGGTGATTAAAATGATCCCCAAGAAAAAGAAATGCAAAAAAGGCAAAACGGTTGTCCGAGGAGGCCTTATAAATAGCTGAGAAAAGAAAAGAAGCTAAAGGCAAAGGAGAAAAGGGAAGATATATCCATCTGAATGCAGAGTTCCAAAGAATAGCAAGGAGAGATAAGAAAACCTTCCTAAGTGATGAATGCAAAGAAATAGAGGAAAACAATAGAATGGGAAAGACAAGAGATCTCTTCAAGAAAATTGGAGATACCAAGAGAACATTTCATGCGGAGATGGGCACAATAAAGGATAGAAATGGTATGGACCTAACCATAGAAGCAGAAGATATTAAGAAGACATGGCAAGAATACACAGAAGAACTATACAAAAAAGATCTTCATGACCTAGATAACCATGATGGTGTGACCACCAACCTAGAGTCAGACATCCTGGAATGCAAAGGCAAGTGGGCCTTAGGAAGCATCACTACAAACAAAGCTAGTGGAGGTGATGGAATTCCAGTTGAGCTATTTCAAATCCTGAAAGATGATGCTTTGAAAGTGCTGCACTCAATATGCCAGCAAATTTGGAAAACTCAGCAGTGGCCACCAGACTGCAAAAGGTCAGTTTTCTTTCCAATCCCAAAGACAGTGAAAGTAAAAGTCGCTCAGTCGTGTCTGACTCTTTGCGACCGCATGGACTATCCATGGAATTCTCTAGGCCAGAATAGTGGAGTGGGTAGCCTGTCCCTTCTCCAGTGGATCTTCCCAACCCAGGAATCAAACCAGGGTCTCCTGCCTTGCAGGCAGATTTTTTACCAATTGCGCTATGAGGGAAGCCCAAAAAGGGTGGCCAAAGAACATTCAAATTACTGCACAATTGCTCTCATTTCACACACTAGCAAAGTAATCCTCAAAATTCTCCAAGCTAGGTTTCAACAGTATGTGAACCTGGAACTTCCAGATGTTTAAGCTGGATTTAGAAAAGGCAGAGGAACCAGAGATCAAATTGCCAACATCCGATGGATCATATAAAAAGAAAGACAGTTCCAGAAAAAGATCAACTTCTGCTTCATTGACTACACTGAAGTCTTTGACTGTGTGGATCACAACAAACTGGAAAATTCTTCAAGAGATGGGAATACTAGACCACCTTACCTGCATCCTGAGAAATCTATATATGCAGGTCAGGAAGGAACAGTTAGAACAGGACATAGAACAACAGACTGGTTCTAAACTGGCAAAGAAGCATGTCAAGGCTATATATTGTCACCTTGCTTATTTAACTTATATGCAGAATACATCATGCGAAATGCCAGACTGGATGAAGCAGAAGCTGGAATCAAGATTGCCAAGAGAAATATCAATAACCTCAGATATTCAGATGACACCACCCTTATGGCAGAAAGTGAAGAACTAAAGAGCCTCTTGATGAAAGTGAAAGAGGAGAGTGAAAAAGTTGGCTTAAAAGTCAACATTCAAAAAATGAAGATCATAACATCCAGTCCTATCACTTCATGGCAAATAGATGGGGAAACAATGGAAACAGTGACAGACTTTATTTTTCTGGGCTCCAAAATCACTGCAGATGGTGACTGCAGCCATGAAATTAAAAGACGCTTGCTCCCTGGAAGAAAAGCTATGATCAACCTAGACAGCATATTAAAAAGCAGAGACATTACTTTGCTGACAAAGGTCCATCTAGTTAAAACTATGGTTATTTAGTAGTCATTTATGGATGTGAGAGTTGGACCATAAGGAAGGCTGAATGCTGAAGAATTGATGCTTTTGAACTTCGGTGTTGGAGAAGACTCTTGACTGTCCCTTGGACTGCAAGGAGATCAAACCAGTCAATCCTAAAGGAAATCAGTCTTGAATATTCTTTGGAAGGACTGATGCCAAAGTTGAAACTCCAATACTTTGGCCACCTGATGCAAATAACTGACTCTTTGGAAAAGATTCTGACACTAGGCAAGATTGAAGGCAGGAGGAGAAGGGGAGGACAGAGGATGAAATGGTTGGATGACATCATTGACTCGATGGACATGAGTTTGAGTAAGCTCCGGGAGTTGGTGACGGACAGGGAGGCCTGGTGTGCTGCAGTCTGCGGTGTCACAAAGAATAGGACATGACTGAGCGACTGAACTGAACTGAAGTTTATTCTAGTTATTTAGTATTTAGTCATTGTTTCTGACTCTGGGTTGTCTTTTCCAGGGCCAATTTCCAATTGCCTTACTGCTTTGTTGCCTCCTATCATACAGCCTGAAAAAACTAGATACTTCTATTTTCAGACTTCCTTCAAGTAGGCTTGTCCAGATCTGGCCAAAGCCTGTTGGGAGGGCAACAAGTTCTTTATATGATCAAAGAGAGAAGTCTTTAAGAAGATCTCTCTCATTAGATATCCTGTTCATTGCTTTTAGACATGTCCATGTGAGGATTTATCTAAATGTGTAGCAGATATCTCATGATGCTGAAGGAAAAGAAAAACCAGAACTATCTCAGAAACTCCTACCCCTGAAATGGTTAAACCACTCAATCAATCCTAAGACTGCTGCTGCTAAGTCACTTCAGTTGTGTCTGACTCTGTGCGACCCCATAGACGGCAGCCCACCAGGCTCCCCCATCGCTAGGATTCTCCAGGCAAGAACACTGGAGTGGGTTGCCATTTCCTTCTCCAATGCATGAAAGTGAAAAGTGAAAGTGAAGTTGCTCAGTCATATCCGACTCTTGGTGACCCCATGGACTGCACAGCCCACCAGGCTCCTCCGTCCATGGGAGACTACTAATGCCCAGACATCTTGGTATGTGATCAATTACATTGTTACACTATTTAAACCCCTATTAGTTATAATACTAGTTGCAGTGTTAATTCTTAGGCAATAACTGCACCCTTAGTAAACATGCCTATATTTAGGCCTTGTCTCTTTAAAGACATTGGGAAAGACACTAAGACAAGAATATCCTCATAATGCCTCTCTGACTCATCCATAGTGCATAGTAGGTGCTCAGTAAACTCAAGGGTGCTGAATGATGTCTCACTGTTCCTAGGCTGGACCATGGGCTTGCAAATTTCTCTTCCGAAACTCTCTAATCTTAGCCTTTGTGAAAAAGTGTGTCATTTTAACAACAGCAACACTTCAATCTATATTTGTACCTGAAAGTTACACTGGAAAGGCGAGAAAGGAAGAAACATAGTTCTTGATTTTTACCTCTAAGATACACCCAAGACATATCAATTACAAAAATTAATCTGGTAGCATGGTATTAGCAACAACTTGAAAGGAAGCTTTTGAGCCTCACTGAAAGCTTTGCCAGGTAATTTAGTCACACTTAGCTTTGAGAATCATTTGCAGTATATGGTGTGTGTGGTGTGCTATGTGTGTGAGTGTGTGTGTGTGTGTGTGAATATGTGTGACACTGTTGTGTATATTCTCCTCAGTGGCTTATTATCAAAGACGTGTGAACTAAAATAGGATATTATTGAGTCCACTTTATCTGTTTAAGCCCTGTGTTTTCCAACCCATGTTAAAGTTCTATATCTTGATCCAACAGGAATTCTCATTTCATTCATTCATTAAACAGCCATCATTTGAGTACCCACACAGACACCAAAGATCCAAAAATGAAAAAGACACAAGCTCTGCTTTATTAACATTTTATGGTGCTACCAGTTATAGATTTATCCCCTTTGATTCACTCTCCAAATCCAGCAGGAGGGGTCCTTCCTGCCCCCAGGTATGATGCTAGCTCTAAGGCCAGCTCTAATGCTGGAAGTAACTGAACCACAAGGCCAGAGCTAGTCCCAGAGCTAAGACTGAGCTTGATTTTCTAGAGACAATCTCTGAGCTTGATTTTCTTAATCCTGATTTTTCCTCCCTTCCATGGGAAAAAGTTTTTGGGACACTGGCTCTGGAATCAAGAGGCAGATTTCTACACCTGCCTTGTGCTAGGTGGAATAATGATGAAATACATGAGCATTCTAAACCTTGTTTCTTTCTCTACAAGGTGGAGATCATAATGATATTTATAACAGCACCTATCCCACAGAGTTAGTGAAATTATCCAGGACATAGTCTTTTCAACGACTGCAGCAGCAACAGCAGCAGGAGTCTTTTCAATTAGCAGTATTAAGTGCTCAATAAATGCTAGAGTGTATAGTAAACCATTTCGAAGCATCAGTTAGTGTGAACCAAGTGTATGGTGCAAGGAGGGAAAATGTCTGGAGGAGATCATATATATTCACTCCAGATTAAGTGGACAATGGGCTAGCTGGGATCAGATCAGAGATGCCCCTTTCTTCTGCAACAAGGGGCTGCACTCAAGCTCAGCTTCCCATGAAACCAAGTATAACATCCCATAGGTCTCCAGGTGCTGGGCACCTGGTATTGCCAGAACACTCCTTCTGAATAGCTGATCCTCAAATTGAGACCACCGTGCCAGAAAATCTGTGATTTCAAACCTGCTCCCTGCCCCCTAGGAGAGAATACAGTGGAATACCCTGATCTGGTGTGGACTTCTGTGGAGTAATGAGAGAGTGGGGACTCAGGCCTTCTCTTCTCTTGCTGATCTTGTATAAGTTGCTCCTTTCTCCAACAAAGACTATTTATTTCTTAAACCACAGAGTTTGTCTTGAACTCTAGTGCATGACAGGTGGAGGCTCAGAGGGGACTCAGCTTATCTAATAAGTAGGTATAAGATAGATGCTGACTGGCTGAATGATAATTGGTCATAAAGCCTAGGATATCTGCAGGAAAAGAACCAAACAAGCTTTGAGAGAAAGATCATCCAGAGAAGCTGAGCATACCATAAATGAAACATAATTTGAGTCCTAAATTTCCCTTTCCTCATTCCATGTATGTATTCCCTTTCATACACAATACTTCTATTTGCGATTTTTGTATTCTTTTTCTTAAAGGAGTACCTCAACTGTACAAGTTTCAGGCCCCGCAGACCTTGGCTGTAACTGATCAGCAATAGTGTCAAATGTAGCATCCTGTTACATGCAAGCTCTTCACTTAACATATGAAGAAACTGAAGATGGGAGAGTCATGACTTGATCTTTCTTGGCCCCACAATCAGGGTTGATAATAAGAACTTTAATCTCCAGTCCCGATAGTTGTATCAGCAACAGTAATGAGGCAACAGATCCAGCCCTTCTTCCTTCCACCCCAAGAAACAGGTAAGATTTCTGAAGCAGTTTTGGGAAATGGTTAAGTGGGGGGCATGCGGCGGGGGGCGTGGGGGTGGGGTGGGGACTGGAGCCAGACAGAGTTCAAAGTTTAAGCCTTAGTGATAACTATACCTGTCTCATTTAGTCACTACAAGGATTCAATGAATTAACTAATGAAAGCATTGAGAAGGTTGGCCGGCACATAGAAAGCACTCAATAAATGTTGGGAGAAGGACTGGAGCAGCATGCTTCTCAACTATTTTTTTTCCTTCTGGTTCTAGATCAACCTGCACTTGGGATGAAATGAGTGTTTTAAGCTCTGTTCCTACCACCAGATAGTAGGGATGTAAGAGAAGAGCCCAGGACTGGCTTCAGGAATCAGGTTCAGAAGTTCTTTCTCTGTCCCAGGAAAAGTGCAAAGCAGTAATTCCATGAATGCGAATTCTTGCTTGATGAGATGCATCCAGGTCTAGACTTGAACAGAATACTTATGAAGTCTATAAGTGGTTACAGATCAGGTTACTTTCTTCAGTTAACCTTTACCAACAAAAATAACTCTGTTTAGATTTACTTCTTTCTCACAGGAGTCCATCTTCTCCTTACTTACCAATTGAAGGGAACAAAAGTAGGAAGAGAGTGCTGCTCTTTGGTTTCCTTCAAACAGAAGTCAAATCAACTCTGTAATTTAGGACAACCAATGCCAAATGAAGTGCTCTTTTAAGAGCTGAAGTCAGAGGCTTTCTGCTTCCCTGCTATGTTGCAAGGCAGAGGAATCTGCTGTCGCCAGAGCTCCAGGGCGAAGTGTCAAGGTACACTTGGTGCCTCCCAGGCCCCATAGAGCCATTCCTTGCTGAGGTCTTGCCAGCTCCACACCCCCCACCCAGGGTGTGGCCCGTCGGTGAGCATGGGTTCTGGAGGTACTGATGGGACACACAGATCCTTAGCTGTTGAAAATCCTGTTCCTTCTCTCTTTCATTTTTTTAAACACTCCTAGCACCTAGTATCATCAATTAGTCATAACCTAACTATTCTCTCTGCTGTGTCTGGCTGCTTTTACCTCCCATGGGATTTCATCAAACACTTTTTGCTTCTATCCCAATCCAACCTTCTTCTTCTTTCCCAGAGCATGAACTCTGGAGTTGAACAGCCTGAGTTAAAATCTGAGATCTGTTTCTTACTGGCAGTGTGACTTAGGCAAGTCACTTAACCTCTCTGTGCCTAAGTATCTGGATCTGTAAAGATAACAATTTTACCCACATAATAGGGTCCATAGGGCTGCAAAGAGTCTGACACAGCTGAAGCGACATGCACACAGTAGGGCCATTGCAAGGATAGTGTGTTAACATATATATGCGAAGCTTTGGGAACATCCTGCTATGTAGCCAGTTGCTGACTATCATCTCTTAGTCTGCACCAAAACCCCAAGAGGTAAGCATTATAATATCATTTTATAGACTGGGGTGAGGATATACTGCTACTCTGGGAATTGTGTAGACATTGATTTCATTTATATTAGGTACCAAATTCCCATAGAGGTTTTTTAAGAGGGACTTAGGCAATATCCAAGTTTATTTTTAAAGCTGGAGCAAATTATTCTCTAAGTATAATTAAGCACTTTTGAGAGTCCAGTAGGGATGATTATTCACTAATAAATGGTAATCTTAGTAATTCAAGATAATTAAAAAAAATTTTCCCTCTGACTGATCCTCAGGGAGAGACAGCTTTTTCAAACAGCTGGAGGATAGTCTAGAGGCTCAGGTAATGTTATTCCTGCAATTTATTATTTATTTACACTTGGGCAGGGGCTGACTCAACTGGCAGGAGTTAAGCCATTACTTCATTAATGTCTCATTATTAATCTCATTACTTCCAATATCTCTATTTTGGAGACAGGTCCCCAGATCTTCTGAGACAGCTCTAATTTTAAAGATCCTATTGTGTTCTCCCTCAAATCATCAAAATCTCTCTCAATAAAAGTGCCAGTATCAGAGCATCTCAAGTCATCTCCGAGACTGATAGAGGCACACACAAGTAGAATCATCTTTTTACAGTGTGTGCATGGATTTCAGTTTGGAAAACACCCACCCCAGGCCCCATAAATTATTGAGGCAGTAAATTTAAGAGCAATCATGAAGGATGTCCCAGTGTTAGGAGAGTCTGGATTATGGAAGCTGAGACTCTCTTGGCTGGTTAGTTGAGGGACCATAAGCAAATTGCTTAATTCAAGTTTTCAACTTGGAAAATGAAGGTCTGTAGGCCCCTGCCCTTTGCCCTTTTTCTACTTTAAAGCAAAATGTCCAGGTAACTCTATAAACTAGTAACAGAAAAACAAACACAGAAGAAAATGCTGTGTTTCCATCTTGGGCTGAGTCAGGAGTTCTTGGTTAAGATGGAGCTGATATTTATCTGGTATGTACTGGTAAATAACAGCTGTCTTCCTTTCTGGTTAGGCCAGCATCTCTGCTGTCTGCTTAGTCTCACCCTGCCCTGAATTTTATATATTTTGGTGACACCCCTCTTTTCCTCCTCCCCTCCCTAATTAAGAGAGTTAAGGTGTATGTGAACTCTGGGGTCAGAATGACCTGGGGCTGAATCCTGACTCTGTATCCCACCAGCTCTGTGATCTCAGCTACTTAAGCTCTACTGCCTCCACTTCTGTAGAGTAGGGACCACAGCAGGCACTCCTGGACATTAAATGAGCATCAAGCTCAGCATCCGGCAAAATGTACACGTTTGCCATTATCATTAAAGTAAAAAGAAAAACCCTCAGAGTCTTCAGGTATAAAATGATGAGCAAAAACCTGTCCAATAGAAGGATTAAAGGAAAACCTAACAGTTGTGGAGAAAACCTACCATTATAAAAGGGAAAATTACACCAAAGAGAAGAAGAAATGTAACCAAAATTTAAAATTTGCCTTATCAGTAGATAATATTCAGTTCAGCATATCAAGACAATTACAGAATATCAATTTAACTAAATACATTGTAATAGATTTATATTGGGAGGGTGAATGAAGGAAAATTTTAACAGAGCGAAGTTCATATGTGCCATAAGAGGCAATCATTAAATATCAAAACTGATTCATCAGTAAAAAGCAGCATGGCTTCCCTGGGGACTCAGTGGTGAAGAATCTGTCTACCAATGCAAGAGGCAGGGGTTCAATCCCTGATCCGGGGAGACTGCCCTGCAGCCCATCCTCCGCAACAAGAGAGGTCACCAGTGAGAAACCCATGAACCACAACTACAGCCTCCACTCTGCAACTAGAGAAAAACCCATGCGGCAACAAAGACCAAGCATAATCAACAATAAATAAATACCATTATTTTTTAAAAATAGAAAAAGCAGCAAAAGCAAATCATTTAGAAAGGTGGATGGAAACACAGGAAGAAATAGCAGAAAGTGTTGCACATGGCTGGTGAGCTAGACACGGATCAGACAGCTCCTATTTTTTTCATCATTAGCCTTACAGCACAATATTAGTTAGGATTGTACAAGGCTGCAAGTAACACCAACAGCAACAAAATGTATGCCAGTAACAATGCTTAAATGTAAGAAAGTCTATTTTTCACACCAGAAACAGAATGTATGCAGGTAACAATCACTTAAATATGAGAAAGTCTATTTGTTGCTCAGGTGAAATTTCATAGGAGTATACCTCAGTTCTGGTGTGGGAGCTCCATTCCATGAATAAAACTTAGGAGAGCAAAACTCCTCCCAGCTCACCACCCCTAGGAAGCAGCCTTCCTTTTTGCAATCCAAAAACCACCTTTCTCCCAATAAGGTGGAAAGAAAGAAAGAAAGTGAAGTCACTCAGTCGTGTCCGACTCTTTGCGACCCCATAGACTGTAGCCTACCAGGCTCCTCCATCCATGGGATTTTCCAGGCAAGAATACTGGAGTGGGTTGCCATTTCCTTTTCCAGGGCAATAAGGTGGGGAAGGGATGAAAAAGAGACATGACAGGTTAGGGCCTGCAGTCTTTTCAGGAAGGCTCCTGGAAGCAGTCACACTTGTGCTTGCATCCTGTTGGTGAGAACCTATTCCATGCCCACATTGAGCTGTGAAGGAAGCTTAAGCACAGTTATTAGTGTTTATCGGAGACAGCCACATGCCTGACTACAGATTTCCTGTTACGGAAGAACAGGGGATTGGATATGGAATACAACTAGTTGTTCCTACAAGCACTTACAGACTAATTTAAATTTCTGAAACTTTAAATAAAATCTAAAGCAAACCAAATACTACACCATGTGTTATGTGGTAGTTAAGGGTTCAAGCTCTAGGATCAGAGGTCTGGGGACTGAATCCTATATTGTCCACTTAGCATTCCAGTTTTTTATCTGAGCCGACAATTAAAGGAGTTGATCCTAAAAAGTGCTTACAATAGTTGCTGGCATATGGTAAACATTCCTTTAGTGTTTGCTTGTTGTGTTATCATAAACATTCCACAATTATGAAAATAAACAAGCACCTAAGCCTGTGATATCTGAGAAAAACCAATAAACGGAAGAGCCAAGATAAACAGAACAACTGAATCTCCAAGAGACATTTAGAGACTCATTCAGGGAGTAGATTAGATTAGCAAATTTCAGTAAATACCTTAATAATATTCAAGAAGATATGGTATGAGTAAAAGAATAAATAAATGCATAGAAAGGGGCAACACAACAGTATGTGTGTTCGTTGCAACACAACTAATACAACACACTCAGATTCTCCAGGCTTCCTCATTTCCACAGACTCACAGCGGCATCCTGGGCCTCAGCCCACTGAACTTTAAAGCAACTGCCAGGCAATCACACCATGTGAGGTCAGCCAATCGCAGCCCATGGTTTCTGGCTTCTCCCGCCATTTCTGGAAATGGTGTGCATTCTGGTTTCCCCAGAAGGGATGGATGGTATAACTAGTGTTGGAGGTGAATTAATTCCAGTGGAGTAAACTTCGACCAGTGAGTGATAAGAGATAGGAGAAAGTCGGACCACAAAAATGAGAATAATAAACATGCAATAAATGAGTTCATGAATTTTCTTTTCTGCTGAGTATGAAAATGTTACTAAACATGTTCAAAATTTGATATATTAACAATGGAAACTTATGTATACTATTAGTCAAAGCCCCTAAATTAATCAGTAGAAGAAAATCAAAAATGTCAAGTTAACAAAAATTGGGAGTGTCTTGGGCAATAACAAGCTAGCAAGGAGACAACAGCTATGCTGTGAAAAACTAATAGTATAAATATAATATGGAAGTTATAATGGTAAATGCCAGGGGAAAAAAAATCCCAAATATTGTTTTGGCAATTTTTTCTAAGTAGTAAGACCAGGAGGAACATAAGTTTTCATAGTATATTATTCTACATTGTTTAGTAAAAACTTGTAATACTCAGATATTATGTTTCTATAGCTTCAGATATAGATAATTACCTTTTAAATTATGGAAAACTACATAAAGTCTCATGTTGGTTAACATGCCAGGGGGAGGTTTTGTCCAAGTTCTGTTCCACGTTTTATTCTTTTGGTTGCTTGAATATTGATGCGGATCAGGTATGACATTTATGAATAAAGTTATTAGAAGGGAAATTCATACCGCAATATAGACAATGCCCATCACTTCTGATACAGCAGTATAGACAATGCCCATCATGAAGTGAGCAAATAGCTAAGGAGTAAATGACACAATGTATGTAAGGCATTTAGCACAGAGCTTGGTGCCACTAAGTAAACATGGCTATTACTGTTATCTTGATATTGCTGATCTTTGGGGTTCTAGTTTTCAATTAACTGAATAGCATCCCACATGAAACTTTCAGAAACAAATCTAAAAAAAATTTCTTCCTTCTATCAACTCAGGGGCCAAAGATTTTACAAAAACTCTACGACAAATCCTGGTTCCTACCTTCACTTGTGATGAGGTTCTGAGCTTCAGTCCCCTTCTGAGAAATGGGGACAAGATGAAACTCAAAGGCTGTAACTGCAACAAGCCACTAGTACACAGCTAAATCTTACTATGTGAAAGCTACTGTTGTTGCTTTTGTTACAAAGAGCCGTGAACCCAAATCCAGCAAACATACTAAATAAGAAATACTTTGACAAGCATGCAGGTCAAAGACAGATTTCTTGAGTCCCTCCTGTGCAACTGGGAAGCACAAGGGATTCATTGTCCAAATTCCCCAAGGCTGCCGTCCCCAAGGCTGCCAAGGCTAGGATCTGCTGCCTCCCTGTGGAATTTCATAGACGACACAGTCATCAGACAGGCAGGGCTTCTGGACTGGGATTTCATCACCAAGCCAAGCTCAGAAAGACCCCCCGGGGGCTTCAGACTGTCTTGTTTGTGGGTTATTAATACTTAAGTCTTTACACAATTGTCACCTTCTCAATGAATCCTATTCAGCCTCCTCTGTAAAAGGGCAACTTAGACCCACTTGCTTGTAATCTTTCACACTGTTCTAGCATTTCCCTTTTTTGTTGCATATATCACCTCGCAATATATTACCTAATTTACTTATTCCTATGCTTATTATTTGTTTTCTGTATTTTTCCTTTAACTTCACAAGGGCAGAGATTGTTGGAGTTTGTTTGTTTGGTCTAATTTGATTCCAAGTGCCCAAAATACTGCCTTCTATACTGTTTACTGCAGAAAAGGAACTCAGTATTTCTTGATTGAAAGGATGAATGAATGTCTTCTCCTGGACCATGACATGAATTGCTTGGGAACTTTGAAGCTATTTAGTGTTTTAGTTGCAGTGAACATATGTGCATGGAAAGCCACAGTCCATGGGGCCAGATGTAGTTTCTAATACAATCCATACTATATAGTGATCAGCCACGGAAATGCAGCAGAAAAGCAGTGACACGTATTCAGGTTTTGCTCCCCCAAGCAGACCCTGCTTTGTGCGCTTGTGTGTGTTATGACCCATGCAGGATTTTGAAGATGAATAAAATGTGAAAGGAAGAACTAATTTCTTCCATGATGATTAGAGGGTAAGAAGAGAGAAGCGGGAGTTTCATAAATCTTCAACATTTTTATCTTATACTTTTAGCCAATGTGAAAAACATATGAAACTGGCTTTTAAAAAGCACAATCCGAAAGGGGACAGGCAAATCTCAGTGAGATATGAATTCCTTTCTAGTCTAACATAATTCAAGTCCAGGATGTATGGCTTCAAAGTCAGGCCTGGGTTGAAATCTCACCTTTCAGACCTCATATGAGTCACTCTCACCACCCCTGAACTTCAGTATCCTCATCCATCAAATGCGTATTACCAGTTAATCACTGAGAAATACGTGAGATAGTGAATTTGTAAATCAGCCGTTGGTGAAACCCAAACCCCGAGACACAGCTCTTTTTCTCCCTAATTATTTAAAAAAAAAAAAAACTGGCTCAAGTCCACCTTCCCATCTACACTGTGAAATTAAGTCTATCTTCCCTGGACTGTTTTCAAGTGGGAGGAAGAGGTCACTTTTCCAATGGACTGTGACTGGTCTTTGGCTATTGTTTTCTTTTCTCTGTCCCATGTTGAAAGAAATATGGAATATTTTGTCACTTGTCCCCCATACAGGGCAACTGTATGGCTCATGTCCAGTAAAAACTGGGGGGAGCAGAAGGGACCCACCTCCCAGCGAAAGGCAGCTGCCGAGTAAACGTAGCTGTTCTTAAAGGTTTATTAAACATCCCTCATGGAAATCTGTCACCGGATGTGTTTTGCTGGGGGTAAACCCCTCCCAGCTCCCATCTTCCCACCCCTAGCCTCATCTACTTTTTCTTTCTCCCGGCCACCTATAACCTCTCCCTGAATGTTTGTGTTTCTAGCCTCTCGTGACCCACCTTAGGTGAACACTGAATCTGTGTCTGCATTTTCAGACACCCATAAAGAGTATCTGCTCTACAAGAGATGGCTCTGCTCTACAAGAAGCCATCTCACAGAGGACCTTCACCTCCTCACATAGCAGAGCAGCCACAGAACCTGAGACATACATCCACTGTTTAACACGAGTACAAACATCTTTGCTCTCAGTATGAGGAAGAAGGTAGAACACTTATGGCAGCACCATTAGAAGAAAAGTTTCTTTGCAGTTACACTTTTTCCCTCCTCTGCACCTTGCTAAGCACATGGTCGGTGCTCAGCAAATGGAGCCCTTATGATGATGCTTTCCTTGGGTTGAGATATTTGCAGCTCTGAGAGCAGAAGGCAGAAAGCAAAACCTGAGATAGAGAAATCAATGCCGTCTTGCCTGGGTTTTCCCAAAGCAGGACCTGAGATAAGGACTCTGGAGCAGGTGGTTTATGTGGAAGCCAGGAAGCAGGGGAAGAAGAGAAGGGGGAAGTGGGAAAAGCTAATAATAGGCCTTGAAGATGTGGGTGAGTGCTCCAGGCCAAGGGGCTCCATCACACTGGGGAACCTTGGAGGAAGCAGGACAGAGATCAGGGGCCATTTGTCCATGACTCCCGGCCTTCACAGATTAGAGTCTGCCTCTGGGGCACATTAACCTGTCTTTCATGCTGCATTTACAGGTTTGCCTTGCTATACGTGGAATCCTTGCCACTGTTGTGGACAAGTCCAAAGGGGAAGGGGAGGGCCATTCCTTCACTTGAATCGGGAGCTCTTGTTCTACCCCAGGTGCGGGGGAATACAGAGGTGGGCACAGGGAGGCAGAGAGGGCTGAGAACAGTATCTGTGCTGGGAGGGAAAGGCAAGAGCCCTGGATCTCAGTCCGGACGTGGCTGCTAAGTACTGTTGACTAAGAACTTGAGTCTTCTGCGCCCTTCACCTTTTCTGTCCTACTATGGGCAAGAAGAAAGAATGACTTCCACTGTGAACACACACTGGGTGTAGATGAATTAATCCCCTGGGAATTCCTGATGGGGATCTTGAACTACACAAGTAATAAGACAAGATATTTTTCTCTGTTCTACAGACAAGAAAACTAAGACCAGGAGAGCTAAAGGTATATACATATATGCCCAAGGTCACTCAGCTATACTACAGAAAAAAACTAAGCTTTGAGGCATTTAAAATTCCCAAATCCTTGCTCTTGCAGTCATCCAATATGAAATGGGGAAATCCATCACAATCTGAACATACACAACAGAACACTGCAACACCAGGCAAGCAAAAGTTCTCTCAAAATGGTGCAGATTTGTTGCTGTGCTCAATAAAGCAGTCGCCCTTCTGTATTGCCTACCTTCCTTATTAACTGTGCTGAGTGCAGTCTCTGTCCATCTTTGCTCCTTGTAACATCTGCAGTCAAGAAGCAGGTGCTATTTACTCTAAGTCCATGCTGCCTTGAGGCCCTTAACACCTTAGGGGCCCAGGAAGAAGGGTCTGGCAGGCAGAAGGACTGAGATGGACTCAGGGAGGCTGGGAGTTAGGTAACTCATTTGCTAAATTTTGCTCAGCTCTACACACACACACACACACATATTCCCCCCAGCTAGCTGCCTCTAGATACATACAAACACACACACACACACACACACATTCACACACACACGGAGTACACATTCCCCCCAGCTAGCTGCCTCTACATACACACACACTACACAGTCCCCCCAGCCAGCTACCTAACCTTTCCAATCCAATGCAGTGAGTTGGGCTGGAAGCAAGGCTGGCAATTCTTTCCTATGTCTGAGATTCCATAGGCCACAAGAAACTTTCTGCTGGACCAGATCCTGAACTAGTAGAATTCATATTACTTGGATGTTTCTGTTTTTCTGTTAACTTTCCTTTTCAAGGGGTATTTTTATGAGTCATTTGCTGGCTTGCCTTCTCCCAAGTCATCTGATTTTCATTTAGATGCTGCTCCAGCTTCACGATGAATTTTCTTTTTCTTTTAAAGTTGTTTTCGTTGGACTTAATTGGTCTGGTACTGTCTCTGACTGAAGTTTTGTTTCTGCTCGTTTTATGGGTGCTGGATGTGAGATTCATTTGGCTTAGTCAGCTCTGTATTTTCTTGTGTACTTTCTTACTTTTCACGCCTTTCCCCCCTACTGTTTTGCAATCAAGTAACTTTAAATCTTCATAGATTTTTCATTTGGCTTTATTTTTCCTAGTTGAGTTTTACTGTTTTCTAAGTGTTTCTTTCTCCTTTATTTCTTAATATACTTTGTTCCTCTCCTGCTTTGGGACTTTGCTGAGGGAGTGATGGCTTTTCAGTCTTCTTATAAGAGGTTCCTATAGCCTCATTTGTCTTGGACAGCCCTGCTGTTCTAGTGTCCGGTCCAATACTCTTTTGAAAATGTCCCAGTTAGTGGATAAATTAAATGGTTGCTGTATCTGAAAGTGGGTTTGTTCCACTTTAATGTGCAAACCAGGACTGAACATGCTTCGATTCTATGGATCCAATGCCTGAAGACACATCCTTTTTACTCTCTGTGGGTTTACCTATAGTCTGAAAATGCTCCCTTTCTTTTCCTGAGAGTACATAATAAGGTAAAGTTGTTGATATACCTTGTGAGTAAATTTAAACTTGTGACTGGGCATCCATGTAGAATATGTCCTTAAGAAAGTATGGTAACTGACTGAAGATGGGAAATGAAAACAGATAGGGAGGGATACACATTATTGGTTCATTTAAACTAAAGTGCTGAAATTAACGCTGCAATATCTTAAGTTCTGTTTCCATATTTTCCAGGAAAATAAGGAACCCTGGGGTTCCCCCCTGCATTTTTGCATTTGTAAGGGCTTTAGTTCACTGACCTGGATCTGAATCCCAGCTTCATTCCTCTCTAACTGTCCAATCTCCGACCAATTACTAATGCTTTTCTAGTCTTCTTCTGCCACTTGAAAATGCAGATAACAAAGGGCTGACCATTCAGAACGCTGTGATGATTACATAACATATATGTGGTACCAGACAGTGGTGGCAGTTGCACAACATTTTGTATGTACTAAATGCCACTGAATTTAGACTTCAAAATTGTTGATTCTACGTCAATCCACCTCGACAGAAATTTTTAATTGAAGGAAAAGACAATGTGCGTGAAAAGTTCTAATGCATAGTAGTTGCTACATGGCCCATTCTCTGCTCTTAATAAAGGGTCAAGCTGTTCTGGGGCCTGATTGTCATAGAGCCAGGTTACCCCATGTGGGGCACTGCAGTGTCAGCAGACGCCATTCGCTTGCAGAGCAAGCATATAGCGCCCCCTGTTGTTCTGTGGCAATCTGGCCTGCTCCTTATGAATCTGGATGGTTTGTATCAGAATTCCCTGAGTCAACTCATTACAATGACAAACATGCAGATTCCACTTCTGGAAAATCTAATTCAGTAATTCTTGGGTGGGGCTCCTGATTTTCATTTTCCAACTCCCTCCCTGGGTGAATCTTACACGTGTGAGAATCAACAATTTAAACTCTTTACATCACCCTGAGCACAGTCATATGTGTCAGCTGGTACTTTAACTAGGATACTAATAATAAAAATGTCTCATAGTTGTACTTTATATTCACGTGGTCCTCCCTGGCTTTCTCTCAAGCACTGGGCAGCGCTTCTGATCCCGTTTCACAGATGTGGAACTGAGGTGCAGAGTTCCATCCACAGTCACACATCTCTCCAGAGGTGGGACCCAGGACTGGATCCCTGACTTCCTGACATTCATCCACCGAGGCTTTCTTTCCTTTGAAAATAAAATTATTCTCATTAACTTCCAAAGCACTTTTTCTTGTTTATGCTTCCTGGGAATTTTTTCCCCATATTCTTTCTATCTCTCCTCAATTTTTTCTCTTTAAAGTGTTGACTTCCTCCTCAAATATCAGCATTATTCCTCTTCATTTATAATACTTTTTTTCTTTAACAGAGCATTCAGTTGTTTAGTTACTAAGTCATGCCCAACTCTTTGTGGCCCCATGAGAGCATTCAGAGGGGGTGGTTATATGAGTGACCATTCAACTTCACAATCAATGCACATGCAATCACCAAGAAGAGAGGCAGAGGAAGGGACTGCTTAGCACATTGAGACAGGAGAAAAGTCACAGAGGGGTATGTATGTGTGTGTGTGTGTGTACGTGTTTGCAAACAAATTTATGGAAGTACATTTATACATTCATGTTATCTGTGATGTGCCTTCTGGGTAAGGTAAACAACTATTCCAGTGTGCTGGTTCCTGGAAAACAAGACTTGGTTTCAAAACTGGGAAAGTTTCAGGCAAATAAGGATGCACTGGTCACCTTACCCCTGGGCCATGATGGGATTGGAGGTGGGGTGGGTGGGTGAGGGGCAGGTGGGAACAGACCTGTGGCCCTTCCACTGTTTTCATTAAAACAATCTCTGCAGACTTCAGGGTGCTCCAGCTGTTGCTTTGACTTAGCTTTGACTCCTACTGCCTGGGTTCAGCTGAGATGATGGATGATCTTATCTAAGGCAACTTCCAGCTCAGGACATCAATTGCCCCATTTGCTAAAGTGGGATTAGTGATAACAAGCATTTCCATAGAATTCAGAGAACTGGATCAATTAAATCACTTACAATATTATTTGGTCCACAGCAGGTACTCAAAAAGTGCCAGGTATGCAACAGTACTGGACATGGCACAAAAGACTGGTTCCAAATAGGAAAAGGAGTACGTCAAGGCTATATATTATACGTCAAGGCTGTATATTATTTAACTTATAGGCAGAGTAATCATGAGAAACACTGGGCTGGAAGAAACACAAGCTGGAATCAAGATTGCCGGGAGAATATCAATAACCTCAGATATGCAGATGACACCACCCTTATGGCAGAAAGTGAAGAGGAACTAAAAAGCCTCTTGAAAGTGAAAGAGGAGAGTGAAAAAGTTGTCTTAAAGCTCAATATTCAGAAAACTAAGATCATGGCATCTGGTCCCATCATTTCATGGCAAACAGATGGGGAAACAGTGGAAACGGTGTCAGACTTTATTTTGGAGGGCTCCAAAATCACTGCAGATGGTGACTGAAGCCATGAAATTAAAAGACGCTTACTCCTTAGAAGGAAAGCTATGATCAACCTAGACAGCATATTCAAAAGCAAAGGTCCATCTAGTCAAGGCTATGGGTTTTCCAGTGGTCACGTATGGATGTGAGAGTTGGACTGTGAAGAAGGCTGAGCGCCGAAGAATCGATGCTTTTGAACTGTTGTGTTGGAGAAGACTCTTGAGAGTCCCTTGGACTGCAAGGAGATCCAACCAGTATATTCTAAAGGAGATCAGTCCTGGGTGTTCTTTGAAAGGATTGACGCTAAAGCTGAAACTCCAATACTTTGGCCACCTCATGGGAAGAGTTGACTCATTGGAAAAGACTGATGCTGGAGGGATTGGGGGCAGGAGAAGAAGGGGATGATGAAGGATGAGATGGCTAGATGTTATCATCGACTCGATGGACCTGAGTTTGAGTGAACTCCGGGAGCTGGTGATGGACAGGGAGGCCTGGCGTGCTGCGATTCATGGGGTCGCAAAGAGTTGGACACTACTGAGCGACTGAACTGAACTGATAGCACATATCTTAGCTATTTGAATATTTCATATGTGGCATTTATTAATTGCATAATTTAAATCACAAAGTGTTTTTGTTTGTTTGTTTGTTTTTAACTTTCAGAGAAACAAGACTTTAAAAAAGGAAAACCGTCTGATATCCTGGCACTGCTTTTAGGTCTAAGTTGTAATGATAGCTGTGTGTGTGACTCTGTGTCTCATCTTCTAAATATTTTCCACAGCTGTTCTTCTTTACTCTGTTATTAAATAATCTGTTTGACTTCAATTTATTTCAGTTCTCAAAATATAAAGCAGACCCTCTCTTTTGTCACATGCAGGAATGGGTCCAGTCCTACTTATTTGCTTATTGAAAGACTGTTGGTTTCCTTCTTTATCCAGTAGAAAGGGATGGCCAAAACAAGCACATTTCTGCTTTATTTAACTGCCAGCTGTGGCACTTTCTTTGTCTTAAAAGCTGTTTCTCACTCAGAGGTGCTTTGAGCGAGACTCAACAATGGAAAACAATTCACTCATCCCTGCCTCGGGGTCCTGTTTATCCTTCCATTGTCCGGAAAACGACCTGTTTGCTTAACCAGAGGGCTTTGGGTTAAGCCTGTTCGTAAAAGTCCCCTGCTTGGAGAGCACAAATATGTGACAATTTTGAGTCTGGGGTTTCGTTAAAGATTCCTTACTCCAAATTTCTCAACGTTTTTCAGTAGGACGGAGGAATTCAAAAGTAGAAAAGTACAACTATTTATTCAAGCTGACAAACATTTTTTTCTTCACAATAGGACTGCAAACAGAACTTGATTTCAGGAGTTTGCTGCTCATTCCAACGTTGCCTTGAAGGCAGAACCTGTTTCATTCTTGTACTCTGAAAGAAACAAGTTGTTCTTTTTTTTTTTTTTAAATCCAATACAAATGCCACCTGTGCAAATTGCCCAACTTCTTTCTTATCTTTCCATTACTTGTTTTTAATGGCTTTAAAGCTGAAGACAACAGAGCTGAATGGCTGAGAATTCAGTTTGGGGGACAGGTTGCCTGAACTCACACCTTGGCCTGGCAACAATAGGCAAGTTCCTTCACCTCCCTCATTTCTAATAACAGTGAAACTTTAGCACACGGGGTCTCTGGAAGAACAAATGACATAGTAGTAAACAAGAGACTTAAAACTGAGCTTGGCACTTAGGGAACAAACAGTGCTAATTTCCACTGGACACGTGGATGTATTTATACCAGACATGTTGCCAGCCAAAGCCTTGGCTTTCTCTGCCCACTGAAGCCAAATAAAAAACACACAGACAAAATAAAAAAAAAACAAAAACAAAACAAAAAAAAACACAGAGACAGAGTCTGGAGGAAATATAGGATATAGAAAGGTGGCTTTAATTCTCAGCCGGCAAAGAACTGTTGGGTGTGTGAGGGGCACGTGGGACAGAGTAGGTTCCTGTCTCCAGATCTGCCCGCACCTTTCCATGAGGAGTCTAGGGGCTTATATAAGATGAGGGCTTGCAGTTAGGGGTCTGTGGTACGGAAGGATCTTCCTTCCACCTCTGTTCCTTCCACCTTCTTCTTCTTGCATTGTTTCAAAAACAGTCACAGGATGGTGTCAGTTACCCAATAACTGAGTCTGGTGGCCCTGCTGCCGCCTCCTTTCTGTAATCCAAAAAGAGAAAAACTAGAGGGGTGGTCTGTGAAGAGAGTGCTGTAAAGGTGAGCACCACATAGAGGATGTAATTAGCACAGAGTCAAAGGATAATAGGTGCAAAATGTAGATCATGCAGAGTTAGGGGCAGAAAAGCAAATTTAGTTACAGGCCACAGATTAGGAACAGTTAAAGTAAAAACTAGGAGTGACCAGGCCTGCTCATGGTTTCCTTCTTTTTTCTCAGGAAAGAAAAAAAAAACTTGTTCCTCTTTTTTTTTCTTCTTTTCACTGCAATGGACAGAGCAGGGATTTGGAAACTCTCTGAAGCAGGGGTAGGCTACTGGGTAGCTAGTGAGTGTTCATGTCTGCCCAGCTCCTTCATTCCCTTCCTCTGGTAACAACTTCAGTCTTTGTGAGAATTGCTTTTGGTGGGCTTGCCCACTCCAGCACCAGATGAATTCACTGACCTACATTTGGCCGATCAGGTCCTTCCTCTGGATTTTACAAATAAACACTATGATCATGATAATGACAGCAATGATTAAAATAGTGAAATCTTTATAAAAGGCACTTACTGTGTGTCAGGCTCTAAGCACTTTATAAACTTAACCATTATGACAACCTAAGGAAGTAGATCCTACTGAAATAGGCTGGGACTCAGGACTCTTTACCGGAGTGCTTGCAACCTGGACAAAAGTCTCCTCCAGCAACTATATAAAGAACCTAAAGGGACTGAGAAATGGAGTATTTCCTGTCAAATCAGTAAAGAAGGATGTCACTGTTATCAGTGATTGCAGCTTTCCAACCTGAGCCAGTGAGCCCTGAGAAAACTAAGGAAGGAAAAGAACACCTCCCATGTAGCAGTCAAACCCTGCAGCCACTCCCTATGGTGAGCCCCGAGGAAGCTCAGGATGTGAAAACACAGAATACTGGCCTCAGATAGGTGAGGTGCATATCAAAGGAATGACTTGGTATGCCCAGACTCTAGTGTCTTCCCATACAAAGAAAAGTGCTAAATTCTTTGAGATATCTGGTTCTCCTCTAATTAACAATAACCTTTTCATGTTCAGACTACCTGCCCTTTGTCACAAAACTGCTATAAAGCCTTGTTCCCACGTCGCCAGCCCCTCCCCACCTGCTCGGAGCAGCTCTCTCAGTGTTATTTGAGATGCTGCCTCCTGGCTTGAGGTCCTAAAAACTCTCACCAAATAAAACACAATTCTCAACGTTTAGATTGTGAATATTTTTTAAGTCTACAGGACTAAAAATAACTGTCCACATACACATTTGGGGCAATTATGAACAATAAAATACAAAAAAAAACACAAAAACCAACTGCCATTTCTGAGATGCTGGGAGTAAAAGCAAGGTACGTCCCTCCAACCCCTGCCAACCACTAATCTACTTCATGTCTCTATGGATTTGTCTACTCTGGGTATTTCACTTCAACAGAATCATACAATAAAAAGACTTTAAGAAATTATTATTTTCATGCAAGGAAAGGCTTTAGGGGTACTCAAAGCACCCACCGACATGCATGAAGCAGAGTTCAGTGTTTAAGCATCTTCCTTCTGTAAAGCTCTTACTCATGCTTTGCAGGTGACATAAAGAGGGATATTATTCACTTTCAGACTTCAAAAAGCATGTATATCATACAGACTGTAATTAAGCTACCACAGTTAGGTTAAAAAAAACGGTGTAGTACAGACCATTCTATACAGTGCAACCTAATACATAAGCAGTTATTAAAGTTCACTTGTGATTTTAAGTCTTTGGTGGTGTGCTATTTTCAGAGAATTTTATTGCTTAATATATATACTTTGGCTTCCCTGGTAGCTCAGGGGTAAAAGAGTACACCTGTCAATGCAGGAGACTCTGATTTGATCCCTGGTCCGGGAACATCCCACATGCCTCAGGGCAACTGAGACTTCGCACCACAACCACTGAGGCTTGTGCTCGAGAGCCCAGGAGCCACGGCTACCGAGTGCTAGTGCTGCAACTACTGAGGCCCATACGCTTTCGAGCCTGTGCTTTGCAACAAGAGAAGCCGCCACAATGAGAGAACCGCAACTAGAGATCAGCCCCCACACACAGCAACCAGAGAACAGCCTAAGCAGCCAGGAAGAGCCAGCACAACCAAAAAATTGAAAAATACATATATTTAATTAAGGACATATTCAGCCAAGCAACAAATATCTGGGGGAAGAAATGCCCTCCAAATGTGTCAGACATGGTGTAAAGTGCTAAAAATACAGATCCCCAAGAGCTTACTGAGTCTAGTAAGAATCTGGAGCATTAGCCAGCCCCCAAAATATTCATTTAATGAAAAGAAGGGAAATATGCTGAAATGTTAGGAGGATACCCTTCTAGGTTACTGGATTATGAGTCATTGTTATCATTCTCTTCTTTTTATTCTCATATTTTCTAGGTGTTTTTTAGAATGAACTTGCATTGTTTTAATAGCTAGAAAACCAGACTTTGATAAATCTATTCTCTACAGGAAGCTATACATAGAGAAAAAAATCCAAATAATTTGCGGTATGGCTAAATGGACATTTTTTATTATTAAGATGATCTTTCATAAAAAGGGTTAATGTTTTAAATGAACTTTTTTCTTTTTTGGTTTTGTTAAGCCTAAAACTAACTGTTATTCTTTTGTTTGTTTTTAAGAATTAAAACTCTTTGAAAGTGTTGCCTAGCTATGGCATTGATGTGTCTCAATTTCAAACATTTGTTTTATTGTTCCCCATACATTAATACTTTGGCCTCTTTTCATTCTGATGCTTAAGAGATTACTGCTTTGAGCAATGTGGTTACTCCAATTAAAACCTTGGAATAACTTAGGCTGTGTAGACCAAGTTTCTTGTTCAAGTAAACATCATTAATAAAAAATTTGCTCTGGGAAATGTGTGTTTTATGTAGTTTTGCAGATTTCTATTCCCTGAGGGGGGAAAGCAATTAAGAAGTTAAAGAAGTACATTTACAATAGAATAAATGCATTTAAACATATATGCTTTCTTCATACATCCAGTTACTATTTATTGAGAGGTTCCTCCATAAAGAATCCACCTGCAATGCAGGAGCCACAGGTTCAATCCCTGGCTCAGGAAGATCCTCTGGAGAAGGAAATGGCAATCCACTCCAGTATTCTTGCCTGGGAAATCCCATGGACAGAGGAACCCGGCGGGCTACAGTCCATGGGGTCGCAAAGAGTCAGACACGACTGAGCAACGGAGCATGCGTGCATCCTGTGTGTCAGGCACAGTACATTGGTTAATTTATGCAACCCACCTCATAACATAACAAACCAGGATTTAGTTCCCGCCATTTCAGACATGGAACTGAAGTCTCCAGCAACCTGTTAATCCCCTAAGATCATAGCACTGGTATGAGGAGGAAGGGAAGTATAAAATCAACTTTTTTGGATTTCCAAACCCATGTTTTTCCTCCATATTGTACTTTCTTTCTTGGAGCAATGAGTGAAAAATATATTTTAAAGTAGACTGGGATTTCTTGATTAACATTACTGACATTTTGGACCAGAAGATTCTCTATTGTGGGGGCTATCCTATGCATTTCAGCATGTTTTGCAGGTTCCCTGGCTTCCCTGTAAGATGCCGGAATCATCCCCTTTTATGATAACCAAAAATGTTTCCAGACATTGCTAAAGCCCCCTCTGGTCAAAGTCATCCCTGGCTAAGAATCATGTACTAAATCATATTCACATTATTCAGAGAGAAAATGACCAGTTTTTAGAAAGATATAACATAAAGGGATTTCCAAAGTCTGCTTGAAGGAGCTCATGATTATGTCAACATGAAACAAATAGAAACAGATACTGGAGATTTGACAATAATTGGTCTGGTGCAGACAGCTCAGTGAGGTAACTGAGACTCCAGAGCGGCTGTCTGCCAACTTTCCCCTTTCATTCACCACCCTGCCTCTGGGATAACAGCACTGAAGAGTAAGGGTTATGTCATATTTATACAAGGAAAGAAGGCTTTTCATTATAACATAAAGTATAGCATAGTCCTTCAGAAACATTAAATCAAATGAGATAAAAATCCAGAATAGCAGTCAGGCAGTCAACAACTTTTTTAGAAATGCTAACTCAACGACAGTCATTAGTCTAGACCCCTGGGAATTCTCAAGGGAAAAAAAAAAAGTAGACTCCCCTTCATAGAGTTTGAAGTCTAGTAAGGAAGAAAGATATTAGGCAAATGTATTGTGCACAATTAATTAAATAATTAACAAAAATGTGTGGCTGCAAAGGATGAATCCTTGTTACGTGTTTTGATGCCCCGCCAAAAAGCACACGATCACCATTTACGCTAGGTATTAAGCCAGTATGTCTGAGCTCCAAATTCTTTTCTTTACATTCTGCCCCCTGGCTAAGCATTTTCCAGATGTTTCCATCAGGTGACTTCCTGCTGGATTCTGTTAACAAGAAGCTTACAGGGAGCTCTGAAGGCAGGAGGAACTGAGAAGACAGTAGGCTTTGCTGGAGAAGGGATTTCCTTCTCTCTCTTTGCTTAGTGTTCTTGTCAAAGTTGCCCCAGCCTTTCAGCCCAGTGCAGCAGCTAGTTCCCACCTCCAGTTCCTTCTGGCAACCCCAGAACAGCTCCATGCTCTACAGAGAAGCCAGAAGCAGATGGGAAGTGTCCTTCCTTAGAGTATCTCAATTCTGATAACCTCAAACTGTTTCCTTTTTTTTTTCACCAGCTCCATGGGATAATCCACTGGATTAGCTCAGTGCTATGGTTTTTCCAGTAGTCATGTGTGGATGTGAGAGCTGGACCATAAAGAAGCCGAGTGCAGAAGAACTGATGCTTTTGAACTGTGGTGCTGGATAAGACTCTTGAGACTCCCTTGGACTGCAAGGAGATCAAACCAGTCAATCCTAAGGGAAATCAACCTTGAATAAACATTGGAAGGATTGATGTTTAAGCTGAAGTGCCAATACTTTGGCCACCTGATGTGAAGAGCTGACTCAATGGAAAAGACCCTGATGCTGGGAAAGATTAAGGGCAAAAGGAGAAGGGGGCAGCAAAGGATGATATGGTTGGATGGCATCACCGACTCAATGGACATGAGTTTAAGTAGGCTCCGGGAGTTGGTGATGGTCAGGGAAGCCTGGCGTGCTGCAGTCCATGGGGTCACAAAGAGTCAGACACGACTGAGCGACTAAACTGAACTGAACTGACAAAGTAGAAGCACAGGTATCCTTGCTGTGAGCCAAGGCAAGGAGAAGACAATGGCTTCAAGTCATCTCTATTCAATGGAGCAACTTCATAAGACGGAATCAGTAGGCAAGGGCTTGGGGACAGAGCAGTGAACGAGACAAAGTCCCTGCCCCCATAAAACTTGTGATCTAGCAGAAAGATCTAGACAATAAACAAGTCACAAATGAGTCACATGATTTGGCAGGACTATAAGGTCCACAAGCCAGGTGGTTTACAACAAGATAAATTCATTTTCCTACAGTTCTGGAAGCCAGAAGTCCAAAATTGAAGTTCTGGAGGGGTGGGCTCCCTGCAAAGGCTCTAGGGAGGATATTTCTTAGTCTCTTCCAGCTTTGGGGAGTGCCAGGCTTGTGGTCACACTAACTCCTATCTCTGCCTCTATTTTCACATCACCTTTTCTTCTCTGTGTGTCTTTTATGAGGACACTTTTCTTTGGATCTAGGGCCCACCTGAACCATCCAGGATGGGCTCATCTCAAGATCCTTCCCTTAACAACATCTGCAAAAATTCTTCTTCCAAAATAAGTCACATTCATAGCTTCCAGAGATTAAGATGTAGCCGTATTTTTCTGGAGCCTCCATTCAACCCGTTACATGGGCGAAGGAAGAAGACAGTGACGAGGCCGGAGTAAGGAAGGCAGTTTTAGGTAAGGCTAGGACACACCTCAGTGAGCACGAGGGGCAGTCATGGACATCTGAGGGAAGAGCTTTCCAGACAAGAGAAAGAACAGGTTGGAAGAGCAGAGTCTTCCACCCCTCCCTTCCTTTCCCACTGCACCCTAAATACATTTCTTTTTCTGCTTCATGACATATGAATGTTCCCTCTGCATGGAACTCTTTAAATCTGTCTCCATGTAGCAGAAACCTATCATACTCTGCTTTCCATTCCCTTGGCCACCTAGCGCCTTTGGCCCCAGCTGCAGTGGACACTCCTGTAAGTTCAGATTCACCTTGTGTTCACACCACTGTGCCCCAGGCTCCCAGTCTCCCCTTCCTCTTTGAGCTTTAGCCCACCTCTGACTCTGTAGGAGCTGCTCAGCCAAAAGTGTGAGGAACTAATGCCTCCAGAGTCTGAAGCCACTTGATAAATGCTCTTGACGCTTCAACTGGACATTCTGGCTGGCATTTTATATACTTCCATCTCTTTCCACATGAATGTAAGCACTGGGAGGGTAGGGACCTTCTGACTCTGCAAATCCAAATATTCTCTGTTGAGTGACTCTGTGTGCACTGGTTATTTCAATCCCTCCACAACTCAGGGATTAAAATCTTGATTTTATGAGAAATCATCTCAATATTATTTAACCTTTGCTATTCTAAAATACACTAAAAGCATTATCTACTATACTTTATTCTGGAAAATAAATTAGAATTTCAATGTAAATTGCAGTAATTATACCTCAACCTAATCTTTATCAAAGTAATATAGGGAAAAGTGGAATAAGACTAATGCTATTTCTGTAAAATTAATTTATTTTTAAACTAAAACCCAAAGATGAATTTTAAAAACTCATCTACAAAGCTGAATAATTGGAGTCTTAGGCAACCTGTTAATTCACCAATTATACTCCAAGATCTTCTCCAAAACAGTGAAATTTTTTTTGGCTGTACCACACGTCATGTGGGAGCTTACTTCCCTGACAAGATATCAAAACTGTGCCCCCTGCAGTGGAACTGCAGAGTCTTAACCACTGGACTGCCAGGGACGTTCCTAAAGAGTGAATTTAAAATCAAGTTTTCTAGATCCAAATCAATACATTTTTCACTGTATTACACTTTCTTTTACTGAATAATGAAACAGAACTTTGGACAACACTGGCCATCAAGTAAAATCTGATTAAATTGTGGAGGCTGAATTTCTTTTATTAAACTGTGTTTTTCCTAAACAGGGATGGGAACTAATATTTATTAAGCATCTACACCAGCGTTATTTGGTTTCCTCACTAATCACACAATGGAAGATGTACTTTACAAATCCTTTTCAGTGATCTGGAAGCCCTCGATTTGACATAGAAGCACTTTCTTTTGCAGGGAAGCTGGGATAGCTGGTTTAAAAAAAAAATTAACCTCATAAAAGGTCATAGCTCAGCTGCCTTCAGTCAAATCAGGCCCAGTTATGATATGGCAGTAACATCATCAGATCAGTTACAGGAGGTACCATGTGGCCACATGAGAGAATGCTGCCAATCATTAACTGACTCAAAATTAAGTCTGCTAATACAAATGACATTTACTCTGGCTCTCATTTTTAACTATAGTTTTAATCCCTGTTCTGATCTCCTTATCCAAAGTAATATTTACAGGCAACTGGCATTCTATCCAGGAGATTTACCTACCTTAAACTATCCTTACAACCATCTAGAAGGTGTGTAACCATTAAAGTCCTCATTTAACAGCAGGAT
Organism: Capra hircus; assembly: GCF_001704415.2. Classification (NCBI taxonomy): domain Eukaryota; kingdom Metazoa; phylum Chordata; class Mammalia; order Artiodactyla; family Bovidae; genus Capra; species Capra hircus. Next base: position 31,821,976 of record NC_030829.1, read on the forward strand.
CACAGAAAGTCTTAATTACTGGTGAGGGGGTGGGGATAGGAAAAGTCACAGGCTACTCTTAGGGACACTCTGGGAACAAAAATGTATATAATCAGATGAAGCACAATCACATACACATGCAATATATATATACTTTCAAGGGTGTACACGGAACCTAATAGGTCCAAATATAAAGTTACACAAAAACTTAAAGAAATGCTGACTAGGAGATTCAGGCTCAGAGAGCCACCAGCAGCAGTAACTTGTCTGAAGTTACCTAAACATGAAGGCTCTAGGTGTGTGGAGCTGCATATCTGTTTAACCCCAAAGTCTGCGTCCAAGGGGGCAATACCATGTAATTTCCCAAGAAGTGTCAGTCAATTCAAACCCAAGCACATTCAGATTAACCTAGACAGCGTAAAGAAGAGCATAACAAATATTAGTCCAACTTCATTAGCCTCGGGCCAAGTGCACTTGTCTTCTAACTCAGGAAAGATCTGAAAGTGGGAGCCCATTTGACTGGGGTACATCCCACAGCGCGACAGTCCATTGGCCACGGGGCGCGTCCTGGCTTTGTCTCATCAAGGCTGGTCTGTGGAGCCCACTCAGGAGCGACCAGCTGCCTTTGCTGTTGATTGACCCGATTCCCGTGGCCTGAACATTATTAGCAAAGTGCTGAGACACCGTGGACACACATCTCCAGAGGGAGACACAGACTAGGACACACTAAAGACCCCAGTTACCAACAGGCTCTGGATCAAGCTGAACAAAGCCAAGCCTTTCATTTTAGACTTGTCAGTTTTTATTATTTCCACATGAAACGAAGAGGGAGCGCCGTGATGGGCACTTGACTGAGAAGATTAAACGAATTTAGCTCTAGTCTAGGAAACTGTAGAGAGGCTGGAGCTCTGGGCTCTTTTAATTTGTTGATTTAGCCCCATGAAGATGCTTAAATTATAATGATGACTTTTTTATTAAGATGGGGAAAAAAATAAACCACCACCAGAGACTGGCATTTCTTTCATAGGGAAACCATTCACTCAGTTGTCTTGGTAGCTTAACATTTTATTTATATTACCTTAATATTCAAGCACACACACAATATTCAAACACAACTCATTTGGGTCCCAGGTTTTACATTAATGTGAATAACAAGAATTTTGAGTCCTGAATTATAGTTTTGAATAGTCCAAAGTTGCATTTTAGAAAATTACCAGCAGATGGCAGTATCTGACAAGGAGTTTGGATCATTTTCTCCCTGCTCTCCCTCCAATGGAGCCAAAAGTCGCACTTAAAAGTCATGGCAAATGGATGCAAACATGTAGGCAATGCCTTACAAATGCGCACGGTAGCTGATATTAGTTGTTTCGATCCTTTTGAAAAAAATTTTAAAATAATTATTTGAATGCTTTCTCTAAACAGCCCAAATAATGGGTTCAATTTATTTCAATAAATACCATTAACTGTGACAGGGGCTTCCCTGGTGGCTCAGAGGTTAAAGCGTCTGCCTGCAATGTGGGAGACCAGGGTTCAAACCCTGGGTTGGGAAGATTACCCTGGAGAAGGAAATGGCAACCCACTCCAGTATTCTTGCCTGGAGAATCCCATGGACGGAGGAGCCTGGTGGGCTACAGTCCACGGGGTCGCAAAGAGCTGGACATGACTGAGCAACTTCACTTTCACTTTCACTTATAGTAATATAAATGAATTTCCACCAATAAGAATGCTTTTTTAAAATATAGCTTTAATAGGGATGTTCCATCTCTTTGCCTCATGAATTTCTAATAACAATATCATTAGAGTTTTTCAATTCATTATTAATGTGTGCCAAGCACTAACTTATATATATATACATATACATGTATATATACGTATATAGGTATGTGGAGCTAGGCAAGCTGCTAGACATCTCTCTTTCCCGTAGGCACCCAGAAATAATAAACAAAAAGATAATAACCAAGGGTTAAGAGAAAAGAATTTGGAATTTAGAGTCTGCCAGTTCTGGTTAGAACTCCAGTTTTACTTAACCTGAAAACTACACTTTACTATTACTACTTTTTTTCCACAGTGTCCTTTCTTTCTGTCTGGTTGAGATTATATCTCAGTAACTGTGCTTTGCAATGAAAAATGACACTATTTTATTCAATACGTATACCTGAATTTGAGGATACAGTGGTGAAAAAAGCCAAGCCCTTCCTCTATGAAGCTTCCATTCTGGTTAGCAGAGACAAACAATAAAGATGTATACAAATAACATACCAGTTGTAGAAGTGATAATTAGTACAAAGAAAATTAAGGCGGGAAAAGAAATGCATAGTGGAAACAGAGGTGGGCTGGAGGGGCCTTTGAGAGTTGTTGGCTTTGGGGTTGAGTCCTGGGTGGTGACAGTGGTGAAACAATCTGACAGAAGAACATCCATGCTGAGAAACAGCAAATGCAAGGGCACTGAGGCAGCAAGGGACTGAGTATAATTAAGGAACGGTGGAGAAGCTCATGGGATGCAGCAAACTGAGTGGGAAAGGGTAATAGGACATGGAGCCGGAGAGGGAGGCTGAGGTCAGACCAGGAAGGGCCTGGATACCTAAGCTAAAGAATGCTAAGTAAATTTCATTCTACATGTGTGGGGAGACAATGAAGGTATAAAGCAGGAGGGTGATAGGGTCTGAGTCACCCTTTCACAGGATGTCCCTATGAACCATCATCTCCTCATTTTATACTTAAAGAGATTGAGGTATTCAGTGATTAAGTGATTTGCTCAAGATCACCAAGCCAGGAAGGGATGGGTTCACTGAACTTCACTCATACACGCAGCAAGCTCTTACTAAAGCCACCTGTGAAATCCATACTTACAGTTATGAAGAATAGTAAGAGATGCTATCCTTGCCTTTTAGTTTTAAAAGCTAATTGAAGAAACGAGAGAGATTCAGAAAGAAGACACAATTTGAATAAAAACTATTATGCATCAGTTGATAGAAATAACATAACAAAATAAGTGGATTAACCAGGATACAACCATCAATTAATCAGATTTGGGCTTCACCAAAGAAAACAAAGGCATACCTAAAATTTTTAGAAATGTACTCTGATGGACTCATCCCAAGACGATCCCCCAAAGTGCACACCTTGTTTGACTCCCTCGCCTTGAACAAGTCCAGGACCTTTGACTTGCTTCTAACCAACAGAGCAAGGCAAAGGTGATGAGATGTCACTTCTGTGATTGTATTCTTTATTAAAATCTATCTTAACAAAAAGGGTAAAGCCTCTCCTCGAGCTGAAGAAGCAAACTGCCATGATTTCTAAATGGGAATGAACTCTGCCAACTCTGTGAATGAGCTTGCAAGATCATTCTTCCCTAATTGAGCCTCTGTTGAAACTTCAGCCCCAGCCAACTGCTGGATTGCACCAAAGCAGAGAACAAAGTTAAGCCATGCCCAGAGTTGTGAACATAGAAATAGTGAGGTAATAAAGTATGTTTATAATAAAGCCACTAAATTTGTGGCAATTTGTTATGCAGCATAAAAAACTAATACTTTCAGCAATGTTGAGGAAACCACCAAGGGTTCATGTAGCTTCATCCCAGCCTTGTCTGCATCTCGTGATACTTGAGTGTAACTCCACAGTCCTCAGGAAGGAAGATCTAATGTCACCAACGAATATAAAACTCACTGGTATTTGAGGGAGGAGAGCAGTACTACTGAAAAGATCATCCCAAAACAAACATGGAAACAAATGAACTAAAATACTTTCTGCTTAAGCCCAAACCCATCAGGACTTCAGATAACATAAGCTCTCCCTTTTCAAAGCCTTATGCAATGGAAATTGTTATTCAAAGTACAGAATGCCTGCATGCTAAGTCGCTTCAGTTGTGTCTGACTCTACAATCCAAGCATTGTAGCCTGCCAGGCTCCTCGGTCCATGGGATTTCCCAGGCAAGAATACTGGAGAGGGTTGCCATTTCCTACTACAGCAGACCTTCCTCACCCACAGACTGAATCTGCATCTCCTGCAGTTCCTGCGTTGAAGGCAGATTGTCTAGCACTGAGCCAGTAATAGTGATAATAGTGTTTCCCCAATTATGTTGGGCAGAGAAATGTCCCAAGATTTCAGTAAAGTAAAGAAAGCAAAGGAGAAGGCAATGGCACTCCAATAACTCTTGCCTGGAAAATCTCATGGGCAGAGTAGCGTGGTAGGCTGCAGTCCACGGGGTCGCGAAGAGTCGGACACGACTGAGCAACTTCACTTTCACTTTTCACTTTCATGCATTGGAGAAGGAAATGGCAACCCACTCCAGTGTTCTTGCCTGGAGAGTCCCAGGGACCGGGGAGCGTGGTGGGCTGCCGTCTATGGGGTCGCACAGAGTCGTACACAACTGAAGTGACTTAGCAGCAGCAAAGAAGGGAAAAACACTTTGTGCTACACAGTCTTTGTTAGAGATTCCCAATGCACATAATAAGCATGTTAAAGGCCTGGCAAAATATACCTCGTAACATGGGTTTATGGACTTCCCTGGTAGCTCAGCTGGTAAAGAATCCGCCTGCAATGGAGGAGGACCCGTTTCAATTCATGGGTCAGGAAGATCCCCTGGAAAAGGGACAGGCTACCCACTCCAGTATTCTTGGGCTTTCCTGGTGGCTCAGACGGTAAAGAATCCACCTGCAGTGCAGGAGACCTGGGTTGGATCCCTGGGTTGGGAAGATCCCCTGGAGGAGGACATGGCAACCCACTATAGTATTCTTGCCTGGAGAACCCCGCCCCCAGGGACAGAGGAGCCTGGTGGGCTACAGTCCATGGGGTCACAAAAAGTCAGACACAACTGAGCAACTAAGCACAATATGGATTTAGTCAAGAATTTTCCAAGTCTAATGAGGAATATCCACTTCTCTCTTCAGTATTTCCTCTTGATATTCACCAGAACTAGTGTTACCCAGGACATATTTTGATAAATGCTGGTAATAGTCATGGGTATGGCTTGCCTGACTACACATAGAAGAAGTTTAGGTAACATGAGAAAGAGAAAGAATTCAAAATTTGAAACAAATGTCCCCATGAAGTAGATGAAATATATGATGCAAAATGTGATGAGATTATTCTCTGTACCTTCTCAAAAGGTCAAAAAGTTGACTATTTGGTTATTTATGTTATGATGATAATAAGTTGATTTGAAGCAAGACAGATTCAGCTTCACAAAGAACTAATTTTATGATTACTTACCACTTACATAAAGCTTACCATGTGCCAGATGCTACTCAAAGTACATTCAGTTCAGTTCAGTTCAGTTGCTCAGTCATGCCCTGCTCCCTGTGACCCCATGAACCACAGCATGCCAGGCCACCCTGTCCATCACCAACTCCCAGAGTCCATCCAAACCCATGTCCATCTAGTCGGTGATGCCATCCAACCACCTTATCCTCTGTCATCCCCTTCTCCTCCTGCCCTCAATCTTTCCCAGCATCAGGGGCTTTTTCCATGAGTCAGTTCTTCACAACAGGTGGCCAAAGTATTGGAGTTTCAGCTTTAGCACCAGTCCTTTCAATGAACACCCAGGACTGATCTCCTTTAGGTTGGATTGGTTGGATCTCCTTGCAGTCCAAGGGACTCTCAAGAGTCTTCTCCAACACCACAGTTCAAAAGCATTAATTCTTTGCACTCAGTTTTCTTCATAGTCCAACTCTCACATCCATACATGACCACTGGAAAAACCATAGCCTTGACTAGATGGACTTTTGTTGACAAAGCAATGTCTCTGCTTTTTAATATGCTATCTAGGTTGGTCATAACTTTCCTTCCAAGGAGTGAGCATCTTTTAATTTCATGGCTTCAGTCACCATCTGCAGTGATTTTGGAGCCCAGAAAAAACAAAGTCAGCCACCATTTCCACCGTTTCCCTGTCTATTTGCCATGAAGTGATGCGACCAGATGCCATATCTTAGTTTTCTGAATGTTGAGTTTTAAACCAACTTTTTCACTCTCCTCTTTCACTTTCATCAACAGGGTCTTTACTTCTTCTTCACTTTCTGCCATAAGGGTCGTGTCATCTGTGTATCTGAGGTTATTGATATTTCTCCCGGCAATCTTCATTCCACCTTGTGCTTCTTCCAGCCCAGCGTTTCTCATGATGTACTCTGCATAGAAGTTAAATAAGCAGGGTGACAAGCAGGAGCCTTGATGTACTCCTTTTCCTATTTGGAACCAGTCTGTTGTAGTACATTACAAACATTTATTTTCCCCATCTTACAGATCAAAAAACAGCAGCAACACACCAGCTTAGGTATGTATGTCAATTTCCTATGTTTATGAATCTGGAAAGTGGCAAATTGGGATTTGAACCAGTGTAAAGGACAGAAATGATCTGGACCTAACAGAAGCAGAAGATATTAAGAAGAGGTGGCAAGAATACACAGAACTGTACGAAAAGATCTTCACGACCCAGAAAATCACGGTGGTGTGATCACTAATCTAGAGCCAGACATCCTGGAATGTGAAGTCAAGTGGGCCTTAGAAAGCATCACTACGAACAAAGCTAGTGGAGGTGATGGAATTCCAGTTGAGCTGTTTCAAATCCTGAAAGATGATGCTGTGAAAGTGCCGCACTCAATATGCCAGCAAATTTGGAAAACTCAGCAGGGGCCACAGTACTGGAAAAGGTCAGTTTTCATTCCAATCCCAAAGAAAGGCAATGCCAAAGAATGCTCAAACTACCACACAATTGCAATAATCTCACATGCTAGTAAAGTAATGCTCAAAATTCTCCAAGCCAGGCTTCAGCAATATGTGAACCGTGACCTTCCTGATGTTCAAGCTGGGTTTAGAAAAGGCAGAGGAACCAGAGATCAAGTTGCCAACATCCGCTGGATCATGGAAAAAGCACGAGAGTTCCAGAAAAACATCTATTTCTGCTTTCTTGACTATGCCAAAGCCTTTGACTGTGTGGATCACAATAAACTGTGGAAAATTCTGACAGAGATGGGAATACCAGACCACCTGACCTGCCTCTTGACAAACCTATATTCAGGTCAGGAAGCAACAGTTAGAACTGGACATGGAACAACAGACTGGTTCCAAATAGGAAAAGGAGTACATCAAGGCTGTATATTGTCACCCTGCTTATTTAACTTCTATGCAGAGTACATCATGAGAAACGCTGGGCTGGAAGAAGCACAAGCTGGAATCAAGATTGCAGGGAGAAATATCAATAACCTTAGACATGTGGATGACACCACCCATATGGCAGAAAGTGAAGAGGAACTAAAAAGCCTCTTGATGAAAGTGAAAGTGGAGAGTGAAAAAGTTGGCTAAAGCTCAACATTCAGAAAACAAAGATCATGGCATCTGGTCCCATCACTTCATGGGAAAGCGATGGGGAAACAGTGGAAACAGTGTCAGACTTTATTTTTGGGGGCTCCAAAATCACTGCAGATGGTGACTGAAGCCATGAGATTAAAAGACGCTTACTCCTTAGAAGAAAAGTTATGACCAACCTAGATAGTATATTCAAAAGCAGAGACATTACTTTGCTGACTAAGGTCTAGTCAAGACTATGGTTTTTCCAGTAGTCATGTATGGATGTGAGAGTTGGTATGTGAGGAAGGCTGAGCACCAAAGAATTGATGCTTTTGAAGTGTGGTGTTGGAGAAGACTCTTGAGAGTCCCTTGGACTGCAAGGAGATCCAACCAGTCCATTCTGAAGATCAGCCCTGGGATTTCTTTGGAAGGAATGATGCTAAAGCTGAAACTCCAGTACTTTGGCCACCTCATGCGAAGAGTTGACTCATTGGAAAAGACTCTGATGCTGGGAGAGATTGGGGGCAGGAGGAGAAGGGGGCGACAGAGCATGAGATGGCTGGATGGCATCACTGACTCGATGGACGTGAGTCTGAGTGAACTCCGGGAGCTGGTGATGGACAGGGAGGCCTGGCGTACTGCGATTCATAGGGTCGCAGAGTCAAACACGACTGAACGACTGAACTGAACTGAGTACAAATATAAAATCCAGCCCTCAAACTCTGCTGTGAAACTGCTTCTGCCATGTGAAACTCTCCTAAGAAGCTGTTAACATGAAGCTGGATTTGCAGAAAGTGCCAATTTCCAACCAAGTACTACCATGAAAGAATAGAGTGAAAAAAATCAGAGTGAAACCTGTATGATTCTGTTTTTATTTACAAATAGGATATATATAATGTATATATTATATATATATTTCTAAGATATTAACTTTTTTTTAATTTACTTACAGTTTCCAAATTTTTCTCTAATGATTTTATAAACATTCTAATTTCTGTACAGTACTAGAGAAAAAAATTTCAAATAGTGTATGTACAGTGAACACTCCACTAAACACCCAGTCTAATCATCATTCAGAAACAATTTCATCCACACTGTCATTTGTTTCAGATTCTTTGATTGAATAAATAATACCTATTACAGCTCCATTGATATTTGTATCATATTCATTATAGAAAAAAGAAAATATAGGAAATCAAGAATAAAAATCAAATAGAACAAATTTATTTTAATCAGACTTCCAATAGGCAACCATGGCTGTCACTTTAGCTGTTTAGTTTTCCGATCTTTTTCTATGCATTTTTCACATATTAAAAATAAAGGCCAATAGTCATTACTGTCATGTCAATTTATTTTTTTAAAACTTTACATTTGAAATCTTTTCTCTTTGATAGTGAAGGGAAAATACAAGTTTTTGAAGTAAAAAATAACAAGTTTTTTTGATGCCTAGACCTGCACTGCTCACGGCAGCCACTAACCATACATGACTCTTGAGCACTTGAAATGTGGCTTGTCTGAATTGAGCTGTACTGTGTCAACTACACACTGGCTTTCAAAGACTCTGCACACACACACAAAAAGAATGTAAAATATCTCAATAGTTTTTCATGTTGATTACATGATGAAAAGATAATATTTTGATGCACTGGGTTAAATAATACACTATTAAAACTGTTAAAATTAGTTTCACCCTGTTTCTCTGGATTAGATAACATATTATCAGTCATTAATATGTTACCAGGATTATTTTCACCCTGGTCCGTCTTACATTGTTTGGAGTGGGCTGCCAGAGCGCTTGCAATGCCGTATGTGCCCACATTCTGTATCTGTTGGACAGCCCCCTGCTCTCTACATCCACGTGCTCGCTCGTGTACATCCTTGGCAGCCTCCATTCTGGGACATCCTCTCAGTTCCTGTTCAGCACTAAAAAATTATGCAGAAAGAATAACCCCATTTCCTGATGTGGAAAATGGTGGGTCTGTTATCCTGGTGGATCCTGACTTTGAGGTATAACAGTTGTGTGAAAAAACTTTAAATCTGGAAACTTCCAGAAAGTCTAGCAAACATACAGAAAGCTTACTGGCATCTTGGCTCTTAACCCTGGACCACATCACACCACAGTCAACCCGGCCAGCTCAGTATCTAAGCCAGTCCAAATAATACTAGAGCGAGACATGGCATATCGGCTTATACTTGGGTAGCATTCGGGGTCTTACTGCGTCTTTCTGGCTAATCCCCAGCCCAGGAAGACAAGTGAAGGTTGTGCCAATGTGCAGGAAAGCCTGGAGCTCAATACCCCACCCTAGGGCATTATCAGGATTTATTCTTTCCTGCGATTCACACCATTTCCTCTCCACACCCAGCAAACTTCCTACAGTGCCCATGGCAGGTGACAGCCAACTTCACCTCCTTCCTGCAATGCACCCTCGTTTTCCAGAAGCCAGAGGCAAAGAGCTTTGATGTTTGCTAGGAAACTAGCTCCAGGGAGCAGACAGAGGGCTCCCGAGTGTGCTAAATCTTGATTAATATCCTTACAGCTGCCAAGTCACTCACTGTCTCCCCCAGACATAATACAAATAAGCACTTCATGCACTGAGAGCCCTCACAAAGACACACCGGTGGTTTCCAGTTGGCGACTGGGAGCAGATTTCTGTAAACTCTCAGTGAATTGAATTAAAATAAAAAACAGAACCTGATGAATTTTCCAAAAGTCTAAATTTAATCTTTTGAAAGCCTTGTCCTTTACTCCTTTATTATTAATACTTACCTTTATGTCCTTACTTTTATGAAATAATGATCATAATAAATAGCATGGATTTGTATGCTTAACATCTTGACAACCTCATATTAGCCCCCAAATACGGAAAGTGTCATAACTGCTCCAAAGACACAAATGTCTGGGAATCACTGGTCCCGGCTGACATTGAGGGGCAGCTTCCATACCTAATATGCATAAAATCTCTGTTTTATATAACAAAGACAAGCCCTTAGATTTCCATAACACCATTATCAAATTATTGCAAATAGAGATTGTCCTTTCCCTCTGCCCACCTTATTCCCACAAGATGGCTAGGACAGTGCCAGGTACATGAAGGTCCTCAGTAAATATGTATGGACATTGTGTAATGTGTCAGGCTTCCCTGATAGTTCAGTTGGTAAAGAATCTGCCTGCAAAGGAGGAGACCCCGGTTCGATTCCTGGATTGGGAAGATCCCCTGGAAAGGCTACCCACTCCAGTATTCTGGTCTGGAGAATCTGGTTGCAGAGTCAGACACAACTGAGCTAATTTCACTCTGTGTAATGCAGTAAGAATAACTGATGATGCTTCAAAACTCCATTTGATGTGCTGATTTTCTTCTGATTCTACTTAATATTTTTGTAGAGATCCCAGAAAAGGCAGATTTAGTATAACAGTTCCTTTCATAGATAACTTTTTAATATCAGTTGCCTTTACTAAGATTCTGTGCGTATATAAATAACCAAATATAGACAGAAAAGGTATAAATAACAAAATGCCTTGAGCAGTGGTGTCTTTAACTCTTTACAGACGCTAAAGAAGAGCCTACCACATCTTTATTAAGAGCCTAAACAGTTTTTTAAGTATCTATGGGTGAAACAAATGTTAAACAAGTGATATCAAGACATTGTGCTAAGTTTTAAAGTGGTGGGATGGAATAGATCTGAGTTCAGAAAACTCCTGGACAAAGTTATCTAGTTTTTAAAAAAGGGGGTAGGGGAATGAAATGGTTTAAATGAATACCTAATTCTCAGGTGAGTAGAGAAGAGAAAAAAAGAAATTTTGAGATGGAAGAATAGGATCTCTAAAAAAGAGATTAGCGAGGTCTACTTTTATATCTTGTGGTTCTCTTGGCTGGAAACTTGCTGGGGGAACCAAGGGTTACTTTGAGATTTCAGTTTTGAAACCTTGAGTGAAGGCAGAAGGCTGCCCAGATGTGAGTGGATACATCTGTACAAACATTTGGAAGAAAAGGAGCTTAAGCCAGATCAGTTGTGGACAGCTGTCCCTCATAGTAAGTGGCAATGATGGTCACTTCTTTGCACCACAGGGAAAGAGACACATGACCTTAAGTCAACTTGAGTCACCAGCTTATTCCCAAAAAAGCATCACTGAGAAGACTATCATTTGGCATAACACATTTTAAAGATGCGCTAACATACTGGATAACATAAAGACTGTTTTGTCTGAGTTAATTCAATTTTCCTGCATTCACGCTCAATAACAATGACGTTTGGGAAATTACAGAATGATATTGGCATAAAGCAACTTCTTGGACCTATTTAGTAACATTCATGAGAGACTTTGATGTCTCCTGGTTTCTATCTGACAGCTGCTGGAGTTTATTTAATTACTTTGCTTATTCTCATCAGAGTGATGGTCTAATGAAAAGAGGAGGAAGAAATAATGGATTCTGCTGTCTGGATCAATGGGTCCCCTGAAAGCCTGCCTTGAAGGTGATAGGAGTCTAAGCGCTGTAGGGGAGGAGGTCTGTTTTATCTATTTATTGTAAATTGGAATAGAATTGACACTATTTACAAAGCATCATGCAATTTTTCCATGTTTGTGGAGCAATTAACCTAGTAAATAAGCCTGAAAAAGTGAAAATATAAACTGCTGGAGAATGGCTGGGAAGGCAGGGGTAGGACTTGTGTGACCAAGCGTGTGACAGGGAACCAAGGTTGAGGCCGTGGCTCTATGTGGCCAGCGATATGATATTGGACAGAGACTCTCACTGGGCCTCAGTTTGTTCACCTACAACATGGGGATGAAAATCCCATCTCCCTCCTGGGCCACTGTGAGGAGTAAATGATATTAATATGCACATGATGCTCCTAATGGTGCCTAATTTAGTAAGTACTCCATAAACTACTTTTAAAGCTTGATTAAAAGTTTTTTTAAATCAGGGACTTCCCTGGTGGTCCAGAGGCTAAGACACTGCACTCCCAATGCAGGGGGGCCAGGCTCAATCCCTGGTCAGGGAACTAGATCCCACATGCCACAACTAAAGATCCTTCATGCCACAACTAAGACTCCTGTGCACCCAAATAAGTAAACAAATATTTAAAAAATTTTTTTCATCAAAGACAGTTTTGTCTTTTTTTTTTTTTTAAGTTTTTTGGTTGTGCCACGAGGCATTCAGGATCCTAGTTCCCCAATGAGGGGTGGGGAATTTGAATTGTATAGTCTTAGCCACTGGACCACCAGAGAAGTTCCCATAAATTATTTTTATAGCGTCATCATTATCACCACCATCTTCATGCAGTTCATTGGCTTTTATCCTGTGTTACCAGAATCTCATAGACTTCAGAGAGGATGATTACACCACCCTCCCTGAATATCACTCTGGTGGCGAAGGGTCACTGCTATCTTTTAGTCTTCCCTTTCAAACCATGCAGCTGTCCTTATATTTGTTTCAGATATTGAACAAAGAGCTCATTTGAACAAAAGTATTTTTTGTTCCCAAAATATTTAAAGTTTGTAAAAGCACTGATCTAGCATAAATCCTTCAATTATAAGTGAAGAAACTACATGAAGGAGTTAGGGCTTTGAGTTCCTCTTGGCCCTGCCTTTGCACCTCCCTCTTTTCTTTATAACTTTTTACAATAAACTATTCTGAATAAACGTAAAACTTGGTAGAATAATGAATGCCCATGTTTCCACCACCTAGCTTCTATAATGTTTACTTTGTCATAATTTTAAAGTAAATACTACACAACATTACCATTTCATAAATAACACAGCAGTTGTCTCTAAATGATTAAGGACTTTCAAAAACACAATCACAATGACATTATCTCAGTAGTAAAATTAAGACTATTTCCTTAATACCATGAAATATCTTGTCAATGTTAAAATTTCCAGTGGTCCCATTACATTAATGTTATTTTAAAATTTCGAGTCAGGATCTCAATGTAATCTACATGTTAAATTTGGTTAACAAGTCTAAATTTTAAAAAATACTATGGTTTTCTTCCTTTTTTCCTTGTCACTATTTATTTGTTAAACAATCATCTCTTTTGACATTTAGTGTAGTAATAATAATTTGTAATTATTGAAGGACATGGCCATATATTTTAATAATTATAGTGGTGGTTGGCAAATTTCATGCTGTTAAAAATGAGAGCCATCTACTTTAGCTTTTATGGAATGCTGATTAGATGCCAGGTGTGTATTTGGATTCATATAAATCAGTGTGAGGAAAATATTGGTATTATCCTAATTTCACAGACAGGGAAACCAAGAAACAGAATGGTTCAATCATTCGCGCAACAGGTAAGGGAATGATTCAAGCACTCTGACTTTAGAACCAGAGTCCCCAACACAAAGTGAGACCATCCTTTATATTTCCAGGAGCTCTGCAGGCATACACAGACTTCTCAGTGTTTGGGTTTTGTTGCTACCTTTTACTTACCCCAATTTTTCACTGAGGGATCCATTTCTCCCTCAGTCTCACCCTGGGACTCAGACAGTAAGCACTGGACACAGAGATCAAAACTGGGCATGTCAGTCTTCCCTGGTGGCTCAGTGGTAAAGAATCTGCCTGCCAATGCAGGATACATGGGTTTCAGCCCTGATCCAGGAAGATTCCACAAGCTGCAGATCCCACATGCGCAGCCTTCTTGGAGCCCAAAAAAATAAAGTCTGTCACTGTTTCCACTGTTTCCCCATCTATTTGCCATGAAGTGATGGGACCAGATGCCATGATCTTAGTTTTCTGAATGTTGAGTTTTAAGCCAACCTGCTTATTTAACTTATATGCAGAGAGCATCATGCAAAATGCTGGGCTGGATGAAGCACAAGCTGGAATTAAAATTTCTGGAAGAAACATCAATAACCTCAGATACACAGATGACACCACTGTTATGGCAGAAAATGAAAAAGAACTAAAGAGCCTCTTGATGAAAGTGAAAGAGGAGAGTGAAAAAGTTGGCTTAAAACTCAATATTCAGAAAACTAAGATCATGGCATCTGGTCCCATCACTTCATGGCAAATAGATGGGGGAACAATGGAAATAGTGAGACTTTATTTTGGGGGGCTCCAAAATCAACCTAGACAGCATATTAAAAAGCAAAGACATTACTTTGCCAACAAAGGTCTGTCTAGTTAAAGCTACTGTTTTTTAGTAGTCATGTATGGATGTGTGAGTTGGCCTATAAAGAAAGCTGAGCACCAAAGAATTCATGCTTTTGAACTGTTTGTGTTGGAGAAAACTCTTGAGAGATCCTTGGACTGCAAGGATATCCAATCAGTCCATCCTAGAGGAAATAAGTCCTGAATATTCATTGAAAGGACTGATGCTAAAGCTGAAACTCCAAAACTTTGGCCACCTGTTGTGAAGAACTGACTCATGGGAATAGACCCTGATTCTGGGAAAGATTGAAGGCAGGAGGAGAAAGGGACGACAGAGGATGAGATGGATGGATGCCATCACTGGCTCAATGGACATGAGTTTGAGCAAGCTCCAGAAGTTGGAGATGGGCAGGGAAGCCTGGCATGCTGCGTCCATGGGGTCACAGAGAGTCAGGCATGACTGAGCAACTGAACTGAACTGAAGAATTTTATGGAAATATTGGAAAAATCTTTCTTCTCTTTTGCATTTGAAATTACTGTCCCTATCTTGCCATCTCATGCAGGCTGAGAAAGAAAGAAACACAGAGAGGACATTTAAGCCAAGCTGAGAGATGGAGAGAAATTAGATCCTGGTCACTTTGTTTAAGCCCTGAGCAAGCCACGCCTGCAAAAAGACTAGCCTCGGTCTTTTGAGTTGCATGATTTAGTAACGTCAGTGCGTGCGCATGTAGTCGCTCACTCGTGTATGACTCTTGCGACCCTCTGGACTGTAGACTGCCAGGCTCCTCTGTCCATGGCATTTTCTGGGCAGGAATATTGAAATGGATTGCCATTTGTTCCTCCAGGGGATCTTTCTGACCCGGGGATCGAACCCACATCTCCTGTGTCTCCTGCATTGCAGCCATATTCTTTACCCGCTGAGCCATCAGGAAAGCTCAACTTCCCTTTTGGCTTAAAACAGTTTGGTTGAAGGAATATAAATAAACTAAAATGGACTCTGAAAGAAAACACTGCATAATTAAAAGGGGGAAATCCTCATTCCCCTCCTCTCATGTGGCCGTGCAGATGCTGGCCAGGGGAATCACATAAAATTTTGACCTTAACAGGATATTGTTAAGTGCAAAGGCTAAAAGATCTGTAGGAGAACAGCTGGTGACACCAAAAACACAATCGAAGGACATCTGCCAAATCCAAGTCCTCTATCGCCTTTATCTTGTTGTTAGGTTGAGATATGGCTTTAAGATCTTCTCCCTGAGAACTGATTTTTTTTTCCCACTGTGTGACTAATCATTCTCAACTTCGTGAAGTCCATACAACACAGTTTGCCTCTTGCAGTAGATCTTAATACCATCTGTCCTGAGTGAGCGCAACCACAATTCAGTTGTTAGTTTGCTAAGTGTTGCTTGAATGTGTCCTGAACAAGGCACATATTCATTTTGGCTCTGGTTTTTGTTTTTTTTAAATACACTTGCATTGTGATTTCTCATGGACCCTAGGCATTTTTGCTTTATGAGCTCCTTCCTCCTTAAAAAGATATTAAAAATTCTGTGTACCCAGTGCTCTGTGACAACCTAGAGGGGTGAGGGGGTAAAGGGGAGTTTCAAGAGGGAGGAGACATATGTACATTTATGGCTTATTCATATTGTTGTATGGTGGAAACCAACATAACATTGTAAAGCAATTATCCTCCAATTAAAAAAAAATCTGTGTTATCACTACATTGGTATTAAGACCAACATAGCCACACTGGGCTACACATACATTCTTTTTCAATGAGTTTATATTTTCTCCTTTTTTATTGAAGTATAGTTGATTTGCAGTGCGCATTCTTTTTTAAGTCTGATTTTAAAATAAGTAACATTTTTGTGGGCCCCTAGAAATGTATCCTAGGGCATACGATACAAACAAGTCTGGCCTGAGTAATTGTCAAATGCTAACCCACTCCAGTATTCTTGCCTGGAAAATCCCAGGGATGGGGGAGCCTGGTGGGCTGCCGTCTATGGGGTCGCACAGAGTTGGACATGACCGAAACGACTTAGCAATCAAGGTATTTTAGGATGAGCGCAGTTGGAAAGTGCACAGTCTAAACTTGAAATAAGCCCCCTCTATGTCTTTTCCACTATGACTATTTGACAAAAAATTTCTCTTTTCTTGGTGTAAATGAGCAGGAGCTTTAAAGCCAAATAGCACTGGGTCCCAAATATCAGCTTCCACTCTCTTCAACTCTGTCAATCAAACTTATCTGGGTATCATTGAACTAAGTGTAAAGATTGAGATCATAAAAGTTTGAGAGACCACTTAGCACAGCTTCTAGCTCATAGGAAGTGCTTAGTAATAATGGTAGTAGCATAATACCCTTTGTGATCATTCCACGCAGAGGCAGCACAGCAAAGAGAATGAGACTGTGAGCTTAGGGATCAGGGCTTGAATATGATCTCTGTATCTAAGGGGCTTCCCAGGTGACTCAATGATAAAGAATCCACTTCCCAATGCAGGAGACTCAGGTTCGATCCCTGGGTCAGGAAGATTCCCTGGAGAAGGAATGGTAACCCACTCCAGTATGCTTGCCTGGGAAATCCCATGGACAGAGGAGCCTGGCAGGTATAGTCCAAGGGGTTACAAAGAGTCAAACACAATTTAGCGACTAAACAGAAACCACTACCTAAGTAGCAGAGTGACTTTAAGCAAATAACTTAATCTCTCTCAGTCTGTTATTTCCTCTTTAAAGAAGCCACATTAATATCTGTCTAGATTATTCTTCTAAAGGTATGCACCTTAAAGGTATACAGAGTGCTTGGCACTAAATAAGTGAAAAGTAAGTGTTATTTATTTTATTTAACCATTCTGTCTCCCCTATTTATTTGAGCTTTTAAAAATGATATTTTTAAAAGATACTTGAAAACTTTAAAAAAAATACCAAAAATGTCCTGAATTTCCTTTTCTTGGATTCCTTAATTGTTGCTACTCCATCATCCATATTCTTTATACATATCCCCACTACCATTAGTCATGATAATGATAGACATGATATTCCATTATCCCTAGACAGTCTAGTGTGTTTCCAAAAACACGGACATCCTCTTACAGAATCAGCATCTAAAGTTCCCAATCAGCACAGCACAGATTCAATGTACAGATCCCTTTCAAATTTGTC
This sequence comes from Capra hircus, assembly GCF_001704415.2. NCBI lineage: Eukaryota > Metazoa > Chordata > Mammalia > Artiodactyla > Bovidae > Capra > Capra hircus. The sequence goes on from NC_030829.1 coordinate 31,839,481, forward strand.
AGCGTCACAGTAATGTCTCTTTGCCTTCTGGTCTGGGAATATGCTTTGCATTTAATTATCATTTAGTCGTCACTTCAGACTCCTCCAGTTTGGAGCAGTGTTTTCCTGTACTGTATGTCGGTTATATTTAGAAGTATAAAAGTATGGGAGGCTTTTCATTCTGCAAGAATGACTTTCAGTCTGGGTCCACTTTTCTCATGATCAAGCCCTGTTCATGCATTCTTGCCAGGAGTACCCCAGAAACAATGTTCTTTTCTGTGCATTACAAAAGGGATTGCATCAAGTTGTTCTGTCCCCTCACTGATGATATTAACCTTGACCACCTGATCAAATTGGTATCTACAGTTTTTATACCTTAAGTTCACTCATTTCTCTTTGTTAATTGACTAGTATTTTGTAACTACACCCAAATCTTATTTCTTACCAAATCTGCACTCACCATCATTAGCATCCATTAAAGACTCCCACCTGAATTCCCACCTCTATTCCCTCATTATTTACTATTTTTTATGTCAGTATTGTGTCATAGATTTCCAATTTATTCAATGGATTTGCACTGATAATTTGGTACCATCTTTATGTTCATGCTCAAAATGCCCCTATTTGTAAGTGGGATCTCCCTCAAGCTGGCTCTTGTATATTCTTATCTACAGACACAGTAAGATATTTCAGGTTCATCTTAAATATTTCCTGTCTCCAAACCTTGGAATTGGCTATTTCTCCAAGAAGCGCCGCTTCATTTTAGAAAGGAGGACATTTAAGTACCGACATCTGAATACTCAGTATACTCATTGCTCCTGGGGTATCATTGCTTTTTGGCTCTCAATAGACAGAACTAGAAAATATATGTATATACACACATACACACAGTGTATATACACATACATTTATACATGTTAATATCCCTCTGTGTATATAAATATATTATAAAACCACAAGTGTATACTGCTATCTTCAGTTCTAAACCAACACCACTGGGTTCTTTCTAACCTTCTTTCTTCTGCATTTGTTGATATCTTTTCTGGCAGTGAGATATTTAGCTACCATTATCGTCAGTATACTTATCTATCTATTTGCTCAGCCACCATGCTGACTTTAAGCCAGGGAGGAAAGGAAAAGGAAAGAAAAGCAAGAGAAAAAGGAAAGCAAAACAGGAAGAGGAAGAATTTCCCTTTTTATTTAAAAATAAATACTGCATTCTGGCTTCTTAAATTCAAACTTTACTCCTAAGGTTCTGCATGAAACTGGAGGGTATCATATTCAGTTTAAAATTCTGCCTTGGAAATGTCTAGGTAAGGGAGGCATTCTTCACAAACACAAGTAATTATCTTAAGCAATGAAGCGAAAGGATAAGCTGATTCATATTGACCAATGTGGGAAAAACATTTTCATCAGTGTGGGTATAATCGGTTTCATATTTCCCAGGAAATGCTTTGAGAAAATCTGATTAATTTCAACAGAAATAAACTTGATATGCCTAAGAGTACACCAAAGTTTCACTGAATTTTTTTTTTCAACAAAGACAGCTTCTTTTATTTCAGAGAGAAATTGGAATATCCTTAATTGGTGTTTCTTTTAATCTTCTCTCAAATACATTCACTGCAGATATTATAAAAATTTTTTTTTACAATTAGCACAGCAGAGATAATAAATCACAAAGAAATGGATTTGTCCTAAAATGGTAATCTCACTGGTCCCAAAGTACAGAATGGGCACTATACATCTTCAGGGAGGCATCAATCACATAATCTCTCATAAGGCTCTAATGTAAATGGTCCCCTTAATTCTTGGAGATGTAAAGAGTGCAACCTGCAGAGATGCACACAGGGGCCCTGATGATGATCATTATTTTTCCCTGTCAATGCCTTTGATGCTTGCTGAGAGTGTATCGTGTGTATGGGGTGGGGGGCGGGGGAAAGCTCTTCTCACCTTGCCTTTCCATGAAGTCCTCCTACACTTCAAGGTAATAGTCAGCCCTCCATATCTGTGAGCTCCAAATTCTCAGATTCAACCAACCAGGGACCAAAAGTATTTTTCCAGAAAATTCCAAAAAGCAAAACTTGAATTTGCCACAAATCAACAACTATTTATATTGCATTTATATTGTATTTACATAGCATTTGTGATTACTAGCTATTATGAGTAATCTAGAGATGAATAGGAGGGTGTGTGTAGGTTATGTGCAAACACTACGTCATTTTATATACAGGACTTGAGCAACCTCAGACTGTGGTTTTCGCAAGAGTTCTGGAACCAATCCCCCACAGATACTGAGGGAGGCCTCTATTCTGTTCTTACTCCTCCTGTCCCATGGCCCTATTGCCCATGTGAGCATGAATTACCTTGTATTATATTTAGCTTTAAATCTACCCGTTACTGATTCTTGATCAGGCCAAAGCTGTAATTCAGTATATTGAGTCCAAGTCTGAAGATTTTGTGAGACAGGCCTAAGAAAAATCTATGTACATGAATGACTAAAAAATTTTTCCTAGAAAACATCTCCTAAGTGGGAAAGGAAAAAGAATATGGTTCTCAAAGGTGAGTTTGGGTCTTGGCTTGAAATGACCTTAAGCCTTCAGTCAGTCATTTTTTTTTTTTCTATGAAATGAAGAAGTTGAATCTGATCATTTGAAGGCATTTTCTAAATCTAAGATTCTTTAAAAATAATTTCTGTAAAAATAAATTAAGAAATCAATCCCATTCACCATTACAACAAAAAGAATTAAATATATAGGAATAAACTTATTGAAGAAGACAAAAGAACTGTACACAGAAAATTATAAGACACTAACTAAACTAATGTTAAGATTTTGGCATATAGCCATCCAGAGTATGTTATTAGTTTTACTCTATTCAATTCTAAATGTACATAAAACTATTTTGGGTATCAGGGCATAAATGGAGTAATCACAAATGGAGCCACATTGTGTATACTCTTTTACATATATGTATATACACACATATGTACAAAATTATATATATAAATCATATGCATACATACCTGTTATATATGTATATATGTATATATAAACACACATCACTTTTAGGTCTTTTGTATATTTTAAAAATTAATACATCTTGGAGATCTTATAATAACAGCAGTAGATACTATTTCACAGCTTACTCTATATCTTAAAGTATTTCATGTTTATCTTTCCATATTAATGTATATTTCCATATAATAATTTGTAATTGTATCATAGTGTTTCATTGTGTAAGTGGACCATAATTTCTTCAATCAATCCTAATCAATGCACATTAAAAATTTCAATGTTATAATTAACAGTGAGATGGACACTGTTTGGAAGGAAAGCTATTATCAACCTAGACAGCATATTAAAGAGCAGAGACATTACTTTGCCAACAAAGGCCTGTCTAGTCAAAGCTATGGTTTTTCCAGTAGTCATGTATGGATGTGAGAGTCAGATTACAAAGACAGCTGAGTGCCAAAGAAATGATGCTTTTGAACTGCAGCGCTAGAGAAGACTCTTGATAGTCCCTTGAACTGCAAGGAGATCCAACCAGTCCATCCTAAAGGAAATCAGTCCTGAATATTCATTGGAAGGACTGATGCTGAAGCTGAAGCTCTAATACTTTGGCCACCCGATGCAAAGAACTGACTCACTAGAAAAGACCCTGATGCTGGGAAAGACTGAAGGTGGGAGGAGAAGGGGACAACAGAGGATGAGATGGTTGGATGGTATCACTGACTTGATGGACATGACTTTTAGTAAGCTCCAGGAGTTGGTGATGGACAGGGAAGCCTGGCGTGCTGCAGTCCATGGGGTCGCAAAGACTCAGATATGACTGAAAGACTGAACTGAACTGGACACTGTTATGCATAATATATAGAAGTATCATTATATGTGTATAATATATAATTTTAATGTAGAATATGTTAATAATATATAATATGACATTTATCTCATTCCCAAACATGTCCCAAAGCTGGAATGGAATTTCCTGGAGAGCTATTCAGGATTGAGAGCAGTAAGCTGGTTTATCAGCAGTGGGGAATGCATGGATTCTTTGTCATTACACTGAACCCCTCTGTCTCTTTCCATCACTTAGCAGCTTTTGCTGACTCATGTCTTGGCTTCCCTCATAATCCCAGACTTTTTATGGCCTTTCTCTGGACATCTCTGTAGCTTCTACTCCTAAAAGTAACTACCAGCAAGCCCTCTCCACGCATCTTAGTACTTGACAACATTTGAACACTGAAAGGAGTTTGGGGAGGGGCTAAAATAAACAGAATAAAATTCTGAGTAAACATCAGAATTGTCTGTATAAAGCTTTCAACAGAGCTCCTCTCACTGTTCTCAGGGGAACCACCCATTCCCAGTCTTAGGTGAACAGTCCACTGTGGTTAAGATGATCTGGCTATAAAATGTGTAAGGAATAGCTGGAGTGGAGATTCCCTAGAAGGGAGGGATGGCAAGTCCTTATCTGCATGTCCAATACAGACTGGTGATGAGAAAGGGGCCAAAACAAAGGAGAGGTGGAGACCTTAAGAAGGGAGAAAACCCATGGATCAGTGATCTAGATAAGGACATCAGACAGCAGCCATGGTTAACCAGAAAGTATTACTGATGTTCCCTGGACTCTGAAGAGAGAGGCAAATTGTACTTAGAATCTAATCTCAGAGCTGAATCCCAGGTCTATCTCATACTAGCTGTACAACCTTGAAGCAAGTTCTGTGTAGACGGTTAAAAGGGCTTAAAAATGCCCTTTTGCTGGGCAGGCGAGAAGGTTAAACAAGGTATGAATGCAAGGCACTTACCTGATAGGAACCTAATCAATGATCTTGTCCTTTTCAAGCCAGTCCTTCTTGGCATGTTCTCTCTGAATCTCAGCCTTCTGAAGCCAAATTAAAATCTGAAACTCAGCAATACCCAGGGAAAGCTGTTATGAGGCTGGATTTTTGCCCTTCACTGTATAAGGTGAAAGGGCTCAACTAAATTTAGCCAGAGGCTCTCTTCCTTAAAAATGCCAAACCTTAGCCCTCCAGAGGTGAGCTCTCAACAGCCTGCACAAAGCCAGGCCCCAGAGCCTCTAGATCTGCTTGGCTTTCCAGAGTTTTCTACAATCCCTTCACTTCTGAGCATCCATTTCCACTTTCTATTGCTTTAGTCTCAAACACATCTGGGAGATGATGGAAGGACAGGGAGGCCTTGTGTGCCACAGTCCATGGGGTCGCAAAGAGTTGGACACAATCTGTCAATTGAACAACAACAACAAATACACAAAAACACACACGCACCATCTTCCCATGAAGCAAAAAAGAAAAACAAGGGTAGTTTTTAAATAGGGGGAAAACAATGTCATGTGGGTCTTAGAGATGAGATGTCCTTGTTAAGAAGGAGTGTAGCCAGCAGTCTATATCCTTTGCTGCTGCTGCTGCTGCTGCTGCTAAGTCGCTCCAGTCGTGTTCGACTGTGCGACCCCATAGACGGCAGCCCACCAGGCTCCCCCGTCCCTGGGATTCTCCAGGCAAGAACACTGGAGTGGGTTGCCATTTCCTTCTCCAATGCATGAAAGTGAAAAGTGAAAGTGAAGTCGCTCAGTCGTGCCCGACTCTAGCGACCCCATGGACTGCAGCCTTCTAGTCTCCTCCGTCCATGGGATTTTCCAGGCAAAAGTACTGGAGTGGGGTGCCATTGCCCTCTCCGCTATACCCTTTAGGGTTGCTTTTAGGCGGGTTTTATCTGGATTCTTCCTGAAAAGGAGGATTTCTCCCAGGAAATGGGGCTTAGAGTTAATCAGATGTAGGCTTAAGCATCACCCTTACTGTGTGTGGATGTTGGGCAAGTTACTCCATCTCTCTGAGCTTCAGTTACTCATCTGAAAAACAGAAAACAAGCACAAACCTGACCCACCCGCAGGATACTGTGATGCTTAAAGGAGGGCATTTATGAACACGTCCCAGAACTGTGCCTGGCAAAAGTGAGCCCTCAGGACACAGGAGCTTTTATTATTCATCAAGGGTTTTTATCCCCATTGTTTTCATTGTGGCCTTAAAAAATCCTCAGATACACTGTTAGAGTGACCTCAGAATCCTCAGGTGACATTGCTATTAAAATACGAGGTTTTCGAATAAGATAGTTCTGGCTTTGGGGGCTTCCCTGGTGGCAGAGTAGCAAAGAGTCCGCCATTAATATAATGCAAGAGATGTGAGTTTGATCCTTGGGTTGGGAAAATCCCCTGGAGAAGGAAATGGCAACCTACTCCAGTAGTCTTGCCTGGGAAATCCCATGAACAGAGGAGCCTGGTGGGCTACAGTCCATGAGGTCACAGAAGAGTTGGATACAACTTAGCAACTAAACAACAAAATAACATCAAAATTCTGAGTTTATGCACTGGCTCTGCTACTTACTAGTCAGGTGATTTGGGCAAAGTCAAAGGAGCTCCATCAGCTGTAGTTTCTTTAACCATATTGTGGCAGTGACCACATTCACCTCAAAGGTTTGGCAGAGGTAAATGGTACCCAATATAGGACCTGGCACATTTATTAAAGGCACAATAAATAGCAACTCAGGTAATGATGACAATACTGATGAGGAAGAAGAAGGCAAGAATGATGCTGTTGATATTTGCATAAAAAACAATGGAATTTCATTTCTGGATCTTTCCAGCACATTCTATAGAGACTGCAAGTTTTTGAAGGCAGGGACAATATCTGGCTTGCTTTCACTTTGTTCTTTCTACTTAGCAACTCACATATAACAGGTGCTCTATAAATATTTGTTGAATGAATCAGTGAGTTGATAAATAAATGAATGCTTTGGTGATAGAACAACAAATTGTTCTACATATCAACAACTCTGGCTTCAGAGTCAGACAGATATGAGTTTGTATCTTAAATTAATCATTTAATATGTGAATTTAACTAAGTTACTTGTTTCTGTCTCACATTTCCTACTTGTTAAATGGGAATAATAACAGAACCTACCTCATAGGGATGTGAAAGTTAGTAAGAAACATATATAAAGAGCTTAGCACTGTGCCTGAAACAATATGTGCTCAAAAAAAGTCAGCTAGTATGCGCTGCATGGACAGATGGCCCTTTGACCTGAACAACAACCAGAAAGGAGATTAATATAACTTGGCTCATTTGAAGTGATGCCATGTTTTCCTAATGTGCCAAAACAGCCTCCCAAGTTGAAGGGGCACAAATGTTTAGAAAGCCTCATTCTCTTGTAATACCCATCAAGATGGCAAAAATAAATGTGGAGGCCAATTACCTTGTGTGAAGCGTTCATAACCCCCACTCAGAAACTTGGTCTCAATGCACCATTACAATTAAACATGCAAATAGCAAGCCTATTGATTCTTATCATTTCTGGTAAGGAAGAGCGTTTTCAATCTGCTGCATTTGCATCCATTTAGATAATGACGAGGATGCCAACAGATTCCTTCCATTCCACTCCGCCTTTCATTCAAAGAGTCAGGCCCAGGGGTGCTTTCAGAGACCACATTTATAGATTAATTCTATCATGATGGAGCTGCAGGAATCCCTGGGGTAGCGAGAAGCACATATTAACTTTTGCCAGTGACACTGCACAAACATCAGATTATGAAAGCCAATGGCAAATAACTCACCCCACTGAAAATATAAGGAAAATTTATGAGGCCAGAAAGAAAGAAAGAAAAAGCCACAACCAGTGGTACTATAATTTAGCTAAGGGTTTCAAATAACAAGGAATCCACAAACTAATGTCGCTTCCCCTGGCACTCTAAACATCATGGAGAGATTATTTGGGGGAATGACTCAACAGGAAGAGAGACAAATTCAAATCATTTGTCACCACCCATACCCCCTGCCATTCTGAAATTCCACAATGAATAAGACAGTGAATGAACTAAGCCTCTGGGCTTGCACTGCATACTACTGAGGTACAAAATTTCCAAGTACGGATATTTTGAACATCCCCTCCTCTTAAGACGGAAACAAGACAGTCCTGTTGACTTCATTCTTCAAGGACACTCGTGCCCACCTGCACATCTCTCAAAAGCCCCCATTCTCCCTGGATTTGTTTGTTGTTTGTTTGTTTTAGCCATGAAATTGAAAAAAGATGGACCTTAGTTTACTGAAGAGATTGAATTATAGCAGTAACCCAGCTGTGACATCACAAATGCGAATATGATGGACACATGACCAGCTACTCGGATAAAAGTGCACAAATATCCACACCCAGGTTCAATCACAATGTAACATTTATTTTAGAGGAAATTCACTGAACCCCTGAGGTTTCTCTGTGGAAGCCCTGGTCAAAAACACCTATGCCAGCTGAGTTCTAAGACTGTGTCTCTTTTGTTTATGTATTGATTCATTTATTCATTCATTCAGGATTTACAGAGCTACCATGTTTCAAGTGCCATGCTAGGTCCTGGAATGACAAAGGTAAATAAAGCAATGCTTCTACTTTGAGTGCCCTCAGACTGATAGAGGGTGGTAACATATGGCAACTGCCTCAGTCAGGGTATAACAACATACTGAGGACATGTAAGATGAAGGCGTGACTAAGCCTAGTCAGGAAGCCAAAGACGGCACTACTGAGGAAGTGATACTGGATCACCGTGCTTAAGATGTAACCCACCAAAAGCAGGGGAACAATGACAGGCATTCCTGGCAGAGACCACAGCAGGGTCAAAGGCTTAGGAGCTGTGAAAAACCCGGGCATGACTCAGCAATGTGAAGAGCTGCATTGACTAGAACACAGAGTATGTACGGCACAGAAATGCTGGGAGAAGCAGCCAAGAACGCACAGACGTGATTAAGTCATGCTTATATGAAATTTAAACTTCATCCTTTGCGTAACAGGGAACTCCTGAACAATTTTAAGGATGGAAGAGTAACAAAATCAGATTTAAGTCCACAAAGACGATTCTATGATCTGTAGAAGAAAACAAGTCCAAGTGTTTCTGATGTCAGTGTAACTATTATCATCCTCAACTGCCCAAGACTAGTTATACAAAACAAAAGCAGGCAGTTAAACCAGTCTTCAGACTACTCAAAAAGCCCAGTGGAAAAGGAAGTATATTTTTAGAGCAATGCTGTGTCTCATACCCAGTGGGGATGGACATGCAATATTAACAGATGATGACAGGAGAGACACAATTTCAAACCAAGAAAAAACAGCTGCTACCTTGAACTAGTCATGAATAATATTTAAACACCAGCTGATAGCATTTTGTGGATTCCAGGCCACCATCAAAAAGTGTCAAAAGTAATTTGTTATAAACACAGTGGAATTTCATCTTAAGATAGTGGTGGTGGTGGGAGGCAGAGGGGAGCCGTTGCCTAAAGCAAAAAATGGTTAGGGCCCAAATTACCCTAGAATTTCCTTAAATTGCCCACAAAGCACAGTGAGACACATGCAGTATAGATCTGGAGTATTATTTATAAATGCAATCTATACACAATAAGGTTTCTAAAGGAGCACATAAGAAAATGTAATTTTGCAGGACTTTTGCTATACCAGTGGATATGGGAATTTGCATAAGTTAAATGCATGCATAATGTGAATGCTGCTGTAACACTTAAACAGTAAAACTGGCAAATAAATGTAATTTCAAAATACAAATTAGAAATGCTTCAAGGTTGTCCCCACAGTAATATAATGTCCTGCAAGCTGATACGCTGACCTGAGTGGGAAAACAGCACAGCCAGAAACTAGAGCTACACAAGGATCTCACATTGCTCAGAACTGCCTTAGACTGTAATGAGGTTAATAGTTATTACGGAGATCAGAGATTACTGTGGGCCTTTATTTCCCATCAAAATATTTTGAGTTTCACCGAAAAAAAAATCTGGGTAAATCCATTCAGCGGTGCCTTGTATTTGAACAACATACGTCATGTATCCTGAAGACAGTAGCTGAAAACTACTGATTAACTGGGGCTTGGTCTAAAGCCTTCCCTCTAAAGAGGGCAGGTAGAGTGGGCAGTTCTGCACAGTCGATACCAGAGCTCCAGGTAACATCAGGTCAACGTCCACATTTCCATGGAAGCACTCTTGGGTGTCACCCAGAGGTCACCCTCCAGCTGCGTGCTGACAGGTGGCTGAGGTCCACCCGCTGCCTGGCGGGGGCTGGCGGATCTCCGCTGGGGAGGACTTCGCTGCCAGAACAGACTGTGGGAGACATCATTCCAATTTTAGGGGAGAATATGTTTTTTCTAAAACTCAGGAGGAGGCTGATCTTAAGGGCTAGTTTTGTATAAAGCTGGGTTCAGCAATGATGAGAAGTCGACTTTGAAAGATCGTAATGAAAAGTGTTTTCCCGTTGCAGAGGGCAAAGCAGGTCATGCCACTGAGACCTGTCATCCCCAGGAAGATTGACACAATCTTAAAACTGCATCACAGTTTTCCTCTGCCTTCTCCTCTTCTCTTTCTCCTCCTCTCCCCCTCAACTCTTCCCTCCACATTCTTTCACCACTTTTTTACACAGACACACTCACATCATATAGTGATTAAAAGCCTTAATTTTGCATTCAGTACATCTGGATTCTAACACATCTTTGATTCAACACATCTGATCCATTCTCAGATGGATCCTGAATAAGTTATTTACACTTCACATTGCTCAGTTGTAAAATGGGGCTAATATAACAGTTCCTACCTCCTAGGGTTGCTTTGGGAAGAGAATAACAAAACGCACATACTGTGCTCAGCACAGTGCCTGTCACACGTAAACTGCTCAACAAATACTCTTATTTTGTATTTCTATTATTATTTTTATTGTAATTATATGCTGCCTTGTAGCCTGCCAGTGTTTAATTATAATTTACACTGTGAACATTGTCTCATATCAATAATATTCTTTAAAGTATAAGGCTGAATGACAGCATGGAAAGCCATTGTATAGGTAATGTAATTAGCAATATAATTTATGTCTTCTTAATCCTATTTCTTTTTCTTAACTAGTAAGAAAAAATGTTACTAAGGCTGCTAAATGCTTAGCCATATGCACCTAACATATGGATTTGTTTTCTCTTCACTTCAATTACAGAAAGAAGCAAGGATTATATTTCCCTAGATAACTTTTCTCTACAAATCAGTTACAGATTTACTATAAAGGATACAATTTTTATTTTTCTTGATAGCTATATCAAATGAAACTTTAAAATAACCTATTTCACCTCTAAGTGGTCCTGCCACAGGCTTTTAGTTTTGCAGTTAAGAGTGGGGACAGCTTTACCATTTCAGAGTTTCAGTGGATGATTTGAAAAGAGGATAGTTATCTGATCCCTGTGAAAATATTTAAACTGCTTAATAATGGTGATGATGCTGATAATATTTTTTTCTAGAAAAAACAGCTCTATGATTGAGTATTCATCAAATGCTATTTCAAGAATTTTACATGCATGAATTTACTTATTTTCCTCAAGAACTCTTTTGGAGAGACATATGCTATCTCTTCACAGTTAACAGATGAAGAAACAGAGGTATTACTTCCTCATCTGAAAAAGGGAGATGTTACCGTCCACTGGTGAGCATCACAGGGCCCAGGGAAAATGAAATGCAGAAACGCTTTAGGATACTATTCACATCTCACGCAGGAATAAATCAATGATTACAACCTTCGTTTTGTGGACAGAAAACAGACATTTTTTCACACAGTATTGATAAAGTTGGGGCTTAGGCTTGAGTGTCTCATGGCTCCCAAGTTCTCAGGTGTTTGTGGCAGCCACACACTGTCTTGTTTCATAGGTTTCTCTCCTTCACAAATCAATACATCCTCTGCCAAATGGAGGAACTCATGCCCTCGTGTCAGCGAATAATTAAGAAATAGTGTGGGTTTTGCAGAAAGAATAATTTTTCTGAATAAAAATGATTTTCAATGATAAAAGTGACACATGATCTTTAGAATATGTCTACACAATGACAAAACATAAAGAAAAAATAAAAGTCACATTCACGTCACCTAGAGGGGACTGCTGATTGCATTTTGGTGATTGGTCTGTCAGTTGCGTGGTGACACACACCCAACCACACACTGTAGTGACATGGAGTTCTTCAGCTCAGCAATGTGGGTTGCATGCAATAATATTAACTTATTAATTTAATGTTGATGCTAATTAATACTAATTACATCAAACATTAATTTATACCATTGTTTTTAATATCTGTACAATTCAGCTAACCACATGTATTTAACCAGTCTCCTAGTTGACAGACATTATACTATTTTTTTTAATATCATAAAATATTTGATAAACCACTATGACATAATCCTGTGTATACTCTTCTGATTACCTTCTTAAGATAAACTCCTAGATGTGGAATTTCACAGTCAAAGAATACACACATTTTATATTTGGATTCATAATTAAGGTCTTAGTATCTACGTAACTGGGCTTCGCTGGTGGCTCAGACAGTAAAGAATCTGCCTAAAGTGCAGAAGAGACCCGGGTTCAATCCCTGGGTCAGAAAGATCCCCTGGAAGAGGGCATGGCAACCCATTCCAGAGCCTGGACAATCCCAATGGACAGAGAGGCCTGGTAGGCTATAGTCCATGGGATCACAAAGAGTTGGACACGACTGAGTGACTAACACACACACATCCACATAATTGGTCTTTCCAAAGATAACAAAGGAGAGCTGCCACTTCGTCCTGGTTTTTAGTAAACAGCAGAGAGTTATCACAGCTGTACAACCTCTGAGTACAATTTCCCAGGTGAACAAGGTCAGAGGCCACAAATGCCAACAGGCTTGAGGATTATGCTCATTCCTCTTGGTCCACCTCCTCTCCCGCTCGTGTCTCCTGAGAGAATAACAGTTTGCAGTTTGGATTAACTCAGTAGCCTGACTCTGAAATACTGTTTCTAGCACCTGCCAAGATTCGTACTGGGACCCCAGGACAATACAAATGATGGATCTCATTGCACTCTAAGAAGAAACTATATGTGCTGACTGATGACATTTAAAACTTAAAAAAAAAAAAAAATTAGGTTGCTGCTGTGAGGTGTATGTATTTGCACTGTCGTCTTTGTTTCTAGCAAGAACCAGTCAAATTATTCTCAGACTATTTGTGACATCTGGGACAGAAATAAAATCTCCATGGATCTCCTCAGAAATGCAGTTCTTGAAGTCTACAGACAAGCATCCCGCCTTGTTATGAGCAAGGGGAAAAACAACCCATGCCACGGCCTTACGGATGCCTTAAATTGTAGAATGAATCAGCTGTTCCTTGAAGTCTCTCTTGCTTTAGTAACTCAGTATCACTGTATAAAAAGCAAGATTCTCAATGATTCTTCACTCTGGGGTGACACACAGCAGAGATGTACTAGGGACACGTGGGTGAGGAACATTTTTTATTTGACATGCACTGTCTCATTGCATTTTAATTATTTCACCCTTTGGTGTCCAGGCATGAAAAGAATATCAATGGCATCTGAAATGTTCCAAAAGCTGAAAATTTTTAATTTCCAAATTGTGTGTTTTCCTAACAGATTAATTCAGTGGTTTAGCATCAGAAAAAGCCGGTAAATTCTGACACTGGAAAAAATAATGATGCTTTATTGAAATACAGCATTTTTATTGTTTACGAATTTTCACTCTGGCCCAAGCCTGGGTGGTAAATATTCTTCTCCCTTGACACTCTCTCAGACGAAGCCATAATGGGCTTCTATAAAACTGCAAATGATGAGCACACAGAGAAAAGAATAAAGGGGAAGAAAATTCAAAATCTGGGAGGTTGGGAGGCAATAAGCAACCTGTACCTTTCAATTTCACCAAAGAAATGCATTTTGTCTTCCCAATACAGGTTTCCAGCACTTCTGATTTCGCAGGGCACCTGAGCAAAGGTTTACAGAAAAGAATGAAAATATCTATCCCTCTGCTTGCTCCCAGATGGATATTTCAGCAGAAATTAATGACACTGCATTCGTTGAGCACTTCACAATTTTCAAAGGACATTCACTTATCTCATTTGGCCCTCACATTGGAAGGGGCAGGTAGTTATTAATAGCTTGGTTTTATCAGAAAAGAAAAATTGAGCTCAGAAATACCTGCATAAAGTATCATGAGAAATAAAGCCTACAGATAATGCTTGGCACATAGCAAGCCTTCGATTAATGAAAGCTACTGTTATTGTTATCATTATTATTATGACCACCATAGATGACCTTAACAAGACCTCAGCCAGTGGTGGACTCTCAAAGTTCCTAATTCTTTCCTACACTGTTTTAATGCAACTTACAGAAAGATGCTGAAAAATCAATAGGACCTTCTATTATATTAATATATCTTGATTTATAAGTATATCCTGTATCTGATGTACAAGTCTTGTTATAAACAGAATACAATGGAATTATCTATCCCATGAGAAACCAGAGTCACCATCTAACCCATGATAATTTGAAGAAAAGACAGTGGAAAATTGTCTCTCAAATTAAATGACTGGATCATGGCAATTAATACCAAAATATTTTACTGCTTAAAAGATCTTTGTTTAAATATGTATCACACACTTTTCTTGTTTTTTAATCACTTGTGTCTGACTCTTCTGTAACCCCATGGACTATAGCCCGCCAGGCTCCTCTGTCCGTGGAATTCTCCAGGCAAGAATACTGGAGTAGGTTGCCATTTCCTTTCTCCAGGGAATCTTCCTGACCGAGGGATTGATCCCACATCTCCTGCATTTACAGGTGGATTTTTTACTGTTGATCCACCAGGGAAGCTCATATCACACAGCACTATATACAAAACACACAATTAATGAGGACCTACTATACAGCACAGGGAACTCTACTCACTGCTCTGTAATGACCCATGTGGGAAAAGAATCTGAAAAAGAGTGGATACTTGTATATGTATATATTTGCATATGGATAACTGATTCATTTTGCAGTACAGAAGAAACACAACATTTTAAATCGACTGTATATATACCATATTTCTTGAGCGTTTCCCACAGCTGTATTTTAAAGACTGGGTGTTTATTTTTGAAAGGTAACATGGTAATCGTTTTCATCTCATTACAGTGCACATTTATTTCCAATTATTTTGGTGCAGTAAGTGCAATATGTAGAAAATTTTAGGTAATATTAAATAGAAAGTGATGTGATAAATACTTTTCCATTTTTGCTCATGTCTCAGCCTTAGTGTGAACTGCAAAGAAGATATTTACCAAAGTACTTTGAAAAGCCAAAATTACATCTAAAAAACTGACAATAAAAGGTAATAATACCTATAATAAGCATTAATTATCTAGTAATAGGTAATGATAATAATTATCTTTGTAATTATTTTTACAATAGGTGAAAATGAAGTGCATATGTAAAACACACATGCTTCACACGTGTCATTGCATGTTCTTTTTACAACAATTCTATGGAATAGAAACTGTTATAACCTTTTCTTATAGATGAGAAAACCGAAGTTGAAAAAACTGCAACAATTTATCAGGCTAGCATGTGGCAGAGCTAGGAAGCAAGCTCAACTCCCAAGTCCCTGTTTTTCCCCCTGAATTTATTATTAATTTTCACGCATTCACCAAATTTGGAAAAAAACACAAT
This sequence comes from Capra hircus, assembly GCF_001704415.2. NCBI lineage: Eukaryota > Metazoa > Chordata > Mammalia > Artiodactyla > Bovidae > Capra > Capra hircus. The sequence goes on from NC_030829.1 coordinate 31,855,000, forward strand.
GAACACTCATTTGCTAATCACACAGATTTAACACTTTTAACTTTCTTCTCTTCATTTCCCTCCCATCCTCTCCTTCTGGCTGTTTCAAGATAAATTCTAGGCAATATACGCTTCACCCACAAATATTCCAGTTAACGTCTTCTAAGAATAAGGACATCATCCTGCACAAACACAATCAAACCTATGGTAATTATCAGTAATTTCCTAGTTATCATCTCATGCTCAGTTTATAATAAAATTTCCTGAATTATTCCCCAAATGACTGTATTTTTCAAACACAAACCAAGTTTCATATTTTGCCTTTGGATGTTATGTCTTTATATTCTAGGCCACTTTCAACAATTTTTTAAACTGGAATATAATTGCTTTATAATATTGTGTTAGTTTCTGCTGTAAAACATCTTAAACCAGTCCTAGGTATACATATACCTCCTCTTCAGCCTCCCTCCCATCGCACCCTCCATTCCACCACTCTAGGTCTTCAGAGCACTGAGCTGTCCCTGTGTTATACAGCAGCTTCCCACTAGCTAGCTATTTGACACGTTAGTGTAGGCAATGGCACCCCACTCCAGTACTCTTGCCTGGAAAATCCCATGGACGAAGGAGCCTGGTAGGCTGCAGTCCATGGGGTCGCTAAGAGTTGGACAACACAGAAGCGACTTAGCAGCAGCAGCAGCATCAGTGTAAACAATGCCGTTGATTTTTTGAAAGACTGAGTTGTTCTGTTGAAGACTTCCCACTATGTTGTTGTGAGACTGTTTCCTTGTAACCCTTTTAATCTTTTCTTCTACTCCTCAAATTTTCAATAAAGCATCTTTTACTGTTAAATGTCAAAAATTCTAAACTAAAAAGTGTATGTGTAAGTAAACAGCAAAACAATCCTTATCTTTAATTCTACTATGAATTAATAATGTTTGTCCTGACAGTAGAACAGTTATTAGGGGCTCAGTTCAAAGGAAAAGATAGAAGAATGAAGATACTCCACACTTAAAACTCCTTTGGTGTAAAAAACTGATGTCTGACATTTTAAAATTTGGCTACAATTTCATTCACATGCACGAATTCTGGGAAGATTTAAGCACTTGTCTTTTGAGGAACTTTGCCAAAGACACTTAAAAATCTATTGCTTCTGCCAATTATGGCAAGTCTGGTTAGATAATAGAGCCCTTTCTCTGTGATTTAAATGAAATTCAAGGAAATCATGGAGTTCAGTCCTACTCAAAAAGTCCCAGAGAAGCCTCTGAGCTACTCTTCACTACTAACCTGCTATTTTTACAAAACTAAACTTCTATTTGGACTTTATTCCACTGGCAACATTTACTTAACTGCAATATCCTGGACCTACTAAACCTGGAAATCTCAGGAAACAAGGAAAAAGGTAACATCAACTCACTTCGTAATATGTTGCAAAACTAGAGAATAACTGTGAGGAAAAGGATGGCTGGTCTCAGTCTTCAGCTTATGCAAAGGTGGAAACACTGGAGGTTGGAGGAACTGGACTCAGCCTTAGAGTCAGGACCTGGGACAGGGTCAGAGACCATGTGTGATAATCACCAAGAGGCAGGTCTCTGAGGGACAAGACGCCTGAGAAGACAACATAAGCATCGGCTGGACTAGAGCAACTGGGGTTGCTGGAACATAGAGGCAACTGCGCGTGGGAAGAGGCAAGAGACACATCAGGCAAAAAACCCCTGCCACTTAAGATATACCTTGAAAACCAACATTCCAAAACATGGGAAGAAGGGAACACTGATACTCAATAAAACAGGCATTGGGAGAAAAATTCACTTCATTTATAAATGAAAATGATGAAGAAATCTGTAACCACGGTGACATGGAAGACCCGGAGATTGTCATGAGTGAGTAAAAGTCTCTCAGTCATGTCTGACTCTTTGCGACTCCATGGGCTATACAGTCCATGGAATTCCGCAGGCAAGAATACTGCAGCGGGTAGCTGTTAGGTAAAAGTCGACCAGGTACACCAAAAGAATGTCAAGCAGGTTTTAATGGCGAAGTGCTCCCCGGCGGGGTTCCCGGACCCGAAGGGGGCAGGTAGAGGAAGTCTGCGCGCGCCGGGGTGTTAGAAGTTTGTTTATATATGCACCCTGCGGAGGGATGGCAGGGTTTAGTGGATGGGGGTTTGGATAGGTTGCCGGTTGGAGGCATCGCGGGCTGATAGGTCTTTCTATGCGGCTGGGGCAGGGCGGCTTTAGCGGTGAAGTGTGCTGTCATTGGTCCCCAGGATCAGGGAGCCTCTCTCCGTTAGGGACTTCCGCAGGCGGGGGAGAGGAGCGGCGGCTCGTCATGGCAACCGGCGAAGTGTGCTGTCATTGGTCCCTGGAATCTGAGAGGATCCTTCCGTTAGGGACCTTCTCGCCAGTGGGAGGGAGAGGAGGGGCGGCCCATCATGGCCCCCGGGTCCGACCTTACAGTAGCCTTTTCCTTCTCCAGGAGATCTTCCCAACCCAGGGATCGAACCCAGGTCTCCTGCATTGCAGGCAGATTCTTTACCAGCCAAGCCACAAGGGAAGCCCAAGAATACTAGAGTGGATAGCCTATCCCTTCTCCAGCACATCTTCCCAACCCAGGAATTGAACCAGGGTCTCCTGCATTAGAGGCAGATTCTTTACCAACTGAGCTATCAGGGAAGCCCAGAGATTGTCATACTGAGTGAAATGTCAGAGAAAAACAGGCGTCATATGATGTCAGTTATATGTGGAATAAAAAAAAAAAAAGGCACAAATGAACCCATTTACAAAAGAGAAACAGTCACAGACATAGAGGACAAATGTATGGTTACCAAAGGTGGGGGCAGGAGTGATAAAATGGGAGACTGGACTTGACATATATACACTACTATACACATAAAATAGATGACTAATAAGTGAATAGCACAGGGAACTATACTCAATACTCTATAATGACCTATATGGGAATCAGTTCAGTTCAGTCGCTCAGTCGTGTCCGACTCTTTGCGACCCCGTGAATCACAGCACACCAGGCCTCCCTGTCCATCACCAACTCCCAGAGTTCACTCAAACTAACGTCCATCGAGTCGGTGATGCCATCCAGCCATCTCATCCTCTGTCGTCCCTTCTCCTGCCCCCAATCCCTCCCAGCATCAGGGTCTTTTCCAACGAGTCAACTCTTCGCATGAGGTTAGAATCCAAAATAAAGTGGATATATATAACTGATTCACTTTGTTGTACAGCAGAAACTAACACAACATTGTAAAACAACCGTACTCCAATAAAACATTAATTAAAAAAGAAATCTGTAACCAATGTAAAAATAATTGTTGAGGATTTCCTAAGAAAATAACATCCAGGAAAAAAATTTAAGAAGACCAAGAATGTATGAAACAAACACAGAGAAATGGGTAATGAAACAATAAAAGGATCTGAAAAGGTAGAAATCCTGCACATGAAAGATACACTCATTGAAATAAAAAAGTGCCTCAGTAATTCTATAGTCAATAAACTGACAGTGCTGAAGATCTCACAGAAAGTGTGGCATTGAAACATCAAAAGACAAATAAATACCAATCCTGAATTGTTATTGGCCACATAACAATCTAAAGATTCCTCGGTTCTGCCTCTGTTCAAACACGCTGGCAAATATCCCTTTTCTAAATAGGATAGCAACTGTGCTCAGTAGCTCAGTCGTGTCCAACTCTTTGCAACCCCACAGACTGTAGCCCGCCAGGCTCCTCTGTCCATGGGATTTCGCAGGCAAGAATACTGGAGTGGGTTGCCATTCTCTTCTCCAGGAGATCTTCCTGACCCAGGTATCGAACCTGCATCTCTTATGTCTCCTGCACTGGCAAGCGGGTTCTCTTCCACTAGCACCACCTGGAAAGCCTTTTCTAAAGAAGGTATTAATAAATTTACAAGTTTCAGGGATTACGATATAGACATTGTGGGTGGGAGAACCATTTTTGAGCCTATCATTGTGGCTAAGAATTACCCTAGTTTTAGCACCAAAAGTCTCACACTCCAGATCTCCTTTAGTCCCAAACAAACTTGGACATGTTTGCTCCTGAAATCCTCCCTGTACTAGAAACAGAGGCTGGGTGGCGGAAGTCTCTGTCTACCTGGAATTTTCTGAGTTTTAGCACTGAAAGTCCCACATTCCAGGCAACTTTTCCATTCCAAGCAAACAGGATTGGTTGGTCACTGTCACTGAGACTCCCAGCTTCAGAGCACCAGTCCAAGGAGAGCTGTCCCCTTTATATCTTCCCCAGAGTAGAGAATACGACTAAATATTTGGAACACACATCTTAGGCAAGATGAGCCCACACAGATCTCAACAGAGCAATGGACTGAGTAGATTGCTCTATGCCATCATCAGTCAAACTTGAAAGCAAGGTTTATTTCCCAAGACAGACACAGGAGAAAGACTTTATAGGATGGTTTTCAATAAATGGTAACCAGCTGATCTGAAACATTTCTAAGGAGAAGGATAAAGAAATGGATAAACTACTGCAGATGCAGTTTGAGGCAAATTTATTATAGCCTCGTTTCTCTAGATGTGGGCTCCTGCATACCAGGGCCAAAATCAACCATGGGGACTTATGAGAAATGCTAGTTCTTGGGCCTCTGAATTTATGATTCAAAATCTCTTGGGGCTGAGGTTCAGAAATCTGAATTTTAAATCATCATCATGTTTCAAAAACACCTGTTATGGACATACAGGTGTCCTCCAATGACTTCCTGTGTTGGATGTCCACATTTTTGTGTAATCTCCTCCCTCTGAGTGCTGGCAGGACCAGTGGCTTGCTTCTAACCAGAATAGGGCCAAGCTGGTGGGATGTCATTCACATGATGATGTTACATTATACTCTACATTTCAGAAGGGGGGAAAACTCTCCCTTGTGATAGGCTACCTGGCAAGAATGATGGCAGTTTCTAGATACTAAGAGGGGCCCCCGACTGACAGCCACTAAGAAAACCACCATTTCAATCTTGTGTTTGCAAGAAGATGAATTCTGCCAAAAACCTGAGGAAGTGTGGAGGAAACTCTTTCCCCAGGCGAGCCTTCAGATCCGATGAAGCCCCAGATGATATTGGGGTTGCAAAATTCTAAGACTGAGAAGGATTCCTGACCCAGAAATTAAGAGATAATAAACATGCATTGTTTCAGGCTGCTAAGTTTGTGGTAGTCTGTTACTCTGCAAAAGATAACCAACTAATTCAACATCTAGAACTTGAGAAGCATGGCCTGGTGGTGGAGGGCACCGACTCAGGAAAAAACAGACCTGCTTTAAATTCCAGATCTGCTGCTTTTCAGCCTTGTGACCTTGGACAGTACAAAACCTCTTCAGGCTTCAGTTTCCTCTTTCATCATTGTGAAGGTCCAGTGAGGTAGAACCTGCCAACCCTGAGCACAAGGCCAGTCCTCTCATAAGAGTCCAGCACATTCAAATGCTTTCTTTATAAAATTAAAGTCTAACCTAGTCTAACGATGTGGACTACCAAAAACAGTTCCTCACAGTGAATGGGAGTCCCTTCAGGAGGACTGTCTGAACATAGTGGTAAGATCATTTAAGGTCCAATCAGATACCATCTGTCTACACAACTGAGTGACTATTAGCCACTGCTAGTATCGCTTCTCGGACCAGATGCTAGGATGGAAACACAGCGGATGATTCATTTGATTTGAAGTGCGGGAGGGGTGGTGGAAAGCATCCAAAAGGCAACAGTGTGAACAGACTAAAAATAGGCAGTTCTGTAATGCTTGGCTGTGGTTCTTTTCAAAGGTGAGACAACCAACTGCTGAATGTTTTGAGAATTCCAAGTACCTCAAGTATAGGTCACTGGGCATTACATGGCCCAGAAGAACAAATTATGCATTGCAGGTTAGGTGTCTAGGGAGACAGATTCTGAAAAGATAAGAGCTAGGAAGTTTATTAGGGAGTGCTTCTCAGAATCAGCTTTCAGGGGGGTGAGTGCAACAGAATGGGTGAAGAGAAATCAAGTTGCAGTTGCAATCTGAATAAACAATCAAAATGCAATTATAGTAAGATCTCAGTTCTGGAACTTCGATGTCTCTTTAAGGGTCCTAAGTTGCAGTGGGGTGTCACAACTTTATCCTCTTGCATCCACCAGTCTTTGGACCCACGCTGTCCCTGAAAAGGGGCTTGACCTTCAACAAGGGAACTTTCTCTAACCAAGGGAAATTTCTGGTAAGGGCTGAGTATTGAGAGCTGTCAGACAGTCACAGAGGGAGAGTCCCGCCACACAGCACACCAAAAAGTAAAACACAGGATGCATTTCAAACAATGTCTAATTCATGGTTATTGTTATAATTTTTGTTACAATTCAATTAATGCATGCTGAGCTGCCAAGGGCACACTTTGCCCTTAAATGGCCACTGCTGTCATAGACTAAGTGGAAAAACTTATCATTGGTTATCTAGTCATCCATCCATTTTATTTTATATTAAAAAAAAGCAACCCTGAAAGCTGTTCATTTTTAAAAATATGTAAAATACAAAAAGAGGATAATTAAAAATGGACATGAAAGTTAAAAAAAAGCCAAAGATAGGGGTACGTTACAATCTAAGTGTCCTGCATTTTAAAATTTGGAGGGCTTCCTAGGTGGTGCAGTGTAAAGAATTTGCCTGCCAATGCAGGAGACGCAAGAGATGTGGGTTCTATCCCTGGGTCAGGAAGATCCCCTGGAATAGGAAATGACAACCCACTCCAATATTCTTGCCTGGAAAATTCCATGGACAGAGGAGCCTACCTGATGGGCTATAGTCTACAGGGTCACAAAGAGTTGGATACGACTGAGCAACTGAGCACACAGACACACAGAACCATTTAGAACTATATATTTATTTACATGATTTATTTAATGCCTGACGCCTCTAGTCCAAAAGTATCAGAAGATAAGAATCTTTTTTTATGAGCATCTCAAACCTCTAGCATAGTATTTGACATATCAACACTTTAACATTTGTTGAATGAATGCAGGCATGAAAAAAGAAACAAATGAAGCCAAGAAAAGGAATGTCTTAATAGACTGACACATTTATTATGAGCAGAGTGAAAAGGACACTACCTAATATCAGCAGCAGCCCCAAAACAACACTCGTAACATATATAGAGTCATGCTTCGTGAGGCTGTTTTTCGGGGCTCTCCCATGATATATACCAATGGTTTCTTAGGGAAGGGCTGTTAGCAACAGCAGGTAACCCCAAGTGCCTGCTGTTTTAGCTTGATCCAAAGTACAATTTGAGAATGTCTGGAAGAGCAAATGGTTGTATTCCCTGGCAACTACTTAGACCCCTGACTCTCAGCCAGTGTGAAAGTCACACTGCTGCACTGAAGAGCGTGCATAGATGTGCTGTGAAACCATGTCCAATATCTAGAATGATATGCCATGTGATTATGGCAACTGAATGCTGCACCCAGTGGGTCCTAGGATGTCATGAAGAAAGAGGTACAATTTACTGCAAGACCAGAAAAAAGAGGAGCCAGTGGCTGCTGCAACCAGCTCAAGAGAGAAGTTTATGCCCATCTCTTTCCAAGTTCATATGCAGTGACTTCATGTTGGTCACTTATACCCAGTTCTGGTGGGTGTATTTTGTTGCTGTTTAGTTGCTAAGTCGTGTCTGACTCTGCGACCCCATGCATTGTAGTCTCTGTCCACGGATTTCTCCAGGCAAGAATACTGGAATGGGTTGCTATTTCTTTCTCCAGGGTATCTTCCCAACCCAGGGATCGAACCCGCATCTCCTGCATTGGTAGGCAGATTCTTTTACCACTGAACCACCAGGGAAGCCTGGTGGGTGTATCTACACCATGGCAATCAGCAAACCTACAAATAAAGATTTTATTTCTCCTTCAAAGAGTCAATTTACCCATATACTTCCACATATCACTTAAAGTGAAGTCTGGGATGAATCAAGACTGAGTGATAAATGTGTTTCTTCATTTATAAGAGAAGAGAGCTGATGACAGTTCTACCCAAATTGCAATACAGCACAGCACAAAGAGATGATATGACAAATAGTGTTCTGGACATTGTAAGATGAGGTTGACTGTAGCAGCTACAGTGTTGTACCTGTCCTGTAATTTGTTTAGTGCCATTTTGAGTCTTCTAATTCCCTTTAAGTAGGCTGCCAAAACTGCTCTACCAGTTAACTCTCACAGCTCCGCTGGACTAAAGAAAGACAAGGGAGAGAAAACAGTTTAAAAACAGTAATTCACTAAAAGGACATGCCTTCAATGATCAGCAAAGGTGGGAGACACTAATGTGAGGCTTTCACTTGCTATCCCATTCCTCGAGTTCCTTACAAAGTGAGAATCATCTTGTCCGGAGGTGTGATTCTGGCATATAAAATGACGGATTTCTCAGTCAACATGGCTCCTCAGCAGCAGCCAACTACTTCATCTGGTGTTGACCACAGAACCAACCATCTGTTCCAGGGCTGGAAGAAAAACTGCCTGTTGGTCTTAATGATGGACAGAATAACACTGTACCTTATGGTTAACTAAAGGGATTTTTTTTTTCAAGGGGATTTTTACTTTACACATTTTTTTTTAACCCCTGCAGAAAATGTGATTCCATGGACTAGAAAGCAGAGAATACTGAACGGGATCTTAACTGCTAGTCTGGGTGAACTAGACCTGAATGACTCAGGAGAAAGCTAAGTAGACTCTGATCCTTTTAGCTTCCTCTTGTGAAAGCTGAGAAAATGCTAGAGCAGGGGTCCCCAATCTCTGGACTCCAATGCTTGGTGATCTGAGGTGGAGCTAATGGAAAATAGTAGAAATAAAGTGCATGATAAATGTAATGTGCTTGAATCATCCTGAAACAATGCCCGCCCCAACCCAGGTCTATGGAAAAATTGTCTTCCAAAATTGTCTTTTTGGCCCCTGCTGCCAAAAGCTTGGGGACTGTGCTCTAGAGGATGCGTGGAATGGAAGACAATCCCACTGCCACACAGAAAAGAGCATGAAGAATACCTGTTCCTCTGGAGTAATTAAAACCAAAGTGCCTACTGTGCAGGATACCACCCTGATCATCACCCAAACACCGGCATTTCATTACATGCCTGTCACTGTAAGCGTCAAAACACCTTCTCATAGAAAGCAAAGTCAGTTTCCTTTAATTTAGCTCCCTGATTGCTCTGCACAAGGAGATGCCATGCACAGACATCATCCTGACAGTATTCTACATTTTCTATCATAGACTTATTACACTGGTCTAAATGGAACTTCAAAATATAGTTGTCAAACATGACCATCTACACAAGAGGATTCTGTGTCAATGAAGACAGAGAGTGCTGGCTGCAGCCTTTTGGCTCCATGGAATAGGAGACATCCAGATTGAGGAGAATTATTTATGTCATAATTTTTTACCTTTCACATCTCTTCCTATCTTTTCTGCTTGGTTGGCACTATTCAACAGGGAGTAAATGGACAAAATTATGTGCTAAAAATGACTCTTCACTACCTATCAATTACAGCATTGATTTTAATGACTCCTAAGAGTGCACATGACTTGATATAAATTTTAGTTACAGCTACCAGACTGATTAACACATTTAAGCCACCAGAGGGAGGCTTCTTGTGAGGAAAAAAAAAAAAAAAAACCATAAAAACTTCCATTTAAGAGTTCATCTCCCTAGCCAATACATTGTCTCTTTAGGGTGGAGTTACCCTACCTGATTTATGGTTGTGGATTTGACTGAGTCTGTTGGAGAATATTCATTTGGTACAAAGGAATCTCTTGAGTTCACACAGTGACAGATCTCCTGTCCCCTTAGAGGATAAAGAACAGGCGCAGATGGTGACATCTGAAATATGACAGCTCTAAAGAGGCTATGAGAACACCACCACCTCTATTCTAGGGAGGTCAGGAAAGTGCTTTTTAAGAATCAGTGGTGCATGAGTAGGGAGTGAGATAAAAACAAACTTGGCACAAACAATATTTAGCTAGTTAATAGCATTTAGAAATATGGCTAACGTTTATTGCAGTGGCTTTCAAGCTTTTTGACTATGATTCACAATGAGAAATACATTTTACAAGGCAACTCAGCACACAAAAACACCAATATGAATACATGTAGAACAGATCTAAGTTTCATGAAACAATACCCTGATTCTTTCTATTCATTTCTGATGTTAGTGCTGGTTATGACCAATCAGGCCCAACCCACCGGGTGGCGCTAGAACACAACTCCAACGCAGAAGACATAAGAGACGCAGGTCCAACCCCTGGGTCAGGAAGATCCCCTGGAGGAGGGCATGGCAACCCACTCCAGCATTCTCACCTGGAGAATCCCATGGACAGAGGAGCCTGACGAGTTCATGACACAGTCCATGAGGTTGCAAAGAGTCAGACATGATCAAGTGACTTAGCAGCAGCAGCAGCATGACCCAATTAATTGATTTCATGATCCACCAGTGAATTAAGGACTGCAGTCCAAAATACTGATCTATAGCATACAAATGATGAGCAGAGTCATGAAGACCAAGATGAAGGCATGGTGGCAAAATGTGCTCTGGAGTCAGGCTGCCTCTGAGTCCTGACTCTTCTGCATACAAGCAAGTTTCTTAACTTCACTGTGACTCAGTTTTTTCATCTATAAAGTGGAATTACTAATATGTCAGGAAGTGGTTACAAAGATGGAAGGATACATGAAAAGCTCCTAGAACAGTAGCCAGCACAGTGACAGCATTCCATAAATGTGAGCCCTTCTGTTGGTTATCTATGACCATAAATTTGCAAAAATTTATATTTGCTATATAAATTATCCCCAAACTCTAAGGCCAATCAATTTAGTTCAGGAGTCTGTGGAGTTCAGATGGGCTATTGGCTGATCAGCTCTCCCCCATGGGTTTCATCTCCCAACAGAACAGCTCAGTCATTTTCTTCTCATAATGATAAGAGAGACACACACAGCAAGTTCAGGCTCCCAAGCATCATGTCTGCTAATATCCAACAGCCAAAGAAAGGAAAAGTCAGAGTGGGAGGTCACTAGAATTACATAGTAAAAAGCATGGATATAAGGAGTGATAATAATTCAGGGTTATTAGCCAGAGCTATGATGATAATGGTGGAGTTTCTCTCTCTCTCTCTCTGCGCTAGGTGCTTTGCATTAATCAGGTTAAATCTTGACAACAACATATTACTGTGATAATAAAGACTGATCGCAAATGACAGTGTCCATATGAAAATTTCAAACAAAAGTCCATTTATCTGAGAAGTAAACCAGTCAAAGTGACTAACACAGCTGAGTTAAGGTAAGGATAGCTAGACGACCCAAATGTGATCTTTGATGCTCTGTCTCCCTCCACCTCTCAACTGTTTTCCTCTACATGTTGGATCCATTGTGGAGACAACTTTTCCATGAAGCGCCTTATAGCAACTCCAGATTTAAACTGCTCATGCAGCTTGTGATTTAGATAACCAACCATCCTGGTGTGTCGAGAATTCAGAGGTTTCCTGGGATGTGGGACACTCACTGCTAAAACTGAGCAAGCTCTGAGCAGACACAGATGAATTGGTCCTTCCTTTTGCAAACTCAGGGGAAGAGAGGGCATTTTCTTAATGGAGTTGGCACAAAAGTCCCTTTGTGGACTCTCACTAGCCTGCTCTGGATCATATATCTACTCCTGAACTAATGACCATGGTCAGGAAGATGAAGCCTTTGGCCAAGATTAGGTCATTTTCCAACCTATGGTGAAGTTAACTCTACTCTTTCTGAATCTTATGAAAAGTGGTGGATGAGATAGATACCCAAAGGATCCAGGATGTACAAACAATGTAAGTCACTGGAATGCCACTGTTAACATTTTATAGATGAAGAAATAAAATCTCCAAAGAAATGGGAGTCTCTGAGAGGTTTAGTGGGTTTCTCAGGTCACATAACACAGAGTAGCTGAGCCAGTATTTGAACCGCGATCTTTCTGGCTTTAAAGTCTGCACTCTTTCCATGGTCCAATAATAATACAAGTCTTCTGAATGCCTAATGCAGCACTTAAAAACAAAACTATACTTAAGAAAATAGTGAGAAGCTATAAATACCCTGCTTTGCAATTCGCTGGGGAAAAATACAAAAATAAAGGCCATTTGCAGGGTATTTCTCCCCAAGAATATGCTTTGCCTTAACGTGTGCAATGAACTGTACAGCTTAAGAATTGTTTTTGCTGAAATATAAATAAATAGTTGGACCATTTAAAGGTTCTTCAGGTTATGTTCAATTTGTGCAGAGGTATCAGGAAATTTTTCTCTCCCTGACCACACCCATATCCGCTGAAGAAGACTGAGAACTGCCATTGGATACATCTCAGCCACCTTCAAGTTCCCACTGACTCTTAACAATTTAGAAACCATCACACCCAGCAGTTCCCTGAGTAGCCACTGGCCACACCCAGCCTCAATCAACCCTCTTTTTGAGTGCTGAGATACTACAGACCATCCCTATTTGGGCAGCAGAGAGGAGAAAGTTTCCTTGCTTAGATTGTGTGAAACAAGGGCCCTCCGTGTCCATTCTTCACAAACATTTCTAGCCTCCTTGCCTGAAATGACTCTCTTGGCCCTACTGAGAGATGAGCAGCTGCCAGAGCTGACAGTTGGTAGTTTCTGCACCAGAGAGGCTGGCCGTGCTGGAGAAATACCATGTGGCTTATCATAACCATGCAGCATTTTGCCAGAGTAAAAATGACCAGGGCTCTATGAAAGAGCAAGAAGAAAAAGATGAATGGCCATCAGGTCCTTTGTGGATCCTAAAACCACCACTGCTCTGCCTAGCAAGGACTTGAAAGCAGCAGCTGGGGTCAGTGGCCAAAATCAGAAGGGATGAAAGGAATGACAGGTCATTGTTCCTTTCAGTCCTGACTGCCTTGTCTAGAGCCATCACCCCACTGGCTGCAAAGGAGAAGATAAATAGCTGTGTGCGGCTTGAGTGTCTGTGTGCTTAAAAGCAGAGAGTGGTGAGACAGAGGAGAAATAATTGCCATGGATGTAATGCTAAAATTGATAGAGCAACGCACATAAACATTTCACTTTAATGTTTTACCCTGTATGTATATTTTTAAAAGGCTTTAGTTATTAAAGGCACTGAAAAAATTATAAAAAGTTGATGAGTCCACAAAAACTCCCCTTAACACAAATGGTCTATAAAGTAATACAGATTCGAGAAGAAGACAGACATCTACTGAACAGCAGCTTGGTGTCAATCACATTATACTTAGCATCTAATTTAACCTTTACAACAGCCTTGTGAAGCAATCATCACTAAGCATAATTTTGCAGATAAGAAACTCAACTTACACAGGTTCAAAATCTTGCCTAAGAGCACACAGATAGTAAATGGGGACCTAGAACTTGAATTCATATCTACCTAACCTCAAAGCTCATGCTGCTGCCTCCAAGCAGACAGCCTCCCAGACACAAAAACCTCTGGGGAAATTTTAACAGGAAATGCGACTCAAGAGTCAAGATAATTTGTTACTGCCATGGACTGTTAACTTTCCTAGCACTTATTTATATCCCTATCCGATTGCTAAACAGAACTACATAGATAAACATAGCCGGCTCAAATGAGAACCTTCTAAAGTACTTTATTATGCTTGTTTACTCATTTGCAATAGAGATTTCTTCGAGACCTTTGCAGAGGTGAGATAACACACGCTCTGGTATAACCATGACCAGTGAAGTAAAGACTACATCATGACCTGAGTTACCAGGAACAAGTATTTCCTTCCAACACAATTAGCTTGGCCAGTCAACACTGCAACTGTCAAATACGGACTACTATTTTTCTATGCCAAATCAACGAGTGAGGATCCAAGATATTAATTACAGGGTAGAAATCACCCACCACATATTATTGCACCACACACTGCACAAGCAGTGTGAAGACTACCACGGGGATTCCTTCTGTTTGTAACTCAAAGCTGGGAGACATGTCAAAACAGAGGGATAAAGACTGTCAGAGCTCCAGAGCTGATGTTAAGCCATCCAGCTACAAACTGCTACAGAGGATAATGGGTCTCATTTCAGGCAAGTAAACATGTCATATTCTCATTAGAGGAAGCAGCAATGGGTAATTTGTACCTATAAAGGTAATTGAATGTGTGCATACCATTTCTTTCAGAGCCTGAGCCATGAGTATGCAAAATCTTGGAATAGAAAGCTCTTGTGTGGACTTCCCTGGTGGTCCAGTGGTTAATAACTTTCCTTGCAATGAAGGGGACACAGGTTCAATCCCTGGTCAGGGAACTAAAATCTCACAGGCCTCAGAGTAGCTACGTCTGCATGCCACAACTAAGACCCAGGGTATCCTACAACAAAGGTCCATGCAACAAAAGATTCCACAACTAAGACCCAACACAGACAAATAAATAAGTTTTTTTTTTTTAAAGAAAGCTATTGCGAATGTTAAAAGGTTGCTTTGGGGTCAGATAATTCTATAATATTAATTCTGGGTCACCGTCATTGCTTAGCAGTATTGACATACAACATGCCCTTGAAAACTTACCTAAGACCACGAGTGTTTTCCTTTTTCAGAAAATAGAGCTTTAAGCATTTGGGGCTAGAACTGTATGGTGTCTGGGGACATGGGGCAAATTTTATAATTCTTGGTTTCCCTAGGACCTGGTATATAGTGTATGACAAAGGCAGGCTTATAATAAATGCTTCTTGAATGAACAAAATATTTATTTAGTTTGCTTTTCAAAGTTAGTTCAATAAGTGCTACTTATTTCTGTTTAAATTATTACATCATATTTCATGTAGTTACCTCCAAGTGAGCTTGATAAAGGACAGAAACGGTATGGACCTAACAGAAGCAGAAGATATTAAGAAGAGGTGGCAAGAATACACAGAAGAACTGTACAAAAAAGATCTTCATGACCCAGATAATCACAATGGTGTGATCACTCACCTAGAGCCAGACATCCTGGAATGTGAAGTCAAGTGGGCCTTAGAAAGCATCACTACGAACAAAGCTAGTGGATGGAATTCCAGTTGAGCTCTTTCAAATCCTGAAAGATGATGCTGTGAAACTGCTGCACTCAATATACCAGCAAATTTGGAAAACTCAGCAGGGGCCACGGGATTGGAAAAGGTCAGTTTTCATTCCAACCCCAAAGAAGGTCAATGCTAAAGAATGCTCAAACTACCGCACAACTGCACTCATCTCACACACTAGCAAAGTAATGCTCAAAATTCTCCAAGCCAGGCTTCAGCAATACATGAATCTGAACTCCCAGATGTTCAAGCTGGGTTTAGAAAAGGCAGAGGAACCAGAGATCAAATTGCCAACATCCACTGGATCATGGAAAATCTAGCAAGAGAGTTCCAGAAAAACATCTATTTCTGCTTTCTTGACTATGCCAAAGCCTTTGACTGTGTGGATCACAAGAAACTGTGGAAAATTCTGAAAGAGATGGGAATACCAGACTACCTGACCTGCCTCTTGAGAAACCTATATGCAAGTCAGGAAGCAACAGTTAGAACTGGACATGGAACAACAGACTGGTTCCAAATAGGAAAAGGAGTACGTCAAGGCTGTATATTGTCACCCTGCTTATTTAACTTATATGCAGAGTTCATCATGAGAAACGCTGGGCTGGAAGAAGCACAAGCTGGAATCAAGATTGCTGGGAGAAATATCAATAACCTCAGATATGCAGATGACACCACCCTTATGGCAGAAAGTGAAGAGGAACTAAACAGCCTCTTGATAAAAGTGAAAGAGGAGAGGGAAGAAGTTAGCTTAAAGCTCAACATTCAGAAAACGAAGATCATGGCATCTGGTCCTATCACTTCATGGGAAATAGATGGGGAAACAGTGGAAACAGTGTCAGACTTTATTTTGGGGTCTCCAAAATCACTGCAGATGGTGATTGCAGCCATGAGATTAAAAGACGCTTACCCCTTGGAAGGAAAGTTATGACCAACCTAGGTAGCATATTAAAAAGCAGAGACATTACTTTGCCAACAAAGGTCCATCTAGTCAAGGCTATGGTTTTTCCAGTGGTCATGTATGGATAAGAGTTGGACTGTGAAGAGAGCTGAGCACCAAAGAATTGATGCTTTTGAAGTGTGGTGTTGGAGAAGACTCTTGAGAGTCCCTTGGACTGCAAGGAGATCCAACCAGTCCATTCTAAAGGAGATCAGTCCTGAGTGTTCATTGGAAGGACTGATGCTAACACTGAAACTCCAATACTTTTGCCACCTCATGCAAAGAGTTGACTCATTGGAAAAGACCCTGATGCTGGGAGAGATTGGGGGCAGGAGGAGAAGGGGACGACAGAAGATGAGATGGCTAGATGGCTTCACCAACTCGATGGACATGAGTCTGAGTAAACTCCGGGAATTGGTGATGGACAGGGAGGCCTGGCGTGCTGTGATTCATGGGGCAGCAAAGAGTCGGACACGACTGAGCGACTGAACTGAACTGAACTATAAAATACACCTCTGTCAGTGATATTTCTTACATGCATCTCATATAAAAGACAACTGATTTTTTAGTTCAATCTTGAAGGCAAAAACAAGCTAAGAGACACACACACACACACACACACACACACACACTATGCCTCCCTTCTGTATTCAGCCATGGCGTGCGCGCACACGCACACACACACACACACACACAATGCCTCCATTCTGTATTCAGCCATGGCACACACACACACACACACACACACACACAATGCCTCCCTTCTGTATTCAGCCATGGCGCGCGCACACACACACACACACACACACACACACACACTATGCCTTCCTTCTGTATTCAGCCATGGAATGCGCACACACACACACACACACACACACACACACACACACACACTATGCCTCCCTTCTGTATTCAGCCATGGCAGGTATCTCTGCTAACACTGATTCCTGTCCGGCTTTAGATACCCTACAGGGTGGCGAATCCAGGCAGCTACCACCAATTGGCTGAATTTGGCATAAAAGGCGAAGCTAATTTGGCATAAAAGGTGAAGCTATTGATCCTCCCTAATTTAGAATTTCCTTTGGGATAGATACATTAGAGATTATCTAAGTGTACAAAATAGAGCCAATTGGTGAATTTATATTTCCTACACAAAATGTAATTCTACTGGCAATACAATTCTGTTATAAGACGAAGCTTTTAATTTTGATGTTTCTTATATGAACATGATAGGGTTAGAACTATGGACTTTGTTTTGACCAGTGTCCTACCTTAGCCTGCTTTCAAGTGGTGCTGGATTCTCAAGTGTCCTTATTCCAGCTCCTTATGAGTGGGGCATTTCATGAGACATGACAAATAAAGTCTACTGTAGGATTTGGTTTTCTAATGGGATTTTAGACGGCACGATGAAAGAAAACACTTGAAATGGTCTTGGGCTACTGAGCTTGCTCTGACTCTGCTATCACCATGAGACAACAAGGGGTTGTTTTGTAAAGATTAGTTTCAATGTGGAATATGAAACTGTACCAATGATCTTTTCTGTTTCATTACACTAAGCATTCTGTTTCATTACAACCCATTGGACTAATTTGAACTTTGAATGGATCTTTTAATCATGTATGATTTTATAATATCATGGATCAATCATGGAACATATTGGTTCACTGAGTTATGTAGATCTTTCAATTATTGCATATTTTATTAAAATACAAAAAAAAAACACACCTATGTAAATATTACCACCATTCTCATTAGAAAAATCCATGGCATCAAACTTTTGGTATCAAGCTCACAGTGGTGCTTATAAATATTTTACAAAATTCTCATTTTCACTTGAAATCTTGAATTTTATCATTGGCAACAAATACTGTCAAGTTGTTTTCCTTGGAGTGACAGTCTAACTTTGTTCATTTACAAGAAAATGCCTGCCAAATATCCAAGTCTGGATAATCATAGTTTGTCTGTCAGTAGTTTTTCAATCAGAGATCCTGTTGCATGAAAAAAGCAGCTAGTTCAGCTCATAACTCACACAATTGCACAAATGCTTTTCTTTGACACACCTACAGTACTTCAAAATTCAGCAAAAATGCTTCAGGCATTCTTCCCATTTTGTCACACAGAATACCGAGGGTTAATATTTAATAATGATTTTTTAACTTTAAAATTAACGATCAATAATTTGCTTCATTGAGGACACTCTTAAGTGAAACTGGCATTTGTTAACTTTATTTTTTTAATTATTGCTATTTATTCCTCTGATTGATTGCAGTGAAGAATGTAATGATTGCTAAAGGTTTGGTGCCACTGCTTTGATTAAAGCTCAGGCCAACTGCTTTTGTGCCAGATGTACCAATGTCAAAACTATTGTTCCAGGACTAAACCATGAAATCCAAAAACTTATTTAAGATTTAAATATTTTAGCATAGTTTTGTATTTGTTGCTGAGCATTCACCAAAAAGATAGTATGTGATGATGAGTCAATGCTGATAACACAGAAATGCAAGCCCAGCTTGTCTTTATAGTCATTCATTTATAAGATTTAATGTAATTTCGCAGATGAGATATTGATACAGTCTTTATGTTTGCAACTAAATTTGTAAATCGATGAGATGCTGTGTCACTGGAAACTGGCACTGCCGCTATCCTTGCACTGACTTTTCAGGCAGCTAGCATTCAGCAATGTCAACTGTAGAGGATTTATTCGTTTATCGGCTACTGTGTGTGCTTCTCTAACCAATGAAATACTTATCTTGTAGGATGCTTCAATAGCTGTTTCATTTCCAGTTTAAAAATCTGTAGCAAACAACTTTTGAATTTTAAAAAGCTCATCACATCTATGCTTAAAATTTTGAATTCTTTTTTCTTCAAACTCTTAATGACTACTCAAAGTGATGTCTCAACTGACACCAAAATACAATTTGAAAATGTTCTGTTATCAAACCACAATAAGGTAAATTGCTAACATCTATAAACATAGCTCCCCTCATCCTCAAGCTTCATCTTCTCCCACCATCCCATTTAATTACAAGTTCCACAAAGGAACTGTGGAATCCCAGCATTTATTTATCTGTGTGTATCCCAGCATTTACTAAGCAAAGCAAATTGATACTCAATAACTGACCTGTTGCATTGGATTCAAGATTTGGTGATAAAGGATTGCTTCTATACATGATATGAAAATTAAGGCTCAATTAAAATGACCATATTTTTTTGCTGCAGATTGTGTGAAGTAATGGTAATTATTCACTAAAGAATTAATCTTTGGCCACAACACACAGTCTTTCTGTTTTGTTTTTAGTATAAATAGCTACAATTACCAATGAGAGAATCCTGGTTGAATATTGCTTAAGCCACAAATGAGTTCAGTAACTGTAAGTCCAGTGATGGGTTTGGCTTCAGGAACAGGTAGATCCAGGATATTAAAGATGCTGCCATACACTGCTACTGTTTGGGTCTCATTTCTCTTCTTGTGGTATTTTGGTTTCTCTCCCAGAAAGATGACTTCCACAGGTGAGGGAAGAAAATTTCTCACAGCCTAAATATATATTCCTATAGCTCATAATTCAACAAGGAGAGACATACTTTCTCTCTCCCAGCATTCATCTCTCAAGCCACCTGAAAGGATTTGTATTGGTACTTTCCAGGGCTCACATGTTTCTGAACTTTCCAGTGATTCACATACCCCTGGATGAATCACCAAGTTAAGGAGGAAGTGGTTTTATGATTGGCCCAGACTTAAATACATGCTCACCTCTAAAAGCAGAAATAGAACAGACCACACTGGTAACTACTCTCCTAGTATTACATGGAGTGGAAGTGGATATTAAAGAAAAAAATGTCTGCTGCATTTTAGTTCATACAATACTTTTCATAATTATATGTATATTAATATATATACTTGATAATACAAAAAATAATAAGAAAAAAGTGTAATGTTATCACACAGAGAGAAGGCAGGAGAAATTTTTTGTGTGTATTTTCCTAGTTTTTCTATGGGTTGAAAATTTAAAAAGAGATCTGCTTTTAAATTTAAAGTATATTAAACCATTTCCTCATATTCTAAAATACTATTTTACAACTTAACTGCAATGACTGGTTCAAAGAGCAGTCTTGGGAGATGTCCTAATGCTCACAAAACTCCCTCTTTCTTCAAAGTAATTTCAATCTTCTTGTAGGTAAAGTTACTATTTTCTCTGCAGTACTCCTTGGTGCTTAAGATAAGGTTACAAGGCAGAATCTGAGCCTCCTGTGTAAAGCATTTACTTTCTAGGCATAAAGATAAATTCACATTAAAATACTGAATCTAGAGAAAGATTGGAGTCACATCAACACACACTCAGGCTTGCAGAAATTTGACATACAGCTTGCCTACATGTTTCTCTGAGTCTTGCATGTTTCTGAGCAGGCTGTGAGGCCAGAACTGAGTGTGTCTCTGAAGGCCAGAAGTGATGACCATGTTGCTGACCTAACTTGCTATTTTTGATTCTACTTTCTACTTGTTAAACAATGGAACAGTAAAACTATACAGTAGACATCCTTGAATTTGCATGAGCTGGATGCTAAGACGTTCAGTGAAAGTGTCATAAGTGAGGTGTGGAAATGAATGTGTTGTTTATGTTGCATTGTTAGGCAGGATTTGGTAAGTGGTATGCTGGGAAATATGTAACAACTGGTTCTCCAATGAAACAGTCATTATTTGTAGTGTTTGCCAATTTCTATGAAGTAAACACTCCCACAATGGTCGGTCTTAAACTGCCAACTGGACATCACTGAATATGTTACGAGGCTAAGGAGAAAACTGCTCCGTTGGTTTTCACAAGCTGGTATAAGGCAGCTTCAGCACAACACTGACCCAGTCACTCCTTCTACCAGGTATTTAGTGAGCCCCCTGGGCTTCCCTGATAACTCAGTTGGTAAAGAATCTGCCTGCAGGAGACCCCGGTTCAATTCCTGGATCAGGAAGATCCACTGGAGAAGGGATAGGTTACCCACTCCAGTATTCTTGGGCTTCCCTTGTGGCTCAGCTGGTAAAGAATCCGCCTGCAATGTGGGAGACCTGGGTTCGATCCCTGGGTTGGGAAGATCCCTTCAAGAAGGGAAAGGCTACCCACTGCAGTATTCTGGCCTGGAGAATTCCATGGACTGTATAGTCCATGGGGTCACAAAGAGTCGGACACAACTGAGCCACTTTCACTTTCACTTAATTCTATGCTAGATACTGTGCTAGGCTCTGGGGATACCATCATGAGCAAATACAGATGTCGTGTCTACTTTCTTGGGTTTGTAATCCAGTCAGGAAGATAGACATGAATCAAATACTCACAGAAATGAAAGTTAAACTACACCGATGGAGAGCCATGAAACCAGGTAGTAGGTTTTACCTTGTCTGGAGGTCAATAAAGATGTCTTTGAGTGTTATGAGGTTTCAAACCAGAGGAAAAGCAGGTTCTGATATCTGAGTATCTCCCCTTTTCTCCTGGTACCCAATTCCTCGAACACTTAGAATGGACTCTCTTTTTCTGATGAGACTGAATGATACATTCAGGAAGTGAATGAACTGAAATTTGTTACTTTGGGGTTTTCCCTGAGCAGACAAAATCCTAAGAAAAGGATCTGAAGGTAAGTAGAGGAGTGGAGAAGAAGAGAAGGAAGTGAATAAAGAAGGGTGCATTTTCCACCCCTGTGTTCACAGCAGCACTATTCACAATAGCCAGTTCATGGAGACAACCTAAGTGTTCATTGAAAGATGCATGGATAAAGAAGATGTGGTGTGTGTATATATATACCACATCATACACACACACACACAATGGAATACTACTCAGCGATAAAAAGAATGAAATAATGCCATTTGCAGCAACATAGATGGACCTACAGATTATCATACTGAGTTAAGTCAGTCAGACAAAGAAGACAAATACCATATGATATTATGATACTATGATATCACTTATATGTAGCATTTAAAATATGGCACTATAGAACTTATCTATGAAACAGAAATAGAGTCACAGGCATAGAGAACAGATTTGTGGTTGTCGAAGGGGAGGATGGTGGGGGAGGAATGGATTGAAAGTTTGGCATTAGTAGATGCAAACTATTATAAATAGAATAAAATAAATAGAATATAAAGGTCCTACTGTACAGCACAGGGAACTCTATATTCAATATCCTGTGATTAAACCGTAACGGGAAAGAATATGAAAAAGAATGTATATGTATTGGCAATCCACTCCAGTATTCTTTCCAGGAGAATGCCATGGACAAAGGAGCCTGGCGGGCTACAATCCATGAGGTCACAAAGAGTCAGACACAACTGAAGCGACTTAGCACACACATGCATATATTAATATGTACAACTGAATCACTTTACCATACAGCAGAAATTAACACAACACTGTAAATCAACCAGTGTGTGTTAGTCGCTCAGCTGTGTCTGATCCTTTGTGACCCCATGGACTGAGCCCACCAGGCTCCTCTGTCCATGCAATCCTCCAGGCAAGAATACCGGAGTGGGTAGCCATTCCCTTCTGCAGGGGATCTTCCCAAGCCAGGGATCAAATGTGGGTCTCCTGCACTGCAGTCAGATTCTTTTCTGTCTGAGCCACTCTGAGAAGCCAGAAATCAACTACACTTCAGTAAAACAATTTTTTCTTTAAAAGGGTACATTATTAAGAAAGTTAGCATCGCAAGCAGCCGGGGCTTAATTCTGCCTGAGACTCTGGGAGACAAGGTTGACAGCATACCTCAGACTTAATTCATTCAAGGGAAGAGGGTGTTGGGGTATGTATCCACCAACTCCCAAAAGCCATCTGTTAAAGCCTGCTTCTGAGAGGTGTAATTCCCAGCATTTCTGGACTGCTGTGTATATGCAAAGTGTATGCTCTTGTGGCAAAGAAGGACCTCAGGCAAGGAGAAGGAAGGAGAGTAGGGAACGGGCATCTGGAAGTCAGGCAGATGGACCCAAATTGCTAAGTGTCAAGAGAAATGTGCAGGGCACTGACCATGACTGCTCAATTCAGCTCTGTCCAGTCGCTCAGTCGTGTCAGACTCTGCAATCCCATGGAATGCAGCACTCCCTGTCTATCAGCAACTCCTGGAATTTACTCAAACTCATGTCCATCGAGTCAGTGATGAGGTAAGTAAAAATTAAATTGTATGTGTGCAGATGTATGAATGGTAAGTGAATACCTTTGCAGACAATGTGTTTGAGGTTGTTTCGAGTTGGTTCCAAGACTACAACTAGGGATGCATAAGCAGTTCATCATTGTATGCTGGAGTTCAACAACTAAATATGTTTGGATATCTCTGTAGTAATGTGTCCCCCAGACCAACACGAGTTTCATTTGTTACTCTCAAAAGCTGTTGAGATTCCAACTTGTGATCTTTGAAAATGTGCAGCTGAGTGGCATGATATGCGTTGGTTGAATAGAATTCTTCAACTTCATTTCTTGACACTTCCCTCTTTTCCACAAAAGCCCTATACAGGTCATCACCAAATTACATTCACTTCCTCTGCTTCCTGCCATTGAGTTTTCACAAACCATTCTACCCATCTGGTGAATTCCTACTCGTTCTTCCACATCCAGCTCAAGCATCAGCTCCTCAGTAAAGCTATCCCTGACCCCAAGGATCAGCTCAGCTTGGGTTTAGTACTCTATATTTTAGAAGGAGAGTGGGAGGTGAAAAGCAATACCTCTAAAAAAGAAACTGCTCCCCTTTTTACTGAGATAAAACTGATATAAAATTACTCATTTTAAAGTGTAGCATTCAGTGACATTCAGTATATTTACAGTGCCTTGCAACCATCATCTCCGTGTAGTTACAAAACATTTTCAACCCCTCAAAATACTTTCAACTCCTGTATCCATTAAGCAGTCATGCCCCAATTGCTTCCTCCCTTCAGCTGCTGCATTAAATGGCCTTCTATGAGTTTACTGTCCTAGATATTTCACAGAAATAAAATTTTATCAATATTGTCACTGACAAGACCTATTAACAATCCCCAGGGAATAAAAATAGACTCTGGGTAATAAAATAAAGCCTAACCTTTTTTTTTTTCTTTTGTGCTTCATCTAGTTTCATTTGGTCACGGGGTGCCCCAGGCAGAGGTCTTGCCTTCAGCACATCAGACCAGAGATCCTAGGGCAAATGGCTATACCCAGCACCTCATCCCTGAGGGCCATGCGCAGGCATGATATTGCAATTCAAAATGACGGTGGCTGGCGGAGTGTAGAGGCTTGGATCTGAGGAGCCAACACCTGTGCCAGACTTGCAAGAACTTTGCAGCCCACTGCCACTACCCACCAGGTCCCCATAAAGTCCACAGCCCTTCCAGGAGAACATATGCTCGAGAGCGTGAGCTCACAGCTCTCCATTCTTTGATTGAAAAATAATGCTTTCCTGGACTTCCTTGTTGGTGCAGTGGATAAGAATCCGCCTGCCAATACAGGGGACACAGGTTCATTCCCTGGTCTGGGAAGATTCCACATGCCGTGGGACAACGAAGCTGACATACCACAACTACTGAGCCCACACTCTAAGGGCCCCCAAGCCACCAATACTGAGCCCACATACTGCAAGTACTAGCCTGCATGCTGCATGCTGCCCATATGCCTAGAGCCTGTGCTCCAAAACGAGCAGCCACTATAAGAAGTCCGTGTACCGCAAGGAAGAGTAGTCCCTACTCACTGCAACCAGAGAAAGCCTGAGCAAAGCAATGAAGACCCAGCACAACCAAAAATATAAATAAATAAATAAAATTATTTTTTTAAAAACAATGCTTCCCTTTGCTTCTAAACCAAACGAATTTTGTCTTGGTATCATTCTGTTGGCCCAAATGACACTGTGCAGGAGGACCCTTGTTAGGGACCAACTCAGAAGGGTCTGTAACAATACATGACTGATTTTCATGTCTGGCTTCTTTCACTCGGCAGGTTTTTGAGGTTCATCCGTGTTGTAGCATGTGTCAGGACTTCATTCCTTTTACAGCTGAAGAACATTCCATTATATGGATACACCATATATATTTGTTTTTGGATTCATCAGCTGATGGAAATTTGGGTGGTTTCTACCTTTTGGCTGTTGGGACTAGTGCTACTATGAACCTTCGTGTACAAATATTTGAATACCTATTTTCAATACTTTCAAGGATACACTTAGGAGTGGGGTTGCTGGGCCACATGGTGACTATGTTTAATTTTTTGAAGAACTGTCAAATGTTTTCCACAATGGCTGCATCATGTTACATTTTTACCAGCAATATATACGCATTCTAATTTCTAGAACTGCCCAGTTTTGATTCTAGGCTCTGCTACTTACAAAGTGTGCAAGCCTTGGGCAAGTTATTCCCTATACCCACTTTCTATCATGAATAAAAAAGAATAGAACTTACCTCAGATGATTGCTTTAAGGATTAAACCTGTTAGTATATGTAAAATACTTAAATAGTGCCTGGCCCAGGGGTAGTATAAAACATCAGTTATTTAATTATTATCTGCTATTATTGCACTTAAGCATTTTAACATTAAAATGCAAAGCTTATCTAGTTTTTCAGATTTTTATCTCCACTTCTTGGCACCAAACCTGGCAAACATAATATAATCAATGAATGTTTGGAGAATGAAATGGATGATAAAAGCTAAGAAACTTTTCAAAAATAGTGAATAAAAGTATAAGCCATACTAAATATTAGAATATATAGCAACAAATAAATATCTAAACCATGTGGTACTCATACAACAATAGACACAGAGCTGAATGTATAAGTAAGTAGCCCACAATAACCCTGACTTTTATAATTTGCATACATTTTTTAAAAATTTCAGAATATAAGTTCTTGATATTTGATGGACAGATGATAAACAGAGAAGAAGAGATTATTCAATTGGTGTTGCATAATCAACTATATACAAAAAAGGATGAAGAAGGTTATATTTGATACCAAATACCAAAGCAAATCCAAATGAATATAAATGTTAATATAAAAGTTAAATTATAAAACACTACAAGAAAATTTAACCAAGTATTCTTATATTTCTGCTTACAGAAATAAAAGCATGGAATAAATTCCCCTTAAAAGATCAATAAATTTCCATGTGTAATTTTATATTCTGCAACTTTACTATATTCATTGATTAGCTCTAGTAATTTTCTGGTGGTGTCTTTAGGGTTTTCTATGTAGAGGATCATGTCATCTACAAACAGTGAGAGTTTTACTTCTTCTTTTCCAGTCTGGATTCCTTTTATTTCTTTTTATTCTCTGATTGCTGTGGCTAAAACTTTCAAAACTAAGTTGAATAGCAGTGGTGAGAGTGGGCACCCTTGTCTTGTTCCTGACTTTAGGGGAAATGCTTTCAATTTTTCACCACTGAGGATAATGTTTGTTTGCATTCCTCTACACTAACAATGAGAAAACAGAAAGAGAAATTAAGGAAACAATTCCATCCACCATTGCAATAAAAACAATAAAATACTTAGGAATAAATCTACCTAAAGAAACGAAAGACCTATATATAGAAAACTACAAAACACTGATGAAAGAAATCAAAGAGGACACAAATAGATGGAGAAATATACCATGTTCATGGATCAGAAGAATCAATATAGTGAAAATGAGTATACTACCCAAAGCAATCTATAGATTTAATGCAATCCCTATCAAGCTACCAATGGTATTTTTCACAGAACTAGAACAAATAATTTCATAATTTGTATGGAAATACAAAACCCTCAAATAACCAAAGCAATCTTGAGAAAGAAGAATGGAACTGGAGAAATCATCCTGCCTGACTTCAGACTGTACTACAAAGCTACAGTCATTAAGACAATATGGTACTGGCACAAAGACAGAAATATAGATCAATGGAACAAAATAGAAAGCCCAGAGATAAACCACACACCTATGGACACCTTATGTTTGACAAAGGAGGCAAGACAATCTCTTTAACAAGTGGTGCTAGGAAAACTGGTCAACCACTTGTAAAAGAATGAAACTAGAACACTTTCTAACACCATACACAAAAATAAACTCAAAATGGATTAAAGATCTAAATGTAAGACCAGAAACTATAAAACTCCTACAGGAAAATACAGGCAAAACACTCTGACAGAAATCACAGCAGGATTCTCTATGCCTCACCTCCCAGAGTAATGGAAATAAAAGCAAAAATAAACAAATGGGACCAAATTAAACTTAAAGCCTTTTCCACAACGAAGGAAACTATAAGCAAGCTGAAAAGACAGCCTTCAGAATGGGAGAAAATTACAGCAAACAAAGCAACTGGCAAAGAATTAATCTCAAAAATACACAAGCAGCTCCTGCAGCTCAATTCCAGAAAAATAAATGACCCAACCAGAAAATGGGACAAAAAACTAAACAGATATTTCTCCACTGAAGACATACAGATGGCTAACAAACACATGAAAAGATGCTCAACATCACTCATTATCAGAGAAATGCAAATCAAAACCACAATGAGCTACCATCTCACACCGGCCAGAATGGTTGCTATCAAAAAGTCCACAAACAATAAATGCTGGAGAGAGTGAAGAGAAAAGGGAACCCTCTTACATTGTCGGTGAGAATACAAACTAGTACAGCCACTATGGAGAACAGTGTGGAGAGCCTTTAAAAAACGAGAAATAGAACTCCTATATGACCCAGCAATCCCATTGCTGGGCATACACACCAAGGAAACCAGAATTGAAAGAGACACATGTACCCCAATGTTCATCGCAGCACTGTTTACAATAGCTAGGACATGGAAGCAACCTAAATGTCCATCGGCAGACGAATGGATAAGAAAGCTGTGGTACATACACACAATGGAATATTACTCAGCTATTAAAAAGAATGCATTTGAATCAGTTCTAATGAGGTGGATAAAACTGGAGCCTATTATAAAAAGTGAAGTAAGTCAGAAAGAAAAACACCAATACAGCAGTATATTAATGCATATATATGGAATTTAGAAAGGTGGTAACAATGATCCTATATACGAGACAGCAAAAGAGACACAGATGTAAAGAACAGGCTTTTGGACTGGGTGGGAGAAGGCGAGGGTGGGATGATTTGAGAGAACAGCATTGAAACAGTGTATTACCATATGTGAAATAGATCACCAGTTCAGGTTTGATGCATGAGACAGGGTCCTCAGGGCTGGTGCACTGGGATGGCCCTCAGGGATGGGATGGGGAGGAAGGTGGGAGGAGGGTTCAGGATGGGGAACACGTGTACACCCATGGCTGATTCATGTCAATGTATGGCAAAAGCCCCTACAATACTGTAAAGTAATTAGCTGCCACTTAAAATAAACAATTAATTTAAAAATCAATAAATTTCATTATTATAAACAGAAAAATATTTGATACTTCAAAACAAATAAGATGAAAAGGTGAAAAAAACTGAGAAAAAAATCCTTTCCACAAGTATTACAGGGCTTATATCCTTAATACATGAAGAATTCTTACAAGTCAATAAGTAATACAGCATAGTGGTAATAGAGAAATGGATAAAAACAGGTGAGCAATAATTTCCAAGAAGAGAAATCAATGGCAAAAAAAAAAAAACCATGAAAATGAAAAAGACTCAACTTTACTTGGAAACAAAGAAATGGAAATTTAAAAAGTGAAGAAGCCATTGTTACCTATCTAATTAATAGATTTTAGAAACTGTTAAGCCTTAGTGAATGATGTGAGTACACTAAGACAGGGACTTTCAAATGTCGCTGATAAGTGTGCAAATTGTTGCAAATTTTATGAAAATTCTAGAATTTCTTTTAATGGAATCATATAGTATATTCTCCTTTATATCTGGTTTCTTTCATTTTTTTAATGTTGGATGCTTTTGAGATTTATCACTGTTTTGGTGTACAACAGTAGTCCTTTCTTTTTCACTACCAAATAATCTTCCATTGTGTGAATGTGCACAAATTGCTTATTTATCAATTTCTTGATAGACATTTGCTTTGTTTCCAGTTTGGGACTATTACAAATAAATGTTATGTATATCCTTTTTTTTAATTTTAAAAAATGTATTTTATTTATATTTTGGCCACACCACATGACTTACAGGATCTTAGTTCCCCGACCAGTGGTCGAACCTGCACCCCCTGCAGTAGAAGCACAGGATTGCCAGGACTGGATAACCACTGGACTGCCAAGGAAGTCCCAGCTGCTATGAACATCCTTAAACATATCTCTGTATGGACATATGATTCATTTCTTTTAGGTAAACACCTAGGAATGAAATTGCTAGACTATTCAATGAGTAAGTGAGTGTTAGTTGCTCAGTTGTGTTTGACTCTTTTGCAACCCCAAAGACTGTAGCCTACCAGGTTCCTCTGTCCTTGGGATTTCCCAGGCAAGAATACTGCAGTGGGTTGCCCTTTCCTTCTCCAGGGGATCTTCCTGACCCAGGGGTCGAACCTGGGTCTCTTGTTTTGTAGGCAGATTCTTTTCCATCTGAGCTACCAGGTAAGCCCCAGATTGCACAATAAGTGCACATTATACTTTGTAGGAAACTACCGAACTAATTTCCAAAATATCTGACTACTTTACATTTCCACAAGCAAATCCGAAGGTTAGAGTTGCTCTTTGCCTTCAGCAACACTTTGTACTGTCTTTTAAATTTTAGCTACTCTAGTGGTCATATATGTTTCTTTTTGATGCAAGAATATCTTATGGGCAGTGCTGTGTTCACATTGCTCCAGATCTTGGTACATG
Source organism: Capra hircus (assembly GCF_001704415.2). Lineage (NCBI taxonomy): Eukaryota > Metazoa > Chordata > Mammalia > Artiodactyla > Bovidae > Capra > Capra hircus. Next base: position 31,884,653 of record NC_030829.1, read on the forward strand.
ATATCTGGTTATTTCATTCTTAACAGGTTATAGTAGATCAACAAGTTTAGGTAGCAAAAGCCTAATCGTTTTCAATCTTTCATCAGTTGACTCATCTCCTAATAATTTTTGGATCAATTATTTCATCAGGGAATACAAAATGGTAATTAAAAAATTATCATTCCTTCTGTGTTTTTTAAAAAATTTGGCTGCACCAGGTCTTAGTTGTGGCATACAAGCTCTTAGTTGAGTTATGTGGAATCTACTTTCCTGACCAGGGATTGAACCTGGGTCCCCTGTGTTGGGAAGGGAAGTTCCCTTTCCACATTTTTAACCAGAATTCTTTTATCAGCAATAAATTTCACATATTGATCAGGTCTACTGGATTACCCTGAAATAGAATTTATACAGGAAACAGGGTAAATCCTTAAATCTTTCTCTATAGCCAATAAATTAAATTGTCAATAATTTTTCAGAGTTTCTATTGACATGGAAAATGTTTACAATATAGTGTTTGCTGCTGCTGCTGCTAAGTCGCTTCAGTCGTGTCCAACTCTGTGCGACCCCAGAGATGGCAGCCCACCAGGCTCCCCTGTCCCTGGGATTCTCCAGGCAAGAACACTGGAGTGGGTTGCCATTTCCTTCTCCAATGCATGAAAGTGAAAAGTGAAAGGGAAGTCACTCAGTCGTGTCCGACTCCTAGCGACTCCATGGACTCCAGCCTACCAGGTTCCTCCATCCATGGGATTTTCCAGGCAAGAGTACTGGAGTGCATTGCCATTTAGTGAACAAATAAAGACAAAACTATATTTATTAACAGTACTAGTTGTCTCTGCTTTGTGGGGTTATGGATAGTTATTATTGAAACTACATTTTGCTATATTTTCCAAATTCTATAATGAAGATGCAATACCTAAAAGATCTGTGCCATGAAAGTCATAAATTTGCTGACCTAATCAATGGATGACTGAGTTAACCTGCAGCTATCTATTGTATACTTTGTAAAAGAGGATGGAACATATTATTAATAGAGAGAAGGTAGAGTTTCAGACCGGAGAAGGCAATGGCAACCCACTCCAGTACTCTTGCCCGGAAAGCCCCATGGGTGGAGGAGCCTGGTAGGCTGCAGCCCATGGGGTCGCTAAGAGCTGGACACGACTGACTGAGCGACTTCACTTTCACTCTTCACTTTCATGCATTGGAGAAGGACATGGCAACCCACTCCAGTGTTCTTGCCTGGAGAATCCCAGGGATGGAGAAGTCTGGTGAGCTGCCGTCTATGGGGTCACACAGAGTCAGACACGACTGAAGCAACTTAGCAGCAGCAGCAGCAGCAGCAGAGTTTCAGACAGGCTAGCTCTTGAGTCTCTCAGATCTAATACATTTTCTTTCATCAGGCCTTAACATCTTTTAGAAAGAAGTGAAATATTGGGTTGGCCAGAAAGTTCATTTGGATTTTTCAGTACGATGTTATGGAAAATATGAATGAACTTTCTGGCCAATCCAATAGAATGGGCTAGACTAGAAACAAAACTACTGGAAAGAAGAAAACGTTGGGGGTTGCTACCATAAAGCCTTAAAATAAGATCTTGACAAAAAATCCAACAGAAAAAGGCCTGCTGATCCTCTTTCTACTTATTGATAAGTAATGATATTTATAGATTTTATATCAAGTCTGATCTCTCTGTTTTTATGACTCACACTAATGTTAGAAACTTGTGATATGTCAGAATCCCATCCTTTCACATACAGAATCACTCAACATGCTCAAAATAGTGCCATTTACCAATATGTGTCTTTCAAGTGTTCAAACATTTACACTAAAATGAATATTTTACAGGAAAACAACTGATCTAGGAAATTTGACTTAGGAACAAAGCTGATTACAAAATATTGCCCCCCTTTGATTCAGGCATCCAGACTTTTCCTGGAGCCACAACTTATTTACGGAAGTTGAACTCTTGCATTTTCATCTTCGGCATCTGATTGCCAGAATCTCAGAATGGCATACAAAAACACCTGAACTCACATCTTTTCCCCTGACAGCCTTTCTGTTCTTTAGAGCAGTTTTCATTTCCTTTTAGAGACAGTCTCTTTGGCCCTTTCAGAACTATTAGACTGAAACATTCCTTAAAGCTTAAAATGATGTTTACTGAGATTGACAGTCTATGGAAGTCAGGATTTCCTGCTGGTTTGACTAAATAAAGTGTCTGCTCTATGACTATCACCATGCACTATTATATGGTCAGAGATGTTTCATGCTGTTCACCAGTGTAGTTAACCCAGAAGTGAGGACCATGAAAAGACTTCTTAAAGTAGAAATATAAAGATATCAGTATTTCTGAATAGCTGCTCTATCCTATACTTTACATTTGGCTATTTGTTTTATCCCAGCGTGTATCTCTTCTACCACCAAAAACATCCACTTTTCTTTTGGAGAATCAATGCTTCCTATTTGTACCCATAAGGTTTAGGTAGGATTGACTTTATCCTTCTGGGAATGGGATCCCCTCACCTTCAAACAAATGTATTTCTTTCTTTCAATCACTGTGATTTAGGAATGGATGTGTAAATAAAATGCATCAATTCCACATACTGAAAAAAGGAGCTATTTCCCTCTTCCATGGAAGCCATCAGAAAAGATAACTTACCTTTAGCTGGAGGATGTGGTGGGAGGCTGTGTGGCCTGAACTTCTACAGCCGTTGCTGCACAGTAAGCTGAGTCACTCAGGGACAAAGCCAATACACAGAGGAGAGTGAGACACAGATCTAGATCACCCACGATTCCATGAATCCTGTATCAAACAGTTATAGAGAAAGTGTTAGTCATTCAGCCATGCTTCACTCTGTGCAACCCCATGGACTGTAGCTTGTCAGGCTTCTCCGTCCATGGAATTCTCCAGGCAAGAATACTGGAGTGGGTTGCCATGTCCTCCTCCAGGGGATCTCACCAACCCAGGAATTGAATCCTGGTCTCCCACGCTGCAGGCAGATACTTTACCATTTGAGCTACCTGGTGGGCTACAAATCAAAACTCCACTGGACTTTTTAAGTTGTGAGTGATTAAATATGCCTACTTTTCTTAAGCTAAGTTGGATTGAGTTTCCTGTTGTTTACAACCCAAGATTCCTAGCTGATATACTGGCTATAACTTACCATATTTCCCTCAGCATAATGGGCTTTCCAGGTAGAACTAGTGGTAAAGAACCTGCCTGTCAGTGCAAGAGATTTAAGAGACTCAGGTTCAATCCCTGGGTTGGGAAGATCCCCTGGAGGAGGGCACAGCAAGCCACTCCAGTATTCTTGCCAGGAGAATTCCTTGGACAGAAGAGCCTGGCAGGCTAGAGTCCATAGGGTCACAAAGAGTTGGACATGGCTGAAGAGACATAGCATGTACGCATGCACTTCACCATAAGCTTGTGAGATAAGTATTATTAGTACCCATCTTACAGTTAAAGATATCAACTCTCCAAGAATCTCAGTAATGATACAGCTAGGAGGTGAACTTCAGTTGTCCAAAGCCCATATTGTCAACATCTGTGCCAACATTTCTCATAGTGTGGTCTGGGAATTTCTGAAGGGGATGTCCAAAACTCTAGGGATTTATAAAGTCAAAGCTACTTTTATTATAATACTAAGATATTATTTGTCTTTGCTACAACCACTATCTTATGAGAGCATAGTGGTGTTTTCCAGAGGCTTCATGATTTGTGATGCTATTACAAATCTGGTGGCATATAGAATATGTGCTTTTGAGTTCTATTGTTTTCTAGAATCTTCTATGGCAAGCCCTTTGGGGTTCTCAATATTAGAGTGTAAAGAACTCTCGAGATAAAAAAGTTTGAGAATCAGTGCTCCAAGCTCAAGTGTGATTCAAAGTGCTCACAGCATTTGCAGTGATACTTTTAATCTAACATATATAATTTACACCAGTACTTTACATAAATCAGGTGTCACCTTATTACCATTTCATGAAAAGTGGAATGACTGTTCCATCAGATTTTAGTGAGAATTTATCATTTTCTCTGTTTTTTCTTGGGGAATTCTAGAATTTGTGAATTTTAGAGAATTAAGGGCCCTTTCTGAGCTTCTTCTCAGGCTCTAAATTTAAAATGACCTCTTGGCAGAAATAAAAAATTTTCCAATTTAGTATTTCTAAACAGAGGTGTAACAGAGCGGGTACACTAAGCCTGTGTGTGTTCTAAGTCGCTTCAGTTGTGTCCGACTCTTGCCACCCCATGGACCGTAGCCCGCCAGGCTCCTCTGTCCATGGGATTCTCCTGGCAAGAATACTGGAATGGGTTGCTATTTCCTGCTCCAAGGGATCTTCCCAACCCAGGGATCAAACCTGTGTGTCTTATGTCTCCTGCATTGGCAGGTGGGTTCTTTACCACTAGTGCCACCTGGGAATCCCACATTAAGCCTGGGTATAATCAATAAATGGGTGGATTTTCTGTAGAGGATTTAAAAACAATAGTAAAATCAATAAAAATTCTGTCTACTTTAAATCAGGAACATGCTCTGACAATCCTAAACAATGTCAAGAATAAAATACTCCTCTGATCAACAATTCAAAATTAAAAATACTTGTACTTGAATTGATATCCTAGAATTTGGCATCAGAACTCTTAAATTTTATCTCACTATGATCTCCCCGATTTGGATATGAAGTCTCTTCCTTCAGTTCTTGCCTTATAGACTCAAAATAATGATTTATACTTCACATTTGTATAGTATCTCTGACTCAATATTTACATTGAGGAATCTTCGCTCTTCCTCTGAGTCCACCCGCCTCTGATGGTCTCAAGATATTCTTGATGTATAAACAAAAATCCAGTGGAACTCCAGATATATTCAGGATTGAAATCAATGTCAGGTCTGCAGATCCAAACTGCAGAGAATCTTCCAGTCCATTGCCTTTACACACCCTCCCATCCCATCATCTCCTCCTCTCTTTCCCCTCTCGCAAATCACTGTAAGCACCCTGGTCCTCTCTTGGTTTTCCATGCACTCTGCTCTCCCACCTCAGGCTTTACTCATGCTGTTCCTCTGGCCTAGACTGTTCCTCTCCTGTGTCACCATCTGGCTGGCTTCTTCTAACCTCCAGGTCTCAGCTTACATACCACTTCCCTCAGGGGCCAACCCTGTCCAACTCTTCAGATGACTGACTCCCCTGTTATTCTTTCATCATCTCCTTTACTTTTCCTTCATAGCACTTATCACCATTTGTACACATACTTGGTTTTTGTCTCTCTCCCCCACCCTTGTGGCTCAGCTGGTAAAGAATACGCCTGCAATGTGGGAGACCTGGGTTCAATTCCTGGACTGGGAAGATCCCCTGAAGAAGGGGAAGGCTACCCACTCCAGTATTCTGGCCTGGAGAATTCCATGGACTGTACAGTCCATAGGGTCCCAAAGAGTTGGACGACTGAGCGACTCACTTTTCCCACTGAATTGTGAACTCCTAAGGGTGGTCACCATGTCTGTCTTATTCTCCATTCTCTCAACTCCACTAACACTGCCCCTGGCATATGAAAGGCAATTAATATATATTTTGTGAACAAATAAATAAATGAGTGAAAGAATGCTTCTTTCTCCAAAGAGGACAAAATGCCACCCAAAACTTCATGAGGAAGAGGCATGTTATGGTTTTCAAAAAATAAGATTGCACTTGGGCACCTAAAAAGAAAAAAAACTGGAGAAACTAGTGATTTGGCCTAATTCCATCAAAGAATAATTGAGTGAAAAGAAATCAATCTTTTACTGGCTCTTTTGACAAGGTAGACATAAGAATTCATGCTATAGAATCTATGAGTTGTAATATGGTCAACACTGAAATCAGACTGATTATATTCTTTGCAACCAAAGATGGAGAAGCTCTATACAGTCAACAAAAACAAGACCAGGAGCTGACTGTGGCTCAGATCATGAACTCCTTATTACCAAATTCAGACTCAAATTGAAGAAAGTAGGGAAAATCGCTAGACCATTCAGGTATGACCTAAATCAAATCCCTTATGATTACACAGCGGAAGTGAGAAATAGATTTAAGGGCCTAGATCTGATAGATAGAGTGCCTGATGAACTATGGACTGAGGTTCATGACATTGTACAGGAGACAGGGATCAAGACCATCCCCAAGGAAAAGAAATGCAAAAAAGCAAAATGGCTGTCTGAGGAGGCCTTACAAATAGCTGTGAAAACAAGAGAAGTGAAAAGCAAAGGAGAAAAGGAAAGATATTCCCATTTGAATGCAGAGTTCCAAAGAATAGCAAGAAGAGATAAGAAAGCCTTCCTCAACTATCAATGCAAAGAAATAGAGGAAAAGAACAGAATGGGAAAGACTAGAGATCTCTTCAAGAAAATTAGAGATACCAAGGGAACATTTCATGCAAAGATGGGCTCGATAAAGGACAGAAATGGTATGGACCTAACAGAAGCAGAAGATATTACGAAGAGGTGGCAAGAATACATGGAAAAACTGTACAAAAAAGATCTTCACGACCAAGATAATCATGATGATGTGATCACTAATCTAGACCCAGACATCTTGGAATGTGAAGTCAAGTGGGCCTTAGAAAGCATCACTATGAACAAAGCTAGTGGAGGTGATGGAATTCCAGTTGAGCTGTTTCAAATCCTGAAAGATGATGCTGTGAAAGCATTGCACTCAATATGCCAGCAAATTTGAAAAACTCAGCAGTGGCCACAGGACTGGAAAAGGTCAGTTTTCATTCCAATTCCAAAGAAAGGCAATGCCAAAGAATGCTCAAACTACCACACAATTGCACTCATCTCACATGCTAGTAAATGCTCAAAATTCTCCAAGCCAGGCTTCAGCAATATGTGAACTGTGAACTCCCTGATGTTCAAGCTGGTTTTAGAAAAGGCAGAGGAACCAGAGATCAAATTGCCAACATCCACTGGATCATGGAAAAAGCAAGAGAGTTCCAGAAAAACATCTATTTCTGCTTTCTTGACTATGCCAGAGCCTTTGACTGTGTGGATCACAATAAACTGTGGAAAATTCTGAAAGAGATGGGAATACCAGAGCACCTAACCTGCCTCTTGAGAAATCTGTATGCAGGTCAGGAAACAACAGTTAGAACTGGACATGGAACAACAGACTGGTTCCAAATAGGAAAAGGAGTGCGTCAAGGCTGTATATTGTCACCCTGCTTATTTAACTGATATGCATCATGAGAAACGCTGGGCTGGAAGAAACACAAGCTGGAATCAAGATTGCCGGGAGAAATAACCTCAGATATGCAGATGACACCACCCTTATGGCAGAAAGTGAAGAGGAACTCAAAAGCCTCTTGATGAAAGTGAAAGAGGAGAGCGAAAAAATTGGCTTTAAGCTCAACATTCAGAAAAAGATCATGGCATCCGGTCCCATCACTTCATGGGAAATAGATGGGGAAACAGTGGAAACAGTGTCAGACTTTTTTTTGGGCTCCAAAATCACTGAAGATGGTGACTGCAGCCATGAAATTAAAAGACGCTTGCTCCTTGGAAGATAAGTTATGACCAAGCTAGGTAGTATATTCAAAAGCAGAGACATTACTTTGCCGACTAAGGTCCGTCTAGTCAAGGCTATGGTTTTTCCTGTGGTCATGTATGGATGTGAGAGTTGGACTGTGAAGAAGGCTGAGCGCCGAAGAATTGATGCTTTTGAACTGTGGTGTTGGAGAAGACTCTTGAGTGTCCCTTGGACTGCAAGGAGATCCAGCCAGTCCATTCTGAAGGAGATCAACCCTGGGATTTCTTTGGAAGGAATGATGCTAAAGCTGAAGCTCCAGTACTTTGGCCACCTCATGCGAAAAGTTGACTCACTGGAAAAGACCCTGATGCTGGGAGAGATTAGGGGCCGGAGGAGAAGGGGACAACAGACGATAAGATGGCTGGATGGCATCACAGACTCGATGAACATGAGTCTGAGTGAACTCTGGGAGTTGGTGATGGATGCCTGGCGTGCTGTGATTCATGGGGTCACAAAGAGTCGGACACGACTGAGTGACTGAACTGACTGAACTGAAATAGGAAAAACTAGTATATGGTGAATGAGTAAAAGTATTTTATAACTGGGTGGCTGGAAATGCTCTGTCTTGATCTAGATATTGAATACGTGAGAATGCACATATATAATCAACAAGCTGTGTACATATTGCTGCATGCAATTTTTATCGTGAAACTGAAAGTCGCTCAGTCATGTCCGACTCTTTTCAACCCCATGGGCTACACAGTCCATGGAATTCTCCAGGCCACAAGGGAAGCCCATTTTTATCTTATCTCAAGATAAAATTTCCTATCTCAAGTTAAAAAAATCTTCTTTATCTAAGTTGGGCTTCCCTGGTGACTCAGCTGATGCCTGCAAGGCGGGAGACCTGGGTTTGATCCCTGGGTTGGGAAGATCCCCTGGAGAAGGGAAAGACTACCCACTCCAGTATTCTGGCCTGGAGAATTCCATGGACTGTACAGTCCATGGGGTCACAAGAGTCAGACACTACTGAGTGACTTTCACTTTCACTAAATTGACGAATGAAGATTTGAACAAAATTGCTGACCAGACTAAATTGATGCTATAGCTTTTGAAAGTATCAAGAAGCAAACTGCTTTATGAAACTTCAACTAAAAAACCATGTCATGAGTTGCATTCCTGGTAGGAAGGTATTGCTGTATACATCACATAATTTAGATACATATCCTTTGGAAAAAAAAATATGTATACCTTTTTAGGAACATTACAGTGTTAAACCAATACATACTATCCAAACAGAACTCTGCTTTGAAATAAATAATTTTAGTGCTCACTCTTGAAATCATTTTCTCTGTCAAAGAGCATAAGTAGATGTCATAACTTTGAGCTTCTACGCTTCCAAAAGAAAGAGACAATGTAATTCATGGACATATTCAGTTGCTTCCAAAAGATGCTTGCCTTTGATAGACAGGTGGTCCATAAATTGATCTTTTCACATGGAAATTATGTCGCACTTAATTTTTCTCAGGGCCAAAACTATAAATAGAAAACAGGTCATTGTATCATGATAATAAATTATTATTTATGCACAATGGAGATGAAAGAGTGACTTGCCTTCATAAATTACCTTTTCTGCATGATTCATTGAATTCTTCCTGACCCATGAATAATGAGTCCCCTAATTTCCTACAAAGAACTGGAGGAATGAAGACAAAGCAAGGGTGGGAGGAGTCGGAGAAAAATTATTGAATTAAGAATTTACATTGTCACATAGCAAAACATGAAGAATGTTCCACGGCCGTCTACATGAAATCGATGCTGCAAAATTTGAAAAATAGCAGACTGATGCCTCTTTATTCCCCTTGACAAGTGCAAAGGTTATTTTAACAATGGCACTTTAACAATGGCATTGAATACTTGTTCCATGAAAACAGTCTCCTTAAGAAGTACTAGTGTTAATAACATGTGGGATCCAAGCGTCTTTCATGTAAAACCAGCAAAAAGTCTATTTTGCCTGTATAAGCTCTTTTTGTTTGCCCCCAAATTTAAAAGAAGCATATAAAAATGGTGTTTTCATTAAAATCACAATATGCTCAAAACTGAACTATACTCTGAAATGCAACATTCAACAGCAGAAAATGACAGTCTGTGATTAAGAATAGTTGACAATTTCATCATATGATTTTAAGGGGGGAAGAAAGAAACAGTTGACAATTTTTCTCAGAATATGTACTAATAAATTTATTAAAATGTGAGATGCTAGAGTTATCCTTTGTCTTCTTTGGGGAACCAGAAATACAGAAGATGAGCATTTACAGAAGAGAAATCAGTAACACTATTACAAAGTAATCTCATATTTATGATGTCAGTAAATTACCATAGTGTCACAATCATTTCTAATTTATAGAAGAGCAGTGTAGTAAAATACAAAACAAAAATGAAGATTCTTTCACGTTAAAAGTACTATTGGATCCATAATAGACAGAATTTTTTTCTTCTTCAAGAAAAGGAAAACAATAAATGCAGTGAAGCTTAGATGAGAGCCTGGTTTAGTTAGAAAAGATTACTTTTCTGCTCTCATACATTAAGATCTCCTTATTTCAGACTCCACTGACTTGACATTCATCATCATTTGGGTAAATGCTCAGTTAAGAGTCTTCCTTGTGGTGTCAGGTTTAGAATAGCGTCTGAGTAGCACACACTGATTCACACTCTCACGACTTCTTCTTAAAATACATATAAAGATTAAGGTGAAAATCAGAGCGATAATTCAAAGTAGATCTGATGGTCAGTCTACACCAATACATTGTATACTTATTCAATATAATAACTGTTTATAAGAAGTGTGTGCACGCTCAGTTGCTCAACTGTGTCTGACTCTTTGCAACCCTATATGAACTATAGCCTCCAGGTTCCTCTGTCCATGGGATTCTCCAGGCAAGAATACTGGTTCAGTTCAGTTCAAGAATACTGGAGTGGGTTGTTATTTCCTCCTCCAGGGGATCTTCCTGACCCAGGGGTCAAACCCATGTCTTCCTGTACAGGCAGCCTGATTTTTTACCACTGTGTACCTGGGAAGTAGATCTTTATCTGTCCAATGTTTCTGAAATACCAGATTAGACTTACTAGTAAACTATGTGGCCTCCTGCACTACAGGTGTGTGTGCGTTAGGCAGTCATATTGGTATTGTTTTCTTTCCATTCGTCTTCAATTTCCTTCCTACTCAAGTAAGATCTCTCTCTCTTTTACTACTACTTAGAGACCAAAGATCCCAGAAATCAAATGGATAAGAATGTAAGGAAAATGACAAAAGAAGACATAGGAAACGCCCCACCAATAGCCGGGAATTGCTATTCTTCATTTATTTCATCAAACACTAGATTGTGGTAACAGGGTAAGATCATATCAGACCAACAAAGATGCGCTTGAAACCATGCAAAGACACTGAGAATGGAGATGAGGACTGAGGGTATGAATTAACTTTCCAAGGTTATATCTTAGTCTTTTTTGAAAGCTGCTCAGTCACCTCAGTCGTGTCCGACTCTGTGAGCCCCTATGGATTGTAACTTGCCAGGTTCCTCTGTCCACTGGATTCTCCAGCCAAGCATTACAGAGTGGGTTGCCCCGCCCTCCTTCAGAGGATCTTCCCAACCCATGGATCGAACCTGAGTCTCCTATATCTCCTGCACCCACAGGCAGGTTCTTTATCACTAGTGCCACCTGGGAAGTCCTTGTTTTGTTTTGAATGTTTCTCCCCCCAAAACAAGAGACTCTTTTAAGATCCTCATAATTTAAGAGCATATACAACCAAGAGGACAAAGCATAGATTCACTAGCGATCCTTGCACTCTATAAACAAACGAGATCAGTGGACTCCATCACTCTTTTAAATGAATGAGCAGAAAAAAAAAATTAAGAATCTATGGGAAAAAAGGCAGACTCTTCTTACAGACTCAGAAGAACTAGCCTCTGGAATGATTTACCACAAAAACGGGGGGGGGGGGAATAAAAGAAAAATCCCTTTTTCCCCTGCACAAAAGTCCACTGTCCCCAAATCACACACACACAAAAAAGGACAGAACATTTATGGAAGCTTTCTTAGAGAAGACTGTGGAGAGGACATATATATTTAAATCACACACCATTTAGGGGGAAAAAAAGCCGATGAATCTCCATTCACTAGTCATTTCTAATCTCAGCAGATTCCCACTTTGGTTGTACAGCTATCAGGAGGTCTTCTGGCTTCACCTTTCCTCTAAATAGTGCTTTGTTCTATTACTACTCTCCTTGAGATTCTCTCTGCCCATCCCCAACACACTCCAGATCTAATTTCTTCCTTCCCTTAGCCATGGAGACTTGAGCTTCCCTTTCCCTGGTGAAAACTGGATTAAAAAATCTAAACCAAAGACTTGCAATGGGTTTTGACAAAACATCTTGCAATGTTGGGTCTCTCTCTATACAGAGATAAGGAAATAAAAATGTCTTTGAAAGTTAAGCTCTTCTTATAAACACACTCCACCATCCTCTTTAGTGATGTGCCCCACAAAAGTACTATAAATTCTTCAGAGGCAGGAACAGTGAGGTTAGATTTTTGTGCGTATCTATCTCCAGATACGTAGTAGTATCTCAAAACTGCATTTTACTGGAAAAACAAGGAAGCTTTGATTTCAAAGAATTGTTATAAAATTCTTTGAAAGATAACTATTTTTTATGGAGTACTGACTTTTATTAAGTGCTAGGAATTCTGCTACATATGTCCTTTAGATAGAGTATCTCAATTCTCAAAACAAACTTACAGACCATGATTTAATTAATATAGTCATTTTACAGATGAGAAAACTGGGGCTTAGAGAGATTAAGTTGCCTAAGGTCATATACCCAGTAAATACTAGAGCTGGGATTGCATACGAAAAATGATTGTTTGAGAAATAAGAACTGTTCAGTTTTCATGATAATTTAAAGCCCTTTTTATTTGGTAAGATATTTATAGTTACTTCAGTCCTTGGTCTGCAAAAATTTTGAGTTTCATTTCTTTTATACACTGAATACTTGCAAAATGGTATAAAGTTAGTCAGTATTTATATACTCATTCCCCTTAACATCTTTGTGATACCAATAAGCATTAAGAAATTTATTCTCATTTAGTAGAACAACTTTGTTTAATTTCACTTAGTGCTTGATAAAAGGATATTTTAATGTTTCAGGCTATGTTTTGTAATATAGGAAATGCCATGCCAACACATCATTAACAGCACATTTCTGCCCACTGACTTTCCATCTAGAATAAGGAAATCTGTGTTGTGGTGATGACTGTACAGAGAGAATCAATGTCACTAATGTATCAACCAGTGAGTAGCTATATAAAACACACTATAAACAAAAGCCTAGCATAAATGGAACAGGCTCCATCTTGGCCTAATAATTGCTGCATTTATCAATTCTCAGGCAATTACATGTTATAAGAAATACAGGACTTTAACTCTTAATGACTTATTTTCACATTCCTGATGGTGTGGATTAGCTAATTGGAAGAAGAGGGGCCTGTATGGTTAGTGTGCATTAATGTGGAGCTTGATCATGGCTGGGTTTCCACCCGCTATGGCTACAGTCAAACACGTGGTCAAAACCACTCTGCCCCATCACCTATGATACTCTTGCTAATTTTTAAAGAAAAAGCCTTTTAATGGGTCCCTATTTTAAAGAACAAATACTTAAGGAGAATGGATTGACTTTCCATGTTGTGAGGGGAAAAAAAATCCAGTTTTTAAAAGTGAAGTATTATAGTTGACGTATAATATTATGGTAGTTTCAGAAAATCAAAAATTTTAAACCTTGTCTAAAAGCTCCTACTTGCTCTAGACTAGTCTGGGTTAATACTACTTGCCTCTCCTTGAGAACCTGGGTAAAGAATGAGGTTTTCTCTGCCTGAGGCTCTCTACCATACTTCTCTCTGCCACCTGTTATCTCCCCCTAGTTCTCAAATTGCAGCTGGTGTGTTACTCCCTCAGAGAAGCCAACTAACTCAGGACCTCCATCATAGACTAACTGCAAACTGAACTCATATTTGGTAACACTTATGAGTAGGCAATCCATTCCAGCACTCTTGCCTGGAAAATCCCATAGACGGAGGAGCCTGATAGGCTACAGTCCATGGGGTCGCAAAGAGCCGGACATGACTGAGCGACTTCACTTCACTTCATCAGTAGGATTGGGCGTGCCCCCTGGCTCAGTGGTAAAGAATCCACCTGCAATGCAAGAGATGCCTATTCGATCCCTGGGTTGGGAAGATCTCTTGGAGGAGAAAATGGTAACCCACTCCAGTATTTTCACCTGGAAAATTCCATGGACAGAGGAGCCTGGTGGGCTGCAGCCCATAGGGTCGCTGAGAGTCAGAGATGACTCTACGCATGTGCACGCGCACATATGACTAGAATTAGATATTTAAAGAGCAGGCACTTTGTCTGGCAGACAAAACAACAGATGTTCTCTCAAGCCTACCTGCAGTGATGGGAGAGAAGGAAAAGGGGAGAGACAGACAGGGGAGACAGAGAAAGGGGGAGGAAAGAGGAGGGACAAATGATCTAGTATTTTTTGGTAGCATTTACTGCTGGGGAGCAGGTGACTGTGCCTGGTGAGGAGGAATGTTTAACCAACATCTATCATTACATAGTATAGCTCCCACTATTGTCACAAATAAATTTACTGCTTAGGTAACATATGCAAAGCTGAAAAGATACAACAGTTTGTAATGAAAAATGAGACTTCTGTCTGTAGGGGACTCACTTTCTGACCTGGACCTCAAAGGAAACCAGTTAGCAGCATTCTCTGTATATTTTCAAACTTGAGCTTTTATATATATTTTATATATATATATATATAGTATGCATGTATATACGTATGCATATATAACAATATTACTTTTGTATGTTATTTATTGGAGAAGGCAATGGCACCCTACTCGTGTTCTTGCCTGGAGAATCTCAGGGACAGGGGAGCCTGGTGGGCTGCCGTCGATGGGATCGCACAGAGTCGGACACGACTGAATATTTCCACATAAACAGAAAAATGGTAAATTTTGAAAAAAAGAGATAAAACGTGAAAGACTTAAAATTATTTGTGTGTGGAATTGTAAATCACTCTAATTAACCTAGTCTGATTTTGTACAGGGTTTATATCACAGAGGCTCTCAGTCTGAATCCATCCTATTTTGTTATATTCCCAACATAATTTCAACTTTCCAGATATCCATTACAGGGACTTCCCCGGTGGTCCAGTGGTTAAGAACCCGTCGACCAAAGCAGGGGACAAGGGTTCAATCCCTAGTCTGGGAAGATCCCACATTCTGCAGAGCGACTAAGCCCGAGTGCCACAACTACTGAGCACGGTGCTCTAGGGCCCTTGTGGCAACTACTGAAACCAGCGCTCCTGAAGCCCACGTTCTGCAACCAGAGAAGCCACCGCAATGAGAAGGGGGCAAGGAAGCCCCCTTCCTTGCACAACAAGGAAGACCCAGCGCAAGCAAAAATAATAATAATAATAAAAGTTTTTAGACAATAATCTTCCCTTGATTGACATTTTAAAAGCCATATATATATATATATATATCAACTACAGAGAATCTTTTCATCCTCTAGAGTGCTTTCTCCCTTACCTCCTCACAAGCACCATTGGTGCCTCCAAACCACGCCATTCACTCCGTGTGTGTGTGCGCGCGCACGCGCGCGCGCGCGAGAGAGAGACAGAGCGTGTGCACGATTTTGCGCATGCGCATGTGCACGCACGAGCAGTTAAGGTGGGAAGTGACCCCCGGGGAGCGGGAGTGAGAGACGAGGAGTGACACACAGAAGGTGGAACACACAATGTAAAGCCGCCACTCCTGGTGGCAGTGTAAGGTACGCTGGGACCTTCTGAAGAGCCTTCTGAAAAGCCTCTCAGAACCGTCTGTGGTGGGGTACAAAGGAGGGTGTATTTCTCCCTGAGGCACCCAGGGCTCATTGTGAACCATTCACTTTTGGATTTGCTTCTCAATGGTCCGGAGGCAAAATTGTCTGGTTGCACAGATGTTAATTATTCGAGACTACTCTTAATTAGTTGTGTGATTCCAAAAAAAAAAAAAATTAGTTGTGTGAGTTCTGGAACTGTGACAGAAAGCCTCAGCTGGTCTGGTCTCTGAAGACAATCCCAGGAGCTTTCCAGAAGCCTGGTTTGTGGCCCCTCCCCCACGTATCTCTTCCTTCTTGAACCAGAACATTTTGTTTTAGTCAAGCTCACAGAGGCCACTCCCCCAGGGGGAACTTTAAAATTAAATGTTCAGGATGTACATGATTTTCAAACGCCCTTTGCCCATACAAACTAAAAGCTTCAGTGTCTCTGTCCAGGGAAATTAGTCAGCTCGTAATCAAGTGGCATTGTGGAAGACCTAGTGGTCTCTGACTGTGAGCTGACCATTCATTTTCCTTTGACTTGTAATTTCCCTTGCTCCGGTGATTTGCACATTGCGCTACACAGTGTATTAAGCACGTTGGCTGCCTTCAAGACCGTCTAAATAATTAAAGCGTTATTGAAGAGAGCATGGTGCAGATTAGTGTATTAAATACTAATCTGCTTGTTCATTACTGCCTCCTACAAGCGCAAAACTGGGAGGCAGGAGGCCGCAATTCACATTAAATCTTCTGTTCCTCACAAAATACTTGTATGGACAAAACGGATTGCCTAGATGGTCATTTTCAAATAGTTTATTGGAAGACATAGCTGGTCTGTCCATCTAGTACTTCACCTTTTTTTGTGTTTTGTTTTTTTTTTAACAGAACCATTAGTAGCAAAAAAATCTTCCTTCACACCAAAGACCAGCTTCAGCTAGGAGGAAATTCAATGCTCCAGGTAATAAAATATATGCATGAGGAAAATGACTTCCACTAGAGTTATACCAGGAGGAGACATAGACCAATGCTCATTTTAAAGAAATTCAGATCTAGCATTTTTTTTGATGAGTCTGTACACAAGAGTTTGGTCAGCAGGGAGAAAAAGAAAGGATGATGTGTCATAATCACAGTTTAAACTCTGCTTTACAAAATAAAGTGGCTTGTTAAAAAGAATGAGGTAGTTCTATAAAGATACCCAGAATACAATAAAAGGATAAACGAGACAGAGCAATAGCCATGATATAATCCCATTTGTGTAAAATCTAATTATTAAAAACTTTATATAGACTATCCATATGTTTATAAGTGTGTCAAGTAATTTCTATAGGGTAACATAGCCAGCTATTTTGGTGTCTCCTCTGGGAGAAGCAACTGATGCTAGGGAAGGGGAGGGTGAGCTTTTATTTGTTATATTGCACCAAAAATTTCAAAATAAGAGAAGAATACATTTTTTAAAATAGGCTAAAGAATAAAATGAATATCAGATTATATTATAATAAAAAATTAGCTGAAGATTTTTGTACTTCCAAATACCCTTGTGATAGTTAAACTAGGGCCCTAAAACATTTTACAGCAAAGGAACTGTAGGGAAAATTGGTTTAGATTTCATAATTTTCGAAGCATCTTAAAAAGATGAGGCTCTTAGGTAGCAAGAATTTTAAACTGCAGATTTGAAGAAACGCTTATGTTTTCAGAAATCTATGTTCCCCACCTCTTTCAAAAACATTCCTCTTACCTCAAAAGCAGTACAGTTATTTAAGAAGAAGTACACATGGGGTTTGGAGTCAAAGAGAACTACATCCTATACTAGCTCCCTTACCTATTAACTATGTGACTCAGAGAAACAGTGTTACTAAGTATCTGTTTACTCACCCATAATATGGGGGGATGGGATGGGGAATAACAAAACTGGATCATTGTAAAACTGAACATAATGCTTATAAGGGGCTTAATCTATTGGCTGGTTCAGTTCAGTTCAGTTCAGTCGCTCAGTCGTGTCCAACTCTTTGACATTCCATGTGCAACAGCACGCCAGGCCTCCTGTCCATCACCAACTCCCGGACTTTACTCAAACTCATGTCCATTGAGTCGGTGATGCCATCCAACCATCTCATCCTCTGACGTCCCCTTCTCCTCCCGCCTTCAATCTTTCCCAGCATCAGGGTCTTTTCCAATGAGTCAGTTCTTCGCATCAGGTGGCCAAATTATTGGAGCTTGAGCTTCAGCATCAGTCTTTCCAATGAATATTCAGGACTGATTTCCTTTAGGATGGACTGGTTGGATCTCCTTAGAGTCTTCTCCAACACCACAGTTCAAAAGCATCAATTCTTTGACACTCAGCTTTCTTTATAGTCCAACTCTCACATCCATACATAACCACTGGAAAAACCATAGCCTTGACTAGATGGACCTTTGTTGGCAAAGTAATGTCTCTGTTTTTAATATGCTGTCTAGGTTGGTCATAGCTTTTCTTCCAAGGAGCAAGCTTCTTTTAATTTCATGGCTGCAGTCACCATCAGCAGTGATTTTGGAGCCCAAAAAAATAAAGTCTGACACTGTTTCCACTGTTTCCCCATCTATTTCCCATGAAGTGATGGGACCATATGCCATGATCTTAGTTTTCTGTATGTTGAGCTTTAAGCCAACTTTTTCACTCTTCTCTTTCACCTTCATCAAGAGGCTCTTTAGTTCTCTTTTGCTTTCTGACATAAGGGTGGTCATCTGTATATCTGAGGTTATTGATATTTCTCCCGGCAATCTTGATTCCAGCTTGTGCTTCATCCAGCCCAGCATTTCTCATGATGTACTCTGCATAGAAGTTAAATAAGCAGGGTGACAATATAAAGCCTTGATATACTCCTTTCTCGATTTGGACCCAGTCTGTTGTTCCATGTCCAGTTCTAACTATTGCTTCCTGACCTGCATACAGATTTCTCAAGAGGCAGGTCAGGTGGTCTGGTATTCCCATCTCTTTCAGAATTTTCCAGTTTGTTGTGGTCCACACAGTCAAAGGCTTTGGCATAGTCAATAAAGCAGAAGTAGATATTTTTGTGGAATGCCCTTGCTTTTTCGATGATCCACCAGATGTTGGCAATATGATCTCTGGTTCCTCTGACTTTTTGAAATCCTACTTGAACATCTGGAAGTTCATGGTTCACGTACTGTTCAAGACTGGCTTGGAGAGTTTTGAACATTACTAGCGTGTGAGATGAGTGCAATTGTGCAATTTTTTGGCATTGCCTTTCTTTGGGATTGGAATGAAAACTGACCTTTTCCAGTCCTGTGGCCACTGCTGAGTTTTCCAAATTTGCTGGCACATTGAGTGAAGCACTTTCACAGCATCATCTTTTAGGATTTGAAATAGTTCAACTGGAATTCCATCACCTCCACTAGCTTTGTTCGTAGTGATGCTGGTATAAAACAAGAAACATTCAGTAAATGTTAGCTGTTGTAGGTTTTGTAGAATTTATTACCTTTCAACATAGCACATATACCTTCTCTGGAAGGTTTATATATCTCAGCCCTATTGAACTCTAGAGTGGTGAAATGACTTGGCTCAGCCCATGAATCACAGATAGAAGGTTCACTTCCAAGAAGATGCATTAACAGTCAATTCACGACTTATGATACATCGTTCTCTTTTGTCTCTCTCATGACATCAGCAATGTTTCAAATAAGGGCTGCACAAAAAGCCTGAATCTTGGAGTGAAGACAAAGATGGAACACTCAGCTCATCAGCAATAGCTGTGATTCTAGTGTGAATGAGAAATCAACCTCAACGATGTAAGTCACTGAGATTTTGAATTGCTTGTTACTGCAGCTCAACCTAGCCTACCTGACTGATAGATGTATCTTCCCTCTCGGCTGAAAATTCCTGGGCAGACTTTTTGTTTATCAGTTAGACTTCTCATTTGTAAATATTTGAACTCTGTCTATTTAGTTTAAGCAGAGATAGAATTTGGTGAGGGATGTTAGGTGGTTCCCTGCATCTCTGGATGGCCCGGTAGTAAAGTTGGATCTACTCAGCCAGGAACAATGACCAGACTATTTAGCATTTCAGCTTCAGTGGAGATATCACAGCTGATGCCCCTACGCAGAGGCTTTGTAATTTGCACTGCCTAAGTCTGACCCTGATCTGAATCCTTTGACTGTACCTTCTTTTGATAGCATCTACCAGGTGTCCACATCTGATTGGCAGAGCCCACATCACATGCCTGCATTTAGATACAGGTGAGACTGGGGGAAAACTGTATGTCTGGAGAGTTGTAAACTCATAAAGTAGAATGTTCCTCAAACACAAGGAAAGTGTTCAAACATGTGGGGTGGCAAAAAGTAATTGACAAATGTCTACAACATGGTTCTGTTAAGAAAAGTATAGCTTTTTTTCTAGGTATTTACTCTTTTTGATTTGATGGTAAATGAGATTGTTTCCTTGATTTCTCATTCTGATTATTTGTTGTTAGTGTACAGGAATACAAGAGATTTCTGTGTATTAATTTTGTATCCTGTAACTTTACCAAATTCACTGATAAGCTCTAATAGTTTTCTGATAGCATCTTTAGAATTTTCTATGTATAATAACATGTTATCTGCAAACAGTGACAGCTTTACTTCTTTTCCAGCGTGGATTCTTTGTATTTCTTTTTCTTCTCTGATTATCATGGCTAGGACTTCCAAAACTATATTGAATAATAGTGGTGAGAGTGGATATCCTTATCTTTTCCATGATCTTAGAGGAGATGCTTTCAGTTTTTCACCACTGAGAATGATATGTGCTGAGGGTTGTCATATATGGCCTTTATTATATTGACATAGGTTCCCTGCCTACCTACTTTCTGAACAGTTGTGTTTTTTTTAATCATAAATGGATATTGAATTTTGTCAAAAGCTTTCCCTTCGTCTATTGAGATAATCATATGGTTTTTGTCCTTTAATTTGTTAATGTAGGAGATTACACTGATTTTTGGACATTGAAAAATCCTTGCCTCCCTGGGATAAATCCCACCTGATCATGGTATATGATCCTTTTAATGTGTTGTTGAATTTGTTTGCTAGTATTGTTGTGGATTTTTGTGTTTTTGTTTGTCAGTTAGCCTGTAACTGTCTTTTTTTCTGATATCTTTGTCTGGTTTATATCAGGGTGATGGTGGTCTTATAGAAAGAGTTTGGGATTATTCCTTTTTCTGCAACTTTTTGGAAGAGTTTCAGAAGGGTAGAGGGAAAGTACAGTGTACAATGATAATAAATTGTGTGCTCCAGGACCATAGCCGCTGGCCACATGTGGCTATTTAAATTTAATTTAAATTAAGTGTAATTAAACTAAGTTCCCCCATCTTACACATTTCTAGTGGTCCATTGCTGTGTGTGGCCAGTAGCTAATATACTGGACGTTGTAGTTATGGAACACTTCCTTCATTGTAGAAAGTGCTCTCCAACAGTGCTGCTACAGGGAAATGAGCCTGATGTTGTTCTGAATTATATGGCACCATAAAGAGATGGCTGCGTGGTGCAGGATAGACAGTCCTGTGGAGTGTCCACAGGCTCTGGTATCCAGTGACGTCACCACCCCTTTGTGATACTAGGCAGATCTTTTAGTCTTTTCAGGACTTGATTTTCACATCTGTCAAACAAGGGCATGGTAATTGTCATGGAGTAAGTTCCTTCAGGCAGCCCCCACACCCAAGACTCCAGTAATTGGCCCCCTGCCGCCACTTGTACTGAGTAGATTCCTGGATCAGAGTGCCTGTATGTAGAGATGGGGAGGGGATATGCGGGTGGGTTTCCACGCATATGAACCCTTGAGGATTGGAAACTTAGCTCCTTTTCTCTTTCAGCGGGTACCTTCTAGTCCCATATCCCCTGCAGATCTGGATTCACTATGATATGGGCTAAGTGTAGGGAGTTTCCAGCACTTCTGTATGGACAAGGACACTTATCAATCACAATCCCATGTGGTACAGGGACCAGTTTCAGGGTTCAGCTTCTGTTTCATTTCTGTTGAAAACCAGGCACCTCCAGCCTCTGGATCTGATCTTTCTTCCTGAGTCATCTGAATTTTCTGTCCAAGACTAATGTCCTCTCGTCCTTACCCTCCTTTCCAAGCCCTGGAGGTTCAAGACCCTTTTCTCTTAGAGTACCACTTAGCAACAAGACTCCAGGTAAAAACAAGAGCCAGTTCTTCTAGTTCAAGCTCAACCTGAAGCAGTTTAATTCTCTCTCGGTTTTCACTGCCACCTCCTAGATCAAGCCACCACCACTTCTCATTGGGTCAGCTGCCAGGTTCCCTCACTGATTAGTTAAATACAGTGGTGTAACAGGTGTTTATTTCATATCTCATTGAGAGTCATGATGTTATTTTTTAACATTGCATTCCAGCCACTTAGTTGTCTGCACACCCAATAGCAGTTCAACAGCCAAAGTGGTCCTTATCAAATGGATAAACAGAGCATGCCTCTGCAGGCTTTAAAACCCTCTCAAGATTTCTTGTGTTCTTTAAAATGAAACCTAAAGTCATCAGATGGTTTAGAGGCCATGCAGTATGTAGATCCTGACTATCTTCTCTCCTACTATTATCCCCCTCTCTGAGACCATAGGGGGAAAATATCGGTGTGTCTATTGGAAAACTATACATTATTCAGACTTTAGATGACACCCCTCCAGGTTTTCTGATTTTGATTCTGTGGAAGTTATTTGACAAGTTTGTAATTTGGCAATGCAAAAATAATCTTTGTCTCTAGACATGCAAATCCATGTTATCTGTAAATTTAGCTGACTCCCCTCTCACCTGTGAGAGAAGTGAGTTTTGCCTCTCTCTTATATATATTTATTTCAATATTCCTTTATTCCATAAAAATTTGTGCTGTTATGAATTATTCCTTGAACCATTAAATTTGCCACCTTCCATATATCTGCAATAAGAGCACAGTTTTACATTTTTTCTGAAAACTATCTTTTAACATTCCATTCCAGCCCCTTCTTTCTCCTTTCTCCTCAAATATTCTAGCTTATTCTCACTTTGGAATCTCTGTCCCTGTTGTTTTCTTGTTTCAAAAGATCTTGTTTCCATGATCATCAGTTCAGTTCAGTTCAGTCACTCAGTCGTGTCTGACTCTTGCCGACCCCATGAATCACAGCACGTCAGGCCTCCTGTCCATCACCAACTCCTGGAGTTCACTCAGACTCACGTCCATCGAGTCAGTGATGCCATCCAGCCATCTCATCCTCTGTCGTCCCCTTCTCCTCCTGCCCCCAATCCCTCCCAGCATCAGAGTCTTTTCCAATGATTCAGCTCTTCGCATGAGGTGGCCAAAGTACTGGAGCTTCAGCTTTAGCATCATTCCTTCCAAAGAAATCCCAGGGCTGATCTCCTTCAGAATGGACTGGTTGGATCTCCTTGCAGTCCAAGGGATACGCAAGAGTCTTCTCCAGCACCACAGTTCCAAAGCATCAATTCTTCGGCGCTCAGCCTTCTTCACAGTCCAACTCTCACATCCATACACGACCACAGGAAAAACCATAGCCTTGACTAGACGGACCTTAGTCGGCAAAGTAATGTCTCTGCTTTTGAATATGCTATCTAGGTTGGTCATAACTTATCTTCCAAGGAGCAAGTGTCTTTTAATTTCATGGCTGCAGTCACCATCTGCAGTGATTTTGGAGCCCAAAAAATATAAAGTCTGACACTGTTTCTACTGTTTCCCCATCTATTTCCCATGAAGTGATGGGACCGGATGCCATATCTTCGTTTTCTGAATGTTGAACTTTAAGCCAACTTTTTCAATCTCCTCTTTCACTTTCATCAAGAGGCTTTTTAGTTCCTCTTCTGTTTCTGCCATAAGGGTGGTGTCATCTGCATATCTGAGGTTATTGATATTTCTCCCGGCAATCTTGATTCCAGCTTGTGTTTCTTCCAGCCCAGTGTTTCTCATGATGTACTCTGCATAGAAGTTAAATAAGCAGGGTGACAATATACAGCCTTGACGTACTCCTTTTCCTATTGGGAACCAGTCTGTTGTTCCATGTCCAGTTCTAACTCTTGCTTCCTGACCTGCCTACAGATTTCTCAAGAGGCAGGTCAGGTGGTCTATGATCATGGATTCAGCTAAAATACCACTTCCTTAGAGAGATCTTCCTTTCCGAGGCTCATCCCTAATCTCTGTCTATTCCTCTTTTCTGTTGTCATCTTAGACTTACTGCTACTACTACTACTACCACTACTACTACTACTACTACTAAGTCACTTCAGTCGTGTCTGACTCTGTGCGACCCCATAGATGGCAGCCCACCAGACTCCGCCGTCCCTGGGGTTCTCCAGGCAAGAATACTGGAGTGGGTTGCCATTTCTTTCTCCAATGCATGAAAGTGAAAAGTCAAAGTGAAGTCACTCAGTCATCTCCAACTCTTAGCGACCCCATGGACTGTAGCCCACCAGGCTCCTCCGTCCATGGGATTTTCCAGGCAAGAGTACTGGAGTGAGGTGCCATTGCCTTCTTCATTAGACTTACTAATTATCCAAATTTTTCTTCTTCATGTATTTATTCAATTATTTTTTGTCCTATTCCTTCTTCTCTCTACCCTCACAAGGTAAGCTCCATGAAAGCTGGAACTCTCTATGTCCTGTTCACTACTTATCACTTGCCAGTGCTGGCGACTTAGTAGATATTCAATAAACATATGCTTATTTAAATGGATGGGTGAAAATAATTTAATACTTAAACGTTCCCTGAAATTACTATACCTTTCCAAACTGCAGTTTCATCAATTATCAAATAAATAAATGATTAAATAAATACAGTTTGACTCAGAATAATAGAAGGGGAGAAGTACATGCAGATATAGAGAAAACAAAATTAGGCATGAGTTGGTTGTTGTTGAAGCTGAGTGATGTGTGTACAAGTGTTCAGGATACAGTCTATTTTGAAATGTGATTAAGTTTTCTCTAATACAAAGTTTAAAATAAAAACAATGTATGCTGATCTTACACTGCATTGGCAGGCAGGTTCCTTACCACTAGCACTACCTGTGCATATTTGGAGGAACCCAAAGTTCAGTATGTTTGGAGTTAGTTCAGTTCAGTCACTCAGTCATCTCCGACTCTTTGCGACCTCAGGGACTGCAGCACAGGCTTCCTTGTCCATCACCAACTCCAGGAGCTTGCTCAAACTCACATCCATTGTGTCGATGATGCCATCCAACCATCTCATCCTCTGTCGTCCCCTTCTCCTCCCGCCTTCGATCTTTCCCAGCATCAGGGTCTTTTCCAGTGAGTCAGTTTGACTTCACTTTCACTTTTCACTTTCATGTATTGGAGAAGGAAATGGCAACCCACTCCAGTGTTCTTGCCTGGAGAATTCCAGGGACGGCGGAGCCTGGTGGGCTGCATAGTCCAGTCTATGGGGTTGCATAGAGTCGGACACGACTGAAGCGACTTAGCAGCCGCAGCAGTTCTTTGCATCAGGTGGCCAAATTATTGGAGCTTCAGCATCAGTCTTTCCAGTGAATATTCAGGACTGATTTTCTTTGGGATGGACTAGTTGGATCTCCTTGCAGTCCAAAGGACTCTAAAGAGTCTTCTCCAACATTACAGTTCAAAAGCATCAATTCTTCGGTGCTCAGCTTTCTTTATGGTCCAACTCTCACATCCATACATGACTACTGGAAAAACCATAGCTTTGACTAGATGGACCTTTGTCGGCAAAGTAATGTCTTTGCTTTTTAATATGCTGTCTAGGTTGGTCATAGCTTTTCTTTGAAGGAGCAAGCATCTTTTAATTTCATGGCTGCAGTCACCATCTGAAGTGATTCTGGAGTCTAAGAGTGGAGAGAATCTGGTCAGAGATGACAAAGGAGAGAGTTTGAAATGAGCAAGCACTCAGTAAGAGGGGAGCCAAGTTCAAGCTGAAGGGGTGAACAGAATTCTGTCTTCTTTACGTTTCTGAACCTTCTGCCCACCCAAGGTGAGGCAAGCCCTTTCCACTCTCCCCATGTCATTTCTGCACTTTTCTTTTGTCTCGTGTTCCTACTTTGTATCCTTCAACCTGGTTTCCACTTCCTGCCAGTTCAGCCACTTTCATGGATGCTTTACTAGAAAGCCATGTTGCTTGGTAGTTAAAAGTACTAAGATCAAAAGAAATCTGGATCTGAATCCTGGGTGTGCCACTGACTACCTGTGTGAGCATGGACAAGCATTTTAGCCTCTCTGAACTTCAGTCTTCTTATCTGAAAGAAGACAATTCTAATAGCTAGAGAGTTTTATGAAGATACAAAGAAGATAGTGTATGTGAAGAATGCAGCCAGTGAGTGGCATATAGTAAATGCTCAATAAATCAGGACTGTTGACTTGGCTCTATCCTAGCTGGATTCTTGAATGCTTCCTTCCTGCTTCATCCTTTTTCTGGCCACTGTACAAGGAAATTACATTAGGAATCACGGAAAGTAAGTCTTTTCAATTTAAAATGCTAAAAGGTCCTCTTTTACTTAAGATGAAAAACTAATATTCTTCCTGCCTGGGGAGATGCTGATAGAAGGTAAAGGGACATTTCTCTTTCTCTTTTCATGGAATTTCCTTTGAACCATGGGCCTTACCCTGTCTTCCTTGGGAATTCTTCGGAGGCCTTCTATTCCTAGGTTTCTAATACTTATGAAAGTACTACTATAGGGAATCAGCCGGTAAGACAGAAAGGAGTTCATTTGAACCTCAAGTTTAGTAGAAAATATTTGTGAAGGTAAAAGGACATTGACAAATTAGTTGGGCAGAAGTTTGATGAAAGACAGAGGAGTTGAGCATTTGGAAAACAGCTTGAAGGGATGGGGGGTACTGACATCAATTTTCATTTCAAAGTGAAGGATGGAATTAAATATGCTATAAAGCCATCTTATACTCCCCAGCTAGCATACTGACTAGGAATGGTTGTGTTCCTAGAAAGGGAAGCATATGGTCACATTCCCACTCTGAAAAATCTGACGGCCAAGACAAACAAACGTGAACATTATGTCTGCAAGTAATGTATGAGGGCTGCTATTTTTCATTTGCTCCATGCTTGTGATTTTCAAGTAGAATACAAATACTTTGATCCTGTATTTTTGCTCATGAGTGCCCCAGCCCAGGTGAACCCTTTTTATTGTCTGAGTCTTTTATTTCTCCTTCATGCCATTCTCTCTCTGAAAAATTCATCACAGAAAATATCATTGGATGCATATCTGAGTTTCATTCACAGATAAAATATGACTAAATCCGCATACGAATGAGCTGGGTTTAATGGGGGTATTTCTGTTCCCATAGAATGAGTGGGATGAATAAAATACATTGCATGCATGTTTGCTTTCACCTTTTTGTACACTGAATATAAGTTTTTATGATGGGGAATGGGAGAGAGTGACAGATTGCAGGGAAGGGAGAATATGGTGGTGGTTTAGTTGCTAAGTCGTATCCAACTCTTGCGATCCCGTGGACTGTAGCCCACCAGCCTCCTCTGTCCATGGAATTCTCCAGGCAAGAATACTGCAGTGGGTTGCCATTTCCTTCTCTAGGGAAAGGAGAGTATAAGAGATGCCACTGAACCTGAGGGGTATACCTTCTGCAGTAAGAAGCATAAGTGACACATACCTGACACTGTTATACTAAAAAGGAAATATATTTCCATCTCAGTGGCTTCATTTCTCTCTGAGACAGCATGGTCCTGAACCACACTTTTTGGAAAGAACTCTAGATTGTTGCAGTGGTCCTGATGTTGAGTCTCCAAGAAAAATCATAAATTCTCTGCACCTTCATTCTGCTCATCTGTCAAACAAGGAGTAAAAGGAAATTATCTGCTTGTTTGTTTCTGCCCTAAAGCCAATTCTACATACTGGTTGTCTTTTGCTGATTTAGGCAAAAGAAATAATTTTGACTACCTTTTGAACCTGCATCGGAGGGCTAGAACACAGAAAGACTTTTATGTTACATTCTTTTATTTTAGATGCCATGGGTATCTCCAACAAAAGAGCAATGAAGATTATCATAAAATAGTCATATGAAGGGATATTAAACAATAGGTTAAAATAATATTCACACAGTTTTAGGGGCCTGGGAGCATGCTCTATATATAATGTATTTAACAAAATTGCCAAAAATTTAGGACACTAAATGACATAAACAGGATCACAACAACAATGAAAAGTGTAGAAAAAGATCAGTGTCCACATTTTAACAGTGGTTGACTCCTACTGGCAGGAATATGTCTGAGCCATTTTCTCTACTTCTCTACGTTCATTCTTTTTCTGTATTATTCTATATAGCAAAAATCCTTTCTATACACTGTTCATTTCCTAAAAGGAGCATGTTCTATTTTCTGGTCAGAGGCATGGGCTTTGAGCAGTTTTCCCTAGCCATGCGTGATGGATTTTTATGTCTGGAGTCTACAGTTCCTTGTGACAAATGGCAGGAATCTGAAAAACAGCCAGCTGGATTGGAGATATAGCCTGTGGTCACTCGATGGAGCAAAGCACTCTCAACTAAATAGCTATTGAATCCCTGGCCTTGGTGTTATTAAGGCCAATGCACCACCCAGAGAAACTAGCCATCCGTAAATGACTTTCAAACTACTGAAAGTGAATAGATCTCCCTGAGCTAGAGATAGGCCATTGACACTGTAGGTGGTTAGGCTGCAGTACAGGTGTTTCGAAGAACTTATTTGTGATACAAGCTCTTCTTCTGTGAAAGACTAGACTGTGCCAGAATTATGTGCCAGTATGGTTTTAGTGAATGTGTATTCTGTGCTCAGGCTTGTGCTAGACATAGAGGATACAGGATGAATAAGAGCCAGTTTTTATCCATAGGAACTCATAGTTTAGTACTTAACACAGACACGAAAATAAACTATGCTGCCCTGAGATGAGAGTGGTGATGGGATCAAACCCAGGAAGTTGGGTTGCTAAGTTGTGTCCAACTCTTGTGATCCCATGGACTGTAGCCCGCCAGGCTCCTCTGTCCATAGAATTCTCCAGGCAAGAATACTGGACTGGGTTGCCATTTCCTTCTCCAGGGAAAGGAGAGTATAAGAGATGCCATTGAACCTGAGGGGTATACCTTCTGCAGTAAGAAACTTCCTGCTAGGCTCCAGGAAGTTGTGGGAGCTTCAAAGGGAAGTTATAAGTTAACTAAGGGCATGATTATTCTTGCTTGGGAAGTCCCATGAACAGAGGAACCTGGCAGGCTATGGTCCATAGGGTCACAGAGTTGCACATGACTGAATGACTAACACACAGACACAGACACACAGACACACACACACACACACACACACATATACATCAGTTCAACACCTGCAGGTAACAGTCTTTTCAAGTACCAGCTCTAAATACCTGGGTTGGGGGCAGCATGAGTGGAGGGCCAGGGTGTTAGGGCAGTCAAATTTGATTAGTCTAACCTGAAATAGTTATTGACCTTTAATCCAATCAGCTTGGGCAAGAGGGCAGTGTTACTAGCCCTATTGCCCAAAGGGTCAAAGCACTTATTACCACCAAAACCTACAGAATTGGAAAATGAAAAAGACATGAAGAAACCCAGTGGCACTGTGGGAAAAGCCCACATTTGTTACTGGACAGGCCTGGCAGAGTGGTTTCCAGTGATTCACTCTACTTCTAGGTGCCCTGATGTTTCTGTTCTGCCATACTTAAGCACTTCACACAATCAACACCATCAAGTGAGATAATGTGTCTGAAAAAAACTGTGCAAAAAAGTCAGTTATTCTTATGAATATATGTGTCTCTGTGTGTGTGTTAGTCACTCAGTCGTGTCCAGCTCTTTGTAACCCCA
This sequence comes from Capra hircus, assembly GCF_001704415.2. NCBI lineage: Eukaryota > Metazoa > Chordata > Mammalia > Artiodactyla > Bovidae > Capra > Capra hircus. Next base: position 31,913,828 of record NC_030829.1, read on the forward strand.
TAGACTGTAGCCTGCTAGGCTCCTTTACCCGTGGAATTCTCCAGGCAAGGGTATTGGAATGTGTACCCATTCCCTTCTCCATGGAATCTTCCTGACTCAGGGATTGAACGTGGCTCTCCTGTTTTGCAGGCATATTCTTTACCATCTGAGCCACCAGGGATACTTATGAATATAAGTATATCAAAACAAAAGTTCTGAATAGGCAGAGTAGAAGGACTATATCTTTGGAATCAAATATGTGGACTTCAAATCCCAACAGCTAAACCGCTTCTAGTCATATGACCTTAGGCATGCTCTCTGCATATCTTTTTGTCAACCCAAAACAAGGATAATACTATCTAGCTTATAGGGCCAATGTAGAAATTAAATAAATGTCCCCAAATATGAATTACCTAGTCTAGTACCTTTGACACTCAGTAAATTTTAGCTGTCATCATTATTAGTAATTAAGGCATATTATTATCTCCCAGATGTGTCCACCCTTAATTTAAAAAAATCTTCCATGATAATGCTTTAAATGGTCAATTCTGTTGGACAAAGGCCTATGACAAGGGATTTTCTTTAAACAAAGGTTCTTAACCAATAGAAATACTTGGAGAACTCTTAGAAATACTGAAGCCTATATCCCACTGTATACCAACTGGATCAGTATCTCTAAGCCTGGGACCCTGGCATCTGTATTTTTAAAAACTCCACAGTAGAAGATAAAATGCTCACTAACCTTTGTAGAATGAATGGATAAATATGTCAAATGAGTAACTGATAACCCTACAATGAACACAATGTATTTATAATAAATTGGGGGTCAAAAACGTTTAATTCTGTACTCTAATGTATGTTTTAAAAGTAGATCTATGTTTTGAAAGTAGATTTGCAAATAAAACATTTAAAGTAATTGCACAGAAGAGTTATAAGCACTTATTTGCTGGTAGTGTCTATGTTTTCTTGAGTGTGGTCATTCTTAGAAAGCCAGATGTTTTTGGTGAAAACTGCTTTACCACAGTAACAAATGGAGCAGTATAAAACTGCTATGTGAGAACACAGGTATTTGCTTCCAGGATGGAAATGCCTCTGCTTGTCTGTTGCTGTTTTCCCCTTGCATTTGCTTTTTGGTTTTTCATGCCTTTATAAGGATGGAGTTGTTGACAGACTGGAGTGCCGCAACCAGTTATACTCCTTGAGTGTTCTCTTCTTTCCCCTGATCAAGTTCTTGAGTTGCATTTACAGTTGACATGCAGACCACTTCTTTTTCAAGCACTTAATCTACCAAACACCACAAAGTAAAAATAAGGTAAGGATACTTGTAAGGAAAGAATTCAAAAAGAAAAAAGCTTTATATAGACTCATCAGCCCAGTTTAACCCATAAAAGGTCAGGAGGGAAAAAGTCCTCAGATAATTATGTGAGGTGAGGTACAACTGATAAGCCCTGGCAGAGTAGCTCGAAACTGTAGGCTGGGAGAGACTGAATATTTTATGGCTTAGCTGCATATGAGTTTCAGAAATGGAGACTCTTAGGAAATAAGCAATGAATTAAAAGGATTTTCAGATGAAATTCAACATAGCTATTGGAAGAAGAAAAAGGAAATTGGTTTCATTTTTATTGAAAGTGAGTTCGCTAGTCTGCGAGAGTGATCTAAAAAATAAGAAAATATAAAGTAGTTGATTAAACTGGATTCATAAATCACTCTTTAAAATTATTGCATGAAAAAAATAAATAAAATTATTGCATGGATTAGTGAAGAAGAGAGTTCATGAAAAAACGCACCAAGATGTTAGAAGTCAAAGGAATCAGACATACCACATATCAAAGTCACAGAGTTGAATGTCTACAGGGTCTCTGAATCAGAGGACTTGGGTGTAAGATAATAGGATGGGTTGTGAACTTAGGCATATTGGAGTGTACATACTACTTTTTAACCCCTAGTGTTAGTTTGTTGCCATGTAGGATATAAGAGTGCAGCCTCTAATCTTTTAAAGAGAAGTTGGAAATCCAGGCTTTTTTTTTTATGCAAAACATTCCCAGTTTTTAAATATTGTAAATAAATTCAAATATTTAAGTATATTAAATTAGCCAAATCAAATATATCAGTGGATTTGATCTGACCCATGGGCTACCATTTGAGCATTCTGGGGTATGGATCAAATATACGTAGGTATTGGACCCTTTCAGAACTGAGTTTTAATCTCGTCCACCACAAACTATATATATGCAGTTAACCAATATTTGACAAGGGAGCTGAGACTACTCAATGGAGGAAAAATAGTCTCTTCAATAAATGATGTCGGATATCCACATGCAAAAGAATGAAACTGGTCCCCTGTATTACACCACTGACCAAAAACAAACAAACAAACAAACAAAGTCAACAAAATGAAACAATCAACAAAATGAAAAGGTGACCTATGGAATGTGAGATAATATTTCAGATCTATATCTGATAAAGGGTTAATATCCAAAATAGTAAGAAACTCTTACAACCCAGTAGCAAAAACCAAATAATCCAGTTTAAAAATGAACAAAGGACCTGAATAGACATTTTCAAAAGAAGCTATATGAACAGCCAACAGGCACATAAAAAGGTACTCAACATCACTAAACATCATGGGAATGCAAATCAAAACCACAGTGAGATAGCACCTCATATTGTTACAATGACTATTATCAAAAAGACAAGACGTAACAAATGTGGACCAGAATGTGGAGAAAAGGGAGCCGTTGTGCACTGTTGGTGGGAATATAAATTGGAACAGCCACAATGGGAAGCAGTATGGAGTCTACTCAAAAAATTAAAAATAGAAGTAGCATACAACCCAGCAATCCCACATCTCAGTATATAGCTGAAGGAAATGAAATAACAATCTTGAAGAGATATCCACACCCCTACATTCACTGTGGTATTTTAATACCCAAGATGTGGAAATAACTTAAGTGTCCACTGATGGATGAATAAGAAAATGTCACATATATATGAATATGAATAAAGGAATATTATTTGGCCATGAAAAATAATGAGATTCTACCACTTTCAATAACATGGACTGACCATGAGGATATTATGCTAAGTGAAATGTCAGTCAGAAAAAGACATACTATATAATTTCACTTATAAGTGGAATAGTAAAAAAACCAAACTGATAGAGAGTAGACGGGTGATTACCAGGGACAGTAGTATTGGGAAAAAGGGTAAAAATGTCCAGTTATAATATGAATAAGTTCTGGGCACCTAATAGTGGTTATAGTTAGTGGTTGTATACTTGAAAGTTGCTAAAAAAATGGATCTTAAAATTCTCAGCACACACAGAAAAATGATAAGTATGTGAGATGATGGATGTATTAACTATCCTTGTTGTAATAATCATTTTGCAATATATACTTATATACTTTGTTTATACTTTTATAAATAATCATGTTGTACACCTAAAACTGGGGCTTCCTCAGTAATTCAGCTGGTAAAAAGACCACCTGCAATGCAGGAGACCCCATTTGTATTCCTGAGTCAGAAAGATCCCCTGGGGAAGGGATAGGCTACCCGCTCCAGTACTCATGGGCTTTCCTGGTGGTTCAGATGGTAAAGAATCCACCTGTAACGCAGGAGACCTGGGCTCGATCCCTGGATTGAGAAGATCCCCTGGAGAAGGGCATGGCAACTCACTCCAGTATTCTTGCCTGAAGAATCCCCATGGACAGAGGAGCCTGATGGGCTACAGTCCATGGGGTCACAAAGAGTAGGACATGACTGAGTGACTAAGCACAGCACACCTAACTAACACGGTGTTACATGTCAGGTATACCTGGATCAAGCTACAAAAACAGAACAACAACAAAAACGAATTATTTTCTCCACCCCAAAACCAATTTTCACCTCTTTGGGGATGATATTAATCAAATGAAAATATGTATTTTGAAAAGACTTACAACACAGTTCCAACTTTTGCCTCACTTTGGTATTAGAGATAATGGATACAAATCTTATTGTTCAATTCCTGAGAGAGTGTAGATGCACAATGTATTATGGCTTTTACAACGAATGTCAACAAGATACATGGAGAGTAACAGGATAATTCTTTTCTTTAGAGTACTGTCAGGAGATATTCCGAGACACACCTACTTTCCGTGTTTTACTGCCACACTCCCAGATCTTTATAAAGGCAATTTTACAACAGATCAGAAACTCTCTAGCAATCCCTCTGAGGATACCATTTCCCAGGAAATCCTGTTCTCTAAAGAATATTAGCAGCATTGCTACTCTTCTTTGCAATACTCAGCATATTTGTAAAATTCAAGGGGAAAAGAGTACTCTCAGCCATTTTGTCAGAAAGAATAATCATCTTTGCTTAAACTTATCTTCAGTCAGTGACACACTGCTGCTTTGCAGCCAAAAGTCAATCTTTATCTTCTAAGCATAATGAAATCTATGCCCCAGATCCCTGAAGTGTATGAGAGGGTTCTTCTACTTGGCTTCATGCTTTTGTAGTGGTTTTGATGGTACATTCCTTCCAGGCTTGCTCCATTGTGATAGACTGTTAGCCAGAGTCCAGGGGAAAAGAAGATCCACAGTGCTGTAGCCTTTTAATGGCCTATTGCCTCATGCTTGGCAGGCTTCTCTGTAACAAAAGTAGAAATTGAACTAGGAGGACGTTAGGAGATTGTGTCCCAGGAGAAAATCTTTGCAGATGATGTCAGAACAATTAGATATTAAAAGTTGCAGACTCCACGATTATTAACAAGCTCAGGAAAACTAATTAAGAAGAGTGTAGAGGCTACCTGGCTTGCTCAGAAGTTTAACTTGCCAATGAAGATTCTGTACCCCAAGATTTGAGGAGTAATCTAGGAGTTTCCAACTGGGCTAACAGCTGAGGACTGGGATCGATATCAGTATACATGGAAAAGAAACACAAAAGTTAGTCTTCTGGAGGGGCTTCTGTTATGGCCCTCAACTTGTACTTTAATTACCTATCTTGTTTTTTCAACTTGCCTGAAGGCTCCAAGGTGTCAAAATTGTACTTTACTGCATGGTTCACTGTCAGGAACATTACTGTTAGTAAAAACTTGTTATAATAATTAATTATTATTTAACAAAGAATGAACCTTTACCATCCTGGAAGGGAATAAATATTAACATTCCCTCCAAAGAATGTATGTTTTTCAGTCAGGTGTATGAGTTTGATTTTTGTGGTTTCACTTACACCTATGGGACATAGAGATAATTACTGTATATGTATATGGACCACCATTTCCTCATGGCAAAATAGAAATAAGTATAGTCTCTGTTACTAAAGAGTTGCTGAGAAGATTAAATAAACAAATTTATATGAGTTTTATAATGTAATAATGTGTTAAGCTCAGTGCCTAGCACATAGAAGGAACTCAATAAGTGGTAAGTATTATTACTGTTGTTATGATGATGATGATAATTGCTAAGAAGTTTCATCTTATGGAAAGATGTTTTGAAAGTCAGGACATAAGCAAAAAAAATCATATGTATTAAAATTTCCCTTGAAGATTCATTCATTGTGCTTAAATGAACAGAGCTCAGACTCCAGGAGGATCAAAAACCAAGAATTAACTTTTTGTTTCTTTTGCATTTTGGCCGTGACTTTCCTCTTTCCAAAGCAGTAAAGGCCAGAGCCTACTTTGAAGGGTAGAAGGGAGAAAGAGTTAATTAAATTTAATTTTCTTTTGGCCACGCTCACATCGTTGAATTTGAATAAGCTGAACATATGTGTGGTGTGATTCCACTGTTTTGTAGCTCTTGATTTTTTTGAATGCTAAGTCTAAAGCAAGTTCTGGACACTTAAGAGCAGCGATGGCTCATAAGAAAGGGAAGTATCTAATAGAAAAGGCTAATGAATCAAGTTAGGTAGGAAGCTCCATGGCCATTTATAGGTCACCGGAGTATTTTGTTACCCTTCCCAGGAACTTGAAAGGATAGATTTTCAAGTTTTGTGAAGTAGCCCTGATTGCCTGTCCTTGTCTTAAAGTCAGCTGTGAAACCTTCCCCAGTCCTGGCCATTTCCCTCTCGAGAATGTCAATATGGGGACTTTCCTGGTGGTCAAGTGGCTAAGACTCTGAATTTCCAATACAGGGGGCCCGGGGTTAGATCCCCTGGTTAGATCCCACATGCTGTAACTGAAGATCCTGCATGCCATGACGAAGACTAAAGATCTGTATGCTGCAACTAAGACCTGGCACAGCCAAATGAAAAAATAAATATAAAACCAAAGAATGTCAACATGAGCAGACCTAATCATCTCCACCATCCAAATAACAATACCTAAAATGTCCCCTGGCACATGCATCAGCTATGACCACCACTGTAAGAAACTATCGACTGTCTAGACTATAGGGAACTGGCTAGTCTAGTCCACTGAGTGCATGCTCATTCACTTCAGTTGTGTCCAACTCTTTGCAATCCTATGGACTGTAGTCCACCAGGCTCCTCTAGCCATAGGATTCTCCAGGCAACAATACTGGAGTGGGTTGCCACACTCTCTACAGGGCATCTTCTCGACCGAATGATCAAACCCAAGTTTCCTGCATTGGCAGGCAGATTCTTAACTGAGCCACCTGGGAGGTCCAATTCTAGTCCATTAGTCCCTGGGAATTCTAGGAATTGAAGGAAGGTGTGGTGAGAAAGAGGAGGAAAGACAGACCAGCACAGACCCAGGCTCTTTAGAGAACCAGAGCCTTGCACAATGGTAGCTCATGAGCCATATCCAACATATTTTGTTTGGTTCACACAGTGTTAATTTTTTTTTAATTGGATGCCAACATTTTTAAAAATCAAGATATCTCTTAAATTTTGTAATTTCTGGCTTCCTTTGAAAAATCAGAAATGTTGGCAGTACTGAGCCTGTGTGCTCACATGGTTCCCAGCTGACTTCATCTGAATGGCAGTGACTTCATTGGCTCAGGTACACTTCTTCTGTTTTCTCCGTGCCTAATAAGCCTTGTTCTCCTTGCTATACTTATATTATGTATGGACTGTTACATTTCCATATTATGGATTTTCTTATGATAAAAAGAAAAGTAAAATGTTCCCTGTACCCAAAGCAGAGAATAGAAATGACCATGTGCCCGGATCTGAATTCCCTGTGCTATAGAGCAGGTTCCCACTAGGTATCTATTTTATACAAGGTAGTGTTTATCTGTCCATCCTAATCTCCCAGTTTGTCCCCCCCCCCCTCACCTACCATGTGTCCACATGTTCCATTCTTCCCATCTGCATCTCTGTTCCTGCCCTGGAAAGAGATTCATTTCATTGTACAGCAGAAACCAACACAACATTGTAAAGCATTTGCACTCCAGTTTTAAGAAGAAGGAAAAAAAAGCCCAACCAAACAAAAATGACCATGTGATTTAAGACTTTTTATAGCCATTCGATTTTTATTAATTACAGTTAATAAAGAATTAATTTTATCTTTTTTGTTTCTTTGGCGTTAAATACAATGCTTGACTTTTCTTGCTACCTATTGCCAGAACTTTATATGACTGGAGGGAATTAAGATAAAAATATCCATTTTTTTTTCTTTTAAAAAAAATTTCATTGGAATATAGTTGATATAAAATGTTGTGTTAGTTTCCACTGTAGGGCAAAGTGATTCAGTTACACATATAGACACTGTTTTTAGATTCTTTGCCATGATTTAAGACGTTTTAAAATACTGTATATATCTTTCCATTCACATAATGTCCCACTAATACACACCTAAGGGGCACTTCTAGTTTTTTAAATTAAAAAAATAGTTTTTATTTGTTGTTGTTGTTCAGTCACTAAGTTGTGTCTGACTCTTTGTGACCCCATGAACTGTAGCATGTCAGGCTTCCCTGTCCTTCCCTATCTCCCGAAGTTTGCCTGGAATCACATACATTGAGTCGGTGAGGCTATCTAACCATCTCATCCTCTGCTGCCCTGTCTCCTTTTGCCCTCAACTTTTCCAGGATCAGGGTCTTTCCCAATGAGTCGGCTCTCTTCACATCAGGTGGCCAAAGTTTTAGAGCTTCAGCTTCAGCATCAATCCTTCCAGTAAATATTCAGGGTTTATTTCCTTTAGGATTGACTGGTTTAATCTCCTTGAAGTCTAAAGGACTCTCAAGAGTCTTTTCTGGGCTTCCCTCATAGCTCAGTTGGTAAAGAATCCACCTGCAATGCAGGAGATCCCGGTTCAATTCCTGGGTTGGGAAGATCTTCTGGAGAAGGGATAGGCTACCCACTCCAGCAGTCTTGGGCTTCCCTTGTGGCTCAGCTGGTAAAGAATCCGCCTGCAATGCGGGAGACCTGGGTTCAATCCGTGGGTTGGGTAGATCCGCTGGAGAAGGGAAAGGCTACCAACTCCAATATTCTTGCCTGGAGAGTTCCAAGGACTGTATAGTCCACGGGATTGTAAAGAGTTGGACACGGCTGAGTGACTTTCATGGTTTTTCCAGTAGGCATGTACAGATGTGGGAGTTGGACCATAAAGAAGGCTGAGAGCCAAAGAATTAACTGATATGTTTGAATTGTGGTGCTGGAGAAGACTCTTGAGAGTCCTTTAGACTGCAGAGAGATCAAACCAGTCAATCCTAAAGGAAATCAACCCTGAATATTTATTTGAAGCATTGGTCTGAAGGTGAAGTTCCAATACTTTGGCCACCTAAGGCAAAGAGCTTATGGACCTTTGTCGGCAAAGTAATGTCTGCTTATAAATACACTGTCTAGATTTATCATATTTTCCTTCCAAGAAGCATCTTTTAATTTCATGGCTTCTGTTTTATACTAGTTGGTAAAAAGCCATTGTCCCCATCCCCTCAGTGTCCTCTGCTACTTACAACCACTGCAGCCCCTCCCCTGGGACCTAGGGGTTAAGGGCTGACACCAGCCCAGCAGAGGTGCTAGATGCCCATAAGCACCATTCATCTGCTAAGCTGACAGTGGCATTTTGGCGCAATCTATTACCTCCTCTGTTTCATGAGTTTCTGACCAAGGAATGCTCACTTCTGTACAGATTGGTTTTAGTTCAGTTCAGTTCAGTTCAGTCGCTCAGTCGCGTCCAACTCTTTGTGACTCCACGGCCCGCAGCACGCCAGGCCTCCCTGTCCATCACCAACTCCTGGAGTTTACCGAAACTCATGTCCATTGAGTCGGTGATGCCATCCAACCATCTCATCCTCTGTCGTCCCCTTCTCCTCCTGCCTTCAATCTTTCCCAGCATCAAGGTCTTTTCCAATGAGTCAGCTCTTCACATCAGGTGGCCAAAGTATTAATAAAGTTTTAAAATTGCTCTTTATCTTAAAAAAAAAAAAAACCACAAAATTTATTTCTGCCTCTCTAAGACTTCTCATCTGTGGTACTATTCCTCACTGATAATGAACACCCTTGGTGCCCCAGCTGGTTCCAGCCCTCCAACCCAATGATTCTCAGAGCCTCCTGGTCCTCATGGGTACACATGCTAAGAAAAGTACTAAGTCCTCCTCAAAAGATGACATCCCTAGAAAATATTGCAGTGATGTTTCTGGCCTCAGGAAGAAACAAGACTATGAGTATTTGCTTAAAGAATCACAATTTAAACACAGTTTAAACATGTTTCTATTTTGCTTCCTATTCTATTTGGGGAACTATTTTTAGCTCCCAAAGTGTCATTCAGGATGTCATCCACCAGAATCGGTGTGCCTAGAGGCATCTCCATGACTCTGCTCCTCTATCTCAAACACAAGACATTCTCACCAGGCTAACTCCTCCGTATCTTTCAAACTCTTACTTCCTCCAGGATCATGTCTACCAAGCTGATGATTTTAGCCCCTACTCTGCACCATGTAAACAGTTGCCTGTTTGCTGTACCCACTTCATATTTATCTCCAGCTCATAGGACAGTTCATAGCGCACAGTTGAAATAAAAAAAAAAATTCATTGGATGAATGTCTGATTATGGAAGAAGGTTTCAAATTCTGTAACCTGCATGCGCTATCACACATCAAGACCATGAAGCAGCAGAAGTCACTGATCCCCAAAGACTCCTGTTATCACCAGCTCCACTGCTCGACTCTGAACTCTTCCCACAAGGGACCATCTTCGGAGGATTGCCTTTGAGAACTTCAGCCCCTGGAGTGGAAAGCTAAAGTGCCTGAGAGTTTCCTCCTTGCATCCAGAGAAGCCAAGGTCTGACTGATGTTGAAGTATAAAACCCAGGTCTTTTTCCTCCAGGTGAGATAAGGTGTGAGGGATAGTTTCGAGCTCCCTGCAGGATCACACTGAGCTGGAACTGGGCCTGAGATCTCATCCTTACCTGCCCTACCTTTCTTCCTGTCCCCCCTTACCCTATTCCCTCATCAGTTGGAGAACCCAATTCTTGGCTCAGGGTCTGCTTCTGGGAGAATCCAGTCTAAGAAGAATTGGCCAGTGAGCATCTATTGAGCACTTCCTATAGACAGAACCTCATTATTCAGTAATGCCAGAAAGTAGGTTGACTTGTGCTTGATTCCCTTTGACCCACATCTTTATCAGCAGTACAGTTCTAAAAATACGGACCCTCAGTGATGCCATTTGAGCTAGGCCTTGTTTCAGCATTTTTTAGAATCAAAACTCACCACAATAGTGTGCTGCTGCTGCTGCTGCTGCTGCTGCTAAGTCGCTTCAGTCGTGTCCGACTCAAGTGTATAGCCCAATAAAAAATTTAAAAAAAATAAAAGGACTCAAAAAAAATCAATAGCCTTGTCTCTGAAGTCCCAGAGAAGGTGCCAACTCCAGATTTTCTTGGATGACTCTTCCGGTGGAACTTTCACTAGCTATAATGACATGGTTTTCCCAGGTACCAAAATAGAGAAGTTACTTTGAAAGGTCAGTAATGGAGTCTTTATGTAGGAGGTCTTAATTGAGGAAATCATTGATTTCCCCATTAATATTTTAACCTGCATAAAAGATAAGAAAGTGAAGGCTAATTTAGTTTTAAAAATACTCTACTAAAATAGATCAGGCTGTCTCAACCTTGGCAGTATTGGCATTTTGGGTCGGATAATTATCTGTTGTGAGGATTGTCCTGTGCATTATAGGATATTTAGCAGCATCCTTGGCCTCCACCAACACCATCTCAGCCAGCTGTGACAATCAAAACTATCTCTAGGCATTGTCACATGTTCTCTGAGGACAAAATTGTCCCTGGGTAAAAATTATTTACCATACATAGGTATTCCATGGAAATTAAAGCCAGAGATTTGAGGTTCAGGGGTTTTTAGAGTGGGTGTTGAAAGAGAAAACTATTATTTCTAGTCCATTAACTGTAACTGTAAAGGATGAAAGACATCATCTGAATTCTGGAGATTATCAGTAGAACCCTCTCTATAAACTGGCACCAAAGTGAATAGTTGAGATCATGACCAGCACAGATCACTCTTACATAGTGTTCTTTAGTAAAAGAGATTCACATAGTAAAGAAGATTGTTTTAAAATGTGTGCCATGATTTGTCCTGAATGATTAAAAGATTAGCTGGGAACTTGGTGGATCAAATCTAACAACTGATTAAACAGATTACTCCCTAACACTTTTGGGTCAGCTTCTCTTGACTGCCTTTAAAAAAAGAAAGCAGGTCACAAACATCTGTTTTGAGTTCTCAGAAACTTGAAAAGATTAAAATCAAAAATAAGAAGAAAATAAACAAAGATTGTTTTACCATCTGTTTCCTAATGGTCTCTCACTTAAAAGTACTGCAGTTGCGGAGAAGGACAGAAATTGTAAATCTTTTGAATCCCTAAAGTAAGCCAGTAAAAAGGCCTTTGTGGATAACTTTACAGGCAGTGAGGATTATGCAGAGTCTTTTTTTGTTTTAAATCCAATGCAAAGCGTGTATTTCCTGTCTCTTGGTGACGTCTGTATCTGAGTAAAGTACATTGTCTGTCAAGCAGTCTGTGCCATATCAGGCCTCTGTCAGCTTACAATCTCTTAGTGAAAACTGTAGAATCCAACAATAAATGCTTGGATATCTCAGATTCTTATTAAAATTTTTAGAAAATAATCTGAGGACGCATGAACTTTCCTTATTTGATCTCTTTAATGATCTGATGAATAAGTTATTATCATTGGGATCATTCATCAAAAATTAGTTAAAGAGAAGGTAGGAGCACTGATGCTGATGTCCCATCCGATGGCCAAAGTATTAGGGCTTCAGCTTCAGCCTCAGTCCGTCCAGTGAGTATTCAGGACTCATTTCCTTTAGGATGGACTAGTTTGATCTCATACCTGTCCAAGAGACTCAAGAGTCTTCTGCAGCACCATAATTCAAAGCATCCGTTCTTTGGTGCTCAGCCTTCTTTATGGTCCAGCTCCACATCTGTAGATGACTACTGGAAAAACCATAGGTTTGACTATATGGACTTTGTCGGCAAAGTGATGTCTCTGCTTTTCAATATGCTGTCTAGGTTTGTCATAGCTTGGGTTCAGCTAGTAAAGAATCCACCTGTAATGTGGGAGACCTGGGTTCAGTCCCTGTGTTGGGAAGATCCTCTGGAGAAGGGAAAAGCTACTCACTCCAGTATTCTGACCTGGAGAATTCCATGGACTATAGTCCATGGGGTCACTAAGAGTCAGACGTAACTGACCAACTTTCACTTTCATGGTTCATGGTTTCTTCCGAGGAGCAGTGTCTTTTAATTTTGTGTCTGCCATCACCATCTGCAGTGATTTTGGAGCCCAAGAAAATAAAATCTGCCACTGCTTCCACCCATCTATTAGCCATGAAGTGATGGGATTGGATGCCATGATCTTAGTTTTTTGAATGTTGAGTTTTAAGTCATTTTTTTCACTCTCTCTTTCATACTCATCAAGAGGCTCTTTAGTTCCTGTTCACTTTCTGCCGGTAGAGTGGTATCATCTGCAAAAATCTCCAGTTTTTAGCAAGTCTGTCTTTTAACAACTACACAACTCTTCTCTCTGTCTTTTCTTCATCGGAAGTGAATGGGAGCACTCATTCTCCTGCTTTGCTGAACTCTATTCTTTTCTCAAATGGGGGTGATGCCTAGGTTTCCCTCCCTCAAATGGAGAAGATTTTGTTTGAATAGATATTATACCTCAGGTCCTTTTGGAGTCTGGTGACTTATTCCCCCATCAATGCCCAAAGCCACAGACCTGGCATGTCCTACTTATAATAAGGCCACAGCAAAATTTTTTCATGTGTTTCTGTTGCTGACTATTTTACATATTAATACACAAATGCTCTCCAGTGTTTGGCACTTTGTATTTTAGGATTTGCTTCTCAGGTTCTGTTATGTATGGTTGAACAATTAAATATCTACTCTGCTTTGTTCCTACCAAACTAATGGTTGGCTTGTTTTAAACATAAATCATCATCAACTCCATCTAGAGCCTGGCAAAGTCAACAGTTAAGTGAGCTGCCTGGTGGTCCTAATTGTAAAATGGACAGATAAGGTTTCATTGGTTTTAAACCCCAAGTTCTAGTCATTGTTTTATAGCTTAGTTGGGGAGACAGACATTAAGCAAACAATTACACAAATAAATGTAAAACTACCAATCTGCTTAGTGCCCGGGTTTTCAGTCTCAGTACTGTTGGAATTTTGGGCTGAATAATTCCTTGTTGAGGGGCTGACCTGTGCACTGCAGGGTGAATACTAGCATCCATGGCTTCTACACGCTAAGGGACCTTCATGCCCCTCCTCTTCATCTGTGACCACCATAGATGGCTCCAGACATTGCCAAATGGCCCCTGTGGGGCACAGTCACCTCTGAATAAGAACCAAGAGGCTACCAAGAGGAGAGAGATTCATGGTATTATCCACAGCGATGATGGGAACATGATACAGCCTAGATCACCTAGAGAGATTTCCCCAAGGCTATGGTATCTGAGCTAAGACCCCAATAATTAATAGAAGTTAACAATGACAAGAAAGAGGGGAAAGCATTTAATTCATTCATCATTAACTTATTCATTCATTCAAGAAGTGTTCAGTCTTTAAAAAGTAAGACAAAGTTGAAGGAACAACCTGATATTAAGATTTACTATGTGGAAGACTTCCTTGGTGGTCCAGTAGTTGAGAAAACGCCTTCCAATGCAGGGGATGCTGGTTTAATCCCTGGTGGGGAAACTAAGATCCCGCATGTTGCAGGGCATCCACGCCTGTGGTCACAACTACAGAGGTCATGTACTCTGGAGCCCACGTGCACAACTAGAGAGAAGCCCGAGTGCCACAGTAAAGATCCTGCGTATTGCAGCTCAGTCCCAGCGCAATCAAAAACAAAAATAAATAAATATTTTTAAAAATAAGATTTACTATAAAGCGATAGTGGGTTTTCAAGGTGGCACTAGTGGTAAAGAACCCACCTGCCAATGCAGGAGACATAAGAGACGTGGGTTTGATCCCTGGGTTGGGAAGATTCCCTGGAGGAAGGCATGGCAATCCACTCCAGTATTCTTGCCTAGAGAATCCCACAGACAGAGAAGCCTGGCGGGCTAAAGTCCATAGAATCTCACAGAGTCCGGACACAACCGAAGTGATTTAGCATGCTGCACATAGTAATCAAGAGAATGTGGTATTGACTAAGTGATATATACATAGAGCAATAGGACCAAATAGAGAGTCCAAAAATATTCAAAAATGACTCATGGAGTTTTTTACAAAGGACTTAGACGATTCAACTGAGAAATGCTAGCTTTCTCAAGAAGTGGCTTGGGAATGATTAGACACTCATATGTTTAAAAAAAAAAGAGAGAGAGAATCTTACCCAAACCTTATACTTTATACAATTATTAACTGAAAATGTTCCATAGATCTAAATGTTAAGTGGAAAAGCATAAAACATTTAAAAGAAAACATAGAGTCAAATCTTCATGACCTGGAGTTGGACAAAGAGATTTTAAACTTTACACCAAAAGCATGATTTTAAAAAAGGAAGAAGTACTTAATGAATGCCTGCTATGTGCCAGTTCTCTTCTAGCTGCTGATGATACAGCAACAAATAAGTCAAAATAAGTCCTATGCTTATGGACTTGCTTATGCTTTCCCTTGTAGTAAGAGAAGACAGTTAATAAACAGGTGAACAACTAATGCAAAGTGCAGAATCTACTTTATCTAGAGAGGACAGGGAAATACTCTCTGAAAATGTGAACTTTGTACTGATACCTGAGTAATGAGAAGGAGCCAGCCAAGCAAAACCCTGGGGGAAATAAATTCCAGGCAGGGACAGAAGCTTACACAGAGTTACTATAGGGAAGGGTTTTAGAATATTCAATACCAAATTTCCTTTACGTCCATTTTGAATCCCTGACCATAAGATTAAGAAACTGAAAGCCAGAGCTATTTAATGGCTAAGAAGCTGTTTTAATGATACCTATTTTTGGTGTCCATATAGGGACAAATAGACTGGTGCCCACATCACCCCTGGAATAGTAAAAATCAAGCATAAATTGTTATTTGATCTGATATTACTATGTTCAGGACAGTTTATCCAAGATCCCATTGTTTTGAGTGGTCTGTTCTGTGGCTAAGAGAAAGAGCTCTTAAAATGTCATTGGCTATAAATGTAGTCCCCCATCCTGAAGATGAAATTTATAAGAGAGATAAACAGCCTGTAATTTCTGTTAATAGGGTCTACAAGATAGCTTTATAATGAGGAAGGCAATTGACAAGATCATTTAAAAAGAAATAATGTGGCAAATACATCCAGAGGCTATGTTTTCTAATAGGAAGTTTGCATTAGACAACATGTAATATTTAGCAGAGTACTTTCTCTGTGTTTATTTCTCCTCAAAACAGCAGCAGCTTCCAAAGTTCCCTACCCCAATCTGGATAGTTACCCAAGGATGCAAACGTCAAGGATGCTGTTGAATTTTAGACTGAGTGGTACCCAACTATCTTATTTTACAAACAAAGGATGCAAAGGTCAGGAAAGTTAAATGACTAGCCCAGGCTCATAAAATAATTTTTAACATTGCCAAGAGAAGAACACCCTTCTCTGAGAAATTTTCAATATTTCTTGCCTTTTATGAACTCTTGCCTCCGTTTTGCACAGATTGCTCATTAAAGGAAGTATCTTACAAGCTTAATTAAATCCATACTTCCCCTCAGCACTGCTCATCACATTGTCGTTGTTTAGTTGCTAGGTTGTGTCAGACTCTTTTGCGACCCCATGGATTATAGGCCCACCAGGCTCCTCTGTCCACGAGATTTCCCAGGCAAGAATACTAGAGTGGGTTGCCATTTCCTTCTCCAGGGGATCTTCCTGACCCAGAGACTGAACCCGAGTCTCCTGCATTGCAGGCAGATTCTTTACCACTGAGCCAATGAGGAAGCCTGCTTATCACATTAAATCAGTGCTATTTGCCTGACCAAGAGACATTTAGCAATGTCTGGAGACATTCTGCTTATCACAACCACTGTTAGGGTCTACAGGCATGAAAACTCCCACAGCACAGAATCATCCAACCAGAGTGTCAGTAGTGCCACATCTGAGAAGCTCTGTCCTGGGTGTTGGTGCTGTCTTCTTCACTAGACTTCCATGTCAGTGAGAACTGGGGCTTTCCTAACTTATTCTTGTCTCAGCTACTGATGTTCAGTGCTTTCTCTGAACTTAATGGTCGGAGAAACTTAATTTAATTGTGAGCTACAATGAGAGATGAAAATTCCTTCAAAAAGTGGTAATGAGAAGCAGAAAAACTGTAGAAGGTCAATGATTACTTCCCTTGGTTAGCTGGAGACATTTAAAAGTAATGGTCTTTCATCCTTTGGGGAGCATAGATTACCCTTGAGAATCTCACAAGAGTTTTGGATGCTTTCTTCCTAAAACTGCCATTTGTAACACATTTTTCCATACAACAGGGCTACTGATATGCTAGA
The DNA here is from genome assembly GCF_001704415.2 of Capra hircus. Classification (NCBI taxonomy): domain Eukaryota; kingdom Metazoa; phylum Chordata; class Mammalia; order Artiodactyla; family Bovidae; genus Capra; species Capra hircus. The sequence goes on from NC_030829.1 coordinate 31,930,647, forward strand.
GAGGTCAAGGATTCTGGATCTAGACAGACATGTAGAATATTTTCTACTCTTCCTTGCCCTTCGGATAGTATAGTAAACTACTGGTTCAATACTGGCTTCCCAGGTCACTCAGTGGTAAAGAATCTGCCTGCCAATGCAGGAGGCCCTGGAGACTTGGGTTCAATCCCTGGGTTGGGAAGATCCCCTGAAGTAGGAAATGGCAATTCACTCCAGTATTCTTGCCTGGAAAATTCCATGGACAGAGGAGCCTGGTGGGCTACAGTCTTTGGGTTGTAAAGGGTTGGACCTGACTGAATATGTGTGCACGGTTCAATAGTGGTTGCCCTTATTCCCAAGAAAATTGATTTCTACTTTAAATATTCTTAAATGATTCAAATATTAGAAATGGCCTACAGAGTCATCTAGTGAAATGAACAAGCAAAATGTAGATTATCATACAGTGTTTTAAAAAATGAAAATATTGAAAGTGTTAGTTGCTCAGTTGTGTCTGACTCTTTGCGATCCCATGGACTGTGGCCCATCAGGCTCCTCTGTCCATGGGATTCTCCAGGCAAGAATGCTGGAGTGGCTTGCCATTTCATTCTCCAGGGGATCTTCCCTACCCCAGGATCAACCTGGGTATCCTGCATTGCAGACAGATTATTTACAATCTGAGCCACCAGAACTGAATCCATATCCATCAACTTGGATCACTTAAAAAAAAAAAATGAACAACTTGTTATTAAGTGAAACACACAGGCTATGGTACCTTTTACATGCTGTGATATCATGTATATTCAAAAACACAAATAACACAGATAAAATATTACTATATAATATACATAGAAACATATATCTATACTGAAATTTGGAAGGATTCATACAAAATTCAGGATGGTAGTTGCTTCTTGGGATTTAGAGATAAGAATAAGACTGGGAAGAGAAGGCAAGGGGAATGTCAAGTTTTTTGGAAACTCATTTCTTCTAATTGAAAACAAAGGACAATGGGCAAAAAAAAAAAAAAAAGCTAAAACATCCAATCCTGATGGGTAGCTGCAAGGATGTTGGTTATATTCTGTATTTTAAACTGAATTATTCAGTATTTTAAATTTTTTTCTGAAAGAGGAAAAAAAATCTCAGATATATAATGGAGATTTTCAGTTACTGAAACTCTAAAAGACATTATCCCACTCCTTCAAAGTATACTGGGTCCCTTACAAGTTTACTGTGTATTATGTTTGCTTTGGCAAAACAAGCAAACTGCCCTGAAATGCCTTGCATGCATGGCTTCATTTTTACAGTCATTGATTCACAAGTGTATTTTTCTTTTTCTGCCCACCTAGTTCTTATTCATGGTAGAGAAGTCAACGTGGATCCTCTAAAATATTTTAGTTTTCCTCTATATTTGGGCAGATTCAGTAAAGAGATGAAGGTAGGAAACATGTAGGGGAGGAGAGAGGCAGAAAGTTTTCTGGATTCATGAATGGAAGTAGATTTATACTGGTCTTATGAATGTTAGAACCAATTTAGGTTATGTGACCATGTGAATAAAAGCCATTTATTGCAAATTATATGCTCCAAAGCCAGTGAATATCATCATCATCATGTTTTTTTAAACAATGTACAACATTTGAAATCACATAATTAGGAACATCATTTAAATCTTAGCAAGAAAACAGAAGCAGATGTTTGTAACGGAACAGCCCCAGGTTAGAAGCCAACTGGGCAAGGTTTCCCTTCCTGTTCCACAGTAAATAGCCACTTGCCCTTGGGCAAGTCACCCTCACTCTCTGAGCCTCTATTTCCTGATCTACAAAATGAGGGGATTGGAATGGATCAACAGTCACAACCTGGAGGCCCTTGAGTTGTTTCAAGCCTGCAAATATGTTTTTGTTTGGCCAAGTGCTTAAAATGGTTTCAAACTAGTTGTCAACATTTGGTAACTGAGAGATTTTAATAAGCATCCAGAATTCTGGGTTCTCTCGAAAAGCAAATCTGACAACACTGTTTCTCAACCATGGATTGTTGCTGAGTAGTGGAGATCTTTGTAGACAGGGCATGTGCTTTCTAATTTGACCCAATGTACTTATTTGTGTTCTTGCCCGACCCTTCAAAGCTTTGAATTTGTAACCTATGGACCGAAAGTTCTCTAAATTTTTCCGAATCTAATCATTTCTCGACCCTAAAAAGGGATTGCAGCATGGCAACAGGGTCTTCCAACTGAACCAGACATATGGAAAGCTGAAACAATATCACCACCAAATTGAAAGAGCCCTTCTAGTCATTTTTGGTTTCCCTGGTAGCTCAGAGTGTAAAGAATCCACCTGCTATGTGGGGGACCTGGGTTCATTCCCTGGGTTGGGATGATCCCCTGGAGGAGGGCATGCAACCCACTCCCGTATGCTTGCTTGGAGAATCCCCATGAACAGAGGAGCCTGTGGGCTACAGTCCTTGGGGTCATAAAGAGTTGGACATGTTTGAGCGACGAAGCACAGCACAGCGCAGACATTTCTGGAGTGTGGAGGAAAAACATGTTGAGCTAATGGAAATTGTGTTGCCCTGTTCTATTTATTTTTAAAGGAAATCATGAATTTTTGATGAAATAATCCTAGAAACATGAAAAGCAAGTCTAATGATTAAAGAGTGGCCTGTTTATAGAAAATTAGCATATCTAGATTAACATTTTTAAAATCTCCTTTCAGGAATAACAGAACAACATCAAGTTATATAGCTTGGACTTTAAATCTTTCCACCAAAGACACTCAAGTACATCCACACATATGAGTCCAGAGGCTTCTGTTAACATATTCCAGTTTTAACCATGAGCAACTCAGGAAACACCAGACAGGCCAAAATACATGCCAGTTTGCAAGCTTTCCATTGAAAGTGAGTTATTTCCAAAGTCATTACTAAATGATCTACTCCAACAAGAATGGAATCTTTGTGATTAAGTAACATTGTCGCAGAATTGCTAAAGGACATTGGTTTTATTTCCGAAGGACTGTCCTTGGCCTTTGGCAGGAAAGATGATAGTCTCTGAACAATCTGATTTAAGATTTCCTTGGACCCCAGTGCTCACGCTATTCACTAAGGAGCTGGACTGCAGGGCTGGCCTTTCTCCACGGTGTCTCAGCCAGTGAACTGCCAAAAGAAAATGATTAAAAAGCATTTTCACATATAAAAAGGACTTAGTGATGTACCCTCAAAGGATATTACAGTTATGAGGACTTCACTGGTGGTCCAGTAGTTAAGCCTTCACCTTCCAGTGCAGGAGGTGTGGGGTTGATCCCTGGCCTGAGAGCTGAGATCCCACATGCTTTGCAGCTAAAGAACAAAAAAACAAAACAGAAGCAACACTGTAACGAATTCAATAAAAACTGTAAAAATGGTTCACATCGACAAATCTTTTTTATAAAAGATAATTATGTGTGCATCATTGTGAGGTTCCCATTCAAGCATATCACTTCTATAATCTGGAAGTGAGGGCAGATAGCCTAACACAAGTTCACATTCAAAACTAATTATCAGCAACAGCTTCCTACTAGGTTGAATTCTATGAATTTGCTGATACTTGACCTTTAACTGCAACAAGGCAATGTCTTATGATTTACCCTAATATTAGTTTGTGTTTCAGTTCAGTTCAGTTCAGTCGCTCAGTCATGTCCGACTCTTTGCAACCCCATGAATCGCAGCACACCAGGCCTCCCTGTCCATCTCCATCTCCCGGAGTTCACTCAAATTCACGTCCGTCGAGTCAGTGATGCCATCCAGCCATCTCATCCTCCGTTGTCCCCTTCTCCTCCTGCCCCCAATCCTTCCCAGGATCAGAGTCTTTTCCCATGAGTCAACTCTTCGCATGAGGTGGCCAAAGTACTGGAGTTTCAGCTTTAGCATCATTCCTTCCAAAGAAATCCCAGGGTTGATCTCTTTCAGAATGGACTGGTTGGATCTCCTTGCAGTCCAAGGGACACTCAAGAGTCTTCTCCAACACCACACTTCAAAAGCATCAATTCTTCGGCGCTCAGCCTTCTTCACAGTCCAACTCTCACATCCATACATGACCATAGGAAAAACCATAGCCTTGACTAGACGGACCTTAGTCAGCAAAGTAATGTCTCTGCTTTTGAATATGCTGTCTAGGTTGATCATAAATTTTCTTCCAAGGAGTAAGCGTCTTTTAATTTCATGGCTGCAGTCACCATCTGCAGTGATTTTGGAGCCCAAAAAAATAAAGTCAGCCACTGTTTCCACTGTTTCCCCATCTATTTCCCATGAAGTGATGGGACTGGATGCCATGATCTTCGTTTTCTGAATGTTGAGCTTTAAGCCAATTTTTTCGCTTTCCTCTTTCACTTTCATCAAGAGGCTTTTTAGTTCCTCTTCTGTTTCTGCCATAAGGGTGGTGTCATCTGCATATCTGAGGTTATTGATATTTCTCCCGGCAATCTTGATTCCAGCTTGTGTTTCTTCCAGCCCAGTGTTTCTCATGATGTACTCTGCATAGAAGTTAAATAAGCAGGGTGACAATATACAGCCTTGACGCACTCCTTTTCCCATTTCGAACCAGTCTGTTGTTCCATGTCCAGTTCTAACTACTGCTTCCTGACCTGCATACAGATTTCTCAAGAGGCAGGTTAGGTGGTCTGGAATTCCCATCTCTTTCAGAATTTTCCACAGTTTATTGTGATCCACACAGTCAAAGGCTTTGGCATAGTCAATAAAGCAGAAATAGATGTTTTTCTGGAACTCTCTTGCTTTTTCCATGATCCAGCGGATGTTGGCAATTTGATCTCTGGTTCCTCTGCCTTTTCTAAAACTAGCTTGAACATCAGGGAGTTCATGGTTCACGTATCATCATTAGCACACTTAAAACAAAGTACTTATTTATGTTGATTTACATTGTGATGTATACAAAGATTGTACATAGTAACTTCATATGTTTGTGCCACGTTTGACTATAAAAACACAGCAGCCTTAGGTTAGTGAAAGGAGAGGCTTTCATTTCATCTCAGTGCATGTGCAAAGGCCCTGAGGTTAAATGGAAAGATGAGGCATCAATTACAATAAACTCTCCCCACAGAGGCATGAAGTAACAGGTCATCCTTTTGTTATTTACGAGTGTGTTAAGTGCCTTCAGGGACAGAGTGTGTCCAGGCTTACACAAAAATGCATGATACATAGTACCTTTTCAGAAGAGGCGGAGTAACTTAGAGTGTATCAAGAGATGGCTGTTAGTCTCATTAATGGGATTCTTAGTAATTGACCCTGAGCAACAGACTAGCTGTATAAGTGTGGTTTTTGATATGGATAATATTTCTGACATGTAATTTTTTTAATCCCTACGGTGAATCTAGAAAATAGTCCTATCTATCCAACTCATTACATTAATAATAAAATCATCAAAAAAGTTTAAATCTCACGTTGCGGTGGGGAAGACCTCCATTCCCACAGTCAGAAAGACCTGGGATCAGACCTTAACACCTGACTTACCAGCTGTGTGGGCTTCCTAGGTGGTGCTAGTGGTAAAGAACCTACCTGCCAATGCAGGAGACACAAGAGACATGAGTTCAATCCCTGGGTCAGGAAGATCTCCTGGAGGAGGGCATGGCAACCTGCACTAGTATTCTTGACTGGAGAATCCAACAATGGATAGAGGAGCCTGGTGGACACAGTCCATAGGGTTACAAAGAATTGGACACAAGTGAAGCAACTTAGCACATAACACATTACTGGCTGTGTAATCTTTAGCAAATGCTTTCACTTCTCTGGGCCTCTGTTTCCTTGTGTGTAGTATGGAGAGAACAAGATGCTGACTTACGTAGGGTTACTATTAATAACTAAAAGGGACCACATCCATAATGTGCTTAACAAACATGAGCATGTTTTCCTTATTATAAAGTAAGAAACATTTGCCCATTCACACGCTTTTAGCCACAAAATATGCAAGCAGTATATATGTTCTTTTCCCACATCTGGGTTTTCAGCAGGAGATCTTTGGAAAGCACAACGTTGCTGAAGCTAAAAGGATTGAATATTACAGTGATAGTGTATTTTTTTTCATTGTCAAAAACTCATCCAGTAAGTGTATATCTACCTCTAGCACAAACAAATACATGCATACATAAACCTATTTATTTTGGAAATAAAATGTTTATGAAGCACGCTCTCATTAATTCAGAGGCGGAACCTCATGATACACATACGAAAACACATTCCTTTATACTGCACAGAACAGAGATAAAGGACTTGAAAGTGAGAGTCCAGGGAATTTCTAGCACCGCCTTGCACCAAAGCGCTCAGCCTTCAACATTCTGTTATGCACAGAGCAATAGGTGAGGCCTCATTTTCACTGGAAAAGCTATCAGGGCAGAATTGCTTGCTTTTGTTGCTTATGGCTGTCATTTTGTTCATAGGCATTTGTCTTGTCTCATCAACTAAATTTTGAGATTCTGAAAGTCAAGACCCATTTGTTTTATCTTGATTGTTGCCATGTTTCTACATAGTGCCCTAACCAGCATTAAATATTCACTAGTCAGGATAAGGGGACAACAGAGGATGAGATGGTTGGATGGCATCACCGATTCAATGGACATGAGTTTGGGTAAACTCTAGGAGTTGGTGATGGACAGGGATGCCTGGCATGTTGCAGTTCATGGGGTCGCAGAGAGGCGGACACAACTGAGCGACTGAACTGAACTGAACTGAGTCATCCCAAAAGTATAGGAGTTGTTATTTGTTTTTTCTCTGAGTGTGTTTCTTCCAGCCAAACCCATAATATAGATCATAAGTGGGTGGTCCATAAATGGATTTAGCCTGAAGACATCTTTCATTTTATGTACAGAATATTTTGAAATTTTTGGTTGGTGTCAAGAATTTTTAAATGTTGGGAGATTTCATGTCAAAATCCAAATTTCCAGCTTTGGTTGAAAAATTAAAACATCTGATCAGTGGGACCAGCTTCCCCACATGGCAGCAGTGTGCTAGGAATGCCAGTGGCTGCGTCCTTTAGAAGGGGAGAATGCATTCTCTGGTTTGCCACAGTCTCGCCATTCCCCATTGCTTCACAGCTGTCTAGTTCACTGCTTTGTTACTTACTTGGACCATGAGTTTGTCACTTTTGAGAAGTTCTCAGGTTGCTTCTTCACACTTATAGTCTCTGGGGCTTCTCTGCTTTTCTGTTCAGTCACCGAACATACTCTCGCGTAACTGGAACAGTTTCTCTTAGGAAAGCAGTTGGAAGTGCTCCCTTCTTCAGGAAGCCATTTCCGGTTTTCCTCACTCAGATGCATCCTTTGAATTTCGCTTTTACGTATATCACTTTTCACCTTGCCTAGGAAAAAAGCACTTGTTACAGGGCCTTGCTCATGATAAGCACTCAAAACACCGAAGCCTTATTAGTACAGCTATTCACGTTTGCATCTTTTCTTGCAAATTGTTAAATCCCTTGCTAGAGAAAAGGATTTACTCATCTTTGTACCCCAGTTCCAGAGATTTATGTGGAATTAGTATAAATGTTCATTTAATTAAATATAAATTCAAACAGAGCTGGATTCATAATAAAAATTTGTTAAATTAGGGTGGAAAAACATCTGTGGACCTGTGACATTGAGTGGGAGACAAATGGTGTAGGGGAAGGGCGAAGCAGTGTTTCTCATGCAATGAGAATTTTAAAAAAAACCTTGTTAAAAATACAAATTTCTGGTCAAGGAGCCTTCTTTAAAAAAAAAAAAAAAAGGTATATATTTATTTATTTTTGGCTGTACTGGATCTTCATTGGTGCACAGGCTTTCCGTAGTTGCAGCAAGTGGAGGCTACTCATTGTTGGGATGTATGGGCTTCTCAGTGTGGCAGAGCGTGGGCTTAAGCATAAGGACTTCAGTAGTTGTGGCTCACAGATTCTGTAGAACAGGCTCAGTAGTTGTGGTACACGGGCTTAGTTGCCCCTTGACATGTGGGATATTAGTTCCCCAACCAGGGGTTTGACCTGTGCCCTTGCATTACTAGGCAGATTCTTAACCACTAGACCACCAGGTAAGTCCCTCCATGAGCCTTTTGGAGCTGAGGTCCAGGAGTCTAGATTTGATCAAGCTCTATAGCGAGTTTCTAGGCATATCAACTTCACAGTAGTTCTCGATTGTGACTGTAACTAATTGCACCTATGGAGCCTAACTCCACTTTGAGATATTCTACTGTGATTGTGTTGAGTATTAAAAACAAAAACAAAACCATCCCCTCTCATTTGCAGCCTAAGTTGATAATTCTGTACTAGGATAAGAATAAATTTAAAATGATTTCTTTGTTCTATTGTATTGTGCCTTTTATTTAGCTATTTTTGAAAGTGATAATGAAAGTGTTAGTCGCTCAGTAGTGTCCAGCTCTTTGAGACCCCATCGACTGTAGCCCACCAGGCTCCTGGTATTTTATAAATATTGGCTTATTGGAAGACTAAGTTAGAAAGAAAGTCACTTTAATACTTTCTTTAATAATATGTAAGTTGTCATCAGGGCTGAATTAGTTAATATACAGAAAGCACTTTAAATTTTTATTTATTTTTGGCTGTACTTTATTATAATAATACTTTAATAATATGAACTAATATTTATTTAGCATTTACCATGGGGAGGTGGTGGTGGTTTAGTTGCTAAATCATGTCCAGTTCTTGCGACCCCATGGACTATAGCCCTCCAGGCTCCTCTGCCAATGGGGATTCTCCAGGCAAGAAAGGTAGAGTAGGTGGCCATGCCCTCCTCCAGGGGATCTTCCCAACCCAGGGATCAAACCCAGGTCTCCCGCATTGCAAGAGGATTCTTTACCTTCTGAGCCACCAGGATAGCCCTGAGGCAAGAATACTGGAGTGAACTGTGATTTCCTTCTCTAGAGGATCTTCCTGACCCAGGGATTGAACCTGCGTCTCCTGAATCTCCTGCACTGCAGGCAATTCTTTACTATTGAACCACCAGGGAAGCCCTTACCATGATTTGGCACTATTAAAACTTTTTAGGACTTCCTTGGTCCAGTGGTTAAGAATCTGCCTGTAAATGTCGGTGACACTGATCTGATTCCTGGTCCAGGAGGATTCTACATGCCACAGAGTATCTAAGCCTGTGTGCCACAGCTACTGAAGACTGCAAGCCTAGAGCCTGTGCTTCACAAGGAGAGAAGCCACCACAGTGAGAAGCCCATGAACCACAGTGAAGAGTAGCTCCCGCCTGCCACAACTACAAAAAAAGTTCCAGTGCAACAGCTAAGACCCAGTGCAGCCAAAAATAAATAAATTAAAATTTTAAAGTGCTTTCTGTATATTAATGAATTCAGTCCTGACAACAACTTAGGTTGAATATTTAGAAAAGCTGGGCTTTCAACCCAGAGAAAACAGCCCTGGAGCTCCTATTGCCAAGCCAGAGCCCCTTTGCACCAAGAAAACCCAGAAAACATCCCACATCTTCCAGAAAATTCTCCTGGACTGCTCTGACCCAGACCAACCTTACTGACATATTTTATGTTGCATTTTTCACATTCAAGTCTGTGTCCAGTTTTTTCCTCCAAATATGCACTGAGCAACTTCTTAGGTGCTCAGCCTTATCCTATTCATCTCCCCTGCATTGGATGGCTCTGCTTTGCCCTACACTCTCGTGTGGTTCTCTAGCAACTGCTTCACATGTACCAGCCTCCTCTCCAAAGAAATTATGCCCTCATTTATGAGGGCAAAGCAAGCATTGATCTCTGCACTGACCTCTTGCCTGTGGTCCTTTGTTGCTGTTCTCCTTGACTAGACAGTATGGCATGGTGGTTAAGGAATCTGCAGACCCAAGTTTAAATATAGGCATGACCTCTTTCTAGTTTCATATTCTTGGGTGGAGCAGTAAACTGCCCTGAGCCACAGGTTCCTCCTCTGCAAAATGGGGATCTTTTCACTCAGCTGACAGAGAATGGTCTGTTGCAATGTGCTAAGAACTGAACTAGGCAAACAAACCCTGGCCTCAAGGGGCTTCCAGGTCAACCCCTTTCTCTCAGAATGAAATGACGTGATACCAAATAAAGTGCTTCCTTAGCTCATGTCAGGGGGTCATGTAATAGGCACTCAATAAATGTTATTCATTTAATATCTTCTATTTAATTAAAAGCAAGCAATCCATTCTGACACCTGAAAAAAATTTAATTAAACCTCACACTGCACAGATACAATATTATACATTACTCCATCTCAAGCTTTTACTGATTTTGCTTTTCATTTCATGTCAGTAGCAGCTATGCCAGGGCCTGGGAAATCAAGACAGCCCCTCTCTCCCCCTTTACCATATATATATTTTCTTTTTTGTAGGCTGGTGGTCAGAATAAGGAGGAGAACAAGGAGAAGAAGAAAAGGAAGAGGAGGGGGAGGAGAAATGCCAATACCAGGGTAACAGAAGCAAGTCTCTTTCAAATACTGATACTGGATGATTCAACCAAAACATTCACCAAAATATAGAGCTGTATAATTGTGTAGTAGTCACAAAATATTCTTCAAAGCGGATTGAGTTTTAAAAATGAATTCATTCATATTGTGTAGAGTAGTGCGTGTGGAACTGGGACACACATTTAAAGCTGTTTGGGAAATATTTTCTCTCGGCCCTGTCCCGTGTACTCCAGGGCTCTATTTGCCAACTCATTTGGAGACAATAGGAAAACCTCAATAGATCCTTCACCAATGGTCCTCCCTTCTTCCTCTTCTCTTCTTTGCCATCCTACACTCAGCATCAGATCAAGGTGGAACCCCTGCCCTGCCGCTTATTAGCGATTTTGAATTAACCCCTCTCTCTCCTTTCTTCATCTGTAAAGAAAACACAATAAAACACTCCTGAATCACAGAACTGTTCTGCCTGGCATTGGGGAGGTTTTCTCTTTCACCCCTCTTCTTTATCTGTCTCTGCTTCTCTGTGTCATCCTCTCTCTTCTTTCTTTTCTCTTTCTCTGTACACTCCCTCCCTTCTTTCTGTTTCTTTCTTTCAAGAGCCGAAACACCAGTTTGCTGGAATCTCAAATTAAGTCATTAGTCGGACCCAGTCCCATCCTTGGCTAGATTTTGTGCCTCTTGCAGCCGCCGGTGTTTTATTCCCTTTATTCTAAGGGCAGTCGAGTCGGGATGCTTGAAACCTGGAAAGCGGAATCAAGTCCCTCCCAGTGCTGTAGAGCTGGAGGGAGAGAAGATAGGCGCGGGCTGGCGACCCCCTCCCTTTTCCCCACTCCTGGCAGCGCCAACTGCTCCGCGCCCCTTGGCACCAGCGCCTTTTCTCTGTCGGGAAGACGAGCCCAGCCCACAGCCGCGCGGCGGGGGCCGAGGGCGCCCCCTCCCTTCTCTCGCTCCCCTCTCCCCTTCTTCCCCTCCCGATACAATGACTGGGCCGGAACAGCGCCTCAGCCGTGTCTCATTGGCAGCGGCCGCCCCAGCCCCCGGAGAGGCGGCGGGAGGGGGCAGCTGGGGAGAGGGAGCCCAGAGCCGGGGCTGACAGCGAAGAGGAGGCAGGCAGGACGGAAGGACTACAGGACACGAGGAAGGCGGCCGGGAGCGCAGCGTTAAGTGTGGATCAAAGCGAGGACGCGCGGCGAGCGGCGGCGGGGGCGACTAACAGCCCTGGGTCGGGGGATGCGGCAGGCGCTGGCTGCCTTGCGAGTCCGGGAGTCTGGCTGCGCGGCTCATGTGCTGAGCTGGAGCTTGGGCAGAGAAGAGAAGGAAAAAAGCAGCCGCCCAGGAAGGCGCTACGTAGAGCGGAGTTGCGGAGCTGGCTCAGAGCCGGGTCCCCAGGTCCTGCGCGGTGAGCATCCGAGACAATAAAGTAGCGGTCGACAGTCCGCCGAGCGCCCGAGGCTGAAGCGGGAGAGCAGGTAGGTGGATGACTGCTCCGGGTGCCCGGAGCGCACTGAGGGGGACGACCGTGCGACGCGCCACCACGGCGCCGCTTCCCGTGCGCCCCGGGCGCAGCGCGCGCGTTTGGAGACCCCCAGTGGAGGTGCGGGTCCCGGGCGCTCCTGCCGGCAGGAAACCCCGCCCCGCCGCTCCCTGGCTGCCTGCAGCCTCCGCTGGAGTCCCTCGGGCACTTGGCGCGGCGGCGCTTCGGTAGCTTTGGTAGTGTGGAGACAGGAAGTTTGGCGGTTTCTGGGCGTTGGCGCTGGTGGGGTTTGCAAACGCGCCTCCAGGGACCATGTGCTTTGGTTGCCGCGCGTTCGTGGGAGGTGGGGAGAAATGCTGATGAATCCCAGATCCCTCTGCCCAGAGATACTTTGAAAAAGCGGCGAAAAGAGTGGAAGGGGGAAATCCGTTGCGTTTGCAGAGGATGCTAAGGGTTTGGTTTGGCTGCTCTTTTCAAATAGGTGTGTCTGCCCCTAGCTGCTGCTGTGTTGAAGTGGCTGTGTGTGTGTGGTTCGCTCCCTCTCTATTTTCTGGAATATTTCACTTTTCACTTTTGTCTAGGGAGGGAAAAACAAAGATGATATTTTGGGAAATTCCATTCGATCTGGGCTAGGGGATGAACTCTTCCTTTGCGTTGAATGATCTGTGCTCCGAACGATATTGCCGAGCAGTGCCTGGTCTTGTTCACAAAAGGGGTGAGAGCTTGTATTAAACCTTCCCCGGATCTGAGAAAGCTGCCGCAGGAGGAGATCTCGCTTGTTCTCCTTTGTGTGGCCGCTTCCTTCCAGATGTGAGAGGGTTGGGCTGGGCGCTCCTGGGTGGGGTAATAATTATCGTGAGCATTCCTGCGATCTGCTAGGACTTGTAAGCATACCAGAGCCAACTCCTCTGAACTTTGCGAACCGACTTGGTCTGCTTGCTGGTGGTACCCAGACGGCAGCGAGGGGGTGGGGGTGGGGGGGGGAGGGGGTGGGGGGGCGGGGGGGTGAGGGGGCAGAACGACCCTGGAGTGCTGACAGCCTCAGTCTTTCGGGAAAGGTAGTTGATCCTTCAAGGTTAGCTAGTGTTTGCCCATAAACTTGTCAACTCATTTGGAGGTTGGGTGCAGGATTTTAGCGCAGTCCCTGACATGCTGTTTCCTGTCGTAAAGAGAATAGGTCTGTGGAGCTTCCCTATCAAACCTCTGCAGGGGAGGAGAAGCAACTTCACCTTACTTAACCTCAGCAGACTGCTCTTTAATCCCCCAAACACACTCTCCTGCCAGTGCAGGAGACCCCGGCTCAATCCCTGGGTCGGAAAAATCCCCTGGAAGAGGAAATGGCAACCCACTCCAGTATTCTTGCCTGGAGAATTGCATGGACGGAGGAGCCTATCGGGCCACAATCCATGGGGTCACAGAGTCGGACACGTCTTAGTGACTGAGCACAGCACACACATACCCTTTAGGAATGGTGCTTCAGAGAATTTACTATGAGACAGGCATCCCAATAGGCAGTTTGGGGCCATCATAAACAGTCCGCGGAGTGGTCAGTTGAGCTCTTGAGGGAGGTTAAGTAACCCGCTGTAAGTTACACTGATAATTTTTTATTTACATCAGGTCTGTTTCCAAATGCCAGGCTCTTAACCATAACAGAGCCTCTAAAAAGGCTGTGTTGTGGTGACACTGATAATGATGAAGCAAAAATAATTACAACACAATAACAATGGATTCATAAGACTAAATCAAATGACGTTTAAAAGAATGGCTGAACAAGGTAAACACTCAGGGTATAATTTGGTCTCTAAATTAAATGTCATAAACTAGGTGATGGGTATATTGATAACTCTATGAGTCTTCTTTTGTGTATCTGAAAAATTTGAAATAAAGAGTAAATGTACCTGCACTTATGTGCATGCATGCGGGGACACACACACACACACACACACACGCACGCACACGCACACTCACCCTTAGCTTTTGAACAGTGCTTATTATTGTTTTCTAAAAGATGGCCAGAAGAATTTATGCAATTCCAAGAACTTCCTGAACATAAGAGGTTTATCATTTCCTCATGACATCTCCAGATATTAATTAAACACTTCATTTGCTTCAGTTCAGTAATGCAGGTGTAACGCATTTGAACACTAAGATGATGGAAATCCACCTAAACTACTATTATAGTGAGGTCTGTTTTTCATGATCCCTGGGAAAAAGTTCTCGGAAGTCTATTCTGAGCATGCAAGCGATTGTCTTAAACTTCACTTGGTTTGGAAATGAATAATGGTTTTCAATTTGCATGTTAGTGGAGGGAAAGTTAATGGCTTCTCAAACAGGCAGACAGCTGTGCATGAGCCTGACAAGCTGGAAAAGTATGGGCAGAGTTAAGTTCACCAGCCTCTCCAGAGGGGAAATTGAGTTTTCTCAGGACTGTTTACTTGACTGGCCTCTATATCTAGCGAGCCTGAGAATCCGAGCTCTCCATTTGAGTCCACAGACTGAATCAAGACTGCAGTGCTTTTGAGCAGACAAAAAGGAAATTTTGGCTAACTGACAATACAAATAAGGTACATGGAAAACAGTTAAAAATATCCTGTTCCCCTCAACCCCTGTCAAAAATGTCCTGTCTTGTCCAGCCTGCAGTAATTGTCTGAAACTTCAGGAACTCTTTATTTTACACACATTACACACTTAAATGAAGGCATCAGTCTTATTATACTGCAAGGAATTTCTCTCTCTTTCTCCCTCCTTCTCTCCATCCCTCCCCCTAAATCTGCCCTAGAGATCTGATGTTATCATGAAGGCACTATTTTAAAATACTCAGCGACTGCTGAGGTTCACTGAAATTATTATCTTTAGCTTATAGATAAATAAGTCATGTAACTCAGCTCATCAGCAGCACTTGGGTGTTAATTTCCTTAGATAGCTCTCTTCTCTCTCTTTGTAGATGTGGTTTTTGTTTTGCTTTAAAAGCCATTTACCTTTTTTTTTTTGGTAATTCATTTATATCTCGATCATTAAGATTCTTTTCTCTGTTAAGTGCGTGTCCTGTGTGGTCTGAGAGAAACTGTAAAGTAGCAATTTTCTGTTGCTAGATGTTTGGTTTAGGAGCCAAACCTCCTATTTTCCTCAACAGCCTGTGTCAGTTTAAAAAAAAATTTCATTCTTTCTGGTGAAATCCATTTTTAACCTAATCTTATAAAGCAGTGTTTTTCAAAACGAAGTTCAGGAAATCAGTTTAGTAGGTCACTCAGTATTTTCCTTTTAAGTATTACAAGGACAGAAAATATCAGCATCATCTTAATGTCAATAAAGGTTCTGTAGTTTCATGAACCTTTGAGTCCGTCCTGAATCTGAGACTGTGTGCACACTTTGCTGGATAAAGTATAAATCACACTATGATTTGCTATGAAAAAGTTTGCAAGTCACTGCCACAGGATGTGTTTGTATCATAAGTTGACAAACACCCAATTTAAATAGAATTAGGATATAGACACACACATATATATATATCCCATATATACAGATTAAATTTTCTAAAAGGTGCATAAGTAAGACTGATTTCAGGAGCATCTTCCTCAGGGTTGAACAGTGACTTCAGGATCTGATCTAATTTTTTTCATCTTTCATTCTGCCTTTTTCTTCCTTCCTTTTTGTTCCCTGTTGGGTAACAATCACAGTAGCAGTTGCCGGTTTACACAATTCTAGATTCAAGACCAGCAGGAAAAGCATAAACCCTCCTTCTCCAGTTGCTGAACAAAACGTCTCAGCACCAGTTCTGACTGGCCCAGTTGGCTTGGCTGAAGGAAACTCTTGGCCCTAGTGGGAGTCCCAGCCAGGCCATGTGGACCGTGGATGCTGGAGGCCTGGACCTCCAGGTGAATACTATTGCTGGGAAGTCGAATGAACGTTCCCCCCAACGCACAAGTGCCTAACTCAACATAGACTGATTTCTGTTCTCTTTGATGCCCAGGATAATGGAGGACAAGCTGATTTATATTCAGGCAGATGGGTTTTCGCTATGATTTTTCGTGTGTGTAAGGAAAGCTTTAGCTGTCACTTTTACCTTGGTCAGTATCAAGATTCGCAGATCAAAATGTAGAACAGGTCAAAGTGATGGTGATGTCTATACTTTCCGGTGACACTGAGGGGGGAAAAAAGGCAGATATACTGATTTAAAACCCATTGCAGACCCCAAATCTCTTTTTCGCACCTATGTGCAAATCTTGGGAGGCAATTCTATTAGTCAGTGTGTTGTGTGAATGTGGTGGCCATGGTTATTTCAGTAGTGTCTTCCAGAAAATTTTATGAAGAGTACATCTCCTTAAGGCCCAAGGGGAATAAATTCTCTGCTCGGCAGGTCTTCGGCCTAGAGGTATTTATCTGAGTCAGTGTCGCTTCACCCCTGGGGATGTGCTGCTTTTAATTGTCCTCTGTCACTGTATGTGCAAGTATCCAGTGGGAAGGGGACCCTATTTGTGTTTGGCTGTGAGAATAATACTCACTTCCAGCAGAGGATCCTGGAAGTCAGGTGATCATGCTGGCTTACCCCGGTCAGTCCTGCTTAATGTCTGTGACTCCAGTTTGAATGATAACTTATATGGTTACTTTACCTATAAAGGATGTTTTGGGGGGCTATGATTAGGAGTCTTTTTAATAGATTAAATTATAAAGAGCTCCTCTTACCAGGCAAGATTAAATAATATTTAAGAATGCGTGCCAGGGCTTCCCAGCTGGTGCTAATGGTAAAGAATCCATCTACCAATGCAAGAGTGTACATGTTTACATGGTGAAAATATAAAGGAAAGTGGCTTAACTTTTTCTGTGCTTTAATTCCTTATCTCTAAAATAGGGAGAATAAGAGTTCCTACCTCATTGTGTGAATAGAGGATAAAATAAAATTGTTTCATGTGATGCCTGCTACATACTAAATATTTCATAAATGTTAACTATTATTTGTGCTTTGATGAAGCTAGGAACAATAGTAATAGTTATTTTTTGTAACTGAACACTATGTGCCACATTTAAGTCTAAGAATTTTTTTAGCTATCATTTTCTTTATCACAAGTCTTGTGATCTGAATGTTATGGCCATTTGTTGTTGTTATTACTCCCGTTTTCCAGATGAGGAAAACTGAGATTTAATGAAATTAGCAAGTAATAAAGCCATTACTTGCAACCCCCAGTCCTTTTGATTCCAGAGCTTCTGCTCTAATTTATTATGTTATATTGTTAGACTTGGAAGGGAGTTTTGAGATAAGCCAGCCTTCAAAAATGACTCCAATATGTGATGTGACTTGGCAAGTTATTTAAGGGTGGTGCAGGCCAGAACCAAGGTTTCCTGCCTCCCACAGCCATTGATAAATTGAGGACAAATGCATCCACCCAACAAGGTGAGAGCAGGAACAAACTGGGAACACTGCATCTGGAGTTGGGAAGATGTCTTCTAATTCAGCTACAAAATGTCTAGTACTGTCTTACTAGGGTACCTAAACTCCTGGGGGTATATGGGTTAATTTTAGGTGATAGATGGAGAATCATTTTACTTCAGTGATTATTTTAATGTGTGCCAAAAGAATTTGTTTTTACACTCAGAACTTCAAACTTTATTAAATAATAAATTTCTTCTTGCCTTGCCTAATAAATTATTAACAGACAATATTATTGCTTAGGGTGAGGCTAGCAAGACAGTGTCAATGTAAAATCACTTAAAAATATATATTAGGTGAAACATAGGGTGGGTAGTACTGGAAAATGGCAAAAGCTATAAAAAGGAAGATGTGAATGACTGAAGTCTGGGAAATGCTGGATTAGAGCAATGTTTGTCCAACTGTCTGCATAAGACTTAGTTGGGAATCAGATTGTGGTTAAGTAGATCTGGGTTGGAGTCTGAGTTTCTGGATTTCCAACAGGCTCCCTGGTGATGCCAGTGGGGCTGGTCTGTGGACCATACTTCACCTAGGAAGGGATCAGAGAACCTAGAAGATTCTTTGACACATGCTGAGTGTTGAGGAGGATTCAAAGAAATGTAAGGTATAATGAAATACCACCTCACACTTGTCAAAAAGGCTATTGTCAAAAAATCTTCAAGTGACAAATGTTGGCAAGGATGTGGAGAAAAGGGAACCCTCTTACACTATTGGTAGGAATACAAATTGATACAACTGCTATGGGAAACAGTCTATAGGTTTCTAAAAAAAAAAAAAACTAAACTAAAAATAATACTACCATATGACCCAGCAGTTCCACCCCTGGGTATATATCTGAAAGAAACAAAAATACTAATTTGAAAAGATACATGCACCCCAACTGAAGGCAGGAGGAGAAGGGGCAACAGAGGATGAGATGGTTGGATGGCATCACCGACTCGATGGATGTGAGTTTGAGCAAGCTCCAGGAGTTGGCGATGGACAGGGAAGCCTGGTGTGCTGCAGTCCATGGGGTCGCAAAGAGTCGGACACGACTGAGCGACTGAACTGAACTGAATGTACCCCAACATTCATAGCAGCGTTATTTGTCCCTCAACAGATGAATGGATAAAGAAGATGTGATGTATTGGGTTGGCTTTTTCCTTCACATGTATATATACACACACGTACACACAATGGAATACTACTACTCAGTCATAAAAACAGAATGGAATTTTGCCATTTTCAACAAAATGGGTGGACTTTGAGAGTATTATGCTAAATGAAGTAAGTTCAAAAGAGACAAATATGCATGATATCGCTTACATGTAGAATATAAAAAATAAAACAAATTGGTGAATATAATAGAAAGAAACAGACTTATAGACATAGAGAACACATTAATGGTGACCAGTGGGGAGAGGGAAGGAGGGGGGGCTCAAAATAGGGGTAGAAGATTAAGAGGCCAAACTATTAGGTGTAAAATAAATAGGCTACAAGGCTATATTGTACAACACAGAGAATATAGTCAATATTTTATGATAACTATAAATAGACCATACTTTTAAAAAATTGTGGATAACTATATTGTACATCTGTAACTTATATTCAGTTCAGTTTAGCCGCTCAGTCGTATCCCACTCTTTGAGACCCTGTGGATTGCATGGACTGCAACATGCCACACCTCCCTGTCCATAACCAACTCCTGGAGTTTACTCAAACTCAGGTCCATTGAGTCGGTGATGCCATCCAACCATCTCATCCTCTGTCGTTGCCTTCTCCTCCCACCTTCAGTCTTTCCCAGCATCAGGGTCTTTTCCAGTGAGTCCATTCTTCGCATCAGGTGGCCAAAGTATTGGAGTTTCAGCTTCAGCATCAGTCCTTCCAGTGAATGTTCGGGACTGATTTCCTTTAGGAGGGACTGGTTGGATCTCCTTGTTGTCCAAGGGACTCTCAAGAGTCTTCTCCAACATATCATACATCAGCTATTTTTCAAAAAACAAAAACCATAGAGAAATGTAAGGGAATCCTATTTCTTAGAAGCTTAAGCTGGTTGGGGAGAAAAGATGTGAAGGAAGGTGGGTGGTAAACTCCCCCATCCATAGAAAGTGCAACACAGAAGGAGAGAGAGGTACAGAGACCATGGTCTGCCCCAGAGATGCTGCAGTGGGGTAGCAGGAGGGGGTTGGGTTTTGGTTTGGTCTGAAAGATTCGTAGCAGCAAGTGGAGAGTTCCCAGACAGGCTTGATGAGCACGAGGAAGGGTGCAAGAAGCAGATAAGACTCCAAAAAAATGCCTGCACCTACAAAGTGGTAATTTCAGTAACAATCTGATCAACACACTGAAACATTCACTTAGAATAAGCTCTGTCTTCTAAGAACAAGCCCTGTTGCCTGGTCCTGATAGTCTGCATTGACTGTGTCTCTATCAGTGCCAGCTACTTGCCACGTGCTTTCCAGACAGTATATATTTCATTCTGTCTCCAGCATGAGCCACAATAGCTCACACTTTGTAGAGGTGAAAAGGGAGGCTTGGAGGGGCTGCACCCTTGTTCAGAAACACAGCTGGTTAGTAACAGACCTGGAATTCAGAGTCAGCTGGGTCTGTGTTTTCTTGGACGACATGCTGCAAGTGACTCTGCTTTATGTTATCCCTGACAGTCACAGCCAGAGAGGCTCAGCTCTCTCTCCAGAGAGCATACCTCATCAGAGATGCTAACCGCTCATCTTGTTTCAGATGAGAATATTGCCCCCGAAAACAGATCCTGAACCCTCAGCCAGAGATGATTATATTTCTGCTTTGCTGAATAAGCCATGACCAGACTGCAGTTTTTAGCATTGTGACCTTCCATGAGAAATGGGTTCAAAACTGCCCCCTTGCCCTACCCCTTTCTTCTGCAAATAGACACAGAATGTTCTGTTGCAACAAGGAGGCACTTTCCTTAGGAAGTACCAAGTAGCCCAGAGAGACAGTTATTGGAAATAATTATGCCTCTGCCACAGCATGGGGCCCATCACTGCCTCTCCTGATTTTCAAAAGGTCTTTCTGGAATACCAGCATCCATCTTCCAGCTGGTGCTTATAACAGCCGACAGCGTTGGTAGGGAACCTGACAATGGATGAGGCCTGAGGATTGTTTTCTGGCTTCCCTTGGTGCACCTGACTGAGCCTAGCCATCAATTCAGTCCTCACCAAAGAGCAGGGGGACCATATGTGACCTGAATGGGAGGCCCAGATCACAGAGCCAGTTCTGGCCCTGGTTCATCCAAGTGTAACACTCAAGCAGGGTTCTGCTAGATGAGGGCGGAGTTGGGGAGAAAGAGTTGTGATCCTGGGTGGAGAGTCTGAAAGGCTGAGTTCTGATCCCATCTCAGCAGCATACTGACCTTAGCCATGTTAATTACATCTCTGATTTCTCAAGTGGGGGATGATATTTACATTATGAACCACCAGACGTGTGCTCAGACTTCAAATCTTATTAAAGATTTGCACTTTATCCACAGCCATTGCACTCTTCTCGCATTAAAACTTCTAAAAGGGCTCAGAGAACACCTCCCTGTGTTCAGAGGGATGGAGGAGAGACAAGATGAATGTAGAGAATTAAGAGATACAAACTACTATGTATAACACAGAGAAGCTACAAGGATATATTGTACAGCCAAGGGAATATAGCCAGTATTTTCTATCTTTTAAATGGAATATAAGCTATAAAAATATTGAATCACTGTGTTGTGCACCTGAAACTAATATACTATTGTAAATTAACTATAATTTTTTAAAAGTCTTAGATAAATGCCTTTTTTTTTATTTTAATTTTTACTTTATTTTACTTTACAATACTGTATTGGTTTTGCCATACGTTGACATGAATCCACCACAGGTGTACATGCGATCCCAAACATGAACCCCCCTCCCACCTCCCTCCCCACAACATCCCTCTGGGTCATCCCCGTGCACCAGCCCCAAGCATGCTGTATCCTGCATCAGACATAGACTGGTGATTCGATTCTTACATGATAGTATACATGTTTCAATGCCATTCTCCCAAATCATCCCACCCTCTCCCTCTCCCTCTGAGTCCAAAAGTCCGCTATACACATCTGTGTCTTTTTTGCTGTCTTGCATACAGGGTCATCATTGCCATCTTTCTAAATTCCATATATATGTGTTAGTATACTGTATTGGTGTTTTTCTTTCTGGCTTACTTCACTCTGTATAATCGGCTCCAGTTTCATCCATCTCAACAGAACTGATTCAAATGTATTCTTTTTAACAGATAAATGCCTTTAAAAGAGCGTCTTTATCTTTAGTGTGTTGGTTGGTGGAACATTTCAGTAATGTTATTTGCTGTGCGGTAAAAATGATCTTCAGTGTAACTTCTCCTATCAAGTGACCTTTCAGTTTTAAACATATCTTGAAACATTAAGATAGTGTGACTTCTTTGATAAATCAGGGAAGTTAAGGGTATTTGAGGCCACCACCAATGAAGTGATTGCATCCATTTAAACCTGCAAGTTGAAATGCAGGATCCTGATTAAGTAATAAAAACCATGTGCCCTTAGACTGGGACCAGAAAGCCCAGTCCCAATGCGGCCGTAAGACACAAATTGAGGACATATCATGGTAATTTGCTCCAACTGTGTTAAATTAATTCAATTTGTATTTTGAAGAGAGGAAAAAAAAAGAAACATGCTGTTTTATATACTTCCCTGTGCCCACTCTCGCTGTACTTTCACTGCCTAGAAGAATGGGCTGTCCAGTTTACTAGGGGTCAAGAGTTTGTCGCAAACAGTCCGAGCCATGAGTGGTTCTTGGTGCACTCTCTAGCGCTGAGCTTGATTACACTTGGGAAAGCGTAGGGGTGGACTATCATTGGTCTTTTCCAGATATCAGAGGAAAGCTGTGAAAAAAGGGTATTTAAAAATTGGTATTTTGTTAGTAAATGTTCATTCTATTGGATAGATTCTTTCACTCGATAATAAAAGGTGGAAATGTTAACTGCCTTCTTTCAGAGTACACAGTGCGAACTTCCACCCCACAGCATTGTCAAGGAATAAGACATCTGTTTCATTGAAGTGATTTTTCCAGGTGATTACAGCTTACCTCTGCCCACCCACATTATATTTTTGCTTGAACTGTTTCTGATGGAAACGTGACACGTACTTTACTTTTTTACATGGAGTCTGCAAATGTGGATACAACTTTCCTTGACTTGGGCTTCTCATGATAAACATCCAGTTTCGTCCCTTGCCTTCATCCTGTTACTGTTTGACAGCAGACTTGCATTGGGCTGAGTGACTTTGTATAAATAATCACATATTTTTATTCTTTTGTAGTTGTCATTATTCCTAATAATAGCGCTCCTCTGGGTAGTTAGCAAATCCCAGGCTGGGTGCTAAGAATGTCATATACATTATAGTCTTGGTTAGTCTGCCTGACTCCCTACCCCCACCAAGAAATGAGATTATTCCTTCCATTTAGGGGGAGAAAACTGAGCTTTAAAAAACTAGTAGTGAGTGGTGGAGCTGTAATTTGAACCTGGGTCTCTAACTGCAGGATGTCTGTTGCTAGGTGTTACAAGAGTTGCCTCTTGGTCTGCTTCTCCTCTCTGTATATTTCTGTCTCTCCTCCTACTTCTGAAACCTTCCCCCAAGTAAAAGCCCAAGATGACTTCTGTGTCTTTTTTTACAGAGCATTTGTTGGTATCTTTTTCCTTCAGTGGAGTTCTGAGAATATTTTTGCTGATTCCTAGGTTCCCAGGCATCTTCTGCACAGTTGCAGTTTCTGGAGGTCAAACCTGCGAGTTCATCACTATGAGCTAAGGCTTTGGGTGGATTGGTTATAGCAGGGGTCCCCAACCTCTGGAATCTAATGCCTGATGATCTGAGGTGGAGCTGATATAATAATAGTAGAAATAAAGGCCATAGTAAATGTAATGTCCCGAAACCAATACCCTCAACCCCATGGTCCACAGAAAAATTGTCTTCCATGAAACAAGTCCCTGTTGCCAAAAAGGTTGGGGATCACTGTGTTATAGAATTTACTGCATTATGATTTAATAGCATAATCAAGAAACCTGCAATCAGAGGAATGCCTGACAAGTCTATAATTTAGGGGTCAGCAAACTTTTTTCTATGAAGGGCCTGTTACTAAATATATTAGATTTTGCAGGCCATACGGTCTGGGTTGTAGCTACCTAAATCAGTCTTTGCATGGCAAGAATAGCCACAGATCAGACATAAAATGATGCATGAAGCTGTATTCAAGTAAAACCTTATTTACAAAAACAAGCAGTGGGCAGGGATTGGCCCACAGGCTTGTCGTTTGTCAACACCTGTTACAATGGACAAAAGAGCCACTCAGGGTATTTAAAAAACCAAGCTAGGGTGAGAGTTCAGAGGCTGTGTAGAGCAGTGATTTCACCCAGACTCTGGAGACAATGCCTTGATGTGTCTCCCATCTTACCCACTAACTACTATAACTTAGCCAGTTATCTTAACCTCTCTGTTTCTCGATTTTGTTTTAAGGTTAGGACAATAATAGTCCTTCCCTATCAAGACTGCTTTGCAAATTAAAGGAATTGTTTGTCAAGTACTGAGAACAACGCCCAGAGCACATTTACATTTTGAAAGTGACCCCAAACTTAAATGTCAGCTGAAATAAAACAATTGTCTCTAGTTTTTTGGTTGTAAAAATCAGAGTGAAATTGAAGAGTGTGACTTTGGTTTTCCTTTATCGTCTGTGTCTCTGCTTTGCTGCTGTTTGGATGTGGCTGGCTGTGGGATAACACAACATTCTTAGTTAAGACAGTGAATTTGGAAACTATCTCTTCCCTTTCACCCCCTTCACTCAATCGATCAAGATGGGGCTTGGCAGGTGTACTCCCCACTTGTGAAGCTCTGGGTTCTCTATCCTATTTGGGGATGAAAGGAAACTTCTAAAATAGTTGCCTCACGTGTGTTCAAAAGGATACCGCTGACACTCATTTGCTCCACCCTGGGTTCTCTCTCACCTTTCTTCTCCTGGGCATCCAGCTATTTTTAGTGACGTATTTTAATCAGAGATGAACTTGTGAAGATCTCTGGCCCAAAAATGAAAGAGTATGTCACAGCTGAATGAGAGACGGGGTAGGGGGAGGCAGCGGGGAGTCATGTCCCAGGTCTGAGGACATAAATAGCAAAGGGTGTGAATGCACCAGGATGTGGAAACCTCTGTGAAGCAGAATCCACATGTGTTGTATGAACAGCACAATGTGAAAGGAAGACCTGTGAATTTGAAGATTAGAGTGAGAGTGATGTTATGTATCAGATAAGGTAATTTTGACCCTGAAGTTGACATGTGAGTCTTCGGAGGAAAGTTGTAAGTATATCTGGAACCAGAAAGATACGTGTTTGATTCCAGAGTCCGTCACCCAGTTGTGCTTACATTGTGCAGATCATTGTACACCGTGAGCCTCAAGAGGAAGATTACTCCCAACTCTTCAGTATGTGTAAAACAACAGGTTAAGATAACAAGACATCATTCTTAAAGTTCTCTTGTTGATGGGTCACTGTCAGACTCAAAAAAATAATAGTGATTAATTCTTGATTGAAAATTTTGGGTAGAGATGTCTTTTCTTTCTTTTCTTTTTAATATTATTCTTTCAAGCCTGCATCCTTGAAATGGCCAAGGGCAGGAATGGTAGACAGAATGTACATACTAAGGATGAGGGGGGAGGTGAGAAGTTTCCAGTTGTTTGGGCCCACCTTATGAGTCATCTGGCAGGCATGTCCTCTCGATGACCTGCTCCCACACCAGAAGATGCCAGATCTTCAAGGTGGGAAGTGTCTGGGTCCCTCTACTACTGTGTGGGCCAGAGCACTGCTACCAGCTCCCACCCGCTGCTACGGCCACTCTCTACTTTGACTTGGACTTGAACCAGAACTAATCTAAACCACTCTTGCTTGGTCTGTGCTCCAACCAAGAACCTATGTTGTAACTGATATAAAGGTTTGACACATGACTTAGCTTCAACTAACTGGGAGTTGCTAGAAAGATCATGGGAGTTGGAGCCAGAAGACCTGGGTTTAATCCTAGTTCTGTCACTTGCTGCTGCTGCTGCTGAGTCGCTTCAGTCGTGTCCGACTCTGTGCGGCCCCATAGACGGCCTCCTTCCAGGCTCCTCTGTCCCTGGGATTCTCCAGGCAAGAGCACTGGAGTGGGTTGCCATTTCCTTCTCCAGTGCCTGAAACTGAAAAGTGAAAGTGAAGTCACTCAGTCGTGTCTGACTCTTAGCGATCCCATGGACTGCAGCCCACCAGGCTCCTCTGTCCATGGGATTTTCCAGGCAAGAGTACTGGAGTGGGGTGCCATTGCCTTCTCCCTGTCACTTGCTAACAGGATAATATTGAATAAGAAACTAGCTTAAACCTCTTCTGTGACTGACATGCATTACCATATTTAATATTCTGCAACAAGCCTCTAGGGGTAAAATGCCTGGCACAGTGCTTGGCACAAAGTCAACAATCAGTGAAAGATGACTATTGATGTTATTCATATGAGGGTTAATTATTCACAATGCTAAGTTGTTGCTAATCAACTCAAGCAGTGTTAGTAACTTAATACCTGCTGGCTCTGAGGTCTGGAATGAATTTTGCTAATTTCTGAAGTGGTTGGGTGATCCATGGCCAATGAGTGGGCCAGCAGAAACCAGAAGTCCCCTTAGCCCCTGTGCATGGCATTCACCTACCTTGGGTAAAGGATGTCAGGATACAGCGGACAGGCTCCTGGGGTGGTGCCTTCTGATCCCTCACAAAGGGTGAGGGTGGAGCTAAGGGTGAGGCACCTGGTGATCAAGAAAAAAAACTGAGTCTTTTCCCTGACTCGCCAAAACCTTAGCACCTACCTAATACCAGTTCCTCCATTCTGAATAACAACCCCAGTCTTATTTGAGGTGGTGGTGTACTTTGCTAAAACACTGCATTTCCCTTCCTCCGACAATGTTAAATATGGCCAGCTGACCAACTGCTGACCAGTGAGGTTTAAGTAGTGTTCTGTGGGATGTTCAAGAAGGATCCCAGTTGGGAGCTGACGGAGGTGGGAGACTTGATTTTTGCCTTTCCATCCTCCCCCTCTTCCTGCTGCCAAGAACGTAGAAATGATGGAGGGAGCTTCAGCAACCTTTCTGTGACTTTGAAGGCAGAAGCCACAGGCTCAGGATGGCAAGGCTGAAGATAGAGGGGACCTTCATTCTGCATGAAAAGACTCCCCTGTCCAAATATCCAAGCGCCGTCCAAAGATCCTCCCTATTATTCTGGCTTTATGTGTATGAATGAGCCTTGGCCTCATTTTGTATTACGTATTTCAATAGCCTTCAAGACTACAAGTCCCAGTGCTAAAGAACTGCATAGCTACTCTCATCCTCTTGTGTGGCTAGTTTAATTCCTTCACCCTGCTTGCAAACGCCTAGAGTCCAGCTTCCCAGCCAAGTAAGCATATGACGCCATTGTTCTGTCTGTTGCACTAAGGACTGGACATTTCTGTGCTTAACTGCTCTCTAATTGTTTTGATTTGTTGTTTAATGGCCTTTCTGGGTGGTCAGGAAGTTTCTTCCAAATTCTGTAACACTTCTTGTATTTTCTGTACTGTATATGTGGATGGATTCCTGATGACTGTTCCCTCAGAGGAGGGATCCTTGGAAAAGGCCTTAGAAAAATATCCAATGGGGTAACCTGAGATTTGCAGGTTCTGGTCATTTCTGTTCAGTGAGTAAACTTCACACTCTGCTGGTTATTCATCTGTTGATTATCATCTCCAAGCCCATCCTGCTCTCCTCTAAACTATGATCTGAGGTAGATGTCTATATGCTATGTTTGCCACAGCCCCTTATTAGCTGGCTTCTGGTTAGGCTGTCAGTGGGAGGTGTTGACCATAGATGGGGATGGGAGAGGATTTATTTATGTTTCCATCTCAAGTTTGCATCTTCTCAGCAGCCGCGGACCTCAGTGGTGCTTCAGCCTGCAAATGTGTACTTGAGAGGGAAGACTGATCCAGTCCGATATTTACAAATGTCATCATCTGAAGGCTGAGGGACACTTTTCACCAAAGCCTGTTTCTTTTACCTCCTGGGTGGCACACAGAGAAATTCTGTGTTCAACTTCCCCTTCAACAGTACGTGAACCAAGAACTTCCAGATGTACAAGCTGGGTTTAGAAAAGGCAGAGGAACGAGAGATCAAATTGTGTTGGATCATAGAGAAATCAAGAGAATTCCAGAAAAGAATCTACTTCTGCTTCATTGAGTATACCAAAGCCTTTGACTGTGGATTATAACAAACTGTGGAAAATATTTAGAAAGGTAGGAATACCAGATCGTCTTACCTACCTCCTGAGAAACTAAAGAAGGCAACAGTTAGAGCTGGATATGGAACGACAGACCTGTTCAAAATTGGGAAAATAGTACATCAAGGCTGTATATCGATACCTTGCTTATTTAAATTATATGCAGAGTACATCATGCAAAATGCCAGGCTGGATGAAGCACAAGCTGGAATCAAGATTGTTGGGAGACATATCAATAACCTCAAATATACAAGTGCTACCACTCTAATGGCAGAAAGTGAAGAGGAACTAAAGAATCTCTTGATGAGGATGAAAGAGGAGAATGAAAAAACTGGCTTAAAACTCAACATTCAGAAAACTAATATCATGGCATCCAGTCCCATCACTTCATGATAAATAGATGGGGAAACAATGGCAATAGTGACAGACTTTCTTGGGCTCCCAAAATCACTGAGGCCAGTTACTGCAACCATGAAATTAAAAGATGTTTTCTTCTTGGAAGGAAAGCTATGACAAAACTAGACAGCACATTAAAAAGCAGAGACATCACTTTGTTGACAAAAGTCTAGTATAGTCAAAGCTATGGTTTTTCCATTTATGGACGTGAGAGTTGGACCATAAAGAGGGATGAATGCTGAGGAACTGACACTTTCAAAGTATGGTGCTGGAGAAGAATCCCTTGGACTGCAAGGAGATCAAACTAGATAGTCCTAAAGGAAATCAATCCTGAATATTCATTGGAAGGACTGATGCTGAAGCTGAAGCTCTAATACTTTGGCCACCTGATGCAAAGAACTGACTCCTTAGAAAAGACCCTGATGCTGGGAAAGATTGAAGGCAAGAGGAGAAGGGGACGACAGAGGATGAGCTGGTTGGATGGCATCACCAACTCAATGGACATGAGTTTGAGCAAACTCAGGGAGATAATGAAGGACAAGGAAGCCTGGCATGCTGCAGTCTGTGGGATCGTAAAGAGTCAAATGTGACTGAGCAACTGAACAACAACTATAGCCTCCTCTGCTGGAGGATTATGGTGGGGAGAGGAGGAGGCTGAGTTCTGGCTAGTGGAATGATGGTGGAAGTGTTTTTTGCTGTTACTATATAAGGTGCCATGCAAGGTGCCTCCACTACTTTCCCGACCTTCTTTACCCTCATTTGCCTTCTGGATGCAGAAGATCTGGTGCCCAATCCTGAGGCCCTGGCAGTTGACACACTAGAAGGAAGGATCCTGGGATGCCCAGACAATTTCAGGAAACAGAATTCCTTTCTACCCCACAGCTGTCCTGCCCTGGATCATGACACAGTGAGAAAGCAACCTTTCATGTGCTTACCCCATGAGATCTGGGGGTTGGTTTTTATAGATATTAGCTTTACATACCTTAACTAGTACGTGGACAGACTTCTAAAATTATAGCTTTTGACCCCAAGGCCTCTTGCATCCCAAGAATCAAAGTCAGAAAATGGCTTGGGATAAATTATAAGTGAATTAATCAAAGTACCACTAAACACGTGCAGACTTCACAGCTTGTTAGAGGTTTTGTTGTTCATTAATTCATCCTTTCAGGAAGTAATTTTTTTAAAAAATATTTATTTATTTGGCTGCACCAGGTCTTAGTTGAGACATGCAGGATCTTTTAGTTGTGGCATGTGGAATCTCATTCCCCTACTAGGGATTGAACTTGAGCCCCCTTCATTGGGAGCATGAATTTCTGGCCACTGGACCACCAGGCAAGTCCCAGGAAACACTTTTTGAGTACCTGCAGTGATTGTATGAGGGACCATGAGGACCCTAAAGATTGAGAGAGTGTGACTTAGGGAGGGATGTAACTTTGGATTAGCAATGGAATAAAGCCTCTCTAGAGTCTGTGTTTCATCTGAGCTAGAAAGCTGAGACTTGGAGAAGGAAATGGCAACCCACTCCAGTATTCTTACCTGGAGAATCCTGTGGACAGAGGAGCCTAGTCGCTGCTGTCCATAGGGTCACACAGAGTTGGACATGACTGAAGCGGCTTAGCATGCATGCATGCATTGGAGAAGGAAATGGCAGCCCAGTCCAGTATTCTTGCCTGGAGAATCCCAGGAACAGAGGAGCCTGGTGGGCTGCTGTCTGTGGGGTCACACAGTCAGACACGACTGAAGTGACTTAGAAACCGCAGCAGCAGCAGCAGAATGCTGAGAAGGAAGCAGTCCTGTGAATACCTGGGCAGGTGTGCACTCCCAGCAGAGGGTGTGACTAATGCAAAGGCTGGAAGTAGGAACGTGTCTGCTAAGTTTTAAGAACGGAAAATGAGCCAGTGTGATTGGAGCAAAGTGAGCAGGGGAGAGAGTGGTAAGATGAGATTAAATCATGGTGTGCCTTGTACACCACATTGGTTGTGCCTTTGTATTTTATTCTGAGTCCAGTGGGAAGCCAATGGGATAGTGAGCAGAGAGGTGACAGGATCTGATTCACAACAGCATTTAAGTGTTGATTCCCCCAGGATAAGATAGACACTCGCTCCAGACAGAACTAAGGGTGTTCTCCTGGGAATACCTAGAACAATGTCAAAATAGGAGAGTGCTGAAGACATGAATGTTGCAGGGAAGAACCAAATCTGGACTCCATGATGAATCTGTTTCTTTGACTGTAACCTTTGTTATCCATTGCTTTTGTTATTATAATCATGCATAATGACCTTCCTTGGGGAGCCCTGCACATTGCCTGAAGCAGTTAACACATCCCCTCCTTGCAGTTGGTCATTCCAAGAGTTTTTTCAAGATAAGGATCTTTACTTCCTCAACTCCTCCCCCTCTCTGTCCTATAAAAGAACCTGGCTTTCAGACCCAGACAGGATGGTTATTTTGAGGCATTAGTCTTCCATCTCCTCTGTCAGTCAGCTTTCTGAATAAAGTCGTATTCCAGTACTCTTGCCTAGAAAATTCCATGGATGGAGGAGCCTGGTGGGCTACAGTCCATGGGGTTGCAGAGTCGGACATGACTGAGCGACTTCACTTTAACTTTCCTTGCCTTAACACCTCATCTCTTGGTTAATTGGCCTGTCGTGTGGTGAGCCGACCGAGCTTAGACTTTTAACATGAACAAGCAGCTTACAGGGAAGGCCAGGAGGGATTGACAAGCCTTTCTATATTTTTCTGTAATTCTTCTCTTTCATTATCATTATTGAGCTTCTCCTTAGAGTACAACTGGAGATGAGTGCTTGGGTGCCTATGGTTTATTTTAGGAGGAAATCTCAAGGAGCAGGGGTTTGTAAACAAGTGTTGAAAGGAAAAAAAAAAAAAATGCACAACCTAAATGTGCAGAATTATGTTTTAGTCAGTGGATTTGCTGAGGGTTTAAGCCTGGGAGCAGTGCTCTCAGATAAATAAGAGAGGGGCCAGAATAAGTGGGAATATTTGCAACAAAATCCAGGTAGTCCAAATATCAAAAGATTACTGTTAATTAAAGAAAAAATATACCTTTAAAGTTAATGAATGTAACACTTTTCTATGAATGGGAAGGTGCAAGAGTCTGAACTTACTGAAATCATTCTTTTGATATGCGCTGTAACTATCTAGAGCTAATACCTTTTTTTTTTTTTTTTTTTTTTTGCCACCTTGGATCCCCTCAGGGTGCACAATCTGGGGCAGCTGCAGTGGCCTGTGGTTTGAAGGTCACAGGTCACATCTTTGTTTACTGATTCGGCAGGTGACAGTTCTTCATCTGCACAGGAAGAAGGATCCCTACGCACACCATCACCAGAGGGCAGCTGCACCTCCGTCCCACTTGGGGTTGCTCCCAGAGACGCCATGCTACATGCACCTGAGAATTTTTCCACACAATGGGAGGAAAACAGGATTATTTTTCCATGGGGTCTTGGCCCCCTTGGTCTTAAACACTTCTTGAGTGTAAGCTGCCTCCTATTTCCAGGTTTGCTCAGGCCTCGCACTGAGTGCTCCTGGCAAACTCCCAAGCTGAGCCCCAGGGCAAAAAGCCTCAAGGCCTTCTCCTGTAGGCTTTAGCATTAAATGCTCTTTTAAAATGGTGGGTTTTGATTCTACAAATGATCCAGAAGCTCGCCAGAGAGAAACAGGGTCTGGGTAGGGGAAATAGAAAATGGCAGCCAAAATGCCAACAGAAGCCCCGAGGCATGGAAAGGAAGAGAAGGCTGCCTGTTGGAAGAAATGAGAGATGACTCTTTTTTAACAAAGAGTTTTGTGTTTGTTGCGTGCTATGGTTTCCTCTCTCTCTCTCTCTCTCTCTCTCTCTCTCTCTCTCTCACACACACACACACACACACACACACACACACACACACGCACAGTACAAACCACATGGAAGGACTTTTGCCCTCCCCATCAAATAATACCCTTCTCTTGACTTAGATCCTTTGTACAACCTCCTTCTCTTGCCCCTCCCCAGTCATACACACATATATGCTTTGCCTGACTATTTCTCATTTATCCCTGAAGACCCACATCTCAATTTGATGGCTTTCCTTAACTTTCTAAACCTGATAATAATATACACTGTCTTGGAGCCTTTTGATTTGTCAACTTAAAAATATTCACAACCTAAAAGTTGAGTTATGTTTTAATTCAGCAGGAATTTTTCAGACCTCAAACCTAGGAGGCAGCATCTCTACCCTGAGAGAACTGCTCCAGTGAGGTGAAGGGAAGATCCAGGTTATATAGAAGTTTAGTAACAAAAGACAGGTAGTCTGAACATCAAAAGATTGTTTTTAATTGAAATAAATCAGATATCTCAAGGAGTTTAGTGCTTTTTATGGATGGGATGATCCAAGAGTGTGGGCTCACTGAAATTCTTCCTTTGATATGCACCTCTCCTATTTGGGGCCAGTATCCCTGTTTTCGTATCCTGAGTTTCTTCAGGGCTCACTTAAGGGAATGGCTGCAGTCAGATATTCGTTTCCTTCCTGAGTTTCCTCAGGGCTGCAATCACTAATGACTGTGACATCTTTTGTTTACTGATATAGTAGGAAATATTCCATTTCTCAAATTCTAAGAACCAGACCCCCACTCACAGTTCAAGTTAAAAACGACCAACCAAGCAAATGGATGTAGGGTAGTGTTTCTTTCTCAGCATGTAATTCCATAGACTGCTTACCTCAGGATCACTGGGTGCTGATTCTAAGTACCCATCCCTGCAGCCTGCCCACACCTGCTCAACCCCAAATCTAAGGAACTGGCACATAAGCAAGCTGCCTGGATGTTTCTTCTGCATATCCATTTTCAAGAGCCACTGCTCCAGGAGATTCTCCCAGTGCTCTTTGCAAAGAACAGTACTTATAACTGGGTCTGAGAGGAACCAGAACTTTGTCAAGCATCTTAGATCTGTAGAAGTTTGATTTCTTGTTTCCCCACTGGTCTCCTTACTTGCTCTCCTTTGCTTACACTTGGTTCTCTCAGTTCTAAATTCTATTGTTCTAACAGCCAACTGGCTCAGCCTCAGAGTCCCCATCCCCAGTCCTGGATTAATCCAGCTTGGACCAGAGATCACCCTTGCTTTAGCCAGCTATGGTCCAGGGGATGAAAGAGTTGATGTCACCTTCTCTGCAGTTACTGTGGACCAGGGAGTTTTTTTTACAAAAAGAATAGAAATCATCATTTCTAGTGCAGCATCCCATGGGGCTTTGACTTTCCTGATTCTAACATCTATTAATAAAATCTAATGTAATTGGCAGTATACTTCCTAGTATCCACCATCAGACTGAGAGAAATCTAAGGACAAGACCACCATCTTAAGGACCCTTATATTCGTAAAACTTACCAGAGTGCTTATCCCCAAGAGAGGACTCAATAATTAAGACTGACCAGATATGTCACTGCAAATGTATAGGAGCACAGTTCCACTGTTTTTTAAGTTTGAAATCAATATAATTGAGGCATTGTTCACATACAGTAAAATATACCCATTTTAAGCAAACAGTTTGATGAGTATGACAAAGATGCGTACCAGTGTAACCATGTGTCAATCAAGATACAGAACATTTCCATCACTCAAGTCTCCTTTCTCAAAGGGCTGCTTCTTAATTCTTAATTTGCTTTAGAAAAGAGTAGCCCAAGCTTGGATTTGGGAGATAGTTCTCACAGCATGCTCTGTCACCTAGGAGCACAAGCCTTTCCTGGAAACTGGCTAGCAATGCAAATCTTTGGGCCCAAACCCCTGACCTGCAGAATCAGAAACTTTGAGGATGGGACCCTGCAATCTGTGTGATGCCGGTGAAAGCTTCAGTTTGATAAACACTGCACGAGGTCAGCTGCACTGACCATTTAAAAGGAGCAGCTGGAGTGGAGCCAAGATGGGTCACAGAAATACTTGAGAGCCTGCCCCGGAATCAAAAGGAAGTACAAAAATGGCGTGAGCTGATGAAGCGTTTTGTGAAGAAAAGGCTGGATGGGGCCTGCAGGATGGATTTGAAGGCAGAAGGTGGGAGTCAAAAAGACTAGCTCCTTTTACAGCAGATTCTGGAAGATCCATTGTCACTGCAAAAGCGTAGAAGACATTGCTTCACTTCTTGAGGACTTTGGTAGTTTTAGACTCTGTACAATGAGGTATTTTGAAAGACTTTTATCTTATGATGAGATTTAGCAGTTAGGTAGTTTTCCTCCCCTTTAAAAGGGTTTAGGTCACACGTCTAATCCTGGTGCTACTTTCATTAGAATTTCCCCCCTGTCAATTCAGCTCTTCCTCAGCCTTTATGAAGTTCATTTTTAAGATTTATGTGTATGATTTGCTGCTTTTTGTCCACAAGGTTGCTAGGCTGAACAAATCAACCTGACAGAAGATAGTGGCTGGGCAAGTCATCACAGAGGAAGGTGGAACAAAGGGAGTTTATTGTGTGGATTGAATGCTAGTTTGAATAAACAAGAACTATACACAAGTTCTAGCTTCAAGAACGACGTTGGCTGATGTGCAGTTGGTCAATAGATTTTTAAGGGAGGGGAGAAAAGGAATTAAGTGATTGCTTCAGAAATAAATATGAGCACAACAAACAGATGCTTAAAAAGGTTATTTGAAACTTGGAAATGCAGCAAAAAGATCACTGTATGTCTTTTCAACATGATACCAGAGCAGGCCCTTCCCCAGCTCTCCAGGGGAAGGTAACCTAGTGATCAGAGTGTGGAGTTGTAGGAAATCTTTATATATAGCAACCTTTATCAGATACAGGATTTGCAAACATTTTTGCAATTGATAGGAAGAGCCTTCTGATCATGATTAGAGTCTGGCCCCTGTGAGAGGGGGAAGGGAAGGATGGAGGAGTGGGTAGGAAGAGTCGTAGACTCTGGGCACCTATAAATACATTTCTTTGAGGTTGATGGGGCATCCTCAAACACGAATTGCCCATTGGAGGAGTCCCACCTCCCATAAGATGGACCCTTGCTGTGCTCGGCTTTTGGCTAGAAGAAGCCCAGAGGATCAAGAGAGCATTGGCTGGGCTGTCAGTGAACTATGCTGTCTGCAGTCAGAGATGTGAGTGGTGCATTTTAATAGCCAGCTCATCTGCTCTCTAAGCCCCATGTCTTCTTACACAGGTGTGACTGTACAGGCTTTATATTATCATGCTCTCCCTTCTCTGTACTCCTCTTTACTCCACTGTGTGTGTCTGGCATGATATCCCCAGGGCTGAGCAGAGTGTCTAGCATATGTTAAATCAAAGGCAACCTGAACTTTTCAAAAATTAATTTGACATTCTTTTAAATTAAAAAGAAAGAATTTATAAATATAAGAAAAAAAAAAAACTTAAACTTGGCTTAAAGAAAAAATGCCCTGTGGAGGGGGCAGTTCAAAAATCTGTAAAATCTGCAATACTGGTTGTAAACAACTGAAAACACTAACCTGAAAATCTTTGTTAGATGAAATGTAAGGAAATAAATGAACTTATGGCTGTTGATCAGGTGAAATACTGGAAATACCTAATCACAAGAAAATCTTAAGCTCGATTATCAATTCATTGTGTTTAGAAGATGGTGTTTGTTCTGGGATATCTTTATGAATTTAATAAAGTATTTATAAATGACCCCACATGTAAATAAACTGCTTTACTGGTCTGCAGGAGTCAGATAAATGGTCATATATATTGGTCAACTATAAAAAATTTTTTTTTACTTCTCTGGTGGTCTAGTGGTTAAAAGACTTTGATGCTGGGAGGGATTGGGGCCAGGAGGAGAAGGGGATGACAGAGGATGAGATGGCTGGATGGCATCCCTGACTTGATGAACGTGAATCTGAGTGAACTCCGGGAGTTGGTGATGGACAGGGAGGCCTGGCGTGCTGCGATTCATGGGGTCGCAAAGAGTCGGACACAACTGAGCGACTGAACTGAACTGAACTGAGTGGTTAAGACTAAGTATTTCCAATGTAGGGGGCCCAGATTTAATCCTTGATTAGGGAACTAAGATCCCACATGCCATGTAACATGGCCTAAAAAATTTTGGGCTTCCTAGCTAGCACTGGTGGTAAAGAGTCCGCTTGCCAATGCAGGAGACACAAGAGATGTGGGTTTGATCCCAGGGTCAGGAAGATCCCCTGGAATAGGAAATGGCAACCCACTCCGGTATTCTTGCCTGGAAAATTCCCTGGACAGAGAAGCCTGGCCAGCTATGTGAGGTCACAGTCGGACTATGACTGAGCATACATACACACACACATAAAAGTATAGATGATTCTTCCGTGCTCACTGCTTTGAAGTTAGGCAAAGAGAGGAAGTGTCAGGAAAGGGCAGACATGAAATCTGGGCTGTATGAGAACTCTTGTCTTACCTGTTGGTGGACTTGCTTTTGTACGTGTGGGTGGTCTTGAAAGTTCTTTGCTTATAGTGTAGTACATGGGAGTGTAGGGCCCCAAGTGGCAAACCTAAGTGTGGCCTGCCTACTGCAGTCATCAACACCATTTGCTTTTCTGTTGCCTCTCAGTAGCCCTCTAGGTGTAAATTTAGACCTGTGATTTACAAGTGTGCTCCTGCTGCTGGATTTGTCTCCTCCGAGGGTGCAGGAAATCAGGTGTTTGGAAGCAGAATCCAGTTTCACTCTTTATTTGTACTTTCAGATATGCCTTGAATTCATTTAAGTTTCTTTTTATCCCAAATGGAAATTGTCTTATTGTTTTATCTGATAATAAAAAGTATTATTATTAAAGCAATTCAATATCATGGGGGGAAATAAAAAATCTGTAATTTCATCACCATGAAAGAAGCTGCTCGACATTTCATAAAATGAATTCTAGACTGATTTAATTTCTTTTTTTAAAATGTTTATTTATTTGGTTATTTTTATTATTTTTGGCTGTGCTGAATCTTTGCTGTTGTGTGAGGACTTTCTCTAGTAGTGGTACGTGAGCTTCTCACTGTGGTGGTCTCTCATTCCGGAACAGGGGCCCTGGAGTGCACAGACTTCGGTAGTTGCAGTGTACCGGCTTAGCTGTCCTGTGGAATGTGTTATCTCCCTGCATCAGAGATCGAACCAGTGCGTTATGCATGGTGGGTTCTTAACCACTGGACCACAGAGAAAGTCCCTCTTCTTAAAAAAATTTATCTTTTATTCAAGTATAGTTGAATTACAATGTTGTGTTAATTATTGCTGTACAGCAGAGTGACTCAGTTGCATATATATATATATATATATATACACATTCTTTTCCATATTCTTTGCCATTATAATTTATCTTGAATACAGTTCCCTGTGCTGTACAATAAGACTTTGTTGTTTATCTATTATATGTATACCAGTTTATATCTGCTAATCCCAAACTCCCAATCCAACCCTCTCTCTCTGCCCATTTTTCTATTGAGTTATTTGCTTTACTGTTCTCAAGTTATATGAGCTGTTTGTATATTTTGGAAATTAAGCTGTAGTCAATTGCATCATTTGCAAATATCTTCTCCCATTCTGCAGGTTGTCTTCATTTTGTTCATGATTTCCTTTGCTGTACTGGACTGACTTCATTTCTGATCTTCATTTGACCATGGAGTCTGACACTGTCATTTTAAGTTATAATATTATCATAATCTTCTAGCTTGTCTGGAATGCCTTGTGTGTCTGCTAAGTTCCTTGCAGCCTTTCTGAGTAGACCTTCATCACTTCATAGCTGGCCAATATTTTCAGATCTACTTTACTGCTCTTGGTCTTCTAGTTCAGTTTTATGGATGAATGGTTCAAAGATGAGAGATGTTTCTGAGTGATCACTTCTGTATTTTCAGTCTCAGATGCTCATTACGATTCTTAAGTGACTGGCTGAAGTCATTATCGAGGCAAGAGCTATTACTTCAAGAGCTGGCAAACTTAATTCTTCTATTTTGCAAGCAGTCTACAATATGCTTCCTTGTGTACACACTCAACAGCACAAATTCACATTAACACACATGATTTTTCAGCTTCATTTCCAGTTTAAAGGTAGAGGAGGAGTGTTATCCAGATAAACTTGGAGAGAATCTATCAAATTATAGGGATGAGGAGTGGATGGAAATCTAATCAGTTGCCTCAAGTATTTGAAAGATTGTGTCAAGAATTGCAATCTCAAAATGCTGGAAAGGGCCAATAAAACAGATTACAGGACTTCTCTGGTGGTCCAGGGGTAAAGAATCTGCCTGCCGATGCAGGGGACATGGGTTCAATCCCTGGTCTGGGAAGAGCCCTCATGCCACGGAGCAACGAAGGCTGTGCACCACAGCTACTGAGCCCACACGCCCCCGAGTGATCCACAACAGGAGAAGCCTTCAGGCCACAGCGAGAGAAAGATCGCATGCAGCAACGAAGACCCAGAGCAGCCAAAAATAAATAATTACTTAAAAAAAAACAGATTACACAAGTATATAATTAAGTCTGAGTAAAGCAATAGCAGAAGGTGAGGCCCGGGGCACACTGGCGAACCATACCTCACTTGACTTTTTTTTTTTAAATACTTTTTTTTGAAGTATTATACTGGTCAAATAAAACAGCCAGATCACTTGCTGCCATTTGAAATGTTCAAGTTTCTAAAGTGCAAGATTAGCACAAGACAGGGAAATACGTACAGGTCTCATAAGTTTGACTATTGCATCCAAATGGATCCCTTCTTTTATTCCCTATTTCAGCACTGCTTATATTCCCCTTTCAAGCACTTATTACAGTCTGTATAATTAGTTTCTGCTTTTAATTTGTTTTCTTGTTTATAATCTCTTTCTGTCAATGTTAAGCTTTGTGAAGGCAGGGACCTCATTTATCTAGCTCATCTCTGTAATTAACCTGTACTGCCGCCGCTGCTGCTGCTGCTTAAGCGCTTCAGTTGTGCCCAACTCTGTGCGACCCTATGGACTGCAGCCTGCCAGCCTCCTCTGTCTGTGGGATTCTCTAGGCAAGAGTACTGGAGTGGGTTGCCTGCACTGGCCAGGGCAAGATACATAATTGGCTTTGAAAATAGAAAATTGTTGAGGGGATGAAACAAAGAGTGTGATATATCTTATCATCATGTGATGTATCTTTTTCATCCTGGAACCCCCAGTGCCTAGTACAATTGTGGTGATGCAGTAAGTATATGTTAGATGAAATGATTGGTGATGATGGTCCACCACAGATGGTTAACCACATGGAACTAGTTTACACTGGACGGAGGGCAGGTTCTCAAAATAGATGTGGTCAGTAGACTGGGGAGATACTCAGGCAGTGGACTCAGCTCTGCCAGGAAGTAAATGGCAAGTTTTATGGATATTAATAAAGCATGACTAGTAATCAGAGCAAGTTGCTTGGCATCAGGAATGTCTGATGAAGGATAAAAACAGGAAATCCAGAAAAGGTCAGCATTCCCAGGTAAAGATATGCAGTCTGCCTTGGGTAAGCCTGCTGATGCTAGAACTAAATCCACTGGAGCTGAAGGTTGAGTTCACACATGTGGTAAGAAGGGGAATGGCGAGAGAAAGGCCCAACAGGAGACAGGGTACTAAGAAACCATCTGGACATCCAGGATGGGTTTAGGATTCTAAAATTCCAGAAATGAGCATAAGGTGTAGATTTGCTCTCAGTGTCCAGACAGAACAGTTGCTGGAGCCCAGATCAGGCCCACACCAGCATTAGTGTTGCTTGGTGTTGAGTTCTCTAACAGATTCTACCCCAACTAAGATGCCAGTAACCCGAAGGTTCCCATCAGTACCCTTGGCTCTAGGGAGAAGAGATTCCAGTCCTAACTTTTGTTCTAAGTGAGTATGAACCAAGGATGTTTAATTTTTAGAACAGGAGAATCCATGTGGGTTAATGCTTTCATATATTTAGCAATCAGAACTCTTTGGTTATATAGGTAACAGAAAGATCATTCATATTAACTTAAGTGAGAAAGAGGAAGCTATTGGCTGGTGTAAATACAGCATGCAAAGGCAGAGCAGAGCTGGCCTGGGGGTTTCTTCTCTCCCCAGATTTATGTGCTGTTCTCTGCTGTGACTTCACTCTGCTCTCTGGGAGAGATTTCCCTGTAGAGAACAGCATAACCTGGTGGTGATGAACTGGGGCAGTCCCACAGCCTGGGTGTAAAGCCCATCACTCCCCTTTGACCTTAGATAAATCGTCATCTATAAAATGTGCATTATTAATAGCACCAACATCATAGATTATTTGCAAGGATTAAATGAGCACATAAATGTGAAACACTCAGAATGGTACCTGATACATAGAAAGTACTGGGTTGTTTTTATTATTGGCTCCTAGCAGCTCTGGCTCGTAACACAACAGTTTTGATGCCAGAGGGTAGAGAATGATTCACCCTGCCAATGCTGGTTAAAAACAGTTGTCTAGGAAGACTCATTAGCTGAAACTGAGACAGATGTATTGGCCATGTAAGAGGTGCGATCTCCTATGAAAAGGGGAGAAAATTGAGAAAGGAGGCATAGATGCCTCTGTCCGCCACATTTTGTACTCCCCTCCTGTATAGAATTGTTGCTGGGAAGTGACTGCCCAGCTCAGGTCTGTATTTCCTAGCATCTTTCCTCCTCTGCATGGGAGATGAGAAAGTGAGAGGGAAAACACTGGACTAGTTTTTATCCACGTCGTGAGGTTGAAGTGATATGTGATCCTTCCAAACCAAGGCTTTTTTAAGAGGTGGTCTTGTTTTCTCCATACTTTCTCCTTGTTATGTGATGAGAACGTTGTCCTCAATACTGTTTTACACAATGGAATCACTTGGTTATCTTAACAAAACTGATGCCAGGCCCGACATTAGACCAGTGGTTCTTAACCAAGGGGCATTTTAAATGGGCCCCCTAGTGGGCATTTCGCAAAATCTGAGAATATCTTTGGTTATCACCGTTGTGTGGAGGAGTTATTGGAATCTAGTAAGCAGAGGCCAGGGATATTGCTAAACATTCTACAATGCACAGGACACTCCCCCCCTCCCCCCGCCCCAACAAAGACTTATCTGGTCTGAACTGTGGGAAGGTTTATAAATCCTGCCCTAGAGGATGGAGAGCATAAGGCTGAGAGATGGAAGAGCCCTGGGTGCTGCATCAAGGAAAGTTGCCAGTCAGTCTGGAGCACCTACCTTGGAGAGTCATCTGAATGGAAAGAAGCCTCTAATGTGTTAAATCTTTGAAATTTGGGGTCTTTCTGTTTGGGAGCAGCAGCAGCAGCAGCAGCAGCATTGATCGCCTTAAGTAATATAAGAACTGTACCGAAGGAGCTGTGATTATTTAACTTATGAAATGGACATATTATTTTTATTGCTGTCTGCCTAGGTTGCAATATTAAATTGGGGCCATTGTTTTAATACTTAAAATTGACCAGTAATTCACAGCACAGATTTCCCTAACTAAAATCATGCAAATCAGTATTCAGTGATTTTGTGGCATGGGAATGGATTTTGAGTATTTGGTTTGTATCATGGATGAAAAATATTTGGATTCTGACCTTAATAAGTAGGTTAGGTTGTGTTTCAAGTCAAAATTTGTTTTATTTAGGATTTCATCTGTTTTATTCAGTAAATGTTATCTTTCACATCATCTTATTGGTTATTGTTTGTAAAGAAGACAAGTTAGACTTGTAAAGTAAGAGAATAAAAAATGTTACAGATGGCAGTTTTAGTAAATATTGTAAAAATGCCAAACTCTTAAATCTGTTTGACTCTGTGAGTTACTGTGAATGCTTTGATTAATATTGAAACTCTTCAGGGATTGTGTTTTTTCAGAAATTTTAGAAGAAAGACATCAATACTCTCAGTGCTTGGGGGTGCCAGAGTCCGGGGGACCCACCTCTTCATCTGGAGTCACCAGGGCTGGACAACTAAACACTGAACTCTGGCTATATTGATAGAATTAGAGATGGGCTAGGTGAGGGTCAGGGCTTCCCAGGTGGTGCTAGTGGTAAAGAACTCACCTGCCAGTGCAGAAAACATAAGAGATGTGGGTTCGATCCCTGGGTGGAAAAGATCCCCTGGGGGAGGACGTGGCAACCCGCTTCAGTATTCTTGCCCGGAGAATCCCATGGACAGAGGACCCTGGTGGGCTACAGTCTATAGAGTCGCAAAGAGTCGGACATGACTGAAGCAAGTTCAAATGCACGCACAAAGGTGAGGGTCAATCTTGGGACTTGTTCAGGATTTGTCAGAAAAAAACATGCTTTCTTTTTTGCTGATTTGGAGCTTTACGACTGTAAGCCACAAGCTATGGGCAACTATCTTACTTAAGAATGAAGCCATCATAAAGAACATAGATGGAAGCTGCTTCATTAAGCATAGATGCTTCATTAACAATACCACTAAAACATCAATAGTTTACAACAAAGTAAAATTGTTTCTTGTTCATGGTACTTGTCATCTGTGGGTCCACTAAGGCTCTGCTCCAAATATCTTCTCCATTCTGGGATTCATTTTGGGATCTATGGCCACTGGACAGATTAAAAAATAGAGAAAGAGAAAATGGCAGAACTGTATGATTGCCCTTAAATCTTCTGCACGGATATGGCACATGTCATTTCTTCCAACACCCTGTTGGCCACAGCAAGTCACATGACCAGACTTGCCATCACAGATTAGAGAACTACTCTCCTCCCAGAGGGTAGTTAATGCAAGTCACATGCAAATGGGCGCAAGGATTAGGATTTCATCTGTTTTATTCTTAATCATGAAGAATGATGAAGATAGAGATAGAGAGGTAGAAGATGAAGATAGAAAGAGAGATTAGGTTTTAATGACATCATTTGAATATCTAGGCCAAGTTATTAAGTCTTACCTTGCCTGGAAAACCCTATGGACGTAGGTGCCTGGTAGGCTGCAGTCCATGAGGTCACTGGGAGTCGGACACGACTAAGCGACTTCACTTTCACTTTTCACTTTCATGCATTGGAGAAGGAAATGGCAACCCACTCCAGTGTTCTTGCCTGGATGAGAATCCCAGGGACTGGGGAGCCTGGTGGGCTGCCGTCTATGGGGTCACACGGAGTCGCACATGACTGAAGCGACTTAGCAGCAGCAGCAGCAGAGCTTCATGGCCTTTTCATTAACCCACATCAGTAAGTTACCCTTTTTGCTTAAGCTGGTTGGGTTAAGTTTTCTGTCGTTTATATCTACTTTCAGGTAACATAGATGAGATATGTTGATTATTCCTGCCATGATGAAGTGTATTGATTATGTCTTTATTTGCTATGGTGGAATATATTATTATTATTGATTATTTGCTCCTCTCCTATGAGCTGCCATTTGCGCCCATTTGCATGTGACTTGCATTAACTACCCTCTGGGAGGAGAATAGTTCTCTAATCTGTGATGGCAAGTCTGGTCATGTGACTTGCTGTGGCCAATAGGGTGTTGGAAGAAATGACATGTGCCATATCCGTGCAGAAGATTTAAGGGCAATCACATGGTTCTGCCATTTTCTCTTTCTCTATTTTTTAATCTGTCCAGTGGCCATAGGTCCCAAAATGAATTCCAGAATGGAGAAGATATTTGGAGCAGAGCCTTAGTGGACCCACAGATGACAAGTAGCATGAACAAGAAACAATTTTACTTTGTTGTAAACTATTGATGTTTTAGCGGTATTGTTAGTGAAGCATAACCTAGCGAGAGCTGACTAATATACTTGCTATCTTTGGAATGCTTGCCAACATTTATAATTGAGTATAAACCTAGAGCACTTATAATCATTGAGTATATCCTGCAAGTTACCAAACATGAATTAATAACTAATAAGCTACCAAACTTCTTTGATTCTCAATGCCCTCCTTATAATAATAATATCTTCCTCATAGGATTTTTGTGCATACAGAATTAAACCCAGTGCAAGGCACATGATAAAACACTCAGTAAATAGCAACTACTATTTTTATCATTACAGAGGAAAGTGCCCTTATGTACTCCTTTTGATGCTTTCAGTAACAAACCCCCTTGGATGGGGTTCAAGTAAAGCTTAACCAATATTAAACACTACTTAATGGGTGGCATTCTGGGAAGGCTCCCAAGATAGTACTTTTATATTTTTATTTATTTATTTGGCTGTGCCAGGCCTTAGTTGTGGCATGTGGGATCTAGTTCCCTAACAGGATTGAACCCAGGCCCCCTGCATTGGGAGTGCGGAGTCTTAACCACTGAACCACCAAGGAAGTCC
Source organism: Capra hircus (assembly GCF_001704415.2). Lineage (NCBI taxonomy): Eukaryota > Metazoa > Chordata > Mammalia > Artiodactyla > Bovidae > Capra > Capra hircus. The sequence continues at coordinate 31,974,768 of NC_030829.1, forward strand.
CAAGACATTACTTATAAAATTGTGTCTATATCATTTCAGGAAGCAGTAACTGGGAAGAATGCTGTGGAGAAAGTTGGATGAGAGTTGAGGGAATATACTGAGAAGTAGGATAGCCATTCATCTTCTGAATTTTCCACATTCTTTATTTACAAGTGCCTTTTGGCAGATTTTTGTTAGAGGGCACAGGTTACATTTGTTGAACTAATTATTTAAGCATCTTAGAAAAGGGGATAGGAATTTTTATGACAGGAGTACCTCTTAGGACAAATATCTCTGAATAATAAAGAGTAAGTCTTTTGAGTGATTCAGACTGATAGCTGTGTATTTGTGTATGTTTGCATCCACACACATATGCCTTTCGGATGGTATGGAAAGGATCAGAATGTAACCTAATAGGAAGAAGGGAGGCACTGAGCTTGGGAATTGGGGATGCTTCCAGTTTTTTTTACAATAAAGATTCCTGAATCATAGAGTGTGTTCAGGCATTGTGTTAGGGCCTAAAGGTGTAGACTCATTCATTCTTTCATTCATTCAGCAAATATTTACTGAGCACCTACAATGTGCCAGGCATTGTGCTAGCCACCTGGGAATACAATAGAGAATGCAATCAGGTATTGTCTGTGACCCTCATAGAACTGAGAGTCTAAGAAGAAATGGATGATTAAATCATGACATGCATAACTATGAAATTACAATAATGTTAGCTACAAGGAAGAAAAGTTAAAAAAAACCAGGAGGATGTTTACCAGAGTGATTTATCACTTTGCCTGTTAGTGTCAGGGAAATGATATGGTCCAATTTGTCTTTTGAAAGATTATTCAGGCTTTGTGGTTGAAAAGAAGATTCAATGGTGAGTACAGAGAATCAGTTAGAAGTCTACCGCAGGGATCCCAGGAAGAAACATGGTTGGCTTAGAACAGGGAGGTGATGATAGAGAAGTGGACCAGTTTCAGAAATCTTGAAGAGGTGAACTCGGTTGAACTTGGTGAAGAATTGGATGAGAGAGAAGAGGGAAGTACTATCAAGAATGATTCATTTTAAGCCTCTCTCGCTGGTCTCTAGGACCTCATAAATGCACTATGAAAAATAAAGTGTTTGCCCACGCATAAGCAAAGTTATGGCACAGAGAAGTGGGACTTGGAAAAAAATGTCCCACCACTGACCCTTGAGCTCAATTTCCTGAGGGCTCAGTGTTTAAAGAAGATTAGCGTATAATGTATTTGTTGCCTGATATGTAGCCAAAGTCAACACAAGTACCCACACTATAGTGCTCTGCTCAAGGACACAATTTGAATATTCCAGCCTCAGGCCAAACTGTGAAGTCTAGTTTTGTGTGGTCCTGTAATATTCTCTATCTTCTCTCCCACCCCAAGTGCTTGATGCCCTTGACTTTTCAGAGCTGTTTGCAGAGCCTGAGGGATATCACGTAACAGCCTGCTCTTCAAGGAACTAACTTCACAACTTAATGAAGAGAAACGTGCATGACTTCATCTATGCTCAGTGTTTTTTATTTCTCAGACTGTGTTTCTGTATGGCATAGCTAGAAAAGCATATACTTATGCTAAAACATAACTGATACAATTTACAGCTTTAGAATATATAATATGTAACTTTTGGATGAGTTATAAAAGTGGACACTTAGTGGGCATTGATTAATGTTACTTATAAATGTGAAAATTGAGACCTACCAATATTAACTAACTTGCTTTTGGACTCATGGGTACTCATTAATATTCAAAGCTTATATTTATGTCAGAACTTGTTCCTTCAACAAATATTTATTAAGTACTGTTTGCCAGGACTATTTCCAAGTAAATAATGTTACCATAATACACTTTTGTCCACACAGAGCTCATGTTCTACTTGGAAAGATAAATAATAAAAAATTGTATAATTTCATATAATACCATGAAGAATAAACAGGGTAAGGGATAGAATGTAATTAAGCACATTAAAACAGCCCTTTGTCAAAGAAGTCCTTTGTGAAGGGAAGATAATTGAGCTGAGATGGGATTGATGAGAAGGAAATCATTCTGGGTAGGGAACATCAAGTGCAAAGATCCTGAGGCAGGAAATAACTCAGCAGGTTTGACAACAAAAAAGGAAAAGTCATCTTGGGGATGTGGCAAATCCAGTGACCAATGGACTATTTCCTGCCACATCCAGTTTCCCAGGTGGCACAGTGGTAAAGGATCTGCCTGCCAATGCAGGAGACGCAGAGACACAGGTTCAGTCCCTGGCTTGGGAAGATCTCTGGAGAAGGAAATGGCAACCCACTTCAGTCTTCTTGCCTAGGGAATCCCAGGGACAGAGGACTCTGGTGGGCTGCTGTCTGTGGGGTTGCACAGAGTCGGACAGGACTGAAGCGATTTAGCAGCAGCCCTCCAGCCTGAGCTGGTCTGCCCTGAGGAAACTCAGAAAGGAAAAGAATACCTGCCATCTAGTAGCCATCAGACTGTAGCCACTCCCTGTGGTGAGCCCTGTGGAAACTCAGGATATGAAAACAGAAGATATTGGCCCTAGATAGGTGAGATGCATATCAAAAGAATGATTTCAGTGAGCCCAGAGTCTTGCATCTTCCCACACATAGAAAAGTGCTAAATTCCTTACCTTGAGGCATATGACTTTCTTTAATAAAGGATGATCTTTTGATGTTCAGACTCCAATGGTAAAGAATCTGCCTGCAATGCAGGAGACCCAGATTCAATTCCTGAGTCCGAAGAAATGGCAACTCACTGTAGTGTTCTTGCCTGGGGAATCCCATGGACAGAGGAGCCACAGTTCTTGGTGTCGCAAAGTTGGACACACTGATCAACTAACACTTTCAGTTTTCTTTTTTTTTTTTTTTGACGTTCAGACTACCTGTCTTTTGTTACAAAACTTCTGTATAACCTGGCTTCCCACGCACCTCCTCAGAATAGTTCTCTCAGGGTTACTTCAGATGCTGCCTCCTGGACTTGAAGTCCTAAAAATAACCACCAAATAAAACAAAACTCTCAACTTCTAGGTTGTGAATACTTTTTAAGTCCACACCAGGAAGAAGTGTATTTGAAGGCCAAGAGATTAGAAAATCTTTAGGGCTACAGTAAAGATTACTTGGATTTTATCTAAGGGTAATGGGAAGTCTTGAGAGGATTTTAAGCACTAAAGTAACATGATCTAAGTAGAATTTAAGAAGATCATCCAGTTGGCGGGTAGAATGGACAGAGTAGATAGAGCAGAGTGTGAGAAGAAAGATAGCTGCTAAGAAAGCTGGTGGTTTGAACCATCATTGTAGGAACAGAGATAGAGAAGTCGGTGAATTTATAATATCTTTGAGTATCAGGTGGCAGGGTTTACTGGTGGACTGGTGATAGGAGGTAAGGAGTAAAACAGAAATAAGGGCAACTTCTATGTTTTTGACTAAAGCAATTAAATTATGAATGTCTGTAGTACTGAGGATTCAACTCAGATCACCTTGGCACTCCAGCATACTCTTCTGAAAGGCATTGTATAATTGCCTTTTCTAGTGAGGTATTTTTCCTTTTGAAGTGTTAGCTTATTATTCTGTCTACGGGAAGCAGGGAGAGAGATTGATATTTATAGGTTGCATTTGAATTCAGGTTGCCCGCCCCAGCTATCTGCTCCAATCCTTCTCACTAGGTTAGTGATAGTTGTGGGACATTGGCTCTGCCAGTGAGGATGCCTGCCTCAGTGTCGGTTCCTTTGCTCTAAAAGAAGACAAAGAGACCGATAGCATCACACTGCCTGGCCTTCTTGTTGCCCAGTGCTCCCCTTTGCCTGCAGCCTACTTCCTGCATCTGGTGTCCTGACTTGGTCAGAAGACTTTGGGTACACGTCTGCCAGCAAGGGTTGACAGATGGAGATCTGGACTGTGGTCCCGGGATTCTGATGGTCCCCAGAGCCTAGAGGATGACTGCCTGGTCCCCTTCAGCTCCTGGTCAGAGCAGGTTCTAGAAATCCATGATGCTCTGGAACTGGTTCACCACCGTGGTTTGGACAGACAGCAGGGTGGGGCAAAGTGTCCCCAGGCTGCTCCGGAGCTGGCTTCAGAAGAGAGACTAAGATCAGGCCTGTGGTTGAAATTACACGTGTCCCTGGCAGAATTCATGTCAGGATTTGTAAAAATAGATTTTATAACTTCAGCTGTACTTGGCAATGATTACTTCTCGGTTGAAGATGCTTGGAGGGTCTCTAAGATCATTTCTTACTGCAGATGGAGATCTGAATTCTGACAGTGAGTGAGTTACCCTTGTCTTTTGAAAGTCTCCTGAGCAGGCCCAGAGAGGAGTGTCAATCAGTCAGGATCCTGGCAGGAAATAGGATTCACCGCTGAGGGGCTTCCCTCATAGCTTAGTTGGTAAAAAGAGTCGACCTGCAATGCAGGAGACCCAGGTTTGATTCCTGTGTCGGGAAGATCCCCTGGAGAAGGGATAGGCTACCCACTCCAGTATTTTGGGGCTGCCCTTGTGGCTCAGCTGGTGAAGAATCCGCCTCAATGAGGAAGACCTGGTTTCAATCCCTGGCTTGGGAAGATCTCCTGGAGAAGGGAAAGGCTACCCACTCTAGTATTCTGGCCTGGAGAATTTCATGGACTTATAGTCCATGGGGTTGCGACATGACAGAGCGACTTTCACTTCGCTTCACTTCTGATGGTTCACGTGAAGAGAATGAATGAAGCAACTATTTGCAGAAGTCTAGGTAGGGCTCAGGGACATTGAAAGGGCAGGGGAGTCACCAACAGGCTGGCAGCAGGGCAAACTGTTACCACTCCAGGGGCCAAAGAAGATAAAGACAGAACCGTAGTTACCTGAGCCAGGAGAGAACCCGAGCCATAGAGCAGGAGCCGCCAGTAGGGGCTGGAGTGGTGGAGGGAGTGTTTGCTGCCAGAGAAGTGGCCCAGAAGCGGGAGCGACTGAGGAAGTCTATTCACCTCCTCTGTCCCATTGGCTCCTGCCTGCCTGTAGGAGAAAGAAGAGGGAGGAGGGTAGACCTGGAAGAGCAGATGAAAGACCAGCAATACAAGAAGGATGTCATTATTCAGTCTAGGTCATAGCGTTGGCATTATCTTCACTTTTTCTAAAATTTAAAACAAATGTTTTCATTTAATTAATTAGTTAATTTATTTTTGGGGTGCCCAGAGCCTTCATTGCTGCACACAGGCTTTCTCTAGTTGCAGCAAGCGGGGATGACTCTTCCTTGCAGTGCATGGGCTTCACATTGCAGTGGCTTCTCTTATGGAGCACAGGCTCTAGGCTCACAGGCTACAGCAGTTGCAGCTCCTAGGCTGTAGAGTACAGGCTATGACACCCCACTCCAGGACTCTTGCCTGGAAAATCCCATGGGCGGAGGAGCCTGGTAGGCTGCGGTCCATGGGGTCGCTAAGAGTCGGACACGACTGAGCGACTTCACTTTCACGTTTCACTTTCATGCATTGGAGAAGGAAATGGCAACCCACTCCAGTGTTCTTGCCTGGAGAATCTCAGGGACGGGGGAGCCTGGTGGGCTGCCATCTATGGTGTCGTACAGAGTCAGACACGACTGAAGCGACTTAGCAGCAGCAGCAGCAGCAGGCCGTAGAGCGCAGGCTCAGTAGTTGTGGCACATGGGCTTAGTTCCTCCATGGTATGTGGGATCTTCCCAGACCAGGGATTGAACCATGTCCCCAGCATTTCCAGGTGGATTCTTAACCACTGGACCACCAGGAAAGTCTTGGTATTGTCTTTAGACACACACACACACATCCTTTTTCTCCTCCTCCTTTTCTTTTTATAGATTTATAATAATAATCTTCAAACCCCAAGACACACATAAACCACTGCAGGGGAGAGTGATGGAACATGAATACTACACTATGTGGACAGTGAGGGCATCCAGGTATTCCTAGGGACGGCATGGGATGGAGCAGGGAGTGTGGCTGGGGGTCCTGGCTTAGACCCTTATTGCTGGTTGGGAGTTCACTGGCAGAAAGAGAGAGGGGCTCAGGGTGAATAAGAAAAATTCTCACCCCAAAGACAATGGCACTGGGGATAGAGAGGGTCAAGGTGTGTGTTTCATGCAGACTAAGGGTGGGAGTCAAAATGAGCTTCAAAGATGAGCTTTCTACATGGGAAGAGATGGGTTTGAGGTGGTTTGATTTAAAGCCGCCAAGTTGGTATCTGGTCCAGTTTCTTAAGGGCTTGTTTAAGGCACAATTATACTTTTGGTTATATATCTTAGCAGCAAAAAATTCAGACAAACCAAAGTTCACATATTTATTTATAAATTGCATCTCTCCTCAATAGTACCTTATTGACATGCTTTGGTAAGAGCACGAACCCTGGATCTCAGATTTTTGTTTTGAAAAATGATAATCCTCAAAGACCTTAGAACAACGCCTAACATGAAGTCAGCAGAATGTGGATTACATTGTAGTCAGAAACATATCCCAAACACAAGCATTTTAAGGGTTAAACCAAAGTATATAAACAGAAGTTTACATATATATATATAAAATATATATATATATAAAATATATAAGAATATATATTTCCACACTCCATCTTGCACAGCTTCTGGGGCGTGTACAATCCTCACTTTGGAGTCCACCAGTTGCAACTTAGTATTTGCTGGCAGACAGACTGCTACTTTGAGTGAATTCACTTTTCCAACCTCACTCTCCTCCTCTATGAGATGAGGGCAGTTAATTGTGCCTGCTTTACAGGGCTGATAGAGGATTAAATATACCACATCCACTGAGCCCAGGCCCTGCCTGATGCATCTTCAGTTCAGTTTAGTCGCTCAGTTGTGTTTGACTCTTTGTGAGACTGCAGCATGACAGGCTTCCCTGTCTATCACCAACTCCTGGAGCTTACTCAAACTCATGTCCATTGAGTCGGTGATGCCATCCAACCATCTCATCCTCTGTCGTCCCCTTCTCCTCCTGCCCTCAATCTTTCCCAGCATCAGGGTCTTTTCCAATGAATCAGTTCTTTGCATCAGGTGGCCAAAGTTTTGGAGTTTCAGCTTCAGCATCAGTCCTTCCAATGAGTATTCAGGACTGATTTCCTTTAGGATGGACTGGTTGGATCTCCTTGCAATCCAAAGGACTCTCAAGAGTCTTCTCCAACACCACAGTTCAAAAGCATCAATTCTTCGGTGCTCAGCTTTCTCTATAGTCCAACTCTCACATCCATACATGACTACTGGAAAAGCCATAGCTTAGACTAGACAGACCTTTGTTGGCAAAGTAATGTCTCTGCTTTTTAATATTCTGTCTAGGTTGGTCATAACTTATCTTTCCAGGAGCAAGTGTCTTTTAATTTCATGGCTGCAGTCACCATCTGCAGTGATTTTGGAGCCCAGAAAAATAAAGTCTGTCACTGTTTCCATTGTTTGCCCATCTATTTGCCATGAAGTGATGGGACCAGATGCCTTGATCTTAGTTTTCTGAATGTTGAGTTTTAGGCCAACTTTTCTCTCTCCTCTTTCACTTTCATTAAGAGGCTGTTTAGTTTTTCTTTGCTTTCTGCCATAAGTGTGGTATCATCTGCATATCTGAGGTTATTGATATTTCTCCCGGCAATCTTGATTCCAGCTTGTGCTTCTTCCCGCCCAGCGTTTCTCATGATGTACTCTGCATATAAGTTAAATAAGCAGGGTGACAATACACAGCCTAGACGTACTCCTTTCCCAATTTGGAACCAGTCTGTTGTTCCATGTCCAGTTCTAACTGTTGCTTCCTGACCTGCATACAGATTTCTCAAGAGGCAGGTCAGGTGGTCTAGTATTCCCATCTGTTTTAGAATTTTCCACACTTTGTCATGATCCACACAGTCAAAGCCTTTGGCATAGTCAGTAAAGTGAAGAGATATTTTTCTGGAGCTCTTGCTATTTCGATGATCCAACGGATGTTGGCAATTTGATCTCTGGTACCTTTGCCTTGTCAACATCCAGCTTGAACATCTAGAAGTTCATATACTGTTGAAGCCTGGCTTGGAGAATCTTGAGCATTACTTTGCTAGCATGTGAGCTGAGTGCAATTGTGCAGTATTTGGAGCATTCTTTGGCATTGCCTTTCTTTGGAATTGAAATGAAAACTGACCTTTTCCAGTCCTGTGGCCACTGCTGCGTATCCCAAATTTGGTGACATATTGAGTGCAGCACTTTTACAGCATCATCTTTTAGGATTTGAAGGAGCTTAATTGGAATTCTATCACCTCCACTAGCTTTGTTCGTAGTGATGCTTCCTAAGGCCCATTTGACTTCACATTCCAGGATGTCTGGCTCTAGGTTAGTGATCACACCATCATGGTTATCTGGGTCATGAAGATGTTTTTTGTATAGTTCTTCTATGTATTCTTGCCGCCTCTTCTTAATATCTTCTGCTTCTGTTAAGTCCATACCATTTCTGTCCTTTATTGAGCCCATCTTTGCATGAAATGTTGCCTTGGTATCTCTCATTTTCTTGAAGAGATCTCTAGTCTTTCCCATTCTATTGTTTTCCTCTATTTCTTTGCACTGATAACTGAGGAAAGCTTTCTTATCTCTCCTTGCTATTCTTTGGAACTCTGCATTCAAATGGGTATATCTTTCCTTTTTCTCCTTTGCCTTTTGCTTCTCTTCTTTTCACAGCTATTTGCAAGGCCTCCTCAGACAACCATTTTGCCTTTTTGCATTTCTTTTTCTTGGGGATGGTCTTGATCACTGCCTCCTGTACTATGTCACGAACTTCCATCCGTGATTCTTCAGGCACTTTATCAGATCTAATGCCTTGAATCTATTTGTCACTTCCACTGTATAATTGTAAGGGATTTGATTTAGGTCATACCTGAATGGTCTAGTGGTCTTCCCTAGTTTCTTCAATTTAAGTCTGAATTTGGCAATAAGGATTTCATGATCTGAGCCACAGTCATTTCCCAATCTTGTTGTTGCTGACTGTATAGAGCTACTCCATCTTTGGCTGCAAAGAATATAATCAATCTGATTTCGGTATTGACCATCTGGTGATGTCCATATGTAAAGTCTTCTCTTATGTTGTTGGAAGAGGGTGTTTGCTATGATCAATGCATTCTCTTGGCAAAACCCTATTAGCCTTTGCCCTGCTTCATTTTGTACTTCAAAGCCAAATTTGCCTGCTACTCCAGGTGTTTCTTGACTTCCTACTTTTGCATTCCAGTCCCCTCTGCTGAAAGGGACATCTTTTTGAGTGTTAGTTCTAGAAGGTCTTGTAGCTCTTTATAGAACCATTCAGCTGCAACTTCTTCAACATTACTGGTTGGGGCATGAACTTGGATTTCTGTGATACTGAATGGTTTGCCTTGGAAATGAACAGAGGTCATTCTGTCATTTTTGAGATTGTTGACTCGGAAGGCTACTCCATTTCTTCTAAGGGATACCTGCCTGCAGTAGTAGATATAATGGTCATCTGAGTTAAATTTACCCATTCCAGTTCATTTTAGTTCACCGATTCCTAAAATGTTGATGTTCACTCTTGCCATCTCCTGTTTGACCATTCCCAATTTCTTGATTCATGGAACTAACATTCCAGGTTCCTATACAATATTGCTCTTTACAGTATTGGACTTTACTTCCATCACCAGTCACATCCACAACTGGGTGTTGTTTTTTCTTTGGCTCCGTCTCTTCATTCTTTTTGGAGTTATTTCTCCACTGATTTCCAGTAGTATATTGGGCACCTACCGACCTGGGGAGTTCATTTTTCAGTGTTCTATCTTTTTGCTGTTTCATACTGTTCATTGGGTTCTCAAGGCAAGAATACTGAAGTGGTTTGCCATTTCCTTCTCCAGTGGACTACGTTTTGTCAGAACTCTACACCATGACCTGTCCGTCTTAGGTGGCCCTACACGGCATGGCTCATAGTTTCACTGAGTTAGACAAGGCTGTGGTCCATGTGATCAGATTGGTTAGTTTTCTGTCACTGTGACTGTGGTTCTCATTCTGTCTGTCCTCTCATGGAGAAGGATAAGAGGCTCATGGAAGCTTCCTGATGGGAGAGACTGACTGAGGTGCATCTTCAGGACTCAGTAAAATGTTACATGTGCTTATTGTCACAAAAATAACGATCATTGTATTTAAATCAGCATAGAGAAAAAAATCATAATACTATAGGATCATATATGATTACTATAAAGAAACCTGGCATATTTTTAGAACTTTTTCTAAAGCTTCTGTATACACACAGGCATATTTTGCATAATTGGAATTAAAAGATGCCTTCTCCTTAGAAGGAAAGTTATGACCAACCTAGACAGCATATTAAAAAGCAGAGACATTACTTTGCCAACAAAGGTTCGTCTAGTCAAGGCTATGGTTTTTCCAGTAGTCATGTATGGATGTGCGAGTTGGACTATGAAGAAAGCTGAGCATCGAAGAATTGATGCTTTTGAACTGTGGTGTTGGAGAAGACTCTTGAGAGTCCCTTGGACTGCAAGGAGATCAAACCAGTCTATCCTAAAGGAGATCAGTCCTGAGTGTTCGTTGGAAGGACTGATGTTGAAGCTAAAACTCCAATACTTTAGCCACCTGATGCGAAGAGCTGACTCACTGGAAAAGACCCTGATTCTGGGAAAGACTGAAGGCAGGAGGAGAAGGGGATGACAGAGTATGAGATGGTTGGATGGCATCACCGACTCAGTGGAGATGAGTTTGGGTAATCTCCAGGAGTTGGTGATGGACAGGGAGGCCTGTGATGCTGCAGTCCATGAGGTCACAAAGAGTTGGACATGACTGAGCAACTGAACTGAATTGATTGCGTATTCTGTTGTGGACCTGTTAAAAACAGATGTAAAATCTTATACGGTCAGAATAATTTATTTACCTACCCCTATTGCTGGTCATTTGTGTTTTTTTTTTAAGGTTTTTTTGTTTTAGACAACACTGTGATGAATAGTCTGTGTTTAACAGGCCTATTGGGATGTAGTTTATGTACCATTAAACGACCCATATAAAGTATGTGAGTCACTGATTTTTTAGTGTTTTCAGCGTTGTATGACCGTCAGTAGAACCTAACTTTAGAACATTGTTATTGCTGCCCAAGGAACCTGTGCTTTTGGTAGTCATCCCCATGGTCAACCCCCACAGATCCAGGCAACCACTAATCTACTTTCTGTCTCTGCAGATTTGTCATTTCTGGACATTTCAGATAAACGGGATCATACAGTATGTTGTATTTGGAGACTGGTTTCTTTCACTTCACGTAATGTTTTTTGAGGTTCACCCACCCTGTAGCACTGTCACAGCATTATTCCTTTTTATTTCCAACATCCCGCCGTGTGGATATATCATGCTTTATTCATCTGTTCATGAATGATGGACGTTTGAATTGTTTCTATGATGAATAATCTTATAGATTAATCTTAACTATTTCCTTTGAATGCCTTCCAAGACTTGAAAATTCTGAGTCAAAAGTTCTGCATTTTATTTCCAGACTTTTGACCATCAGTTCAATTCAGTTCAGTTGCTCGATCGTTGCAACCCCATGGACTGCAGCACGCCAGGCTTCACTATCCATCACCAACTCCTGGAGCTTGCTCAAACTCATGTCCATCAAGTCAGTGATGCCATCCAACCATCTCATACTCTGTCGTCCCCTTCTCCTTCAATCTTTCCCAGCATCAGAGCCTTTTTCAGTGAGTCAGTTCTTCGCATCAGGTGGCCGAAGTATTGGAGTTTCAGCTTCAGCATCAGTCTTTCCAATGAATAATCAGGACTGATTTCCTTTAGGATGGATTGGTTGGATCTCCTTGCAGTCCAAGGGACTCTCAAGAGTCTTCTCTAGCACCACAGTTCAAAAGCATCAATTCTTCGATGCTCAGCTTTCTTTATAGTCCAACTCTCACATCCATACACGACTACTGGAAAAACCATAGCCTTGACTAGACGGACCTTTGTTTGCAAAGTAATGTCTCTGCTTTCTAATATGCTCTCTAGGTTGGTCATAGCTTTTCTAACAAGGAGCAAGCGTCTTTTAATTTCATAGCTGCAGTCACCATCTGCAGTGATTTTGGAACCCAACAAAATAAAGTCCCTCACTGTTTCCATTGTTTTGACCATCAAGCACTTCTAATTCAATCTTTATCTCCCACTTGAGTACATTAATGACTGTGTTCTTCATTGTTTGAACTACAAAACCTTTGTTTTCCGTGTGACACCTGGAGGTATTTACAATTTCTAATATTCTAAAGAACCGTTCTCAGGGATTCTATCCTATGTTGCGTGTCGGAGGCCATAGGACAGTAATATTCCTAAAGGGAACACCTTATATTTACTTATATAAGTCTTTATCATTTTTAGCTGGAAACCTTCTTATCATCTGGCATTAAGGAAAATCAGCAGAGACTTGTAAGTGGTAGATGGTCTCTTTGAATTGTCTCACTTTGCCCTTTAAATATGTGTATCCCCTACCAACCTCTTGGAAGTGGTTGACATCCAGAAAAATAATTTCTGTGTCAGTGGAATGTTGACCCAAGGTTTCACAGCACATATCATTTGGTTTATAATCTTATTTAATTAAAATATGTTATTGCTTAACTGACTTACCTCCTCCTTTAAAAATGTGAAAGTAAGTGAAAATTTGTAATCTACATGCTGTGGTTTTTAATTCAACATAGCTGTAAACTCCTGGGGTGGCCTCACGGGTAAAATCTACTCACACATCTTCTTTATTATATGAAAGGATCCTGCAGAGATGTCAGCTGGTGGATAAAGACCAAGCTTAAGCCTCAGTCAGTGTGAATCCTGGATGATGTTTACAAATAGAATGGTCTCTGCAGCAACCGACTAGCAGCAGATAAGAGCTCTGCCTCCCTTACAGCTGCATTTCATCCTTCCAAAGCCTGAAAAATATTCGTTGAATCATGATGATTAGGACAGCTGATTTTGTCCTCACCTTCACCCCCGGGTATTCTTCCTCCACTGACCTTTCTGGCCTTAAGCAGCAGAGATGATTAAAATACTCTGCCCTTTGTACAAAGACCATCCACTGCACCCCCTGAGGCTCCCTGATGTTGTCATCAATGATGCTGATGGGTTTGCCTTGATCTTTACTTTGCTGCCTCTTGAGAACAACAGTGTGCATTTATGAGAGCATTGCCTAGATGAGAAAAAGTCTGGCAGGGACTCCTAAATGCTGGACCTGTCTTATGTGAGGCATTTTTATATAAGATATCCAATTTCAATGTCATGACTACCCATGAAGTCGGGCTTTCAGGCCCATTCTAAGGATGGGAAAGTTGAGACATCATTGATCTGTGCCTCCTGGCAGATGAGGTGTAAAAAATCATTGCAATTCAATACAGACTTATGATTACAGCATAGGAAATACAGTTATTTCTAAAAATATGCACAAGTAACCCTACTGCTAAATTCTTACCTGTCAGTTAGGTTGGTACATGTCTTGGTGGCAGAACCATTAAGAAATAAGTGCTGCAGTGTTATACTCACTGACATGTGGTGTTCAGAGAAAATGCCCTTGAAAAAAAACCAAAACAGTTTCTATGATCAAGAAATTTGGGAAATGTTGGGGTAAATGAAGACACATAAGACTCTAGATTACAGACCTTCTCACAGACTCTACTGCAGAATTGTACATTGTGAAACCCCAAGATGGTAGAGCATAAATCCTTTGTTTGTGGGACACCTGTTAGTGGTTTAAAGAGCTGGTGTTTGTGATACACACAGCCAGAAGGAACTTCATAATGCCCTTCTTTTTTGGTTTAATTTTTTTAATAGGTAATAGATACATGTGATAAATTCAGAGTATGCAAAGGTTTCAGTGGAAAGGTATGTCTCTCTGCTTTTGACCATTGCCTCTGAGATTCTCTTTTAAATTTTTTTAAAAAAATTAAATTTACCACACCCTGGGGGCGGGGCGGAGAAGGCAATGGCAACCCACTCCAGTACTCTTGCCTGGAAAATCTCATGGATGGAGGAGCCTGATGGGCTACATGGGGTCGCTAGGAGTCAGACACGACTGAGTGACTTCACTTTCACTTTTCACTTTCATACATTGGAGAAGGAAATGGCAACCCACTCCAGTGTTCTTGCCTGGAGAATCCCAGGGACGGTGGAGCCTGGTGGGCTGCTGTCTATGGGGTCACACAGAGTTGGACACGATTCAGGCGACTTCGCAGCAGCAGCAGCAGAGGCACATGGAAACTTAGTTCCCTGACCAGGAATCGAACTCATGCCCCTTGGATTGGAAGGTGAAGTCTTAACCACTGGACCTCCAGGGAAGTTCTCGGAGATTCTCTCCTGAGAGATAAGCATTGTTTTCAAGAAGTGCAGTCATGTCTGTATGTGTATATGTGCATATGTGTAAGTATGTGTGTGCATCTCAGGTTTTGAACACAGTGTGTATGTTGTTCTGCGCATTATATTTTTTTTCGTAATGTAAATTAAAGTCATTCCATATCAGTACTTGTAAAGCTGGGTCATTTCGTCTAATATCCACATCGAATTCTATTGTATGGATGTGTCATGGTCTGTTTAACCAGTACCTATTGATTCAGAATGTTTATAATCTTTTCCTACAGTGACCAGTGCTGCGGTGAGTACCCTTGTCCATTTGTCTTTGTCATCACGGTGTTTCTTGTATCAGCCTTTGATAAAAGCCAGGGTTGTAATGATAAAATATAATTTTGTGAAGTCAAGAATGACCCAAATTTATAGCCTTCTGAAGATCTGGCTTGATCCAGAGATATTTAGATAATTTGGAGCACTATAGATCCAAGTCCTAAAAATACATTATCAGAACTTGTTTAAAATAGTGGGACAAAGTACAGATTATTTTTCAGAGATAAGAAAAAAAGATTTATGAAGAATCATATTTCTCTTAGGAAATAATTTTGGAGTTCATACAGTAATTGTACATGTGTTCTAACTCATGACAAAAGCAAGCTCAAGGCATGATATCTCTGAAACAGGGATTTCCCAAATGGATAACCTTTGATTCTTAATTCAAAACTTAAAGAAAACTGCTTTATTCACCCTGGTTCAAAAGCAATGGTCTTGCTTCTTCACTGTCTTGTATTGCATTCAGTTTCTGCCAAATAGCATTTGAGTGACTCAGAGACTTTGAAACTTGTTTTCTCTCTTGAGTGTATTTCTCCCTTTTCTCCTTTGTGAACAAAGTAGAAAAATAATATAAAGGTAACTGTTTATGTAACAAGAAATAAAACCTTACTTCTGAAAAGAGATGTTGTTGTGTAGTTGGAAATTTGACTATAGAACTTGATAGAAAGAAATCCTTCCATATTTTGTTAAACGGCTTATTTGATAATGTCTCCCGTATTTTTTTAGTCAATTTGATTAATAGAGTTCAGTCTCAGAGCAGGCTGGGCAAATTTCCTTGAGGCCAAATTACCACTGGGATATCAAAGAGTATTCTCACCGTCTGTTCCTCTTTGGGAAGTGTGCTTAAGACAGGTACACTTGAGCCACTGTGCGTCAAAAGGTGCCATCGCTCTGGGCCAAGCACTTTGCATACAGTGCCTGATCATTTATACCCTTCGTAGAGTATCACTTGGACCTATAGTATTAGGTGGGAACTGCTCTTATCTCCATTTTATAAATAGACTGAGACACAGGGCAATTAAGGAACTCCCTCAAGACTGCTCAGCTAGAGCTAGACTTTGAACTCACTGTTTTAAAATCTTGTCCAGATTAGAGATGGTCTTAATCTCTCGAGTAGGTTTTATTTGAATTCTTTTAGACTCAGAGAAGTGTAATCTACAATAAGAAAACAAAGATTGTCACTGCTGCAGTCTAGTTATACCAGCAACGTGTGAATGGGTCCCCGGCATTCACAGCTCTCGGCAATGGGGGGTTTGTTCTCCTAGGTCTGAGCAGTCCTGGCTCCAGAGCTGGTGTAGTTCTCAGGCCAGAGGTTGGAACACGCACAGTGACGCAGATGACTTTTTATTTCCTCCCGTGGGATGGATAGAAGCTATCCACTGCAGTAGCTTCTAGATGTCTAGTCTTTTTTTTAAGTTTTTTTTTTTTTTAATGTGGACCATTTTTAAAGTCTTTATTAAATTTGTTGTATTATTGCTTCTGTTCTGTGTTTTGGTGTTTTGGCCACAAGCCCCGTGGGGTCTTAGCTCTGGGATTGAACCCACACCCCCTGCATTGGAAGGCGAAGTCTGAAGCACTGGGCTGCCAGGGAAGTTCCTGTGATGTCTGGTCTTAACTCTGTGTCTTCACTTGAAGCCAACTCAGTAAGCAGGTTGTCCACCGTGTTCTTAAAGAAACATTCACCCACTCAAATTTTCCCTTAGAAATTTTTACAAACATTAACATCCACTCCCTATGTTGCAATATGTAGAAATGGTGGTTAGGGATGCCTGAAACTGAGCACGACACAAATTTTTAGTTTTCCCTTTATGTCAAGGAGCTGGAAGAGAGTCACTATGTGAAACCTGAGTGTTGAGGTATTTTCAGGTCATGAAGAGGAATTTGACCAGAATTGCAGGTCTAAATGAATTCAGATCCCAAGCTCTTAACCATTGCTGTGCTGTGGGCATCTGACCATTTGCATTTGTCCTCTGGGGTATTATAATCCCATCAGTGGTTTAGTGGCTAAGTCGTATCATACTCCTGTGACCTCATGGACTGCGGCCCACCAGGCTCCTCTGTCGATGGGATTTTCCAGGCAAGAATACTGGAGTGAGTTGCTATTTCTTTCTCCAGGGGGTCTTCCTAACCCAGGGATCGAACTCAGGTCTCTTGCATTGCAGGCAGATTCTTTACCGACTGAGCTACCAGGGAAGCCCATAACCCATCTACTTGTGGGAAAAAAATCTCAGAAATTTTATAAAAAGGAACGCCTATTGAGTGGTTACCAGGTGCCAGGAAGTATTCAATGCTCTGTATCCTTACAAATACCCAGCTGCCCAAGCTCTCTCGCCCAAACTAGGTCTTGGAAACTCTCGCTTCTGCATGTGGTCGTCCCATATGCTCCACCTCCCCAAACAGGCAAGATGTAGAAATCAGAGGCAAGAGGGAGTCTTGATTGCCAGTTTCAGATTCCTGCCTGGGAGATGTAATTACAGGGCTCTCTAGAGCCTATGATAAGCTGATACTAAATTTGTTCTTGGCTGACCGTCTTGGGACGCGTGGAGGCAGGGCGGAGGAGGGGGAAGTAGGGGCTTAGGTGCAGGGATCCTTTTGTAATCTCTGATCTCCTCTTGTTGGAGCATGAGTACATTTCCTGAATGCTGGTCTTAAATATCTAGTAGTCATTCAGATGTAAGACTAGTCTGCAAATGTCCATGCCCGAGACAAGGAAACAATGCTGAGTGGTTTGCTGTATGCAAACTCCTTCTTCCTGCCTTTTGTGCATCTGGCCTGAGGCTTATCTATCGCCGAGATATTTGGACAGGATGTCTCTCGAGGTGTAACAGGTAAATTGTGAAGGACTTCTGACATTTTTCTTATTGACTGTGCTGTTCACCAACACTTTCTTAGGTTAAAAAGAAATCGAGCATCAGTTGAATGGCTATGCCTAACTTTAACTCTGTTTCTTTTTTGCAGAAGAGAAAAAATAGTTCAGGATATGAAAAAAGATAGGGTGCTTTTTTCTTTTAATTTGACGATAGTTGATTTAGAATATTGTGTTAGTTTCAGACGTACAGCTTCAGGTTCTTTCCCATTATCGGTTATTATAAGATATGAATATAGTTCCCTGTGCTATACGGTAAATCCTTCTTTTCCATTTATAAAATGGTAACATATGATAAAGGTGCATTATGAATTATCAAGAAAAGAATGCACTATTCAAAAATAGTGCTGGGACAGTTTGCAAATTGGAAAATAGAGGACAAATATAGCATCTCAACATAAAACAGATACCAAAATAATTCTTAATGGTTAAAGAATCAAAAGTAAAGTATAAATAAGTGAAAACCTGAAAGCAAAAAAGATATGGTGCTTTTACATGAAGTTTCTTCAGTTCTATATAGGTGCCATTTTCTTTCTTTCGATACTCTGGTCTAAAAGAGTATTAGATGAGGGTATGCTCTTGCTTTTACTTCTTTTCCTTTTTTTCTGGTCTTTCTCTCTCTCTCTCTCTCCCTCTCTCGTTTCCTTCCCTTTCTCCCTCCTTCCCTCTCTCTCTCTCTCTCTTTTTTTTTTTAACGATTGAAGGGCTCAGTGCTTTGCAACCAGCTGCACAAAGGCAGCTATAAATTCAAGAAGTCTACATTCTCCTCTTTGTTTCCTGAGAGATCATCATTTTGTCAAGGGGGTTGCCAGCCGGAGAACACCTCACTGAAAAGAGAAACAGCACAGCTCTGCCTGACTTCCTGACACCTATTGTTTGAGCTCTGCTTTGATTTTCCTTTCATTAAAAGTAGCATTAGCCTCTGTCATTTGCTTTTCTCTCTTTCATCTCATCCATCTTGTTTGAGAATCTAGTTATCCTGAAAAGTAACATTCATCAAGCCAGTGCTGGATCTCCAAATGCTGAAGAATCTGTTTTCCTGAAATCAGTCTTTTATGAGGAGATTTTCAATGTAAAATATTGTTGAGGAAATTCTTGCAGGTTTTTTTTTTTTTTTTTTTTTGGTGGAGGGGCAGGGGGCACGTTGTGGGTGGAGGTGAATGAGAGTGGTTTTGGAGAGGTATTAGGCAATCCCTTTTTCCCCCACCCTATTATAAATGCTGAGGCAGGAAATCTTATCCTGGGCTCCATTCAACCTAAAAGTTGATCAGCCAACAAGTCTTGATTACTGGCTTGGTGTGGTAGAGTCCCAAGTGGTGCTAGTGGTAAAGAACCTTCATGCCAGTGCAGGAGATGTAAGACATGTGGGTTCAGTCCCTGGGTCAGGACGATACCTTGAAGAAGGAAATGGCAGCCTACTCCAGTATTCTTGCCTGGGAAACCCCATGGACAGAGGAGCCTGGCGGGCTACAGTCCGTGGGGGTCTCAAAGAGTAGGACACAAGAGAAGTGACTTAGCACACAATCGTGGTGGAGTCAACTATGGCCCCAGTGAGTACATGCTCTAGTGTGTAAGACAGACAGTAAACCCATAAGCCAACACAAATGTGAGTATGGAAACAGGAACACAAGCTAACATTAGGTAGAAGCTCATGCCATCAAACAAAATGAGTGGTAATGAGTGACTGTGGACTGCCTGAACCACAGAAGTTTCTCTTATGCATTGAACCAAAATGTTGAAAAGTCAGCAGTTCTGCAAAGGTCTGTGAGAAAAGTTTTCCAAGCAGAAGGAAGCACCATTGCAAATGCCTGAGACAGGAACAAGGTTGGCCTGTTTGAGAGACAGGAACATTTAAGCTCTTCTGAAAGATGAGAGGAGCCAGTTTGTACTGAACAGAATCAAGGGATTCCTGAGAAAGGGAAGAACTGGGGCAAAGGTCTTTATGAAAGGAGATGGAAGAATAGCAGATGCTGTCTGGCTAGTACTGAAAACTTCATGCAGTACATGGTGCGCATGTTCTTTTTAAATAACCTTCACCAAAGAATGGCATGTAATTTACACAGCAACATCCCATGAGATGTGTTTACCCATTTGAAGTGTTACTGATTTAAAATGTATAGTTCAGGGCCTTCCCTTGTGGCTCAGTGGTAAAGAATCCGCCTGCCAATGCAGGAGACATGGCGATGAGCTCTGATCCCGAAGATCCCACATGCCACGGAGCAACTGCTGAGCCAGTGCTCTAGAGTCAGGGAGCTGCACCAACTGAGCCCCTGTGTCTCAGCAACTGAAGCCCACACGCCCCAGAGCCCATGCTCCACAAGAGAAGCCACCCCAGTAAGAAGCCTGTGCATCGCAACCAGAGAGTAGAACACGCTTGCCACAGCTGGAGAAAAGCCTACCCAGCAAAGAAGACCCAGCACAGCCATAAATAAATAAATAAACATTATAAGAAAAAAAAAATTATAAGATGTATAGTTCAGTGACTCATAGTATGTTGACAGAGTTGAACAACTGTCACCATAATCTTACTTTAGAAAATTTTCATTACCACCCAGCAGAAATCCTGCACCCATTAGCAGTCCCTTCCCATATTTCCAATCCCTGCAGCAACCACTATTGAGACACAAGACTACTTACTTCCTGTGTCTGCAGATTCACTTATTCTTTACATTTTATATACATAAGCTCATACAATATGTGATCTTACCTGATGGCTCTAGAATGTTTTTTACGTTCTATGTTCTAGCAATATTAGTATTTAATTTCTTTTCATTGCCAAATAGTGTTCCCTTGTATTAATATACATTTTATCTGTCCATTCATCGGTTGAGGAACATTTGGGCTGTTTCCACTGTTTGGCTGTTATGAATAATGCTGCTATGAACATTTGGGTACAAGTTTGGGTGTAGACATATATTTTTATTTCCCTTGGGTAGATACCTAGGAGTAGAATTTCTGGGTCCTATGGCAACCCTCCGTTTAATTACTGAGTCGTTTTCCACTGTGGCTGCACTATTTTACATTTACATGAGCAATGTGTAAGGGTTATGATTTTTTCCACATCCTTACTAACACTTGTTATTGTCTGTCTTTTTTATTATAGCCATTCTAGTGGTTTTGAAGTGATGTTTCACTGTGACTTTGATTTGTGCTTCCATAATGATTAATGATGCTGAAACGTTTTCATAGGTGCTTATTCGCCATTCATATGTTTTCTTTGGAGAAATGTCCATTTCGGATCCTTTGTCTATATTTTAGGTGAGCTACTTACTTGCCTTTTTATTTTTTAGTTATATAAGTTATTTTTAATATTCTGGAGATAAGTTCCTTTTTAGATATATGATTTGCAGATAATTTCCACAAGACAGTGGGTTATCTTTTCACTTTCTTGATGGTGTCCTTTGAGGCACAAATATTTTTAATTTTTAGCAAGTGTAATTTATTAATTTCTTTTTCTGCTTGTGCTTTTGACATTATGTAAGAAATCTCAAAGTCACAAAGATTTCATAGTGTGTTTTTTTCAGATTCTTACACTTTTAGCTCTTTTATTTAGGTCTATGACACACTTTTAGTTGTTTTTTAATTTATGAAATAGGTGTCCAACTTCATTATTTTTAAAGTACTTAACTAAGTGTCCTGGTATAATTTGTTGAAAAGAATAGTGTTTTCTTATTGAATTACGTTGACCCCTTTGTAGGAAATAAATTGACCATGAGCATTAGAGTTTATTTCTGGGCTCTAAGGAGGATGCATTTTTAATTAATGACATCTTTCTAATATGGTATGAAGGCTTCAAAGAGGCAAGCTCTGGTTTGGTAGTAAAGTAGCTGTCAGGTAAATTCTGGTGTGAAGAGGCTTCATGTTCTCTGGTTATAAAGTGAATTTCTGGATGAAGGCTCTGGTAATATTTATACCTGTAGCACTGAAAAGATCCTTCAGGCAATTTTCAGACATTTAACAGGGCTTCATCTGAACCATCACTGACAGGGCAATATCCATTCTATTTAGGTTCCTGTTTCTTTCCTATCCTTTCCCATTCCTCTTTTCCTTCCTTCCTCCCTACTTTCTTTCCTTCCTTCCTCTTTCTACCTCTCCCCACTCCTTTCCTTTCTTTGATTCTTTCTTCATTTCTTTCTTTAAATCCTAACTTAGGTTAAAGAGATGAGATTTATAGTCAGGATACTAGTCAGTCAGCTCAGTCGCTCAGTCGTGTCTGACTCTTTGTGACCCCCATGGACTGCAGCACGCCAGGCCTCCCTGTCCATCACCAACTCCTGGAGTTTACCCAGACTCATGTCCATTGAGTCAGTGATGCCATCCAACCATCTCATCCTCTGACACAAGAGGAGCAGTTAAATTTCACAAATTGTATGGAAATACAAAAAACCTCGAATAGCCGAAACAATCTTGAGAAAGAAGAATGGAACTGGAAGAATCAACCTGCTTGACTTCAGGCTCTACTACAAAGCCACAGTCATCAGGACCGTATGGTACTCACACAAAGACAGAAATATAGATCAACGGAACAAAATAGAAAGCCCAGAGATAAATCCACACACCTATGAACACCTTATCTTCGACAAAGGAGGCAAGAATGTACAATGGATTAAGGACAATCTCTTTAACAAGTGGTGCTGGGAAAACTGGTCAACCACTTGTAAAAGAATGAAACTAGATCACTTTCTAACACCATACACAAAAATAAACTCAAAATGGATTAAAGATCTAAATGTAAGACCAGAAACTATAAAACTCCTAGAGGAGAACATAGGCAAAACACCCTCCGACATAAATCACAGCAGGATCCTCTATGACCCACCTCCCAGAATACTGGAAATAAAAGCAAAAATAAACAAATGGGACCTAATTAAACTTAAAAGCTTCTGCACAACAAAGGAAACTATAAGCAAGGTGAAAAGACAGCCTTCTGAATGGGAGAAAATAATAGCAAATGAAGCAACTGACAAACAACTAGTCTCAAAAATATACAAGCAACTCCTGCAGCTCAATTCCAGAAAAATAAATGGCCCAATCAAAAAATGGGCCAAAGAACTAAATAGACATTTCTCCAAAGAAGACATAGAGATGGCTAACAAACACATGAGAAGATGCTCAACATCACTCATTATCAGAGAAATGCAAATCAAAACCACAATGAGGTACCATTTCACGCCAGTCAGCATGGCTGCGATCCAAAAGTCTACAAGCAATAAATTCTGGAGAGGGTGTGGAGAAAAGGGAACCCTCTTACACTGTTAATGGGAATGCAAACTGGTATAGCCACTATGGAGAACAGTGCGGAGATTCCTTAAAAAACTGGAAATAGAACTGCCTTATGACCCAGCAATCCCACTGCTGGGCATACACACTGAGGAAACCAGAATTGAAAGAGACACATGTACCCCAATGTTCATCGCAGCACTGTTTATAATAGCCAGGACATGGAAGCAACCTAGATGTCCATCAGCAGATGAATGGATAAGAAAGCAGTGGTACATATACACAATGGAGTATTACTCAGCCATTAAAAAGAATACATTTGAATCAGTTCTAATGAGGTGGATGAAACTGGAGCCAATTATACAGAGTGAAGCAAGCCAGAAAGAAAAACACCCATACGGTCTACTAACGCATATATGTGGAATTTAGAAGGATGATAACCCTGTATGTGAGACAGCAAAAGAGACACAGATGTATCAAACAGTCTTGGACTCTGGGAGAGGGCGAGGGTGGGATGATTTGGGAGAATGGCATTGAAACATGTATAATATCATATAAGAAATGAATCACCAGTCTAGGTTCGATGCAGGATACAGGATGCTTGGGGCTGGTGCACTGGGATGACCCAGAGGGATGGTGTGGGGCGGGAGGAGGGAGGGGGGTTCAGGATGGGGAACACGTATGGCAAAACCAATACAATACTGTAAAGTAAAAAAGAAAAAATAAGAATAAATAATAAATAATTTAAAAAATAAAATTAAAAAAACAAGAGGAGCAGTTAAACTATGTGATGCCTACAACAGCAAATTCTTTACCGTCTGAGGCACTAGGGAAGCCCATTTTAACAATGATGTGGATAGAACAGAATATTTGGACATATGAGATTATGTAATCACACAAACTCAGGCTAATGACTTCTTAATTTAGCAAAGTTTTTGAAGTGGATGATGAGAAATATGGACCTTGTGCATTCATCCTCCCAAGATGTATGCTTCTTCTTGTTAACACTTTTCCCTTGGGAATTTTCTCCCTGCCCCATCCTCATGTGGATAATGCTCCAACTGCATTAGCATCCCTGGACAGTGTCCTGAACTCAGGTCCTAAGTGTCCTACTGGGTATTTTCACTAGGATGCCTACTAATGCCTCAGGTCCCAAACAGTCTTTGACATTTTAAAACAGCAAACAATGTACGTGTCTGGTAGATTTAGCCATTGCAGAACTGTGTTATCTACTAGATTTCCATTCCTTTTGCCTCCAAGTGATTCTCCTGAATTAGTGCAATAAAATTCTGACCAGTCTCTTCTCCTGCAGGCTCTTTCTCTTCCAAATAGATTGGATTGATTTTGTTGGAAAACTCATTGATTACATCCATCTCTAGAGCCCCAGATCTTCACTGACTTTAGGATAAAACTTAAACTTCTTCGCTTGATATTCAAAATCCTGTCTGAGCTGCCTTTCACTTGCTTTCCAAGCCTTTTCTCTGACATCCTCCATATATGAGTTTGTCTCTCTTCCAAACCACGCTGTTCAGTGTTTCCCGAACAGACCTTGAGCCTTTCTGGTTTGGGGCTTCCTATACCCTCCACAGTCCATGTAGTATGCCTACCACCCTCCCTCCCTTCTCCTTATATTGATACAACTCTCTTTCTTTCAAGACTCAGTATAAATCCTACTTCTTCTGGTTACTCCACCATGAGTGATGGGTTCAAATCGAGATCCTTTGAGGCTTAGTTCCACGGTAGAAGGTCATGTTGCAAACTGTCAATCCATGGGCCAGGTTCAGTTTGCTGTTGTGTTTTTTTTCATTCACATTGTGTGTATGTGTGGTTTTCTTTAGGTTGTTGTTGTTGTTTTGACATGGACCATTTTTAACATCTTAATTTATAACAATACTACTTCTGTTTTATGCTTTGATTTTTTTGACTACGAGGCATGTGGGATCTTAGCTCCCCAACCAGGGATTGAACTCTCATCCCTTGCATTGGAAGGTGAAATCTTAACCACTGGACTTCCCAGGAAGTCCCCCACATTGTGTTTTTTTTTGTTTAAATTTTCAGTTAGAACCAACAGCTGAAAGTCTGATCTATCACATTTAAAAAATAGATTTCCAGTCAATTTCAAAGCCGGGCTCTGTATTCCCAGGTGGTAACCATGGGTGATTGGTCTCGAGTTTCCCCATTTAGCCAGGTGTGTGTGTGTGTGTGTGTGTGTGTGTATGTATGTAGAGTACCATCAAGCTATGTCTGGTACCCGGCCTCCCCCATTACTCATGTGTATTCCGCATCCAGCCTCCGTGGGAGTCTGCCTGGACAGTTAATCCTGTAAGGTCTTATGACTGACTACCACTTCTTGTTATCTTGAATGTTAAATCATTCAATTAAAATACTCCTTCTAAATCGAGGACTCTAAAAAGTAAATATTCAGTTAAGCTTTATCTGGGTGGTTCAAGGGAGGTGGGGTGGATCCTAACCATCTGACACCTTCAGGCAAATGCTAAATGCTCTAAAAAGATGTGAATTGGGCAGTGTGTAAAAAATATACACCAAGATGATTTCTGTGGCACTTTTTGTATTAACAGATGTCTTGAAACAAGCCAAATGTCTATCAATAAGAGACTGTTTAGACAAGTTGTAATCTATATACTGGACTATTATGTGAGGGCTCAAAGTAACATGAGGTCAATCTGTAAATACTATACTGATTATCAGGGAAATCTAGGAAGTATGGTTAAGTGGGGGAAAAAAGCATGATCATATTTTTTTTTTAAGCTATCACTTATGTATTTGTCTGTGCTTATTCTATAGGTATAGTTTTATGATCACAGAGGAGAAAGACTCATAACCACCAGAGTGTTGACAGTGGTCAGTGGTTACTACTGGGACTGGGATGTGGCAGGCTGTCAGAGATTTACCTTATATACTCCTTTTAAGAAAAGAGTAAATGATGTGATTAAAGATTTAAAAAAATATTCCTTCTATAGTACCTCCTGTGAGAGTTTGTGTGTGTAAGGTACTAAATAAATGAGGCAAGGTAATTTTAATCTTCTACTTCTTGCTCAAACTATCCCACTCCTTGCATAAAAGATTTCAGGTAGTGTTTTTAACAGACCTGCACCCTAAGGAAATAGAAGAGAAAGTCAAAGAATCAGAACCAAAGAAACAAGGAGCATAAAATAAATATGGTTGCCAAAATTTCATAGATAAAGGGAAAAGGCAAAGTAAGATGTATTTTATTTAAAGGAAAACCAAATCTGCAAGTCGAACCCAGGAAAGCCTCACTAACCAGCGTTCTGATAACATTATCTATTTGTGGGATATAACTGGTTTTTATTTTTAAAGGACATTTTCTTTCGAATAAGGCAACCAGTTCAGGACTATTGCCCTGATAATAAGGTCATCATAATGGAAACTAAATCTCTTATTTTTTTTCAGTTGATTTTAAAAATAACTTCATGGGTCCACAGTTGGTTAACATTTAATGCTTTTATTTTTAAGAGTTGGCAAAGAGATGGGTCACTGTTTTTCCACAAGCAGTTTCCCGGTTTTTGTGTCTTCTTCTCATGAAGTTTCCCAGCATGAAATGTAGGGAGATGCCCCACTGGTGGCTGGTTCCCAAGACAGTCCTTTATGTTCCATTCTTTTATCATTAATCTGAGATGAGGTAGTTTTCCAGTCCATTTTCAGCTTTCCTTTAGTCAAACACTGAACATTAGTCCACTTCCCTTCTGTCATGGACTCCACAGTATCTTCATAAACTAAAAAGTTCAAGAGGAAATATCTTTCGGCTTCTCAGTTGTTATAATCATTATTGTCACCAGTGTTTAGCACTTTATAAGGGAAAATCTTTGTGCTGAAGGAAAGAAGAAGCTCCGAAGACTCATTTTAAAACAAACGAAGCTCTGGCAAAGGTCTTGGAATACATCAGCATTCTTTCCCACCTACAATATTTGATTATTACTCCAACACTGACAAAGGTTGGGAACACGGGGTCTCCTTTTGACCCAGGAATCTCACCATCAATTGTACATGCTCAGTGACTAAGAGAATTTTCCATCTCTCTGCTAACCTGTGGTCTCACCACTTCTGATACTTTTTAGGTTTCTTGACTTTTTTAAACTCAAAATATATATATGTTGTAAAGGTAACTTTACATGCCTACTATAAAAGAAAGACCAATAATCCCAGCCTAAAACTGAAGATTATTGGGATATTAAATTCAATGTAAACACATCTTTTTTATTAAGCTCCATCTAGGTCCTCCTGGAGGCCCTGCTTTTTCTCTGTACAACAGTGGGGATAGAATTGATTTTAGAGAAGTGCCAAGTAATAACACCAAACTGAAACTCTTTGAGGACTATTTAGAGGGATTGAAAGAGAAGCAAAAAGGGGCAACATTTTACCCTGGATTGTGCTATTATTGAGGGGCCCCTCTGGGGACCCCACGAGGTCATCTCAAACAACAGCACACACCCACACTTTGGCAGTCTCTGGACCAACTTGGCAATTCTTGTCTCCTTCAACATCCTTCAGGAGATGTTGGTAAAAGCTTTGATCCTTAAATTAGAGGAAAGTTGGTGTGAATACCTAGAAAAACCTTTTCTGTGAAATGTTTGCATGAAATTTGCTTTTTGAAGGTATTACAGCAGGTCCCCAGGTCAGACTGGGTTACTTTTCCTGTCTCGCCGCTCATTTCCACCCTCCTTTCTCCCCTCCCTTCCCCTCTTCCTCCTGTCTTTCTCTCCTGCTTCTCCTTCCTCCTCCTCCTCATCCTTATTAGTCATGTTCACAGGACCAGTCACCTGTGGGAGTCTGTGTCTGATCATTAAGTA
This sequence comes from Capra hircus, assembly GCF_001704415.2. Taxonomy (NCBI): domain Eukaryota; kingdom Metazoa; phylum Chordata; class Mammalia; order Artiodactyla; family Bovidae; genus Capra; species Capra hircus. Next base: position 32,002,257 of record NC_030829.1, read on the forward strand.
CAGGATCAGACACACTTCCCATGTCTCCAGGGTATGACCTGCAATTCCCAGCATGCTCACTTCTGTGATATTCTTAGGGCTGCAGAAGAGCTCTCAGCAACAGTGCTTGTTTAGGGTATTTTTAAAGTGCCTTGTCTCACTGAAGCTTTTACCTTTCAACCCCTTAAAAAGCAAAGGAAAGTCTAAGGAACTTGAACTTGGGTGCCTAACAACAGGTCCAAAGGAACATTTTGGCATAAGCAAATCAAATAAATAGTGCATGCTCAGTTATTTCTGAAACAGAGGTGATGATTTTTCCCTTCAGCAGAATTTCAGCTTTTAAAAGAACCTGTCTTGTTTACTCAATTATTGTTGTCTATGGCGTCACTTTATGGAAGCAGTTAGCATAAAAACATCTAGTCAGTATTTGTGGAATTTTCTGCTCAGTTGCATGCTCAGTCATGTCCAACTGTTTGTGACCCCATGGACTGTAGCCTGCCAGGCTCCTCTGTCCATGGGATTTTCCAGGCAAGACTACTGGAGTGAGTTGCCATTTCCTTCTCCAAGGGATCTTCCCAACCCAGATAACAAACCTACTTCTCTTGTGTCTCCTACATTGGCAGGCAGATTCTTTACCACCGTGCCACTTGGTAAGCTCACTCAGTCTTTTGGGAATTGCCCCCAAAGAGCCCTATTTCCCTGGTTTCTGTAGGAATAGTGATTTGATATACTAGGACCATGTTCTCTGTTGGGGATGGTTTGTCCAGAAATAGGGACCTGACTTCAACTGGGCCAACTGGAGCTCTTCCCTGAGATGCTTGAACTTGAGACCCTGAAGGTTGAGGTTTTCCCTGTCCGGTGGGGATTGAATTTGGACAAGGTGAAGCTTGGGAGCTTCTGTGACCAAGTTTGCCTCTGTGTAGAAAGGGTCAGTGAACCAGAAGATTGAAGTTGACATGCAGAAGGAGAATTAGCATTCTGATGGCTTTTGAACTCTGGATTATATCCTTCTTGGGCCCTGGCTTTCTACCTGCCTTTTCTATTGCTTCACTGGTATGTAAAGTATGCAAAGTCTCAGAATATCCTTCTCTAAATTTCCCCAAAGCAAAAATGCTTCAGGTGTTTCACATTGGAATTTATCCATCTGTAACCACAAAATGGCCTAATAAATGACAAGTACTGGTTATTTAATCTGAGTCTCATGCAGTAACCAATCCTATTATGAGCAGAAAAAAAAATATACAGGCCAGGAAATTAACATACACTGTTTCACACTCCAGACCTCACAACAACACTACTGGGGTAAAGTATTGGTTTGGCCAAAAGAGAATGAAACATACTTTACCGTATGTAAAATAGATAGGCCAATGGGAATTTGCTGTATGACTCAGGGAGCTCAAATTGGTGCTCTGTGACAACCTAGAAGTGGGGGATGGAGTGGGAGGTGGGAGGGAATTTCCAGAGGGAGGGGACAAATGTATACCTATGGCTGATGCATGTTGATGTACGGCAGAAACCAACACAATATTGTAACGCAATTATCCTTCAATTAAAAATAAATAAATTAAGGGGAAAAAAAATAACAGTCCATTTGCCCCACCAGGGAGTAGCCTCTGTGAAGGCAGAAACCCTGTTTCTCATTTTCATTATTGCCCTTCACATGGCTTGTGCTTAATATGCTTAAATGGTGACTAGAACACATGAATAAAATAGCACAAGGCTGTGCAGCAGTGGTCTGGGGTTTAAGACAATTGAGCTCTATGATACTGGAACGTATCTTCCAGTGGAAATTCTTTGGTTTTTGCTGTGTTGAACACTTAACATTGTCATCATACAGGTAGTATTTGAACTTGTAGCTTTGGGGACAAAAATGCTCATACAAGTATCAGAAACCATGTTTCTTTCTTCCTTTTTTCTTAACTCAGCATGCTAGAACAGATTTCTGTCACTTGTCCTTAGTAGTTCCCAGTAGGTACATGAGCTAAGACTCAAGATGAGGAAGCAAGAGAAGAGCAAGTAATTCAGACCACTGGATAAATTACCGGCGGGCTCTACCATGCCTTGGGCATTTGTGTCTTAGAGACTCAAGTGACTCTCTGATTTTCGAATTATGTAGGGGAGGTTGAAATGGGCTTCCCTGGTGGCTCAGCGGTTAAGTGTCCACCTACAATGCAGGAGACCTGAGTTTGAACACTGGGTTCAATCCCTGATCGGAAAGATCCCCAAGAAAAAGGAACGGCAACCCACTCCGGTATTCTTGCCTGGGGAATCCCACGGACAGAGGAGCCTGGTGGACTCTGGTCCACAGGGTCGCAAAGAGTTGGACATGACTGAGCACATACGCACACAAATGTCCACTGTGCCATGCTGTGCTAAGTCGCTTCAGTCTTTATGACCCTATGGACCACAGCTCGCCAGGCTCCTTTGTCTGTGGGATTCCCCAGGCAGGAATACTGGAGTGGGTTGTCATTTCCTTCTCTAGGTGATCTTCCCAGCCCAGCAGTTGAATCCACATCTCTCAAGGTCTCCTGCATTGCAGGCATATTCTTTACTGCTTAAGCCATCGGGGAAGCCCCATAGTGGACACTTAGCTACCAGTTATATAGAAGATTCAACTGCCTCACCCTTATGAAGCTGATAATTAGGGGAGGGAGCGTGTGCAGTTGAGAAAGAAGAAAAGCCAAAGAAATCAGAGGCTGTATATTCACAATTGGTCTCTTCCCATTCCTACTAGGTAAATTACTCCTGGAGAGAGGGTCCAAAGGTTTTTCCAGTCTTCATTTCTTTCAGGGCAAGTTCTTTCTCCTCTACTTAAAATCATAAGTTCCTCAGCATTGCTCCTCAAATAGAGACGTTAGATCCCAGATTGCTAATACTTCTTGAGGATAGGATATGTGGAAGGAATTAGCCAAAGATACAGTTCCCCAGAGACTCACTTCAAGGCTTGAAAATGCTAACAGAGTCACCAGTGTGGGTCAAACTCACAGTCTTCTGGAGCTCCCAGTATACCCAGTATGGCGCTGGTCATCTGACCCATGTCAAGCCCCTATGAGATCGTCTCATAAAACTCAGCTGATCATCTGAAGTAGAATTTGCAAAATAATGTCTTTCTATACAAAATCTTCTTCCAAGGAATAAAGCCATTTGAAATGATAAGTCGAACCAAACAATTCATTATCTCCTTGCCAGGCCATCATGAGCATGCTCTGGAAAGAAATATGCATCCTGGTGAAACAATAGCCTTGCCCATTCATGTCAATATGATTTCCATAATGGACTGCATGATGGTGCCTTCCTGATGTAATTGCAAGAAGCCTCCTTGGCTGCACTGAGAAGTTTTATTCGCTACCATAAATAATAAACTTGCTCTCTCCAAAAGTAACCTCTTTGGGGAATACAGATCAGAAACATTCCCATCATCTTGGAGTCTTTAATGTGTTTTGCAGCTGAGTGTCTTGGGGTGTATTTCAACAAACCTCTGAACTAGATTTTTTTGATTCCGTCCTGCCAAGAACGGTGCTGTACCACTGTTAATCTGGAACATTCGTGGCATCACAGCAATTTGGTGAAATTGTAATTGAAACATGGTACTTGACCCCGAGGGGACCATGGAGAATGGGATTTGCTTTGGTGACGCCTCGTACATCATTTAAAACCTGCTGCCGCTGAATCCAAGTCTTGCTTCTGTCTTAATTCTGTAAACCCTTCATTGACAGCCATTTTAGCCAGGCTGCAGAACACTGTGCTTCTTGCCAGCTCAGTCATTTTTCTCTATTTGTCTGTCTTTATTTTTCCATAAATTGAATTACCCTGATTAATAATAGGATTGTGAAAGAGGAGCTTGTTATGGGATTCTGGTGACTATCAAAAGAATATAATTAAACCATAGTTGTGCAGCCTAATTGAGGAAAAGACAGTTGGAATGAAGGGAAATTGGTGAAATTCAGTTATTAATTTCATGTACACAGGGTAATCAGCTGTGCTAATTTGGGATCACTGATTGCTGGAATCCTTCTGAGATCTGCCTAAAAAGAAGAGATGAAAAGAAGTACGGTTTTACCCGTTTCTAAGTAAATAGGCATGGTTAAATCTTTGGGAAAGTGCTGAAAAGCATTTCTTTTAAATCCTGTTTACATTCTGAAGTCGTTTTAATGAAAAAATTGTCAGTTGAAACAAATACAGGTAAGCCTCACTTCTTCTTTAGTGGAGGCAGCTAGCTCTGTGTCCCAGTATTTATTTTTCCTTTTTTTCCTGGTAGAAATAGAGCTGAACATATGACCACACAGAATGATAACCACGTTTTTGAGCCTTCCGTGCAGTTGAGTGCTATCACATGGCTGAGTTCCAGCCAATGAGATGTGATGTGTGTGATTAATTTCTGGGTTGTACCCTTGCAGGGGGCATTCCCTGGTGGCTCAAATGGTAACTGCAGGCAGTGGGTATCCACATCATCTCTGTCTTCTTCCCACTGGCTGGAGGCTGTAAGTGCTGCTGGGACCCAGAGCAGCTGGTTGATATGGGAAGATGGAAGCTGCCTGCTAAGGATGCAGGAGAAACTTGGTCACAGTGATTGTAGAGCCACCTTAACCTGTCCAGGGCCTGTGCTGCAAACTCTTCTATGAGAAAGAAATCAACTTTTGTTCTTGGTTAAGAGACACACTTTTAGGGCATCTTTGTTACATCATCCTAATCTGTATTCCTCACTCTGGAATACTGAACCCAGACTTTACAAGTCATAGTCTGTCCTGATAGCACAGTTGGGTGCTTTCCACAGCAGATAATAGATTCCTGGATGCACACAGGTTTAAATAGTGAAGCAAAATTTTAACTTGCAGAACAGCAAGTGCAGAGATGGGCCAAGCTTTCAGGTTGCTTGATTGAGGGGCTCAATTATATTCAGAAATTAGCTTTCTTCTCCCTGTCCTCTGCCATTCTTTTTTTAAAATATAAATTTATTATAGTTTATTTACAATGTTGTGCTGTGTCAGGTTATAGAAAAATGATTCAGTTAAACATATATTACATGCACATTCTTTTTAAAGTATTCTTTTCCATTATGGTTGATCCCAGGATATTGCATGTAGTTCTCCATGCTGTGCAGTAGATCTGTGTTGTTTATCCGTTCTATGCATTATAGCACACATCTGCTAACTCCAGCCTCCTGCTCCAGCCCTCCCCCAGCCCTCTCCCAGTTGTCAAGCACAGGTCTGTTCTCTGAGTCTGTTTCTGTTTCACAGATGGGTTCATTGATGTCATAGTTTAGACTCCACATCTAAGTGCTGACATAGGGTATTTTCTTTCTCTTTCTGACTTCCTTCACTTAGTATGATAATCGCTGGTTGCATCCATGTGGACGCAGAAGGCATTATTTCATCCTTTTTAATGGCTGAGTAGTATTTCAGGGAGGCCTGGTGTGCTGCAAGTCCATGGGGGTCGCAAAGCGTCAGACACAGTTGGGTGACTGAATGGCAACAGCAGCATCCATTGCATATACGTGCCACATCTTCGCCATCCGTCGTCTGCTGATGCGCATTTAGGTTGCTTCTATGTCTGGGCTAGTGTGAAGGGAAACTCCTTTTTATTAGTTGCAGTAGGAAGTCCCATGTTGAAATCCCACTGATCCCACGTAGATTCCATACCCAGATCTAAATGAATGATGGACAGGAGAAAGTGGTGCTTGGAGGGACCAGTCATGTTCTATCCCTGGAGCTGAGAGTAGTCTCCCTCCTCTCAAGCACCAGGGATCTGCAGAGGCTGATTCTTCTAAAGAGCATCCGGGGACTGTGCCAAGGGAAGACGACGTGGATCCCGGGCAGGGAAAACTGACAGAGGACCGCTGTGCTTCTGTGATCTCATTTAGGCCTCGTAACAGCTCTGGGCACATGCTGTTGTCATCCCCGTTTTACAGGTGGAAAAACTGAGACTTAAGGGCTCAAATGACTTGCCCACGATCATATCGATGAAAAGGGTAGAACTTGGATTCAAACACAGGAAGCTATCGGTGCCCCTGGGCCTACCCTGAAGGTTGTCTGTGGACAGACGCACACACTGACAAGCCTCTTTTTGTCTTTCGCCTGGGCGTGTTTGCTCTCTACCCACCGGAGTGAGCTCTTTCTGGGGGCAGGCCAGACATGTGGGAGGGCAAGTGGACATCTGCAGGCGTGACCCTCACCCAAGAGGGGTAGGAGCTGTGGAACAGAACTGTAGCTTCGCTGCCCCACCCGAGGGCACGCTGTCACGACCCTCGGGGTTCCTGGGGAGACTGAGCCCCACTTATTTACCACCGTAACCTGCTCACAAAGGTCCTGTGTGTTGGCTTCCTCCCTTTCCATGCTTTGCTTCCTCGCTTCCCTTTCTGTTCTTCCTCAGAGCATTTCCCCCAAAACCACCTAACCCGAATCCCTGCCCCAGGCCTGCTTTTGAAAAAACCCACTCTAAAGACATCGTTGCTGCCCTGGTGGCTCCGTGGTGAACATGCCGGCCAATGCAGGAGACACAGGTTCAGTCCCTGAGTGGGGAAGAGCCCCTGGAGAGGGAAATGGCAACCCACTCTAGCATTCTTGCCTCGGAGCTCCCTTGGACAGAGGAGCCTGGCGAGCTACAGTCCACAGGGTTGCAGAAGAGTCAGACATGACTTAGCAACTAAAACAACAAAGACACAAGCCATCGGCAAAATACTATAATGATTAGTTGGGATAATATCAATAAAACCCTCAGAGCAGTGCCTGCCTTTTAGAAAGTGCAAAATCAATGGAGCATCGTTTTGACTATCTTCCCTCCAGGTCACCCATAAGAATGGCCGTGTAATTTCTCATCCAAATTGGACACTTTTGAGAGTGAAAGAGGGAACTATGGCAATTGCTCAGTGAACATAAGTGAAAAACACGACTGTCTCTAGGGCTCAGGATGTCTCATCACCCAGGAGTCATGACTTAGTAGAAAGGGAACTCTCTGTACAAAGGAAACAGTATCAACACCCATACCTGTTTCATAATTTCATATTTTTTTCTATTATCCTTTCTTAAAGTTGAGACTCACTGTATTCCTTTAGTGCCTAAACAGGATAATACTAAACTTTGCATTTGCAAGTTAGTGGTGAAGTTGTCACCTACAAAGAACTGACAAGGGTGTCACACACAGAAGTGCTTTTTGGTCTCAATGCAATGAAAAGGACTGTTCAAACTTTTCCTGGTGGAACAGAGAATTGAATTTTGAGAGAATAAAAACTTCAGATGTTGAAAGCATGGAACAAAGAATTGAATTTTGAGAGAATAAAAACTTTAGATGTCGAAAGCTAATACCCAAATGGGATGCATTTGAAAGAATATTAAGATCTCCAGCTAAATAGTGTTGACTCAGAGTAGCCACGTCTTACAGTGAAAATAAGAAACGGAGAATGAGAACTCCAGTAAGGGCGGGAAGAAGACTTCTAGCATCTAATCTGGTGGATCCCAAGTGCAGCTGCCTCTCCCTGTCATCTGGAGGAGCTTTTGTAAAGAAGAAAACTGGTCATTACCCAGCAGAGACCATGTCTGGCCTAGCGGGGGGTACGATGCAGGGTGGTCAGCAAACCATGGCCACCAGGAAAGCTGGCCAAATCCTGCCACGTTTGTTGGTGGACGAATCATCTTCCATCGCTGCTTTGATGACACGGTGGGAGACTTGAGCATGGCAGCTGGAACGCACATCATACAACCTACAAAGCCTAAAATATTTGCTATCTGGCCCTTCATAGACCAAGTTTGCTGATTGCTAGTCTAGAGGAATCTGTATTTTAAAAAGCTTTCCCGAAGATTCTGGGGACACAACCAGGTTTGGGAAATACTGGTGACAGTTTGCTTTCATTTATAAAAACACTAAGCCGAGAGAACCAGAGAGGTGAAGTGACTTGCCCAAGGTTGCAAAGCCAAAACAAGACTGAGAAACTTCTCCCTTTTTTAACCCCCATCTTCCTACCACAGCATCCTCTCTCCCTAATGATGGTCCTAGCTGCTGCGATTTTAGAGACCAAACTCTTCACTGGACCACCGTGGGGCTCAGCTGACAGCCATCACTTCCCTGGCCAACAACATTTGATGATGAATAATACAGTGACTTGACTAGGCATCTGGCACCCTGAGTTTCCTGCGTGCCAGAATGCCTTGCCTTTGTCATGGGCACCATCTGGACAGAAAACCATGTGGAATTTCCAGCAAATGGTATTTGATAGACATGTGCCGCAGAAATCTCTGAAGTGAGAAGTTTGTCGAGAGTGAAAGGGCTTACACATCCCCAAAGGGAATCATTCATTCATTGGTCCATTCATTCAGCAAACATCAATTGGGCACTTTACTATAAGCCAAGCACAATGCCAAGCATGGCAAATTTATTAATAGCCTCTGTCTTTATGGATCCTATAGTTTGATGAAGGAAGCAAACAGTAAATAATAGATAAATAATAAAAAATAGAAAGTAGATTTGTTGTTGTTTTAATTGCTTGGTTGTGTCCAACTCTTTTGCGACCCATGGACTATAGCCAGGCTCCTCTGCCCATGGGATTTCCCAGGCAAGAATACTGGAGTGGGTTGCCATTTCCTTCTCTAGAGGATCTTCCCCACTCAGGGATCAAACCTGTGTCTCCTGCCTTGGCAGGCGGATTCTTTACCACTGAGCCACCAGGGAAGCCCAGATATGTAGATAGGCAGTTGCAGTCGCCTCAGGTGACACGCAGAAGACACAATACGATGGAAACATAGAGGCAACGATTATGAAATGCCTATTATGCCTCAGACACTCTTTAACATGTTTGTATATGTATTGACTCATTTAATGTTTACAATAGTCCTGTAGTGCTAGCAGCTTTTTTTTTTTTTAGGTCGCTCAGTTGTGTCCGATTCTTTGCAACCCCATGGATGGAATAATCCCTGGAATTCTCCAGGCCAGAATACTGGAGTAATACTGGAGTGGGTAATGGTTCCCTTCTCCAGGGGATCTTCCCAACCCAGGGATCAAACCCAGGTCTCCCGCATTGCAGGTGCATTCTTTACCAGCTGAGCCACAGGGGAAGCCCAGGAATATTGGAGTGGGTAGCCTATCCCCTCTCCAGCAGATCTTCCCAACCCAGGAATCGACCCGGGGTCTCCTGCATTGCAGGCAGATTCTTTACCAACTGAGCTATGACGGAAGCCCATATATAATAATGCCCATTTTACTGATGGGGAAATTGAGTCATAAGCTGGCTAATTGAGTTGCCCAAGGCCACATGGCTAAGAAATGGTGCGGCCAGGATGCAAGTATACACAGTCTAGCTCAAGAGTTATTAACCATCGTGTTTTATGCTCCCCTAAAAGGGACACAGACCTAAGAAAGAGCTGTTTAAGCTCATGTGATGTCTTTTGTGATGCCTGGGGCATACATAATGAATGTGTGAATGGATTAATTAATGGAGGCATGCATAGAATAGCTATGTACATGTATCTGTAAGAATTCTATCTGAACTCTTGTGAGTCCTGAATTATACATCCTCATTTTCTTCCCTTTCTGAGTGTTTGAGCTATTACCAGCTATTTCAGCGAAAGCATTGCTGCACTCTTGTATGAAAGGTGAAATGCGATAATTAGGCAGAGCTCATTAAATTAGTTAAATGAGTCTGAAGTAGGAACCAGAGAACCATGATTTACTGAAATGTTTCAAGTATTAGTATGCAGCGAGAATAATAAAAATAAGAAGGCAAACTATTACAGTATTGCTGCAGAAAAAAGGCCATCGATCATAAACAAACGGAAACACTGAAGCCGTATATACTGCATTTTCTTAGCGTGGAAAGCACTGTGTAAAAGTAAGCCAGTTAAGTCAGCAGGAGAAAAACAAATATCATATATTCATGCACATATGTGGAATCCAGAAAAATGATACAGATGCTCTTATTTGCAAACCAGAAATAGAGACACAGATGTAGAGATCAAAGTTATGAATACCAAGCGGGGAAAGCAGGTAGTGGGATGAATTGGGAAATTGGTATTGACATACATGCACCGCTGATATGCGCGTACTAAGTCACTTCAGTCGTATCCAACTCTATGCGACTGCGTGGACTGGAGCCCACCGGGCTTCTCTGTCCACGGGGATTCTCTAGACAAGAATACTGGAGTGGATTGCCACGTCCTCCTCCAGGGAATCTTCCTGACCGAGGGATCGAGCCTGCGTCTCTTGCGTCTCCTGCACCGGCAGAGGAGTTCTTTACCGTTAGCGCCACCTGGGAAGCCCTGTACACTGCTGATACTATGTGTAAAATAGATAATTAATGAGAACTCTACTTGGTGCTCTGTGGTGCCTTGAATGGGAAGGAAATCCAAAAAAGAGGGGCTGTTTATATACATATATATATATTTACACAGGGCTAATTCACTTTACTGTATAGCAGTAACTGACACAGCAGTGTAAAGCAACTTACTCCAAAAAAAAAAAAAGTGCACGTGTTTAGGAAGAATTCAGCTGATTTACATTCTCAGGGAGTGTGTGTGCCCTGGAGGTTGGTAAGGATCAGATTTTTCTGAGGCTACTTGAGGGAATCAGCAGGCAGGCGCCCTTCACATCAGTTTAAAGTGACATCTCTGTGAACCTCATAGAGTGGCTCTTTGAAACAAGTTGGAATGCCTTTGGGCACCTGGTGCAAGAGCCATGCTCTCTGCTGTTCCCAGTCAAACAAGAAGGGAATCAATCCACCAGGTGCGTTGTCTGACTACACGGATGCTACTGCAGGCCATGCTTAAATCTTAACAGCAAACTTTCATCCTCTCAGTAATTAGAACTCTGAAGGTGTCCAAACATTTGTTCAGCCCTTGGGATCTTTAACCCGTGTGAGATGAAAGAGGAGAATGTTTGGTGACTATATGATTTTAGAAGTCCTCAAACCTTTAACACGGTTGGACAGCGCATCAAATATCCACCTTCCTTGTCCAGTCCTTGTCATGGAGGAAATAACACAGCCTTCACCACTCTTCGGCCAGCTCCTACTTTCAGGCCCAGCTGAACTTGGTCCGAAGTGAGTCAGCATGAATTTTTTGAGAAGACAACACTCAGTGAAAGTTACAACTGTAGGATTCAGGACATGCTGCACAAAATATGCTCCTTTGTTGGTATATTGATTATTTTGAGCTCTAGACACTTCATATAATATACATATATACACACGTGTGTGTGTGTGTGTGTGTGTGTGTGTGTGTGTGATGGATATGGGAAGGGAATCCCTGGTGATTCCATGGTAAAAGAATCAAATTGCAGTCTCTGGGTTGGGAAGATCCCCTGGAGAAGGGAATGGCATCCCACTCCAGTATTCTTGCCTGGAGAATCCCATGGACAAAGGAGCCTGGTGGACTACAGTCCATAGGGTCACAAAGAGTCGGGTATGACTGAGTGACTAACACTTGCATTCTTTTTCAGATTCTTTTCCCTTAACAGTTATTTCAAAATACTGAGTGTCATTCCCTGTGCTATTTCGTAGGTCCTTGTTGGTTATACATATACAGTAGTGTGTGTATGTTAATAGCAAACTCCTAATTTGTCCTTCCCTCATTCCTTTCCCCTTTGGTAGCCATAAGTTTATTTTCTGTGTATGTGGGTCTATTTCTGATATGTAAATAAGTATAAAGACTTTTGTATCATTTTTTTTTTTCTGCTTAGATTCCACATATAAGTGATATAGTATGATGTTTGTCTTTCTCTGTCTGGCCGATGTAACTTACTATGATAATCTCTAAGCTGCCTTTACCTGCAAAGACAGATCCTTCAGAAGGTGGTCAGTTGTCGTAAATCTCCTCATGGTGAATTTCCTCTATCAGGGAAGGTTGATTATTCACAGGAGAGGAAACTAGAAGTCCTCACCACACTGTGACAAAAACTTTGTCAAAAACTGGCATACCTCTCATCAGTTCCATTAGGGGTCCAATCATCTTTCCGGGAAAAAAAAATTATTTATTCTCCCCTAAGAGGCCAACATGGGCTTCCCAGGCGGCCATAATGGTAAAGAACTTGCCTGCTAATTCAGGAGACATAAGAGACTCGAGTTCAATCCCTAGGTCAGGAAGATCCCCTGGAGGAGGGCATGGCAACCCATTCCAGTATTCTTGTCTGCAGAATCCGGTGGAAAGAGGAGCCTGGTGGGCTACAGTCCATGGGGTTACAAAGAGTCGACATAACTGAAGAGACTGACTTACAAGAGGCCGACATGCCCAGTTCTCCTTCCATATTAAAACGGGATTTAATCCTAAATTCTAAAACTAGCTCTTTGGGTACTCACTTTCCTCTGGGTATCTCCCATGTATACATGAACCAAATGTTACAAACTTCTGTTTTTCTCTTTATTAATCTGTCTTTTCTTAAGGCAACTCAGCTAAAAAATCAGAAGGGTAGATGGAAAAATATTTTTTTCTTCCCGACATTAAACTTTTGTATATCTTTCTCTACTTCCACAGTACAATTTCCAAAGGCATTCTCTAATATCAATAAATGTAGACTGTATTTAACTAGTTCACCATCACATTACCAAGACAAGACACACTCTATGTCACGTGGCAGGCCAATAAAGTGAGAGAGCAGTTGTTGAGAGCAAGGTAACCATACGTTGGTTTTCTGAGTCTGAGACTGGGGGATTGGTTTGGTAAAGGAGTTCATAAATATGAATTTCTCGATTCTACGCACTTCAGCACTTCTCAGCTCTCCGCTAGGGTGACTTGGGCAACCAGAAGCCTAGAAAAAAGTGGTGTCCTCGGGTGTAGCTTCCGGTGGAATGTGCTGGAAGAAAGAGCCTAGGGTTTGTGTCTCCCTGCTATTTTCCAAGTAGCATTCCCTTTCCCAGACATCCCAAGCTCTGCCTTCACGGTGATGCTGAGGGTGCTGTGGTCCATAGACTGGGTGAGACTCCCGAGGAAGGCAGCGGCAGGTGGGAACCCCAGTACAGGAGCCCTGGGGAGCAGGTGACTTTTCAAAGCTCTCTCCGCATAGCGGTCACTGTTTCTTGGGTGTTCTCGAGTTGCATGAGTTGTAAGAGGGCCCGCCTGGCTCAGGAGATCGTGGTCCCATCCACAAGGGACTGGACACTTGGGGCCCAAGAGAGGCTCATTGGCTGGTATCTTGTCCCCAACTCCCTCAGCTACACCCACAGTTCAGCCTGGAGGACACCGGGCGACCTGGGCTCCAGGGATGTGGCTACACTCTAGTCCCCGAGGACTAAGGGCAACATTCTTGGCGGTATTTACAGTCCTTTTTTTTTTTTTAATTTGATTTTGCTTTAATGTTGAAATATACTTGAATTCCTGTGGTTTGATTTTTTTCAGTGTAGCGAAACAGACTCTCTTATATCAGCTCTTAGTCAGTGGTCTTTTCCTGTGCAGCTTATCAGAGACTGTTAGGGAGGCATTCCCTGTGCTTTGCAGTAGGTGCTTCTTGATGATCTATTTCATATATCGTATTGTGTATGTGTGAATCCCACCCTCCTAAGTTCTCCCTACTTCCCCCTCCAACTTTACCACGGTTTCCTCCCCTTTGAAAACCATGTTTCTTTTTGCAGACTTCAAGTCTGTTTCATAAGTGAATACAGTTGTATCACGTATTAGAATCCACCTCTAAGAGATGTTCCCTCTCTAACTTCCTTCATTTAGCATGATCCTCTCCAGGTCCATCCATGTGGCTGCAAAGGCGTTAATTCATTTTCATGGCTAAATCCTATTCCATGGTACAGACTGACCGCATCTTCTAATCCATACATCTGTCCAGGGAGCTTTGGGTTGCTAGCTATTGCCCGTGGTGCTACAGTGAACTTTCGGATACAGGTGTCTTTTCAAATTATGGTTTTTCCTTGGCCTGCAGGTCCAGGGGTGGGGTCGCTAAGTTATGTGGTAGCTCTGTTTGTAGCTTTTTCAGAGTGTCCACACTGTTCTCCACTGTGTCAGTTTCCCACTCTCATTTCTCAAAACAAGGTAGGAGGGTCCTGTTTCAGGCATGTCCTCCCTTTCCAGCTTTCCTCGTGTGTGGACTATGTGGTGATGGTCACTGTGACTGGTACGAGGAGTTACCTTGCTGCAGTTTTGATTTGCAGCTCTGGAAGATGAACATTTTAGTGTTGCAGAAATCAGTACTCAAGAAACCAAGCACCACCCTCGGAGAGTTGGAGAACTCCCCAGAGGAGTTAACACTCCAAGCTCTGAGCCCTGCACAAAGGGCTTACAGAGTTTTTATAGACAGACTGTAGTGGGCAACACTAGCTGTTAATAGGCTGGTTTAAACTAAGGGGTTTCGTGCACGTGGGAACAGTGGTCAAGATGGGGAGGAGGATGCCTGACCTGGACAGGCGTGATTAAGCAGGTTTGCAGGGGCCCGGTGATTGCAAAGAGCAGGACAAGGGTAAGTGAGATAAACTGCAGTTCCTAGTATTGCAAGTCCCCACTTTCTGAGACTACGTGACCTAAGTGATCAAGACTTTGCAAGGGGCAGGGGAGGCTGAAGGAGAAGGAGGTTATGTAAAATTTTAACTTTTCCTCTTCAGTGGCACATATTTAAAATATGTTCTTTTTAAAATACCAAATAGAAGAAAAAAGTATGTAAAATTAACCTCTGGAAAGCAGCTTTCCAAAGACCCGTCCTCCTTTAAATTATTTTTACATGACCTGCCCCAGGACATAGCTTGTGTGCTGGTTTCCTTTACAGTCCCTCAGGCCTTATGACTCTGAAGCGCCCAGCAGTTCAGCTCTGGCACTTGTAGTTCCAGGAAATGTCCACAAGGCGGCAGCACAACTCTGCTCCTGCCTCGAGTGACTTGGGTAATCAGAGGCCTAAAGAAAGTGATGTACCTGGGTGGTGGCTTCCAGTGGAGTGCGCTGGAAGAGAGTCCAGGGCTTCTGATTGGCACTTTTTATTGTGAAGTGTTCTTCCTTCCCAGAAATCCTGATTCCCGCCCTAACGGAGATGCTGAGGATGCTGTGGTCCATAGGTGGCAAAACTCCAGAGGAAGGAGGCTGCTGGTAGAAACCCCAGCACAGGGGACCTGGGGAGCAGGTGAGCTCATATGGCACAGAGGACCACGTTTCCTGAATGTACTTGACTAGGGTGAGGTATAGGAGGGCCCGCCTGGACATGAGATTCGGGTCCCATTCACAGGAGACTGGGCACTCCAGGACCAAGAAGCGTTCATTCACTGGCACCTCGTCCCCAGCTCCCCCAGCTGCACCACAGTTCAGCCTAGGGGACCTTGTGTGGCCTGGGCTCCAGGGATGTGAAAGCAACCCAGTCCCCAAGCCCAAGGGGCAATATTCTTGGCGATTCTTTACTTTCCTTTTTGTTTTTCCTTTTTAGATTTGATTTTGTTTTAGTGTTGAAATATAGTTAATTTCCAGTGGTTTATTTCAGTGTAGCAGAAAAGGATTCACTAATACGTATGCATATATCAACTCTTAGTCACGCTCTCTTCCTGTACAGCTTATTAGAGACTGTTGATTCGGCTTCCCTGTGCTTTGCAGTAAGTGCTTCTTGGTGATCTGTTCCATATATAATGTTGTGTATGTGTGAATCCCACCCTCCTAAGTTCCCCCTGCCGTCCCCTTGTCCTTCTTTACCCCAATTTTTTCCCCCTTGGGAACCATAAGTTTCTTTTGAAGTCTGTTTCATAAATGAGTGCAGTTGTATGGTGGTTTAGATTTGGCCTCTAAGAGTTATCATAGCTCTGTTGTTCCCTATCTGACTTCCTTCAGTGAGCGCAATCATCTCCAGGACCATCCATGTGGCTGCAAAGGCAGTAATTCATTTTCCTGGCTAAATCCTATCCCATGGTACCAGGTGACCTCATCTTCTCCAGGCATCTGTCCAGGGAGCTTTCTGTAGCTTGCATTGCCCATGGTGCTGCAGTGAACTTTAGGGAACAGCTGTCTTTTAAAATTATGGTTTTCCTTGGCCTGCAGGTCCAAGGGTGGGATTTCAAGGTCATGTGGCAGCTCTGTTTTTTGTGTTTTCAGGACCCTCCACACTGTTCTCCATCGTGGCTGCTGCCTGATCCATTCCTCAAAACAAGGTAGGGGTGTCCTGTTTCATGCATGCTCTTGCTGTCACGTGTTCCTTGTGGGTCGACTGTCTGGTGATGGCCATTGTGAGTGATGAGAGGAGATACCTTGCTGCAGTTTTGATTCCTAGCTCTCTAAAAGGGGAGCGTGTTTGATTTCTAGCTCTCTTATGGAGCATGTTTAAAATATGTGCTTCTTAAAAAACCAAACAGAAGAAAAAAGAATAAACTGTGTTCATTAAATTTGAAATGACTGCTGGAAATTGGGTTCTCCAAGATCCGCCCATTTTAAAATTCTTTTCCAGTAACCTGTCCGAGGACATTGTTTGCAGGCTGGTGACCTTTACAGACTTCCCAGGTGGCGCTAGTGGTAAAGAACCCATCTGCCAATTCAGGAGACATAACAGACGTGGATTCAATCCCTGACTCTGTTGCTGAGTTGGGAAGATCCCTTGGAGGAGGACGTGGAAACCCACTCCAGCGTTCTTGCCTGAAGAATCCCATAGACAGAGGAGCCTGACTGGCTACGGTCTATAGGGTCGCAACACGACTGAAGCGACTTGGCAAGCATGTCCTTTATAGCCTTGCAGGCCTGGTGACTCTGAAGCTCTCAGAAGCACTGCTCTGACATTTGTAGTTTTGGGAAACGTCCACAAGGTGGCAGCACTTCTCAGCGCCCTGCTAGGTGGCTTGGGCAACTAGAGCCCTAGAGAAAATGGAGCTCCTGGGTGGTAGCTTCCAGTGGAATGTGCCTGAAGAGTCCAGGGTTAGTGTCTCCGTGCTTTTTCCCACATAGCATGTCCTTTCACAGAAATCCCAAGCCCCGCCCTAATGCTGTCCTCCATAGGCTGGGTGACTCCCAAGGAAGAAGGCTGCCTGTGGGAACCCCAGCGCCAGGAGAGCTGGGGGGCGGGCAGGTTTTCAAAGCTTTCTCCGCTCAGGGGTCCACCTTTTCCAGGATTTACTCGACTTGCGTGAGGTGTAGGAGGACCCACCTGGATCAGGAGATTGGGGTCCCATCCCCAGGTCATGGGGCACTTCAGGCGCATGAGGGATTCATTCCCAGGTCTCTGATCCCCAACTCCCTCAGCTGCACAACAGCTCAGCCTTGGGGACCTGGGTCAGTCCTTGCTCCTGGGTGTGACAGCAGCCTAGTTCCTGAACCTAAGGGCAGTATTCTTGGCATTTCTCTGTTGCTGTTCATTGTTCAGTCCCTAAGTCGAGCCTAACTGTTTGTGACCACATGGACTGCAGCATGCCAGGCTTCCCTGTCCTTCACTATCTCCTGGAGTCTGCCCAAACTCATGTCTATTAAGTCAGTGTTATGACCCAACCATCTCATCCTCTGTTGCCCCCTTCTCCTCTTGCCCTCAGTCCTTCCCATCATCAGGGTCTTTTCCAATGAGTCAGCTCTTCACATCAGGCGACCAAAGTATTGGAGCTTCAGCTTCAGCACAAGACCTTCCAATGAATATTCAGGGTTGATTTCCTTTCGGATTGACTGGTTTGGTCTCCTTGCTGTCCAAGGGACTCTCAAGAGTCTTCTCCAGCACCACAGTTTGAAAGAATCAATTCATGGGCTCTCCGCCTTCTTTATGGTCTAGCTCTCACATCCATACATGACTACTGGAAAAACCATAGTTTTGACTATGAGGACCTTTGTCAGCAAAGTGATGTCTCTGCACTTTAATTCCTTGTCTAGGTTTGTCATAGTTTTTTTTCCCAAGGAGCAGGCTCTTTTAATTTCATGGCGGCAGTCATTGTCCACAGTGATTTTGGTGCCCAAGAAAATGAAATCCGATGCTGTTTCCACTTTCTCCCCATCTGTTTGCTATGAAGTGATGGGACCGGATGTCATGATCTTAATTTTTTGAATCTTGGAATTTTATGGCAGTTTTTTCACTCTCCTCTTTCACTTTCATCAAGAGGCTTTTTAGTTCCTCTTCACTTTCTCTTCACTTTCTGCCATTAAAGTGGTATCGTGGGCATATCTGTGGCTTTGATATTTCTCCTGACAATCTTGGTTCCAGCTTGTGCTTCTTCCGGCCCAGCATTTTGTATGATGTATTCTTCATATAAGTTAAATAAGCAGGGTGACAATATACATCCATGATGTACTCCTTTGTCAATTTTGAACCAGTCCAATATTCATGTCCAGTTCTAACTGTTGCTTCTTGACCTGCATACACGTTTGTCAAGAGGTAGGTAAAGTGGTCTGGTATTCCCATCACTTCCACAGTTTGTTGTGATCCACACAAAGGCTTTAGTGTAGTCAATGAAGCAGAAGTGAATGTTCTTTTGGAATTCCCATACTTTTTCTGTGATCCAGCAGATGTTGGCAGTTTGATCTTTCGATAATCCAGCTTGTACATCTGGAAGTTCTTGATTCACATATTGTTGAAGCCTAGCTGGAAGGATTTGGGGTATTTCCTAGGGCTTCCCTTGTGGCCCAGCTGGTAACGAATCCAGCTGCGATGCAGGAGACCTGGGTTCGATCCCTGGGTTGGGAAGATCCCCTGGAAAAGGGAAGGGCTACCCACTCCAGTATTCTGGCCTGGAGAATTCCATGGACTCTATAGCCCATGGAGTTGCAAAGAGTTGGACACGACTGAGCGACTTTTGCCTTCACTTTCCACCTTTTGCTAGCATGTGAAATGAGTGCAGTCCTCCTAGATCAGGAGATTGGGGTACCATCCACGGAGGACCGGGCACTCCAGGCCCAAGAGGGGCTTATTTGCTGGCACCTCGTCCCCAGCTCCCTCACCTGCACCACGGTTTAGCCTGGGTGACCTGGGGCGACCTGGGTGTTGGGATGTGACAGCAGCCAGTCCCCGAGGCCTAAAGGCAATGTTTTTGGCTTTGGTTCACTTTGTTTTTTCTTTTAGATTTGATTTTGCTTCTGTATTGGCATATAGTTCACTTACAGTGCTGTGGTTATTTCGGCGTATGGCAAAGGGACTCACTTGCACACACATCAGCTCTTACTCACTTTCTTTCTTGTACAGGTTCTAAGAGACTGAGGAGCGTTCCCTAGCTTTGCAGTAGGTGTCCCTTGATGATCTGGTTGTTACATAATAATGAGTATGCTTGAATCCTATCTTCCAAAGTTCTTTAGAGTGTGGGTGTCTTTTGAAATTATGGTTTTCTGTGGCATACAGGCCCAGGGGTTGTATTGCCAGGTCACGTGGCTGTTCAGTAGCTCCATCATGTCTGACTCTTGAGACCCCATGGACTGCAGCACTCCTGGCTTCCCTGTCCTTCACTATCTCCCAGAGTCTGCCAGATTCATGTCTATTGAGTCGCTGATCCTATCCAACCATCTCATCCTCTGTTGCCATCTCCTCCTGCCCTCAATTTTTGCCATCATCAGAGTCTTTTCCAATGAGTCGGCTCTTTGCATCAGGTGGCCAAAGTATTGGAGCTTCAGCTTCAGCATCAGTCACCATCGGAAGTGATTTTGGGGCCCAAAAAGATAAAGTCTGTCACTGTTTCTTTTTTTTCCTTTTATTTGCCTTGAAGTGATGGGACCAGATGCCATGATGTTAGTTTTTTAAATGTTGAGTTTTAAGCCAGCTTTTTCACTCTCTTCTTTCACCCTCATCAAGAGGTTCTTTAGTTGCTCTTTACTTGCTGCCGTTAGAGTGGTGTCATGTACTTATCTGAGGTTATTGATATTTCTCCTGGCAGTCTTGACTCCACCATGAGCTTCATCCAGCTCAGCATTTCACATGATGTACTCTGCGTATAAGTTAAAAAAGCAGGGTGACGATATACAGCTTTGACCTACTCTTTCCCAGTTTGGACCAGCCCGTCGTTCCATGTCTGGTTCTAACTGTTGCTTGTTGTCCTCCATACAGGTTTCTCAGGAGCCAGGTAAGCTGGTCTGGTATTCCCATCTCTTTCAGAATTTTCCACAGTTTGTTGTGATCCACACAGTCCAAGGCTTTAGTGTAGTCAGTAAAGCAGAAGTAGATGTTTCTCTGGAATTCCCTTGTCTTTTCCATGACCCAGCGGATGTTGACAATTTGATCTCTGGTTCCTCTGCCTTTTCTAAATCCAGCTTGAACATCTGGAAGTTCTCAGTTCATGTGCTGTTGAAGCCTGGCTTGGAGAATTTTGAGCATTACTTTACTAGCATGTGAGATGAGTGCAACTGTGTGGTAGTTTGAGCTTTCTTTGGCATTGCCCTCCTTTGGGGTTGGATGAAAACTGACGTTTTCCAGTCGTGTGGCCACTGCTGAGTTTTCCAAATTTGCTGGCATATTGAGTGCAGCACTTTCACAGCACCATCTTTCAGGATTGAAGTAGCTCAGCTGGAATTCCATCACCTCCACTAAGTTTGTTCGTATGATGCTTCCTAAGGCCCACTTGACTTCACACTTCAGTGTGTCTGGCTCTAGGTGAGTGCTCACACCATCATGGTTATCCGGGTCGTTAAGATGTTTTTGGCCTTCAGGCCCAGGGATGGAATTGTCAGGTCATGTGGTACCTCTATTTTATCATTTTCAAGAACCTGGAACTGTTCTCCATCGTGGCTGTTGCCACTTCCATTCCTCAAAACAAGGTAGGAGGGTTCGGTTTCAGGCATTGCTTCCCTTTCCCATGTTCCTTGTGTGTAGAGTGTTTGGTGACTGAACAGAAGGAAAAAAAACAAACTGTGAATCAAATTTATATTGACCTCTGGAAATTGGTTATCCCGCCATCCGCCCTCTTTTGAATTCTTTGTCGTTGCCCTGCCCAAGGATACTGCATTCTCTCTGGTGGCCTTGAGAGCCCCGCAGGCCTTGCGACTCTGAAGCACGGGAATCCGCGGCTCTAGCACTTGTAGTTCCAGGAAGCGTCCACAGGGTGGCAGCACTTCTCCGTGCCCAGCTAGGTTCAGTTCAGTTCAGTTCAGTTCAGTTCAGTTCATTCGCTCAGTTGTGTCCGACTCTTTGCGACCGCATGAATCGCAGCACGCCAGGCCTCCCTGTCCATCACCAACTCCCGGAGTTCGCCCAAACTCATGTCCATCGAGTCGATGATGCCAACCAGCCATCTCATCCTTTGTCGTCCCCTTCTCCTCCTGCCCCCAGTCCTTCCCAGCATCAGGGTCTTTTCCGATGAGTCAACTCTTCGCAAGAGGTGGCCAAAGTATTGGAGTTTCAGCCTCAGCATCAGTCCTTCCAATGAACACCCAGGACAGGTCTCCTTTAGGATGAACTGGTTGGATCTCCTTGCAGTCCAAGGGACTCTCAAGAGTCTTCTCCAACACCACACTTCAAAAGCATCAATTCTTCAGCACTCAGCTTTCTTCATAGTCCAACTCTTATATCCATACATAACCACTGGAAAAACCATATCCTTGACTAGATGGACCTTTGTTGGCAAAGTAATGTCTCTACTTTTTAATATGCTATCTAGGTTGGTCATAACCTTCCTTCCAAGGTGTAAGTATCTTTTAATTTCATGGCTGCAGTCACCATCTGCAGTGATTTTGGAGCCCCCCAAAATAAAGTCTGACACTGTTTCCACTGTTTCTCCATCCATTCCCCATGAAGTGATGGGACCGTATGCTATGATCTTCGTTTTCTGAATGTTGAACTTTAAGCCAACTTTTTCACTCTCCTCTTTGACTTTCATCAAGAGGCTTTTCAGCTCCTCTTCACTTTCTGCCATAAGGGTGGTGTCATCTGCATATCTGAGCTTATTGATATTTCTCCCAGCAATCTTGATTCCAGCTTGTGCTTCTTCCAGCCCAGCGTTTCTCATGATGTACTCTGCATAGAAGTTAAATAAGCAGGGTGACAAATACAGCCTTGACGTACTCCTTTTCCTATTTGAAACCAGTCTTTTGTTCCATGCCCAGTTCTAACTCTTGCTTCCTGACCTGCATATAGGTTTCTCAAAAGGCAGGTCAGGTGGTCTGGTATTCCCATCTCTCTCAGAATTTTCCACAGTTTATTGTGATCCACACAGTCAAAGGCTGTGGCATAGTCAATAAAGCAGAAATAGATGTTTTTCTGGAACTCTCTTGCTTTTTCCATGATCCAGCAGATGTTGGCAATTTGATCTCTGGTTCCTCTGCCTTTTCTAAAACCAGCTTGAACATCAGGGAGTTCACGGTGCACGTATTGCTGAAGCCTGGCTTGGAGAATTTTGAGCATTACTTTACTAGTGTGTGAGATGAGTGTGTCATAGTTGGAGCATTCTTTGGCATTGCCTTTCTTTGGAATTGGAATGAAAACTGACCTTTTCCAGTCCTGCGGCCACTGCTAAGTGTTCCAAATTTGCTGGCATATTGAGTGCAGCACTTTCACAGCATCATCTTTCAGGATTTGAAATAGCTTAACTGGAATTCCATCACCTCCACTAGCTTTGTTCATAGTGATGCCTTCTAAGGCCTACTTGACTTCACATTCCAAGATGTCTGGCTCTAGATTAGTGATCACATCATCGTGGTTATCTGGGTTGTGAAGATCTTTTTTGTACAGTTCTATGTATTCTTGCCACCTCATCTTAATATCTTCTGCTTCTGTTAGGTCCAGACCATTTCTGTCCTTTATTGAGCCCATCTTTGCATGAAATGTTCCCTTGGTATCTCTAATTTTCTTGAAGAGATCTCTAATCTTTCCCATTCAGTTTTTTTCCTCTATTTCTTTGCATTGATCGCTGAGGAAGGCTTTCTTATCTCTTCTTGCTATTCTTTGGAACTCTGCATTCAAATGGGTACATCTTTCCTTTTCTCCTTTGCTTTTCACCTCTCTTCTTTTCACAGCTATTTGTAAAGCCTTCTCAGACAGCCATTTTGCTTTTTGCTTTTCTTTTTTTGGGGGATGGTCTTGATCCCTGTCTCCTGTACAGTGTCACAAACCTCTGTCCATAGTTCACCAGGCACTCTGTCTATCAGATTAGTCCCTTAAATCTATTTCTCACTTTCACTGTATAATCATAAGGGACTTGATTTAGGTCATACCTGAATGGTCTAGTGGATTTCCGTACTTTCTTCAATTTAAGTCTGAATTTGGCAATAAGGAGTTCATGATCTGAGCCACAGTCAGCTCCTGGTCTTGTTGCTGACTGTATAGAGCTTCTCCATCTTTGGCTGCAAAGAATATAATCAGTCAGATTTCGGTGTTGACCATCTGGTGATATCCATGTGTAGAGTCTTCTCTTGTTTTGTTGGAAGAGGATGTTTACTGTGACCAGTGCGTTCTCTTGGCAAAACTCTATTAGTCTTTGCCCTGCTTCATTCCACATTCCAAGGCCAAATTTGCCTGTTACTCCAGGTGTTTCTTGACTTCCTACTTTTGCATTCCAGTCCGCTATAATGAAAAGGATATCTTTTTTGGGTGTTAGTTCTAAAAGGTCTTGTAGGTCTTCATAGAACTGTTCAACTTCAGCTTCCTCACCGTTACTGGTTGGGGCATAGACTTGGATCACCGTGATATTGAATGGTTTGCCTTGGAGATGAACAGAGATCATCTGTCATTTTTGAGATTGCATCCAGCACTGCATTTCGGATTCTTTTGTGGACCATGATGGCTACTCCATTTCTTCTAAGGGATTCCTGCCTGCAGTAGTAGATATAATGGTCATCTGAGTTAAATTCACCCATTCCAGTCCATTTTAGTTCGCTGATTCCTAGAATGTCACTGTTCACTCTTGTCATCTCGTTTGACTACTTCCAATTTGCCTTGATTCATGGACTTAACATTCCAGGTTCCTATGCAATATTGCTCTTTACAGCATTGGACCTTGCTTCTATCACCAGTCACATTCACAGTTGGGTATTGTTTTTGCTTTGGCTCCATCCCTCATTCTTTCTGGAGTTATTTCTCTACTGATCTCCAGTAGCATCTTGGGCACCTACTGACCTGTGGAGTTCCTCTTTCAATATCCTATCATTTTGCCTTTTCATGCTGTTTATGGGGTTCTCAAGGCAAGAATACTGAAGTGGTTTGCCATTCCCATGTCCAGTGGACCACATTCTGTCAGACCTCTCCACCATGACCCGTCTGCCTTGGGTGACCCCACAGGGCATGGCTTAGTTTCATTGAGTTAGACAAGGCTGTGATCCTAGTGTGATTAGATTGACTAGTTTTCTGTGATTATAGTTTCAGTCTATCTGCCCTCTGATGCCCTCTTTCAGCACCTACCATCTTACTTGGGTTTCTCTTACCTTGGACATGGGTTATCTCTTCACAGCTGCTCCAGGAAAGCGCAACCGCTCCTCCTTACCTTGGACGAGGTCACCCCTCCTGACCTTGAACATGGAATAGCTCCTCTTGGCCCTCCCCGCGCAGCCACCACTGCTTGTTCCTGTTAAAAGCCCTAGAGAAAGGGGAGTCCTGGGTGGTAGCTTCCAGTGGAGGGTGTCAGAAGTGAGAGGCCAGGGCTCATGTGTCCATACTTTTTCCCAAGTAGCATTCCCCACTTTCCAGAAATCCCACATCCGCCCTGCTGGCGATGCTGATGGTGCTGTTGTCCATCGGTGGAGTGACTCCCGAGAAAGGAGGCTGCAGGTGAGAGCGCAGCACCGGGAGACCTGGGGAGCAGGTGACTTTTCAAGGCTCTTTCGGCTCCGAGGTCGGCCGTTGTTTTGGTTAGTCGACTTGGGTGAAGTGTAGGGGGGCCCACCTGGATCAGGAGATTGGGGTGCCGTCCTCAGGAGAGCCAGCACTCCAGCCCGAGAGGGGTTCTTTCACTGGCACCTCGTCCCCGGCTCCCTCAGCTGCACCACAGTTCAGCCTGAGGGACCCCCAGAAGGCCGGGCTCCGGAGACATTACAACAGCGCGTCCCCAAGTCCTAAGGGCAGTGTTCTTCGGTTTTCTTTACCTTCCTCCTCTTTACTTTTTGGAGTTGATTTTGCTTTCACATTGGGGTGTGGCTGCCTTCTAGCGTTGTGGTTGTTCTCATGTAGCACATACGGATTCCCTTACACATGTGCGTACGTCAGCTCTTACTCACCTTCTTTCCTGTGCAGCTTGTTGGGGACTGGTCGAGTAGGGTTCCCTGCACTTTGCAGTAGGTGCTTCTGATGATGTTTCCTATATATTATCGTGTATGTTTGAATCCCACCCTCCTAAGTTCCCCTCCCCTCCGCCTTTTACCCCAATTTTTTCCTCCTTGGGGACCACGTGTTTCCTTTTGAAATATTCGAGTCTGTTTCGTAAATGGGTGCATTTGTATCACGGGTTAGCTTCCACCTCTGAGAGGCATCATAGTTGTTCTGTCGCTCCCTGTGTGACTTCCTTCATGATCATCTCCAGGTCCATTCATGTGGCTGCAGAGGCAGTAACTCATTTTCACGGCTGAGTCCTAATCCGTGGTATGTGCTAAATCGCTTCAGGCGTGTCCTACTCTTTGCGACTCTATGGATTGTAGCCCGCCAGGCCTCTCTGTCCGTAGGCTTCTCCAGGCAAGAACACTGGAGTGGCTTGCCACACCCTCCTCCGGGGGATCATCCTGGCCCTGGGATCGAAACTGTGTCTCTTAGGTCAGCTGAGCTGGCAGGCCGGTTTTGTTTCCCTAGCGCCAGCCATGGGACAGATCGACACATCTCCTCCAGGCGTCTGTCCGGGGAGCTTTCGGTTGCTTGCGTGGCCCATGGTCCTGCAGTGAACTTTGGGGTACAGGTGACTTTTCAGATTATGATTTTCCTTGGCCTGCAGGTCCACGGGTGGGATTGCCAGGTCACACGGTAGCTCTGCCTTCAGTGTTCCAAGAACCTCCGCACCGTTCTCCATTGTGGCTGTTGCCCACTTCCATTCCTGAAAACAGGGTAGAAAGGTTCTGTTTCATGCATTCCCTCCCTTTCCCGAATTCCTTGTGTGTAGAGTGTTTGGTCCAGCGTTTCTCATGATGTACTCTGCATATAAGTTAAATAAGCAGGGTGACAATATACAGCCTTGACGTACTCCTTTTCCTATTTGGAACCCGTCTGTTGTTCCATGTCCAGTTCTAACTCTTGCTTCCTGACCTGCATACAGATTTCTCAAGAGGCAGGTTAGGTGGTCAGGTATTCCCTTCTCTTTCAGAATTTTCCACAGTTTATTGTGATCTACACAGTCAAAGGCTTTGGCATAGTCAATAAAGTAGAAATAGATGTTTTTCTGGAACTCTCTTACTTTTTCCATGATCTACTGGGTGTTGGCAATTTGATCTCTGGTTCCTCTGGCTTTTCTAAAACCAGCTTGAACATCAGGGAGTTCACGGTTCACGTATTGCTGAAGTCTGGCTTGGAGAATTTTGAGCATTACTTTACTAGCGTGTGAGATGAGTGCAACTGTGCGGTAGTTTGAGCATTCTTTGGCATTGCCTTTCTTTGGGATTGGAATGAAAACTGACCTTTTCCAGTCCTGTGGCCACTGCTGAGTTTTCCAAACTTGCTGGCATATTGAGTGCAGCACTTTCACAGCATCATTTTTCAGGATTTGAAATAGCTCAAGTGGAATTCCATCACCTCCACTAGCTTTGTTCGTAGTGATGCTTTCTAAGGCCCACTTGACTTCACACTCCAAGATGTCTGGCTCTAGATTAGTAATCACATCATCACGATTGTCTTGGTCGTGAAGATCTTTTTTGTACAGTTCTTCTGTGTATTCTTGCCACCTCTTCTTAATATTTTCTGCTTCTGTTAGGTCCAGACCATGTCTGTCCTTTATCGAGCCCATCTTTGCATGAAATATCAATAACCTCAGATGTGCAGATGACACCACCCTTATGGCAGAAAGTGAAGAGGAGCTAAAAAGCCTCTTGATGAAAGTGAAAGAGGAGAGTGAAAAAGTTGGCTTAAAGCTCAACATTCAGAAAACGAAGATCATGGTGTCTGGTCCCATCACTTCATGGCAAATAGATAGGGAAACAGTAGAAACAGTGTCAGACTATTTTTTGGGGCTCCAAAATCACTGTAGATGGTGACCGCAGCCATGAAATTAAAAGACGCTTACTCCTTGGAAGAAAAGTTATGACCAACCTAGATAGTATATTCAAAAGCAGAGACATTACTTTGCCGACTAAGGTCTGTCTAGTCAAGGCTATGGTTTTTCCAGTGGTCATGTATGGATGCGAGAGTTGGACTGTGAAGAAGGCTGAGCGCCGAAGAATTGATGCATTTGAACTGTGGTGTTGGAGAAGACTCTTGAGAGTCCCTTGGACTGCAAGGAGATCCAACCAGTCCATTCTGAAGGAGATCAACCTGGGATTTCTTTGGAAGGAATGATGCTAAAGCTGAAACTCCAGTACTTTGGCCACCTCATGTGAAGAGTTGACTCATTGGAAAAGACCCTGATGCTGGGAGGGATTGGGGGCAGGAGGAGAAGGGGATGACAGAGGATGAGATGGCTGGATGGCATCACGGACTCGATGAACGTGAGTCTGAGTGAACTCTGGGAGTTGGTGATGGACAGGGAGGCCTGGCGTGCTGCAATTCATGGGGTCGCAAAGAGTCAGACACGGCTGAGCGACTGAGCTGAACTGAACTGAGAGTGTTTGGTCAGGGCCGTTGTGAGTGGTGCAGGGAGATGCCTTGCTGCAGTTT
Source organism: Capra hircus (assembly GCF_001704415.2). Taxonomy (NCBI): domain Eukaryota; kingdom Metazoa; phylum Chordata; class Mammalia; order Artiodactyla; family Bovidae; genus Capra; species Capra hircus. Next base: position 32,029,785 of record NC_030829.1, read on the forward strand.
TGATTTGCAGCCCTTGAAAATGAACATATGGAGCAAATTTAAAATAAGTGCTTCTTAAAAAACAACAACAACAACAACGCAAAAACCGAATAGAGGGAAAAAACCATGTCAGGTGAAATTTAAATTGAACTCTGGACATTGACTCCCCCCACCCCCCACCCCGCGCGCGCACACACACGACACTGCTTGCAGGCTGGTGTTCTTTACAGCCCTGCAGGCCTTGTGACTGAAGCGCCTAGAAGCTCTGCTCTGACACTTGTAGTCCCTGGATACGTCCACAAGAAGGCAGCACCTCTCCGCGCTCGGCTAGGGTGGCTTGAGGAACCAAGAGCCCTAGAGAAAGTGGTGTCCTGAGTGGTAGTTTCCAGTGGAATGAACTAGAAGAAAGAGCCCAGGGCTCCTGTCTGGGTACTCTTTCCCGGGTAGCGTTCCCCTTTCTCAGAAATCCCAAGCCCCACCATAAAGGCGATGTCAAGGCTGCACGTCCTCCTTCGCCGTGGTGACTCCACGGAGGAGGCTGCAGGTGGCAGCCCCAGCAGATGGGGAGCAGATGACTTTTCAAAGCTCTTTCGGCACAAAGGTCCACCGTTTCTTGGGTGTACCCGACTTGCGTGAGGTGTAGGAGGGCCTGCCTTGATCAGGAGATTCGGGTCCCACCCACAGGGGACTGGAGAGGCCAGACCCAAGAGGGGTTCATTCGCTGGCACCATATCGCCAGCTCCCTCAGCTGCAACACAGTTCAGCCTGGGGGACCTGGGGAGACCCCGGCACCTGGGAGGTGACAGCCCAGTCCCCAGGGCCTAAGGGCAATATTCTTGGTGATACTTTCCTTTCCTTTTTTTTTTTTTTTCTTTTTCGATTTGATTTTGTTTACTGTTGAAATATAGTTGACTTTCAGTGTTTGGGTTTTTTTTTTTATGTAGGGCAGACTGACTCACTTATACATATACGTATATGTCAGCTCTTATGCACATTCTTTCCTGTATAGGTTCCTGGAGACTGAGGCGTTCTCTGTGCTTTGCAGGAGGTGCTTCTCGATGATCTAGCTCATTACTGTATTGTGAATGTGTGAATCGCACCTTCCTAAGTTCTCCCTACTGTCCTCCAGCTTTACCCCCATGCTTCTCCCCCGTGGAAAGACAGCCTTCTTTTTGAAGTCTTTGAATCTGTTTCATACTACTGAATCAGTGCAGTAGTATCACATTTTAGAATCCATCTCTAAAAGATACCGTCGTCAGTCTGTTGTGGTTCCCTGTCTGACTTTCTTCAGTCAGCAAGATCATCTCCTGGTCCACTCATGGCTGCAAAGGCAGTAATTCATTCTCCTGGCGGAGTCCTATTTCACGCGACAGACTGACTACGTCTTTCCGTCCAGGCATCTGTCCAGGCAGCTTTCGGTTGCTTCTCTTGCCGTCAGTGCAGAGTTAATTCTGAGGCGCAGCTGTCTTTTCAAATTGTGATTTTTCTTGACATCCAGGCTGAGGAGTGGTGTTGCCTGGCAGTGTGGCAGCTCTGCTTTTAGTGTTTCAGGAACCTCCGCACTGTTCTCCACCGTGGCTGTTGCCTACATCCATTCCTCAAAACAGGACGGGAGGGTCCTATTTCATGCATGCCCTTGCTTTCCTGCGTTCCTTGTGGGTAGACTGTTTGGTGATGGCCATTGTGATTGATGTGAGGAGATATTTGATTCCTTGCTCTCTAAAAAGGGGCCTTATGGAGCATGTTTAAAGTATATGCTTCTTAAAAAATAAGAATTAAAAAAAAAAAGTGTGTGTTAAATTAAAATTGACCTCTGGGGAAATTGGGTTCCCCAAGATCTGCCCTCTTTTGAATTCTTTTTCAGTGACCTGCCATTGCTTGCAGGCTGGTGTCCTTTGCGGGCTTCCCAGGTGGCGCGAGTGGTAAAGAACCAGCCTGCCAATGGAGGAGACATAAGAGACATGGATTCGATCCCTGAGTCGAGAAGATCTCCTGGAGGGGGCCCCGGCAGCCTGCTCCAGTTCTTGCCTGGAGAATCCCATGGACAGAGGAGCTTAGCAGGCTACAGCCCATAGGGTCACAAAGGATCTGACATGACAGAAGTGACTTCAGTTCAGTTCAGTTCAGTCGCTCAGTTGTGTCCTAGTCTTTGCGACCCCATGAATCGCAGCACGCCAGGCCTCCCTGTCCATCACCAACTCCTGGAGTTCACTCAGATTCACATCCATCGAGTCAATGATGCCATCCAGCCATCTCATCCTCTGTCGTCCCCTTCTCCTCCTCCCAATCCCTCCCAGCATCAGTGTCTTTTCCAATGAGTCAACTCTTCGCATGAGGTGGCCAAAGTACTGGAGTTTCAGCTTTAGCATCATTCCTTCCAAAGAAATCCCAGGTTGATCTCCTTCAGAATGGACTGGTTGGATCTCCTTGCAGTCCAAGGGACTCTCAAGAGTCTTCTCCAACACCACAGTTCAAAAGCATCAATTCTTCAGCGCTCAGCTTTCTTCACAGTCCAACTCTCACATCCATACATGACTATTGGAAAAACCATAGCCTTGACTAGACGGACCTTAGTTGGCAAAGTAATGTCTCTGCTTTTGAATATACTATCTAGGTTGGTCATAACTTTTCTTCCAAGGAGTAAGCATCTTTTAATTTCATGGCTGCAGTCACCATCTGCAGTGATTTTGGAGCCCAAAAAAATAAAGTCTGACACTCTTTCCATTTCCCCATCTATTTCCCATGAAGTGATGGGACCGGGATGCCATGATCTTCGTTTTCTGAATGTTGAGCTTTAAGCCAACTTTTTCACTCTCCTCTTTCACTTTCATCAAGAGGCTTTTTAGTTCCTCTTCACTTTCTGCCATAAGGGTGGTGTCATCTGCATATCTGAGGTTATTGATATTTCTCCTGGCAATCTTGATTCCAGCTTGTGTTTCTTCCAGCCCAGCATTTCTCATGATGTACTCTGCATAGAAGTTAAAGAAGCAGGGTGACAATATACAGCCTTGACGTACTCTTTTTTGGAACCAGTCTGTTGTTCCGTGTCCAGTTCTAACTGTTGCTTCCTGACCTGCATACAGATTTCTCAAGAGGCAGGTTAGGTGGTCTGGTATTCCCATCTCTTTCAGAATTTTCCAGTTTATTGTGATCTACACAGCCAAAGGCTTTGGCATAGTCAATAAAGCAGAAATAGATGTTTTTCTGGAACTCTCTTGCTTTTTCCATGATCCAGCGGATGTTGGCAATTTGATCTCTGGTTCCTCTGCCTTTTCTAAAACCAGCTTGAACATGAGGGAGTTCATGGTTCACGTATTACTGAAGCCTGGTTTGGAGAATTTTGAGCATTACTTGACTGGCATGTGAGATGAGTGCAATTGTGCGGTAGTTTGAGCATTCTTTTGCATTGCCTTTCTTTGGGACTGGAATGAAAACAGACCTTTTCCAGTCCTGTGAAGTGACTTAGTAGGCACCAACTCTGGGAGATGGTGAAGGACAGGGAAGCCTGGCGTGCTGCAGTCCTTGGGGTCACAAATAACCGGACACGACTGAGTGAACAGCAGCAACAGTGTCCTTTACAGCCCTGCAGGCCAGGGGACTCTGAAGCTCTCAGAAACTCTGCTCTGGCACTTGTGGGAAACTTCCGCGAATCGGCAGCACTTCTCTATGCTCTGCTAGGGGGTTTAGGATGACCGGAGCCCTAGAAAACGTGGTGTCCCAGGTGGTAGCTTCCGGTGGAATGTGCCGGAAGAAACAGCCCCGGGCTCCTGTCTTGGTACTTTTTCCCACACAGTGTGCCTTTACCCAGAAATCTCAAGCTGCACCCAAACAACGATGCTGACCAGAGTGGGTGACTCCTGCGGGTGGACGCTGCGGGTGCAACCCCGGCACCGGGAGGCCAGCGGAGCAGGTGGCTTGTCAGAGCTCTTTTTGGCACAGACGTCCATCGCTTTTGTTGTTGTTGTTGTTGTTGTGCTCGACTTGGGTGAGGTGTAGGAGGTCCCACCTGGATCAGGGGATTGGGGTCCCTTCCACAGGGGAACAGGAACTCCAGGACCAAGAGTGGTTCATTCGCTGGCACCGAGTCCCCGATCACTCAGCTGTACCACAGTTCATCTGGGGACCCCAGGCGGCCCCGGGTTCCTGGGGTGTAACAACAGCCAAGTCCCCGAGCCCTAAGGGCAATATTCTTGGCTTGTATTTACTTTCCTTACTTTTTGTTTTTAGATTTGTTTTTGTTTCAATGTTGAAATATAGTTGACTTGTGGTGGTTTGGTTTTTCAGTATAGCGCAAATGGATTCACTTACACGCACACCATTTCGTGTCCACAGTCTTTGCTGCACAGGTTCTTAGAGACTGTTTAAGCGGCATTCCCTGTGCTTTGCAGTAGGCGATTCAGTTCCTGCATAGTATTGTGTGTGTGTAAATCCCACCCTCCTGAGTTCTTCCTGCCCCTGCTCCTTACCCTCATTTTTCCCCCCTTGGGAACCATAAGTTCTTTTAGACGTCTCTGAGTCTGTCATTCATGCAGGCTTTTTTATCCTGTTTTAGATTCCACCTCTAAGAGATGTCATACTTGTTCTGTTGTCCCCTGTCTGACTTCCTTCGTTTAGCTTGACCATCTGCAGGTCCACGCTGCAAAGGCAGTAATTCACTTTCCTGGCTGAGTCCTGTTTCACGGTACAGACTGACCACATCTTCTCCAGGCGTCTGTCCAGGGAGCTGTTGTCCACCCGTGGTGCTGCAGTGAACTTTAGGGTACAGGAGTCTTTCCAAATTGCAATTTTCCTCGGCCTACAGTCCAGGGGTGGGGTCGCAGACCATGTAGTAGCTGTGTCCTTAGTGTTTTCAGGAACATCCACACTGTTCCCCATGGTGGCTGTTGCTCACTTCCATTTCTCAAAACGAGGCAGAAGAGCTCTGTTTCTGGCATGTCCTCCCTTTCCTGCATGCCTTGTGTGTAGACTGTTGGTGATGGCCATTGTGAGTGGTGCAGAGAGATCCCTCGCTGCAGTTGTGATTTGCAGCTCTCGAAAATGAGCGTTATGGAACATATTTAAAATATATGCTTTTAAAAAAAACAGAAGGGGAAAAGAAAACCCCAAACTCTTGTTCCGTAAAGTTAAGTTGAGCTTGGGAAAGTGACCTCCGAGCAGTCCACCCTCTTTAGAATTTGTTTCGATGACCTGCCAGAGGACTTGCTTGCGGGTTGGTGTCCCTTACAGCCCTGCATTGTGACTCTGAAGAGCCAGAAGCACCACTTGGGCACTTGTAGTTCCAGCAAAGTTCCGCAAGAAGGCAACACTTCTCCACGCCCCTAGGGTGGCTTGGGCAACCAGAGCCCTAGAGAAGGTGGTGTCCTGGGTGGTAGCTTCTAGTGGAATGTGTCAGAAGAAAGAGCCCAGGGCTCACATCTTGGTACTTTTCCGGCATCATGTGCCCTTTCCCATAAATCCTAAGCCCGCCCTAACAGTGATGCTGAGAGTGCTGTCAAACAAAGGGCATGACTCAGCGACTCTCAAGGAAAGGCGCTTCCAGTGGGAACCCCAGCATCAGAAAACCTGGGGAGCAGGTAAGTTTTCAAAGCTGTTTTGGCACAGAAGTCCACCATTTTTTTGGTATACTCGACTTGCTTGAGGTGTGAGAGGGCCCGCCTGGATCAGGAGTCCTACCCACAGGGGGCCGGGCACGGTAGGCTCCAAACGGTGTCATTTGCTGGCACCTTGCCCTCAGCTCCATCAGCTGCACCACAGTTCAGCCTGGGGGACCTGGGTCGGCCCTTGCTCCTGGAGGCGACAACAGCCCAGGCCCTGAGACCTAAGGGCAGAATTTTTTACTTCTCTCTCTCTCTCTCTCTTCTTTTTTTAGATTTGAGTTTTCCTTTATGTTGGAACATAGTGGACTTACAGTGCTGTGGTTGTTTTCAGTGTATCCCAGACAGATTCACTTATTCATATACATATACATCTCAACTTTTAGTTACGCTCTTTCCTGTGTGGTTTATTAGAGACTGTTGGAGGAGCGTTGCCTGTGCTTTGCAGTAAGTACTTCTTGGTGACCTAGTTCATATGTAGTATTGTGTATGTGTGAATCCCACCCTCCTGAGTTCTCCCTCCCCTCCCCACTTGACCTCATTTTTTCACCCCTTGGGAAACATATGTTTCTTTCCATATTCGTTGAGTCTGTTTCACAAATGAGTACATATATATCATGGTTTAGATTCTTCCTCTAATTGATGTCATAGAAGTTCTGCTGTTCCCTGTCTGACTTCCTTCAGTCAGCATGATCATCTCCAGGTCCATCCGTGTGGCTGCCAAGCCAATAATTCACTTTCCTGGCTGAGTCCTGTTTCATGGTACACACTGACCACGGCTTCTTCTCCAGGCGTCTGTCCAGGGAGCTGTTGTTCGTTTGCTATTGACCGTGGCGCTTCAGTGAACTTTAGGGTTCAGGCGTCTTTTCAAATTATGATTTTCCTTGGCCTACACGTCCAGGGGTGGGATTGCCAGGTCATGTGATAGCTCTGTTTTTGCTTTTTCAAGACTGACCTCACTGTCCTCCATGGTGGCTGTTGCCCACTTCCATTTCTCAAAACAAGGTAGGAGGGTCCTGATTCGTGCATGCCCTTCCTTTCCCACATTCCTTGTGTGTAGACTGATTGGTGATGGCCATTGTGACTGCTACAAGGAGTTACCTTGCTGCAGTGATTTGCAGCTCTGGATAATGAAAATTATGGAGCATATTTAAAATGTGTGCTTAAAAAAAAAACAAATAGAAGAGGGAAAAAAATGTGCGTCGAAATTAAATTGACCTCTGGAAGTTGGCTTCCGCGTGATCTGCCCTCTTTTGAATTTTTCTTTGATGACCTGCCAGTGGGCATTACTTACAGGCTGGTGTCCTTTTACAGGCCCTATGATTCTGAGGCGCCCAGAAGCACAGCTCTGGCACCTGTAGTTCCGGGAAATGTCCACAAGGTGGCAGCACTCCCCTGTGCCCCGCTAGGGTTGCTTGAGCAACCAGCGCCCTAGAGAAAGTGGTGTTCCTGGGTAGCGGCTTCCAGCGGAGTGTGCCAGAAGAAAGATTCCAGGGCTCCTGTTTTGGTACTTTTTCCACGTAGCCTGGCCCTTTCTCAGAAATCCCAAGCCCCGCCATAATGGTGATGCTGAGGGTGCTTTCGTCCATAGGCAGGATGACTCTCGAGGAAGGAGGGTGCCAGTGGGAACCCCGGCGCCCGGAGCCCTGGGCAGCACGTGACTTTTCAAAGCTCTTCTGGCACAGAGGCCCACCGTTGTTTGGGTTACTCGACTTGCTTGAGGTGTAAGAGGACCCACCTGGATCAGGAGAGTGGGGTCCCATCCACAGGAGGCCTGGTCTTCCAGGCCCAAGAGGGGTTCATTCTCTGGCACCTCGTCCCCAGCTCCCTCAGCTGCACCACAGTTCAGCCTGGGGGACCGTGGGCAGCCTGGGTCCTGGCATGAGACACTAGACCATTCCTTGAAGCCTAAGGGCTGTACTCTTGGTTTTGGTTTAGTTTCCTTTTTACCTTTTTAGATTTGATTTTGCTTCTATATTGGGTTGCAGTTGACTTACAGTGTTGTGGTTGTTTGTGGTGTAACACAAAGGGATTAATTTATGCATAAACGTATCAGCTCTTCGGAGAAGGCAATGGCACCCCACTCCAGTACTCTTGCCTGGAAAATCCCATGGGCCAAGGAGCCTGGTGGGCTGCAGTCCATGGGGTCACTAAGAGTCAGACACAACTGAGCAACTTCCCTTTCACTTTTCACTTTCATGCATTGGAGAAGGAAATGGCAACCCACTCCAGTGTTCTTGCCTGGAGAATCCCAGGGACGGAGGAGCCTGGTGGGCTGCTGTCTGTGGGGTCACACAGAGTCAGACACGACTGAAGCGACTTAGCAGCAGCAGCATATCAGCTCTTTTCACTTTCTTTCTTGTACAGGTTCCAGAGACTGAGCAGCGTTCCCTGTGCTTTGCAGTAGGTGCTTCTTGATGATCTGTTTCATACATGATATTGCGTGTGTTTGAACCCCACCTTCCTAACTTCTTTAGAGTACAGGTGTCTTTTCAAATTATGGTTTTCCTTGGCATACAGGCCCAGGGATGGGATTGCCAGGTCACGTGGTTGTTCAGTTGCTCAGTCGTATCCAGCTCTTTGCAACTTCAGGCACTGCAGCATGCCAGGCTTCCCTGTCCTTCACCATCTCCTGAAGTTTGCCAAACTCATGTCCTTTGAGTCAGTTATTCCATCCAACTATCTCATCCTCTGCCTCCCCCTTCTCCTCCTCTCTTCAGTCTTTCCCAGCATCAGGGTCTTTTTCAGTGAGTCAGCTCGTTGCATCAGGTGGCCACAGTATTGGAGCTTCAGCTTCAGCATCAGTCCTTCCGATGAATATTCAAAGTTGATTTCCTTTAGGATTGACTAGTTTGATCTTCTTGCTGTCCAAGGGACTCTCGAGAGTCTTCTTTAGCACCATAGTTCGAAAGCATCAATTCTTGGGCGCTCAGCCTTCTTTATGGTCCAACTCTCACATCCATACATGACTACTGGAAAAACCACAGCTTTGACTACAACTTTGACTGTTGGCAAAGTGATAACTCTGCTTTTTAATACACTGTCTAGGTTGGTCATAGCTTTTCTTCCAAGAAGCAAGTATCTTTTAATTTCATGGCTGCAGTTACCATTGGAGGTAATTTTGGAGCCCCAAAACATGAAATCTATTAATGTTTCCTTTTTTTTCCCCCATTTTTTGCCTTTGATTGATGGGACTGGATGCCATAATGTGAAGGGACCTGATGTCATTATGTTAGTTTTTTGAGTGTTGAGTTTTAAGCCAGCTTTTTCACTCTCCTCTTTCACCTTCATCAAGAGGCTCTTTAGTTCCTCTTCCATTTCTGCAGTTAGGATGGTGTCATCTGCACGTCAAGGTTACTGATATTTCTCCTGGCAATCTTGATTCCATCTTGAGCTTCATCCAGCCTAGCATTCCAGATCATGTCCTCTGCATATAAGTTAAATAAGCAGGGTGACAATATACAGCCTTGATGTACTCCTTTCCCGATTTGGAACCAGTCTGTTGTTCCATGTCCAGTTCTAGCTGTTGCTTCTTGACCTGCATACTGGTTTCTCAGAAGGCAGGTCAGGTAGTCTGGTAATCCCATCTCTTTCAGAATTTTCAGTTTGTTGTGATCCACAAAGTCAAAGTCTTTAGCCTGGTCAATGAAACAAAAGTAGATGTTTTTCTGGAATTCTCTTGCTTTTTCTGTGGTCCAGTGGATGTTGGTGATTTGATCTCTGGTTCCTCTGCCTTTTCTAAGTCCAGGTTGTATGTACACCTGGAAGTTCTCAGTTCAAGTACTGTTGAAACCTAGCTTGATGGATTTTGAGCATAGTCTTGCTAGCATGTGAGATGAGTGCAACTGTGGGATAGTTTGAACATTCTTTGGCATTGCCCTTCTTTAGGATTTAAATGAAAACTGACCTTTTCTAGTCCTGTGGCCACTGCTGAGTTTTCCACATTTACTGGCATATTGAGTGCAGCACTTCAACAGCATCATCTTTCAGGATTTGAAATAGCTTAACTGGAATTCCATCATCTCCACTAGCTTTGTTTGTAGTAATGCCTCCTAAGGCCACTTGACTTCACACTTCAGGATGTCTGGCTCTAGGTGGATGATCACACCATCATGGTTATCCGGGTCATTAAGACCTTGTGGCATACAGGCCCAAGGGTGGAATTGCCAGGTCATGTGGTACCTCTGTTTTTAGTGGTTTCAAGAACCTGGAAAAACTATTTTCCATCACAGCTGTTTCCAGTTTCATTCCCCCCAAAAGGTAGGAGGGTTCTGTTTCATGCACGCCCTGCCTTTCCCCCATTCCTTATGTGTAGACAGTTTGGTGATTCACATTGTGACTGTTGCAGAGAGACACCTTGCTGCAGTTTTGATTTACAGCTTTCGAAAATGAGCCTTATGGAGAATATTGAAAATATGTGATTTTTTTAAAAAACCAACCAAACAAACAAAAAAACAGTATGCTTTGAATTTAAATTGACTTCTGGAAATAGGCTTCCCCCACAATCCGCCCTCTTTTCAATTCTTTCCATTGACCTGCCGGAGACAATTGTTTTCTGGCTGGTGTCCTTGACAGCCCCTCAGGCCTTGGAAATCTGAAGCGCCCAGAGGCGCCACTCTGGCACTTGTAGTTCCTGAAAATGTCCACAAGACGGCAGCACTTCTCCGCGCCCCGCTGGCGTGGCTTGGGCAACCAGAGCCGCAGAGAAGGTTGTGTCCTGGGTGGTGGCTTCCAGTGGAATGTGCTGGAAGAAGGAGCCCACGTCTCGTGTCTCCGTGCTTTTTCACAACTAGGGTTCCCGCATCCCAGAAATCCCAGGCCCCACCCTAACGGCGATGCTGAGGGTACTGTGTACACAGCAGGGTGACTCCCGAGGAAGGAGGCTGTAGCTGGGAACGGCGGCACCGGGAGATCTGGGAAACACGTGACTTTTCAAAGCTCTCTGGGCACGGAGGTCCACCTTTTTGGGTTTGTAGTCAGCTTGTGTAAGGTGTAGGAGGGCCTGCCTAGATCGGGAGATTGGAGTCCCATCCACAGGGGACCCGGCCCTCCAGGCCCAAGAGGGATTCATTCGCTGGCACCTCGTCCGCAGCTCCGTCAGCTGCACCACAGTTCAACCGGGGGACCCGGGGCGGCTGGGGCTCCTGGGATGTGACAACATCCCACCCCAAGGCCTGAGGGCAGTATTCTTGGCATTTCTTTATTTTCCTTTGTTTTTCTTTTTGCATTTGATTTTTTTTCTTTGTGTTGGATTATAGTTGACTTGCAATGTTTGTTTGGTTTTTTTTTTCCGCGTAGGGCAGACAGGTTCACTTATCCATATATCTGTATCAACTCATAGTCACGTTCTTTTCCTATACGGGTTCTTAGAGATTGTTTGAGTAGATTCCCCTTTGCTTTGCCATAGGTGTTTCTTGATCTGTTTCATATATAATAGTGAGTATGTGTGAATCCCACCCTCCTACATTCTCTCTACCCTCCCCCCCAGCTTTGTCACAATTTATTCCCTCTCGGGAACCATAAGTTTCTTTCCCTAGTCTTTGAGCTGGTTCATAAATGGGTGCACTTGTATCGCGGTTTAGATTCCACCCCTAGGGAACACCATAGTCGATCTGCTGTCCCCTGTCTTCCTTAGTCAGCAAGATCGTCTGCAGGACCGTTCATGTGGCTGCGAAGGCAGTAATTCATTTTCCTGACTGAGTCCTATTCCCTGGAACAGCTTAACCACATCATGTCCAGGCATCTATGCAGGGGGCAATTGGTTGCTTGTGATGCTGCAGTGAAATTTAGATGCCAGGTGTCTTTTCAAATTTTGGGTTTCCTTGGCCTGCAGACCCAGGGATGGGAGTTCTGGGTCACGATGTAGCTCTGTTTTTAGTGTTTTCGAGAGCATCCACAGTCTTCTCCTTCGTGGCTTTTGCCCACTTCCATTCCTCAAAACAAGTTAGGAGTGTTCTGTTCAACGCATGCCCTCATTTCCGACATTCCTTGTGTGCAGACCGTTTGGTGATGGCTGTTGTGGCTGGTGCAAGAAGATACCTTGCTGCAGTTTTGATTCATAGTTATGCAAAAGAGGCTTATGGAGCATATTTAAAATATGTGCTTTTAAAAAATAAAAATAACAGAATAAAAAAGAAAAATCCATGTGCGTTAAATTTAAATTGACCTCTAGAAATTGGGTTCCCCACGATCCGCCTTCTGTTGAATTCTTTTTCGATGACCTGCTCCAGGACAGGCTTGTGCGTTGGTGTCCTTTACAGCCCCGCAGACCTAGTGACTCTGAAGCGCCCTGAAACACCGCTCTGGCACTTGTAGTTCCAGAAAATATCCACAAGGTGGCAGCACTTCTCCGCGCCCCGCTAGCTTGGCTTGGGCAAGCAGAGACCTAGAGAAAGTAACTGGCGGTCCTGGATGGTAGCTTCCGGTGGAATCTGCCGAAGAAAGAGCCCAGGGCTCGTGTCTCCTTACTTTTTCTGGCATAGTGTGCCCTTTGCCAGAAATCCCAAGCCGCCCCCTAACGGAAATGCTGGCGGGGTTGTCGGCCGTAGAAGAGGTAACACCCGAGAATGGACGGTGCCGCTGGGATCCCCGCCCGGGAGAGCAGGGGAGCAGGTGACTTTTAGAAGTTTTTTTCGGCACAGAGGTCCACGGTCTTTGGGGTGTATTCGACTTGACTGAGGTGTAGGAGGGCCTACCTGGATCAGGATAGTCAGGCCCAGGAGGGGTTCATTCGCTGGCACCTCGTCCCCAGCTGCCTCAGCTGCCCCGCAGTTCAGCCCGGGGGACCCGAGTGCCGGACTCCTGGGATGCGACAGCAGCCCGGACCCTGAGGCTTAAGGGCAATATTTTTGGCTTTTGTTTACCCTCCCCCCCTTTTTTTAAAAATAGATTTGATTTTGCTTTTATATTGAAATGTACTTGACTTAAAAGTTCTGTGTGTGTGTGTTGTGTTGTGTGTGTGTGTGTTTCGGTGTAGCGCAAATGGATTGACTTATATCCGTCACAGGTATCAGCTCTTATTCACCCTCTTTCCTGGTCCAGATTCTTGGAGACTGAGTAGAATTCCTGTGCTTTGCAGAAGGTGCTCCTTGATGATCTGTGTCATATATAATATTGTGTACACGTGAATCCCACCTTCCTAAGTTTTCCCTAACCTCCCCACTTTACCCCAGTTCTTCCCCCTTGGGAACCGCAGTTTCTTTTTGAAGTCTTTGAGTAGGTTTCTTTAATGAGGGCATTTCTATCGAACTTAGATTGCACTCCTGAGAGATGCCGCAGTCCTGTTGTTCCCTGTCTGACCTCCTCAGTGAGCACGATCATCTCCAGGTACATCCGTGTGGCTGCAAAGGCAGTAATTCATTTTCCTGACTGAGTCCTATCCCATGGAACCAAGTGACCACGTCTTCTCTGGGCGTCTGTCCAGGGAGCTTTCGTTGCTTGCTCTGCCCATGGTGCTGCAGTGAACTTCGGGGTACAGGTGAGTTTTCTAAGTGTGGTTTGCCATGGCCTCCAGGCCCAGAGGTGGGATTGCCGGGTCACTTGGTAGCTGTTTTTTGTCTTTTCAAGAACCTGCACACTATTTTTCATCTTGGCAGTTGCTCACTTCATTCCTCAAAAGAGGTGGGAGGACTCTGTTTCCTGCATGCCCTGTTTCCCACGCTCGTTGTGTGTAGACTGTTTGGTGATGGCCATTTTGAGTGTGCTTTGAGATATCTTGCTGCAGTTTTGATTCACAGCCTAAAAAATGGAGCATGTTTAAAAACATGTGCTTTTTTGAGAAACCAAACAGAAAAATTTTAAAAAAAAATGAGTTAAATCTAAATTGACCTCTGGAAATTGGCTTCCAGTCAGCTCTTTTTTGAATTCTTTTTCCATGCCTGCCCTAGGACATGGCTTGAAGGCTCGTGTCTTTTTGAGCCCCCTAAGCTTTGAGACTTACAAATAGCTGTGAAAAGAAGAGAAGCAAAAAGCAAAGGAGGAAAGGAAAGATATTCCCATTTGAATGCAGAGTTTCCAAAGAATAGCAAGGAGAGATAAGAAAGCCTTCCTCAGTGATCAATGCAAAGAAATAGAGGAAAACAACAGAATGGGAAGACTAGAGATCTCTTCAAGAAAGTAGAGATACCAAGGGAACATGTCATGCAAAGATGGGCTCGATAAAGGACAGAAATGGTATGGACCTAACAGAAGCAGAAGATATTAAGAAGAGGTGGCAAGAATACACAGAACTGTACAAAAAAGATCTTCACGACCGAGATAATGATGGTGTGATGACTCACCTAGAGCCAGACATCCTGGAATGTGAAGTCAAATGGGCCTTAGAAAGCATCACTACGAACAAAGCTAGTGGAGGTGATGGAATTCCACTTGAGCTATTTCAAATCCTGAAAGGTGATGCTGCAAAAACTGCTGCACTCAATATGCGCAGCAAATTCGGAACACTCAGCAGTGGCCACAGGAGGAAAGGCCAGTTTTCATTCCAATCCAAAAGAAAGACAATGCCAAAGAGTGCTCAAACTACCACACAATTGCACTCATCTCACACCGCTGGTAAAGTAATGCTCAAAATTCACCAAGCCAGGCTTCAGCAATGCGTGAACCATGAACTCCCTGATGTTCAAGCTGGTTTTAGAAAAGGCAGAGGAACCAGAGATCAAATTGCCAATATCCACTGGATCATGGAAAAAGCAAGAGAGTTCCAAAAAAAACATCTATTTCTGCTTTCTTGACTATGCCAAAGCCTTTGACTGTGTGGATCACAAAAACCGTGGAAAATTCTTCAAGAGATGGGAATACCAGATCATCTGACCTGCCTCTTGAGAAACCTATATGCAGGTCAGGAAAGCAAGAGTTAGAACTGGACATGGAACAACAGACTGGTTCCAAATAGGAAAAGGAATACGTCAAGGCTGTATATTGTCACCCTGCTTATTTAACTTCTATGCAGAGTACATCATGAGAAACGCTGGACTGGAAGAAACACAAGCTGGAATTAAGACTGCCGGGAGAAATATCAATAACTTCAGATATGCAGATGACACCACCCTTATGGTAGAAAGTGAAGAGGAGCTAAAATGCCTTTTGATGAAAGTGAAAGAGGAGAGTTAAAGTTAAAGCTAAGCTTCAAACAAATTCATCAAATCTGGTCAT